>NC_081293.1:5251666-6720833 GCF_030435805.1 Mustela lutreola | reverse complement strand
AGACACAGCGAGAGAGGGAACACAAGCACGGGGAGTGGGAGAGGGAGAAGCAGGCTTCTTGCAGAGCAGGGAGCCCGATGTAGGGCTCGATCCCAGGACCCCAGGATCATGACCTGAGCCGAAGGCAGCCGCTTAATGACAGAGCCAACCAGGTGCCCCCATTTTGTGTGTTTTTAATATGCTCCCGAGTGCTATCACTCGGCAACATGGGATCCGCCCTCTCAACCCCCCAGCTGGCTGTCTTGGAGCTCTGTCCGCAGCCCTGCGCGCAGATCCTGGTCTGCAGGTTGGCCGGGTGACTGAGATCCTGGGGCTCCAGCGGCCTGAGATAAGACCCCGCAGCCAGGGCACAGTCCCTAGTGACCCCTCTGTGTTGTGTCAGGCCCCTCTAGCTGCTGGCTCCCGAAGCCGGTACCCAGACAACTTAAGCAGGACCCGAATTTATTGATAGGCTCCCAGGTAGCATGAATTATTGAAGGGAGGTTCTAGAACAGACACAGTAACAGGGCAGCTCCAGGAATTAACCCCTGCCTTGTCAGGAGCCACTGGAATGCAGGTCCTCCGACTGACATTTTTGTGTTCTTCTGTCTTTGCGCCCCAGACTGGAGGTCCTGCAGAGAAAACCTGACTCAGGCTGGCTTAAGCCAAGAGAGACTACAGGCTCACAAGACTGCCGAGTCCGGTGTGCAGACGTCGAGCTAGCTTCGGGCCCAGGGGCGGTCATCAGGACTCGGCCTCGCCCATGTCTCAGGTGGGGGTCCCCCGCGGTGCCGGCACCAGGGTCCCCTGCTGCTCTAACCTCCTGCGTGCTCAGCCATCACTGTGGAGAGGGAAAGGGCAGCTTGGGGCCCAGGCTTCCTGGGAAAAGACTCATGGCCCTGCGTTGGCCCCGATGCGCTCGCGTCCACTCTGAGCAAACGTGACCAGAGGAGGGTGGTCCCACGGGCTGACGCCTGCTCTCCGCGAGTCCCAGCTCAGCACGGAGCCCGCCGCTCTCAAGGCGAAGTTGGCCGTCTGACCCAAAGAAGGGGCCATTGGGGCCCAGGTGGCGAAAAGACAATAGAGGCCGCACTCCCACGAGCAACCGTAGATAAATGGGAGAAGAGATAAGGACCCACCCTCGTGTCTTGCTCCTTCCTTTCGCCAGCACCAGCCAGGACGCGTCTACTAGCCTGCTGCCCAGTTTTCGTGTATTCATATCTCTTCTCCCATTTAATTTATTCACTTAAGAGAGAGAGAGCATGAGTGAGGGGGAAAGGCAGAGGGAGAGGGAAAAGCAGACTCCCCGCTTGACGCAGGACTCGATCCCAGGACCGGGAGATCATGACCCGAACCGAAAGCAGACACCCTGATGTCTGAGCTCCCCAGGCGCCCCAATAAGCAGCTTCCTTAAGCACAACGGCACTGTTTGGCGTGGCTCCCCGTCCCCCAGCAGCACAGGCGGGCGGGCTGCCACATGCCAGCTCCTGCTTCTCTCCATCTTCCTTCCCTTCGATTACTGTCAAATGATGAACTTCAACCACATACTACATTTTCCCGGGATCGTCCCTTCCAATGAATTATGTGAATAATAAAGTTTCAATATTTTTCATTCGGCAATTAATCTTGGTGAGCACGAAACTTCATTTCAAGTGCTGGTACGGTGGCCGGCCTCCCTCCATTAATCAGCGTGGGGAAGGAGCCCGCCAGGCACCACCTTGGCCCGGGCGGTGACATACGGGCCCTTCTCAGAAACTGTGGTGGTGGTGGGGGGGGGGGGGGAGGGTCTACTCCCGTTGTGACATGTGTCCCGTTTGAGGCACAGCCTTCCCCGGACAGACGAGTCTGCTTGGCGCGCAGGTCCTTTCTTTCAGATTCTACGTGGGAAAACCTCCTGGTGGGGTTCGTTCAGAGTGTTCATGGGAGGAAAGCAATGATGGGAAAACTAGCTCCGAGACCCAAACCAGTCGTTCTTAGAGTAGTGAAAACACGGTGCTTATGCACGGAATAGTTTACATTAAATTAAAAACCATAAGTTATCTCTGAGACACTCCGTTTAGTACATCTGAGGTTAAATACGGTTCAAAGCAGCTCTTTCAATTAAATTGTTCTTCCTTGGCTCTAGTAAAGTGTATTAGACATGATTTCCTGAAAAGTAACAGAGATCATTACTCTGTTTGCAAATCGATACCATGTTATTAAAAATAGGAAATATTTGCAGGGATCATTCAGATCACTCTATTTTTGCAGAGAATCTAATATTGGCAGTGAGGCTACATCTGAAGCCCAGATTTCTGGCCTCCTGGTCAAGGGAGGAGGGGGGTGTGGGAGCATTGGAACGAGTGGGCTGGGCATGCCAGGGAGTCCCCAGGCTAGTCCTGGGGACCCAGGAAAGAACTTTCCTCGAGTCTCCTGTGTCTGTCCGTTCTGCACCCCAAGGCCCTGGTAGCTGGAGAACAGCAGCCCTGCTAAGCTTCGGGCTGTTTATCCATGTTCAACTTTATGGTTTGTCATTCCACTCACATAAATGGACTTTATGGCCGGAGCTGCCTTTTATCTTTGCCCGTCCTATTGGAAAGGCCTGTAACATTTAGAAATCGCAAGGCTGCCTCTTACCTCTGCTCCCTGAGTCACTGTCACTGAATTATTTCAAGTTCATAAACCAAGCCCCTAAATGGCTTTTTCCAAGGCTGGGTGTGACTCAAGTGGAACAAGCTGGGGTTTGCACGACTCTTGCACGGCCCCGCGCAGGACTGCCATCCGCCGGCAATTTGGCAAGGCGAGGAGCTGAAGGCGGGAGGACAAGGATCCAGTGCAGCGCCAGCCGAAGCCTGTGTCCTTTGGGCCCAAGTCCTCTGTAAGGGGTGGAGTCTCGGTAAGGAGAGCGTTCGGTCAAAGCCACATCCGTGCAGGGTGGTAGGGTGTGACGTCAGTCCTGCCACGGGGATGCATGTCACCCCGGGAAACTGCCCAGAGATGCGGGGAGATTGCAGATGTGTCAGAATGTGGGGGGGTCCTGCTGGGACGGGGGAAACACACCAAGGGGTCTCTGGACCCAGTCCTGTGGTCCGTGCTGGAATGCCGTGTTTCGGGGTAAAGCGAGCGCGTGCCAGAAGGCTCACGGTGTCTGTGGTCTTCAGAACCACCTTATCCACCCCAGGGAATGCCTCTCCCAGCCCACAGTATCCTTGGCCCCACTGGGAACTACGAGCATGTGCTCAGAAACCCAGGGACCAAATGTAGGGTGGAGAAACAATGCTTGGCTCTCCGTGGCCAGGGATGGCGGAGGAGCCTTTGGGTCACGGTCACCCTCGCCTTTTCTGCGGAGCACAGGCTTGCCCCCAGCTCCCTTCCAGATCCCCCATGGGCCTGCCTGTGACCTGGATGGCGTGCTTATGTGTGACGAGGACAAAGGGCATAAAGCAGCTAACACTCAAGCAACGCACACCACAGGGCGGGTGGGTAGGCAGGTGCCTCCAAACTGCCCTGCAAAGGGCGGGGTCAACTTGCACTTGACAGTGTGTGACGGTACCCCACCCCCAAACTCCTGCCAGTTACTGACCTAACCCAGCTAAAACCTTGGGCCACTCTGGTGCGTTAGAAAAGCTATCGTACAGTCGCTTCCCTGTGCTGTTTCCCGACTCTGTGTGAGGCACGGGGACCGTTCGTTCCTGTGCTTATCGGTCGTCGTCCATGTTTCTTCTATGCAGTGCTCTTTCTGTTCCTCACACATCTTCTGTTGGTTGTTGGGCTTTCCAGTGCGAAATCGAGGCACTTCTTCATACAATGGGATTATGGATACTTGGTCATATGTATCGCAAATACTGGATCCCAATCGGCTTCTCCTTTAGCCTTGTTTACCGTTTCCTTTTTGCTCCAGTGATGCTCCTTTCCTTCTCCAGAGACACACTTGTTCGTGTGCAAGAAGCCAAGACAAGATGCCCATTGCAGCACGGCTATCAGTCATGAGAGGCTGGAAACATCCCTCTGTCCATCAGTAAGGGACTCGTTACACAAAGCTACAACATGTCCACACTAACCATTGGACTATCAGCTGCAGAAAAAAGACCAGTGAGGCCAATGAGCACATACTGATTTGGAACATTCTGGAATGCCGATTGCAGAAGAATGTATATAGGATGATACCACTTAAGTAATAAAATCCCAGCAGATTAAAAAACCTCAACTGCGTATTTCTTTATATGCTATTTTTATATGCACAGATTCACAAATGCACAGAAGTAGATCTGGAAGGATCCACAGTACAAAATGCCAGTAGTGACTTTGGGGAGGAGCCTGGAATCAGAGGTGAGTTCCTTAAGGACTTGAGCTGCATTATTCGTATTATTATTAGTTGTATTATTTTTTCTGTGTTATTTGAATATTGCATAATAAGACTGTGTTATGGGCTAAATGTTTGGCTTCCCCAGATCCATGTGTTGTAAGCTAACCTCCAAGAGGATAGTGTTAGGAGGCGGGGCCTTTGGGAGGTGATTAGGTCACGAGGGTGGAGCCCTCACAAATGGGATTAGTGCCCTCATAAGAACAGAGCTTGCTTTTCACTGTTGTCTCCTCCATGGAAGGACATAAGAAGAGGTCAGCCGTCTGCACCCTGAGGGCTTCCATCCCAACCTGACCATGTTGGGACCTTGATTTCAGACTTCCAGCCTCCGGAACAGAGTGTGGTAGATCTCTCTTGTTAGTTAGCCTCCAGTATACGATAATTTGTGATAGTAGCTGGAGCAATCCAATACAGAACGTACTTCTGTTAGACAAAAGCTATTGAACAAGAAAAGCTGGCCCATAACACAGGCTCCAGCAAATTCTGTGAGATCTGCAAGAAGGCTGGGCCCCCCTTTGGCTCATCTGTGCCATCTCCGTTGAACTCACGGAGGAAACCCAAAGCCATGGGGAGCAAGAAAGAGTGGAAAAAGAAGTGGGATATACTGAGCATCTCCTGTGCGTCTGTCCTCTTGTGGGCATCAGACTCAGAACCGCCAGAGTTGAGTTCAAGCGTTGACCATGCCATTTATTATTGCCTGCGTGATGCTGGGCAAGACACTTAGCCACTTAGCCTCTCTGGGCCTCAGGTCTTCATCTGTAAAGTGGGTCCTAACGGAACAGAAGAGCCTCAGGGAACCCATACACTTAGGTAAGAGAGAGTGTGAAAGGGTACACAGATTGAGGGGGCTAGAATTGTTTTCCAGTTGTGCAGGTTACAGACTAATAGTTCCATAGCTAGCCTTGAAGATAGCTGTCTGTGGTATTGGTTCTTCTCAGTGGCAGATGAAGCCTGGGCAAAAGCCTGGAGGTTTCTGAGGCTTTCCGTGTCTTCCCTGCCCATGCCTTTGTACTTCTGACCTGTAAAAGGCCTTTGGCAATGAAGGAAAGTGGGTACTATCTGTGGCATGGCACTCACAGAGTTAAATCCACCAAGGGCGTTCAGGAAGGTTCCAAATGGAGTGGACCCTCCAGGGGAAAAATTAAGATGAGCACAGCCATCTATTTGGGGCATGTCTTCCCTTTCTGAGACCATCTCCAAGGCGATTCGTCAGTGTCAAGGCTGGCGAGAAAGACCTGCAAAGATCAATTCCTCTGTGCAAGATAAATAGTTTTAAATAATTGTATATATGTAAGGGGCTTGCCTTGTCCTAATTGAAGAGAACAGAGGGAGTCAAGTATATCTCAGGGAGAATGTCTTCTGCTCCATGGCACAGAGTCTGCTGTATCAGGTAAACTGGTTCACAGTTGGCAAAAAGCCAAGGAGCTTAATCAACCTCCAAAGTTTATTATGAATAACCCCCAGAGCTAATGGGTCATCCTTAGCAAGAACATCATCCCAGTTATTTTCTCGTTTTTATAAATTGATCTATAACTTTGAGTCCTGGTTCTTGAGAGAGCTTCAAGGGACATTAGAAATCAGCGAACCCAGTAGATTTTTTTTCATTTTTACGAAGATCAAATGAGGTTGTTTTTGGTGAAGTGGGGGCAGGTTCACACTTGCTCAGTCCCCACTTCCCTATCCCCTGCAGTGGTCCTACAGTGGCCCGGAAGGCACATCCTTGAAACACAAGGGCTCCAAAGAATACGGACACTATTGATCACCAACCCCCCCCCATTTTTCAGATGAGAAAACCGAGGTCCAGAGAGAGGAAGTGGCTTGGAGATAGCCGCACGCCAGGTACGTGTGGTAGACATGGTTGGTTGCTCACCCAGCAGCCATTGCCCAGCTCCCCTTTTCTTGCTTGAAGAGCCCATCTCTTTAACCCCTCAATAGAGGGTTTTAGAAAGCTCTATTGCTTTCCCATCCTCTCCTCCAGCTAGAGTATGGCCATCGACTCCATTCCACCCAGTTTGGGGAATGGCTTGTCTGCCTGGCAAAGAAGAAGCAAATAAGGAGAAATTGTCTTTCTTCTTGACTTCTGACATGGCTGTGGTAAGGATGTGATGGCTGGCGCTGGAGCAGCTGTCTTGTAACCATGAAAGCAAAACTCGATGACTGCCATTATATTAGCTGGGGTCTAGCCAGGAAACATGAGCCACTCTGAGTGTTTAAAACAGGGAACGTTGATGCAGGGATTGCTTTCATAAGTGATGGAAAAGCTGACAGGCCAAAAGCAATGATGAAGCGGTCCCCAAACCCGTCCCCACCCCAGACATTAGCAATGGCAGAATAGTGTTAACACTCCCAGGACTGGAAGGGCAGAGGAGAAAGGGGTGGTATAGAGTCCCGAAGTTGGACGTGGGATCGGAAAATTATGGCAAAACCTCTTGGAAGGACCAGGGAGATGGGGAGGAGGAGAGGGAGAAAGTTGTTTGGGGTGGGGTCTGAGCACAGTAGAAGTTGGATCACTGCCAGAGATGTGCTGGAACACACAGAGAGGAAGAGACATGCCCTGACTGTGCTGCCCTCCACCTGCCCTCCAACCCTCCGCCTGGGGCCTTCCATTGGCTAGACAGTCCCGGAATCCTGGGAATTACAGTTTCCTGAAATGCAAGTAGAGCAGGGAATGGGTCCAAGAGCAAGCAGCAGTGACCCTTCCATCACACGGAGGATGGGAGGGCAGAAAGATGGAGCGTCCCTGTGTCTTCTGGGCCACGCACCAGTCTGCACCTCACCTCCTCCTGGATCTCTCGTCCTGTGGATGAGAAAGGTCCCAGTTCTTAAAGCCATGTGGACTTGAGCAGATTCAATTCTTGCAGCTGACGCAGACTTCATGTTGCAGCTGGATCTGAGCCAGAACCCGAGTCTTTCAGCTTGGAGCCCCGCAGACAGCCCCGGAGTTCAGGGACCCGGATCTGTGGCTCACTTGCAGGGGAAGGTGTCCATGGCTTTGGCAGAGGAGAGAAAGCAAGAATGTGAGCGAGTGGCCGTGGAGCTCCGGTCTTGAGTTGTCAGGGCTACATTCCCCAGGTTCTTGAAAAGAAAACCTGCTCTGAGTAGCTCACAGCAGAGCATGAAAGGGAAAGGAAGGGCGCAGGGCCGCCCCCGAAGGAACCACGGATAGAGGGTGCCTTGGGCTTCAGCTGGACGGTTGCCTGGGCCAGTGTTTTTCACAATTTTTTGAGATTCAGAATCAAACACAAGTTTGCTTGGGAATCCAGAATGGGATTGGGAGCCCCAATTGTCCCTCCCCCCATCCTTTACCAAGGCCCTGAGGGTCTTCCTGGCATTCTGGGGAGTATGGTTTGAAGACAATGGATTTAGCTCACCCACGTCTGCTAAGAGCCAAGGAAAGTGAGACTAGGTTCTCTCTTCGGGGGCTGCAGTGGCAGAAGCCCTCCTGAAGCCTGCTCAAAGTAGCCTATGTGATGGGGGGATGCTTACTGGCTCTTCTGGCAACACTGGGACAGGTGGGGGCAGAGCTGGTCTCAAGAATGTCTGGATCCTGGGTGTCCTCAGGTTGCCAACAGTTTTCTCTTTCTCTCTCTCCCCACAGTCCACCCATACCTTTGGTCCCTGCATTGTGGCCACGTCAGATCTCACCGCATTCTCTTTCATGGTCAAGAATGAGGCCGCCATCGTCTCCAGCTGGCCTCCCCTCAGCTTAGCCTGAGGACAGAATTCCAGATGCCCCTTTCTCAGTCCAGGATGAAGATTCTTGGGGATGTACGTGGGTCCTGTGCCCATAACGTGGACCAGTCATGGTGTCAGGGGCCCGAGATGTCTGGTGGCCCAGCCTTTGCCACCAACTCCACCTGAGGCCTGGGGTGTTGGTACCAGAGAACTTGCCGGCAGCACAGTCCTGCACCCTGGGGAAGCATGAGGAATGAGGGAGCTCTCCCAGTCGGGCTTGTCCTACATTCCTTGATACAGCGAGAGGAGTCAGCTTAGGAAGGCCTGGACTGAGCCCTGGCTTGACTGTGGACTTCCATGTGTCTGGCAGCCCTGGAATCCCTCCGGTTCTTGGTGTCTCCAGCGACGAGACCGGGAGATCACCCTCCATCGCACAGAGTTCCGTGATCACCACGTAAGACTGAGAAACGCTTACTAGCTAAACCAAGGGCGAGCTTCTCTTGCTATGGGTTAGATTTTGGAATGGAGTCCCCTGACACACAGTTTCAGTCTGGCCTCAGTGCCAGGCCTCTGCGTTCCCTGACTGGTTCCTTCCTGGAGGCCCTGAGGGAAGGAGGGGGAGCACCCAGCTCCGGGAATGGGAGGGGAACACTCAGCTCAGACCTCTCCCCTCTAGGTAAGCCCCTCAACTCTGGACCCTACTGACAGGCCTTCTGGAAACACCTCTTCCCTGGGACTCTAGTGCTGGTACCAAGCATCTTTATTTCTGGGGGCTGTGATTCTTATTTGGTTAAATAACACATTTAAAAAAAATTGTTGTGATTCCATACTGAAGCTTCCCATATGGTTAATTGGAAGTGTTCTCACCAATATTGCAGGCTGTAAAAACTAATGAGGTAAATGGAAAATTTATCAAGTGCCACAGTTAGAAATTAACTTATTGCTTGATGCCGCGCTTATGACTAATGAAGTTAGAGGGGGCTCTTCATACACGGAACAAAACACAGGGGTCAGCCAGCCCTTGACGCTGGGGGAGAATCTTTCTGCTTACCCCTCCCCTCTCTCCCACTTCCCTCTGTCAAGTATCAGATGGGGAGAGCAAAGGCCCAGGCTACGTCTAGATCACCCGAACACAATGTCTGCATTCAATTATGTATTATATCACTAATAATGACTACTGTTAGCATTTATTGATGCTCAGTGCCTGGTGCTTTGTATGCATTAGCTCGCACGCTTCTCACACCTGGGCTCTAAGGGAGGCGGTCGGATTACCTGTAAATCACGGGCGAGAAGACAGAGGCTCAGAGACATGAGGCCACACAGTCCTAAGTGGTGAAGCCTCCCCCCAGGTCTGATTCCAACATCCGGATGCATTCCACTTAGCAGTTCAGGAATTCATTCATTCATTCAATCAAATGACAAATGTCACTGAGACGCTATGGAATCCCAGGCAGCGCATTCTCCTGCCATCACCAGGATAGGGGAAGGCAATGGTGAAGGCTATGGATGTCAGTCCTGCTCCGACTGCCCCTTGTGGGCTGTGGGATTGTGCTGGACCTTCTTGCTGGCTCTCCAGACCCACTGTGCCCCACTGGACTCTGCTCTGTGCCCTGGGGTGCGGGCCGGTATGGCGCGCATTCACGGGCGCTCTTGCCCTCTGGCTTCTGGTCAACCTGAGCCTATGGGAGGAGAGTGGGGGAAGGTCCCTCCCTTCTGGTTACACCACCTCCCCTAAACACACACTGTAGACCAAAGTTGCTTTCCAGAGGCTTTCCGCATGTAGCTACGCCACTGTGGGTCCCAGAGGCTCTTCCCTTCTCTCTCCTCCAGGCCTAGGGCTGGTCAGGGCTCCCTGCCGTCACTAGCCTGAGAAAAGGCACCATCTCTCGTTAGTTCCCTTCAATCTTGCCTCCACTTTTGAGAACTGCCCCTTAGAACTCTCCTGACATAACCTTGAGTGCTCTCTGCCCCGTGGGGATACGACACAGTGATGGGGCCATTTTTCCCGAGGGGTTGACTTGGGTCAGTTCCCTCACCTGTAAATGAGGGGCGATCAGTTGCCGTCCTGAGGATTACAGAAAAGCCATTTGTGTGAAGTGCTCAGTACCACGTTCAGCGCATTGTAGATACTCAGTACAGACTGGCTTTCCGAGTTACTGAGACAGGGTCCTGCTTTCAAGGGCAGAGCGCAGTGATCCTTAAACTTGAGCTGCCAACAGAATCCCCCGAGATGCTTGTTACACGTGCTGAGTCCAGGCCTAGCCTACGGGCCCAGGACGGCTCTGCAGGTGACTGGGATGCCCTTCTGGACAGACTCCAACCATTCTCATGGGGAGGACCCCATAAGGGGAAGGCACGGGGAGCAGGTGTCTTCATTGGCGGGATGGCTGGTCTGGAAAGGCTTTCTGAGGAGCTGCCGTTGAACTGAGACGGACACGCGCGCACACACACACACACACACACATACACACACACACGGAGCGAGGATACTCAGGGGCCCGGATGGGCCGGGTCGCGACAGAGCAACTCGAGAACTTAGGGCCAACAGAAGTGGTGGCGATGGGGCTCTGGTAGGCTGGGTACTGTAGCTTCGACTTGACCCCTGCAGGGTTTTTACTGGAGAAGTGACCCAAAAGTGGGGAGACCAGAGAACTATTTCTTCAAGTGTCAGTCATCCGCCTTATGAAAAATGGTAGCCTCCCGGTGGTGGGTGCGTGGTAGGGAGGGACCTGAACTTTCCCCAGAATCTATGTGTTTGGGGCTCCGGTTAGAACGAGAGGCCCCCTGGCCTGGAGCTGGCTGTACCGACGGGAAAGAGGGTGAGAATCTGGACCGGGGTGGGATGGGGGGAGCACACGGAGAGGGGCTCAGCGGGAGGGAGGAGTCATGCCTCGGGGGCTGATTAGGTGGAAGTGGGGCAGGAGGAAGCAGGGAGGAGGCTTGGGCTCCTGCCCAGGAGGAGGCTTTGCAGGGGGAGGACCACGGCAGCGGGCACGTTCACGTTTGGAGACACTGAGTTGATTCTCTCTTAGGTTGACGACGTGCTCTTCACTTTCCACCAACACTACTGCATGGATTCAGCATGTCTTCCTTTCTCTCTTCCAAGACTTCTTGCCACTGCCACCCACTGTCCCCGTCGGGTCCCCGGGAACAGGACTGCTCCTCTGACATCTCACAAGGTCCCCTCTGGCGAAAACTGGAACCGAAGCAACATTTTCCTTCAGAGACTGGATTTCGGTTGCGTTCCAGCAGGTGGGGCGTTGCACGGAAAGAGCATAGGATCTGGGGTCCGAGGGCCTGGGTTTGGATCTTGTCATATTCCTTAGGGGACTGGGCAAGTTGCTTTCACTCAGCCCTGGTCTCCTAGTCTAATGCACACCATCAGCTTGTCAACTAGATGGGCGGTATCGACAGGAGACAATGATGTGATTTGAAAAGGGTCCAGTGGTGTGGATTCAGAATTAGGTCACCAGATTGGATCCAGCCAGAATAGAGGAGGAAGTCCTACCTCTCTGCTTTCATGTTAAGCTCCCAAGGGCCTCTCCGAGAGGCAGGGCCCATGCAGGGGGCTGCTCCTGCGGGACGCAGGACTCCTCTGTGGGCAGGGCCCAGCCGGCAACCAGGGGTGACAGGCTGGTGACTTCCGAGAGCGGTTCAAGCAAGGGATCTGCTTTGGTTCCTCTTGACTTCCCTAGGAACTCTGGAAAGCCTCGCCTGCCCCGCCCAGGTCGACTCTGGCCCCGCCCTGTGCAGGCTCATGCCTCTAGTGCCTGCTACCCTCCCTCTACTCCATCCGCCACGTCACATTCTAGCACATTCTCCATTCTCCCTATGTCCACCCTGCACTTGACCCCACAGCTGCTTGCTCTTCTTTCCTTTGCTTCTTTTTTTTTTTTTTTTTTAAAGATTTTATTTATTTACTTGAAAGAGAGAGAGTGAGAGAGAGAGAGCCTGAGCAGTGGGGAGGGACAAAAGGAGAGGGAGAAGCAGCCTCCCCACGATCCCAAGACCTCAAGATCACGATCTGAGCTGAAGGGAGAAGCTTAACCCACTACGCCACCCAGACACCCCTTTCCTTTGCTTCTTTGTAGCTCATGCCCGCCTCCCACCCTGACCTGCTCCCTTCTGTACCAGCCAGCCTCCATTTTGCTCTCCAACATCACCCCCACAATTCAGAGCCCTTTGCATGTTGCCTTCATTTAGGACAGCTAGTGGCCCCCTTTGACCAACAGCCAACAAATACTGAGCCAAAACCTCCATGTGAGTTGCTGCCTCTCTCTGACTTGGCTTTTACCCAGAGGAAGAATGTATTGACTGCCAATGGCTGCGGTCGCCATTACAAGGGACCAGCCAGCCGAATGACTCCCCACCTCCTGCTCTTGCCTGTGCCTGTGGAGCCCAGGGTAGAAGGGCAGGTGCAGATTAATAAGCCTCAAGATGCCATCCCCTTCTGGAGGCTCTTAGGGGGCACAGCCTGTGCCAGGGTCCTCAGAGGTCCAGGTCCAGTGTCTGGATGGATCATCTGATGTTTCTTATGTGTTTCTTGAGTGAATGAGGCCAGATGGAGCCATCGTTTTCAATTCAGTGACAATGTATCGAATGCATCCTGTGTACGTGGTGCTGGGAACTCTACAGAAGAGAGTGAGACCCAATCCCTGACCCTGGGGAGATGACAGTTTCATGGCAGAGAGGAAACATACACACATCGATCCTCCGCTATGTCAGCACACGCGAACACTAATGCTCCTGGTCTCTATCAGTCCCCGAAGACGTGGTTGTCATTGCCTCCTCCCTGGACCACTGCAGCTGCTCAGGACTGATCTCCATGCAGTTGGCTCCCGTCCTCTCTAGTCTCTCCGGCACACTGGGCAGAGGAAGGTTCCTGAGAGAAGTGCCATTCCCAGCATGGTCCTGCCAAGCTTCCACGTCTCTCCATTATTCGTGAATGAACCACACGTTGCCCACTTACGATGGCCCTTTTTAAAGTCCCTTCTCGATTCTCCAGCCTTTTTGGTCCAGTCCATCTTGTACCCCTCCTTACTCAGCCACACCGGACACCCACCATCTTGGAGTGTGAACCTCATTTGCACCCTTGACACTTGGCTCAGAGGTTCTTCTGCTTAGAACACCATTTCCACATCTCTCCACCGCGATATCCTCCCACTTTGAACCCTCCTTCCTCCAGGAAAACCCCAAATTACACAAACTGGGAAGAACCTCTTCTACTCTAAAAATTTCACGGTACAAGATCCTAAAACAACGATGGCACCAACCTTGGCCAACAGGCAGCAGACAATCTCTCACATAGCCTCTAGAGTCTAAGTGGATGCAATCATTCAGAAATCCAATTTGGCACATATATCAGAGGATTTTAGAATTCTCTCCCTAAACCCGGTTAAGTCCACTTGTAAGCGTCTATTTTATGGAAAATACTAGAAATGCCATTGGACACTCCTACGTAAGAAGACGCACTGCAGTGTTCCTTATATGGTTGCTGAATAGAAACAGTGTGGAATTTTGACTCTAGATGTTCATCAGGAGTGTCATGGCTTGGTATATCATAGCGTGTCCCTGTGATGAAATATGCCATTGCATACAGTTTGTGTTTTCAGAGTACCCAGTGGCATGGGAACCTGCTTATGGTATAATACCCGAACAACGGAGGCAATTTGTAAAACATAAATACTTTTATATAGGCACAAAGCCTGGGAGAAAATAGTTTAAAAGGTAGGCAGTGATTATCACTAGTTGGTGGTTTACAGATGATTTAATATTTTCTTCTGTATGATCTCTGTTTTTCTAGCTTTCTATTTGTATGGCTCTTCTGATTGAGATTAAACTGCTTTCTCTTCAAAAGAGAGCACCGAGCTCTTTTGGAGAAATTCTCCTGCCGTGATTTACAGTTTGGGGTGTACTTGTCTCCATTTTATCAGATAATAAATCCTTAAAGGACATACATTGACCCTTTTTCTTTTTAGCTCACTTTTGGGGGCCCTAAAAGCTTAGTTCATCTTCGGATGTAGTAGGACCTTGGTAACTAGTTAAAGGAATTGGATTGACTCTTTGAAACCAGCCCTAAGGGCACTAGGGTCCCTGCGTCTCAGAAGGATGCAGTGGGGTGGGGGCAGGCACAGGGGCTGCCTCACAGAACACAAGTGGTAGGGGGCAAGCAGCCCTTGGCAGGCACTCAGTTCTGGTCATTCCGTCTACTCATCTGGAAATGGTTCCATAAATTAAATAGTTGATTATTGTACAAAATCTTTTTGTTCTTTAAGAACCTAACTCTTGTTTTTGCTTAATGATCAATTTTCATTTCTTGCTGATTTTTTGGGTCTATTTATAGACTCTGCTCTGGGGATTAAACTTCTGCCTTTTTTTTTAAATGTATATAAAACCCTCAAACCTTCTCCCTCTTCCCTGTCTTTTTCGTTTTTATATTTCTGCTAACCTGATGAAGACGGCTTTATCGTCTCGGAATCTGATGAAGTTTGAAATTGAACATGCGTAGGCAATCCTCAGTTTATGATTAAGCCTTTTAAATAAATCTGCTATTAGGAAAATTAAGATCCCCACGGACTTGAATAGTTCTCTGCCCTTTGCTCTCTTCCTGGCTCTGTACTCATGAGACGAATTCTTCATTTCAATTCATGGTTCTGAATCTCCGGGCCAGGTCATTTTCTTTTGCTCATTCTTCTAAATTCTGAAGAGAGCGAGCCCCCAGTCTGCCCCATCTCCTCCCACCTCTCCCTGGCAAAAGGACCCTACAGCTCACTCATTCCAGAGGCCAGAAAACACAGAGATCACTGATTGCTTGGTCCGTGATCTGCCCCCAGGCTGGAGAAAGAGATCTACCCTGCCTCAGGAAACGATACCCTGAGTGTTAAGGTTGGGGATACAGGGTCAGTTTCTGTCCCCTCTGTGAGTGAGATGACAGCAGACACTCTGTTCTTCACGGCAACCACACCAGGATTGTGGCTCCATTAGGATCTTTCATGGATTCGTGGATTCATGGATTCATTTGTTCAGTAAATGTTTCTGGAGCACTTAATAGGTGCCGGGCGCTGCCGTAGGGTCTGAGGAAAGTGATGGGCAGAGCTAAGTTGGCTCCTGTCCTGCGAGGGGTGACAGGGGTGCGGCGTTCATCAAAAATGCCCCAGTGAGATTTCTGACTGCCCTCAGAACTTCCACAAGGGCCCAGCTTCCGCATTCAGCTCTGGGAGCGAGTGCGTCCCTCATCGTTGGGCCTCTGCCACCCCCTTCATAAAATGGGGACGGTGCCAACTGCTTCCTGAGGCACTTGGGGTGCTCCGGCGATGGAAAAGGAAGCACACACGAACGGAGGCATTTTCCCAAAGTCTTTGCTCTTTACATCCCCCTCCAACCGCTCTTGAAGACATCTGTGCTCCTGGCTGGGATCCCTCTGCGTGGGCTGCGGGCAGGCTGAGCTGGGCCCGGGCGTGGAGCCCCGGCTCGGCGGGACTGTGGCAGGAGACCTGTCTGGTGGAGGCAACCAGGAGTCAGAGCCAGGAAGCAGAGCTGGGCTGCGGGTTCCTCCCAGCAGCTCCTGGAGCCCTCAGCGACTCGAGGGTCACCTGCCTGGGGCTCCCCCATCTTCCTGCCTCTGGAGGGTCATCAGCATCAGACCAGAGACTGAAAAAGGGAGGAGACTGAGTGTCTGCGTCCCCGCTCAAGGCCACACAGGGATCAGAGCCAGATCTAAGATTAGATTGGGTAGGTTCCTGGCTCCCAGATACATAGTGAAGCCCCAAACCCACGCTGTTTCTTGGCGAAGCCCCTCCCCGTTCCTTTAACTCAGACCCGCCCTAGTTTGTCTCTGGAAATATTGTAGCTGTCATAATCATTGTTCTAATAAAATACTCATCTGACGATCTATTAGTAAGGCATATTGTTGACAGGAAATGTGCATTTGCCGTATTTCCCATTATATTGTCTATTTCCTGCCTCATTTTTCTTGGGAGGGCAGGAGTCACTGGAGATAATAGCATATTGACAGAAAGAGAAAGCAAGGGAAAGGGATCGTTGAAAGTGGGAGAGTTTTAGCTCTGTTCGCCTGCAAAGGTTTCCAGCAGGAAATCCACACTCATTTCCTGTCCGCTTTTGCTAAAACAGCATCTGCCCCTTCCTACTCCTTCTCCCCTTAAACAAATTGTCTCCCGGCCCAGAGGCTGACTCCTTGTTCCTATGATGGAGGCCCAGCCTGTTGTTTCTGGGGGCTGTGGTTGGGGGCTGCTTTAAGAATCCCGAAGAGAATGTTTCCCTTGTACCACAATCCTCAAGACCTAACGGAGAGTGTTACAACGGGAAGGCAGAAAGCAACCAGTTTTCTAGAAACTTCTTGCCCACCACCTTTTCTCAAATTGCAATTGTTAAGTTGTGGCTCTCCATTTCTGGTCCCCAGCCCCTAACAATCACCATTCTACTCTATGAACTTGATTCCTCTGGGGATCTTTATATAAGTGGAATTATGCAATATTGGTCTTCTGTGTCTGGTTTATCTCACTTAGCATTAATGTCATCAAGGTTTTCCCATGATATAGTATGTTTCAGAATTTTGTCTTTTTTATGGCTGCTTAATATTCTACAGTATGAGAATATACCACATTTTCTTTATCCATTTACTTTTTAAAAAAATTTATTTTTTAAGTAATCTCTACACCCAATGTGGGGGTCGAAACTAAACCCTGATGTCAAGAGTTGTATGCTCTACCGACTAAGCCAGCCAGGCGCCCCTTTTCCATTTACATGTTCATGGACACTTAGGTTGGTTCCACCTTCTGGCTATTATGCATAGGGTCAGGATTTTTTAAATCTTCATTTTACAAAAAAAGGATATGATGGCTGAGAGAAAGTAAGCAATCTTCCCTAGGTACCTCAAGTCACAGAACTGTTCAGTGCCAAAGCAGGTCTTAACTCCATGTGCATTGGAGGCTGCTACACCATGGTTCCTCCCATTCATTGAATGAATAAGACCCTTTGAAAGGTTCTAAGTTATATTAGTAAGGACAACACTAGCTGCTGTCACAAACAGACTCTAAATTTCATTTCAGTGAAATACAAGTTCACTCCAGCTTATGTAAATGACAATGTGGGTGGCCCAAGGCTGCTTGGGGTCACTTCTTCATGGGGTGGTCCAGAAGCTAGCGTTCTCTGGGGTTGTAATCCCACAATCCTTTAGAGCCTGGGAATCCTCTGTCTCGAGCCATTGGAAGGGAAGAGAGACCTTGGAAGAAGCACGTCTTCTGTTTCTTCCTTTTTTTTTTTTAAACATTTTATTTATTTATTTGAGAGAGATTTTTTGTTGTGAATCTGTCCCACCAATGAGTGTCATCAAATTTTAAGAGAGGTAGGCATAGAGAAAGCTAGAACACTTGTGTTCCTGAGACCAAGGCATCAGGGTGAGCAGAAACATAATTTGGATGCAGTTCTGTCTCCGATGGTTAATCTCACTTTTCAGTTCCCCCAATGTCATGGGTTATCCCGAAGGTTATTTCATGTACCCGCCTCAGTGTGGAAGCACATTTCCATAGACAGCAGATAAAGATCTCTTAACCTTGTATTTTCCCGCATATCGTCATAAATAGCTTATGCAGTATGCCATTTCAGTGAGCCTGACAGTTTCTACAATGAGATCTGGATGCCGCAGCATATCCTCTTGTTATATATAAAAAAGAGTGACAGCATTCATCGTTTACGGTGACATCAATGAAGTCTGCTTGTAGAGGTTCCCAATCCATCCATTCATAATACCTTTTATGACTTTAGGCTTTTAAACACGGGGCTCTGGTCTATTTTTCAAAGGCACTACCATTATCAGCTCAGGGAGCCATTCTTCAATATTTCATTTTCCTTAGAATATCTGGAATATCTTAATTTTTATGAGGTTTCTCCGTGGGGCAAGCTGTCAGGTGTGACTTTAATGGGAAAACGGGGGCGGGGGGTGGGGAAGTAGCGGCCAGATCGTCCTCTCTTGTGATGTCTGGGAACGTGTTTCCCATTTTTTCCATTCTGGCACGCTCCCCAGATAAAAAGCCCATGAGAAGTGTGGTTCCCGAGCCCAGCTGTCCACTCTTTATGGGGAAGTTGGGTTGAGAAAGAGAGCAGCAAGGACGCAGAGTGGGTCGCGCTGCCCATCAATCCTGACCTCGAACATAGCAGCTCTTTAGAGTCTGAGGCAAAGCAGAGGGGTTCTCATCCCACCAAGGGTTCAAGGCGATGGAATCTCCTCTCCTCTCCCCAGGGGCCCCAACTGTGATTAGAAGTGATCACTTGAACACGGGCGGAGCATTCCAAGTGGCATTGCTTTCCCAGCGTTTTGTCAACTGTCCCGGTGCCGCCGAGTCTGCTTTTGCCACCGGTGCCCGATTTCTTCCTGCCAGCAGAGTTTCTGCTAGGGTTTGGCAAGATCAATGTCAGATCTAGCCCTCACAGACTGGGAACAATCTCCCTCCATGGGTGGATCCCTCCGACAGGCCAGGGGGCACAGAGACAATTCTGCAAGTGACTTGGATAGGAAAGATGATGACGGATATTGATGTAGGGAAGGAAGGTGATGGGCAGCCTGAGCCCGCCCACGGCCAGCAATCCAGGGCACATCACAAACATGCCAGACACTCCAAGGATGAGCACATTTGACCTAATTTAGCAACAACAAATCCTTTCCCTCACACGCACTTCTCTAATTACAAACGAGATGCTGGTAGGCTCAGCAAGGGAAAATAAAATTGATTCTCTCCACATAGTATTGGATGATAAATGTGTTCAAGAGCGGGCTTCAAAAGCCTGCTTGCTGATTAGAAAAGGCAAAATAATTGTGAGATAGTGAGTAATAGATGGGGGGGATCGAGGCATGATCGGCCTTTCTGCGGAAATGTCACAGGTCTGATCGGTTCAAGATAATTACATTGAGACGTCTATGTGTTTCATGTCTACTTGTCGGTCCGTGGGGGGGTATTGCAGGGACCCCCAGATCAACTCTACTGCACTGCTGCTGGCTTTCTCTTTGTTTAAAGCCTGGGGAGCCCCTCTGTTTTCTGAACGACAATGACAGTGTCCCTTTCATTTTTCTCCCAGCACCTACTGTGATCCCTGGCACAGAGGCGGGCTGTGTCTGTCCAACAGCGCTGGGGTTGCAAAGATGGGTCCTGACGTCATGGGTTTGCGTTCTGGCTGCAGCCCATACAGATTGTAACTTTTGGGAAACCACTTAGTTTCCATATTTTTGGAGTGAGTTTCAGTAGCACATTTGCGGCTTGTGGGATGTTATATGCAATGAATGGGAGAAAGCATTTAGATTGACCTATGGAAAACTGCTGATACTTAACTACTTTTTAAACTTAATAAACAGCAGTTTCATGTGGTTCAACCTAATACATATTATTTGTTATTTATTACTGCATAAAAATGAGCCCCATCTTTAGCAACTGAGAATAAAATACATACATGATCTCACAGTTTCTGTGAGTTGGGGATCTGTTGCCAGGGCTGCGGTTTCATCTGAGGACTTGACTGAGGGGGATCCACAGCTCGGCATCAACACAGGCTCTCTCTCCCATAGCTGTTGGTAGGAGCTGATGGAATGAGGGCCCAATTCTTGCTGGCTGTTGGCTGGAGGCTGCCTCGAGTTCCCCACTATGCAGACTTCTCTACAGGGCTGCCTCGTGACAGGGAGCTGTTATCCCACAGTCCGAGACAGAGCCTTAGACAGTAGCCACAGTCTTTTTATGACCCAATGTTGCAGGTGATGTTTCATCTTCCCTGCCATATCCTATTTGTTAGAAGCAAGCTTTCAAGTCCAACCTACACTCAGAGGAGGGGATTATTACATAAAGATGTGAAAAACAGGAGCTGGGGAACATTAGGGTCCATCCAAAGAGCTTCCTTCTATTACATGTTGCACCCAGTGCAGAGTCTAGGACACAGACTTCCTCAAGAAATAGTTAAAAGAAGGGGCACCTGGGTGATTCAGTCATTTGAATGTCTGACTCTCGATTTAGGCTCAGGTCATGATCTCAGGGTCCTAGATCGAGTCCTGTGTTTGGCCCCTGCTCAGCAGGGAGTCTGCTTAGGATTCTTTCCCTCTGCCCCTCTCTTGCCCGCATGCATGCTCTTTCTCTCTCTAGTGAATAAATAAATCTTAAAAAAATGATAAAGAGAATTAATGAAGAGGAAGAGAAACAGCACTAGATATGTTTCCATTTGCATCTTAGTTTAATTGGAATATAATTTTTTTCTCTTGTGAAATGAAATGGATAGAATAATCTGGAATTAAATGCTCAGTGGCAGGAGCCCCAGAGAATCCCTTTCTATGGAATGCCTTTGGCCGGCTCCTCCTTGTAACCTGGGGTCTTATCAGTAGATTCTGATGGTTTGGCATTTTTTTAGCCATCAGGTATTGAGAGCATACTATGTATCAGCCCCTTCTCTAGAGCAAGATCTCTTGTAGGTCACAACAGTGGGGGAAAGTGAGCTGTTTTTTCCTTTTACAGGTGAGGTTCAGAGTAATGAAGTAAGGTCACTGAGACTGAGGTTGGAAGTCTGTCTGAGATGTTCAGGGAGGGGAGACTTTCAGCAGTGGTGATACTGAAGAAATCACTGGAATGTCCTTTTGGCACCTGGGCTTCCTTTCCCAGAAAGATTCTCTTTCCAGGCCACTTACATTTGAGTTATCTTGCTGCTGATATCTCAGTCATAACCAACTTATCTTCTGCCTGAGAGCACGGGCCAGGTGGAGCTATGTAGAGAGTGGGAGCGTGAGGTGCTTCTGGAAACCGTGGAACATTAGTGAAGAGAGAACGGGGCTGGCAGCTGGAGGATCCAGGCTTGAATTTTGACTTTTCTTCCCAACTGGGTGACCTGGGTGGGCCCCTAACCTTTCTGGCTTCATCTTTCCTCATTTCCCTAAAGGCAGCAGTCATACCCATTCAAAACCTGATACTGATGGGTTTCATTGTCTGTGTAGACCATCATGGATGGTGGCAGCCTCCTGGCATCTTGTGTGGATGGACTAGAAGTTCGATTGCACACTCTGCTGGAGGGGTCTGGCATTGATTAGTCATGTCTGCTGCCGGTGAGGGAGGGCAGTAGGGGGTATGTACCCCTTTGCTTCCTGTGAGACTAAAATGTGATGATGTCTGTGAAGCTTCCTTAAAACCTGGTTGTTGCTCAATAAACACTTAATATTTTTCTTTTGGTTCCTCCTGACACAACTGATGGTTGGACTAGCCCCTCCATTGGAAAGTGCTGGCCAGCTCATAGTAGATGCTCAGTAAATATCTCTGGAGTGCTGATAGAATTAGAGGTTGGTACAGGTCTTTCTGAACCTGTAGCTATGCTTGGCCCTGAGCTCTGGACCCACAGAGCTGCCACAGGTAACCAGTCCCTGACTCCAGGGCTGCCCAAGCAAAGAGCCAGGAAAGGCATCAAAACAGCAAAGGTATTAACTTGGTGTATTTACACCCCCAAGTGCTTCGCTGTCATCGGGAGCAGCCCCTTCATGAGATATAAGTAATTTGTGCAGGCTGATCCCAGTTTTCTCATTAATATGCAAATGAGGCATGCCAGTTGTTAGGTTAGAAGAAAGCTGTCATGTTTATTGTGACAGATTTAATGGATGTGTTTGGATTGTGCATTCAATGTGTTTTCAAGAGCATGTCTTATCTTTGTTTAGGCAGTAAATCAAAAATGTAAACAACAATTCATTAGCATCTGTCAGAAGCTCAAAGCCACATTGTTTCAGTTGACAATCTTCCCAGAGGTGGGGGGAAAAACCCTATATCTGACTTATTGAAGATTAGTTAGAAATCGCGCTGGCTTTTTCCCTCTTTTTGCTCAGCAGCATGTAAGTGGTAATAGAACAGCAGCTCACTTAGGAGAGCAGGAGGGTCATGGGGACACAAGCGCAAGCAGGACTCAGACAGCTCCGTCCCCATGCACCTTGCTGTGGCCTGGAGAGCTCAGGGCCTCAGCTCACTACTCGGCCACCAGGATTTCTGGGAAGGGACCTGGTAAGAACAAAATCCCTTACAGGTACGTTGCCCTGTTCTATAGAACATCGGAAGCAGCTGGCTAGAAGAAAACAGTGGAACATAGACACAAATTAAAAAAATAAAAAATGAAATTAGAGAAAACAGGCAGAAGCATGTGATAAGGCTAAGTGGGGGGGGGGGGCAGATTTGATCTGCAAGCCTCATTCTTCCACATACTATGACTTTGGCCCACAGTTAGTGCTGAGCTTCCTGGTGGCCAAAGCAAAAAAAGAAGCATTGTAAGTTTTAAAATTTATTGTCTCAAAAAAAGAAAGAAAAAAAAAGGAGGGCATACTACTTTGCTAGTTATTGAGAAACAAATCTTCTCATGATACTTGACTCTTAGCTTCATACAGCCATGTTGAAGTTGGGGGTCTCTTGGGCATCTGGCACGAGATGAGGGTCTAACATCAAAGTGTGGCACACACGGATGTCTGGCTGGCTCAGTCAGTTAAGCGTCCGACTCTTGATTTTGGCTCAGGTCATGATCTCAGGATCATGAGATCAAGCCCCTCCCCGGGCTCCACACTCAGCTCTGAGTCAGTTTGAAATTCTCTCTCCCTCTGCCCCACCCCTAGCTCTAAATCAATCAATCAATCAATCAATCAATCAATTTTTTTTTTTAAAGAAAAAAGTGTGGCACACTTCCCACCATCTTTCTTCCTTCTCTCCTGGTTTATTGTCAGCGCTGACACTTGTCCTCCAGCACACCAGAATCTTCATTTACTTTCAAAGTCAAGCTTCTGGAAATAGCTGTGTGCCCTCTGTCGTGGTTCTGTGTCCTCCCTCCTGCTGGAGACCCTCCCGTCTCCCACAGCCTCCTGGCCTGGGCACCATGCACACCTCCTTTGTGAGGGCGGGGCCCCCTGCTGGCGGCTCCTTCCCCAGGCAAACTTCTCTTTCTCTGACCGAGCTTTCCCTGTTTCCCTGTTCCCTGGGGGCCAGCTCCCCTACCCTGACCCTCTTGCCTCTTCCCTCCATGCCCTATGCCTTTCCTGAGGGGCCATTGGTCACCTCTGCAGAAGGCCCCCCAGCTGGGTGTCTCTTGTCTACTTCTCTCCTCTGAGTTTCAGCTCTACACAGCCAGGTGTCCACTGGGACCCATTGAGCTGGTGCCCCGCTGGAGCCCGGAGACGGCTGCCCTCTCCCTTGGACGCACATGCCTCCTCTGCAGCCCGAGGCCGCCGCTGTCATTAGGGCTCCAGCTGCTTACCTGGAGGGGGACGCAGCCTTCCCTGAACACTGGCCTTAGGCCCCTCAGTTCCTTCTCCATCGTGGAGCCCCAGAGATCTTTCCAAGAAGCCCATCTGAGCAGCCCCTTCCCACTTACAATAGGGCAGGAGGCTTTACAGCCCTCCGGGGGGACTCTAGGTAGCCATCCTGCTCTGTGAACTCTGTAGAGCCAGTCCCTTCTTCATGAGGTCCTGGTGCTCTGACTGCAACCCCCACCTTACTCTCCACCTGGATGCAGACTGTCCCATCTCTCGGTCCGCCGCTATGCCGCCCCGCACCCCAGCCATCTACCGTGGCCTTGCACGTCCTCCTTGACTTTGGACCTCTGTTTGAATCTTGCCTCCACTGAGAAGCCTTCCTGGACACCTCCTCAGGCTAACTCTGCCTGCCACAGGATTGCAGCTTCATGGCCCCTTCTCTCCTAGAGGGCCGAGGACTTTCTCACGTCTTTCGCTGTCTGTGCTGTAACACTGGGCCCACTGCCTGTTGCTGTGGGAGCTGAGAACGGTTTTCACAGATGAACATATGCAATCAATATGATAGGGAACACTAGCTTTGAACCTCAATTAAGCAAAATGCTATCCTCCCAAAAAGAGTTCCATTCTTCTCAGTTGTAGACCCGTGCTACAAAAATATACCAAACATTCATCAATAAAACATTTTGTGGAGATTTGTTTCTTTTCATGTTATATATATATCCTTGCATAATAACTTTGATTTTTGCCTCTTGGCCCATAAAGCCTAAAGTATTGACTCTCTGTCCTTTATGGAATAAGTTTGCTGACCCCTGGTCTATATGATATTTAAAGAATGTGCTTTTGACTATGTCACCTAACATCTTAAGACCCTTAGCTTGTTCCTTATATTCTAAGAAAAAATCCAAACCGTAGCAGGTCCAGGCCCTGGTTCCCCACTCCAGCCTCATCACAGCTACCCTCTCCATCCCACTCTGCAGTCAGATCTGCTCCCAGGATGTCAAAGGCTTCCCGAGCCAACCCCAAAGCTGTGCCCTCCCTGGCCGATGTGCACTCTTCCCACCATGCTCATGCACCTGGTCTTCTGGGAGCTTCCTTTGAGCTTCCTCTGAGCCCCTTAGGTTGGAGGCAGGTGCTCCTGTTGTTCTGTAGGCTGCCTCCCATCACGGCACTGGGTCCTGTTGACTTGGCTTTAATCCCCAGCGGCAGTCCCCAGACCGCATGGGCTCTGTGCAGGCACGACTCTGTCTGTCCCCTTCCCTGCTGCCAGGCACATGGGCGGAAATGACCAAATATTTGTTGAATGAATGAATGAATGAATGAATGAAGGTAAGAAGACAGGGTTCTGAAGTTGAGGACTACCCAGGCCAGCCAGGGGACTGGAACAGCAGCCAATCTTTTGGGCAAACCACAGGTCAAGTTTCCTTTCGGTGGTGGTTCAATGACTGGTAACCAGGTACTCTGAGGGTCAGCCCTTCTGATGCTGTGGGATGAACACCCTTAGAAACAGCTTGAACTGCTTCTATCTTCTCTCCAGCACAACAATGCAGTTATTGCTGTCCTTGTTGTGGTCAAATGACTCTTGTCAAAGGTCAGTATTGCCTCTTTTTGAAATTAATTTTTGAAAAATGGAAGTATAGTTGACATACACCATTATATGAGTTTCAGATGTCAACATACTGATTTGACATTTATGTACATTATGAAATGCTCTCCATGATAAGTGAAGTTACCATCTGTCACCACATAAAGTTACTGCAATATTATTGTTCCCTATGCTGTGCTCTATATCCCTGTGACTTATGTATTTGAATGCTGGAAGTTTGCACTTCTTATTCCCCTTCAGCTATTTCACCCAACCTTTCCCCTTAGCCCTCTGGCAACCACCAGTGTGTTCTCTGTACTTATGAGTTTGTTTCTGCTTGTTCGTTCGTTTGTTTTTTTCTGGATTCCATATGTAAGTGAAATTATGTAGTATTTGTCATTCTCTGTCTGGCTTATTTCACTTAACATAATATCCTCTAGATTCATCCATGTTGCCAAGATTTCATTCTTCTTTCTATATTGTATATACACCACATTTTTATCCACTCATCTATCAACCAACACATAGGTTCCTTTCATATCTTGGCTATTACAAATAACACTGCCATAAATACAGGGGTGCATAGATCTTCTTGAATCAGTGTTTTCATTTTCTAAGGGTAAAAACACAGAAGTAGAATCATTGGATCATATGGTAATTCTGTTTTTAAGTTTTTGAGGAACACTCATACAGTTTCCCACAGTGGCCGCACCAATTTATAATCCCACCAACAGTGCATGAGGGTTCCCTTTCCTCCACATCCTCACCACACTTGATACTTTTTGTCTTTTTGATACCAGCTATTTTGACAGGTGTGAGGTGCTATCTTACTGTGGTTTTGATTTCCATTTCCATGATGATGTTCAGCATCTTTTCATGTTTTGGGTCAGTACCACACTGTTTTGATTACTACAGCTTTGTAGTACATCCTGAAATCTGGGATTGTGATTGTGAATCTGGGATTTGTTCTTTCTCAAGATTGCTTTGGCTATTTGGAGTCTATTCTGGTTCCATACAATTTTTAAAAAAGATTTATTTATTTGTTTTAGGGAGAGATAGAGTGAGCGAGGGGTTGGGGAAGGACAGAGGGAGAGAGAGAATCTCAAGCAGACTCCCTGCTGATCAGCGAGCCTGATGTGGGGCTCAATCCCATGACCTTGAGATCATGACCTGAGCCAAAACCAGGAGTCAGATGCTCAACCAGCTGAGCTGCGCAGACACCTCTCCCTATACATTTTAGTATTATCTGTTCTAGTTCTGTGAAAAATGCTGTTAATATGTTGGTCATCTGTATATCTTTTTTGGAAGACTGTCTAATCTAGTCTTCTGCCCATTTTTAATTGAATTGTTTGCTTTTTTATTGTTGAGTTGGACGAGTCATTTGTATATTTTGGATATTAACATACTGTGCTCATGGACTGGATGATATAAGATTGTTAAAATGTCCATACTACCCATGCAAACCTTGTCAACATACCAATAGCGTTCTCCACAGAACTAGAACGTGTAATACTGAAATGTGGAACCACAAAAGAGACGAAATAGCCAAAGCTATTTGAGAAAGTAGAACAAAACTGGAGGAATCACAATCCGAGATTTTGAGATACACTACAAAGCTGTCGTCATCAATAATATGGTACTAGCACAAAAATAGATCTATGGATCAATGGAACAGAGTGGAGAGCCCAGAAATAAAGCCGTGCTTATAGGGCCAGTTAATCTACAACAAGGGAGGCAAGGGTATGCAATAGGGAAAAGGCAGTCTCCTCAACAAACGGTGTTGAGAAAACTGGACGGCCACAAGCAGAAGAATGAAATGGAGCCACTTTCTTACACTCGGCACAAAGATAAACTCAAAGTGGATTAAAAACTTAAATGTGAGGGGCATCTGGGTGGCTCAGTGGGTTAAAGCCTCTGCCTTCAGCTCAGGTCATGATCCCAGGGTCCTGGGATCGAGCCCCGCATCGGGCTCTCTGCTCAGCAGGGAGCCTGCTTCCTCCTCTCTCTCTGCCTGCCTCTCTGCCTACTTGTGATCTCTCTCTGTCAAACAAATAAATAAAATCTTTAAAAAACAAAGCAACAACAACAACAACAAACTTAAATGTGACACCCAAAGCTATAAAACTCCTGAAAGAAAACATGGGCGGTAGGCTCTCGGACATCAGTCTTAGCAAAGTATTTACAGATCCATCTCCTTGCGTAAGGGCAACAAAAGCAGAAGTAAACAGGCGGCATTACGTTAAACCCAAAAGCTTTTGCACAGTGAAGGCAATAAAAAAAATGAAGAGACAACTTGCTGAATGGGAGGTCCTGCTGTCACCTCATAATGGCTGAACCCTAGGGGAGCCTTCCGCTCTGTGTCCCTTCACACCGTATGTGCCGTTTCAGGCCTGCAGCCTTCTACAGTGTTCTTTGCCCTTGGCTTCTGTCCTCCTTCCCCGAGCCGGCCCGCCTCCGTGGCTGCCCCTTCCCAGGCTCCCCTCCCGGGCTGGCCCTTTAAAGTTGAGCCCCTTGTGCCTGTGTCTTGAACCCATCTGGTTAATCCTTTGGGAGGACCGCCTCCATGCGGATGAGCCCACGTCCAGGGTCCAACCATCTCTTCTGAGGTCCAGCTGGTCTACCGAGCCTCGCATTCCCCCCGCCCTGACACTCAGACTTGGCACCCTCCTGTCTGAGTCATCATCAGCCCACCGGTAGTGTCTAAAAGGCCTCTGATGCACCCCCTGCCATCCTGTGCTCCCCTCCAACCCTTAGGTCAGGGTCACTATCTCCAGAAGGCCCCAAGTCCCACATTGGAGTCCCGTTTTTACCCCTGCCTGAACACTAGCTTTACTCTTGGGGGTCCCGCGACCATCTCCCCCTTGAGGCAGAGACCATAGCTTCCAGCTCCACTGCAATCGGGCCCAGGGTATGTGGTCAGTTGGGAGCCTCCAGCTTCACTCCCCTCCATGCTGCAATGGCCTCTCCCTTCCCCCGTCTCCGACTGTCTAAAATTCCCGAGTTTCAGCCCAGGGAATGGAGACGCAGGTGTGGCAGAGAAGGTTGTCACGTAGGCTGTAGGAACAGGGCAGGTGGCATGTACCACTCAATGTAGATGGTGTGGGCAGAGCAGCACCCGCACAGGCTGGGAGGCTGGGGACACTCTTTGCAGGACTCTCACATGTTCCGAGCCTCTGGGGACACTCTTTGCAGGACTCTCACATGTTCCGAGCCTCTGGGGACACTCTTTGCAGGACTCTCACATGTTCCGAGCCTCTGGGGACACTCTTTGCAGGACTCTCACGTGTTCTGAGCCTCTGGGCAGAGGTTGAAGTGGCACGAGATGCCCCAAAGGTTAAGAAGTTCCAGGGCTGCTTTCTCCCTGCCTGCCCCTGAGGCTGGCCTGCCCATGCTGGGGAATTAGGGAGCCAGGCTGGCTTGGGCCCTGCGCCTGGCCATGGACTAAAGCAGAGGAAGCATGGGAAGCATTACTTCTCGCCCCCATCAAGATTAAAAGCAAGCTAAAGGGGTGCATTAACCTTCCAGCACCACTGGAAACCCAGCTCCACATTTACAGAGAATTAAAGTATATGATGAACTTGTACTTGAGACATCGGTTCACATAAATAGAGCTATGAGCTCTAAAAATAAGTCAGCTTTTTTTTTTTTTTTTTTTTAAATAAGGTAAAGATCAACATGCCACATACCCCAAGAGGCTCCATGTCAAGCAATTAGGAAGATGGAGAGAAAGGGGAGACGAAAATGTTTATTCACAAATCAATATATTTATCCTAAAAGGGGTTAGAGAACCACATGGGTAAAGTCTCGTCCTGCTGCTGTCCCCAGAGCCACTCTACTGCAAGGTAAGATCTGGGCCGTGAGGGGTTAAGGTATGGATTTCAACTCAAAGTTGAACGAAGACCCCTGGGTGAGCTTCTCATTGTGTCGACTAAAAATGTTTTAAAAATCAATATAACAGTGTATAAAAGGATCTTCTAAAGATTGAGTCAGCCCCATCCGCGGCCAAGTGGGCTGTAGCAAGCAACAGAAGAGGAGAATGTTTAATCCTCTCCGGCGGGCAGCTAATGAGGCGGGAGTATTTGGGTTGATTCCTGATGCACGTGGAAAAACTGTTTCTAAAGGGTTCTAATTGCCTCTGCAGGAACAGATCATAAAAAGCTGGACCTTCCCATCAGCAGAGACAGTAATTGCACACTCTTCCTGACCCTAAGCAGGTCCAATTTGTACAGTATGCAGTGATAGAGAAACTACGGTAACGAAGAGTCATTCAACAAACGTGAGTGAGTCGGAGGCTGGGTCCTGCGCCACCCGAATGGATGGAAAGCTTACGAGGAAGGACCTTTAGTCTCGGAGAGCTCAGACTCGGATGTGGCTTTCAAACTTTTTCACTGTGCCCCTCAGAAGGAACACCTAGTCCGTGGGATCTAGGCCACGCTCACATACAGTCTGGAAAAAAATTTAAGAAGCAATATTCGTGTTCACTTCATGTGTTGCGCTCTATTTCCTTTCTTTCTTTCCTTTTTTTTTTTTTTTTTTAAGATTTATTTATTTATTTATTTGACAGACAGAGATCACAAATAGGAAGAGCAGCAGGCAGAGAGAGAGGAGGAAGCAGACTCTCCGCTGAGCAGAGAGCCCGATGCGGGGCTCGATCCCAGGACCCTGGGATCATGACCTGAACCGAAGGCAGAGGCTTTAACCCACTGAGCCACCCAGGTGCCCCTGTGCTCTATTTTCTATTCTCGCCTATTTTATTGAAAAAGAGTAAGGGCTTATTGCTACCCTCAAAATTGATTTCATGACCCACTACTAATGCACAATGATTTGAAGTTTGAAAATTCTGATCTAGCACGAGGGCAGAAGTGAAAAGTGATTGAAGAGAAGAAAAGTGCCAGGGGTGGGAGTAGAGAGGAGGGCAGGGCTCTTCTGGCTGGGCAATCTAGGAGGACCCCAAGGTGGAGGCAGCATTCAGGCTGGGCCCTGAATGACAGATGGTGCTCTCGATTTAGACAAGCTGAGTTGTAATGAGTAATTATATTTGTAATAGTGTAAACATGATGTTATTAATGTAGTAAACGGCATTCTTCATCCTAGCAAACCCTTGACCCGGTCAGATGCTAGCTGCTTTTTATCAATGGGGAGAATAGAGTCAGAGAGGTAAAGGATTTTGCCCAAGGACACACAGCTCCTAGACTTCAGCAGAGTCCAGTCTGAGCTTGAGTCTGGCTGCATTGCAGCCCCCGGAACCCCCACAGCAGGAAGCGCCAGGCTGGGCTATTTCACTTCTGGTTGATGCAGTGAGGGGCAGGCGCTGATGGTACTTGGCTCTTTTCCTCTGCTTTTCCTCTCTAGCTCTTCCCATCCCCAGTGCTCCTGCTGGCGCCTCTCTAGCTGATGCTCTGGGCACCTTGTGGGGAGTGTGAGACTGTGAGCCCCCCCCCCCGCCCCGAGAGATCTCAGCTCACTCCCTGGCATCACAGTGAGGTGACACTTCTTCTGGGGGTCTCCATCAGGAGAAACGAACTTGGTAACCTCCAGCGCCCCACCCAGACTCAGATAACCACTCCTTCACCCCACCCTGAAACTTCCCGCGCTCCCGCTCCCTGCGGACCTGACCTCCTGGTCTGGAGGAAGGCAGGAGAATCTTTCTGTTCTCCAAGTGCGAGATCTGCTCTCACTCGGGAGCCAGGCTGAATCCCAGCTTCATCTGTTTGACTTCCTTTCTCTCAAGGAACTTACAATTTAATCAGGAGTCCCTAATAGTACACGCATTCTAAATTGCAATCATTTATTGCCTCTAGCCTGGGGCTTTTCTGTCTGCTAGAAATATCAGGGTTATTTCCTTCTTTTAAGAGTTTACGTTAAAAAAACCAAACTTTACAAATAATGTTCGCTGTTTAATGTTCTCCCCTGAAATATCAATCTGCAAAAATAGAAATCCTTTTTTACAATTCATCTTAAGGATAGAGTTCCAGTTTCTTATAATGTAATGAATGTACTACAGATAATGGTCCAATAGTGCAAATGAAAGGCGCATATAATCAAAATGATAATAGCGCGTATTGTATGGCTTGTATAATAAAATCCATACCAATATGGAAATCATATCTCAAGGCAACCTTCCTCTCTTTGATTTTTGTAATAATTGTACATGTAAGAGCAGGGCAGCGAGAAGTGCAGAGAACAAAGGCCTTTATGGCTTCATTAGGCAGCTGGCGTGCTGATGGTCCGGCCTGTCAACAGCAGTCCCTTAATTTCCAAGGGAAGCTTCTCCCCTTTCTGCGGAAAAGATTTACTGCGCACATTGGTGCCCTCCGCAGCCCCTCCCCTTCTCTGCAAAGATTCACAATTAGACTAAATGAGCTGTGATAGCGATTTTGATCAGCACCTTCTGCCTTCTGGGCCACCGGGTCTCGGGGTTTAGGTAAGAGAGGAGCCAGGCTTCTGGAAGCTTTGGTGGGAAGGAAGAAGAGGCCTGGGGAGGGGCAGGGCTTATGGAGCCTCGGGATGGGGACAGCTGTGGCCAGTTGGGCCCCATTGTCCGGTCTCCGCATTCTTGTGTTTGGGCATAGGCCGTCCAGCCTCTGTTTACCAAGCCTTTGGTGGGCTTTCTGTGTGCCAGAACGATGGGCACGGGGCTGTGTCTAAGGGAATCTGAGGGGAGTGGGCACAAGCCCCGTAGTGCAAGGCGTTAGTGCACACGGAGGAGCCTGCATGGCCTGTTGTGCAATCTGAGGGAAGATGTCCACTCTGGGGTCTACCCTGGATGGGTCTTGGTATAGGCACCAACTAGAGTGTGACCTTGGTATTGGCCTTGACATTTCTGGCCTTTGAGATGGCTCAGGACAGAGCTGGCCGGCAGACCCAGGTCCTTAAGGCCACATCCACTGCTTTTTCCATGGTGCCCCAGCTTGGCTTGGCCCCGTGTGCATTCTGGGTAGGGAGCGGTAGAGCTGAGGATGGGGAGTCTTGGTGGAAGTTGAGAGTGGCACCCGTCAGCGGCGGGCACCAACAGGGTCTCAGTGGCTGGGGGGCCTCCGTCTGTCTGTCCTGTCCCCACCTCCAGAACCTCCTCATTGGTCCCTCTTCTCTGGCTCCTGACCTCAGCGGGCCCTGGTCTGATCATCTGGGCCCCCTTAGCCATGCTTCTCCTCCCAGGCTTCGGCACAGATGGGACTCTTCAGCTGATAACTGAATGTATAATTCTTTTTATATATTGTTGGGCTTACTTTGCATATACACACACACACACACACACACACACACACACACAGATTTTATTTATCAGAGAGAGAGAGAGCACGAGCGCACAAGCAGGCAGAGAGGCAGGCAGAGGCAGAGAGAGAAGCAAGCTCCCCACTGAGAAGGGAGCCCGATGCAGGACTCGATTCCAGGACCCCAGGATCATGACCTGAGCCAAAGCCAGCACCCTAACCGACTGAGCCACAAGGGCATCCTGTTAATATATACTTTTGAGGACATTTTTGGTCCTACATTCATGGGAGCTATGGTTTTGTGGTTTTCTTTTCTTGTTATGTCTTTGATTTTGTGTTAGGATGATGTTGGCCTCACAGAATGAGCTATAAAGTATTTCCTCTGCTTCTAACTTCTGAAAGAGATTACAGAGTATGTGTATAGTTTCTTCCTTAATGGTTTGATAAGAATTCACCACTGAACCCATTTAGGCCTAGTACTTTCTGTTTCTAAAGGTTGTTAATTATTGATTCAATGTCTTTAATAGATATAAGGCTATCCACACTACTTATTTCTTCTTGTGTGAGTTTTGGTAGATTGTCTCTTAGGGAATTGGTCCATGTCATCTAGGTTATCAAATTTGTGGGCATAGAGTTGTGTTTATAGTATTTCTTTTTTTTTTTTTTTTTTTTAAAGATTTTATTTATTTATTTGACAGAGAGAAATCACAAGTAGATGGAGAGGCAGGCAGAGAGAGAGAGAGGGAAGCAGGCTCTCTGCTCAGCAGACAGCCCGACGCGGGACTCGATCCCAGGACCCTGAGATCATGACCCGAGCCGAAGGCAGCGGCTTAACCCACTGAGCCACCCAGGCGCCCCAATAGTATTTCTTTATTATCCTTTTAATGTCCATGGAATCTGTAGTGATGTCCCTTTTTTCATTTCTGGTATTAGTAATTTGTGTCCTTAGTCATTTTTTTTTTCTTGGTTAGCCTTGCTAAAGTCATATCAATTATATTGAGCTTTTTAAAGAATCAGCTTTTGTTTTCATTGATTTTCTCCATTGATCTCCTATTTTCAATTTTATTGATTTCTGCTCTAATTTTTATTATTTCTTTTCTTCTACTCACTGTGGATTTAATTTGCTTTTCTAGTGTCCTAAGGCAGAAGCTTAATTGATTTTAGAGCTTTCTTCTTGCCAAAATATATGCATTCAATGCTATAAATTTCCCTCTAAACACTGCTTTCCTTGCATCCCAAATATTGATTAGCTGTGCTTCCATTTCTATGTAGTTAAAACTATTTTAAATTTCTCTTGAAATTTCTTTTTTGACCCATGTGTTATTTACGAGTGTGTTTTTAAATCTCTGCATATTTTGGAATTTTGAAGTTATCATTCTTTTATTTCTAGTTTGATCCAGTTGTGGTCTGAGAGCAGGTATTATATAATTTCTACGCATTTAAATTTGTTAAGGTGTGTTTCATGGCCCAGAATGCAATCTATCTTGGTGAATGATCCAGGTAAGCTTGGGAAGAATGTATATTCTGGGGGTGCCTGGATGACTCAAACAATTAAGCATTCAAATCTTGATTTTGGTTTAGGTCATGATCTGAGGGTCATGAGATTGAGCTCTGTGTCAGGCTCTACACCAAGCGTGGAGACTGCTTAAGATTCTCTCTCTTTCTCTCTCCCTCTGCTCCTCCCTGCTGCTCATGCTCTTTCTCCCTCTCTTAAAAAAAATAACAAACCACCCCCCAAAGCCCAAGGATGTGTATTCTGCTGTTGTTGAATGAAGTAGTATAATCAATAGACATTTATTAGATTCAGTTGATTGATGGTGTTGTTGAGTTCAACTATGTCTTTATTAATTTTCTGCCTGTGGGATTTATTCATTTGTGATAGAGGGGTGTTGAAGTCTCCAGCTATAATAGTGGATTAACCTATTTCTTCTTGTAGTCCTGTTTTTGCCTAACATAGTTTGATGCTCTGTTGTTAGGAGCATATACATTAAGGATTGTTAGGTGCTACAGATTTGACTCCTTTATCGTTATGTAATGCCCTTGTTATCCCTGATAGCTCCCTGCTTTGAAGTCTTCTCTGTTTGATATTACTATAGCTACTCCAGCTTCCTTTTGATTACCAAATAGTAGATATATAGATATATGCTAATAGATATATTAGATATATACATAAGGATATATAATTGAATACATTGTTGCTACTGTTATTTTGAATAAACTGCTATTTGTTAGGTCAATCAAGAATAAGAAAATACAGGGCGTCTGGGTGGCTCAGTGGGTTAGAGCCTCTGCCTTCGGCTCAGGTCATGATCCCAGGGTCCTGGGATCGAGCCCCCAATCAGGCTCTCTGCTCCGCGGGGAGCCTGCTTCCTCCTCTCTCTGCCTGCCTCTCTGCTTACCTGTGATCTCTCTGTCAAATAAATAAATAAAATCTTAAAAAAAAAGAATAAGAAAATATACTAATTATATCTTCGCTTATTCCTTTTGGGATGCTCTTCCTTCCTTCCTTCCTTTCTTTCTTTTTTTTTTTTTAAGATTTTAAAAATTTGTTTGACAGAGAGAAACACAGCGAGAGAGGGAACACAAGCAGGGGAAGTGAGAGAGGGAGAAGCAGGCCTCCTGCCGAGCAGGGAGCCCAATGTGAAGCTTGATCCCAGGACCCTGGGATCATGACCTGAGCCAAAGGCAGATGCTTAATGACTGAGCCACCCAGGTGCCCTACTCTTCCTTTCTTTATGTAGAACTGAGTTTCTTATATATTATTTTAATTCTTGCTAAATAAACTTCTTTTAACATTCTTGCAATGCAGGTATTTCCTCAATTTTTATTGGTCTGCAGAAGTCTTATTTCTCCTTCATTTTGGAAGGATAATTTCACAGGGTACAGAATTCTAGGTTGGTGTTTTTTTCTCTCAACACTTAAATATTTCACTCCATTCTTTCTTGCTTGGATGGTTCAGAGGAGATGTTGAATACAATTCTTAACTTCTCTTGTCTATAGACAAGATTTTTCTCCTCTGGTTTCTTTTAGGGTCTTTTCTTTATATTTAATTTTCTGTAATTTGAAAAATGATATGTCTAGGTGTAGTTTCTTGGCATTTTTCCTGCTCAGTGTTCTCTGAGCTTCCCACATCTGTGGTTTGGTGTCTGTGTTAATTTGGGGGAAATTCTCGGTGATTATTGCTTCAAAGATCCTTTCTGTCCCTTTCTCTTTCTTTTCTCCTTTTGGTGTTCCCCTTGTGCATGTGCTACACCTTTGTAGTTGTCCTGTAGGTTTGGGATCTCTAGTCTTTTTTTTCTCTTTGATTTTCAGTTTTGGGAGTTTCTGTTGTCAGAGCTTCAAGATCAGGTGTTCTTTTCTTAGCCATGTTAAATCTACTAAGTCCATCAAAAGCACTCTTCATTTCCCTCCCTGTGTTTTTGATCTCCAGCATTGTTTTTGGTTCTTTTTAGGATTTCCATTCCTCTGCTTACATTGCCCGTCTGCTCTTGCATGCTCTCTATCCATTGTGGCCCTTTGCATATTAATCACAGCTGTTTTAAATTCTCAGTCTGATCATCTCTGCCTGTATGGTTGTAATATTTCTTCTGTATTTTCAAACTATGTTGTCTTTTAGTATGCCTTATAATTTTTTAATTCATATTTGGATGTGATGTACTGGGTAAAAGGAATTGCTCTGAATAGGTCTTTAGTAATGTGGTGGTGGTGGGGAGGGCCCTTTAGGGAGCCTGTGTTTCTGGGCTGTGAACTTCATAGTGTCTCTCAGTTTGTTTTCTCCTCCCTGATTAGTTTGGAAGAAGATGGCTAGAGTGGATTGCAGTTGGGTATTTCCCTTCCTAGGTCAGCTTGTGTCTGATAAACACTAGCAAATTAGGTCTGGTTAGCTAGTTTCTCCTGATGGCAGGCCTTGTTAACAGTGCTCTGGAATATTTCAAAAAACTTCATTTTCCCCCTCTCCCTACTAGAAACACGAGGGGATTTTAATATGATATTTATGGTGAGAACCTGGCAGAGCTCCTGTACAATAAACAAACAAACAAAAAAATAAAACTAACACAAAAAACAAAACCCATGAAAGTGTGGGGTCCCTCCTATGCTCGGGCCCTTCTGGACTTCTAAACTTGGGGTCTTGTCTCCACTGAGCCTCTAGCCATTTGTCGATGACAGCTCCTGTTTCCCTACCTGCCCTGGGTTCTGTAGCAGTTTCTGCCGCCTTTAGTTGGGATTCTCAGCACCCACCTGTCTGTCTCTCCAGTTTGGGGCAGGGGGCAGCAGTTGGTGCTATGACCTCAGTTTGCTTACACAGCTGGGGAACGTTCTGGATTGTTCAGAGTGTTCAGCTTTTCACCAGTTGTGAGGATGCAGTGGCAACTTCTAAGCTCCTTGCATGTGGCACGGGAGATCTTTTAGGTATTTGTTTATAGAGCATCATATCTTTTTTTTTTTTTAATTTGCAAAGTACCCTTTATGAAAATTCACTACTTTTCAGTGCAGCCTTCAGGAACATTACGGACACTCACATTGTCGTGAAACCACTAAACCCAGAATTCTTTTCATTCTGCAAAACTGAAACTCTGGACACGTTCAACACCAACTCTCCATGCCCCCTACCCCTCGCCTCTGGTCAGCACCACTCTACTTTCGGTTGCTCTGAATTTGACTCTTCAGGGTCCTTCATATAAGTGGAACCTACGATATTTGTCCTTTTGTGACTGGCTTCTGTCACATAGCATAATGGCCTTGAGGTTCATCTCTGTTCTAGCCTGTGCCGGAACACCATTCTTTTTTAAGGTTGAATAATATTCCGTGGTGTATAGACGTCATATTTTGTTTATTGTTGCCCCGTCACTGAACACTTGGGTTGTCTCCATCTTTTGGTTATTGTGATTAATGCTGCTATGAACCTGGATCTGCAAACATCTGTTGGAGATGCTGTTTTCAATTCCTCTGGGCATACGCTCATGAGCGGAATTGCTGGGTCTTCTGTAGGATCCGCCGGGCTGTTTTCCACAGGGCTGCACCAGTTTGCACTCCCACCAGCTGTGCGTGAGGGCGCCTATGTCTCCACATCCTCTCTGACTCTCGGACTCTTGCTTCCTTCCTTCTCCTCCTCTTCTTCCTCCACTTCTCTTTGCCTTCTCCTCCCTTCTTCTTCTTCTAGAATAGCAATCCTAATGGGTAGGAAGCAGGATCTCACTGTGGTCACTTCTGGTATTTTCAGACACATTCCTGAAGCCCAGTTTCCCCTTCTGAGCTGAGCCTGGGTCACTGTGTTGTCTGCATCACTGATGAGCTCCCAGGAGATGCTGCTGTTGCTGGTCGCTGGCCCACTTCTGAGTCACAAGGGCTTGGGTGGTCGCTGAGAGACGACCTCATCCCCAAACTCCTCCTGGGCCACCTGGAACCTCACCCTGCCCTCATCTCCAAAGCAATTTCTGAGGATCATTTCCCACATCCCTGACAAGCAACTTGGGACAGTGGTTTCTGCTGCTGTCGACACTCACAGGGTGAGGATATTTTTGTTTCATTGCCTTAAGCTTTGCTTCATTTGCCTTTTTCATTGGATGGGAAATGCCCCTCACCTGACCCTTAGCTTCCCCCAGAGTACCCAGCCCAGTGTAGAGCAGGTGATGTGTTCTCGGTGTCATCTGTCGAGGAAACAGTAACAACAGTCCTCAGCTGTGTGAAGACTTTGGACTTTGTGGTTCACAAGCCCCTGCATGTGCTTCATTTAGGACCCGCTACTTCTCCTCCAGCGGAGCCAGCCGTGCCCCGGGCCTGCACACTGGGCATGAAGGTTCGCATGTCATCACTACAGCAGTCTGTGAGTTATGCAGGGCAACGATTGTATGAGTTACTTGCCTGCAAGGAAGGGGAGCCTGTTATTTAGAGACGTGTCAAGTGTGTCACCCATGATATCCTCGGGGTCAGTGGCAAGACTGGGATCTGTCCCCACTTCTAGGGAGGAGACTTGGGACAGGTGCAGGAATGGGGGCTTGATCCTTCTCGCTGGGCTAGCCAGTGTTCCTGAACTCCCGTCTCTGTGGGCCTCCCTGCCAGCCATCATGCCTAGACCAGTCCCCAGAGGCAGACGCCTACATGGCTTCTTTCCTGTTCTTTGCGTCAAATGCCCTTACATGGGGGTGGGGGTGGGGCGCAGTGGGTAGGGTTGGGGGAACAGTTCCTGATTTCTGGCCTTGGCTCCATCACTTCTGACAATGAGACCATATACCAGGCACTGACGCACTGAGCCCTGGTTTCCTTTTCTGTAAAATGGAGCAATGCTGTCTGCCCAGCGGGGCCCGGGTGGCTGTGGTGAGCCCACACCAATAGCTCTTTGAGAAAATGCTTTGCGCGTTGTGAAGAGACATACATGCTACACCGTATGCACTTTGTGTACACTGTAGAATGGAATTGCTTTTTCATTTTTAAAATTCGGATATTTACATAGAAACACTGTCATATGCCTGATCATTTCATTGGCTCATTTATTTGTCTTGCTGTGGTAAAAAAAGGACATGAACCCCCATGGAAGCTACCAGCTCTCTCCTCCTAGTTCTGAAACTTGACTTCGTTTGCCACCCTTACGTTTCCCAAGGGCTAGCTGGGATGGGGGTCCTCCAACAACAGGATGGCAGCTCCGAGTTAAAAGTAAATTCTTCTTCTTTATTGTAGCAAGGACATTTAATTCTTTTGGTGATTTACTCTTCTTTGTAATTATAGATGTGGTGGTTTGAATGTCTTGTATACTACATTACAGATTTTCTTTTATACAATTTATCCCCATTACTGATTTAAAATTCTTCCTTTATAAGTTTTTATTCCTGTTTCTGTGACAGCGTTTAGGGACTCCGGCCGGGCCCAGGGCCTCTATGGGGGCTATTAGAGTTACTGTGTACATATATAATTAAGGAATTTCAAAACACAAATTACCGCCTTTGGGGCCAATAGCCAGCGCAGTTACCATCTATCACGCCAGCTCCCGAGACAGCTCTGTGTGCGTTTGGTAAAGTAAATTAACATACAACAACTTTGCTTAAAATAATGTTCAAATTTAAGATGTATCAAGAAGCAGGAAAAACAAATAAAGGGACCCAGGGAGAGTCAGAATCACCTACTTAAATGAGGAGGAAATGCCCGCCTGGTGCCTTTCATCGCCGGTAGGTTCCTGCACGAAGCTGTTGAGATACTCTGAGTCCCTCTCCACTTCCTCTGGTTTTCTGGCCAAACTTCTCTGGGGTTTGCCTCATCTCTGAGCAGACCGTGCGCTTGGAAGGGACCTTTGGAGCCTCATCTATGTGACATATTTTATCCTTTGGAAATGTATTATCGTAGAGACAATGGAACTGCATTTCAGAGTTTGGAAAACAGGAGGGAAATTGTCTGTCACTCGAGCAGCTGAAGACAAGCCGTCTCAAATACTAGCCTGATGGGAGGCCTGCCTCTGGCTTTTATGTCCACGCTGGGACTCTTGGCCTCAAAAGCCTGCTTCTGGTCTTGGAAGTTGGTCCCTTCCCAAAATTATAGCACTACCCCCCCCCCACTTTTTTTTTTTCCTGCCAATAAAACCATGTTCAAGGCCAATATGAATGCTTTATAAAATACAATTGTCCTTAGGAGCCCAGTTAACAGAAGCAGATTCTTTAAAACAGATGTGTTTGTGGTCCGATGTTGATGTGAACAGGGCACTGGCTATTCGGATGCGTGTAGAAGCTTCCCTGTCCCCTAAGAAGGAAATGAAATGGGGGTTCTTTGTATACAAAACCCCGAAGTCAACCATTGCTATGCTTTGCAGCAATAACAAGCAGTAATATTTTGGTGTGTCTTTTTAGATCAGCTCAATGTGTATTTTATACATAAAGATTAATCCTTCCAAAAGCAAACTGGACTTTATTACTTTCTGGCCCTTTTTCTCACTGACTACTTGGAACACTCACCCAAGTCAGCGACTATCTCAGCATGTGACTTTTAATGGCTGCCCAAGATTCTGTCACTAGCCGAAATCGCCATTTCTGTAGTCTTTTCACTACTGATGAAGATTTAGGCTCTCTGCCTGTATTCTTTCTGCTATTAAGAATGAGGCTTCAGTGCACAGCCTCGTACACGCATCTTTGCCCACGTCTGCTATAATTTTCTCAAGACAAATTCTTAGATACAGGGATACTGTGTCAAAGGTTATGCACATAGACATTATCATTTATTCCTCTTAAAAATAGCATTTTCCTTGGTAAAAGAAGCAAATTGCTTGGAGACAAATCAGCTGCCCTTGTAATATTCGTGTAGAACATCTTGGTGAGAACGGCTCACGATGAGTGCTGGTACCAGCCCCCAGTCCAGGCGCAGAAACAGAAAATGACCAAAGGACCCTTGGAGTCACAGCTCCCTGGGGAGGAAATTGCCAACTGCTCCCCAAACCACAGCTAATCCTCAGTGGGGAGGGCAGACAGCCAAGACTCTTTATCTGTTGAAGGTGATTCAGTTAAGATAGAGTAATAGGATTATAAAAGAAATGGCTGTTGCACAGATCTGGTTGTAGTAGCATTGTGGCAGGAATCATGGTCATAGAAGGTTCCAGAAGCTTTATTTGGTTAGGCAGTTTGTGGAGTATTGGGTTTTCCTTGAGTGGAATTCTGTGGGACATCAGTCCTAGAAAGTGAGCAGTAGTTTGGCTGCAAAGCTGTTTCTTTTCAATTCATTAGAGAACAGCTGGGTCCCCAGGCATAACTCATGAACTGGTTTTGACAATATATTTCTTTCTGGGCTCTCACCTCAACAGGAGCCTGTAGTTTCTGCCCTCTTGGCATGTACATGTTGTAATATAATGTAATGTAATATCATATAAATTATATATAATTTATCATGTAATATCATATAAATTATATATAATATAATATAATATATACATTTTAAAAAGCTAGTTTGATTTGGGTTTCTGCCACTTAGACACATGATTCCTGACCACTATGTAATACTGAATTTCAATTCAATTCAGAGATCTAAATGGGACAATGAGCCTATGTGAACGGGCTAAGTCCCCTCTTAGCACCGATGGCAGGTGGATAAATGAACCCCAGTCCTTCTCTCACAGAACTTGTAGTCTAGGGTAGGATCTCAATGTCCCACAGACAAGGCAGTGACAGGATGGATGGTCAGGGAAGGAAAAAAGATCACATTCAACTGCCAGGATAAGGACAGGATTGGTAGAGGAAGTGACATTTCTCATTTTTAAAAAGATTTTACTTATTTATTCATTTGAGAGAGAGCTCATAGGAGTAGGGGGAGAGCAGAAAGGGAAGGAGAGTGCGGGAGAAAACTCTCAAGCAGACTCCGCAATGAGCACAGAGTCCTATGGGATCTCATGACCTTGAGATAAAACCAAGAGTCAGATGCTTAAGTGACTGAGCCACCGGAAGATGTAACATTTCCAACAAGTCTTGGAGCATGACCAAGAATTTGACAGGTGGAATTGGCAAGTGATAGCATTTCTGATAAAGAACACAGCAGAACCAAGTGCTATGAGGGCAAGTGGGGTGCTCACCTTTAGGGAGAATCTAGGAGATAAAACTAGAACGAAGAGTAGGGGCCTTGGATGTTGTTTGGATCCTGAATTCCAGGCTGAAATAAAAACAAGCTATCTCCTTCTGTGTTTGAAGGAGTTGCTTTTATCAGACCAACAGACCCATGGAAACAACTAGAAAACTCACACAAAATTAAATAAAAAAGCCAAAGCCCTCAAAGCCTCTGTGTGAAGGCATCATAAAGCTATGAAGGTATCCAGAATTGAGGGGGAAGGTCTGAGGATGAAGGGATCATTGAGGGCGAGTCAACATGCTTGTCCTTCTGGGTATTTTGTTGATACTCAGTTGTGACAAGAGGCTGAGTTGCTTGCTAAAAAGCCCTTGCTGAGAGGCAGAGAAAGTAGCAGAAATTTGGGCAATCCTGCAGGACTGGGGAAGCAAACATTAGAGGTAGAGATTGGTTAGGCAGCCAGCACTTAAGGAGTCAAGATCACAAAGAAAAGAGAACTGAACAGAAGTGAGCCCAATACTTGATGGTTCTCACCTTTAGGCATTTGCGCAGGGCACAGTTACACAGGGCAAGGGTCTAAGAATCAAAGATATTGAACAAACAGCCAGCTATTGGCAGTTTTATGGTACTAGGGTGGGAAACGTTTGTATTCAGGAAATATGCAGGAGGAGGGGCCCTAGTAAATACTCCAGACTCTGAACTGGACACCTGGTATACACACATAGATGGGGGAAACCAGAGATTTTATAAAGACTATAATTTACCCTCAGGTCAGCAGAAATTAACAGGATGGAAAACAAACATAGAATAGAGCCATATGTTCATTCTTCAAAAGGTCTAATAAAATCGACAACCCTCTCGCTAGACTGAGAGCACAAAGTACCAAAATCTTGACTGAAAAAAAAAAAAAAAAGAAAGAAAACCCCAAACCACTACAGATCCTACAGATATTAATGGTAATATTATGAACAATTTTATTCTTATATGTTTGGAAATTAGCAAAACAACACTTAACTACAAATTACCAAAAACAAATAGACAACCTGAATAGTCCTATATCTATCAGAGAAACTTATTCTATAATTGAATTCTTCCCACAGAGAAAGCTCCAGATTCAGATGACTTCACTGGTGGATTTTTTTCAATCATTCAAGGAAGATATAGCCAACCGGTTGCACCAAAATTCAGAAAAATAATCCCTTCCCAACTTGCTTTAGGAGGCTAATATAATCTCACAAAAACCTGGTAAAGACATTACAAAAAAGGAAAATCATGGCTTAATTTCTCTCCTGAACATGGAAATCTTAAATAAAATATTCTAAATAGAATACAATGATACATAAAAGCTATGTTGGGTTTATCCAGGAATTCAAAGTCAATATAAAATTTTGTCACTGTAATCACCACACTAAGAGAATAAAGGAGAAAAACAAAACACAATAAACAAAAAGTAAAGACAAAAAGTAAAAATCAAGAATAAGAGCAGGACTTCTTCATTGGATAAAAATCCTATAGTAGAGCATTATATTTAATGGTAGAATATAAACATCTTTCTCTCTGAAATAGTCTAAGTGACTGGCCACTACCACAAGTTGTGCATTTTACTGGTGATCCTGACTAGCATAATAAGGTAAGAAAAAGAAAAAAGATTAAAAAAAAAGGAAAAAAGAAAGAAAAAAAAGCATAAAATTATTCTTATTTATAGACAACATGATAACATAGAAAACACAAAATAATATATAAATTATTAGAATTAATAAATTAGCCTAGCAAGATCTGGATATGGACTCTCTATATAAAAATTAAAAAAAATTTTTTTACAGCAGGAACAACAAAAAATCAAAAAATAAAATAATCACTTCCAGTAGCCTCAGCCCCTTTTACCCCTACACCACCTCATACAATTAAAAAACCCACAATGAATTTCTAGGAATTAATCTAATGAAAAATGTGTGACTCTTCCACACTGAAAAGCACAAGCTCTTACTGAAAGGAATTAAAGATGACAAATAATGAAGGTATATACCATGTTCATGGATTAGAAAATTTACTACTATAAAGATATCAAATATTCCTCAAATTAAGTATAGATTCAATGCAAACTGAATCCAATTCCAGGATGATTTTTGTGGAAATTGCTTTCTGATCCTTATGCTTATATGCAAGAGCCCAGAAGAGCTAAGATAATCTTAAAGAAGAGCAAAATTAGAAGACATATATTATTAGATATTGAAACTCATTGTACAGTTACAATATTTAAGAGAGCATGGCATTGGTGTAAGGAAAAAAATTGTCTAATGAAGAGAACAAAGTCCAGAAATAGACCCATATATTTAAGATTAGTGGTTTATGTCAAAAGCGAATGGCACTGCAGTACACTACGGAAAAAAGTCTTTTTACCAAGAGATACTAAATCAACTGGGTATCCAGACAGTCATGTCTCAGAGCAGGAGAAGGTATCTGTCATATAGATATCTGGCTAAGGACTCATATTAGAATATGAATATAAAATATTGATGAATTAATAAAATATTAATATGAATGTTGAAAACCTCACAAACCAATAAAAAAGATAAACATCCCAATAGAAAAATGAGCAAAAAGACTTGAATAAATGTTCTATAATAAAGCAATAAACATCCAAGTGACCAATAAATACCTGAAAAGTTTCTCAACCATTATTATCACCAGGGAAATCCATTTTCAAGCTACAGTGAAATAACCATTTGAATAGCTAAAATTAAAAAGACTGATACTACCACGTGTTGGAGAATATGTGAAACAATTGGAATTCTTATTTACTGTTGGTGGGAATGTAAATTGGGACTTCCACTTTGGAAAACATTTTTGGCATTATCTACTAAATTTGTACATATATACAGCCTGGGTCCCAGTGCTTCCTTACCTATGTGTATGCTCGAAATAGTTAAGTACAAAATAGTTAAGTACACTTTTATCAAAAGACCTGCGTGAGAAAGTTCACCAGAGAACAATTGATAATAACCCAAACTGGAAATACCTCAATATTCATCAACAATAGAACAGAAAATTAAATTGTGGCATATTCGTACCATGGGGCACTCGACAGTGATGAGATATAATAAATTACAATTATATACAACAATATAGATGACTCTTCCAAACATGATTTTGAGGGAAAGAACCAGACACAAAAGGGCACATATTATTTGATTCCATTGATAGAAGGGGTCAAAAACAAGTCAAGCTAATTAGGGTGAAAGCCATCAGGAGAGTGTTGATTTTTCCAGGTGGGGGTGACTGCCAGGGGATGTCAGGAAGACTCTGGGATGCTTAGAGTGTGTTATGTCTTGATTTGGTTGGTGTGTTTTGTGAACATTTACCAAGCTGTGTACTTTTTAGCATGTGTGTCCTTCTTCATTAAAAAGTTTACTTGAAAAAACTTAATAGGGGCACTTGGGTGGCTCAGTGGGTTAAAGCCTCTACCTTCGGCTTGGGTCATGATCCCAGAGTCCTGGGATCGAGCCTCGCATCGGGCTCTCTGCTAGGCAGGGAGCTTGCTTCCGCACCCCTTCTCTCTGCCTGCCTCTCTGCTTGCTTGTGATCTCTGTCAAATAAATAAATAAAATCTTTAAAAAAAACCCCAAACTTAATAAATGACTCCATGTATGATCATGGGAGAGAGGAGTCAGAGGGTGGGAGATAGTGCTGGGAGGGGCCATGGGGGGACATGGGGCAGCCTGAAGTAGTTTCACTAGTACTGTCTTTTGGGACATAGGATCTGCATTTTTGCCTTACTTCTTCTCTTGGCTGCAATATCTTGGCCAAATTTTGATGGTTTTCTGGGTCTCTCTTGAAATGGATCATGGGTTTTCAACCATAGGGCTTCATGATTGGCCTTGTAGGTCAGCAGACTCCTTGAAACTGTAAGCCCATGTGTATATGTGCTTTCGGAGAGAGGACCAGAGCTTTTTAACCAAATTCTTTAAGGCATCTGGAACCTAAAACGATTAAGAGTTACTGAAAAGTAAGATCCCCAAGGCTCCTAGAGGTTTGTCTATCAGGATTTTCTGGGCCATAGGCAATCGAGTGGAGGGCGTATTTTATACTGGGTGGCACTGAACTGAAAGCCAGGGTGGAGTTAAAGTTGTCTCTGTGTCAGAGAGAGAGGGTGTGGGGGGCATTGGAAGGCAAGATGGGGCTGCTCTTCTATCTGTAATCACTGGGTTATGTCATATCTGCGAACGAGCACAGAGAGGTGGGTGTGGGCTTTCTGCACCAGAGATGAGTCAGTCACTCTTCTCAGGCAAAACTGTTACAACTATGATGTCTTTTTCCTGACCACATCTACTCAGTCCTTGGCAGTAAGAATTCTTAGTATCTGTAATGTATAGCTTTGGGGGCACCAAGAAGTTGTCACAACAGATCAAGTCATCTGTGAGCGCTAGAGACAATTGGAACTGTAAGATTCTATTGCAAAAGGGCATCTTATCTCTTAGGAAACAGGTCACACTAACCATTAACATCAGGAAGAATTAGAAGCAAATTTCTGAGGCTAGAACTTGGCCTGAGGATCGGCTGAACCCTTTCTCTCGGCTTGAGACATGAAGCGATGTGATTTTTTGGTAGGGAAAATCTCATTGTGGGTGAGAGATAAACACATTTTATTAAAGTTGATTCATGGCACCACTTTAGAAGGTTTTCCACTGCATGTTTCATGTGGTAATTTTTAACTGGAAACAGGTCTATGGGACGGAGGGGCTGGGGAGAACTCTGGCCCGCCATTTGCAGTGTGTTGGGAGAGGTGGTCCATACAGTGGAGGCATTGGGTTGTGGCCATGTTGCCCTCTCTCTGTGGGGGAAACTTTCATTCAGACCCTTCTCTTTCGGCACTGCAAGGGGCTCTTCCTTGAGTTTTATAAGGAAAAAAGTTTCAGAGTTTGGCTCTATAGCTTACCACACCCTCTTAATAACTGTGTGAACTAGAACAGAACACTAACTTTCTCTACATCTTGACTTCCTCAACTGTAACATGACACGGATGATTCAGCAGCTCATGGCTGTTGTGACAACATGGTAGTTGGCCACCAGGAGAGTGATCCCCAAGGGGTAGTTGGCTGTTTGCACCATGATAAAAGGCATCATGAAACAGGATCTTCAATAGAAAGGACCATGTGGGTACAGGAGGGAGTGAGTCACTTCTACAGTGGAGACTGGATTTTGATGGAAGAGACAGTGAGGAAGTGTTCAGGCAAAAGGGAAAATCTTAAAAAGGGATGTGGAAATATGGGGATACATTGGATGTTTTGGGGAAAAGGAGCTGTCTGGTGTGGCCAGAGCTGAGGGTGTGTGAAACAAACCAATGGCCATGTGGGGGTGGTAAGGTCGGATCATAGAGGTTGGGTTAAGCAGGCCTCCAGGCAAGGTCCCAAGTGTTCCATTCACTCACCGTGACTGTCCAGATTCTTCCATATGGCAGCCCTGCCTAGAGACCTGAAGGTTGATTCCTGCGGCGCCTCCTGGAGGCACCCACTGCTCTGCTCCACTGGCTGAGTTTATCCTAATGCAAAAGCAAAGGCTCAATTAGACTGTGAAGGTAAATAGAAGCAAAGAAAGCCACAAAATTAAAAATATAAGGGTGGGATTGAGCTGTTAATCATATTGCAGCATTTCACAAAGAATAGGCTGAGTTTTCCAATGAAACGATGGCTCCAGCATATAAATTAATCTTTTCTATAGGAAGAAAGGAAAGTCATTAAATGTCATTGTCTTATTTTAAAAGCAGCAATATCCTGCCTGATTGCAAGTGCTTCGAGGAGGATGATTAAACAGAAACCTTATCTTCACTGCTCCAAGGAGAAAATTGAAGAAAAGTTATCCAATTATGGATGATAAAGCAGAGAAAAAAATCAGAGGAGAGGCAAACACGGGTCGGCAGGTTATAAAGAATGTGTTCCCCCCTTGACATCAGGACCTGCTCGTGGTCAACACCCAGAAACACGCATAGCCATGAAAATTACTGTGTCTCTTTAACCAAAAATCCCTGTCAAGTTTTTCCATCCTTAATCCATTTCCAGGTTCCTGTGGTTGGTAAACAATTGCTATTTTGTCATCCATCCCTGGAGAGTAAACCACGGATTTCCAAACTTACCATGGGAATGGGGGCATATTAGTACTATTTAAAGATATATGTATTTATTAGAGAGAGAGAGTGAGAGAGAGCATGAGCACACAAGCAGGAGGGGCAGAGAGAAAACCTTAATAAAGATTCCACACTTGACCTCAGGTCCTGAGATCACGACCTGAGCCAAAACCAAGAATCAGACGCTTAACCCACTGTGCCACCCAGGCACCTCTGGGCATATTATTTATTGTTCTTGAAACTCAGTGTCTTTATCTGTTGGCTGGGCCTGTTGGGGACCACTGGTGGGCCTATGTTGGAGTAATACTACACAGGGAGGCCGGGTTTCTTATCTTCGCACAACTGACCTTGTGGGCTTGGTAATTCTGGGCTGTAGGGGCCTGTCCTGGGCATTGCAGGATATTTAGCAGCATGGCCTGTACTCACTAGCACACCCTCTACCCCTGATCTGCAATTGTGACTTCCAAACATGTCACAAGGCATTGCTGAATATCCCTTGCGGGGCAAAGTCCCTCCCGGTTGTGAATCCTTGTGTAGGTAGAGATTTCTGCATTGTACTTTGCTGAGCCCATACTCCACCAATAGTAGCTACAATTCTGCCTCTGGTTACTGCTGTCAGAACCATCTAACAGTTGCTTTCAAGCCTAATGCTGTTGCTAAATGTACCTAATGCGTGATGACTTGGGAATTATCCCAGATTTCTTCTCTCTCTCTCTTCCGCCCCCCTAAATCAAAGTATTTAATTTTAAACTTGGAAATCATGGTTCTGGTAAAATGGGATTGTTTTCCTCCAAGGGATACATGTTTTTCCTCAGTTTTATATTAACATTTTTAGATTCTCTATTTTTCTGGTGAATAAGGTGGGGGGCGGCAGGTACCTTTTCCAAAGTGATTGTCACTTGAACCATACCTGGTAGAACACAGAATCATTGGGTAATTACCACGTACAAGGTACCATGGGGCATGGTAATACTCTATTAAAATGTACGCTTTATTAGATGCATTTACACCAATGTACATTTCAAGTAAGTGTCATCCCGATTGTGCCCATATGAGAAGGGACCAAGGCTGTAGGGAACATCCAGCAAAGACAGGAACAGAACCATCTTTTCCAAATATTTACATCAGTCTAGCTAGTTGGGATTGTATTTCTTGGAGGAAGAAGAGATTTGATCACAATTATCATTTTACTTGGATAATTTCCATTTCCTTTAGACAGACACTTTATCACCAAATGAAATGGGGGAGGAAGAAAGAGTGTTTTCATTTAGGTCAATTTCCAGGAAGTATCTGTATGAGCTTTCTAGGGTTGCTGCATCAAGTAACCGCAAACTGGACGGCTCAAAACAGCAGAAATTTTTTCTTTCACGGTTCTGGAGACCACACGTCTGAACTCACTGTGTTAGCAGAGCTGTGCTCCTTCCAAAGTGGAGAATCCTCTCTTACCTCTTCCAGCTTCTGGTGGCCCCGGGCATTCTTGGGCTATAGCTGCATGGCTTCTTCTCTGACTTCCTGTTCCGGTGGGTTGCTCCCCTGCCTCTGTGTCTCCTTTGCTGTCTCTTAAGAGGACACTCAATGGATTTAAGGCCCACCCTAATGCAGGATGATCTCATCAGGAGATCCTTACCTTAATTACATCTGCAAAGACCCTTATTCCAAATATGATCACATTCTGAGGATCTGGTGGACATATCTTTTTTTGGGGGGGAGGGTGATGCAAAATTCAATCCATTAAGGCATAATAAGTTCACAGGTAGAGCTTTTGAAAGATAATATGGATGGCTGATCACTATTAACACTTTGTTAAATGCCAACTCTTAGCAAATCGGGGGCCCTCCTCCCTCCTGGAACCTTCCGATTTCCTCTCAAGACCAAGGAACAAAGCGCAAAATGATCAGAGAATAGTGTTCAGGCACCATAGCACTTTTGGTTCACCTCTTTGTGGAGCTGTGGGTATGAATGAGGAGCCCTCTGCTGCTGGTTATGACTCCAGTAGAAATGCCAACACGAAACATTTCCTGCTGCTCCTTAGGCCCTGCTATGTCACGGTTGGCTGGAGAGAAAAAACATTCTTCTTGAAATTCAAGCATTTCTAAATTTGCTAATGGTGGTTAATGAACTCATCAAGATGGAAACTTTAAAAATAAACAGCAAACCGTGAATCCAGGAATATAAACAGAACTTGTAGCTCGTTCTCCCTGCTCTGAGTATCGTTGATATTATCTGTGGCTGTGGAGGCCTCTCTGTAAACACTTCTCTCTTTGTAGGTGGTTCTGTATTGGAAATTCTCTATTATATGAAGATCTCAGTATTTTTGTGCATAAAAATGGAGGCATGTGAGCAACACGATTTTGTAGGACCTCCAGCTAGGATATTTTTTGGCATTATACACGTCAAATTAAAATGGCATGTTAGTCAGTGCTTTCAGTTTCTCTTCAGTTCTAAATTGGTCACCACTGTTTCATCCACGCCTCTCTCCCTTCCATTCACCTACCCACTCACCACCCATCCACCCGTCTGGCCACCCACCCATCCACCCATCCACCCATCCCTCCATAGCCATTTGTTCACCCGCCTACCCATTACCCATTTGTCCTTGCAGTCCATCCATTCATGCATCCCCCATTCCCCCACCCATCCATTCATCCAACCATCTGTACATCTGTCCACTCACCCACCCATCCACCCACCCATCCACCCTCTGTCCACCTCCATCCATCCATCCATCCATCCAGCTGTTCCACCCACCCACTCATCCACCCATCTGTCCATCCATCCATCCATCCACCCATCCATCCAACTGTCCATGCAGCCATGTTTCCAATGCATGCAGCCATGTTTCCAATCATCCATCCCTCCTTCCCTTCCTCCTTCCCATTCTACCTCTCTCCTTTCTTCATCCAATGTTTCCTTTCTTCCATTCATCTGTCCATTCATGTTCTTTCCTTCCATCCACTTACCACTTCAGCACGCAGATGTAAGTCACCTGCTGTGTACCGTGCACAGTGGTAGTAGGTTCTAAAAATACAGTGGTAAATAAGGCAGTTGAGCAGAAGAAGCCCCAGGTTTATGTGACCTGAAGCTTACGCAGTTTGGGGGCCCCTCTTTAAAAGAATACACACTCACAAATACAAAATTGCTAGGGCTTTCCCACAGCCACTGAAGGGATCCATGTGAGCGAGAGGCCCCGAAGCTTAAGCTTTGTTGGCTTCTTGGAAAATGCCCCTTCACAGATGACATGGCCCTGGCTGTCTTGGAGCTCAGATTCTGGTGTCACCTGATGAGGGCTGGACCTCTCTGTCAGGCAGGGATTTAGGTAAACCTGGCTTGAACCCCTAAGACTCCTATTGGTGAGAATGTGATGTCTTCTCCTTAGCTTTCTTCCTGTGCCCGTCTGAACTGGCACATTGCATTTTCTTTCTTTCTTCATCACCTGTATGCAAAGCTCAGTCTCCTTCTTTGGTTTCTGTTAAAGATTCATTTGCACCAAGGACTTCATGAATATGGCAACCTCAGATGTTACTAGAACACCCTATTGTGCTTTGCACAGCCTCTTGACCCCTTCTTGCATGCCTACCCCATCCTGCCTCTTCTTTCCCAGCTCCACCAACAACCAACCTTACAGGGAAGCTCCACATCCCCCAGGTTCCTGGGACCTTTGCTTCTGTTCCAATTGGGTTTGTCCATTAATTTATCCCCAAAGATGAGAGTTTCCTCAAGGGAAATGTACATACTTGCTATAGGAGATTATTTTCTCCACCTTGTTTACTGGGTTAACACCAAGGTCATTCTGTCAAGGCAAGATGGGGACAGGAAAGGGGCTCTCTGGTGCAGGCTTACCTCAGTTTTCCCACCTCTAAAAATGGGAACAACACAGGTGAAGCTGTGGGATGAGAACCCTGGGGTATGTGAGGTCCCTCATGGGGTCCATGGGTGCAGCCTCAAGAGTAACGAAGGGCTTCTCATTGTAGATGCTTCCCACGCCTTGGTGTCCAAGGAATGAATGCTCTTCGGACCAGCTCCTGGACTGCCTGGAGCTCTGTAATCCCTTGATCGCCTGCTGATTTCCAGTCATCATGCTCAGAAAAGTCCGATTCATCTGCACTCCATTTTGTTGGTGTTTTGTTTCATTTTGGTCTTGCTATTGTGCTGGAATCTTCCAACTCCACTGGGGTAGGACGCGTTCTTTGTTCGAAGCTCACCATCATCCACAGGGCTGTCTGGCATTGTCTGTGTGGCATTATATAAATAACAGCTGAAATAACCATAGAAACTCAGCCCCTAAGTAGCTCTTTTCATCATCAAAGCATTTTGAAAATATGAACTAATTAATAAACAAGACAGAATGCCATAGTCAATAAGGATACTTTGAGCAAAGCAGCCACAGAGCTTTAGGGTGGGAGTCCTTGGCAAGTTTGCGGAGGCAGTTTGGGTGGGGTTGTTCCAGTGGACACTTGACTAGCTTGGGGAGTGGGGCACGGGGAGGGCCTGGCTGCCTCTGGGCATGTTCAGTGATTCTCTCCACTGTGCCCAAGACAGGACCCCTACACCCATCTGCCCTGGCTGCCAGAACACATTTTTTTTTTTTTTTTTCATCTCCTGCAGCAAAAGTTTAGAGGTCCCAAATGGAGCTCCAAAGTCTGGAGTGAATGTGATCGCCTCCAGGCTGTTCTCATACCATACGAATCCCCAGCCCAAAACTCACCCAAGGTGCAGCTCAACCTGATCCAACCCCAGGAAGGCTGAGCCCAAGGTTGACCTGTTTCTTTTCAGCTTGATTTAGCTGACATTCTGTCCATTATCTTTCCAACACGCAATCTGGATCAAGCTCAAATATCCTCCAGTTGCCTGGAGTGACTGTTACTGAAAGACACGTGCCTGGCTTCCAAGGTGACACATGAGGGTCACTGAGCATCTCTACAACCCGGAAGGGGACACATGGCTGATGGTTGTATAGCCAGGACATGGGGGAGGTGTTGTGATACCCAGGTCCAGTGCTCCTCCTTCCAAAATGCACCTGTGATTCTTATATTAATACCTCATCCCGACCCCATCTGAAATTAAAAAAACAAAACAAAACCATAATTTGATTACAAAGCAAGCAAGCAAACAAAAAAACCCCCAAATGCTGCCTCCTAAAACTCCCCAGACTTACTGTGACTTACTTACTTACAGACTTATTATAGATGCTGATTTTCGGGTGTTTGCAAGTCAAGTACACAAGACAAGAAATAAAAGGGACCATCAAAGTACCTAGAAACATTCAACATCGGAATCTCTAAGATCTATTTGTAGCAACCCTCAAGAAGCTACAACCTGCATTTTAAAAAAGTATTATCTCTGCAAAGAATCTTATCAGCTAGGCACAAATCTGTAGTTTGTCTATTGGAGCTACTAATGGAGGTTGGGTTGCCTGCACATCTGTCTCTCCAGATGTGTCTTTCAAACCACCGCCCCCCTCCCCACCCCCCCCACCCCCGTCCCACCAGGGCATACACTCCACCGCAGTGGAACATAGGTCCCTCTGTCTGGACCGTCCCTATGCAGAGCCCCGGCCTTCCCTCAGTGCCCAGCTGACAGTCCACATCCTTGAGAAAGGTGTCTCTGCATCCCGCAGTCAGGGCCACTGTTCCAGCCTCTGAACCCCACAGATTCTGCCCTGCCTTCTCCCGGCACCAGCCACACCCCGCTGGGTGGGGAGACTTGCCCTCGGCCGGGGAGCTCTTGCCAGATGGGGAGCCTCCTGAGGGCTGAGCCCCTGTCTTGGCCATGGTCACCGCCGCTCCAGGGTCTCACATGGAGGCTCGGGATGGATGCGGCCCCGTGGGCGCTCTGGGTCGCCTGGTCCCCAACCGGGTTTCTGTCTCCCTTCGCCCTCACCCACCCAGCTGGTCGCTCAGATGCTTGGGGCCATTTTGTCTCGCAGGTCCAGAGGGTGAGCTGCCGTTTCCTTGACAACCCTTCGCACGTGGGTATCTGAGGTCATGCCTGCACAAAGGACGGAGGGAGCCGGCGTACCACACGGCCAGGCCACGTATGTTTTCTGCGTCCGAGTAATATCGAGCGCTTTTGTTGCCATAACATCCCAAAGCGTATTTGCTGGTGCCCCAGCTCCTGCAACTTCGGTGCCCCTGACCTCTAAATGCAGTTTTAGAGGGGCTATTTATAACAATGTTTCACATTTATCTAGAAAACTGAAGCTTGGTTCCCCTCTCCCCCCCTTTTTTAAGGATTCAGAAAAGTGAAAATAGGATGATACCTCCCGGCCTTCGAGAGGTGACTAAATGAAATAGAATTCTTCGAAATGATGTTTCCCGTTTTCACAGAGAGGGGCTATTTCTGCGAGGAGCTGTGATGAAGAGGGGCAGGGGGGCTGTCTCTGCTGCTGGTGAAGAACGCGGACTTTCCCCATCACCCCCTATCGACCCCGTGCTCCTCTGACCCCTCGCTTCCCACCGCCCTGCTGGTGGCACGTTCTCATCCCTTTCTCTCTGCCCATTTATTAAAAAGTGACACCTGCACAGCTTTAAGAGTGTGTCTATGTAAAACCAACACTTTCTGAACCCATGGCTGCAGGGATAACTCTGAAAATTACTTTTTGAGCCAGTGCCTGGCATTCATTCTTCGCCTCGACTGTGGGTTGTGGGTTCGCAATCTCTGCCTATTGGTTTTCTTCAAAAGAGGAGAATTCATGGCTGTATTTATAAATTTAAATGGTGGTTCTCAAAAGGACATAAATTATGCAAATCTCCTAAAAGTCTTCTGATCTGAAAGTCAACTTGGGTTCTTCCCCGTTACTCCCCTCCTGTCTCTTGGTGGTCCTCGCTCCAGCAGCAGAGCCCCCTTCTCCCTGTGAACACGTCAGTGTCCTTTCTGCCCAGGGGGCTCTGTCTCCCCCCAGTTCTCAGAACGGGGCTTGGCAGAGAGTAGATATTCAGAAGCTATTTGCTAAGTGATGAGTAGACTTTGCAGAACCTGGAGTAGCCGTTGGTGGGGTAGGTGAGCAACTGTGCTTAGTTGCTGAGACCTGTGTTCAAGTCCCCACCCCAGCTCCTCCTAGCAAAGTTCTTGGCCAGATCGCTCAACATCGAGGGGCATCAGCCTTCTCCAGCTGGAAAGTGGGATATTTATACCGGGTCTGAGGTGAAGAACGATGGGCTCGATGGGGAATGGCCATGTGGTGGTGTGTAATCCGAAAAACGCCAGGCAAAGGGGAGGCATATTACACTCATGTAACAGCCCTAAATCATGGACAGAAAGTGTCCCTCCTTGATCCTTGCTATGTAGCAAAGCTGGGCTGGCTGAGGACAAGGAGAGTTTGTTCTGTGGTCTGGGGCTGGTCTTGGGCACTTGTACGCATAGGAGGGGCAGGGGCACCCCGCATCTCCACGTGGCCCAGCCAGCGCGGGACAGGTGAGCTCCGTCCACCTCCACTGCGTGTCAGTTACTTTGTGTGGGGCACTGTGCTGGGGACAGGGAGATAAGCCCGACCTCGGTCTGCCTGGGCCTCATTGGGGAAGAGACACACAAGCCGGGTTAGCATGCCGCCACGACACCTCTGTGTGGCATACCTGCCGGTGTCTGTCCTATTTGTCCGTGCTGGTGTCATATGGGTTGTTAAAGATGCTGGCTATCACTCCACATCTAGGTGATGCCACATTCTAAGAGTGTCAGGTACTTAGTGGGGAAGGGGGGCATGCTAGGCTCAGGGGACAGCAAGTAAATTGGGCAGGGTGGGAGGGGCCTCCTGAGGAGAGCACAGTGAAGGGGAGGAAACAGACACTGTTGACTGTCAGCCAATGAGAAGGAAGGGAAGCACCGTATAAATCTGTACGGACAGTAAATACAGACAGTACTGTCCCCTCACCCAGCCCCATTCGCCCATCTGTTTCTTCATCGATCCAGCAAACGTGGGTTGAGTGTCTACCATGTGCCAGGCACCATGTCCAATGCTGGTACCCAAAACCCAAGACTGCCCTCATCCTCAAGACCTCATAGTTCCGTGGATGGAGACAGTCACTCATCAGTCTTTGTAAAAAACTATCAGAGCTCAAAGTCAAAGCAGGCATGTGTTGGTGGGTGAGTGATGTGGCAACCAGGGAAGGATTTGGGGGCATTGATGTCTTGGAAGCGGAGGATGGGCAGGATTCAGGAGGGTAGATGGGAAAGGACAAGGGAAGACTGTCCAGAGGAAGGCATGTGTGAGCAAGGGCATGAAGGCGGGATCTTCTGGGCACCTTTGGGGATGGGAGGGGGTGAAGTTTGCCTGGAGAGCAGGGTGCTAGGGTCTCTAAAGGGGAGTGGGCGGCCATGGCTCACACGCAAGTGGTGCATCCCATGTACTGAGCCCTTTGTATCCATTACTATGCTTAGCCCTTGCTCCAGCCCTAGGAGGGGCGCCATCTAGCCCCCCTCCCCCACTTCACAGTTAGAACGCTGAGGCACCTGCTCAAGGTGGTCTCATTACTGGCCAAAGAGCTGGTAAGATCCCAGGGACTCTGATATTTAAGTCCAGGTGCTATGGGCTGAATTGTACCCCGCTCCCCCCAAGTCATATGGTGAAGACCTAGCTCTCAACCTGATGGTGTTTGGAGATAGGGCTTTGGGGAGGTAATCAGGGTTAAATGAGGTCATAAGGGTGGGACCGCCATGATGGAATTTGTGCTCTTATAAGAAGAACGAGAGAAAGATCGCTCTCTGTCCACCATGTGAGGACACAGTGAGAACGCAAGCCAGGAAGAGGGCAGCCGGGAACGGAGTTGGGGGCGGACACCTCAATCTTGGGCTTCTTAGTCTCCCAAACCGTGAGAAATAAATCTCTATTGTCCAGCCCGCACAGTCTGTGGCACTTCGTTACAGCAGCCTGAGCTAACACACTAGGTTTGTCTGGGAAAACCTAGTTTGTTTGGATGCTGACTCCTCTCATCCAATCTGGGGCCGCCCCAGGTGTGGGACCTCGACAGGTGTCCCCAGGCTCCTTCGCCGATGACCGCCATAAAAAGTTCCGTTCATCCTCTTCCTTGGGATGCACGTGGCCTTGGGGCTCCTCCGAGTCCCTGGACCACCCCCGGGCAGGGTTGCGCGTTTCTTTTCCGCCGAGCTAGGAGGCTACCCCAGGCTGTCATGTCCCTCCCACCCTGAGCTGGTTTCCCCTCAGGGAACACAGGGCTCTTTAAAAGAAGGCTTTCTCCTTGTTACTTTCATGCCAAGGTTATCTGCTCAAGTAGGTAGGGAGTAAATGAGGTTGTTCGGCTTATGGATACAAATAGATACTGCTTTTTTGACTTGCAAAATGAATTCCACCGTGACTGGCTCAAACTTAAGTATGCTAATGCTCAATGAACCAGTTGTCTATTTATTTCTGTTTGTGCCTGCAGACCCATTAGCAACTTTTTCTTGTTTTCTTTTAGAATATTAAACGGTACCAACATATTCTAAAAATTAGTTGATTAGCTTGTTAGGGCATATTTTAACTGCTAGCTCCGCTGAACCAAAGGAGAAAATGAAGGTAATTTTGTTTGCAAGGAATGTATGATTCGGAGCTGACTGTTGAAAGATGCGCCACGTCAACGTAATGAGGGAGTGTAATATCTTAGTTTGCATCAATATGGAAATAACCACACGCTTTGACAGACCTGATGCTGAAGGCATCACCCGCCTGCTCATTATGCATTCTGGCTCTGATTATGAAAAATAGTGTGTTTTCTTTTAAAGAGGAATCCACATTATCAATCAAACCACACCAATTATTTCCGAACGGGATCACGGTGAAATAGACACGGGGGCTTTTCAGCTAGAACAGCGTCTGATAGGCAGGCCTATCTTAAAGGGTGTGATATTTTTATTTCCTGACAGTTGTTAGTATTAATTAGGAACACTAACGAAGTATTTTGTGCGGTGGCACCCAGACAACCTGCTTTCCCTGCTATCATCTGGATCTTTATTATTTTGTTTTAATGAGCCCCGTCTTAAATAGTATCAATGCCCTTCTAATGATACCTCTCATCCAGCCTGATAGTCCAGTGCTTTTCTAACAGGGTTGTCATAGCAGGAAAATAAAGAAAAGAAGGGAGAGGAAGGAAAAAAAAAAAAAAAAAAGACAGCGGGAAAATCCCAGCCCGTGATGAGCAAAACCAAAACAGAGGTATGAAAACAAAATAATGCTCATTGCAATGGGAAGCTTTTCCTCGAGTGTGTGTATGTGTGTGTGTGTGTGTGCCCATGAGATCTCTGTGTGGGCAACATGTGGGTTTACTCACTTACAGTTGCTAGAAGATTATTCACCTGCTATTTTTATTCTAACCTTACACGTAGGTTAGAAGAGAAGCCCAGGGGTGCTTGAGGAAGGGGCAGGCCTTGCTCATGTATATTTCCAGCAGGTGATTCCTGGGACCTCATGAGAGGATGTGCTTGCTGAATGGATGTTGGAAAGGAGCTTTCTCCTTTGAGTTTAAAACCTGCATCTAGACACACTTGGAGAGCACATCGAAGCACACATTTTTCTTGAACAAAACATAAGAAACCAGTAAGAGGCACAGTGGACACCGAGTGAGCGTGTGGGAATCAGGGAGACCTGGATATGCTTTCGATGTGACCTCGGGCACGCCGCATCTCGTTTTCAACCCGCAGTTTTCTGTACAATGAGCGGGGGTGCGGATCAGCCATCACACAGGGAAGGTGTGGGTGCCGGATGGCATTCCATCCTCGGTGGGTAATCGCTTAGTAAATACCTGTTGAATGAATGAATTGGGGAAAGATCGACGCCCCTCCTGGTGCTCTTACCCTTGGATTCCCCAGCACAGGGGCTCATCGCCTGCTGGGGCTGGGATGCTTGTGTTGTGCTAGCAGTGGAGCTGTGGGTGGTCTGGGGCGTGGGTGTGGATTTGCATGGACCTGCGTGTGCATTCCGTCGAGGCTCCAGAACGGGTAACAGAGAAAGCCCCGAGTCCTCGTTTTCACTGGGAGACACAAGTACAACCCCAGGCCTCTCCATCCATGGGTGCTGAACCCCATCCAGGGCTCCCCCAACCCCATCATTCACCCTCCCACTTCACCCCACCCAGGACTTTTGGGGTGGGGGGAGCTCTGGCCTGTGAATCAGGTGGTGACACCCCTCAAACACAGATGCCCTTCACCCCGAGGGGACCCTGGGTGCCAGGATTCCCTGTTCCCCGTGGACTGTGTCCTGTGTCCTGAGGCCGGACACAGGCCAGGGCAGATCAGAAGCTCTAGGAGGTGAAGCCAGCAGGTCTGGGATCCCAGCCAGTCTGGGGGAGAAGTAGAGATTTGTTGGGGGAAAGCTGGAGTGGAGAGCTCGAGCCTTGCTGTCCTTGCACAGTGCATCCTGCGGATCCCAGAGCTGTCTGTACCTATTCACGTTTTCACAGATGCACTTGTTCAAAATCCAGAGCATCCACAATATGCACAGAATGCATAGAATGAGACTTAGTTTCTGGTCTCTCTCTCTCTCTGGAAGTTGGAGTCCAGCAGAGGAGTAAGACACACTCTATAATCCAAGTCAAAAGTGATCCCTGAATTAGAGAGACCTGGTCCAGTGCTGTCTGGGTTCTGAACATGGAGGGATCATAGACAGCTGGGGGGAATCAAAGAGGGCTTCTTGGAAGAGGTGGCACTGTTTTCATTCAATAACAAGCCTTTCCTGAGCATGTCTCTTAAGTTTCCCTAGTTGCCATAAGGCCTGGGCTGGAAGGTCTTCACTCTTAATGGAGTGCACATAATAGTGGGGATGAGGCACGGGGCAGGCGATGAACAAGCCGATGAGTAAAGAGAAAGGACACTTTGCAGAGAGTGGTGAGTTCAGAGAATGAAGATGTCCTGGGCCGTGATGAATGTGTAGAGCTGGGTTGTCGGAGAAAAGGAGGGCAGACACTCCAGGCGGAGTGTCACGAGGTGCAGCCCTGGAGGATGATGTGGGCATCAAAGACAGGAAGGAGGAAGTGGGGCTGGAGGGAGCTTGAATGCCAGGCTCAGGAACAGACACCTTATCCTGTGGGCAGTGGGAGCCAAGGCAGGTCTTTGAGCAGAGGAGGGCATGGTGAGAGCCAGCTAAGTTTTAGGGAGCACAGCGGAGCAGCAGCAGGTGGGATGGAAAAGTCGGGGTGAGGCTGGGAGGGAAAGACTCACCAGGAGGGTGCTGAGATGCCCAGGGATGAAGGCGTGAGGGGGATGAGGGAGACGACCACCGGCAGCAGCATGGGGCCATTCCAATGGGAGGGCATGGTGGCTTCCACGTGGGTAAGGACGGACAAACGAGGCAGTCGGGAGTGGGGGTGACAAAGGGCCCCGGGAAAGTGAGTAAGGACAGAGCACTTTAGCAGCAGGATGTGTCCACCTTACCATGGCACCTTTTTCTGATCTGACCAAGGCTTGGTGACCCCAAAAGGACAGGCTATGAGTGGATGACAAGCGTTTCTCGATGGACTTAAGTTCCAGGATGCAATTTCCCAGCACCCTTGCCTCCTCTGGGGCCACATCTGCAGTGTGCTTGAAACAACAGCTTTTTCCGGGGCACCTGGGTGGCTCAGTCATTAAGAGTCGGTCTACGGCTCAGGTCGTGGTCTCAGGGTCCTGGGATGGAGCCCTGCATTGGGCTCCCTGCTCAGCAGGAAGCCTGCTTCTCCCTCTCCCCCTCCTTATGTTCCTTCTCTCTCTGTCAAATAAATAAAATCTCAAAAAAGAAAAAAAAAGAGAAATAACAGCTTTTCCATAGGTTTGCCAGATTCAGCAGAGAAAAGTACAGGATGCTCAATTACATTTGATTTTCAGGGAGGAAAGAAAGGATAGTTTTGTAGTATAAGTATATCCCACACAGTATTTGGGATATACTTAAACTAAAAAGTGTTTGTTGTCTGCATGAAATTCAAATTTACTCAATGTTCTAGTCTTTTACGTGGCAACCCTAATCTTTGGTAACAATGGATATCAAGAAGCTGTTAGTCCTATCCTAATAATGTTTCTGTGAGTGTATATGTGCACGTCAGAGAGAATGACAGAGAAAGAAAAGAGAGAGAGAGAGAGGTAGGCCATGTCTTAGTTTTTGGAATGGAGACAACAATTCTGAATGAGTTGAACTTGAAGCTGTCTTGAGAGAAACCTGCTCTGTCCATGGCCAGCCCGACTGGCTGGGGAAATCCTGCTCACTGGACGGTATGTGGACTTAGAGGCTGTGGTGTCTTTGGGGTCCTTCACGGACAGGACTCCGCCGACCCTGAGCTGCTGTCATGTGCACTCTTCTAGCTGCAAGAACCCGGATGCTGATGAACGTCTGGCTCCCCTGTGGCAGCTCCTCATTTGTCCCCACTGGCGTCAAGAGGACGCGGCAGCCATCTTGGCGATCCCACATGAGGTCTCCCGCGGGCAGGCGTGTGTGATTCGTATGAATGGGAGCAGGATCCGGCCGGGCAGTGGGCCGTGGGTCAGCGTCCTGGGAAAGCTGGCCCTGGGGGATAGCCACACGTTGGCAGGACCTGCCTGGCTTCATCCTCTCTGAGGTGATGCAGGCAAGAGAGCTGCTGGAAGCTTAAGAGTCAGACTTGATCCGGCGTGTCCCACTGCAGAGGAGAGCAGGAGGGCCAGCCTCACAGCAGGTCCCTGCCATTGTGGGGGCTGCAGGCCAGGAAGTCTCTGGTGGGGGCTGCTGAGGGTGGACGTCTCCTGGACCGGGGAGCTTGGCTTCGTGTCCCAGGGATGCCTGGATGCCAGTTCCTGGAGAAGGATTTCCTGCTGCAGACAAAAAGCCTCCCATGCTGCTCTGCAAAGTCCCACAGTGCTTTCAATTACCCAGATTTGTCTTCACCCCTGCCCGACCTCCTCTGGCCTACACAAACCCGCTTGCAGTTGGCGGTGGGGGGCACATAGGGCAGAAAGTCTCCTGGAGCTCTGCTAAGCTGGGGCATGCGTTCCTAGACTGGGGGGATTTCTTTAAAAAAAAAAAAAAAAGTGGATGGGCATGGTCATTTCTTCCCTGAAAATTCACAAAGGCAACCCTTGAGGGCCTGACCGTGGGCAGAGTCAGAGATGGTCTTAGTCCGGGTGGTGAGGTGGGCAGGGGAGAATGCAGGCTCCAGAGCCAGCCAGGCTGGGTGGCAGCCCCCCAACTCTGCTCAGGGCTCTATGACTTTGACATGCACGTGACCTCGGCGTGCTTTGGTGACCTCATCTCTCCTTGTCTCTTGTGGGTGAGACAAGCGGCTCGGGGCGCCCGGGAGCCAGAGCACCCCGCCGTGTGTCCACGGCTGGTAAAGGGCTTTGTCCATATCGGCCCATTTAATTGTCTCAGCGGTGTGGGGCTGTGAGTCTACCCCTTGTGCCAGTGAAGAACCTGAAGGAGAGGTACTCTCTTTCTTTCTCCTTGGGAATCACGATCCGGCCGGAGATACCGACAGGCCCATAAATAGAGCAGGCTGGTGAGCATCATCAAAGGGCTTCAAAAGGTACTGGGAGAAAGGGGGGCAGGACTCCGTGAGATCAGCGGTGGTGGGAAGGTTTTGTTGGCCGTGGTGGGTTTCGGCAAGGGACCTTGAGAAATCAGAGGAACGCTACTGGGGGAGACAGGAAGAGGGTGTCTCAGATGGAGCACAGGCAGTGGCGGAGGGCGGAGAGTTAGGACGCGTGGGAGGAATGGGGTCCCGCTGAGCTGCAGCTGGGCGCCCGATCCCTGTGTGTGCCCACGTGTGTGTGTGCATGTGCGCGCGTGTCTCTGTGTGCGTGCATCAGAGGGGCGGGGGCTGAAAGCTCCGCCGAGCCCTTTGGAGTTTCATTCTGTGGAGAGCGGTGCTATCTTCCAGGTGCAGACTCTGAACCCAAATCACCTTTTAACTCTATTATTGAATCTGTCCATCTTTTTAATAAGATGTTTTTAATGGCAGTGAAAGCCTGCCCTTTCTGATCAAGACGGACCACTGGACTTGACATTTAATGGAAAAACCGAGTCCAGGTCTGAAAGAGAATTTGAGCAAGATGGGCACACGTTCTTAACAGAGACATCCTGGAACTGGGGTGGACGGGTCTGGCCTCTGTTTCAGGGACTCTGTCGGTGTCTGGCTGAGTCTATCTGCAGACAGAGCCAAATCACTGCACCAGCGCGGCTGGCAGCAGCACAAAGCTGGGGAGATGCTGGCTTCTCCGATAGCTCGCTGACACATCGCTCCTGCTGGGCAGCAGAAAGGAATCTCTGGACACAGCTGTAACAGAAGGCCAACCTTGCTAAGTGCCCTGGGAGGTGTGTGTAAAGAGTTGTGGAGGGGCAATTGTGTCCCTTTGGGGGCTAAGGGAACAGTTCTGTGGGGCAGGTGTCCCACACCATCTGGGGGGGTCATTCTAATTGGTGAATACAGCTTGAGCAAGATTCACTGGCCGGGGCCCCTGGGTGGCTCAGTGGGTTAAAGCCTCTGCCTTTGGCTCGGGTCATGATCTCAGGGTCCTGGATCAAGCCCGTATCGGGCTCTCTGCTCAGCAGGCATCCTGCTTCTCCCTCTCTCTCTGCCTGCCTCTCTGCCTACTTGTGATTTGTCTGTCAAATAAATAAATAAATCTTAAAAAAAAAAAAAAAAAAGATTCACTGGCCAGACCCATGACCGTCGGCCAGCAGAGGGTGGGTGCTCAGGAGACTGAGGAGACGAGGGAGAGGTTAGTAAAGGTCAGAAGCCCGGAGGGCTCCTGAGGAGGAGGGCTTGCTCAGGGGGTTGGGTCTTATAGCTCCCATCCAGGAGCAAAAGGCTTTATCACAGCCTTTCCCTGGCTCAGGATTTCTCAGCAGCCTCTGAGGGCCTCAAGAAAAGGGAGGAACAAGTCGGTCAGCCTGGGTGCCTAGGTTGCAAGCAACAGAAACCAACTCTGGCTGTAGGCAGAATTTATTGGAAAAGGATCCCGAATCAATGGGAAGACTGGAGACCTGGCTCAGAAATAGGCAGAAACAAAGGAAGGTTTTTTGGGGGGTTGGGGGGAGAATGGAATCAGAATCATGGGAATGGGCCCACAGCAGGAGTGCTGGGGTCCCTTCCATTCCGGAAAACAGGTCTACTGGCTCAAGATCTGTACGCAGCAAGGCCTCAGGCCCAGAGCCTAGCAGGAGCCACCTGTCTTCCTCTTGGATCAGGGAAGGCGGGGTCCTCCTGCAGTCGCACAGGTGGAGTAAATTCCCGTAAGGAGACTGGAATGCTATTAGGAGACGGAATGGGGGTGGTGGCCCTGAGCCACACCAGAGCCTGCTACAGATGCACACTTGCCTGGAGAGTCTGTGGCCCACACCTGGTTACCTAGAGTGCTGTCCTTTGCCCTTCAACGTGACTGTCAGAGCGTCGTCACGTGTCTCATACTGGCTGGTGGCATGGCGCTCTAGGCAAGGCTGTTCAAGTGCCCTGACGCTAGAGAGAGCTCATGTCCTAGCCACCGCAGAGCCACAGCAGGGGGAGAGAGCTGTTCCCAAGCCTTCCCAGGAGCCTGGACAAAGTTTCAGCAGCTTTTAAAAAGACTTTCCTAGCATAAGTCATTATTCTACCAGGAATACATGTGCTTCATGAAAACTGCAATAAAAGCTGGGAAAATATGACAAGTTATGATAGACTGAGCCATGCAAAAATGACAAGCCATGTGACAAGATGGTATTTTGGGGTTGGGGATAGAGTTAGAGATAATTACAGTATAACTGAGCACAGCTTTCCCACCCCTCTTGCTGTGCTGCTGGGGTCTTGTGTGTATAGACTGAAGAGAAGGGGGAACCGTTTGACTCTAATTTCAAGCCTTGTTCCTCTAATGGTTCCTTGTGGAACAACGTTAAATAATGATAATTATTACAGAGCCCTGTGCGTTGAGCTACTCTTGTCAACTGCAGCTGGGGCCTGTGGGCTTTGCCATTTCTCTCTGAGATTAGTTTGTAAGGCCAGTCTACAGATGGCTGCAGATGATTTCCTCATAAACTTTGTAACTGCGGCTTGGGTAGGTGTCCCCAGAGGAACACAGATATCTTGCGTGTGGCATTGCGGGTCCCCTAGGTTAGGCTTTTCGGAGCCCTGGAGAATGAAGACCGTAGAGACCAATGCACACTCAAGGCCAAGGTAACAGTCCGTGGAAATGCTGTTCATTCCTTTGCTCTATCCGGTCAACTCTGTTCCACTCCAAGACTTGTGATGGCCGTTTAGTGAAACCGAGCTGTGTGTTCAGTGCCATGAGCCCAGCCTCGGGCCGAAGACACAAGGTGAAAAGGACGTGCTTCCCCCCTCCAGGAGTTTGTAGAAAATAAAACCATTGGTCATAACGATGTGTGAGGCATCCTGATAAAGATGTGCCCACGAGGCTTAGGAACTAGAGTGCGGACTCCCAGGCCAGCTTGGAGTGGACAGGAGTCTAAGAGAGGATGGCGCTTGAAGGGTAAGTAGGAGTCAGTCTGAAAGCCGGTGACTGGTCCAGGCAGGAGAGCTCCCTGAGGCACCACCTGGAGACGCGCAGGCAGATTGCAAGTTGAGAGCCTGAAAGGGCTGACGCGAAGCAGGGCCCTATTTTAATCTTAAAACAATTAAGCTTTTCTGAGCATAGCAATAATAAATGTTTAAAGAGAACTGTGGCTAAAATTATGGTATTTCTGTATTTTCTCCTTCTCAGTGTCCTCCTTCCTCTCCCCTCTTCAGTGGAGGGCGGGAGCTTCTTTCTGTTCATTTATCTCCCTCTCCAGAATTGGGATGAAATTGAACATATAGTTTTATATCCTTCTAGCACTTACTGATTATGTTATGAACATTTCCCCTATCATTAAATAGTCCTCACAAATATAATTTTTAACGACTTTTGCTATTTCGTCATATGGATGGACCATTGGTTTCTAAAGCATTTCTCTCTTGTGGGACATTTAGTTTGTTTTCATGTTTGGCCTTATAAATAAAAAGAGTGCCGTCAACATCAAGATAAATACTTTTGTCCATATTTCTGATGATTTCTGCAGGACAAATGCCAGAAGTAAAAAAGTATAGAACAAAAGGAAAGGGTCTGGATGTTTCTAAGGTTCTTGGTGCACGTCACTCAACGCTTTCTTTAAAAAAGAGTTGAAACCCACTTCCAGGTAAAGACAGCAGATGAAAGCACTAATTTTGCCCTCCCTTCCCCCAACGACAGTAAGTTTTTTTTTTTTTTTTTTTTTTTAAAGGCATAAACTTGCAAGAACATGAGAGGAGCACAGCAGCACAATCTGGGAATCTGGGAAACAGATGGACAAGTGGTAGCTGCTTTAGCAGATTTGGGAAGACTGAATCCACAGCCGGTGGGGGAGAAAAGCAGAAAAGCCATTCGACGCATATGCAGCCGGATCCTGAAAACATGCTGGAGTAGGTGGCACCAAGGGAGCCTCAGGGAAGCCAAAGTTTGTTCCAGAAACAAGTCAGATCCCTAGATTTCCTCCCATACTCTGCTGGGGGGGCATGGAGGGAGTCCCACACTCCCCTAACCTCGCATGCATTTGGACATTATTTCTAGGGAAAGTAAAGCTGAGCAATTCTGCATCAGGCCATTAGACCCAGTTAGGATGGGGTGTTGATCATACCTGATGATCTAAGTGAAGCTACGCAGGGTGGCTTCTGGGGTCCTCCCTAGGCTCCTGGGACAGGGATAGCCAAGCAGAGACCTCTAGGCTGGAGACTGAAGGAATTTCTTTATGGACTTTGTCTAGCACAGGAGGAAGGACTACTGGGCAGAACTTCCGATGTTTATACTTGACATTTCCCGCCCTCACACTCAGAATTTCTAAGCAGATTTTTAGTTCCTCGTGTTTAAGCATGTGAAGGTAACCAAGGATTACCGGGCATCTAACGAAAGTCTCTAACGTGGAAGAAAGAGGCGAAAGCAAAATGTTAGGAATGTTGGCCCCTACCTCACACCACACATAGACCGATTTGAGTTGGACCATAGTTCTAAATATAAAAGGTATAATGAATAATAAAGCTTCCAGAAAAGGACAGGGGAAGTATCATGACTTTGAAGTAGGCAAAGATTTTTCTTAAACAGGACATACAGGGGTACCTGGGTGGCTCAGTCGGTTAAGCCCATGTCGGGCTCTGTGCTCAGCAGGGAATCTGCTTGAGAGTCTCTTTTCCTCTCCCTCTGCCCCTTCTCCCCACCTTAAATAAATAAGTCTTAAAAAAAACCCAAAGAGGACACACACACACACACACACCCCACTAATTAACAAATAAAAGATTACTTTGAGTTCACTAAAATTTAGAATTTCTGCACCTCAAAGGACTCTATCTATCATCTCTCCATCCATCTATCATCATCATCATCTATCTATTTAAAGATTATTTATAAAGAGTACATGAGGAGGGGAAAGGCAGAGGGAGAGGGAGACAAACAGAGTTACTGCTGAGCATGGAGTCTGAGATGGGGCTTGAACCCAAGACCCTGAGATCACAACCTGAGCTGAAATCAAGAGTTGGATGCTCAACCAACTGAGCCACCCAGGAGCTCCAAATGACACCAGTTAGAGAATGGAAAAGTAAGTCACAGAATGGGACTAGATATTTGCAAATACCCGCCTTTAGATGAAGGGTTTCTATCCAGGTTATAGAGAGAACTCCTACAAATGAATAATTAAAAACCCAGCCAATAAAAAAAGACGATTTGAAGATTAAAAGTCTTCTAGAAATAAAAAACCCAGAATAGGGATCAAAAGATAAAATTGAGGTATCTAACAAAAATAGAGAAAAGACCACGAGATGGAAAATAAGAAAGACCAGAAAATTAGTAGACCAGTTCAGAGGAGGAGGAAGAGGGAAAACAGAAAAAAAAAACAAACAAAAAAACAAAAAAACAAGTGAACTGATCCAATAAAAAAATTCAAAATGAAAGAACATAGGTTTAGGTTGAAAGGGCTCATGAATTTACCATGAATCATGATAGAGCCACATCATCAAATTCCAAGGCATTGAGAACAAACTATGAGCTATGACAGAGAGAAGAAGTAAAATAAACCCAATGCAAGAGAGTAAGTCATATTCACAGGGACAGGTGTCAGACTGGCTTTGGGCTTCTCGGCTTGGAAGCAACTTGAAAGCTCAAAGACAATGAGCAATGCTTTCATCATATGGAAGGACAATGATTTTCAACCCCAGATTCAACTCAGCTGACCTATCAGTCAAATCTGAGAGTCGAATAAACTTATTTTCATGTTTGCAAAGTCTTAGAAAATTTACATTCCATACACACATTTCTCATAAAGCTCTTAGAGTTCATAGGTTACCGAAAATAACAAAGTTAACATACAGGAAGATTGAGAGACAAAAATCTGGACGAGCAATGAGAGGAGAGGTGATAGGTCCTTTAAGATGGAGGGTGGAAGGTGAACCCTGGCTAGGTACTGAGTGTGGAGGGCCACGGATCAGAGCAGAGAAGTGGAGACAGGAGTGCTGGGCTGTTGCCACCAGGATGCCTTGATCTCTTTCACTATCTTTTCATTTTCTGCATTAAAAAATATTTTTTAAATTGTGACAAAATATATATAGTATAAAATTTGTATTGTAACCATTTTTAGGCATACATTCAGGGGCACAATTAAGTATACTTTCATAGTGTGGTGACACCATCCCTACCATGTTTCCAGAATTTGTCACCACTGTAAACAGAAACTTATTTTGTTTATTTGGGGGGGAGGGGCAGAAGGAGAGAGAAAGCAGACTCCCCACTGAGTGCGGAGCCCGATGTGGGACTCAATCCCAGGACCCCAAGATCATGACCTGAGCTGAATTCAGATCCTTGGCTGACTGAGCCACCTCAGAGTCCCTGTGACTCCCCCAGAAACCCTGGCTACCTCCATTCTACTTTCTGTGTATGAATTTGAGTATTCTAGGTACCTCATATAAGTGGAGGCATACAATGTTCATTTCCTTTAGATCTGGCTTATTTATTTCATTGAGCATACTGCCATCAGTTTCACCATGTTGTAGCATGTGTCAGACTTCATTCCTTTTTATGGCTGAATAATATTCCACGTGTTCCATATTTTGTGGATTCCTTCATTTGTGGCTCCCTATCCTTGGAATTCTGATGACGGCTGCACAAGCCTTTCCTGTGTTTGGCTTCTTGGCTCATGGGCTGTTGAAGTCTCTGCTGCCCGTCTGGGCTCTATGTATTCAATTCAATTCACTTCACGGATGTATTCTCTGACCTGTCCCTGATGGTCGGGGATGAGTTCCGGTGAGCTCAGCAGCAGAAAACGGAGGGCAGTCCACTTCCCCAGGCTCATTCCATAATACGTGATACCCACACTCTGATACCCCGACGGGGGTGAGTCCTGCTTCCATGAAGCCGTCATGACTTCTCCCACTGACATCCCCGAAGAGGCTCTCACTGATTCCCAGGGAAGCTGGAGCCAGACTAAACCAGAGGCTTGGTCATCTCACTTTCCCTTGGGGATCTTTATTGAATGTGAGAAGTAATGCTCTTCTGGTGCACATGGAGTTTATGTTGCATATTTTTCAAATGAATGGCTGTTCATGCTCATTTATATCTACGTAGTTGGTGGTAAATAAGAATATTTGAGAAAAAAGAAAAGTTAAACTAGCCTAAGTCTGGTCTAAAAGAAGTATCCATTTCACCACACAATATACATTGTTAGTATTTACTAGTCTGATGTGACATGTAAAGGTATTGTTTTCTTTCTTTTTTCTTTTTTAAGATTTTATTTATTTGACGGAGGCCGAGAGTGAGTGTGAGCACACACAAGCAGGGGGAGCAGCAGAGGGAGAGGGAGAAGCAGCCTTCCCGCTGAGCAGGGAGCCCAATGCGGGGCTCGATCCCAGGACCCTGAGATCCCGACCTGAGCCAAGAGCAGGCACTTTAACAGACTGAACCACCAGGCGCCACTCTTTGTTTTGATTATTAGTGGGACTGGCCATTTTTTTCTTTTTCTTTTTTCTTTTTTTTTTTTTTTTAAGATTTTATTTATTTGACAGAGATCACAAGTAGGCAGAGAGGCAGGCAGAGAGAGAGGGAAGCAGGCTCCCTGCTGAGCAGAGAGCCCGATGTGAGACTGGATTCCAGGACCCTGGGATCATGACCTGAGCCGAAGGCAGAGGCTTTAACCCACTGAACCACCCAGGCGCCCCTGGCCATTTTCCTTATGTTTATTTGTCACTTGTCCTAATCTTCTGTTCTTCAGTCCATGTGTTTTTTATTTTTCATGTTAAAAGCAATGCTGAGGGGGTAGGAACAACCTTTTGGAAGAACGATTCCCCCTTCCTTGGGTGCTCCTGCCCCACCCTTCTGGGGGAGAGGGAGACTGTCAAACACCGGTTATGCACTTGAACCCAATGACTGTCATCAAATGCACAGCGCTGGTTCTCTGGAAAGTCAAAGTTGCCGAAGAAATTAATAAGCAGAAATGAGGAACTGCTGCAAAACCAGACGGAGGGTTTTCTTCTAATTGCATCCGTAGGAAGCACATGGTCTCATGAAAGCAAATGCCCCAATGCGCCGGTGGCTATACTGTGTTCGGATTCCATGTGGGAGTCCCTGGAAGTGATTTAACCTACTGGCCTCCAGCATCGGACCCGCAAGAATTTGGCAATGCCCTGCTGAAGAGTGCCCAGGACAGCTTCCCACTGGTGGATGGGACAGAGACCAACATCTACCGTTGTCTGACTGTTTGCCAAGGACTCAGCCTCTCTAGATGTTCCTTCCCCATCCCCCCAAATGAATTCTCCAATTATCATCAGATGTGTTTAAAGCAAGGACGTCATAGATATAGGGACACATGCCAAGGTTTGTGTCACATTGTTATTAACTGATCGTAACTTATGTGTCCAGTGGGGAAATGGTTATGCTGTGTCCCAACCACTTGAAGGAATATCCTACACTTGTTAAAATTAGCTTTACTGGGAATTTGTAATAAGATAGAAACGTGCTTATAGTGTGTTGGCAAATGAAAACAGGGCACACTACTGCATTCCTGTATTACTGCAACCACATAAAAGAAAGAAGCTATACACTGAAAAAAATGTCCTGGAAGGAATCGCAATGAAATGCTATACTGGTTGTTCCCTAGGGAGTGGAACTATAGGTGAGAACCCCTACGCCATTCCTTTTATGTCCTTAATTGTCTTATATGAGAAGATGACTACTTTTATGATGGAGATCACTTATTACAAAGAAGAAATGGGCAGATGCTCCTTATCCTGCCTCCAAAAACTGCCTCAACTGCCCAGCCCAGTTCTGTCTTCCCATCCCTGTTGTGCAGACCCATCTGAGAGCAGATGTCAGTTCCTTTCCTTTGTTTCTGTTCCCTGCTCAGACACCAATCAATCTACAATGCCTGGAGCACGTGATCGCTCTTCCTGAGGAACCACACCCTTGGTGGTGGCATTCGAAAGACTAGGAGCGTTTTCAGAAATGAAAATTATTTTCGAGGAGTGCAACCAGCCAACTGAGGAGTCTTGAATTCTGTAAAAAAAAAAAAAAAAAAAAAAAAAAGAGGCAGATCTGACATTGCAACTTGCTTCTGTGCTTAAAACCAGACCAGGTTAGGGTGTCAGGTGCACGGATTCTCTCACTCTGCCAGGAAGAGGCTGAATTAGCACCTTCTTTCTAGAAAATGATCCAATGACCTTCCAGAAAAGCCTTATGAAGTCTGTATATCCTTTGATGGCACGATTCTGCAAATTGGGATTTTTTTCTAAGGAAAGAATCCTGAATATTTAGAAAAATGGAGCTGTAAATGTGTCCATCACAGTAGAGCTTGTAATAATGAAATAATTGAAAATGACAAAAAGGAAGCTGGCTCAAAAAATGATGGTACATTTATGTAACTGTATTATGTTTTTGAAGAACATTGAATGAAATGAAGTTATTCAAATACATTATTCTATAAAGTAATCGATGATAGAGTGGTATGTAATTTTACGCTGAAATACACATGTGCTAATTAAAAATAATGGAAAAATAGGGGTGCCTATTTTGGCTCAGTCGGTTGAGCGCCTGACTCTTGATGTCAGCTCAGGCCTTCTTCTCACGGTCATGAGTTCAAGCTCTGTGTTGGGTTCCCCACTAGGCATAGAGCTTACTTTAAAAAAATGGAAAATTATACACAAAATTGGTAATTATAACTCTCCTTTGGATGGCAAAATTAGGCGTGGTTTATTTACATTTTCACTGATAGGCTCCTTCATTCATCCAACAAGCACATGTCACCGATCTTGCTCCGCAGTTGGTGAGGTGCGGCCCGGGTGAGGAGTGTCCAGAACGAGGTCTGTGGCACTACCTGGGAGCTGCTCAGAGCAGGGGCCCCAGACACACTGAGAATCCCTCAGAGCCCCAGAGGGAATGAGCTAGACCTCAAGGAACGATTGGTACACTAGACTGGCCACTGCCAGGAGGCCTTTTAGGTGGATCACTGCTTATGCTAAAGGGATTGGAGAGAAGGAAGACCTTGCTCTGGACTTCTTAAAAAAGTGCCCTGAACACTTTTAAGTTGCATTTTTTCAGTCCCATTCCTTCACGCATCCAACCATCCATGCATCCGCCCACCGTCCTCCATCTACCTCCGCACCCATCCAGCTGCTCATGCAAACACTTATCTAGGAAGATTAGTCCACTCGTCTGTTCACCTGTCGCCCGTCCATCATCCCTGCACCCACTGACCCATCTACCAGCCCATACGTCTATTCCTTCATCCAAATTTGTTTGCGCATGCAACTATCCATCTGCCCGGCCATTCGCTCGCATGAACACTCGTGCACCCGGCCAGACATTCACCACCCACCTCACCGTCTCCTCATCCACACACACACACACTCATCCATTCTCCAAATATCTACCCATCCATCCTTCTGTTTCTTCATTCCCGAAGCGCTGACTGGGGATCTACAACCTCCAGACCCTGCACTTGAATGGTGCCAAGAAAAGGGCACAGCCCCCACCCCCTCAGGGAGTTCACAGACTAAGTTGCCGCCATTGCTCACACAAATAAGGACTGTTGGCAGCTTTGGTGTGGCCTGGTAACCACGTGGCAACCTGGGGTCCTCCACCCAGTTTTTTGGGGGATGTGCGGAGGGCTCTGGGTGAGAGATTCTGTGGAAATATGGGAAAGAAACTTCCTGGGAGGTGAAAGCATTTGAAAGTGTCCTCTGACAGTCCCTGTCCTCTGACCTCTGACCCTCCCCTCAGACGGCTGTGGGTATGCTGGGGCGGGGGCGGGGGCGGGGGCGGGGGGGCATATAAAGCCTTTGTGCCCAAGCAGAGAAGCAGAGGTGTTTCTGCCCTCCTGGGCCATGATCTGCACCATGGAGGCCAACATGGTCTGGAGACCAGACGATTATTCCAGGAGTGTTCTGAGTCACGTGAGACCTCTAGCACCCTTGGTAACTCCAGGAAGGGGGTGGAACTCTCAAAACAACTGAAATTGAATCACGGGCCAGCCTGATCCCCGGGCTCTGACGACATTAAATTTCACTCAGAAAAAGAAAAGATTGACATTTCTTGAGTTTTGTTCTATGAACTTCTACCACCTACATTTGTTTTTCAGACATCTTTCTCCATCTAGGGAATGGTTAAAACAGAGACCTCGGTCAAAGTGTGTGGATGTTTAATATTTTAGTAGACCCGCAAAATTCCTTTCCAGACAGGTAAGCAGCTCGCACTCCCACCAGCTTCCCTAAGTCCTTAGAAATGTTACCAACATTTCTAAGTATTGATTCAGGGATGGGTTAAAACTCCTGATTTTAATGCATATTTCTCTGAATACTGTTGAGGCTGAATATCGTTTCATGTTTATTGCTCATTTGCACCTTTTCTTTTGTGACCTGATTGTTGTAATTACAAACATTTTCCTGTAGACTCTCTCCATTTTTTTGTATGTCTCTGGGAAGTTTTTCTCAGTCATGACATTTGGAATTAGATGTCTGGTCTCTTGGTACCTGCAGTTAGCTGAAGCCTCTATCAGAACATTTATTTGGTTTGGTTTTGTATATGGGAAATTCATGAATTTGTTCATTTCATTTCCTGCTTCCTTCCTCAAAAGATTGTGGGCTGCATTGTATGTGGTGTTTATCTGTGTCTTCCGCAAGACTGAACTTAATGGCAGAGATTGTGACCTATTTAACTTATGCTTATTCTTTCTGGTATCTACCCAAGAACTCTGAATGGGGGTCTCAAAGAATTTCCCTGGAAATTATTTATTAATCATAAAGGTTGTTCAGAAGTGCTTGTTATGGTAGAGAAATTCTGCAGAATGTGCCTTAACCAAGTGATCAGAGCCAACGTCTCCAATAAGGGGATGAACATGTATATTTAGAACCGTTGTCACTTGTATGGTGGTTTTGCTCAATATGCATGGCCTGAATCTAACAACACATCCAACAACTTTCAATCAGAGAACAGGGTACAAAACAACCAGCCTATTCTTTTCTAAGCTGTGTCACAGAAGGCAGACAGGCCGCAGATGCGGTTAAGGTTAATGGAAACCAGAGTCATGATAGTTAAAGCAACATGTGCCTGTGGGTTGAAGCTTGAGTTAGAAACTTGTTGCTCTAGAAGACATTCTTGGGACAACAGGGGATTTGGGTATGGATTCTATGATGACAGTACTGTGTCAAGGTAAACTTTCCTGAATTTGATAGTTATACTGTGGTTACGTAAAAGGATGTCTTTGTTGTTATGAAATCTATGCAGAAGTGCTTAGGGGTGACAGGTCATGCTTCTGCAACTTACTCTCAATTAGTTCAGCAAAAAAAAAATTTCCATAACACATGTGATGGGGAGAGAGAGAACAGGAGAGACCGTGCACGTGCATGCAAATGGGGCTAAGTCGATGAATACGAGTGTGCCGGTAAAGGGTGAATGAGCACTTATCATGGCACTTATGCAACTGTTGTGTTTTCTTTTTTTCTTTTTTAATAGGTTTGGGATTTCCAAAATAAGATGTTATTTCTTATGTTGGGCAAGACAACCAACACCCCTCTCAGGTTGTACTGATGTCAGGTGTCTTTTCTGGAGTGTCCCTGGGGTTGGGGGGGGCAGGGTTTTAGCACGTGCCAGGGGTATTATCTGTGACATTAATGGAAGTTTCTAGTAACTTCCTTGCATCAACTTTCATGAGCTTCATAGGGAAATGGGGTTTAGAATGTTTTCTAATTCTTCTTTACTCTCATCTCACTTACTCAACCCAGCACTGATTGATCTAAAACCAAACTCAACCACGGAGCTGCTATTTAAAGAGAAGTAGACATCTGGCCATTTTCCAGATCGGATGAGCTCAGGAGGCCATTCCAGAAGACACTGTCCCAACACTTAGATTTGTGTCACGTACTGGTTCTGTTTTCAGTTACTCACAAATGTAACTCACAGATGTAACACGCAGTAACTCGGGGTTACTTATAGAGGTCTCTGCTGATCAAATTAACAGAATAATTCCTCTCTTCTTCATCCCCAGGTTTGCAGATACGCTCCACAGAAAGCTTTTGCTTGCCAGACATGGAATTAAGATTCATGGAAGGAATGAGATTTACAGTGGCACTGTAGCAGTGGGCGACCGACAGGTGACAGATGAAGAAGCAGAAAATCCAGAATCCACGTGCATCTGACCACGGCATAAATTGGATACTCTTTGGGAACATAGCACTTTCGCAGCAACATTTTCTTGGGTTAGCAGGGCTGTTTTTAAAACCAAGACACTCTGTCTCCCTCCTAAGCACTCGGAAGAACCGACTGGAATGGAAGACCACTTCTCCTCACAGCCAGGAGGGCTGGGGTTACTGGGTGGAGAGAGGAACAGGACCGAGGGGCAGAGCTCAGTGGGGTTGGGGCTGCTGATCTCCTGGCAGGAAGGAACCGTCTGGGAGGCTTAGTTGGCATGAGACCAGCAAGGGCCTGGGGGTGATGGTGAGGACAACGGGAGGTGACAGGGAGGAGCAGGAGCGAGTGGCCAGCCGGGTTCCCAGGCAGTGCTGCCGCGTTTGGCTGGTGCTGGGCTCAGCTCTGTGGGTGTTCTAGGTCCTGGGGGCTGATGAAGAAAACACGGGGGGCTTTTGAGAGGAAAAGCCAAAGATGAATACAGGGGAAAGGCCGGTCCATAAGAAGCCGAGTAAATGGGCTGGGGCATGGAATTACTTCGTCTGTAGAGGAGCCGAGCGTGGGGTTTGGTTGGATAAACTGCTACTGTGCGCCACACCCGTTCAGATACGGGAGAACAAAAGTGAACATTTGGGGGACCGAGACGGGGGCACTGATGAAGTCCCTCCCGCGTCAAGGGCAGCCTTGATCAGTGGCTCCAGACGTGGACTTCACAGGCTCTTGTGACCAGGAGCACAAAATGTTAGGCGCTGACCTTGAGGTGACAACTCGCTATTTCTTCGAGTCAGGAAGACGTTGACACATCGCGAACTCACCCTCTCCGATCCCCATCCTTTCAGAAAACGGGAATTGCCGCCCCCATGAAACAGGAAGGCCTGAACCTCAGAAGGGAGGGCCGTGCTCTAGGCTGAATGGATTTAGTTCGGTAGGAGCACATTTCCGTTTCTCTTTTTGTTTCGAACCGATGCAAACTTCGCCCAGTGTGACAGACGCCCTGGCCTTGTGGCCCCCTCGGCTCACAGCCTGGGAGCCCCTGGCTTCGAATGGGGCAATTAACCAGAGGGCCCCCAAGACTCTCACCTGTTAGACTCTGCAGCCACAGAGAGCCCTGGCCTTCTAATTAGCAGAAACAGGGATGCCTTTGTCACAAGCTAACAAAGGGACTGAGGTGATTGGAGGCAGGTGACTCCTGCACTTAATGTGGTGATTTGATTTGTGACCTTTAGTCTCCATTTTAAGAAGAAGAATGAACAACTCTAATTGTGTACTATGTTATTTTTTTTCTGTATTTAACCTTCAACATTACCTCCAGGCGAATGCCTGATCTTCCCTGGCCCCGGGAGACGGCTACCTTGTTGACACATTTAATTCTCCCTGCTCCTCTCCCTCCCTGAGCTGACTGACATTTTCAGCGGAAGTGGAAGAAGGGACCTAAGTGTAGGGAAATTGTGAAGTTTCTGTTTTTTGACTCTGAGCTGACGACTTTCTCTCCTGTCTCGGGAGGATTAGAGCTATCCAGTTGGAACTATTTCAAAATTCTGGCCCCATATCTTTTAAGCAAATGTTAGGGGCACATTGGGGCTGATCTACACCCCTCACACCCCAAACACACACCCATGCCGGCCCCTCACTCCATGCAGCAGCAAGTTGTGTCAGGAACTGACCCAGATCAAGGGCGGGTGACACCTGTCGAAAGGTAAACCCGTCCCCCTTGTCAGTGACTGAGGACTGCAATCTGGCAGTTGAGACTTGAGTTTTTCTCTGATTGTTCCTGAGAAAGTCCTTCCTTCCCTGGAAGAGAGCCAGGACTTTTTTCCCCTGAAGGTGAGCAGAGAAGTTGCTTACAGTCAGGAGTGCGCCAGCTTGAGGAGGAAATCCATGAAGCAGCGGTGGACAGAGAGATGGTGCTGGGCACTGGTGACATGGGGCTGCCTGGGCAGCCAGGCCTGGATGTCCTAGTTGCCTTGATTCTGGTGTTTTGTGACCCTGTGACTTTAGTTTGTGCAAGTAGTAGTTGTTGTTGCTTTGTTTTGTTTTGTTTTGTAGCCAAAAGCCTCCTAACTGGTACCACACCCGCCTGACTTCTTTCTACTGGTTTAGCTTGAACGGACCTTCTGCTGCTCCTGAATTCCTCCACATCTTTTCTGTCCTTCTCTGGGCACTTGTGTGTCTGCCCAGAACTGTTGAAAAGATTGATAAGGGTCTCATCCCTTTTCCTTCCCGGGCATCCCAATTTCTTCCCTATTCAGATGGTCTGAGCTCCACCTCCTCCAAGACCCCGTCAAATACCACTTCTCTGAAGAGTCTTCCCGAATCCCAAGAGGAGGGCGTTCACACCCGCTTCGATCTCACCGTGGCGCAGGGATGAAGAGGACCACAGGGCAGGCAGCTTCCAAGAGGCCAGCACTACCAGGACATGGTTTTAGCTGTGTGCGACGAAGACCTAACACCAGTGGCTTCACTAAGACGTGTGTTTATTCGCACCTACGTCAGGGTCTGAGCAGGAATGTGGCTCCGCTCCATGGAGGTATCAGGCTATGAGCTCTTTCTCTCCCGTGGCTCCACAGCCCCTGGTGTGTTGCCTTTATCTCCACGGTCTGAGATATTTGACCACCGTGTCCTTGTTTCGGCCAGTAGAGGGGACAAAGGAAAAGCGGAGGGCCTGTCTCTTTCTTTTAAGGATGCAACTTTACTTCTAATCATGTTCTCTTGACTAGAACTTAAATAGCCTCAGGAAGTTGCAGAGGAGTCTGGGAAGTGTAGTTTTTATATTCTTGGCGGTTGTGTGTCCAGGGAAAGGTTTGATGACAGTGGAAGTGGGAGGGATGAGGTAGAGGAATAACTCCCGGTTTCTAACCCAGTGAGTGATTTCTGCATCTGGTCCAAGCAAGGTCCGCAGCAACCTTTGGCCACACCCTCTACGTGAGACCCATCAGGGACAGCTACCTGGACCAGGCAGTCTCAGGACACTGATATCCTGAATCCATAACTGCGCGGCATGGGTCCATGGACAGTGAATGAGGCATCGCTCCCATCATCTGCATCTCACAGTCTAATACGACCCCGCTCCCTCGACATGACTTGCCCAGCTTGGTAAATCACAGAACCAAACAGAAATGCCAACAGGCGCCACAGCAATGTAAGAAATGTCCTGCTGGCAGCAAAGCATGGACAAGAACTTTCCAGTGCGTGTTGAATGAGACTTCTTGGCTATCTCCATGCCCAACACCTCTATGCTTAGCACACACGAGGGACTAGGGTTCTCCAGCTTGGGGTCTCAAAAGCCCGCTGAAGGAAAGACTGGGCCAAATAGCCTCTAACATTATGCTCAGAAATGCAATGAGTTGCTTCTTTCAACCGTAAAGAAAGGCTACCCTGTTCTTATTCAGAGAAAAAGAACTTCCTCTCTCTCCAGCTGTTAAATATTTAAAATGTGTTGTTTTGAAGGAGGGGCCAAATAACTAATTAGCCGGCACCAGGTAAGCCCCATGTCTTTACTGGATCCTGATAGACTCTGAGTTTTCATTATTTGTTAGTAAACATGCCTCCCCCGTGTCCCCCAGACGTTAAGATCCTTGTGGCCAAGAATGCCTGAAATCTCAGTATCCCCAGCTAATGGGGGATGTATGTAAAGCCCTGAGCAGGCAGAACACTGGTCTAGGCAGATCAGCATTAGGATCTAGATGACGATTTCTGTTGGAGAAGGACAGTCATCTTATGGAAATTCCAGCCCACGTTTGAATTCCAGAGGCCCTGAGAAAGCTTGCTGTAAATAACTCAGTTTAACTTTGTTCCCTCCAGTGTGTCCAAACGTACACAATCACCTCTCTTTGAGGTTATATTTAAAAATTATTGCTGTGTTGTATTTCAAGCCATGTTAGGCATGGAGAACAGCCGAAATACCCTGGGACTATCACCCTGCGTTCAATCTTATCATTTTTATCATACTACTTCAGAGTTTAAAAAAAAAAATACAGCATCCTTTTTCATGTAATGCTCTTGCGGTCATAAGGAACCTCCAGTGGGAAATGCTGCCCAGCAAGTGGGCTCCCCCACAGTCATCTCCACATCACTGTTCACGAGCCCTCCTGGAGCTCCGCCATGACACCACCATCTTTCCTCTCAACACCCAGGCTTCCCAAGGAAAGTCCCCACTTCTGTTCAGTCAGGGTCTTAATTCTCCAACCTCAAGAGGCGTTTTCTGAGCTGGAGAGTCCTTCTTGTGGACAGTGTGCACGCTGTTGCTCAGAAGCACACAGTTCACAGCCTTCCTTTTGCCTCTCCCTGGCCTTTCTTTCTTGCTCTAGAAAGTCTATCCTTTAGTAAGCCTGGCTCAGAGACTACCTCCTTCATGATGCTTTACTGGATCACCCCGGCTTCTGCGTTTCCAGAGGCTGATTTCTATCACTTCTCTGCAGATACTTGGGGGGTTACGGGTTTTTCGGTCACTGCTGTATTCAAGCCTTTCGAGACAAAGACTGTTTCCTACAACTGTATCTTCTGTGGCTCTTGGTACATGGTGTGGCCTTGACCGAGGGCGACTGAATGAATGAATGAGGGAATAAGTGAGTACAATAGGGATCCCCTTGGGATGGTCTAGAGGGTTAGAATTTGGAGCATGGGGTGGGAAAAAACCAGAATGCCCACCAAAACAGTGGTTCAGGAAACTTTAGCTCCTGCAGGTGTTTCAGTCTAGGAAACTGGAGGAATGGTGGCCCCTGCTGGCAAGAGGACCACCAGCAGGAGCATGGCCTGGCTGGGTGGAGGGTATAAGGCCAACCCTGGGCTCATCATGGTGCAGTGAGAATAGGGAGCCAGAGAGGGAAGGGTTAATTTGGAAGGGGATGCCCTGAATGAAGTGGAAGCTAGAGTCTTCTGAACCCAGCCCATTCTGCGCCACTGGGCTCATGTTGGGGGCTACCGTTTTGGATGAGGTCAGCAGCCACAGCTTTCCTGATCTCCCTAGAAGTGCAGATGTACATGACACCTTCCAAGGCAGACCTAAGTGACCAGAGATGTTGCAAAAGTTAAGTGTACGATTGTCATGCGACTCTACAATTCTGTTCTGAGTTGCATACCCCAAAGAATGGAAAACTGGTTTCAAAAGAAAATTTGTACACCATGTTCAGAGCAGCACTATCACACTAGTCTAAAGGTAGAAACAGCTCAAATATCCATCAACAGATGGATGGATAAAAAATTGTGATCTATCCACACATTGGAATATTATTCAACCATTAAAAAGGACTGAAGTCCTGACACGGACCACAATATGGATGAACCTTGGAAACATTACGCCAAGTGAAATAAACCAGACACAAAAGACCACGTGTATGATTCCACTTAAATGAAATTTTCCAACTTGTAAACCCACAGAAACACAGTAGATTCATGGTTGCCAAGGGAAAGGGAGATGACAAGATGAAGAATAACCACTTAAGGAGCACTGAATGTCCATGGGGGGTTATGAAAATGTTCCGGTACATGTAAAGGGAATAGATGTACAACTCTTTTAATGTACTAAACGCCACTGAACTGTATACTTTAAAATACTTCCTTTTATGTTCTGTGAATTTCACCTCAATTAAAAAAAATAAAAAATTAGTAAGAAGGAGGTAGAATTTGGGAATCCTGGCCTGGGGATGATAATGGTTCCTGTCAAGAGAGCACCGGGGAAGAGAAGTGGCCACAGATCTGGAAGGGTCCGGGGAAGCCAAATGGGAAGCCCAGGATTGGCCAGAGAATTAGGAGAACGCTGGGCTTCAGGGCCCCGGAGCTGGGAAATGGAGTATCAGTGGGACGCAGATGGCCAGCAGCACTCAGCCAGGTAGAGCAGTGGAAGGAAGAGAAGCGGTAGAAAAGTTCACTTGGTTGAATCATCCAACGTATATGTTCCGAGCTCCTGCGGTATGCCGGGCTCCATGCTGGTTACGGGGATTTCAGTGTTTTTTGAGGAAGTGGTTTCAGTGGAAGGTTGGGGAGGGAAGCCAGGTCTTAAGAGTTTCAGGTGGGGATGTGCAGAGAGGAAACGGAAGCACCAGATGCAGAGGGACAAGAGACTGGAGTGTCAAACTGGACAGGGCCTCAGGAGCTAGGGAGAATGTCCACACTAAGAAGTTGGATGAGAGAATCATTGACAATGGAGGGGAAAGAGCCCCAACGAGGAGAATGAAGGGGCCAGAGAGGGAAGGGTTAATTCAGAGGCAGATGCCTTGAATGAAGTTGTAGCTAGAGCCTTCTGAACCCAGTCCACGCTGCTCCAGTGGGCTCATTTTGGGGGTTACCATTTTGGATGGTGCCAGCTGCTAGCAGTCACAGCTTTACTGATCTCTGCCCCAAGGACAAGGTGGCCCCGAGAATGTGTTGGGCATCAAATGCTCTCAACTTCTCTAAATACCTTTGGGGTGTCCCATTACTGTCTGCTAGTCATACATTTTCTCCCTGAGTTATCCAGTCAAGGGGCACCTGGCAATTTGGGAACATTTCTCTCAGATCGCTGAGGCTCAAATTTAGCCCAAAGGTTTGAAGAATGTCATGGTAGTTTTGATGTCTCCCTGCTACCCCTCTGCTGGCCAACAAGCGTTGGCATATGTGACTCCATTCTGTCCCAAACAAATTCAGTGCTTAGGAACGTGAGCGCTTTCCAAAGACCATCTGTTTACTCTTCTGCTTAAGGAACTCCACTCTGCCACAGCCTCCTAGGATTGGATTCAATAAATTCTGACACGGAGGGATATTTTTTTGGCGGGCCTAGAAACTGAATGTTTTTCCAAATGGTACATTATTGATATTAAAACCGATTTGTGCATCGCCAGCCATCAAAGAAATGTACTAAATAATATCTCCAGGAATGAAAAGGAAATTGAAAAGCCTGTCCACACACATTTATCAGGAAAAACACTAGCCTAACCATAACACTCCGCAAGAGAGAAATCTATGGACCCCCCCCACACAATCAAAAGCTCCTTGGGTATATTCACCTTAAATCCACCGAAATCCACCTAGAAACACCTGACATAAAACAAGCTGTCCCAGGCAGCCCTGGCTCTGATCCCTTCTCCCAGCATGTGGCCACCCCGGGAAGCATGAGGCACAGATCTGGAGTGAAGGAAACTTGCATCTGAATCCCAGTCTCTACCTCCCACCTCCCAGAAGTTGTGGTGTGATCCTACACAAGTTACCCAAGCTCTCCAAAACCTCAGTTTCCTCTTGAGTAAAATTGCCTTCTCATAAGATTGGGTGAAGAGTACATCTTACTTTCATTTCCTTTTCTACTGCTCTGTGCCCCCCAGCATATGTGCGGGCCCTGAGAAGGACATCAGAGCAGCACCCTGTCCTTCTGTTCCTCCAGCTTTCCCTGGGGTTGGTTTGCTCGCTGCCTGTTTGCTATCTCCAAGAATGTGATTTTCTAATACAGAAACACTAAACAGAGTAGGAGATATTTAATCAACGTTTTGTTGAATGCATAAGGATTGCATACGGGATAATTCAGTGAGTAACTTAAGTAAAGCAATGGCATAAATATTTAAAGACTCATTGAGATGCAGCTGTAAATCGGTATTGATTGTTGCTGCATGGCTTATTGAACGTTATAAATTTCTGTACATCATCACAATGAAGAAGGACAGATCTCCCTGTGATTAGAAGGCAGGCATGATTTCCATCAGTCATGGAGAGTGGAGTGTAATATCTGCTTTGTCATCAAAAGGGATTTCCAGGCTGGTGAGCTTCCAAGAGTGGATGACTGCAGCAGATTTCTTTTGAATTTTATAAAACTTAAATATCAGACAGTGGGTTTTAAGCTAGCGTTACCAATGCTATATCAAATATTTGACTTAAAATTTATGTCTAGAATAGATTACTGACAGGTTTTATAGGACTTTCTTTCTTAAAAAATCTATCGTGTCCACCCAAATGTGTAATAGCTCAATTTTAACCAGGTGGGGCTATACCCTCAGTCACATTGGCTGACCCTGGAATAAGGCTGTAATCTGGGATCATTCTGGGGTTAGGTGTAAACATCTAATAAATGTGCTTCTATAAGGGAGATTGTAGCTATACACTGGCCTTTTTCTGAATCACAGAACCCATATGTTGTGCCCAATTAAAGTCTAGGCAAATTCAAGTGCCTCTACCTGTTACATGTTGCTAGACTACAAAATTAGTCAAGTGGGCAGTTACAGTTTATGTTATGATAATGCTGTCTTATGGTGGTTTTGCAACTAGTGAATTTAAAGTGTCTACTGTCTGATCTATATTTGACAAAGCATGGAAGCAGCTGAAAAGGTAGAACAATGTATCATCTAAAGGAAAAGAGGAGAATAGCTTCATGATTGTGGGTTAGACAAGAATATCTTAGGATACATACACTCTCACAAATGCTACCCCCCAAAGAGAAGATAACCAAATTTGACTTCATTAAAATGAAGAACTTAAAAAAATTGAGATGTAATTAGAATTAAGAACTGTTGCTCATTCAAGTATGCTATTAAGTGAGTGAAAAGGCAAAACAAAGATTGGAGAAGATATTTGCAACATATATATCTGACAAAGAATTTGTGTCCAGAATATAAAAAGAGACCCTACTAGTCAATAAGAAAAGGACTTGGACAGTTACTTCCAAAAAAGATAATGTTCAGATGGCAAATAAACACGTGAAAAGTTGCTCAACATAACAGGAAATGCAAATTGAAATCATAATAAGACATCACTATACACTCTCTAGAGTGGCTAAGACTAGAAAGATTGTTAATCCTGTTGGTGAGGATAAGGACCGTCACACATTGCTCATGGAGAGTTCATTGCTATAATCTCTTTGGAAAGCTATCTGACATAATCTATAAAGTTGTGCAAGCATATCTCCTATGACCCAGTAATGAGATTACTAGGTATATACCCAAAGACATACGTTTACCTATCCCCCAAAAGAATGTACAAAAATGTTCATACCAGCTTTATTTGAAAACTGGAAACAATCTAGGATACAATTTAATATGCAGAAATCTGTTGCATTTCTGTACATTAGTAATAAAGTAGCAGAAAGAGAAATTAAGGGGAAAAATTCCATTTACATTTGTACCAAAGATAATAAAATACCTAGGAATAAACTTAACCAAGGAGGTAAAAGACCTATACTATGAAAAGTATAAAACACTGATGAAAGAAACTGAAGAGGACACAAACATGCTCATGGATGGGAAGCACAAATATTGTTAAAATGTCCATACTACCCAAAGCAGTCTATAGATTTAATGCAATCCCCATCAAAATACCAACAGCTTGTTTCACAAAACTAGGATAATCCTAAAATTTGTATGGAACCACAAAAGGCCCCAAATAGCCAAAGCAATCTTGAGAAAGAAGAACAACCAGGAGGTGGTATCACAATCCCAGATTCAAGATACACTTCAAAACTGTAGTAATCAAAACAGTATGGTACTGGCGCAAAAAACAGACACGTAGAACAGTAGAACACAATAGGGAGCCCAGAAATAAATCCACACTTAATATGGTGAAGTAACCTTTGACAAAGGAGCCAAGAATATACAATGTGGAAAAGACACCCTCTTCACAAACGGCACCGGGAAAACTGGACAGCTACACGTGAAAGAATGAGAGTGGACCACTTTATTATACCACGCATAAATGCAAACGCAAAATGAGTTAAATAGCCAAATGTAAGAACTGAGACCACAAGAATTCTAGAAGAAAACATAGGCAGTAATTTCTCTGACATCAGCTGTTTCTACATCTGTCACCCGAGGCAAGGGAAACAAAAGGAAAATTCAACTATTGTGACTACATCAAAATAAGAAGCCTTTGAACAGAAAAGGAAACCATCAACAAAACAACAAGGCAACGTACTGAATGGAAGAAGATATTTGCAGATGATGTAGCTGATAAGGGATTAGTATCTAAAATATGCAAAGAACTTAAATACAACTCAACACCAAAACCCCCAATAATCTGATTAAAAATGGACAGAGCACCCGAATAGACATTTTTCCAAAGGTGATATATAGCTGGTCAATAGACACAGGAGAAGATGGTCTACATCACTCACCATCAGGGAAATGCAAATCAAAACACATCTGTCTTAGAATGGCTAGAATCAAAACCACAAGAAACAAGAAGTGTGGGAGTGTTCTAGGGTATTGTAGGCATTCTATTTCTCGATCAGTGTGGTGGTTACTTAGGTGCATATATGGTTAAAATCCATCCGTCAAGAGAACACTAAAGATTTGTACCCTGTATTGTATGTATGTAACACTGCAACAAAAATGTAAAAGCAATAGGAGCCAGCAGTGTGCTAGCAAATGTTTAACAACCAGTTCCATTGGGGGAAAACATCCCCACCTTGATTTCTAGTGTTTGCTAATTTCCCTGGTGTAAATATTCTCAACATAGCCAATTCCAAGCTGCACTGATCTAAGAATTGGCAACAAATTCCCCCAAATTTAACACTCAGCTCTCACTAGTATAAACTTTCCACTCTTGTGGGAATGATTGTGTTATACTTTTGATGGTTCTCAAAACTGACCTAATTCTCTTTCAAGCTTTTGAAATTAGTTAGGAGACCAGCCTGAGGTGTTTATGCAACCTGCTTTAAAGTACTACCATTTGTAGCTTCGCATCTGTTTGACTCAAGATTCTCTTGATATTGAGAACCCAAAATAAAGAAATGGATTGACTTCTGTTGTGGATACTGCAATCTTCATCTATAGCTCCTGACTTTAACTTTTTTTAAAAAAGATTTTATTTATTTGGAAGAGATAGAGATAGCGAGAGAGTGAGCAGGAGCAGGGAGGAGGGAGAAGCAGACTTCCCACTAAGCCCCAATGTAGGGCTTGATCCCAGGACCCTAGGATCATGACCCAAGCCTAAGGCAGACGCTTAACCAACTGAGCTACCCAGTGCCCCCTGACTTTAATTTTTGCGTGATTATAAAAGTCTTGCTGTTTTTATTTCAAAAGAGATATTATAAAAGTTGAATTTATAAAGTATTTTATATGTTGGGGTATGAACTGTTCAGGACTGCTTGGGCTGCAAGTCATAAAATATAAGTAAAAAAGGGGGCAGAATATTTACATTCATAACTGGGAACTCTTGGGGGAAATCAGGATGGCTGGATCCAGGGGTTCAAATGATTTTTATCAGAGTTCTGTCACTTTTTCTACCTCCAGCTTGTTTGCCTATAGCTGTTTTAATTCCCATACATGTTCTTTCCTTGTAGTGAATGGCAGCTGGCAGCTGAACTTACATTCTCCTTACAACTCTTGATCCCAAAGAGAGAGAGAAAAGTTTGGGAAAGTCTCTAACTGGCCTAACTTAGATTAAGCATCCACCTTTGAACCGACCATTGTGACTAGGGATACAGGGTTCTCCTGGCCTACATGCACCCGCCTTGGGGCTCTGGTGGGTGTGAGGGAACAAGAGCAGCCCCTGGGATCACGTGGATTGTGCAGGCGCCCTATGGAGTGAAAATTGTCTCTGCAGAGGGAGTGATGAGCAAGTAGAGATCGAGCACCACGTGGCATGTACAATGTCATTCAAATAGAAATTTTGGCCACAACAAAGACAATTGGAAGGTGAAACTCACAAGCAGGAAGAAAGAAAAACTCAAGTCAAAAGAAGTCATGTGACTAAAGACACAGAAAGGGAAGAAAGTTTAAGGATAGGGTGAGGGATTTGGTGTCAGGGATCATAAACCATGCAAAGACCTGAGTGCAGCAGGTGGAGTGAGCGCCTGGATCCAACCAGGTCCTGTACCTCCTGCAGGTCCACAGGGTTGAATAATCCTGGCCTTATCAGTGCAAGCCTTGAATGCCAGGACAAACATAGTTGATTCTGGCGACAGTGTGGACTCAAGGAACAGAGGTACGAAACACTAGTGGAGTGACTTGGTTAGGGGGAGCTCTTTAATCTCTCTGAGTCTCTAATTCTTCACCATAAATTGAGGATTATATCCACTTTGAAGGGTTCTTGAAAGGACTAGAGTTAATCTACTACTCATTAGCCAGGTAACAGTGAACAAGTTACTTCAACTTCTCCAAGGCTCTTTTTCTGAGTCTACGGGACAGGACAAGTATTACACCACCTCACAGAGCTCGAGAAAATCCACGTAAACCACACAGACTAGGCCTCAGACACTGCGTGTAATGAAAATAGTAACAACAGTTAATCCAACCAGAAGCAATCCCATAGTTTTACTCAGTTGGAAGGCATCAAGCTTCCCCCAAACCCCCAGACTCTCTTTGACAGGGACCACTTTCTACACCGTGTATGGTCTGTGTCTGACCTCTTGTGCCATCCTCTGAGTTCCATTAAGGTAGAAACTGCATCTTCCTATCCCCATGGTGCTTTATGCCTAGCAGGTGCACCGTAAATGTGTGCTGAAGAAACGAGTGAATGGAAGTTCATTATGATGAGGAGAACCAGAATATCCCAGGAGGTAAGTGAGCAATGGACATTTTTATCCCCAAAAAGCAAACCCTGAGCAAGATCTATACCGATTCAAATGGAAGAACCTCAAAAGATAGAATCGAGTAAAAAAAATATACATATATATGTGTGTGTGTGTGTACACACACACACACATACATAAATATAATAAGTTGGAGAATAAGAACTATTCCATGACATCATTTATGCAAAATTTTAAAGGCACAAAATGTTTTCTATAGAGAGAAGGTCAGTAGAGCATTTCCTAGGTTGTGCATCTGAAACTAATGTTAACATTGTGTACTCCAAAAAAAAAAAATGGCACACAAATATTTTTAAATAAAGAAATTCACAGTTAATGTAAGGAAAAAAAAAAAAAAGAGTACCACCTGGGAGTACAAGGATGACCACCACCCATGGGCGGCCTCCTCTGGTGAGGCATGAGGGCATCTCCAGATGTGTTGAAGGTCAAAGGAGTTTAGCTTTATCTGGAATGGTTTAATTTTTTAGAAAAGAACAAGGGGTTCATAAGGGTCATATACTTTTTAAAAATAATAAACAGGCAGGGGCTCCTGGGTGGCTCAGTGGGTTAAACTCTCTGCCTTTAGCTCAGGTCATGATCCCGGGGTCCTGGGATAGAGCCCTGCATCCAGCTCTCTGCTCAGCGGGGAGCCTGCTTGCCCCCCCACCCCCTGTCTGCCTCTCTGCCTACTTGTGATCTGTGTCTGTCAAATAAATAAATAAAATCTTTATAAAAATAATAAACAGGCAAAACCTTGGGAGCAAATATGGCAAAATATTAAGAAGTGGTTAATTCTGGGTGCTGGGGATCTGGGGTGATTATTTTTATTATTTATCATGTTAGATTTAGTTTTTATATTATTTATTTTTATATTTTAAAGTTTACCCTAAATTTGTAAATTTACTTAAATTATATCTTATTAAAAACCAAGTGACTATATTACCCACAGGTAGAATGGAAAACTATACAAACTCAAAGCTACAAAGTTCTACGAGGGAAGATCTCCTCACCCCCACCCGGTTCTCTCCCTGCAGTCAACAACTGCTACTAGTTTCTTTGGAATTTTTCCAGGGATACAGTCTAAATTTACATAGTGGGTCTTTTGCACAAAAGGCAGTGTTTTGCATACACTATAACTTACTCTTTCAACCTTGACAGAGCATCTTGAAGATAGTTCTATGTACAAACAGATTCTGTACTTTTTTTAAATGAAAGGTTAACAGTATTCCATTTTGGGGTGCTTGGGTGGCTCAGTAGGTTAAAGCCTCTGCCTTTGCCAGGTCATGGTCTCAGTGTTGTAGGATGGAGGCCCCTATGGGGCACAGGGAGCCTGCTTCCCCCTCTCCCTCTGCCTCCCTCTCTGCCTACTTGTGATCTCTCTCTCTGTCAAATAAATAATAAAATCTTTTTTAAAAAAACAGTATTCTATTTTATGAAGGTACCATCATTTTTGTAAGCAGGCTCCTATTGATGGTCATGGAGTTTGCTTCTAACTAATTGCTATTACAAACAGCGTCTCAGCAAATACCATTGTCTGTGTATCTTTGGGCATATCTGTGAGCCGATCTGTAAGAGAAATCATTACAGGCAGAACCATGGGGTCAGAGGGAGTGTGCATTTACATTTTTGACTGATACTACCAAATTGTCTTTTATCCCCAACCTTCAGGATATGAGGAACTGTACCCAGTGTCAGTATGATAGGTGCAAACTTTGTGTTATTTAAAGCATTAAAACAAAATAGAACAAACTCAAACAATCCCTAAGTTTTGAGACCTTTAGGAATCATGCGTTATCTCCTTTCAGAATTGGCAGGCATTAACAGCAGAAGACAGGGCACATTGTAGGTAAATAGTATGGCTAATGAATTTTGTTCTTGCTGGGCCTTAGTCCACATTAAGTACCCGGACTGCTAAAATTTAAAGTATTTTAAAATTACTTTATGTAGCATAACATAAGCATCCTATAACCTACTCAGTCTCCATTGGTTTATTTTGAAAGTCCCCCCCTCTTATAATTGCCTTGTTTAATATACCATGTATTTTAATTATCCGATTTACAGAGTATGGGAAAACCTAAAAAAATCGTCATGTATCAGAATATTAACAACCTATTTAACAGCATCTTTTTTTTTTTAAAACCAAAGGCTAAGAGGATAACTGTATCAAGTGTATATTATACATAATTTCTTTTTTTTTAACACATAATTTCTTTAGAGTGTTTATTTCTGCTTTATTCAAACATCTCCATTGTCTAAATGATGGATTTTTATTTTAATTAGTCTTAAATTCCAGGAGAGTAATCTTAATGTAGAAAATGTTGACAATTGACCAATAATAAACCAAAAGCCCAGCTCCTTCAGTGAAGTTGACACCCACACAGTGGCCTTTGGGGACCAAGCTTTGGCCCCAGTCTTTTTTGTACCAAATCAAGGTCAATAAAACTTCCTGCTTTGGAAAGAAATGGGAAGTCTGGCACTTCCTCAAAAGTTTTTTGTTTTTTGTTTTTTGTTTTTTAATATGGAAAAGGATGTAAAAAAAGGCACAAAACACAATTGAGGCAGATAGAACTTTCCAGTTGAAATGGCCATCAAAATCCCAGCAAGTTATTTTGTGGATAGCAAAGAACTGATTCTAAAATTTACATGGAGGCAAGAAACCCAGAAAACTGACCAATACAATATTGAAGGAGAAGAACAAAGTTGCAAGACTGACTACTTGGCTTCAACACTTCCTTTAAAGCTCGAGACAGTGTGCTATTGGGGGAGGGATATACAAATGGATCAATGGAACAGAGTAGAGAGAGAAACAGACCCACATAGTCAGCTGGTCTTGGAAAGAGCAAAGGCAATGGAATGGAGAAAAGATAGTCTAAGATGGTCTTTTCAAGTGATGGTGTTAGAGCAGCCAGACATCCTCATGCAGTTAAAAAAAAAAATGAATATAGACTTTAGCAGGGGACAGAACCAGATTATTGGGTGTTGGGGGAGGAAATGTTAGATGAAATGCCAGAGTGGGGCTTACAGGGCAGGAGTAAGGACTTCTTCTTGAAATCTCTAAGAATAAACAATCCTGCCTAATTGGGAAGGTCAGCAGGGCCTGCTAAGGTTGCTGGAATTCTAAAGTATTTTTCACCCTCTGACGAGGCTGTCTCCGCTGCCCTTTCTTTATCATGCCCAGGGGTGACACAGAGCAATCAAAATGTACGGAGGCTTATTACGTCCAACTGGGGGCTTTGGCTCCCAGCAAGTAGGAGTGCAAAATAAATACTCATTGACTTTGTCCAGGCTTATCCAAACAGGCTCGTTAATGGGCGCTTCCAAAAAATATATTTTGCCTCTCTGAGTAGAGGAAAATCAATAATAATATTAGGTTTATGTGAAGGTCAGCCGGTTCAGCACTTAGCTTCTCTCATCCTCGGGTTTTAAAGGAAGGGATGAAGGAGCATTATTTCTGACAATCCTGCATGGAAAATGTCTTGACTGAGATTCTTGGACTTAATAAAAGATTTATGGTGGAAATTCTGCAAGTAATATCTTGTTAAAATAACTTTTGTGCTAACCTCAAGTGACGAGTGATTGCTCCAACTTGTTCCTACAGCTCCTGGGCCTTCTCTTTAATCTTTTATTAGCTCTGTTCTCCAAACTCGAAGTACAAGGGACGACAATTGTTTGGGTCCATTATCTTTGATAAGAGTGTCTCTTTGCTGTATTCGGAGATGTGTTTTCTTTTTCTGAATTACAAATGAAGTAAATGTCACTGTTTGATGGTAATGGATGGCATTTAAATACACACTGATGTCGCATTGCTTAAAAGTCAAGACCCTTGTGAGCAGTGTTAAGTGATAGGCAAGAGGGTGGTTTCTGGGCTAGAGAGGACAGTGGGAAGAGTTCACAGCTCTGGTGGGAAAAGCCGGAAGCACTGCCTGCCCCTGGCTCTCTGGAAAGTCTATTGTATCACGATCTTCGTTATTATAAAATGAGAACAAAGAAAAGCACAAGTGTGTGTATTCATAAAGACTATTTCAGAGATGAACAGTAGCCAGAATCATCTCCCACAATCTGGTAATTGTGGGTAGATGATCCTGGTGGTCTATGGTTAGAGACTAAATTGTTGTCTCCCCCTCCTCCAATCAGATTTTGAAGGCCTAACCCCTCCATATGATTGTATTTGGAGGTGGAGACTTTAAGAAGGGAATTAAGGTTAAATGAAGTCCAAAGGGTAGGGCCTGAGTCCGCAATGACTATTGTCTTTATAAGAAGGGATCAGGAGTGCATGTGCATAGAGAAAATCGTGTCAGGACCCAGAGGCAAGATGGCCATCTGCAAGCCAGAAAGGGAGCTCTCACCAGAAACCAACCCTGCTGAAACCTTGGTCTTGGCCTTCCAGCCCCCAGAACTGTTGCTTAAGCCCCCCCAGGCTGGGCCATTTTGTAATGGCAGCCCCAAGAGACTACTATATCTGCCCATCCACAGATGCCAACTCATGTGTGCAGCTCAAGCCTGAGTGTGCGAGCCATGCGAGTCAATGCAAGATAAAGGAGAGTCTGCTGGGGGCTTCTGAAAAAGACTTTCCTTCTGATAGGAGAGAGAGACATGTTAGAATAAACTCTCGCCTCCTTTTTGCTTCCAAATGTTGTCATGTGAGGATGTGAAGCCTGGAGCTGCTGCAGGCATCTTAAGGCTCTTTGGGGAAAGCCCAAGAGGATTGCCAGTGTCTGGCCCCAAAGTCCTGGAAACTGTTTACCCTACACTCTTTGGTATGGGGAGAAAGTAATGCCATTATCTGGGTTACTCTTACCTGAATCGGTGTCCTTGGGTTGAAAATATCTAAATGATGACATGATTAAAAAGCACACAAAGGAAGTCTACTGAAAAGCCTGTCATTTTACATGATACAATACCAAACAGAGAAGCTGTCTCCTTCTAGACAATTCTAATTAACTTAGGCCATTAGAAAATTGAATCCTCAACATAGAGGTTTCTCAATGTTGACATTACCTATTGACTATGAATGATTACAATGACTGTGTGTGACTCCAACAGCACAGGCACAGGCTGACATTCAACTGTTTCTAGTTTTTCCAAGTATTCCCCCTGAAGACCTCTAGAATTTATCTCCTTTTCCTCATCTCCAGCACGAGCACCCTGATCCATTGTCTTGCTCCTACACAGCTCCCATGGCTTCCCTCCTGGTCTATGTGCACCTGCTTGTTTATCTTTTACTTAAAATATTTCAAATTGAAGTAGCACATGCCCAAGGTCAGAAAATAAAGCTGCACAGAGGGATCGATGGTGGTCCCTTGCCTCACCAGCTACACGCCAGTCCCGCTCCTCATAGGCCATCTCTTTAACCACGAGGTCGTTGTGCCTGGTAACTTCATGGTCTCCCCATAATTATATCATTATTTTTAGTTTTCTTTATAATATTGTATCTATACACACATACCTATTTATCCACAGTTTGGAAGCTTCTCAAAAAATTAAACATGTCCCAAGAACAAACACATATGCCCACACAAAGACTTGCCCGAGAATGTTCACAGCAGCACTATCTATAATCACCAAAAGGTGGAAACGACCTGTATGTATATTCATTTAGGAACGAATGAAGCATGCTCTAGTCAGACAAAAGTATCATTCACCAATAAAAAGAAGTACTGACACACACTACCACGTGGACAAGCCTTGAGAACATGCTACAAGAAGAAGCCAGACATAAATGACCACATACTGTATAATTCCCCGGATGCAAAATGTCCAGAAAAGGCAAATGAATAGAGACAAGAATATTAGTGGTTTCCAGGAGCTGGAGGGTGGGAATGGGGAGCACCTGCAAGTGGGTATGATGGCTTTGTCTGAGCTGAAATGGTGCACAGATCTGTCAACTAACTAATAATCATTGAATTGTGCACTTAAAGAGTGAATTTTGTGGTATGTAAATTATGTCTCAAGAGGGCTATTAAACAAACAAACAAACAAATAAATAAAATGACAGAACTCTCTCTTTCTTGTTCTACCGACTAGGAACAGTGCTGTCTACTTCCTTCTTTGTGGGACGAGATGGTTACCCCCATCTCCCACGGCTCCTGCTTCCTTCTATTTTCCAATTTCTCTGAGTTGTATATTTCCTTTCATTTTGCAAAGAATGCTAACATTCTACACAAATAAACTTACAGGGTTGAAATCTGTAAATAGGATTTACGTTAACATGATGATGCAAATGTTTTTCACGAAAGAACCAGGTCTGATACGAGGATAGTATTTCCTTCTCTATAGGTCCACCATCATTGTTCCTGGGCCACTCAAAGGGAACGGGAATATTCAAATGGATTCCCCATTTTTTCATTCTCTCAATTCCTTAAAATCATGTCACATTTGGTTTTTCTTCATATCTGAACAATGCCTTTCTTACACGTCTGGACCCTTCTCGCGCCCCTGGACTAAACAAATAACTTTTCTATTTTAGGATAGTTTTGGATTTACAGAAAAATTGATACCACAGAGAATTTGCATATGCCCCACGTGCAGTTTCTTCTGTAATTAACATTTTACATTAGTGCAGTGTATTTGTCACTGTTATGAACAGCTATTGATTATATCATCATTATTAATGAAATCCCATGCTTAATTCAGATTTCCTTAGTTTTAATATGATATCCTTTTTCTGATTCCATTCTGGAAACTACCATACATTTAGTTATCATATCTCCTCAGGCTCCTCTCGGCTGTGACAGTTTCTCAGACTTTCTTTGTTTTTGATGATTCTTGACAGTTTTGAGGAGGACTGGTCAGGTGTTCTATAGGGTGATTCTCTACTAGAATTTGCCTGATGTTTATCTGATGATTGGATGAGGTTATGGGTTTTGGGGAGGAAGATTACAGAAGCAAAGTGTCATTCTGATTATTATATGGCAAGGGTGTATCAATGAAAGTGGAGCCTCTGCATAAATTATCTGGACTTCTGCCTAGAAGCTTTGCCTATTCTTCCCCAACTATTCATTGATTCATTCATTTTTTGTTAGTATGAACTCATGAATACATGAGTTTATCAATTTCTCTAAGTCCATGTGAAAACAGAGAGAAGCTATATAGCAAAACCCCAGGTCCTTGGACAACATTTACAACAAAACTAGGCCATACTAAATTGTGTCTATCTACTTCAAAGTAAACCTGAGTGGGAGAAACACCAAGAACTCAAGACTTGATTGTCATCAGTTTGCAGGAGGAAGGAAGAGATAGAGTAGCATCTAATTAATCTAAGTACAAGAGAACCCCAAAATGCCAGAAGTACCTACCCTCTGTAAAGAAGGTAGGAAAACCAGAAAGCAGCAGCTGGAACCAGGAGGGGTTTTGCACTTTCTAAAGAGGTGACTGTAAGAGTCCTGTGGTAAGAAGAACTGAAGGGGCCCCAGATGAGGGGGGAAATGTTGGGAATATAAAAATTGAGCAGGAAAGGGACAAGAGAATGGAAAGAAAGATCCAAGTCAAAGCAGGGCAGAGGAACAGAGGCAGCAGAGCCCAGAAAATGAGACACAGTACTTTGGGGCACTATGTAAAAACAGAAGAGGGAACTTTGTGAAGTCAAACTTTTTAAAACCCCTTTGTCATTCTTAAAGTTCAGAATGAATTTCCCATAAAAATAAATAATAGAAAAGTCTTAAGCCAAATCCCATGCAAAATTATTATTGGAAAAAAAAAAAAGAGAGAGAACACAGAGCAGAACAATACCCTATGGAAATCTTCAAGAAAGACATGCCCATGAAACAGATGGAACCTGCAAGCCAAGGAAAGAAAATGGGAACCACGGATTTTATACCCAGCAAAACTAACTTTCAAGTATAAGGATCGTGGACAAATTGTACTATTGATCCCATGAGCCCTTCCTCAGAACTTACTAGAGAGCAAATTTCAGACACCCTAAATAATGGGAGGATCAGCAGGTAGGCATTACCTGGTGCGTTAAATAGAATTACTCACAAGAAAGGCACCTGGGTGGCTCAGTGGGTTAAGCTTCTGCCTTCAGCTCAGGTCATGATCCTGGGATTGAGCCCCGCGTTGGGCTCTCTGCTCATCAGGGAGCCTGCTTCCTCCTCTCTCTCTGCCTGCCTCTCTGCCTGCTTGTGATCTCTCTCTCTCTCTGTCAAATAAATAAATTTAAAAAAATTACCCACAAAGATGTAGACCCACTGAGGGAAAGAGAGAACACATCCAATGCATAATGGTCATATGCTCTGACAATAAAGAGAATGGGAGAGGATATAAAAATATTTCATACTTTTAGTAAACCTAATAATAATATTATTCGGGGGTTATTGCATTTATAACACAGGATAAAATAAATGATTATTTATAGGGCATTCTAATTTTAACATCCCCTGTGATTTTGAAAACCAGGGATTTCAGTGGGGAAGGAGGGAGACAGAAATGGAATAGAGAAAAGGAAATAAAATGTGTGTGTATTTTCTTGTTTATTTTTTAGCTGTCTGCTGAAAAAGTCTAGATATAATACCAACTGAATTAGTTTGCTAGAGCTACAACAACAAAGGGTCACTGTCTGGGTGGCTTAAACAAGGGAAATTTATTTTCTCACAGTTTTGGAGTCTGGAATTTTGAGATCAAGGTGTTGGGTTCTTTCTGAAGCCTCACCCCTTGGGGTGTGGATGGTTGCCTTCTCCCTGTGTCTTCACATGGTTTTTTCTTTTGTTTGTATCCTAATCTCTTCTTCTTAAAAGGACACTGGCCATATTGAATTAGGGTCAACCCTAATGACCTCATTCCAATTTAATTATCCTTTTAAAGACCCTAGCTCCAAACACAGTGACATTTTGAAGTATTGGGGATTATTACTTCAACACATGAACTTTGTGGGGAACACAATTCAGCCCAGAACACCAACCTAGTTCAATAGTAATGTGCAACTGTACTGCCCAATGTTTGGTCCTTTACACTGAAAGAGATAAGTCTTTTGGAGAGACTTGTGGGGTAGTTTTTGACAGAGGTAGTGGTTACACTTTATATTAATTCATTGTCATATACTTATTTTATGTAGTTTTGGGTGTTTCATTTTATAATAATGCAATAGATTGAATGTCTGTACAGACAGTCATCTGTAAACTAGGAAGCAGTCTCTCACCAGACACCGAAGTGCTGGTACCTTGATCTTGGACTTTCCAGCCTCCAGAACACTGAGAAATAAATTTCTGTTGTTTATAAGCCACCCAGTTCATGGTATTTTGTTATAGCCATCCAAGTTGACTATGGCAAATAAAAAAATTTAAACAATTTTAAGAGGAAAGATGAAATGCGACTTGATCAGACATGCAAAAATAAGAAAAATGTGCAAGAGGACACAACACTTAAAATAATAAAGACAGAAGGAATAATACCAAGTATATCCATCATTGTATTAAATATGAATGAACTAAATCCTACCACTAAAGACAGAGGCTGTCATATTAGGTGTTTAAAACCAAACTCAGCTAGGATAAAGAGGATGTGGTTTATTACACATATAAGTCAGCTATATAAAAAATAATGAAATCTTGCCATTTGAAACAACATGGAAGAGCTAGAGTATAACCCTGAGTGAAATAAGTCAATCAGAGAAAGACAAATACCATATGATTTTACTCATATGTGGAATTTAAGATACAAAAAAAATGAACAACAACAAAATAAAAACAAGAGACAAACGAAAAAAAATCAGACTCTTAACTATAGAGAACAAACTGATGATTACCAGAGGGCCGGTGGGTGTGGGGAGGAATGAGCAAAATAGATAAAGAGGATTAAGGGTACACTTCTCATGATGAGCACTGAGAAATGTATAGAATTGTTGAATCACTGTATTGTATACCTGAGACTAATATAACACTGTATGTTAACTATATGGGAATTTTTAAAAATGGAAAAAAACCCAACAAAGCCAGCTAAATACAATGTATACATATTTAAAGATAAATGGTGAAAAATGCTTGAAAATAATGGGTTGGTAAAGAAATACAAAGTGGATACAGTCAAAAGGAAAGCTGTACGTATGTGTGTATAGCACATTTTCTTTATCCATTCATCCTTTCGTGAATACTTAGGTTGTTTCCATATCTTGGCTATTGTAAAAATGCTGCAATGAGCATGGGGATGCAGACGTCTCTTTGAGACAGTGATTTCATTTCCTTCAGATAAGTACCCAAAAGTGGGCTTGTTGCATCATATGGTTGTTCTGTTTTTTAAAATTTTTTGAGGAACCTCCATATTGTTTTCCATAGTGTCTGTATCAACTCATAGTCTCACCTACAATGTACATGGATTCCTTCTGGTCCACATCCTTGGAAGTACCTATCTCTTGTCTTTTTTAGAATCGCTGTTCTGCTAGGTGTCAGGGTAACATCTCACTGTGGTTTTAATTTGCCTTTTCCAAATGATTAGTAATATTGAGCACCTGTTCATGTACCTGTTGGCCATTTGAATATCTTCTTTGGAAAAATCTCTATTCAGGTCCTTTGCCCATTTTAAAATTGGATTATTTGTTTTTTCATTTTGTTTTGTTTCTGCTGTTGAATTATATAAATTCCTTGTATATTTTAGATACTAACCTTCTTTCAGATGTATGGTTTGCAAATATTTTCTCCCATTCTGCGGATTGCCTTTTCATTTTATGATTTCCCGGCTGTGCAGAAGCTCCCACTTGTTTATTTTTGGTCCTTATGCTTTTAGGGGCACATTTATAAAATCATTGCCAAAACCAATGTCAAGGAGCTTTTCTCCTGTATTTTCTTCTAGGAGTTTTGCAGTCATATGTTTAAGTCTTTAATCCATTTCAAGTTAATTTTTGTGAGTGGTAAAAGATAGGAGTCCTGTTTCTTTTCTTTTCTTTTTTTTTTAATATGTGAATGTCCACTTTTCTTAGCATCATTATTGAAGACACTATCTTTCCTTCATTAAATATTCTTGGCTTCCTTGTCAAATATTTGTTGGCCATATATGTGAAGGTTTATTTTTGGGCTCCCAATTTTGCTCCATTGTTCTGTGAGCCTGTTTTTATGCCAATGCCATACTGATTTGATTACTACAGCTTTGTAATATAGTTTGAAATCAGTAGGTGTGATGCTTCCAACTTTGTTCTTAGGATTTCTTTGGCTATTCAGGGTCTTTTGTGGCTTCAAATGATTTTGATTGTTTTTATATTTCTGTAAGAAAATGCCATTGGAATTTTTATAGTAACAAAAATAATCCAAAAAACTCTAAGAATGAATAAATCCTAGATGGTAGTCAGGAATGTGTAAAAAGAAAAGCTTAATGAGGAGAAATTTGTCTTACTGGTGGCAGACCATACAATAAGGGTCTGGAGTGAAATCAATATGGTATATTGTTTCAGAACAGGCAAATAGATGAGTGAATCAGAATTGTGAATCTGAAATAAGAGGTAGAAGAGAACTTATATATGACAACAGTGGAGGTTAGTTTTTGGAAAGGGCAAGATTATTTAATAAACCTTACTGGCACAATTCACCCAACATCTAGGAGAAAATAAAGGTGAATCCTTGTTTTATATTCTATTTGATAACAAATTATAGCTGTATTATGAAATAAATACAAGAAGGAAAACCTAGCAAACTCTGTCTATAATTTAGGAGTGGGGAGACTTTTTTTTCTTTTTTTTTTACTAGACTGACAATTCAAAAGCTTTAAAAGAAAAAGATAGACATATTCAAATATATAAAAATTAAAAACCTCTGTACAGTGAATGATTTATAAACAGTCAACAATAGTTTAAAAAATATGCAATAGAGATGACAAAGATTATTTCTAATACATACAAAGAGCTCTTATACATTGACAATAAAAAGCTGATTGAAACCCAATAGAGAAGTGAACAGGGTGTTCATGCGAGTGCAAACTAGAAAGACCAGAAAACAGGAAAAGAGCCTTAAGTTTACCTGTGGTAAGGGAATTTCTGATTAAAGTAGCGACGTAGTATCATTTAAACCCACAAGAGTGTTTAAGAGGAAAAGAACACAATACGTGTGAAATAAAGTGTAAAACCCCTTCGATGTGTATATATGCAAATGTGTACTTATATGAGCATTCTTGTGTCTATGCATGATTTTATGAGCATGGAAAATTAAGAAAGGTTTTATTGTAGATTGCTAACACAAGTTACTTATGTTGGTCTGGAGGGAAGTGGGAATGGAAAGGAGAAGGAGAAAAGTAAGTCAAATGAGAAAGGAAAACAAAAAATAAGACTGTATTTTAAAAGGGATTGATAATGGGGCACCTGGGTGGCTCAGCTGGTTAAGAGTTTGACTCTTGATTTTGGTTCAGGTTGTGACCTCAAGGTCCTGGGATTGAGCCCCCCATCAGGCTCCTTGCTCGGGGTGCAGCTTGCTTGAGACCCCCTCTCTCCCTCTGCCCTCCACAACCCCGGTTTCGCATGCACTCAAAATAAAGACATCTTTTTTAAAAAACACTGATGATATACTTATGTATTTGTGTGAAATTATATGTGTATGTACATACGCACGCTTTTTTTTTTTTTTTTTTTTTTTTTTTTTTTTTTTTTTTTTTTTTTTTTTTATAAACATATATTTTTTATATACATATATTTTTATCCCCAGGTCTGTGAATCACCAGGTTTACACACTTCACAGCACGCTTTTTTAAATGAAGAAAACATTTCCTCAGATTCTTGAAACCATCAGTCTATTGCTTCCCCATCCCCATTTTATTATAAATTTAAAAGAAATAGAAAAATTGAAATAACACAATAACACTTAGGTATCATTTACCTAGATTTGACTGCTGATAACAGGTTGATATATTTGCTTTATCTCTAAGTGTGTGTAGTTGTGTGTTTAATGCATATATCTGTATTTATGTACACACATTTATTTTCAGAATTATTTGAAGACAAATTATAGGCATAACATCACTTCATCCCTAACTACTTCAGCAGGTATCTCCTAAAAGTAAGGACATTTTCCCAACATATCCACAATACTATTGTCATACCTAAAAAAATTAACATAAATTTTATGTCATCTAATAGCCATTGCATATTCAGTTCTCCCCAGCTGGCATATATATGTTCACTGTCTTTTACTTTTTGAACCAGGATCCAGTGAAGTTTTATGCATTACACTATCATTTCTTTTTCTTTTGGGGTTCTTTAAATCTAGATTTGCCCCTCTGATAGGGACCTTTGAGAGAGTCCCGGCTAGCTGTTTTGTTGAATGTCCCCATATACCATGGATTAATCCTTCCTGGTCTCACTGGACCTCATGTTTATCTTGAGTTGCCTGGAGTAGAGTGTTGGCCCTTGGTCAAAGTTACAGACTGCACTCTATTCCCTCCATCTCCACCACCCTTCTTGGTCTACTTTTCTGTCCCACCTTCCATCAGGCACAGTGTTTCTTATTCTTGGGCATCCAGGGTCCGTGGGGGTAGCCCAGTTCTCCTCCATGGGGTTCCAATCCTGTGCTGTGCTCTCTGCTGTCAGCTGGGCCTCTCTCTTCACCATCCATCCACCAGCCTCCATACAGTTGGTCCTGGTCTGGGCTGAGCAGAAGCAAAGGCTAATGAGCTACTACTGTACTAGGAAGTGGGACTCCAGGTAATGGAGAGGGACATTGGAAGGAGGGAAAACCCACACAGGGATGTGCTGGGCAGTTAAGTACAACAGACTGATCTTGTGGGACCACACTGTGAGGGATCCGATCGCCTCATCTCTCTCATTAGTCAAAGGTTTACCCCATGAGACTTGAATGCACCACACTTGCAGGCTGCCAGGCTGTAGCAGCCCAGGAGCATCTGCATTACCCCATGCCTCAGGGAAGATTGGGGCAGGCGGTAAGACCTTGTCAGGTGCTGCCTGCTGGAAGTCAGCTAAAGCCCTCCCTGCACTGGTTTGGTGCTACTGTGGCTAGAGCAAGAGGTTGTGGAGTGGTGTTGGAGAGGTAACCTATGCACCCCTCCAGCCACTGGTCTGCTGCTTCTATCGTTGACTTACACCTTTTCTTGATGGTTGTTTGCCATGATTTTGGAGGGGCGACAGAAATGCACACAGTCAATTCTTCACCACGAATAGTACCTTCTTCATTTGTTTTATGTGTTTTCTGAAATATGAAGCTGTGCACTCAGTGGTGTGCTGGGGAATGTTGAGAAACTGGCTCTTGGGGGGGAGCCCTGATTTGTAGCATTTGCTGATTTTCGTGGTGCAAATGTGGCCACCATGGCCAATTTCAGGCTCCCAGTGTAATGTCACTGAATGCAGAGTTGGGAAGAGACACAGACAATTAGCTCCCATGAGCTCCCTCCGCACACCCTTGCATGTGAACTGAATAATAAGCAATGAAGGACACAGGAGTATGGGAGGCCTGCTCTGTTGTCGGGTTGAGAGAAGCAGGAAAAGAAAGCAACAAACAATTAGAAACGAAAGGGCAGTCCTCCATTTGCTGACCATTGATATACAACAAAGAACCAACTCGCAAACGAACTATAAAGAAATATCTTGTTCCTGACGTGGGACCTGCCTCTGTTTCTCAGCTATGCCTGACTTCTTGAGTTCTATACCATTCCCAATAAAATATCGATGACAGAAACAACAGGAACAAGATAGGGACAGTTTGAGGAGGATGCAAAAAAGAAGTGCGTCCTACCTGTTGAGCCTGTCGGCTTCCTAAGCAAACAGACCCAAGGTCTAATCTCCATTCCTACACAAACAATTATAGGAATTCCGAAGGACCCAGCTCTCCCAATAACACCTAACCTCAGTGTACATGCTTAACTCACACAACCCATTTCCTAGCAAAGGAATTTTCTTTTGTGAAACACATCAATATCATCAGGTAAGCTTTGTCCAGCCCCCCCTTCAATTAGTGAAAGATCCCACCTGATTCTAGTGTGCTTCCAGAGTTGAGAATCACTGTACTGGTAGGTGTACAAACACAAAATGACTTCATGGCCATGGGCAAGACACGTCTTTTGGCGAGGGGCATCCCTGGAAAATCAAAAGTCACCTGTCTAACAAAATGCTTCTAATGGCTTCAGTGTTCAGGAGAAGGCCCTTGAGGAAATGGCTTTGAGGTGGTCCCTGTGTCTATACACACACTGAATCCTGCTAGTGGTCTAATGACAATGGCTTGGCACTTGCCCACCTTATTCCAGATCTGCAAAATTTAATAACGTGTGGCTCCTGTATTGCAGATGATGTTACCCAGGTGTTTATAGAAAATTGGGCAGGGTAACTTGTTGCTCTTCTAAGTCCTGGCTGGATGGCAACAGTCTTAAGTCCTGAGGTCTTAGTGATTCGGATAGACTATCTCCGCGAGCCCACCAGGAAAGCAGAGCATCCCACTCATGCTCTTGTCACTCCAGCATTTCAGGATGTGACATCCAAGTCCACCCCAATTTTATCAATGGTACTTATCCTTAGTGGATTTTGATCACATTTAGTCCCAGATTTTGCCTGTCTAGACTAGAGGTCCCAAGCCTCTGTCCCATCCTCTTCAGCAGCCCCAGCATCACTGGGGAAGGACCCATGTCCTTCCATGGGTGGACTGCCTAGGCCCCAGAGGCATAGTTTTACCAACATGTAGATAGGTAAATGCTGTCCAGTCTTTTTTCATTACTTACATCAATTGGGGCCTGTTGGTTGGAAAGAACTCCAACTAGGAGTGACTTAAACAAAAGAGTATTTATTACCTCACATACCAAGAATTCTGGAGGTAGACTGGTTCAGGTGGGGTTAATTAAGCAGCTCAGATATTATCAGAGACCCAGGTGCTTTCTATTTTTCCACTCCGTCATAACCCTCATGTTGTCTATTGTTCTCAGGCTTGTTCCCTGATATTAGAGATCAGAGCCCCAGTGCCCAGCTCCCTGGACAGACCTAGCAATGTGAGCAGCAGAGGAAAGTTGTTGTCTTCTCCTGTGTGTTCCCTTTTATCATCAAGGAAAGCGCTTGCTCTGAAGCTTTCTAGAAGTTTCCCCTAATATCTCACAGGCCAGAATTTCATCATATACCCACCTCTAACTGACCAGAGGCCAAGAGAATGTATTTACTATGAATGGTTCAGACTAATAATTAATCTGAGCTGCCTTTCTGAAGCATGCAGCCATCTTGTGTTGAAGAAAACTTGGGGTTAGCAAATGGAGGAGAAATGGTTGTAAGACTAGCAACTAACTGTCTCTGTAGCCCCACAGTTCTGTGGCAACAGTGTACCTGAGAAATGTGCCTATCTGGATTTCTGGGAAACTTTCTGGAGATCTTCATTGTGGACTCCTTGCGTAGGCAAAGGTACCTTTACTTGCCCCTACATTTCACTGTGGGTTTGGCTGCATCTAGACTGCCACATCAAAGGCGTTTCCCCCCAGGACTTTGAGGTACTGTTCCAACGCCTTCCAGCACTCAGTGTGTCTGCAGAGAAGTCTGAGGTAAGCCCATCTCATGCTGATCCTGATAAAATGTTCCATTCTTTCTGGAACAGTTCTGAATTTCCTCTTTAACGTTGGAGGTCTGAAACTGCACTATGAATATCTACGTATCGACCTTCCTTTGTTCATCCCCTGAGCACTCAGTGGGCCCTGGTAGTCTGAATATTAAATCTTTTTCTTCCACATTTATTTCCTTATTTTTTTCCCCCTCTGCTTCTGGAAGTCTAATAAAACTAATATTTTACCTTCTGGGTCTTTCAAACTTTTTTTTTCATCTTTACTAATTTTCTAACTGCTTGTGTCTGCTCTAAATGATAGGAGGTTTCCTTGGCTGATCTTCTAGACCAGGGATTGGTGAGCTTCAGCTGATGTGGCAAATCTTGTCCACTTCCTGTTTTTCTATGACTTAGGAGCTAGATTTTTAAGTGCAGCTCTGCTCATTCATTTACATATTGTCTGTGGTTGCTTCAGGCTGTAATGACAGTCACACAGCTGTCGTGGGGACTTTATGGCTCGCAGTACCTCAAATATTAACTATCTGGCCCTTTACAGACAAAGTTTGCTGATTCCTGTTGGAGAATACCAGTGGGGGTTTTAACCGTGCTCATTCTATTGAACTGAACATCCACTGGATGTTTTCTACATTAATGATATTTTTAATTTCTTTTTCAAAGATTTATTTGAGAGAGGGTACGCACACATTTGAGAGAGCATAAGCAGGGTGGAGAGGTAGAGGGAGAAGCAGACTCTTTCCTAAGCAGGGAGCCCGATGCAGGGTTTGATTTCAGGACTCTGGGATCTTGACCTGAGCTGAAGACAGACATCTAACCGACTGAATCACCCAGGTGCCCTGAATTTCTAAGAACTTTATTTCTCTGGTTATTCTTTTGATCAGATGTATCAGCTATTTTGTTATGGATTTAATAATCATTTGCAAGTATGTTTTTTCTACAAGTACAAAAATGGGCACACATTTCACTAAAATGTTCACTAAATGTTCACAAAGGGAACGTATCCCTATAACCAACCAAAAGAAAAATAAAATGACCAACACCCCAAAAACCTTTGTACTCCCATAGATTACTAACCACAGGGTAACCACTATTTTGATTCTAATTTTGAGCTTTATCAGAATGGAACCCTTCCATATGGCTCTTTTCATGTCTGATTTCCTTCACTGAATATTATGCTTGGAAAATCCATGTTGTGTGTAGAAATTAGTTGTTTATTTGCATTTCTAGATATTATTCCCTTACACACATACACCACAGCTTATTGAATAATTCCATCCAAGTTGTTTCCAACTTTTACAGCACTGCTATAGACATTCTTACACATTTTAAGGAACATATTGTGTACATTTCTATTAATCAGGAATAGAGTTCTGAGCCAGAGTACATTCAGCCACAGCTGACATTGATGAATTCCCACCAGCAGTGTATGAGAAGTCAGTTCAACATCATCACCAGCACTTGGTAGGATCAATCTTTTAAATTTTAGTCATGCTGGTGGATGCGTGTTAGTGTTCATTGTGGTTTTAATCTGTATTTCCCTAATGACTAGTGAGTTTGGGAAATTTCCATATATTTTGGGCCATTTGATAGCCTCTTTTGTGAAACATCTGCTCAAGTCTCTTGCTCAGTTTTCTACTACATTGTGTATCTTTTTCTTATTGATTCATAGGAATTCTTTACCTATTTTGGAAAGGACTCCCTTATCACTCTTCATGGCTTGCCCTTTTTATACTCTCAATGGTGTTGTTGTTGTTGTTGATTTTGATGACCAGAGTTTCTTATTTTGCAGTGGTCTAACTTTACCTTTTAAGTTAAAAATTTTTTTAAAAATTTGAATTTTGGGGGTTGCTTGGGTGGCTCAGCCAGTTAAGAGCCTGACTCTTGGTTTCTGCTCTGGTCATGATCTCAGGGCTGTGAGACTGATCTTGCTTTGGGCTCCGTGCTCAGGGCAGAGTTGGCTGGAGATTCTCTTCTTTTACCCCCCTGCTTGAGTGCTCTCTCTCAAATAAATAATTAAAATCTTAAAAACAATTCTATTTTTTTCCCTTCATGGTTAATGCTTTTAACATTATATTTAAGAATGCTCTGCCTACTTTGCAACCGTGAAGATAATTCTCCTGTATTTTTTTTTCTAAAAACTTTTTTTTGTTTGTTTTTCCTTTTATAAGCTGATGTCCAATTAATCTGGAATTCATTTTTGTTCGGGGCTAGGATGCCTTTTTCCTGCATGGATAGCCTAATGACTCAAGTTTCATTTATGGAAAGGGCAACTTTTCTTATTGCATGGCTGTGTCTTCTCCTTTGTTACTAATACAGTGTATATATGTGGCTCTCTTTCTGGATCCTGTGTTCCACTCCACTGCTCTGTTTGCCTACAAGTGCACCAAGACCACCCTGCCTTCTTCACTATGGCTCTGTAATAAATCTTGGCATCTGGTCGTGTAAGTCCTTTAGCTTTGTGGTTCTTTAAGATTGTCTGGGTTGCTCTTGGTCTTTATCATTTCCCCATAAACTTGAAAATCAACTTGTCCGTTCAGACACACACATTAAAAAAATCAAAACAAAACTTCCAAATTTTTATTGGGATTGAACTGAATCTATAATTCAGTTTGGGAACATCTTTATAATACTGACTATTCAAATTCATGAATGTGTCCTTCCTTCCTTCCCTGCCTCCCTCAGGTCTTTTAAAATTTCCATTGATATGGTTTTGCATTTTGTTGTGTATATAGATTTTGCAACATCTTTTGTTAGATTTATTCCTGGACATTTCGTTTTCTGATGCTTTTGTAAATGATATTTTTGAATTTAATTTTCTGGGTGTAGGTAGCTGGTACAATAGATTTCTGCATATTTACCTTATAACCAGTGACCTTGAATTCACTTAGCTGTAAATCTTTTCAGTTGCTAATATTCAAACATGTTGTTTATGACTAATGGCAGCTTTTTATTTTCTTTCTTTATCCTTAATTTTTTCCCTTGCTTTATTACACTAGCCAAGACCTCTAGCACAATGTTGAATAAAGGTAATAGTGGGCAATCTTATCTCATTCCTAATCTCAAAGGGGGAAATTTCACCACTAAATTATGATGTTTGTTCTGTTTCTTTTTTTGGGGGGGCACTTTTTCTCAGTTTAAAGAGGTTCTCCACTATTTATACTTTTGTTTTGAATGGGTATTGAATTTTATTAAAGCTTTTCCTGCATCTCTTGAGATGATTGCATAATTTGATAATGTGATACATTATTTTGATTGAATTTAGAATGTTAAAAAACTTTCCATTCTTAGAATAAACTTAATAATGATGCATTACCCTTTTCTATCTCTGAATTTGATATAGGTAGATTATGAGCTACCAGATATTAGGGGTTTCTAGTCTCCATTTGTTATACTTGTTCTTTGCTCCTCTTTATGTCGTCCACTCTTTTCTTTCTGCCTTTTGTTGTTCATATTGAGCATTTTATAGGATTCCATTTTCTCTGCTTTCTTAGCATATCAGGTATACTTTTTCTTTTACATTTTATAGTGGTTGCCCTAGAGTTTGCAATATATACTTACAACATATTCAAATCCACTTGCAAATTACACCATGCCATGGGTGTGTCAGTGTCTAATAGTAATGAAATAATTGTCCTCCCTCCCATCCCTTGCATCATTGTGGTCATTCATTTTACTTATATGTTAGCATACACCGTGCTATATGTATATACTAATATAGTATCATTATATATGATATACATGAAACTAAACATGATTGGATACATTGTGACTATTACTATTTTGGACAAACTGTCTTCTGTTATATCAATTAAGAAAAAAATTATTTTACCTTCACTTCTTTCTTCTTTGATGCTCTTCCTTTCTTTTATGTAGATCAAAGTTTTGGATCACGATATTTTTCCTTCTCTCTAAGGAACTGCTTTTAACATTTCTTGGAAGGCAGAACTACTATAAAAAATATTCCTCAACTTTTGTTTGTCTGAAGGTCTTTATTTCTCCCCCACTTTTGAAGGATAATTTCACAGGGCACAGAATTCTAGGTTGATAGGTTTTTTCCTCTTGAGGCTAAATATTCTACTCCACTCTCTTCTTGGTCATGTGGCTTTGAGGGGCAGTCAGACACAGTTTGTTCCTCTCTTGGTAAGGTGTTCCTCTTTGTTATCTCTCTAGGTATCTTTTTTCCTCTCTAGGTAAGCTCTTCCCGCACCCTCCCCTCCCCGCCCCCAGAGTTTTTTATCTTTGATTTTCTGTAGTTTGTAGTTCTGTAGTTTGAAGAAAATATGCCTAGGTGAACATTTACTCCACTGGATTTTTTCTGTGTTTTCTGTATCTGTGGTTTGGGGTCTGACATTAATTGGGTGGAAATCCTCAGTCATTAGTTTTTCAAATATTTCTTCTGTTCCTTCCTCTCTTCTTCTTCTAGTACTCCCATTATGCATATCCTAAGCTTTTCTGTAGCTGTTCCAGAGTTCTTGGATATTGTTTGTTCTCTTTGCTTTTCAGTTTTTGAGGATTCTATTGATGTCTCCTCTAGCTCAGAAATTCTTTCCTCAGCTCTGTCCAGTCTACCACTAAGTCCATCAAACGTACTCTTCGTTTCTCATACAGTGTTTTTTTATCTCTAGTACTTCCTTCTGGTTCTTTTTAGGATTCCCATCTCTCTGCTTACGTCACCCGTCTGCTCTCATGTGCTGTCTGTCCATTGTGGCCTTTTGCATATTAATCACAGCTGTTTTAAATTCCAGGTCTGATAATTCCAACATGGCTGATAAGTCTGGTTCTGAGGCTTGTTCTGTTTCTTCAGATTGTGGTTTTTGCCTTTAGGTTGCCTTATAGTTTAAATTGATATTCAGACATGATGTGCTGTGTACAAGGAATGTACTAGGTGAACAGGCCGTTTAGTAATGTAGGTGAGATGTAGGGAGAAAGGAGGCATTCCATGGTCCCAGGACTAGGTCTCAGATATTTAGTGAGGCTGTGCCTCTGGGCTGTGAATTTCACAAGTGTTTCTCAGGCTCCCCACCCCCCACTTAAGAGGGACACCATGGCTAGAGTGGAATTGGGTCTTTCCCTTCTCCCAAGTCAGTTAGTTTCTAGGTAACTAGCTTCCCTCGAGTGCAGGGAAGAACAGAGTTCTCTCATATTTGTAAGTAGGGCTCCTTTTCTTCTTCCCCTAATGGAAGTCCGAGGGGATATTTTTCCCCTCTGATATTTACTGCGGGAATGCATTGAGCTCCTGGAAGTAAATCTCACAGTATTTTGGGGGCTCCCTTAGGACTGAATCCCCCTGGAGTTTTCAACTTCAGACTTGTCTACATGGAGCCTCCAGCAGTTTGTCCATTAGAGCTCAGATTTTCCTCTCTGGCCCTGATTCCCTCTATGCTTTCTGCTTTGAGTCTCGGCTCTGGTAAGTTGTGACTCACTGTGTCTGCCTGTTTCTCCAGCCTTGGGGGAAAGTTGAGTGTTCTTCTCTCTCTTATGGACTCAAGACGAGCTGTTCATTTTTCACTTTATTTAGCATTTTACTTGTTGGGATGGAGTGGCCACTTCCAAGACCCTGACTGGTAGAACTGGAAGCTAAAAGTTATCACTGAATTTGATTTGCTCATACTTGTTAAGGGCTTTTCATCTTTGTTCATAAAGAATATTGGCCTGTAATTTTCTTTTCTTGCTAACTGCAGAATTGAATCTAGCCAGCTACCCACATGCTACATGGTGTTTTTTACAGAAACTCCATGGATGGAAATCTGGAGACACCTGTTGGGGGAGAAACTACACATTCTGGAAGACCAGTGGTATGGGTGTTCGAGCCTTTCAGTCAATCGCATCACCATGCCATGGTAGGTCAGATGCAAGACAGGGTTCACCACAGATTCCTCCCTTCACCTCACCCTTGGTATCCAGTATATTAGCAATTCCTGTTGTTGGTACCTTCATACAAAATCAAAATTCAAGGAACTTCTTACATTTTTGTGGCCCTACCTTGCCCCAGTTGTGGTCTGCTTTTGCCTGGGCTACTGTGACCATCCAGCTCCTCTCCCTGCCTCCCCTCTTGCCCTGTGCTCCCACAGCCCATCCTACACTCAGAAACCAGAGACGTCTTTAAAAACATCTGTATCTGGTCATGTCTCTTCTCTGCTTTTATCTGTCCGCTATGTTCCCATTGCAGCTAGAATAAAATCCAACCCACTTACGAGGTTTCAAACGGATCTAGTCTAGTCCCTGTTTACCTTATAAAGCTCATGTCCTACTCCTTCAGTTAGTAGGTTCCAACCTTCTACGTATCCTATCAAATTACCAGGTGTTATTTTCTTTATAGCACGTATCTGTATAAAACAATAGGCTTATTCCCTGTGGATTTTCGGCCGACCTTCCCCACACTCCTTGAGCGTTAAACATTCACTGACTGCCATCCCCAGCACTGACAACAGTGACTCATCATAGAAGGCGCTGGATACATGCTTGAACCCTATCTCCTAGTCCTTCAGACAAAACCAGAGTTTCCTATTGGACTTTCAGCTGCTGCACCTGGTGTACATTTAAGCCTTCCCTTGGGGAAAACCCATCAAAAGTGGGAAACTCATCCAGGGTCACTCTCTTCTCTCAGGTGTCTAGTCCCTTCCACAACCTGTCTGCTCTGGGTTGTTCTCCATTGTCTTTAGGTAGTTATATTTTTATATTTTATCATCTGCACAAGAGTCTATTTGATTGACTCACAATAACCAGGACTGGATATGTTTTTGAAGTTAGAGTGTGGAGTTTGAGAGTTACTCTCAGAGGAATTTGGTTTGTTCTGTTTGGTTACTCTCTAAGGAATTTTGGTTACCCTCTAAGGTATTTTCCTTGGGAACTTGTAAAGCCAGCATTAGCACCAACTGAATTGGGGGAAGATGGAGAATGGTGCAAATTTTGGGGCAGGAAGATCAGAAGTTCCGGTTTGGACATGTTGAGTTTAGGATGTTTGCTGAGTGGGTCATTGGTATGTAAAGAGCTACATCTTGAAAACAAACATACGTATTCTGGGGACTGCCAGCATACACATTTCACTTAAAGCCATGAGAGTGGGAGAGAGAGTGCGGAGTGTGGACACAGAGGAGGAAACAAAGACTGTGACCTGCCCACTCCAAAACTAAGCCAGGAGAAGAAGAACTGGAAGAAACACAAGGGCAGCAGTCAGCATGGGAGGGAAACCAAGAGAGGGGTACCCCGAAAGCTGTATAGAGAAAATGTGTCATGAGGGAGGGAATGCTGCTGACAGGTGCTGTCAGATGGGAACTGAGAACTGGCAATCCTGAATGTTGGTGTTGGGAACCCGGCCGGGGGGGCAGGGTTTGAGAGACAACTGGGGGTGGGGACTGGAGGTATGGGGGGTTCATTTAGAAGTGGCTCCTTGGCAAGCTGTAAGGATAAGGAGGAGGGCTTCATCAAGGTGGTGCTCAAAAGTACACGATGCCAAAGAGTTCTTGGGATGAAAGGGAAGCCAGGAAGAGACTCACAGAGAAAGCTCGATTGGCTGCAAGTTCCCTGAACCGGGGCAGAGCCTGTGAGATGGGTGAAGGAGTGAGAAGGTCAGAGAGGGGCCCCGATGTTGGCTCTTCCCACCGTGGAGCTGTTCTTCGTAATGAAGAGCCCCGGGAGGAGTCATGGAGAGGACGGCAAGCGGGATGGAGGCCGGTGGAAGCGTAAGGAGCTTGAAGGCCTGGGTGGGATGGAGGGCACAGGCAGAGGATGGACTCATGGAAAGGTCTGGGATGCAGAGAATGAGTGGACCGCTGATCCAGCTGTCAGTGCTGGAGGCAGGTGAGTGGGGAGAAGCTGATGGCGAGGACAGTGGCAGAGGCTGGTGCAGCTGGCTGGGGAGGACCCCACAAGGACGGGGTGACCTGAAGGTAAAGGGGAGGAGGCTCTGAGGTCCTACTCCCACCATCTTCGTCCCTGGGGTGTGGGCGCGTGTGGAACGAACACCCTCAAGAGATCAGGGCTTTGGGGGCAGAGCAAAGTTTCCACTTTATCACTCCTGAAAACATCAGAGGGATTATTTCTGCCCCGTCGGCCAAGCCTTCAGTGAGAATAGTCAATACCAAATGCTTCTCAGTCCCAGAGCTATTACTGCTTGGCATTCTGTGCTCATAATGTACTTGCAAATTGATTGTTTTGTTTGACTCAACTTTTCAGGCTCAGTGGTAAACCAAAGACTGAATGTGCTCCCCCCACAACAAACCTCCTCAGTTCAAAGAATTACTACGTCTCACCTCCTCCCCTGTCCCCTCAGCTCTTCCCCGGTCCCTCAACTCCTTCCCTGGCTCCCACCTCCCTTCAGTCTTTAGTCCTTCTGAGCATTCAGACCTCATCTTAGTGTCACCTCCGGAGATAGACCTTTTGCCCTTCTGGATGAGATCACTGCCGCTGCTCCCCAGTCTATTCTTCATTTCTGCACACTTTTCCTTTCCTTCATAGAACCCAGTCCCATTTATATATTTCCTTTTCAAACAGTCTCTTTCTTATTCTTTTTTTTTTTTTTTAAAGATTTTATTTATTTATTTGACAGACAGAGATCACAAGTAGGCAGAGAGGCAGACAGAGAGAGAGGAGGAAGCAGGCTCCCTGCTGAGCAGAGAGCCCGATGTGGGGCTCGATCCCAGGACCCCGGGATCATGACCTGAGCCGAAGGCAGAGGCTTTAACCCACTGAGCCACCCAGGCGCCCCCAAACAGTCTCTTTCTTATGGAATAAAATTACACTAGGAGCCGGGTCAACTGTCCCACTCACCATGGTATTTCCAGTACTTGCCAGAGTGTTCAGCACGTAGCAAGCCTTTAACAGATATTGTTGGACAAGTATTCGTATTTCCATTTTATAAATGATTCAGAATGAGACTCAGCGAGAGTGACAAAGCCTGGCTCCTGACCAGGGTCTTCCAACCTTTCCATTTCCACAATCCCTCTTGAAATTAGGAAGCGGTTTACTCTAATTCTTCATGATGGGTTAGAATGGCCGCAGCATCTGCCCCTGAGCCCGCAACCACCAAAAGGAGACTACACAAGGGAAGCTGTAGCCGTTCCTGGCTCTGCCTCGAAGGGACTGGCAACATCGCCTTCCACGCTCTGAGAGCACTTGTTGTCAGGACGCCTAACTGCCTCGCGAGCCTGGCTGTCCTTCTGGAGAGACGGGGGGCGATGCCACGTGCACGTCCACAGCTGCAGGAGCATTTTGGCAGAACCTCCGGGTGGCTTCCGCCCCAGCTGCCAATCAGCTGCAACTCCACGGGCCCCCGAGCCCCGGGGTGAGTCCAGCAGAGCTGCCCAGCTGAGCCCTTTCAACCCGCAGAACCACGAGGGAGGTTGGAATCGTTGTTCTAAATAGGGGGGGAACTTGGAGGAGGCCAGAGGGCACCTAGGACACAGGATGTAAGGAGGCACTCTGCTCTCAGGGACCCAGATTGTCCTTGCTTGACCTTGACAGTGAACATCTCCTTAGACCTTGTGCCCTGGGGGCCTCGCTTCCGTCTGCCCAGACCTGGATTCTCAGCCACGAGGTCTGGGCGGTTTTACCCAGCTCTAGAGACCCGAAGCGTTCGTGGGGCTTGGAGCAGAGCAGGTGCACTGGACTGAACCAGTTAAGGTTCCATCCCAACTTCCCAGCAAGGGGTTTCCGTAGGAACCCTGGGTGCTCTGGGTCTGACCCTGACCGTTTGTATCGCACTTTCTTCAACACAGCATTCCTGGGGTTCTAAACTCTCACTGTCTCCGCTTCCGCAAACGTTCTTGAGCATCTCCCTTGGGTCCAGCACGGGCCGGCGCTCAGAGATGGTGGGGAGAGGGCACGGGAGACAAATGCAGGTCCTGCCTCCAAGAAGCCGACCACGGACCCAAGCAGCCGCTGCGGTGGGCTGAGACCCAGGGAGCCCACGCCATGGGACAGTGAGTGGGGCTGCCGAAGGGGCTGGAGGAGGTTCATGCCTGAAATGGGGAGACAGCAGAAGACCGGGAGGTGGCGGGTTAGTGCTGAGCCCCAAGGGTGAGCCCAGATGCACCCAGCAGCGGTGAAGGGACAGGACAGGAACACCCGTGTACAGCTGTCACTGTGTCACACTGCCCTCTTGTTCACTTGTTCCATCTCCCCACACTCCCTTTGGGACGATCAAGGGAAAAGGGCATTTCCAGAGGTCTCTCCGGCTCTTACCTCAGTGGCAGTGAAGACCGACACCAGAGCTGTGGCCTTGAGGGCAGGGCAGGGCAGCGACGCCTTCCTGGTCAGTGGCTGGTCACAGCCCTGATTGCTAGCCCTGATCCGCTGTCCCTTAAGAAAATGACCTACAGGCCCTGGACCCATGGCTCCTGTTTGCAGATGTTCTATAAAACCCGAACTCACGGGCAGTAAATACGGGAAAGCGTATCTGGCCGGCAAAGCGCCTCCCGCACTGCAAGCCGCGTTCACAGCCCCGCACCACCTGGCCGGCTGGCTGGTCAGCTCCCGCGGGCCCCGAGGTCAGGCTGGGCCCATTTTCCTGTAATTCTTTACAATTAGCACGTGGCTTGTCTGCAGAAAAGGGCAGCCAAGTGTTTTCAAATAGTATCTTCTCTGCAGGTTAAACATTTACTTTCTGCTCTGCCAACACAGTTAATTTGCAGAGTGAACCCCTTTCCTCTGAACTTCTAACAAATGCAACCTCAATTCTCAGGCCCATGCCAGCTGCGATGGTGGGATGGGGGTGGGGAGGGAGGACCTGTGAGAACTTGGGCGAATCGGTGGAGGAGGCAGCTGGGCCCAGCTGGTGAAGGAAATGGTCAGAACCGCTCTGTGGCAACCTGTGCGGGGCCTGGAAAAAGGTTGGAAAAAAAAAAGCCCTCTTAAGCCTTTGTGGCTCTCTGGGGATATCGGAGTTCTCTAGGAAAGAATCCCATGTGCTGGGACCCAAGGCTTCAGGCCTCGTGGAAATCCCAGGGACGATAAATGTTGTTCATAATGTAATCGTAACACGTGGGTTACACTTCTGGATTTTTATGTTTGCATACCCATTCTTCGCTTGGGGTCGAATGTCTCACTTAAGGTTTGGCCACGCGAGTGAATGGGGGACCTGACCGCTGGCGCTCCTCCTTCATGGCCCTGGGGGATTTGCAAACTCAGACTCCGGGGTCGGCAGGTGACAGGAATAAACAGCATGTGGGGGTCAGGCCGGTGGCTGTGTGAGGCCCTCGGCTCACCTGGAAGGGAGGCATGACTGCACATTCCTGCCTGTGAGAAACACTGGCCCAGTGTTCCGGCATGGGTGGATCTTAATAAGAGAAGATGGCTATCTGTACTTTTCCTTGAGATTGGCAGAAAACATTGCTCGACCAAACAACACGCGTCTGTAGTCCGAGTTGGGCAGCCAGGGAGGGGCAGGGCGTGGAGGGGAGGGAAGGGGTGACGTCAGACCTTTGGATGCTGGTTCTCTGGAATCACTGGCCGGGTGACATTGGCCAAGTCATGTCCCTTCTTGGGTCTCATCTTCCTCATCTGGAGAGTCATGGGTCTGGAGTTTCCATCTTTTTTCTTTTTTTTTTTTTTTTTAATTTTATTTATTTATTTGACAGACAGAGATCACAGGCAGGCAGAGAGGCAGGGAGAGCACAGAGCCTGATGCGGGGCTTGATCCCAGGACCCTGGGATCATGACCTGAGCTAAAGGCAGAGGCTTTAACCCACTGAGCCACCCAGGCGCCCCTGGAAGTTTCCATCTTTATTTTGTTTTTTATTTTCTATTTTTATAGAGGGGAGGAGGAGCAGAGGGAGAGGAAGAGAACCTCAAGCAGGCTCCGTGCCCAGTGCAGAACCTGACATAGGGCTCCATCTCACGATCTGAGATCATGACCTGAGCCAAAATCAGGAGTCAGACCCTCAACCTACTGAACCCCCCCAGAGGCCCTTGGAAGATTCCATTTTTAAAATGTTGTTCAGCCTCAGGATTTTGAACCCCCAGCACACAGTGATATATATGCTCAACTCGGTGGACAAAAAATTGATGTTAAATTAATAAAATAATGAATAACTCACCTGGACTTTTTGCAAAGACAATCAGCCTCAGAAGAGAAGTCTTAGACAAATCCCTCCTTTTCCCGAACAAATTCCCCATTGTTTTCCCTTGATGCTGTTTGTCCCCGTAGATTTCAGTTTCTGCTTCCCATGAAACCTCAGTTTTTGAGCAGACCTCCAGACTCCTCTGTGCGGCTCCGGTACGGAAGCCCTGGGTGGGCCGACTGCCCTCCCCTTGGCAAGCTGCGCAGGCAGTCCTGATGGGCTCCCGTGGTCAGGAATCAGCGATGTGAATGCTACACACCTTCCACCAGAGATGGGAGCGGATCTCTGAGAGTGCTGGATGCCCCTGGAGGAGGACACCAGGTTCTGTGGAGATGCCATCAGCGGCCCAGCAGCACGAGAGCAACGGCAGGTGTGGTGCATTTGTGGCTACGGAAGGAAAGGTGATTTGCCCAAGCATAGCCCATCCCCATGATAGCCTGGCCCCATCATACCCTCTTACGGAATCCCTTACCTGCACCAATGGAATCAGCCTCAACAGGATAGGATCCATAAGATATTATAGATGAATTTGGGGTTTTCTAGGATTTATGGAAGTTGTAAACCGAAGGGACCCTAAGGGAGAGGATGGCTGGGGAGAGAGTCTTGCCCACTAGACTGTGGGCCGTCTGCTCTCTGGAGAGGTTGTATCTCACTCAGCCCTTGGATCCAATGATGCGCTATTATACGATCTTACCGATGGCGAATGAAGGTCAGGTGAGGAAGGACAGTTCCCCAAGATCACGTCACTTGTAAGGTGTGCAGCTGGGACCCAAGCTCAGAATGATCTGACTCCGAAGTCCTCATTCCTCCCGTGAGGAATCGAGACGCAGGTGACCAGACTGCCCTCCTCCATCGGCGCGGTGAGCGAATGCGGTCCACAGAGCTTACTGTCGTCGTCAAGGTCAGAGCTGTTTTCCTTGTCAGGTGCGGTCTTTTGGTGCCGTGTTTGGCTCTGGGTGACATCAGGCTGGTGGAGGCAGGTCCTCAGGCCCCAGGAGTAGGAACCTCTTGTCATTGTTCCCTCTTCAGGACATCTTCAACTTAAGAGTCACTTTGGATTGGACCAGGCCACGGTCATCTTCTGAAAGAAGCTGCTGAGATGGTCATTGAAGGCCACCATGAGTGTGGCTTGGGACACAGGAGTCCAGATATGGGGTCACCACCCGTGGATGCCCTGCTCCTCCCCATGGCCCTCGTCCTCTTGCCTTGTCTTGGGGCTGGCTCTTCTGTTGCTGGTAGGCTTGTGGCCCCGGGATTTCACTCAGGTCCACGCCACGGCAGCAGGGATAAGGGTGACCCAGTTCTCCATCCCTGGCCTCTCTGCTTCCCCGTCTGAGTTGGCCGGGGAGGTTTCCGTGAGCTGCATCATCCCCAGCAGCCAGCCAGCCCTCCGATTCGTTTCAGTCCGGTAAGTTCTCCTGCCGCTGAGCCACCTGTCGGGCAACGCCTCCTGCACCAGATGGCTGTGCCTCCTGCCCCTCCATGGCAGTCCAGCCAAACCCAGGCCCGGCATGGACAGAAGAGTACCCGAGTGGCCGTGGCCAAGGTCAAAGTGTCCATCTGGACACAGGTATGAGCAGAGCCGAGGCACGCCACAGAAACAGCTTTGGCAGGGATGGTGTCCCAGGCCCTCAGCTCTCGGCGCCCTTTCAGTCTGATTTCAAGCTCAAAAGCTGCTCAGAGGCACAGCTTCTCCCACAGGTGGCCGATTTCCTGAAGAACTGCCTCCCCCAGGCTCCCAGTCAGGGGCGCCTGCTTCCCGTCACCCCCTCCCACCAAGGGCGAATGATCGGGAATCTTTGTCAGAGAGGAGCTTGGCTACAAATGACCGCTCTTGGCTTTTCCAGGCCCTGTGCGGCCTGGGGCTCTGGGTCCACAGTCAGCAAGCCTTTCCCGGTCCCTCCCCCTCTCCCCTCCTCATGGCAGAGCCTTGAATTCTGAACTTCTTCCTCCCTCATAGCTCTTCAACTTGACCTCACGCTGTGGCAGTCAAATGAAAATGCGAGGCAATATTATTGTACCAAATTGTTTACAAAATAGAAAACTGGAGAGGAAACGCTGTTTTGTTTTCTGAACAGTGAGAAATCTGAGCAGACCTACTTATTTCCAATTCTCTGATTTTTCCAAGTGTACATAAGAAGGCCATTGAGATGGCCTTGCAGGAGGCTTGTTTTGGCTTTGAAGCAAGCCTTCCTCCTTCCATTGGTAAGTAATAGATTCTGAATTAAAAAAAAAAAAAAAATCCCACTGCATTCTGAATTTCCAAACCAGCATAACCCATTTCTTATTCTAAACAAGCGAGCCAACATTTATCTTCGGGGCCAAGATGTCAGTGTTAAAAAAATGTTTTAGAACAGAAAATATCACACCCATGTGCAAGCCTGGCACGGACAGCTCCCGGCATTGGCTGATAATTGCTGTGCTCATGCTTTTTCCTTAGCGCTTTCGTTGTTTCTCTCCGTGGAAGCTTTAGGAAGCCATCTCTGTTTTCATTGAAGTGTGGCTTCCACCAGATTCAAGTTTTCAAAATGGCACCAGAAACGTCTTATCAATTTCCCCAGGACCTGGTGAGATGGAACCTGTGAGATGATCCTGTTCCCTTAGGAGACGCACATTTGAGCCAAGCAATCGTACGGATACTCGGGCCCATCTGTGAGGCTGCGCGGATCTGGGGTAATGGGTGACACGTTGGGCTTGCGGTATGTTGGGCTTCGCTGTGACCCCGATTTGCCTGCCCTCCGCAGATCACTGTTCAGCCACCAGCATCCCACATCCTGTAGTCTTTTCCATTTGCTGCTTTATGGATGGGCAGGTCACCGGACAGCAGCTGCCGGGACGGAGCTGGCCCCGCGGGTCTGCCGTTCTCCCTCGGCTGTCCTCTGATGCCCCACCCCATCCAGCCTTGCTTGCATGTCGCCAATACTGGGGGGGGGGGGTCGCATCTCATTTGAGCACTGTTTTATCTGCTTATTTTACACACAGATGTGAGTACAATTCTCTCTACATTACATAAGTATTCCAGCTTTCATTCCAACTGTCTTCAGTACTTACTACAACAGACAGGCAAATAGCCAGCCCCCATGGTGCTGGAAATGCCTTTCCCCATACCTTGCTCTTCAAAGGCTGTCATAAAAGGAATGTTATGAAATAAAACAAGACTGGCGGGGGTTCCGATAAAGTCACCCCAAATTACTCAAATGTCTCTCCGAACTATTTCATATATTCTGGACGTGTACTGGCAGTGGTGGGGGAACGTGTTCTTCTCTGTTCCCAGTTTTGGCTCCTCCAAATGAAATATTAATAGTATTACTATAGCTGCATTGGGCACGAGGAAGAAACTTCCAGTAATAAGGTGGGCTTACAGCAATGTTTGTATTCATTGCAAGTTAGCAGCACTACGATTGATGTAGTGTGCTGGGTCTGTATTCCCCTGGCACATAAATTGGTCAGGGAGTTCCTGAAACCCTGGAGGATAATTCATTCTCCCAAATGAAGGTTCCGCAGGAAAAGTGAATACAGTGCTGTGTCAGCCAAGGCTTGCCCCTGCCCATCAGGTCTCCATGATTTATCCCAGAGGCAAATGACTCACTGCTGGTGTCCTGCGCATAATTAATGGCATTTTGTAAGTGCAAAGACTGCGTGTCTGAGCGCGCACAATTTTAGCCGGACTGATGCCTGCGGTGGTTCTGGTGGGCTTCGTGGAGAGGATTGCCAGGTAGAGTCAGAGGCAAACCACAGCAAGGTGGGAATGTGGAGGCGTCAGCTCAGCTGCTGTAACAAACAGCATAGCCTGGGGCCACCTCCACACATGTTTCTCATGGTTCCAGGGCCTGACATCCAACACCAGGTGTTTACCGGGTTGCGTTCTGGTTAAGGTACTCTTCTAGATTCACAAACAGCCTCTTTCTTGGATCCTCACATGGAGGAAGGAGAGAGCATCTCCCTCCCACCTGTTCTCCTGAGGGCACTAGTCCCCGTCATGAGCGCTCCACCACCCTGGCCGAATGACCTCCGCAGAGCTCTGCCTCCAGAGACCATCACGCCGGAAGGTAGGGTTTCAGCGTGTGGCTTTTAAGGGGGACACACACATTCAGGCCAGAGTACAAAGTGATGAGCGTCGATGTCCCTTTGGGAGATGAAGAGGATGACTACGGAGGACGGGCGGGGAGGTGAGGCGGGCAGGGGCAGCCGCCGTGATGGGCTACGCTGGCTGGGAGTGGTGAGAAGCCCACCTCTGCCTGCCACAGTGAGGGCATTTGGAAGTATAAACAGCACTCCATGCCCCCCAGCTTGCTGCGCCCTCACGTTAAATAGCTAAACTGAAGTTTGTGGTTTCAGGTTCAAAACTGAGGGAAACTATGACTCATGGTTGAGCTTAAACCCTGAGGAGAGTCTAGGAGGAGAGAGTTCTGGGGAGCAGACGGCATGCATGAGGGTAGTGTGTGTGTGACTGGAGAATTTTGGAAAATGAAAGCTCTTTCGGTAGACCCAGAGGTGGTTACCACACAAGTCACCAAGATTCACGAGGTGAGAAAGCTCTGTCAGCTCCTTGGATGAAACTTCTATTCACCAGTGGCGCTGTTACTCTCATCTATGCACGAGGTGTCCTGGTGAAGGAGGTTCCTTCTCCATCAGAAGACTTGCTGCTTTAGGATCATTCAGGATTTGTGCAGAATTATGGGCTCAGAAATCATTTCCCATCCATGCGGGACTTATGTAGAGTGATTCACTGTTTCTTGGTCCCCGGCTCCCCATTATCTCCCTGGCTCCCAGTCCCACAATCAGAGGGATTGGCAAGCTTTTCCCGGAAAGGGCCAAAAAGCAACTATTTTCAGTTTTGTGGGCCCTATGGTCCCATAGTATCTCTTCAACTGTGCTGTTACTGGGTAAAGTAGCCAGGGACATAGGCACACAAATGGTATGGCTGTGTTTCTATAAAGCTTTATTGACAAGAACAGAAGGAGGGCGGGATTTGGCTCCTTGGTTTGCTGATTCCTGCCCTAGATGTTGTTGGTAGGTCTGTTGGTTCAGGCAGGAAGTCATTCATGTATTTAACAAAATCTCACTATGCATCTGCTCTGTGCTCTAATCTGTCCACAGTTCTAGCTGTGGGTTAGATCAGTGAACACAGACAAGAATTTGTAGAGCTCTGTGCTCTTAGAACTTATATCTTTATAAGATAGCAAACCAACGGGTTGGATTCCCTTCTATACCTCTGTTCTCCCCCTTTCTCAGTCCACCCCAGAGAGGCTCTGTGCCCCTGCTGGTCCACGGGGACAGCATCAATACACTGCTGTGTCCACCCTCCTCCCATTGCATCCAGTCCATGAAAGACAGAGGCAAGAAGGGATTTTATTCCTCCTGCTCCTGAAATATCTGGTCTATTATACCTACTTGGGTATACATCTGTGTACAGATACCCTGAGCTGCGTCTGTCTGTGTGTTTCTAAGCCACATAATGTCCTCCAGAGAGCGTGCTGGAGGCCTGATAACAGTGGTGGAGAATATGAAGTCAGACTGATGTGGTGTTACTTTAAGAGGATGGAGTCAGACATACGGGGCCACCTTCTTGGAGCCTCTCTTCTCATGTGTACATGGAAAATAATAAAAAGAGCTGCCAACCCCATAGGGTTATGGAGAGTATCAAATGTGATAATGCAGGTAAGGTGTTTGGTACAGGGTCTGGCACACAGAAAAGATTCAGTAAATAGTAGCAATGATCAATATATTGTATGTGGTATATTGCCACTTATGTGGGCAAGTTACTTTAAATACTGTGCTTATTATGAGCACATCATGAGCACCACAGACCTGAGGGCAGGTGCCTCGAGAGAGATCCAGTGGGCTGCAGTTTCCAAGTCTGGAGACTCTCTGGGTACTTCTGGGATGAATGCCCCCCACTCTGCCCTGCCCCATGCCCATCACTCACGTCCAGCTTCTGCCTCCCTCTGCTCTGATTTCACAACCTAGATTCACTCATCACCTTTACATTATCTAGAAACTGGTTTAAATTACTTTTTCTTTGATGGCTCCCCTTGGTTTCCTTCACTGGTGTGAGATCCTACATTTTTTTATTCCTTCCATATTATTTTAATGGAGTCTCAGGAGAAAAGAGAGTTCTGGGGCTCAGTTTTCACCTGGAAGGCTACCGATAGGTTTTTTCAGTTTTTTAAAAAGCTTCATTCTTTAAAAAATTAATGTTTAATTGTGGTAAAATATAGATAACATAAAATTTATCATCTTAACCATTTTAAAGGTATAGCTCCATAGTGTGACGTTCATTCACATTGTTGGGCAACCGCCATCCATCTCCAGAGCTCTTTTCATCTTGTAAATTGCAGCTCTGTCTCCACTAAACAGTGGTCCTCCATCCTGCGTCTCACTCACGGCCATTCTTCTCTCTGTCTTCATGAATGTAATTACTCCAAGGACCTCACATAAGTGGGATCATACAGTATTTGTCCTTTTGCGACTGGCGTGTTTCCCTTAGCACAACGTCCTCAAGCTTTATCCATATTGTAGTGTTACTTTCTAAGGCTGGACAATATCCCCTTGTACATATAGATCATATTTTGTTTATCCATTTATCCATCAGTGGACACTTGGGTTGCTTCCAACTTTTGGCTATTGTGAGTCATGCCACTTCAGAGATGGCTGTTCAAACACTGTTGAGTTTTGCAAGGGCTGCTATGCAAGAGAGCCCAGCCACTCATCCCCAAATCAGATGTATCTGTGTGTACATTTCCCATTGCACTGAGATAAATCATCATCCTCATCACCATCACATTGCCATCCATATAATGCCCCAGGCCCATTATCATAATCCAAGAGGTAGCTCAAAGAGTTTGAGCTCCAGAGAGATTAAGTGACTTCCCTAAGCTACTTAAAGGCACAACTAAACTCACAGAATAGTTCCATCATCTTGAAAGACATTGCTGAACCCTTTCGTTTGCATTGATACTATTGTGGGTTGGTTAGGTAGGGATGGCCACTGAATGATTATCTCTAAGCTGGTAACTTTAACACAACATTTCCTGATAAGACAGACTGGTACTATAAATTTCATGTGGGAAAAAAAAAAAGAAATTGAAGTTTCTGCCAGCTATGACATGACAGAATATCAGAGAAGATTCAACTATAAAAATGATATTCATTCCTCTATGTTTTCACGGAGGGGAACAAGGTAAGTGATCTTGGGTTGTTGGCACTTTTTCTCCCATTTGTATATTCCTTCTAAACATGAGCATTCTGTTGTTTATTCATCTATTAATGACAGCTGATTATCAAACCGTAAATATATATGTTGGATCTAATGGTTTGTGAATGTTAAGCATCAGACAGTAATATTCATGGGTATTTAGAGAACTCTACAGCTTCATCCCAATGACTATCTAGCTTGTCAGTCTTCTGTAGAATTATCTGATTCTTTGTGCTGTCAGCCGAATCATGTGTTCGGCAGAAAGCAGACTTTTTTCCACCCCCATTATTGCTATTTTTTTCTTCCTGTCAGTAAACAGATTCAAAAAAAGGGAGAAGAAAACACAACTCTCTTGTGTAATCTAGCCTACAGATATCACATTTTCCCTATGTCTTTTGGAAAATAGCAAATGTGATTTCTTAAGGCTTTCCATTTTCAAATCATTTCAGGCACATTAGCAGATCTGTGGGCCCTTGGTACTTCTGCACTGTGTATCGGAGAAAGTAACAGATATGAAGATGCTGAACTTCAAATCAAAGGACCTTCGTCCTTCAACCTGGAAGTTCCGTGGTACTTATTTAAAATTAAAAAATATTTGGCCACTAGCTGTTTGCTCCCTGAATGCCAAGATCCATTTATTTATTTTCTTAGCAGAGCTGGAGTAGCCTGGCGTTTAAGCTTTCACAGTATGCTAATATGTGCCGGAGAAAGACACACTGGTCCCCAGGGTGCAACCAGGAGCCTCTGAGAACTTTTCTTAAAATGTCTTCATTCTTCCATTCACCCAGAAAACAGTGATTAAACACCTGCCAGTGCCAGGTCTGCACTCACCTCTGGGGGAATGGGAGGTGCCAAGACCGGTAGAATGGGAGGCAACATGGCCGAGCAGGAAGGGCGTGGTCGGAAGCCCGGCCTGCCTCCCTGCAGTGTGTGTGGCCTTCGCCTCCCCAGCCCTTCCTCTCTGGCCGGGATGGCGACACCCATCCCAGGGAGCTGGATGATGAGCTGTGTGGTCTGCCAATGGCTCATGGTGCGGAGCTGCGACCCTCAGGCTTATTTGCTCTTGGTTTATTTCCATTTCTTTCAGGCCCCTTGACCCCTTCTGTTCCACACACTCTGCCAACTGTGCTTTCTTCTCCGCCTCCATTTTTGCTGTTGCATTGGACCATACTGACCCTCAAACTCCGCGTTTCCTCCCCAACCCCCCACTGCCCTGCTGTCTTCTTATCTCTCTGCTCCTTTCTTTTCTGGGGTCCTTGCCGTCTCTTTCTTTTTCCTTTCTGCCTTCCTTTTTTTTTTTTTCTTTTCAAATTCTATTTAAATTCTAATTAGTTAACCTATAGTGTAATTTGGTTTCAGGAGTTGAATTTAGGGATTCATCACTCATACAGGACACCCAGTGCTCAGCATAACAAGTGCCCTCCTTAATGCCCATCCCCCATCCAGCACACCCCCCCCATCCTACCTCCCTCAACCCTCAGTTTGTTCTCTATCCTTAAGAGTCGGTTATAGCTCGCTTCCCTCTTTCTTTTTTTCCCTTCCCATATGTTCATTTGTTTTGTTTCCTTGCCCTCTCTTCTTTTTCTTGCTCTCTCGCTTTTTCTCTTCTAAAGGGTAGATTTTCAGTCTCTGCTCATTTCTCTCTTTAAGATACTGCTTTTTTTTTTTTTTTTTTTTTTAAAGCACTGACCGTCCTTCAGGTCCATCTTATTCTTCAGGCATCATTAACGTTCATTTTCCTGGCTTCAGTCTTCATCCTGAATCTGATGACCCCGAAGTTCACATTGCTGTATTCAGTTTTCCACCAAACACCTAACTGGATGCTCACCTTCAACTCAAAGCCTCTTCCTTTCCAAACTAGCTCCCTGCTAGATTCCACCATGTCCCCTCGCCCCCATTGGTAGCACCATTTTCTCAATTATTTGCAAAGGAGATGTTAGAGTCAAACTTAATTTTTTTCTTTTCTTTAATTGCTTTCTCATATACTCATATGATTTTTATTGATTCTTTCAAAATATCGATTAAGTTAACAAGAGACAATACCAACTTCTAAGAACACCTTTATTTTTAATTTTTATTTATTTATTTATTTTTATTTTTATTTTTTTTTAAAGATTTTATTTATTTATTTGACAGAGAGAAATCACAAGTAGATGGAGAGGCAGGCAGAGGGAGAGAGGGAAGCAGGCTCTCTGCTGAGCAGAGAGCCCGATGCGGGACTCGATCCCAGGACTCTGAGATCATGACCTGAGCCGAAGGCAGCGGCTTAACCCACTGAGCCACCCAGGCGCCCCCTAAGAACACCTTTAAATAAAGAAACCAATCAGTTTATAAAGCAACTATACAGCATTATCCCAATTTTGTTAATGTTGTGCTCTGTGTCTCTATCTTTCATCTACTGATCTAATCTATCTGCAATGTGCATGAAGATAGACTGAAAGAATGCTCAGAAATGTTGATGGCAGGTGTCCCCAGTGATGGGATTATGACTGGATTTTACTTTCTTTTTTTTCTTTCTTTTTTCCTTTCCCCACCCCTCGCCTTCTGATGCCCAGAAGAGGATTAATGACAAGCCTTGATTTATGACACACACACTAATAATTAGTTCCTTTAATTTTTTCTCTTATTTATTTATTTGAATATTTATTTTCAGTACTTATTTGATGATTGCAGTAGACATCTATGCCCACAATCCAAGTCGAATTCTCAAACAATAGGATGGCTTACATTTCCTGTGTGCTGCCCACCCACCACCCCCTACCATCTCCTACATCCTACCAGGAATGTCCAAGAGATTGCATCAGTCCACATTCTATCCAACAATTCTATGTCAGGCTTCTTAATTTTTGTCACTTGAATGGGAATAAAATATCATCTTATTGTGGTCTTGATTTGCGTTTTCTCAGTTCTAATAAAATTGAATATCTTTTCATACATTTAGAGGCTATATCTTTTTCCTCCTCTGAATTTACAGGCTTATATCTTTTCTATTTTTCAAGAAGGTTGTTTGTTTTTGTTATATTGATTTGTAGGAATAAGACAAGGATGTCTGCTAATGCCACTGCTGTTCAATACTGTTCTGGAGGTCCTTGTCAATGAATAATAAAGACATGAAAAAGAAATTAAAGACATTAGGATTAGAAAGAAACATATGACTATTATTATTTGCAAATGATATTACTGAGTACATAGAAGACTCCAGACAATCTAGAAATTTGTGTACTTACAGGAGACCTTAGCAAGGTGTTTGGATATGGAACCAATAGACAAACACCAGTGACATTTCTGTACACCATCTATAAACAGAAAATGTAATATTAAGAAGGTCATTATTTATAATAGCCAAACAACACTATGCAATGTCTACAATTAACCTGTAAGGAAGTATGCAAGGCAAAAACTTAAAATATATTTCTTCAATAAGTCACATTCAGAAGACCTCGATACACTGAGAGAAATTTTATGTTCCTGGATAAGATTTCAATTCTCTCCTGCCACTCCCCTCCTTGATCTATAGAGTCAGCACAATTCTATTCTATAGAATTTGACAATTCTAGAATGTACATGGAACAGTAGGAGCGCCAAGAGTAATTAGTAACTGTTAGGATGGTTGCCCTGTCAGACCCAAGTCTTATTTTAAACATTTAATGAAGATAGTAGAGTCAGTGCTCAGATAGGCAAATTGTGAGTGGAACCGAGCAGAGAGAGCAGGAAGATATCCCTGTGTGTGTGGAACTGTGAGATACAACACAGGTGTCGTGTGTTGTCACTGGGAAGAGATGGAGCACTCAAAAAATGAAGCTGAAAAATTGATTCTTTATATGGAAAACCCAAACTGGTCCCTATCAACTCCAAGTGGATTCAAAGTTTTAACTGTCAAAAGTGATACCTTAACATAGAGGTGAATATTGTTCTCATCTTGAGTCAGGCTGGACTTCAACAAAACTCAACAAGTGAAACTCAACCAGGAAGAATGCTAATTCTGACTTATTAAAAATGAAAGGCTTCCCCCTCCTCCTCTTCCTATTCTTCTTCTTTAATAAAAAACCATTGAAAAAAGAACAACCATTTTTAAAAAAGTGAAATGGAATGCCACAAACTGGAAGATATCCGTAGTAGAGATAAGTGACAATGGATGATCATCAAGAAAATATGAATAATCCCTTGGAAGTCCTTAAAACAAGATAACCAACCTAATAGAAACATGTTATTTTTATATTTTCGCAGTAAAACTGTACTACATGCAATAAAAATGTATATTCCAAAGACATTATGAAATTAAAAAAGAGAAGTTGTTTTATCTGTAAACACATGCTTTCTCTCCATTTGGATCTTCTCTAATGTCTCTCATTAAAAGCCCTTATAATTTCTTATGTTTAGACTCTGTTTATTTCTAATAGATTTCCCTTAAGAAAATATACAGTAAAAAGAGACCCAAGTGTTAAAATAATTAATATATAAATAGTTCTTACTACCCAATAAGAAAAATCCTCAACATGATAGAAAAGTAGGCTAAGGCTAAGGAATTGATGAAAGAAGAGTAAAAATGGAGAATAAACATAAAAATGTTTTGCTTTACTAGCCATCAAATAAATGAAAATAAAAGCAACAATGAAATTCCATGACTTCCATTTCCAAAGTTGGTAGGAATAAGTGAGATTGTCATTCTCATCCACTGAAGTTGGGTGTGTAGACCGATGCCACATTTTTGGAGAGCAGTTTGTCAGCCTATTTCAAGACCTTTAAAATGTTCATATTTTGGGGGGCGCTTGGGTGGCTCAGTGGGTTAAGGCCTCTGCCTTCGGCTCAGGTCATGATCCCAGGGTTCTGGGATCGAGCCCCACATCGGGCTCTCTGCTCAGTGGGAAGCCTGCTTCCTCCTCTCTCTCTGCCTGCCTCTCTGCCTACTTGTGATCTCTGTCTGTCAAATAAATAAAATCTTTTTTAAAAAAGTTCATATTTTTTGATCAAGTGATTCAACTTTTAAAATCTATGCTAAAAATAAAGACACAAAGTTTATAAATAACAATGTTTATATTTATTTATAGTAGCACAGACTAGAAGCAAAAATAAAATACAAAAGGTTGAAAAAAGGGGGCTTTATCCATTGGATGGATTATTATAGAGACTAAATTTTTTTTTTGTGCTCAAAAGACCTCATAATTAAGGTCATTTAAATAAAGTAACAATGTAATACCAATTTTTACCTATGAGATTAAGAAAATCAGTAATGTTAAGTGATGAGAAAGATAATGCAACAGGCAGTATCACCCACTCAGGGGTGTGTATTTTAATTGGCATAGCTTTTTTGGAAGGAAATCCGGCTGCACAAATAAAAAGGTTAAATGCATATATCCAGCAATTTTACTTTTGAAGATTTCCTGATAGACACCTGTTTAAGAGGAGAAAGACTTTTTTTGTAGAACAATTTCATCACATTGTAATTTGAAACACTCTAAATGTCTATCAGTAGATGACTAAATTGCAGTAGATGCATATGATGAGACACAACATCAATGTGTCTCACAAAATGGGAGAGAACATAGGTGCTGAGATGAAAATATATAAAAAACATTCAATTAAGGAAAAAGGATATGTCTTGGTGTGGGTTTGCCTGGAAGCAGAGCCTGAGACAAGGGTGTGGTGCAGGTAGTTTCTTTGGGAAGGGATCCCAGGAAGAAGGAGTGAAGAGGCAGAGGGTGTGAATCAGGGAAGAGGAAACAGCAAAATCATCACATAATAGAGGAATCAAGAGCTTGATCTACCTGGAACCTCCTGAGAAGAGTATAGAAGGGCTCCAGACTTGTCCCCTGATTGCAAGACAGGAGATAGCTTGGCTGGACAGAAGATGAATAGGTGGACAGTATGTAAGAGAGGAAGTGGTGTTCATACAGAATTGCCTGCCCTACTTGGGGCTGAAATCAGGACTGGTCCAGGGGATGTGACCTGGAGTAACAGAGGAGTCCACCAGAATGATTCAATTTGGTTAAAAAATAGTTTACATATATACATAGAGATATGCACAAGAAACCCTCTTCACTGTGATCAATTAACTGATGCCTTCCAAGCCCTCAATGAAACATGGTCCACACTTGTATAGAAAGCATGGGACTAGAAGGTTACACTCTAGAGCAGTGGTTCTCAAATGTTAGGAAGCATCAGAATCACTTGGAGGGCTTGTTAAGACACAGATTTCTGGGCTCTACCCCCATAGTTTCTAATTCACGAAGTCTGGGTTGGGCTGGAGAATTTGCATTTTTCACAAGTACTCAGGGATGCTGATGTTACTGATTTAGAGATCACTTGTTTAGAACATCTACGCATTTTCCCCACCTGCTGGATTGTGTGATTACCCAGAATCCAATATGTTTAGTTCCCAAAACTATTTATGTCAGTTGTCCTTGTTATTGTAACTGGGTAATCTAATTAAACATTGAATGAACTGATGAAATGTGAGGGGGGTGGAGCAAGGAAAAAGACCTGAATCTGTAAAATAGGACTTGAGTGCTATAGAAAAGACACGATATAGATGAGTTACTGAAAAATTGCTGTAGAGTTAGGAGCGATCAAGGCAACAGTAAAAAATCACAATAACTGAAAATGAAAGAGCCATGATAGGCTAGAAAATTATTTTAAAAGATTATTTGTAAGTGTCCAAGTTCTTGTTCCATTATAAAGTATCTCAAAACAAAAATGTATGCCAGTGTGTTAATAGAATAAAAAATTAATATATAAACAACATTCAAAATTTACTTAAATACACTGGAAGAAGAGGTCTTGCACCTGCATTAGAATATTGTCAAATCTGTGTAAATTTACCTGTTTTAATTTAAATATAAAGTTTAAAGTACTTATGATTTTTTTTTTCTGACTTTCTGCTTGAACTATTTTGATCAATGACTGGTCTTGACCCAAATAAAAGAGAGACTTTCTCTTTTTTTTTTTTTTTTTAAGATTTCTTTTTTTTTTAAGAGAGAAAGAGAGAGAACTTGAGTGGGTGGAGGGCATAGAGGGGGAGGGAAAGAGAGAATCTCAAGCAGACTCCCCTGCTGAGTGCAGAGCCCCAAGCAGGGTTTAATGTGGGGTTTGATCCCAGAGCCCTGAGATCAGGACCTGAGCCGAAATCAAGAGTCAGATGCGTAACTGACTGAACCACCCAGGATCCCCTGAAGGGGAGAACTTCTGTTGTCTCCACTATTGAATCTTTCTGTCCTAATGCAGTTTTTTCCCCCCAGGCAAAAAGCTGGAAAATAGGAATTCTGATGAGCATTCCCTGAATGCCCCTGGTAGTATTCTGATATTAAAGAATGCCAATTTAGTGTTTAAATTGTACAAAATTGTGCAATGTTTTATAACATTGTTGCCAATTTCTTTGAGTCATGACCTTGCCCCCAAGTGCACACAGAGTAAAATCTAAATCCTTGGTGTGGCATTCAGGGATCTCTGACTTGATCAACATCCATCTGTCACTCCCCGTCACTTCTCACTTCTTCCCTTTGTATACCTTGAGCCATGTATAAATTATCATTTTTTGCAACTTGTGCCTTTTTAAAAACTCTTGTCTTTGTTCATCTGTCCAGAGAACTCCTATTTATACTTCAGAGGCAAGCCCAAATATCCCACCTCTGGGAAGCCTTCTACAATTCCCTCCTTTATCCCCATAGTGATTTGTGTATAGTCTTTGATAGTCCTTGTCAGATTATTTTGAATTTTTTTGCTTTGATTTCAGTGGAACCTGTGGAATCTTACCTTTCAGTGTCTAGAACATTTATAATCTTTTACCACATTTTACCTTATCACTTTACCTGAGCTTTGTTCCAGTCCTGACACTCAGTAGGAACTCAGTAACGTTGTTGGAAAATATGAATGAATGCATGCATGAATAAATACATACATACATACTCATGACCTCTTACATGTATATACTTTTACTCAACCACCTGTAGACATAAAAACCCACTGGAATTTAAATGACAACTTAAGTATAATACATATTGGCTTGAATTACTCACATCACTCACTCTCTTAATGCTTAGCAATTTCTTCTTATATTCATAAATAAAACCCAACCCTGTTCTAAAAACTGCTTTAAAAACACAGCAGTGACATCCAAATTGCTGAATAGATAAATAGCTTTATTAAGTATGATAGTTTCAGCATTTTACAATTCATCAGTGAAAATTCCCGTCTGGGAGAATGAGATGCTCCTCAGTCTCACCAGCTATGAAATGGGGGCAATAATAGAATGACGTCTCAGGGTTATGGGCAGTTGTTAGGGTGATAATTAATGTAAGGGATCTGATCACAGTGGGGAGCCAAGAAATTAACCAATTACATTTAACTGTGGCTTTGACTGACCACATTTTTGTTGAATTGAGTTTGCATCGCTGGAGACCAGAGCTAACCGTTTGCATATCTTAATGCAGGACTCCCACACTGAGGTATTTACCCAGTAAAGCTCACACAGATGCATCAAATGACATGACAAGAATATTGATAGCATTGGTCCTCATAACAGACCCAAACTGGGAACAGTATGAATGTCAGCATGAGAATGGATAAACGCACCATGTCACTTCCACACAACCATATGCAAGGCAGCAAGAACAGAGGAAGAACTACACATTTGAATCTCACAGGCACAATGCAAGAGAAAGAAGTCAGAGGCGAGAGAGTAAGTGTGTTCAAGTGATACACACTTTAACAACAAGCAGACCAACCCATGGTGATAGAAATCCTGAGCCATTACCCTTGGTTGGGGGCGCGGAGCCGGGGAGATGCTGGGAGGGAGTACAGAGGGACTCTGGGGTGCTGGGATGTCCTAGATCTCCAACAGGGTGGTTATCTGGCTGTGTTCACTTTGTGAAGCTTTATAAAGCTGTTTATGACCTGTGTGCCTTTCTGTATGGGTGCCATGCTTCAATAAAAAGCTTATTTAAAGAGACAAAAGGCAAAAACAGCGGGGTGGCTGGAAGGGTGGACTTGACAGAAACAAGGACTAGGAATTCCCAGGGTTTGGAGAGTGGCGGAGAGACAGGGAAGCAGCTAAGAGAATGTATCAGGAAGAGATCCTTAAGTCTCTATGTGTGGATGAAACCCAAAACCTCTGACAGTAGTGACTTGTTTTTCTTTTCTGGATGATGCAGCAAAAATGCTTGTCACCTGTTGAGACAGGAGAGTAGCCATCTGGAAAAGTAAAAATATGATCTAAACTCTACACTTACATCAGGATAAATTCTAAATGAGTCAAAGATTTGTATGCAAAACAGGAAACCAGAAACCAGAGGAAAAATGGAAGAATTCCTCTTTAACTTTGGAGTGGAGAAGCTCTTTCTAACTGTGACACCAAAGCAAGAAAATACCGATGAATTTGAATACACAATAACAAAAGCCTCCTGTATGGCAAAAAACGACCACAAGCACATGATACAATAAAAGAAAGCAAACAAAAATCCTACAAAGCAAAGCCAGAGCACAAATGAAAACCCAACAGATAAATTGTATTCATATCGTAGCAAAGGACTAACCTTCTGAAAATGTAGGGTGCTCCTAGAAATTGATCAGAATAAAACAGAAACCAGAAACTCAATAGCAAAATAGGCAAATGATACAAAGAGTTTACAATAAAGGAAATACAAGTTCCTCTTAAACCTACGAAAAGGAGCTTAACCTCCCTCATAATTAGAGCAATGTGAGTAGAAATGGAGCCTCCATATGAAGAAAAACCCTTTGATAATATTCTGTTGATGAAGGTGTGAGGGAAAAGGCTTATATATGCATGGTTGCCCAGTGTGTAGATTGGTGCAAACCTTCTGGAGGCTGTTTGGCAATATCTATCAAAATTTGAAAGGTCTATCCCTGTGACCTTGAATCTCAGTTCTGGGAATTCGTGTACAAGTCTTCAAGCCCAAGGGCCAGTATGGTGGGTGTATGTCTCAGGTTATTCACCTCAACACTGTCATCGGGAAAGACTGGAGACAATCCAAGTCCATGAACAGAAAATGCATCCACACAATCTCTATTTAGGTAAGGAAAGATCTCCAAGATACACCGCTGGTTGGAAAAAGGCAAGGAAGAACCGTATATACAGTATGCTACTTTTACATACAGGTGTGTGCGGGGGGCGTAGGAGACTATATTCGTACTTCTTTGGTTTGTGTAAAGAAACTTGGAGGAATATATCAAGAGTCTCAAAACAGAGGTAACTTGTGTAGAGCGGAGGGGGGATGATCGCGAATTGAGTGGGGAAAGAGACTTCTCCTTGATTACTTTTTCACCTAGAAGGTGTTTGATCTTTGTGAACATGTTAGCCTTTCAAATGATTTAACACAAATTATTGCATGGCAGTCTGCACTGGTACAGTTTTGGGTAGAATGCCCTGTCTCCTCCTTAAGCTGGAGACTTGGCAAAGTAAGATGAGAGAGAATTTGTGAATTTATGGTCTACTGTGGCTTTTTTTAGTTTTGAAATTAATAAAAGAGTAAATAGAAGTCAGGTACTGCTTCAGAATCATGTTTTCACAATGTCTTTTAGGGATTGTCTAAGTAAAGGGATTTAAATACGTCGCCCACATTTTGAGACTCGTCTTAAAGGAAAGAGTTTTGGAAGTCCACGCCGGGGTCAAAGAGACGCAAGCACGGGTCACGTGTGGCAATTTCTCACTTGCAGCCTCCCAGCCAGAGACAAAGCTGGGTAAAGACAGGAGGCTAGCTGGACGGTTTGGTGAGAAATGGGAAACACTCCAGTTTTACCCAATTGCCTGAATATTTGAAACAGGAGTCGCTTTTGGGTACCCAATAATTCCAGACAAGTATCTGTGTTTTCTGGTTTTACTGGGCGCGGTGCGACAGAGCAGGGACTCAAAACCCACTGCCCATCCCTGTCTACACCGCACAGACCCTGTCTCAAGGGCAGGGCGTGTGTGGTGCGGATCCAGGCCACGACTTCCTGCGGGAGCAGGGGGACGAGACTCTTCTCTGCGCTTCTGGCGTTTGGGGGCAGCGGCCGCGCCGGAGGGCATTGACATGCGCGGGGCGTGCGGCCGCGGACCCGCGCGGCCAGGGGCTTCTCCATTAATTAAAGCGAACGTGAGGTGAAGTCGGGCTGCGCAAGTTACAGACTTTGAGAAATTGTCTCAATAAAGGAGAACTTCATTTGGCCTTAGGTAAGAGCCAATCAATAAATTAGTTGGCTGAGGGCAGAGACGTGAAGGGAGAAAGAATAAGGGTCAGGACAGCGATCTGTGTAAAAACAGGGAGGCGGCCAATGTCCAGGAGGTGGGGGGGCGCAGAGCACTTGACGCAGGGCGACAAAACGAAACGAAATGACATGAAAAGCTGCTCCAACCCCAGCGTGCCATTTCCCCGCGATGGATACACTGGCCGATGCTCCGTTAGCGGCGGTCACTGGGGAGCCGCGGGGAGGGCGCGAAGGGGTGGGGGGGGGTGGTCACCGCCCCCCCCCCCCAGTCATCCGGTTTCCTCCGGCGGTGTCCATCTGGGTAAAGGGGCGATCCACCAGCGGGGCCGTCCCGGGCCCAGTCATTCCGCAGTGAGCGGCTGCGGGCCCCGCGGGCGGGGAGGTGCGCGCCAGCCCCCGCAGGTGCCAGGGGCGGCGGCCCGGGCCCGGCTGGCCCCGCTGGCCCCGCTGGCCTCGCGCACCTTGAGTCATGGCGGCCGGAGGCTTCCCGTCGGCGTCTACGCCGCACCACCCCGGCTCACTGCAGTTACTTAGCATTCGCCCGCCATCCATGAGGCACTTCATTGCCGTTTGTTTGTTATTTCTGACTCTCCTGAGGTTCCGTGTTCTCGTTCCCAGTCTGGAGGGGAGAGGGAGAGGGAGGCAGGGAGGGAGACAGAGGTGAGGGTGGGGAGAGAGAGAGACAGAGGAGAGACTCTGCCCCAGGCTGCTACCTGCACACACCGGCCCCCTGCCCCGCCGCTGGCCCCTGCGCAGGTGGGGAGCCTGGCTCCCTCCCCAAGGACCCTGCCCCCCTCAGCGGCTGCACCTGTCGGGTGAGGGCGGCGGGGCTGGAAACACGGGGCCTCACATCTGGCCCCCTCTCCCCGCTGCTCCGTTTTATGACCGTGGGCAAATCTTTCAGTGTCTTTTGTGTGTCCTGAGCTATAAAATGGACAAATTATGGTGGCCCCTCCCCGTCTTCCCCCGCCCCCATCCCCCCCCCCCCCCCCGCGAAGTCCTGCCGGATCTTTTGTTTTTCCCTACTGTAATAAATCTGAGAGACCAAATATGATGATCAAGAAGAAAATTCCCCGAGTTCTGAGGACCGGCACGTTTCCACACTTTCCTGCGCACCCACGTCCTTGCTGGAAAGACCGTCCTCTGGGGATGCGTCCCCAACCCTCTCCCCCCTCCACTTCCAGACTTCATTTCCCTTCTGTGCCTCCACATTTCGAGGCCCTCCCACGGCCGCTACCTCCCCGGAGCCAACGTGCCTCCCTCCACCCAGTGGCCTCCCGGGATTGGCCCCTCTGCTAATCTCACCACCAGGCCTCCTCCCTCCGCCCTCCAACCCGGCTTGCTGGACTCCAGCTACCCTGGCCTTGACCTTGTGGCTCCCCTTGCACACCTGCTTTGCCTCTGTCTCTCCTCGGCACTGGCCTGGTCACAAAGCCAGGAGCGTCCGGCCTCACCTCTGGGATCCGCTCTGGTGACACCTGCTGAGGGACAGCGTCCCCTGCCTTCTTTACCTCAAAGCACTTGCCACCAGCGGACAGGCTTGGCACACTCCCTGGGCGTTTGCTCGTGTCCACCTCCCAGACCCAAACCTCTCCAGAGCAGGGGTTTTGTGGCTTTGTACCCTTCTCTATGTTCAGTGGCTTCACGGGTGTCTGACTCTTGGTAGGCAATAAACCTTTACCGAATAAGTGAACATAGCTCTCCTGGAGCAACTAATAGTGATAATACTAAACATTTGCACTACAATTGGCAAAGCACTCTGAAGCAAAGCAAGACAGCATTCATGTATTTTCATATCTTGAAGGACCATTTCTTGGTCACAAACTCAGATGTGCAAAGAGGATCACTTTATGTATACCGGGAGTGAACTTGTTTCCAAGTGCCTGATTTGTGGACAGTGGAAGCGTTCCTCCCGCCCACAGGAGGCAACTCTAATTTTCACCCCTTCCCCTCTCCCTGGACAGGCTCTAGAGCACTAGCCTCTGCTGTGCTGGGTCCTCTCTGGCTGGCCCCGGTAGAGAACTGGCAGGCTCTGATATTTCTTACTCCCACCCCATTTTTTTTCTGGGGTGCTCATCCTGAGAGGGCCCCACACCCTCCTGCCCTGCCAGGCTGGGGGAGGCCGCTGGCAGCCTTGCCCTGGAGCCCCAGCCAGGGAGCAAGCAGAGTACAAGTCCTCTCACACTCCACTCACATGTGAGGGCAGTTTTCAGTCTCCAGGGTCCTTCTGCTCAGGGTTGTGCAATCGTTATGCTTGGAGACTCTCCTCTCAGAATGCCGGTGGGGAACCATTTTGTGTTATAAAATGTTGAGTCTTTGGATCCATCTGGGGAATCTCAGATGACACATAGGCCGTTGGGTGAGAAGAGGACCCTCACCAGAGTTTAAAGCCGTGCCCCTGTCCCCAGTTCTCTTAGCCTGTCCTATGCCACCCAGGGTGAAGGGGGACCAACCTGCTGGCACATAGCCATCTCTCTACTGTGGATCACACTCCAGTCCACCAGATTTCTGGGGTTTTGTTTATTTGTTTGTTTAAGATTTATTTATTTATTTTAGAGAGAAAGAGCACCAGTGGGGAAGGGCAGAAGGAGAGGGAGAGAATCTCAAAGTAGACTCTCTTGTGAAGTTGGAGCCCAACTTGGGGCTCAATTTCACGAGATCATGACCTGAGCCAAAATCACCAATCGGGCAATTAACTAACTGAGCCTCCCTGGCACTTGCACCAGATATCAGTTTCGATAGGCCAGTCATGTTTTTAGAACCCCCCAGAGCCATGTCTCTCTCCAGCACCTGGTGATTGCAAACCAAGGTGAGGCTGGAGGTCAGACAACCGTGGGCATGGACTTCAACAGTCTGTGTTAAAACTCAAACGGAAAACACAGGAGCGACCCAGAGGAAAAGTACAATGAATAATATTTAAAAATATTGTCTGTGCACATATGCACTGACATTTTATAGTTTACCAAGAGTTTTCACCTACTTAAGTGATATAGTCCTGTTGTAGAGACAAAACAGAGGCTTCCTAGGGAACAAGGACACTTCCATCCTGACATCCAGTCTTGTGGTTCTAAAACTTTTTTTTTTTTCCCTACATTAACTTTGCATCTTCAGGCTCTAACAAGTGGTATGCATTTGATGACATGTCACATTGGCCTAGAGACCATACCTGACTGAACCCCATACTCTACACTTGAGAGACCTGACGTGTCAGATGAGAATTTCTACTCTTCAAATGCAGCTTTCCTTGAGGGACTTATTATAGGAATCACTTCCCTTTATCTCTTTGTCTATTTCCCTATTCTGGTGTTTGCTGCTGTTTTCAATGTCTATAATGTTATCTTGCTGCATCATTTGCTTGGTATATTTCCTTGTCCAGTGTCAGACTAACAAGTGCTTTATAATACTTTCAAGTAACAATTGGTAACAACCAAATGTTAACAACTGGGGACATGTTTGTCCAGTGAAATATGTGAGCCCTAAAAATGAAATTAATAGATGTATAGGGAAAAAAAATTAAATATCTACCTGTTAAAAAAAATGAATAAAATGGTCTGTACACTATGCTACATTTTACCTATGTAAAAATGAATCCATGCTGATAAGAACTAGAAGGAAATATGTGAAGAAAGAAAAAAAACTTTGGGGTTATGGTGATTATATTAGTTAAGGTGAAGCAGGTAGTCATAAAAGAGAAACTCTGAATCTCAGTGGTTTTCTGAAATAGAAGTGAATTTTTACTCACAATAAGTTCAATTCAGGTATTCAAGCACCAGCCTTCTTCCAACTCAGATGATTCCCTCCTCTAGGGCTTTGGAATCCTCTCCATTCAGTGCTGGATAAAAAGGCATGTTCTAACCCAGGAGCCTGGTAGTTAGTCTATTTCCACTACATTTGATTGGCCTGAGGGAGTCACGTGGCTCCATCTGGATGCATGGAGGGCTGGGAAATGTAGTCCCAGCTGGGTTACTGCTTCCTAATCACAAGTGCACACTATGGAAGGGAGCACAGTACTTTAATCTATGTAAATAATTTAGTACTTTAAATACTTCAATCTGTGCCTGTGCCAGCAATATTTTTCTCTCTTTAAAGTTTTCTTTGGTCTCATTAGATGTATTTTTAAATAAATATATGTAATCAAAATTCTTCTGTATATACTTTTATTTCAGAACAGTGAAACAAGGACACCTAAACTCAGAAAACCAAGATGACCTGGGAGTAGAAATGGGTAGGCAAAGCAGAAAGCATAAATCAAAGTCATATCTTAGTGCATGTCAGTGTTCCCTCTCATTTCCAAACTTATGTTCAATTATTACCTGTTATGGACTGAATTGTATCCTCCCAAAATTCTTATGTTGCAGCTAGAACTCCTACTGTGACTGTATTTGTAGATAGGGACTTTGAAATGTAACTGAAGTTAAATGAGGTCATAAGAGTGGGTCCTTGATCCAAAAGAACTGATGTTCTTAAAAGAAGAAGAAGTGACACCAGGAGTGTGTGTGTACAAAGGAAAGCCCACGTGAGGACACAGGCAGCCGGCCAGGTACAAGCCAGGAAGAGAGTCTTCAGGAGAAACCAAGCTCCTGATACCTTGATCTTGGACTTCTAGTCTCCAGGAATGTAAGAAAGTAAATTTATGTTGTTTAAGCCAGGGAGTCTGTGATATTTTGTTATGGCAGCCTGAACAAGCTAACATATGACCACTTCCCCACCAAGTCATAGTGAGACTATTTGTCCCTTAAAGCTCAGATAGGATGCTGCTTCTTCTGGAAAGCCTGATGAACCTCAAGCTTCATTGACTGTCTCTCCGTTGGACTTTCCCAGCATCTTGGTATTACTTGCCCACATTGTTCATGAAACCCAGCTGCAATGCCATCTCCTTATCTAGAGTACAAGCCCCACAACAGGAGGGGCTCTATCATGTATCTCCAAGTACCCAGCACAGTGTCTGGTACACAGTGAACTCTCATGAGGTGACAGATAAGAGTTGAGGTAAATAATACACAAACAAAAGTTTTCAAAGAAAAATCTAGGAAATCAGATATCGATAGGGAGCTTTGATCTCTGATACATTATTAAGAATCTGGAAGGCCATGCACATATTTAAGGATGTACACATGTCCAGGGCTAGGCATATGCTCAGGAAAGACCTGAGAAGGCTCTAAGCTCTCAACTTTGAAGAACTTTGAGGCTCTGCATAAGCAGGAAGTGAGGCTAAGCAGAGTTGTAAACCACCTGGCTGAGTATTGAAGGTGTGCTCAATATGCACACAGAGCCCCTCATCAAAGAGTGGGAGATTTATTGGTTCCAGGCATTGAAGGAAATCTCTGTCCCATGATTAGCTGATGACAAAGCTACCTGTGCAGACTTTAGTCACATATCAAAGAATAAGAATTTATATAACTGGTTTGAGAAGTTAATAAAAAGCCAAAAGCAACCATAATAAACAGCAACAACAACAAACCCTGGGGAGGGGAGAGAATCTGATTTCCAGAGCTGGCCACATTATATTATTTTGCATGTCTAGTTTTCAGAAACAAAAACACAAGCCTTGGAGATAAACAAGAAAGTGTGGTCCAAATAGACAAAAGTCAATAGAAACTGTCTCTGAGGAAGCCCATACATCAGATTTACCAGACAAAGTAAAATATGTTAAAAAAACTGAAAAAGTTATATCATGTATAAAGAACTAAATGAAAGAACATGAATGATGTCTTGCCAAATAGAGATAGAGAATATCAGGTAGGGACAAAAATTATGAGAAAGAACCAAATAGAAGGTTTGGATTTGAAAAATAAAGTAGAGGGGCTCAATTGCAGATTTGAATAAGCAGAGGGAAGAATCAGAAAACTTGAAGACTAAAAAAAAAAAAAAAAAGAAAGAAAACTTGAAGATAGGTCAACTGAGATTTTCCAGTCTGAAGACAGAAAAAACGAAAAACAAACAAAAAAGTAACCACATCATAATCAAACAATTGAAAGCCAAAATCAAAGAGAGAATCTTAAAAGCAGCGAAAAGAAACAACTCATCACATACAGAGGATCTTCAATAAAATTCACACCTGAGTTATTAGAAACCATGGAGTCCAGATGACAATGGGATGATGTATTTAAAGTGTCAAAGGAAAAAGACTACCAAGGGGGTGCCTGGATGGCTTAGTCGGTTGAATGTCTGACTCTTGGTTTCAGCTCATGTGGTGATCTCAGGGTCAATGGCATCGAGCCATGCATCAGGCTCTGTGCTGGGTGTGGAGTCTGCTTGGGATTCTTTCTCTCCCTCTCCCTCTGCCTTTCCCACCACTTGCATGCTCTCTCTCTCTCTCTAAATAATAATAATAATAATAATAATAATAATGAAACTATGTTAAAAAAAAGACTATGAAGCCAACATTAAATCTAGCAAATTATCCTTTGAAATCATAGAGAAGTTAAAATATTCCCAGAAAAACAAAAACTGAGTCAATTTGTTTCCAATAGACCTGCCCCACCAGAAATACTAAAAGGAGTCCTTAAGTCTGAAATGAGAAGACTCTAGGAGGCAACTTGAATCCATATGAAGAAAAAAAGAATACTGACAAAGAATACTGGTAAAAGTAATTATAAAAGAGAGCATTAATGTACTTTTAAGTCTTCTTTTCTCCTATCTGATATAAAAGACAACTGTATAAATCAATATTTATAAATTTGTGTTAATTGACATAGAATGTATAAAAATGTCATTTGAATACTAATAACAACACAAAGAAGGGGGAGAGAACAGGCACATAGTTTTTGTATAATATTGAAATTAAGTTGATATTAATCCAAATTGTTGTAATTTAAGTTGTAAATTAAGATGTTAATTTTGATCCCTAGGGCAATCAGTAAGAAAAAAAACCCTACATTTTGAAAATGCTTAAGTAGTAACAATGGAAGTAAAATGGTATCTGAGAAAATACTTAACATACAAGGTGACAATGGAGGAATAGAGAAACAAAAGAGACAGAAGACAAAGATAAGGACAACAGAAAAATGGCAGACATAAATCCTATCTTATGTAATTATATTAAATATAAATAGATTAAAACTCCAATTAAAAGGCAGATATTGGTAAAACGGGTTAAAAAGATTCCACTGCACACTGTCTATAAGAGACATATTTTTAGGTTTAAGGACAAAAGTAGGTTGAAAATCAAGGGATAGAAAAAGATACAGCATGCCAATGTTAATTTAAAAAGAGCTAGAATGGCTACACTAATAACAGAAAAAATAGACTTTATGTCCCAAAACATTGTTAGAGACAAAGAAGGACATTTTATAATGATAAAAGTTCAAGAAGTCAAGCAGATATAACAACAATGAACATTTATGCACCTAACATAGAGTTCTAACATGTATTATGTCAAAACTAACAGAATTAAAGAGAGAAATAGACAATTCAACAATGATAGTTGGTGACTTCAATGCCTCAGTTTCAATAACAGAGACAACCAGGCACAAGATAGCCAAGGAAACAGAAGTCTTGAACCATGCTGTAAACCAAGCAGACCTAACAGACATCTACAGAACATTCCACCCAGCAGCAGAACACACATTCCTCTCAAGTACAAAATGGAATAGGTAAGATAAACTATATATGAAGTCATAAAACAAGAGTTGAAATCATACAAAAATGGGATGAATTTAGAAATCAATAACAGAAGAAAATTGGAGAAATTTACCCATATGTGGAAATTACACAACGCATTCCAAATAACCAATGGATCAAGCCAGAAACCACAGGTGAAATCAGAAAAATTCTTTGAATGACTGAAAACGAAACCACAACATACCAACATATGGCACACAGCAACAATAGTGCTTAGACGACATAAAATACCTAAATTAGAGAAGAAAAAACTATCCTGAATCAATAACATAAACTTCCCCCTTAAGAAACTATAAAAAGAGCAAATTAAATCCTAGGAGAGAAAGAAAATAATAAAGATTGGAGTTAACATAAATGAAATAGAAATAGAAAAACAATTGAGAGGAGCAATGAAGACCAAAAAGAAAAAGAAATTGAAAAACCTTTGGACTGACCAAATTAAAAAAAAAAAAATCTCAGAATTACTGAAGGCATTACCACTAGGAAAAAGGATGACATGGGAGTACTATGAATAATTGTACACCAAAAAAATCAGATAACCTAGGTGAAGTGGACAAATTCCCTTAAGAACAGAAATTATCAAAACTAACTTAAAAAGAAATAGAAAATCTGAATATAAGGAGGTTGAATTAGTAATTTAAAAAAAAAAAAACCACAAAAAAACAAAAAAACTCCCCACGAAGAAAAGCCCAGAACCAGGTAGCTTCATTGGTAATTTCCACCAAATCTTAAGGAAGAATTAACACCAGTTCTTTGTTAAATCTTCCAAATGTAGAAGAGTGGAGACCACTTCCCAAATCATTCTAGACACTAGTATTACTCTGATATCAAATTCACACAAAGACATCACAAGAGAACTACAAACCAATACTCCTATGAATATGGGTACAAAAATTCTCAACAAAGTATCAGTGAACTGAATCCAGCCACATATGAAAAAGGTATACACCATGATCAGGTGGGATTTATCCTAGGACTGAATGCAAGTTTGGTTCAACACCTGAAAATCAATCCATATAATGCACCATGTTAATGGAATAAATGACATAACCCATTGATTTTCTCAATAGACATGGAGAGACCTTGTGCCCAAATTCTGTGTCTGCCACTCACCAATTTTGTTGTCTTGAGCAAACGTCTTGATGTCTCTGAGCCTTAGTTTCCTCAGTGGTAAAGGATTAAATGAGTTACTAGTATCTCCAACTAGTATCTAGAATTAGTATCACCAACACATGCTAGTAATTCTTGTGGAGAACACAAGAAATTCTGGAGCAGTAGATTAGGAGTAGGCTCAAGTGTGTGTATGTGCATTTAACCAACAAGTTTTCATTGAAAGCAAAATATATGTTAATCTAAAAAATGACATGAGCAAACATGATAAAAAGCTTCACCCCAGTGGTGAACAGTTTCAGACATTTTCTATGACACGTACATTTTCCCATGGCCCAGATGGATGCATGCCACGGGGTGCCACTGGGGTGCCCCTGGATATCTACCTTGAGACTCACTGAATGTATAAACCATGTTAGCACCTAGTAGGTGTTCAATGAATTTTGTTTCCTCCTCTCTCTCTGATTTTTTTTTTTAAGATTTTATTTATTTACTTGACACACAGAGAGAGATCACAAGTAGGAAGAGAGGCAGGCGAGGGGGTGGGGGTAGGCAGGCTTCCCGCTGAGCAGAGAGCCCGATGGGGGACTTGATCCCAGGACCCTGAGATCATGACCTGAGCAGAAGGCAGAGGCTTAACCCACTGAGCCACCCAGGCACCCTATGGAGCTCATTCTCTCTCTCTTTTTTTAAATTTTATTTATTTATTTGACAAACAGAGATCACAAGTAGACAGAGAAGCAGGCAGAGAGAGGGGGGGAACCAGGATCCGCGCCGAGCAGAGAGCCTGATGTGGGGCTCGATCCCAAGACCCTGAGATCATGACCTGAGCCGAAGGCAGAGGCCTAACCCATTGAGCCACCCAGGTGCTACTATGGAGCTCATTCTTATTCAGCATTACGAACTGTAGGCTTTATCTTCTGAACTAGCTCATGAACTCATCTGGTGGGAGGGGGGCTCTATCTTCTGCTCCTTTTACACTCCCCACAGGGTCAGGTGTATGGCAGTTGGGTAGATGTGCTTTTGAAAAACACATTGTTGAGAACCTATTAGAATTGATAAGCCAAATGAAATAAGTATGTGCACTTTTATATTAATCGGGAAACTCATACAGAAATGTTATGTCGTAGCGACAGTGCCCTGGCTACAATCGATAGGCTATTATTTCCTCCCCCACAGCACTTCATTTCCCGCAAGGATGGTGTCTGGGCACCGGGGACTGCAGTCACACCTACCAGCATCGCACTGAGAGCAAACAGGAGATGCTGAAGCAACTGTTGAATTCACTGAACGGTCGTGAAATACGGGCTCGCTGTTATTGATGAGAGAACAAAGGAAAACACAGAACCTGTTTAAGACATGAAAGATGTTAGTGTCAGGATGAGCAATGAGTTCGTACCTCTACCAAATGTGCAAAGCAGGTTTTTGGAGACAAAAACAAAAGGTTATTTTGAAGGCAATCAATTTTGTTTAATTTTAACATGGCCACATTTGTGCCAAGCGATTAACATTTTCTCGTTAGCTTAGCAACTGTGATATGGCTAAAATATTTGGCAAGATGCTGATTTCAGAAGTCAGGTGTTGTGCCAACCTTGCTAAATGATCTAGATGTAATTTTTAAACCACCCAACCACTTCTCGATGATTTCAATGGGCTGTAATAACTTTCATCAAAAGAAAGATCTTTTCTGGGGTGGGGGAGAAAGATATTTAAAGTAGTGAAGATAATGTTGAATATTAGAAGAAAAGGAACACTCTGGAGGTGTTTGAAAGGTGGAGATATTGGATATTAAAGAAAAATCACTCCCGGGAGGAATCTGCCACTACCGTTCTCACAAGGCCAAGAGCAATGGAGGGGTCCTGGGGTGTTGCTCTCCCCCACTCCGCTCCGGAGGCGATGCAGTGAGAATGAAGGGTCCGTACCCCTCACGCTGAAATTCATTTTTATTTTGACTTTGCCTTTTCATGTCAATTAGAGACTCTTTGTTAAAATGATTACATAATTTTCACAGAACGACGTTATTGCAGACTGGAGGAAATAAAGCCTCTTAAATGTGACTAATGGACTCACAAGTTCCGCCCAGAGCGCCATTTCTCGAGGGGGCCTTCTGCATAGCATCCTTTTAAAGTACAGCAGAGAGAGAGGTAAATACCCGAGAGATCCAAGCAAGGCTTTTGGCTGAGATGGGGGATAAGCTCCTTGTTCAACAGCCGACAAAGGTTGCTGGGAACGAGATTGTCCTTTGCCTTGGACTCGGCTCCACGCTCCCTTCCTGTCTTGTGATAAGGTTACACTGAATGGGGCTGGCATCCTTCAAGGTTACTGTTCCAGAAAATATTTGCAAATAATTTGACGTGCTGTCAGCTAGCAGGCTGCAGTGAATTCTTATAATTCAACATACTAATGTAGTTTTTCATGCCTTAAGCTATAAATAAGGTGGATATGCAAAAGTTTCTATAATGTTTATTTAATAACAATATTTAAAAAATAAATCTTGATTTTTCCATCGCGCTCCAGTGGAAATCTTCCACTCTGATGGTTGTGTGTGACCTCAGGCGGTTTCTTCTTGCCTTTGTCTCATTTGATATCACTGAAGAAACACGCTTGTTTTTCCTTTCAGGCTTTTGGAAGGAGCACTCTGTCGCTTCTGCCTACACGCTCCTCATCCAATTCTCTGCTCGTTAAAGGACTGAACTCAATTCAAGTCGAATAACCCCAGCAGGATGGCACCTCCCTGGGCATGGGGCCCTGGGCTGGGACCACGGGAAGACAAAGTGGGTGTTCCCAGATCTTACTCCCTGACTCTGAAAAGACCAACCGTACCACAAAATGAGTGCTCTCACCTTTAAGAGAACACAGAAGGAATTACTGACCAGTTCCCCAGGAAGTGGCCCCCAGTGGGACCTGCCAAGAGGTATTTAAGTTGCCACCAGGTTGTGAGCAGGGCGACCTGCCTGCACAGACAGGGAGGTGGAGAGAGTGTGGCTCGTTAAGGCAAGGCAAATCATAGTGGCAATTTTTCTACTGGTAAGTTTCTGGAATGAGGTCATTTAAACTATAGATCTGCTGAGTGCATCTGCATGGCCCTGGGCGTGCCTGGCAGGGGGCCTCCAGGAACTTCTTGGAGCTGGGCGCAAGCCAAGAGCACCGGGGCTGGTGTCAGAAGGGACTGGGTCCCCTGTACTGATGGGCATCGGTCCATTCGGAGGGTCCAGTCTGTGTTCTACCTCGGGGGTTGGGTTGCCATCACTGATCCTAAAGGAGCCTGGTGTCTGACAATGAAAGGACATAAAAGGGATGATCCTGCTTAACCGCAGATCCATGCTGCGATTGCCCCACACTTTCAACAAGGTCGGAGTGGGACCCTGGGTAGGGGCTAAAGGAGGGAACCACGTTGTGGCATCATGTGGTCCCCGGGGCTGTCCCCAGAGCCAGGGCTGGTCCTGCCTTTGTGGAACGTAGCCATGTGCACAGAGGTGGCCAGTGGGCAGGGGACAGCTGGGAAAAAAGAGGTCAGCCCCCACACCCCCCCCCCCCGCCCCACCGGGGGCAGCTGGTGCGGCTTCTCCAGTTACTCTGTTTTTTTTTTTTTAAATTAATTAATTTGATTAATTGAAGTATGCTCCACACACCATACAATTTGCCCATTTAAAAATGTACAATTCATTGGTTTTATAGTCCAGAGTTCCGTATCTACCACCACAATCCATTTCAAACATTTCTATTAAAACCTCACCTACCTTACCTGTTCCCCATCCCCCATTCCTCTCTCCTTCACCGCCCCCCGGGCCCCCCCTCATCTGCTTTCTGCCTCTATAGATTTGCCATTCTGGACATTTCATAGGAGCGGGATCATGTAATATGCGGTCTTGCCTGCTAGCTTCTTTCATTCAGCATGTTTTCTGGGTTCATCCATGTTGGAGCGGGACCATAAGCTCCTTCAGCAGCCGGCACACAGTAGGTGTTAAAATACGTGTTGGATGAAACAGTGCGCTGGTGGGAGTAGCTATGGGGCGGCCGTGACCGTGGCCTGCCGCCCAACCACCTGGATGCCTGCCTTCCTGCTTGGCCCCTCCTCACTTCCTTTAGTCCTACCAGGAACATGGGCTCTGCTTCATGGAGACTTGGGCCACTCTGAGACTGTAAATGAGTTTTGAGATCATAATGTGCTATCTAAATTTAGGGAAACATAATGAACAGGGCAGTTAAAAAACACAAAACAGGTTCATCTTCTGGGGCAGAGCTAACTTAGCAATGGCCAATGGCTTAGTGGCATGGATAGTAATTTTATGAAGATTTCCCCTCCCCCTTCCTCCCCCACAATAAAATATGTAGGTGAGGGTTAAGCCAGGCTTGAAAATATTTTTGTTGCTTTTCGAGCATACACAATTTTGGGGAAAAGAATTTACCCATTGTAGTTATACTCTACTGAGCAGAAATATATCTACAACTATGATGTCTTTTTATATTTTAAATAAGTAGACTGGCTTTTTTTTTTTCTCAAGCAAAGTCATAATTGTGTTTATTTTAAATTTATATCCTGTCTGCTTCAAAAAGGAATTTGAGGCAGCCGGGAAAATCATAAGCTATAAAATGAGCAAGCTCCATTTTATACTAATAAAATAAAAGTTAGGATCTCATCAGTGAAACAACTTCTCTTTGTGCTGTACTGTGTGCAAATATTTGGATTACTAAAGTGAATTTATGAAGCAATTACTTTTAATGCTATAAGAGGAAATTAAGTACTCATTGATTCTTGATTTATAAGCTAGAGCTAAAGATCATGAAAAAGCAAATATAACTTAATTAAATGTCCCTTGGCTTTGCTACTATTGAGGTCTTCACTCATAAAGTTAGTAAAACAAACCATTCCTAGAACATAAATGTATATTGGTTCTTCCAGTTGGGAAGGCAAATAATTTACTGGTTAAATATATTCAGCAAAGTTAACCCAAGTGAGAGATTTTCCCAGTGTCCTCTGGGGCTTGAAAAGATAAAAGCTATTGTAGTTTTAGGGAAACCATTGTCCTGGGAATGATAGGCACTAACTTGCTGTAAAAAGGAGTAAACAAAAGGGCATCTCATTTTTTTTCTATTAGAAAATACATTTTAATATGCTCACAAAATAGACTATAGATCTGTGAAAGAAATAGAGCTTTATAGTCTATTCATTGGCTATATACTTGTGGTTATTCATTGCTGACAGTGAACGCATTAACCTGGGATAATTTAATTGAATCTTCTAGTAATGTTGCTATTTTTCTACTCTGAAGTGTAAATGATTTTTAAAAATTGGGTTCTAAAATGTAACACTTCAAGTGATGTATACAGCAAATCAAGGAGCCAGTGCAAGTCCCCTTTAGTGTTCCATGAGTTATTGATTAGAAAACAAAGAATAAAGAAAGGAAAAATGAAAGAAAGAAAAAACATAGCAGCAAAAGGGTGGGAGATGGAAATCAGACCCTTTGGATAAGGGGTGTCAGGAACCTCCCCTACATCTCTCTTCCCTGCAATTGCTGGTCTTTTGCAAAGGTGAGTGGGGTCAGGATTCAGGTCTCCTATCTGGCTGAGTACTGGGAGGATTTATTCAAGTGAATTGTAAATGAGCATGCTCAGCCAGAGTTTCAATGTCTCTCCTGGCTAATGTAGGTTTTGACAAATTCTCTTCTCCATCACTTGGATAGGTCGGAATCTCACCTTCAAGGACATCTCATGCTGGTTTGTAACAAGAGAAGCAGTTTTTAGATTCTAACCAGGAAGTGTAAAGATAACCACTATGAAAAACAGAATATACTCACTTCAAGAGGATGAGGTCATCATCAGTGAGATCTGGACTTCATGGAAGTCCACTTTGCTTTTCTAGGAAGTACTGATGGGCTAGCAGACTTTCTCTTGGGTTGGCCTTGTGCTAGGCAAACATTTTTATCTAGTGGTTGCTTTGGCATTAGGGGCATTTTGTGGTGATGGAGATGTGTTTTCCACCCTGTGACAGTCCATGACCTTGGCCTCACTGGCAATATGTTCTAATCACAGGTACTACCTGGACACAGTTTGCAAGCTGGTCAGACTAAGAGTATGCTAAGAATATAAGAAAAGCAAAGTGAAGAGACGTATTAGTTTGCTAGGGCTGCCATAACAAGTACCATGGATTAAGGACTTAAACCACAGACATTAATTTTCTTACAATTCTGGGGTCTGGGAGTCTGAGGTCAAGGTGTCTGTGGAGTTGGTGTCTTCATAGTTCTCTGTTCTTGGCTTACAGATGGTCCTCTTCTTTCTCTCCCAGTGTCTTCACATGGTTCTTCTCTCTGTGTGTCTGTCTTAATTTTATTTTTCTTGTAAGGACGCCAGTCAATGGATTAGGCATTATCTAACTACCTGCTGAGGTAGGTTAGTTTTCTTCTGGACAGCAGAGAGCATTTGATGAATAGAATAACACTGAACTTTGATTTTCATAACTCCTTGGGAATGGAAGGCAAAGTTCAAGATCTATATGAGGATGGAGTCTAAAAGGAGAATCCCTACTGGTACTCTAAAGTAGTAGTTCTTTCCTAACTGGGGGTGATTTGGCCTACCAGGCTAAATGGGGCATTGTCTGGAGACATTTTTGATTATCATGGCTGGAGAGGTCTACTGGCATTTTCTGGATGCAGCAATGCTGCTAAACACCCTGCAATGTACAAGACAACCTCCCACAACAGAGAATTATTTGGTCCAAAATGTCAATAGTGACAAGGTTGAGAAACTGTTCTAAAAGGTTACATCATTAGTATTAGAGTGAACTAGAAATTAAACCACTTTTCTCCCATCCCACAAAATTCAAGTAAAATTATCTTTCTAAAACATTGTGATAGGGAAGGTGTTCCTCCATGAGAATCTATAAGCACAAGGTTTACACCTCAACTTTACTCTGAGGCCATTTTATCTCAGGCAAATTTAAAGGGGTTCCAGGCTAATCGTCCTCCTAAGTGCTTGGCAGAGGCAAATTACCTTTCTCTGGGCAAGCCCACCGTCAACTTGGGTCTCAACTAACCCACACCTACAAACTCCTGAGAAATACACATGTAGTAAAAGCCACAAGAAAATAAGAGGAAAAGTCAGCAGAGAGAGGAGGATCAGATACCCAAATGAGTCAGCTGTTGAAATTAACAAGGAGAGAATATACAATAAATAAAGTTAAATGTTTAAAGAAATAAAATGAGTACATGAAACGATGATTAAAGAATAAGAAACTATACATAATGACTGAGCAGATTTGAAAATTTTAGCATAAAGAATTTTTAAAATGAAAACCAAAATGATTAATATTGAAAACTCCATGGAAGGCAATTAGACACAACTGATGAGAATCTGTAAACTAAAAGGCAGGTGTAAAAATGTTCCCAGGGAAGCACAGAGAGTAGAAAGAACGACAAGGAGATGTGCAGGATGGAAAGAGATGGTCCAGCATAAGTCTGATTGGAGTTTCTGAAAGAGAATAGAGAGAAAATGGCACACAGTCACTGTCTAAAGAGATAATCATCAGTCATTTCCCACAGTTCATGAAAGATGCCAGTGTACAGAATGAGAAAGCCTAGGTAAGCCCAAGCAAGACAGAAAAAGAAGAGGAAATCCTACACATAGGCTCCCCATAATGATACTGGAGACCATCAGGAACGGAGACAAGCTTAAAAAATATTCGGAGGGAATTCAGTTACCTTCAAATGAATGGCCATTAGATTGACCACTGATTTCTGCGTAGGAACAACAGAAACCTAAGCAGAGTAGAACACTATCATCATCACCCTAAGAAGAAATCTCTTTCAACCTAGAATAATGTACCCAATAAAACATCTTTCTAGAAAACTGAGAGACTTTGCTATCTGCAGGCTCGAAGCACGGGAAATTCTAAGAGACGGATGTTAGGCAGAAGGAATGTGATCAGGATGGAAGGTTTGAGATGCAAGAAGGAGCAAAGAGTGAAGGAAGTGTGCTCCCAAACAAACGTGGGCTGAAGGAAACAATATCAGCGATTCTCCTGGTTGGAAAAAAAAAGAACTCTTATAAAATAAAGCTAATGTCTGGAGGAGGTGCTCAGAATTAACGTGCTCTAAGGCCTTGTGTTGTTTCAGAGGAGAGTAAAGATAGTTATTAGTTACACATTTTGGAAAACTCAACGTGTGTGTGAAAATCCCCAGGGTAGCTATTAAAATAACGAAAATGAGATGCATAATTTCTAAACCAATAGAGGAAAAAGGGAAGGACCCATGTACAAAAGTTTGAAAACAAAACTAAAACTAATAGTGTTTAGAGTGACAAACACATATTAAAACTATAAAGAAAAATAAGAATGATATACACAGAAGTCAGGATCATGGTGACTTGGTGGGGGTGGGAGGAAACAGAAGATCGTGGAGGGCACACAGGGCCCTGATTTCAAAGGCAGTTGGCCATTTTTTCCTTACTGGGTGATGGGTCCATGATCATCAATTTTCTATTATCTACATCTCAAATTTAATTCATAGTCTTTTGTGTCTAGTCAGCATTTGATTATAAAAAAATAGATTAAAAAAAAAACCCAATAGATTTTCAAAAGAAAAAGATAAAAAACCTCCCATTAAACACTTTCCAATTTCTGAAACACTAATACCACTTAGAGGCAGAGAGATTTTTGTAAGGGGCTCATTACCCTTAGAAAGGCTTTGGGGGGCCGACCCAATGCTTCTTAATTCTCACATCTTCGTTGGCACCTCACTTAGCATGGTGGACAGAGAAGGTTTTCAATGCATTCTGTTGTGTTTAACTGAGTTTATCCAAAAGAAGCTATAACTATCAGTAAGACGACTGTACTTAGAAATTAAAGGAACACTCTCCAATATTCGTCAAATAATTTATTTTTTTAAGATTATTTATTTATTTATTTGACAGACAGAGATCACAAGCAGGCAGAGAGGCAGGCAGAGAGAGAGAGGGGAAGAAGCAGGCTCCCTGTCGAGCAGAGAGCCCGATGCGGGGCTTGATCCCAGGACCTGGGATCATGACCTGAGCCACCGAAGGCAGAGGCTTTAACCACTGAGCCACCCAGGCGCCCCTCATCAAATAATTTAAATAAACATTGTTTTTCGGGACAAATGTTAAAGTAGCGCCCTTCCTCTCTTCAGAGGGCTGTCTTGATTTGGGTTCCCCTGGAAGCAGATTCTGAGATAAGGATTTAAGGTATTTTGTTTGTAAGGTGATCCCAGGAGCTGAGACAGGAAAAGCAAGGAAGCCAAAAAAGGATGAATTATGGAGCCAGTCACTGGGGTGGGCTCCATTCCTCTGGGACCTCCAGCCAGAAGTCAACCCAACCGCACGCTGAGGTAGTGGGTATCTGTCACCACTTCCCTGGCAGTAGGTGACACTGCCTCCCACGCAATCCCTCTTCAAACGGCTGGTTTGTCCTGTGTCTGAATCTGGAGACAAAGCCTGTGGACAGAACTGCGCTCCTCCTTTGGCTTGTAGAGGTGAAAACTAGGGGATGTGGGCAGGACACCTACGGCGTGTATGGGGGACTGGCAGCCTTCTGTGTAGAACGCGGAGATTCGTGAGTTCAGACATGAGAGTGGCACTTACCCTGGAGGAAAGAAGCAAGAGAAAGGAGATGTGAGAGAGTAAAGGGGTTGAAAATAAAGGGGCAGCCACAGTGAGTGCCATGGTCCCAGCGGCAGAAAGTGGGCAGATGTGCAGGGACACCCAGACCACGACAGCTGTGACAGCGACTGGGGCTTCTCTGAACCTGGAGGTGCAGAATTAAGGGCACCACAAGCACAAGCATTCCACAGATGTCAAGGCTGAAAAGATCACCAGTTGTCATGGGAAAGGTTAACTTTTTCTTGAAGGGCAGATGTATCAAGGGGTCATTTGGACATATCACTTCTAAGGGTGCTCAGTGATGTGGTTTCATTTCTAAAGGACTTACGTAGATAAACATATGGAAACGTACTGTATAGGATAGGCAAAGATAGGGCAAACAGAATGAGCAAAACAGATTACAGTATGAAAATCACATAAAGAAAAATTCAAGGAAAGAGGCATTGAATGAGACAATTGATATGAAGGTAGTGAATGAGCATTTGTTGATTGTTTTTCCAGAACCTATTCCCCCAATATTGTGTTGATTTCCCTTGAGGGGAAATCCCCTTGAGGACTTTATCTTTCTTCCATTATTGGCCATGTGTCTTGAGCTGGGGATCACCTGCTTTCAGCTTTGGGATGAGACCACAAAAGAACACAGATACTCCAAAAGACAGAATAGAAAGAGAGAGAGAGAAACCAAGATCTGGGTGGTGTCAAATAGGGTGCTGGATCAAACTTCACCTAAATCTTGATTTGTTAGTTACTGGAACCAGTACATTCCATTTATTACCTAAGCAAGTTTGAGTCAGGGTTTCTATCATTTCCAATGTAAAGAGTCTTCACTAACTCAAAGGTTATAGTACACAATCAAGATAAAGTTGTCCTAATCTTTATTAGGTAAATAAAATCTATCATCAAAATATATAAAGGAAAAAAACTCAAGAAATGCAGGAGGAAAAAAATAGAAACAAAATTTTAATGGAAGACTTTAAAACTCTTTCGGGACCGGGCGCCTGGGTGGCTCAGTGGGTTAGGCCGCTGCCTTCGGCTCAGGTCATGATCTCGGGGTCCTGGGATCGAGTCCCGCATCGGGCACTCTGCTCAGCAGGGAGCCTGCTTCCCTCTCTCTCTCTCTGCCTGCCTCTCCATCTACTTGTGATTTCTCTCTGTCAATAAATAAATTAAAAAAAAAAATCTTTAAAAAAAAAAAAAAACTCTTTCGGGACCAAATAGGAAACAAAAGTGAACAGGTAGAAACGTGAATAACGTAATCGAACAAAGCAGATCTGATCGCTGTTGTCGGTCTCATGCAGTCTGCCTTTTCAAGTGCAAGTGGTACATTCGCACATCTCCATAGTTGAACCATGACAAAAACTGAGTGTGTTCCCTAAGGAAGAAAAAGTACCACAGTCTCTGCCAAATATTCTGGGAGCTAATAACAAAGGTGGAAAAGAAATAAATTCAAAATCCTCCAAACTAAACAATCTCCCTTTTAACCCATTTTTTTTAAAATTAAAAAGGAGATAAAACCTGTAAGTATATATATATATATATATATATATATATATATATATATATATGCATATATGTATGTATATATATATAAAATATCTAGGAAATACTGACAATAAAAGTATAATTTTAAAGTCAATCAGAGAAAGGTAATTATCATATGATCTCACTGACATGTGGAATTTAAGAAACAAAGCAGAGGATCAGAGGGGAAGGGAGAAAAAAATTAAACAAGATGAAACCAGAGAGGGAGACAAACCATAAGAAAGTCTTAATCAGGGGGCGCCTGGGTGGCTCAGTGGTTAAAGCCTCTGCCTTCGGTGGCTCAGGTCATGATCCCAGGTCCTGGGATCAAGCCCCACATCGGGCTCTCTGCTCAACGGGGGAGCAGCCTGCTTCCTCCTCTCTCTCTCTGCCTGCCTCTCTGCCTACTTGTGATCTCTGTCTGTCAAATAAATAAATAAAATCTTTAAAAAAAAAAGAAAGTCTTAATCATAGGAAATAAACTGAGGGTTGCTGGAGGGGCCGGTGGGGGTGGGGTGATGGGATAAGGTACTGGGTGATGGAGATTGGGGACAGTGTATATTGTCATAGCACTGGTATTATATAAGACTGATGAATCAAGACCTGTACCCCTGAAGCAAATAAAACATTATATGTTAATTAATTGAATTTCAATTAAAAAATAGTAAGAAAAATATAATTTTAAAAATAAAATATAGCTGAAATTGGACTCCATGGGCATTTGCTATGAAGCACTTTATTAAGTAAGAAGGAAAAATATATAACTCCAGTATCCAATTCAGATAATAAAAATGAATCTACTTTCTGCTCCATTTTTTTTTAAAGATCTTATTTATTTATTTGACAGAGAGAGAGATCACAGGTAGGTAGAGAGAGAGGAAGGGAAGCAGGCTCCTTGTCGATCAGAGAGCCCAATGTGGGGCTCAATCCCAGGACCCTGAGATCATGACCTGAGCCGAAGGCAGAGGCTTTAACCCACTGAGCCACCCAGGCACCCCCTTCCTGCTCCATTTTGCTATGAACCTAAAACCGCTCTAAAAATTAAAATCTGTTTATTTTTTAATTTAATTTAATTTAATTTTTTTATTCATTTGACACAGAGAGAGAGAGTACAAGTGGGCAGAGCAGCAGGCAGAGGGAGAGGAAGAAACAGGCTCGCCGCTGAGCAGGGAGCTGGATGAAGGGCTCCATCCCAGGACCCTGGGATCATGACCTGAGCCAAAGGCAGCCACCCAACTGACGGAGCCACCCAGCCTCCCCTAAAATCTGTTTTATAAGAGAGCTCACCGGGGCACCTGGATGGCCCAGTTGGTTAAGTGTCACACTCTTGATTTTTGACTCAGGCCATGAACTCAAGGTCGTACCATTGAGCCCAAAGCTGGGCTCTGCACTGGGCATGGAGCCTGCTTAAGATTCTCTCCTTCCCCGTCTGCCTGTTCCTCTCTATAAATAAATAAATAAATAGATTTTGCAAATTTTGAGAAAATAGAAGTAAAAACAGACATAATATTACATAGTAATAAATTGGAAAATGGCATAACTAATAAATACAAGAGAGAGTTCTTCGGGAGGTTGGGGGATAATTAATGCCTTGTATTAACTAGCTTAGTCAAGATCTGGGAGAGAAAGCCCAAACACACAAAACTCAGATCCACACAGGGAAACTAAGTGCAGATGTTGATGAAATTTGAAGGACACTAAGATAGTACTTTGCTTAATTCTATACTAATCAACTTAAATGTAAGGATGAGGTAGATAATTTTCAAGGAAAGTAAGATCATAATCAACTGAAAGGTAACTAGAAAATTTAAGTGGGCTAATAACTAAGGAACGGGCTGGAGGAAGTCCGAGTGTAAAGGTTTTACCCTGAGGGTTTCATGGTCAGTTTATTCAAACCTTCAAGGAACAGGCAATTCCTATGCTTCATTAGCTCTTGGAGAGCACAGACAAATAAGAAAAGCCTCTAAAATCTTGTTTGAATGCCAGAATTTGTAAAATAGAGCATGCCCCAAACCAACAAGCATACTGACAGATGAACAGCAGGACAATCTCACTCAAACTCCAGGTAAAAATTAGAATCCTCTACTGAAATATAAAGTCTATGGGATATTAAAGGAATTTTATCAGAGGGATACCAAGACTGAGAGGCATTCTAAGGAGAAGAGTAAAGATGATTTAATAGTAAGAAATCTACTAACGTATTCCATTACACATTATCAATAGATATAAAACATTTATTTAGTAAGTTTCAACACCTGCTAATTTTTATGTATTTATTTTTTTAAGATTTTATTCTTAAGTAATCTCTACACCCACCATGGGGCTCAAACTCAGAACCTTGAGATCAAGAGTTTCAGGCTTTATTGATTGAGCCAGCCAGGTGTCCCAGCATATCTTCTCCTTATTTTGGGGAAGCTCACAGTAAAACAGAAATAAACAGATATTTCCTAAATATAAATTATTGTGCGTATGGGATGTGTGTAAATTATGTCATACTGAACAATAGCCGATTTCTGCTAAATAATAAAATATTAGCAGCGATGCCCACTAAAGTCAATAAAAGGCAAGAGTGCTGGTTATTATTACTATTACCACAATCTGAGAGTTACCACCAGATTTCCCTGCTACAGGTTTTAACAATTTATTCTCCCTTCAACCAAATATGAAAGTACCTGTTACCCTACACTTTTGCTTACACTATTCTTATTACTCTTTTCAGTCTCTGCCAACTTGGCACACAAAAACTGTATTTTACAGTAGTTTCAATTTTCACTTCTTTAAGTATTAGTGAGCTGATTTTTTTACACGTTTAAACACCACATGTGCTTTCGTTCCAGTCCTGTACCCATTTTTCTGTTTGGTATTCCCTGTGGATATCGTTATATTAACAAATTAACAATGTGAATCCTTTGCCATGTATCTTGCAAATATTTTCTCAGCTTCTAGTGTGTCTTTAATCTTGATGGTATCTTTTGACATGAAGACATCTAAATGTTTCCATATAATAAAATATTCGATCTTATCTCTCAAGTTTTCTGGCCTGGGTGTTTATATTGGGGAAGTTTTTATTGCAAGAGAGTAGCAGTCTTCCCCACTGTTTTATTCCAACAGTGTTAGAGTGACAGTTACAATTTTACATTGAACCCTTTGGTCCAGCTGTAATTTATTGAAGGGTAGGGACCAAGGTAGGGCTACAAATAGTTGGTACATTTTTCCATATCCATATCCTCTTATTAAATAATCCATCTCTCACTCATTGATTGCAGACATATCCCTGAATACCATGTCTTCCCTAAGATCGGGTTTGCACTCTAGTCTATTTCACTTGTCTGTTGCTGGGCAAGGACACACACTGTTCCAGAAACCAGCATTATTGGTTCTGGTATTTGCCAGAGCAAGCCCTCCAGAGTGATTCTTCTATTTCAGGATTTTTCTTATTCTTGCAAGGTACTTCTTCCAGAGAAGCTCCAGAACTATTTTGCCAAGTTCCAAAGCAATCTCATTAAAACAACCACATAAAAGTGAATTAAGGGATGGCAATTTCCCACGTCTCCCCAAGGTGCTCGGTCGAAGTGTAGCACGTTGCTGTTGGTTCTCTGCGTGGCCAGGACCCAAACTGAGCCTGGTCACTATCTGTGCAGGACAACTGAAGCTTGGCCGTGGACTTGGTCACCGTGCATCCTGACGGTTGGCTCACAACTTGCTTTTAGCATATTACATCACACTCTTCGGCTTCGGGACGATTATTCTGTAATAAATGAAAGGCTCACATCCTCTCATGAAGAATAGGCAGCAATGGTAGATCAATTTCTTAAAAAGATTTTCCCTTTATTACTGTCAAGGGGTTAGATCTAGGATAGTGTAGCATACAGATAATAAAGGTGAAATACAGGATACTTTGCAGATAACTACTATCCACTTTCTTTTTTCTGACAGTTATGGAGGGAAAAGAAAACCACAGATGTCTGATAAGACCCAGAGACGTCCTTTCATTATGCGTCTTAAGAGATAGGAGCAAGGGAGAGTAGAGTAGAAAGAGACATCAGAAAAAATTAGGAGGGGAGAGGAAAAAAAAACCCCAAACGGAACCGTCCTGTGTTATATGGGTGGTTTCTGATTACTGCACATCTGCGGACAATATTTGAGATTTATTTCTTCTCTCTGGGGATTCCTTTGCCGGCTGAATTTGGCGTCTACAGCTCTGCAGAGCTTCTGTGGAAGGGTCCCTTGGCAGATTAAATTCCACGGTTTTGTCTTCATTCATAATCCATACTTTATACATCTCTGCAAATAACCACTGGAATTTAAACTAGAAAGTGACAAAATGGTCCCGGCTGTGGGTCGAAACATGTGACTCTTTTGAAATCATCCCTGATCTCTGTCCCTTTAACACTAGGCTAATCTCCCATTGAAATGGTTCTTCCTGGCTTTTAGGATTACCAACAGTGAAGAATGAAAACAAAGACATCACAGCACAATTTCTCAAAATAAGTCTCTAGACTGACAACTGGCCATTTGAAAATAGAAAGAAAATCACCATAAACATTTAAAAGAGAAAAGAAGAAGGAAAACAAACTGCTCCCCACTCTGCCTCCACACCAGCCCAGCCTTGAGAACACAGTAGAAGTCTGTCTATGAGTGACCACAAGTCACCATGGGTGGCTTCCTGTTTTTAAAAGAATCTATTTCGAGGTACAAGACATAAGACCCTGTTAGCAGGATCCCAGATCCCAGAGAAGACCAAAGATGTTCATTCACCCACGTGAGCAGGAGAACCCACACACTACCTTCACTCTTGGGGTCACCGAGACACTGGTATTCCACGCTTAGGTACGAAGGGGGGGTTCCAACTGACCAACTTTTTGGTCAGTCTGAGATCTGGGAAATATCTAGATCCACTTTAATTTCAGGTAAAAATTTGTCCTTTTTCTGTGTTTGTTTATAAGGGATCAATATTCTATCTGAAAGAAAGAGAAATGAGATTAAAGACTACAAAGAAATTATGAAACAGAGCCCATGAAAATAAATGTATATAAATATAAACGTAACCAAGGAAATCGAAGCAGGAAATCAAAGATCCATACTCACATCATCCTCATACTACTGTTTCTAGCATTTTAAGTCTTTCCCTTCTGATCTTTTTTCTCTATGTATATACGTAGGTAAACACTTTGTTTTTAGAAAATGGTCATATTCTTACTGTGATAAAATGTATAACTTTTTTAAATTAAGCATGATATCGTAAGCATTGACAAAGTTCCTACACAATGTTAATAATCTGTTTACAGGATTTGCCATCATTGATTATTCCCCTCTGACTACAAATGCATGTGGTGTCTAAATGGTGTGTGTGTGTGTGTGTAGGATGTTTTTATGCATCCTGCTTTCCCTTTCTTTCTTCCTCCTGTGCCTGCGTTTTCATCTTTATTTCCTTTTACCCCAAATCTCCATTATTACTCCACTCCTCGCCAGAGGGAACAATGCTAAGTCAATGAGTTTGTTTTTGCTGGTCAGGGTTTTTCCAAAATGAGCACTGCTGTTTGTGGACATGCATTTGTATTTTCTATAAATGAGCTCTGTGTCCTTGCTTCCCTCCCTAGTTAACATTCCAAGGTGTGCCATCACCGCGCGCCCAGTAAACCATCCACTCCCCCCACCCCCGCCGCCTACCTCGTTGCTATTGATAACCCTGTGCTTGTATGTGTTCCTTTTGGGAACACCCTTGTACGTGTCCCTTTTTGGATCTGCTGGGAATTTCTAAGGGATGCATATCCAGGGTGAGATTGCTGGGTCATCGGGCCCGTAATACTTACTTTGACCAAAAAGAGCCAAAATTGTTCTCAGAATGGCTGTAACTTTTTATATTTTTACCAGTAGTTCATGAAAATTTCACATCCCTTCCAACGCTTGGAGTCATCCCAATTCCTAAATGTTTGCCAGTCTTAGAGATGTGACGTGTATCTCCTCGCTGGTGTAATTGTCACTCTCTGATTACGAACACATTGGAGTGTCTTTTTAATTTGCCTGCTCGCTTTTTGGGATTCCTCTTCTGTAAGTTGTTTGTTTGTATCTTCCCCCCATTTTTCTACTGGGGCTGTCCTTTTCTTTTGGTTTGTGGGACTTCCTTGAATATTCCAGGTTTAATCTCTTGTATATTCTCTGTTTGTTGGACTTTCGTCTGTTGGTCCATCAATTACTGAGAGTGGAATGTTAAAATCATTAACTGTGCTTTTTATCCCCAACTTCTCCCTCTAGCAATTTATTTTTTAATGTGTTTCTGTGCTCTGCGATGGGGTGCAAACACATGTAGAATTGTTGTCTTTCTGATTAGTGGACCCTTTTATTACTAAAAATCTCCCTCTCTATCTCTTGTACTTCTCCTAGCCTTTTGTCCTATGTCTGATATTAATAGAGCCATAGCATTTTCTGTAATTTATACCTCGAGTAAAGATTAAGGTTTATCATTTCTATCCTTTTACTTTTAACCTACCAATGCCTCTACAGCCTTTACATACAAGGGAAACTTTTGTAAAGAGGAAATCGGTCTTGCTGTTGTTTTCATTTTCCAAATCCAGTGGAATTAGGCTAAGAAGAGTCAGTTCAGAATAAAGAATTCATTACACCATGATGAGTCCAGGAAACTAGCAGGAAAGTAGAAATTGGTTTAGTAACCAAGATGGTGTCTGGTTAATTTGGAAAAAACATTTTATTTTATTTTAATTTTTTTTAAGAAAAAGATTTATTTATTCATTTTAGAGAGAGCACGCGCATGTGTACAAGAAGTGGGGCAAGGAGTGGGGAGGGCAGAGGGAGAGAATCTTCCAGCAGACTCATCATTGAGCACAGAGCCCGATGCAGGGTTCCATCCCATGATCCATGAGATCATGACCTGAGCTGAAACCGAGAGTTGAACCCTTAACTGACTGAGCCACCCAGGTGCCCCTAAAGATTTTTTTTATAATTTAAAAGATTTTTTTATAAACATATAATGTATAATGTATTATTAGCCCCAGGGGTACAGGTCTGTGATCACCAGTTTTACACACTTCACAGCACTCACCATAGCACATACCCTCCCCAATGTCCATAACCCCACCCCCCCTCTCCCTACACCCCTCCCCCCAGCAACCCTCAGTTTGTTTCGTGAAATTAAGAGTCTCTTATGGTTTGTCTCCCTCCCAATCCCATCTTGTTTCATTTATAGAAAGAAGAGCATTTTAAATTTAATTACCAGGTGGATGAATCTACTAAGGTTTTTCTTGACCTCCAGCATCGTGTTTTCTTGACGGTCCTGACTCAAGACTATATTACGGGAGGGAGGAAGGCACTTGATTTTAACCTCTCAGGGGAGAAAACAACAAGGAAAAAATCAAACCAGAAATTTTTGATTGTTTCTCTTTAGAACTCTGCCCATTACTGAAGATGTGCTTGCCGGATAATTAAGTATCCTAGTGATAATCAGGGACTTTAAGACGCTGGAACAGAAAGGAGAGATTTCATTATTTTCCAATAACCTGTAGTCTTTAGGCTGTGATGCTCCTAAGATCAATATTTTTATCTCTGTGAGGGCAGTGTACATTCATTTTGTTACACATCCAGCATTTCCAAAGAGGTCATTGTTTCACGCAAATGGAGTCGGCCCGGTGCTCTGTTGTTATAATGAATTCTCCTCCAAGACGCATGAAGTACTTGGAAAATTGAGAACTCCTGTTTTAACCAGCGTGATTTCCAGCAGTTTTAATGAATGTTTTTTTAGAGGAAAAAAAAATTACCCTGACAACTAACAGTTGTGTTTATCATCTCTGCCACAAAATAGTAAAGATCTGACTGTTCTTCAGGTAATCAATTTCCGGGAATTGTTAATAACAGATTTAGTAAGTCTCCCAGGCTCTGCAACTCAACAGTTGTGTGTAAGCTGTAATTTGCATTAAAAATAGGCATCTCATGACACAAATCCTGACATCATACTAACAGCAAGAGATACAGTTTGTTATATACATGACATGGGCTGTCCTATAAAGCACTCAATTGCACAATTAAGGTTTGTCACAGAATTCTTATATATCAACCATTTTACTTTAACCTCCAAGCTTCACTTTTTAGCCCTCAAACTAATGTGGAAATAAGGTTTTAAAAATTCACGGTTGTAACATGTGACACAGTTACAGACTGACCTTTTTGAAAGTGTTTGCTAAATGATTAGAAGAATACTAATTGAAATTCAGGCCTCAAGAAATGTATCGGGTCATAAGTTGAAACGCTGCTTACAAAACTTTCTCTGACTCGTGTTATGGTTTTGTAGATGAAGTAGGTTCTCTGCAGTGCTGTCTTTGAAATCGGAAAGAGGAAAAGCTAGTTGTGAGGGTGGCTGGCTTCTAACGGTATGTTTGCATTGCCTCTGACTTTGGTTCACTCTGTTCTGTGAATCTGAACAACGAAAAGGCCACATTAATGTGACACCTGCTAGGACAATGGCCAGGGTCCCTCTTGGTAGCTGAAAATCTAGATCATGAATCTTGAAGGAGAGAGATGTCATTCCATAAATATATAAGATGTCCTTAAGCCAAGAGATCTATGATTTTGGCCATATTTGTCAGATGCCATTCTCCAGAGACTCTGGGGGGATCCCAGCAGGGGCCGCCTTCTGGAAAGAAGACTTTCACAGGAAGCTGAGGACTGTTTACTTCCTGGTTATGTGGCATAAAGGACATCGAGCAAAAATCAAAGACAAAGAACAATTATTTAAACTATACGAAGAGGGAACCCCAGCAATCGAGACCAGCTACAACCCAATTCATTTTGATGGATTAGGCCAAGAAATTCGGGTAGAAGATGGATGTAGATAAGTGTTTCGTTTAGGAGCAAACCACGCTCTTTACCATGTGAAATGTCACCCTTTTGCCATTAGGTGATTATAAACCAGAAGTCAGACCTGGAAACCTGAGCTTTTGAATAATTTTTCCCTTGGTCTTATGGAATGCCTGACTCCCAAACACCTAAGTGTGTTGAGATAACAGGTAGGAAATGTGTAGAACAAATCTTCAAAGCCCACCTTCTATGAAAACGATGGCACCAACTGCAAATGATACCAAGTGACTACAGTTTACGGTTCTCTGGGAAAACAGGAGGAATCAAATTATTCATGAAGTCTGATTTCGGGTGGTTATCAATGGCCTGGAGGAGACTAACTGATAGGTCGAAATGCTACCTGTCAAAACCGAGTAGATGAGGTGACCTATGCTCCTTTGTACTCTGCATACCCCCAGCATCAGAGACAGTCCCGTACACTCTACAGCAGGAAGACCATGAGAATATGCAACGCCCACAACTTAGTTTTATTTAGGGAAATAATACTCTTTGCCGCCATTCGCGTTTGTGAATGTGTCCGGGGATATTCATCAGGGAAGTGGGGCTTGGGTAAGGGGAAATTTCTGAAAATGTAAACTATAGAGACAAAAAAGTTAAAAAATGAAGAGGTGGACAATCTTTCTAGATTGTCTCTGTTTTGCTTTTCATTAATGGATGTTGGCTGGAACAGTTTAAACAAACTTTCAACAAATATTTTGATGTCTGTCAATCTCAGAGTCAAAATCAAACCAGAAGGGAGGGATCACTGAAGTGAGGTCGCTCACATTCCCCTCAAGGCAGGGATTTCTTGTTTTTTTCTTAAAGATTTTATTTATTTATTTGAGAGAGAGTATGAGAGAGAGAGAAATAGAGAGGCAGAGAGAGTGTGTACAGGTAGGGGGAGCGGGGGAGGGAGAAGCAGGTAGTCAGCAGACTGACACGGGGCTCAGTCCTAGGACCCCAGGATCATGACCTGAGCCGAAGGCAGATGCTTAACTGACTGAGCCACCCAGGCGCCCCGTGGCAGGAATTTCTTATAGAATTTCTTATAGAACATCCTGACAAACAGTTATCCAGTTGCCACTAGAACCTTCTGTGATACCAACATTTCTTTTCCTCATGAGGCAGCTTGCACTACTTTTACTGGTAGAAAAGTCTTGCTTGTTTGCAATAGAAGCTACTTCTCTGTGATATGCATTCCTCCATGTCACCATATCCTCTTTTAAGATTTTATTTATTTATTTACTTGAGAAGGGGGGGGCTAGAGCAGAGGGGGAGAGAGAATCTTTAAGCAGACTCCTTGCTGGTCATGGACGCTGAAGTGGCCTCGATCTTATGACCCTGAGCTCATGATGTGAGTTGAAACTAAGAGTCAGATGCTCAGTTGAGCCACTGAGGCGCCCTGCCACCATGTCATCTTTAATGACAGGGAACAGCTTTTTTTAAAGATTTTATTTATTTATTTGACAGAGAGAAATCACAAGTAGATGGAGAGGCAGGCAGAGAGAGAGGAGGAAGCAGGCTCCCTGCTGAGCAGAAAGCCCGATGCGGGACTCGATCCCAGGACCCTGAGATCATGACCTGAGCCGAAGGCAGCGGCTTAACCCACTGAGCCACCCAGGCGCCCCAGGGAACAGCTTTTAATAGGATGAACTTTTAACCCTGGGAGAGTTTATAGGATGACCTTTCAAATTGGAGAGAGGGGATTCCGGTGCCTTCAAACCTCCCCTTCTCTAGGGTAAAGAATGTTCTCTTCCTGTACTCTTTGAAAGCATAGCAAAATTTGTCAACTTTGTTTAAGTCATTGTTCCTTGGAAAATCAGAATCAAAGTAGAAACATTCCTCCTGAAGAAAAAAGACATATGCATCAGGAGGAATAGGGAGGGTTTTTTTTGATTTTTTGTTTTTTGTTTTTTAATTCTTTTCAATCACATAATTGACATCAGGGTGTTTGGTTTGAAAAACGGAATGCAGGCGAATTCTGTTAACCTAAGTGTTGTGGATATGCTGATGACCCCATGGGAAGGCACGTGTACATTTGGGCTCTACTTTCCTGGGGCCTGCCGGCATAGCCAGCCTCACATAGCTAGCCTCCATGAACAGGAGATCCGGGGACTGTGGATTTTCTCCCTCCCTGTGACTGCCTGCGGCAGGTGCACGGTCATCATCGGCAGGGCTCACCTGCCCCTCACCCAGCGTTCCATACCTCGGAGTGAACTGGAGTGAAGCAGGAGCCTCACCATGACCCGTGAGAGATGATTTCATTCTTACTTTGCAGCTAGGGAAGCAGGGCCTCTGAGAAGATAAAGGGCTTGCCCAGAGTCACAGGGGTGGCTGAGTTCGGGGCCCAGCTGGCCAGGCTCCCGTTACCCCATCCAGCACTGCTGACAAAACTGACTCCCACTTACTAACCCGGGGGGGCTGAACCACAATCTCATTAAAACAGAGCCAGAGCCACATCCCCGCCTTCCCAGTTAGTGGCCTGATGTCATGTCTTCACACAAAGGTGGGTTGGAAGCTCCAGGGGCCATTTACTGCTGGTCCCAGAGGAAGCGGGGGATGGAAGGGGACCTTTGCAGGGGCGGTGATACTGTCCCCTGGGGGGAGGGACCAAGATCGACTCGGCTTTGGGGGAGATTTTGTTTAGGGTCTAAGAATACAAATGCCTCTAGAGCCCTTACACTGGGGGACAGATCCTCTCTAACAGAAAACAGATGGTTTTAAGAAAAACCGCATTTTGTCCACAGACCCATCCAAAAAGTGCGAGGGTACCAGCCAGCTCCAGACAGTGTTCCAGAGAAAAACCCCCGCAAGAGGAGATGCGGTGGGCTGGCAACCAGCTGTGTGGAGCTAAGCTCTGCTTCTGTGGGTCTCCTGCCCGTGCTCGTTCTGCCGCAGCCAGGCCCCTTCCATATCTATGCTTCTCGCTCTCCCTTCTGACCTTGAAAACACACGGAAACACTCTCCCCAGCCACCGTGCAGGCTTCGGCAGTCAAGGCAATTCACTCGAGGGGAGGGGTGGGTGGCCAGTCATGCTTTTTGCTGGAAGACTCTGTGGCAAATCAAATCCCCTCCTGATCCGAGATGTGAGGCTTCGTAGGCTGGCCAGAGAGCAGGAGCAGATGCCCCCATGGGCTGCGGATGCGGAGGCAACTCCGTATTTTGCCTTTTACGGGCCGGCCTGGGCCCGACGCCACACAGGCGCTTGGGGCATGGAGGTGGGGTGTCTAGCAGGAGGACGGATCTGAGCGGGCTGCAGCGGGTTCCAGGACGGGATGGTGCTCCCCGCCTCTGTGTGGCCTCAAGTGGGGCAAGCGTGGCCAGCAGCACCTCGTGCCAGCGCCCAGGCTGCTGCACACAGCACTTCCTCTGACTAGATGCCAGCTGAGGCTCACCCAGGGCCCCAGGTCATCTTCTGTGTCGACTGGAGTGAAGGTCGCATGGGGAGTCTGGACAGAGCACGATTTCTGGGTATGTCTGTGAGGGTGTTTCTGGACGACTCCAGCATGTGTCATCAGTGGACTCCGAAGAAGAAATTGCCCTCTGACCCACCGAGGGCCTTACCCGAACAAAAAGGACGAGGAAGGGCAATTCGCCCTTTTTGCTTTCTGCCTCACTGATCGGACTGGGAGATCCATCTTTTCCTGCCCTTGGACCAGGGTGGACACCATAGGCTCCTCTGGTTCTCAGGCCTTCAGACTGAGATGGAGTTCTACCGCTGGATTCCTGGTCTCCAGCTCGCAGATGGCAGAATGTGGCAATCCGCAGCCACCATAACTGCGTAAGCCAAGCCTTCCTCATCGGTGTCTACCTACCTACCTACCTATCTGCTTACCTATCCATCTACCTATCTTGTATTGGCTCTGTTCCTCTAGAGAACCATGACCAGCACAGAAGGAGACTGCCATAGTAGCTCATGTTCTAGAGTCAGGGCTCAGACCTGGATCAAAGACACACAAAGCCAGCGCTCTTCTGACGGCCATGCTGCCCGAGAGCTGGTAAGATGGCGGCACCCACAGCAGGACCATGTCCACACCTGTTCATGGGGTTCTAGAGAGGTGTCTGAGCCTCACAGTCAGACACTGTGATGATGATGATTCTGGTGACACAGGGCTACGCGGTAGTTGCCGATGGAGCCATCCAGTGACAGAGTTATTCTGTTTCCAGTCCCCTTGGAACCATTCTGGGTCCAGTCAGGAACAGCTGGTGCGTTCGTCTTAACACCTTTCCAATGCCAGCCCAGGCTCAGAGCTTTCTGCAGACAACAGCTTTAAAGCCAGCTGTTAATAACATTGTTTTGTGTTTATTGCTTTTGTTTTTCTGTTATTTTTTTCCCCATTTGTGAAAGGGGAGACTTACTTTCCATTTTCAGAAGTGGCATGACATTTTAAAATCGTTGTATTATTTCATGAAAGATAATTGGTTTAAAGAAAACAATTAAATGAGAGGACAAGTGGTGTACAAATTTCATATAGTTTGGAAAGCATAAGCACATGACCTAGGAAGCAGTCTTCACTTTGCACCTGGCTCTGCCGTTCCCGAATCATGTAACCTTGTGTGGATCACTTAATTCTTGCTAATTCAATGAAATGATGGAAAAGGGAAATCTCCTTGAGGTGCAAAATAATAATCAATTATTACTTATTGTAACTGCTGTTGAATTGTTACATTAAAAAGTGTCACATCCCAGTCCTGCCAGTAGTTGTCATTTGTTGCTATGGCCACCGTAGGGGGACAGGGGTGTGCAGGGAACCACAGTGCCCTGATCTGGTGGGGTTGCCCTGTGAGGAGTCAGGGAACCACAGTGCCTTTGGATCCCCAGAGGCAGGACTCGCAGATGATTCATCCAATGAATGGCTTCCTGGTAGTGTCACAAGGACAATAAAATCTGATCGGCCCTTTTCCTTTCAGCTATTGTGGTGGATGTGTAATAACACCACATTGTGGTTTTAGTTTATATCTCCCTAATTGAGGAATAATGCCACACTGGTTTTTATGTGCTTATTTTTCATCTTTTATCTTATTTGATAAAGTGTTCAAATATTTTCCCCATATTTAAATTGGGTTGTTTTCTTATTATTCAGTTTAAAAAGTTCCTTTATGTATTCTAGATACAAGTCTTTTGTCAGATAAACATTTACAAATATTTTGTCCCAGTCTGTGGCTTGCCTTTCACGTTCAGAACAGAGATGTTTAAAGGGAGAAAGTTTTAAATTTTAATGAAGTCAATGTACTGACTTTTTATTGTGTAGTTTGTGCTTTCTGTTTATTTTTGTTACATTCAAGGAATTTTTGACAAATCCACAACATTAGGGTTTTCACTAGTATTTTAACGACTTTATCTCCTACATTAAGATATGTAATCTATTTCGTGTTAATTCTTGCATATGGTGTGAGGTAAGGGTTGGTTTTATTTTGTTTTGTTTTTGCATTTAGAAGTCCAACTGTTCCGGCACCGTTATGCTTTTCTCACTAAATTACTTAGCCCTTTTACTGAAAAGCAAATGATAATCTTTTTTTAAAAATAAACATATAATGTATGATTAGCCCCAGGGGTACAGGTCTGTGACTTGCCAGGTTTACACACTTCACAACAAATGATAATCTTTGATACATATATTTGACACATGCTTTGATCTCTGCATGGGTTGATTTCTGAACTCCTTTCTGTTCTGTTGATCACTACGTGGCAATACCACACTCTCCTGATGGCTATAGCATTTGATTAAGTCTTGTAATCTATACACTCCAACTTTGTTCTCTTTGCATTTTGACGCACATTTTAAAGTAAGTTTTCTCATTCCAACTTGCCTTTCTGCATGACGATGACTCTAGGCATTTTTGCTTTACTTGGGCCCCTGGGAAAGGTAGTGAGTGCAGCTCCTTGGTGTAAGACAACAACCAGAGAAAGATGTATTCCATATGCATATCCTGTGTCTCTGCCTTCCTCTCTCTCTCTCTTTCTTTCCCGGCACCCGTTACCCTCTAAACAGTTTACGTATTCAAGGAATACTTCTGGCAACTAAAATTTTTATTATACAGTCATGGTCTATGTCAAACATGTCTTCGTGTTGAATCTCTTTCTCTCATCTGGATGCCAGCAATCAGGATTCGCAGTGCAGATGAAGATGGCGGAACCTTACTTTAATGGGCTGGAAGACTTCCTGGCATGTTTGGAGTAAATTGTGCTACAATCATGCGGAACTGGCTTAATGTCTGTTTTATAAACAAGGTCCAAATGCTATCACTTTGCAAAGTGTAGCAGCCAGACTCACCAGGTGACCTCTCTGTCTGCTGTGTGAGGGAACATTTTCATTCTTACTGTCTTATTTTTCACTTGGAAGTGGAGGGAATGGACTTGACGGGATGGGGTGCAAGAGAGCTCAGGGCGGCGGCCCAGGGTGAGCGCGCACAGGATCCAAGCTCACACGGGCCCTACTTGACACAGGGCTGGGGTGACGATGGCAGAGCCGAGAGCACAGAACTGCCCTGCCAGAGGACGGCCCTGCGAGGGGAAGCCGCGTGAGAGGCGGCAGCTGGGTGCCCCCTCATCCTCACCCTCGTCCCGTGCCTGCAGGACAGTTGGCTTGGAATGCTCTGAAGACTACCTGTGACTCAGCCATCAAGGACTCAGTTTCAACCTGGGCTCATGCATTTCCTACATTCTTTTACATTTATTAGAGAAGAGATCTTGGCCTCCCTGTGCCCTTCCCACCTCCCAAACCAAACCCAAACAATAAAAACCCTCACTTCCTGAATTGAGTTCTCAGGGCAGGTTCTTATTAATTGAATCTTTTCATGAAGCAAACCTTTCTCTTTGCGGGGGATTCCTACTTTGTGCCAGGTCCTGGGCCTTGAGAGGCAAGGTGGCTGTGGTGACTGACCTCCAGGAGGGCATGGCCTCAGGAAGAGAGGGATTAAGCCATACATCTTTAAAGGCAAATGAGAGCTCGGAGGGCTAGGAGGGAGGGACAGGTGCCTCCTTGGGCTGCTCTGAGCAGCGAGGGACTACTCCACTGTCAGGGAGAGCCTCAGAGAAGAGAAGGCATTTGAGCTGAGCCTGAAAATTAGCACCCATCAGTTCTATCCGTCTACTAATGGTAACCAGCAACAATACCACTGTATCACAGGTTGGGAGCCCTTTGTAAGAGCCAGGCATCTGCTGAATCTGGAGCATCTTCTCTAATCCTCAACACATCCTGTATTGATAAAGGTACGTATAATTATTACATTATAAACAATTACGATTATGCTATACATATTCTAGTTATAACATGTATAATATATTCCATATGCATATACTCTCCTTTCTCAGATAAGAAAAATAAGGCTTGCGGAGAGGCTAAGTCACTTGGCCGAGTTCTTGGAACTAAGAAGCGTAAGAGCCAAGATTTGAACCCAGGGTCTCCTGCCAGAGCCCAAACATTGGCAGAGGAAAAAAAATCTTTATTTATGTTAAATGGACTTGTGTTAAATGCTGAGGGGAACTATTCTGGTTCTTTTAATCTGGAATGTTTCAATATTTAAGCTTCCGGGTGTTGAAAAGGTGCAGCTCAGCTTGTCCTCTCCATTGTCAAGTGCATGGCCACCAAGGAGGGAGCGCTTCTGTGTGCGCACAGACTGTGGTGGGGACCACGCACGCCACCCTAGTGCCCCTACAGGCATTCATGGAGCTAAATAAGACTTTACTGGCTACAATAACATCCGTCAGTTATCTGTGCTGTAGTGTAAACAATGAAATTCTTATTATGTACTCAGAATCCACAAAGCCATTTCCATGGAAACTCTGTTTTCATGTCATATCTTTAATGAATAGGTAATGGAAAAAATGCTGCATTTACAACTTCATTACTAGTTTAAAAAAGAAACAGAAAAGCACACGCTTGCACACACACGAACCCAGCCATAAATTTGAATTACGGTCACTGTCATGTCTTAGAGCGTGGGGGAACATCACAGAGTTTTCAAGGCTGTCAAGTTGAATTGAATGAATGGGAAAAGGGACAAAATTTTTTTTGTATTGCCAAAACCCTGCCTCCCAGGCCAAAAACTTGGAGTGTGAGCCTCACTTTTGATCTCATTATGATTTTAATAATTTTGGCACTAAATAAATCCCCAGGCCCACCTCAGAAACAAGCATGTCTGGGAACGGAGAAGAAAAACCCAACACACCCTTCTTGTTTCCTGCAGGGGCCCCAGTGGACCTGCGTCTGTTTTTGAGACAATAGGGGTCTGATTTGCCATTAAAAGATTGCTTTAACATAGCATAAAAGATGGTCTAATTATGGCATCTAGTCACCAAGGGGAAGGAATCCATTCTTGCAACATCAGTGGAAGTATCTTAAAAAGGACATTTATGAGAATTATTAACAAAAAATAGGTAGTCTCCATCCCGATGTTATGATCAAGACATGTGAGCTGGTCTGAAGGGACAGCTGTGCAGCGATGACATGACAGGGAAGAGGAAGAGGCCCTGAGTCTGTCTCCACATACACAACCCCCCACCATCTTCTGGAACATTCTGCTGTGGACAAGTGGACTGGTGCTTCCCTGATGCTGTCCCCACCCCTCTTCACTCCATGCCATGAATGGAATGTGCAGATGGGGTACAAAATCGCAGCCGCAGTTTGATCAGCATGGAAATATATTTAAAACCTGACACCCACTCCATCAGTCCATCCTGTCTCCCCATCAAGTGTCTGATTGGCTAGGAAATGCTGCACATTTCCATGCACGGTCATGAATTATCCTGCCACTGAGGAGGGATGTCCAGTTAGTTCACGGGACAGCAGGTCCTTGTTCAGCAGACACCATCACTTGTAGTTTGTGATAATCTCAACAATAACTGAGCTGAGGCTCACCTTTGTCCATTCCTGGAGACAGAGTGCTTAGAAAGCCCACAGGGAATGAAAGATAGCAGGGAAGATACATAGATCACTTCCAAGTGATGTCCATTTGTCTATAAAATGTAACTTATCTATTCATTAAAATTCTTTCCCTAAGAGCTTTGGACAGGTGATAATTTTTGTCAGTGTAACTCTAAGTACATGAAAATAACAAAGCTGCATTTCTTTAATAATACTCTGTGGATGAGAGGCTTCATGCTCTCATGCAGAAAAACATTGTCTAAGCTCTCTTCTGAACTGCTGTGTGGCCTCAGGAAATTCACTTCCCTGGGCCTTGGCTTCCTTATCTATATGTTGAATGGGAGACTGGGAGGGACAAGACAATTCCAGAGTCACCTGTCTGATGGTCTGATGCCAACACTGCCTTTGGAAGCATCCTCAGGACTCCTGACTTGGCCCAGGTCCCTGTTTGTTGTCTGTCCCCAGTGACACTGCAGGTCTTCATCCACACAAGCCCTTGGCTTCCCTGGGGGACACTGATCTGTGTCTTTGTGGACCTTCAGAAGATAAGCAAGTCCCCAGGAAGGTGTTCAGTTAGGAGTAGGACATGTAGGACAAATGGGGCAGGGGTGCCTGGGCTGGTGTTGGTCATGGGAAGATGAGGATGACACAGGAGAGCTCCCTTGTATGTGTGCCCGCACATGGGTGATTTTAGAATGGAGAAATTATGAAGTAGGCTCATGGTGGGTGCCCATTAGGATTCATGACAGGGAGTTCTGTAGTCCCCCCACCCCCAGCACAAAGGTGAGCTTCTCTCTGGCAACATCCAGTTGCTCATGTCATGGGGAGGCAATCAGATGATCACATATGCCCAAATGAAGAAGATGGCCAGGAGATGCACCATGTGTTCATGATGGGTGTCTTGATGACAAGACCACGGTCAGTATTTTTTTTTTCCTCCTTTAAATTTTATATATCTTCTATGTGTCCTATATGGAGCTCTAGTAATAGTGAAAAATATAACTATAGCTTTTTAAAATGAAAAATATGGAAGCCAAGGTGAGGGTAGTCACAGCTCCCTATATGTCGGATATTTCTATCTGCCAGGCTTTCTCCATGATATTCCAGCAAAGCATTCAAATCCACTGGAGAGTCTTTCCAATTAGCTTTTTTAAAATCAGATTTTATTTTGGGTAATTTGAGATTTCAAGAGAAGTTGCAAAGATAGTACAGAGAATTTCCATATACTCTTCACCCGGATTCCATAAATTGGCCATATTTCACATAGGCATGTTAAATTTGTCAAAATTAAGAAATTATCACTGGCACCTAACTATGAACCAAGTCACAGACAGTAATGGGTTTTGCTACTTTTTCCATGAACGTCCTTTTTTTCTTCCAGGATCTAGTCTAAGATACCACATTGCATTTATCCAATTAGCTCTAAAAGATTCCCTAGCCAACGTGCAGAAATTGTTCATTTTATCGACCCCATAGGGTCATGAGATGTAAAACTGTGAGATTTAACTGAAATAATCTTTTTTTTTTTTTTTTTAAAGATTTTATTTATTTATTTGACAGAGAGAAATTACAAGTACACTGAGAGGCAGGCAGAGAGAGAGAGAAGGAAGCAGGCTTCCTGCTGAGCAGAGAGCCCGATGCGGGACTCGATCCCAGGACCCTGAGATCATGACCCGAGCCGAAGGCAGCGGCTTAACCCACTGAGCCACCCAGGCGCCCCTAACTGAAATAATCTTAAGAAAAAGCTTTGTAAACTGTAAAGTGCTGCGTTATATTGGGTAATGACGGTGATGAAAACTTCACACTGGGGCCAACCCCAGGAGCTGAAATGGAAGGGGAAAATGATCAGAGAAACTGGCATTTGTAAAGCATCTTTACTCTTTGTAACAGCCATCATATATTGTTTACTATGTATGTTGAGTTCTGGGTTAAGTGTGGACGTTGGCTTCCTGGGTGCTGTCGTCACCCAGTGCTACAAACTGGGTGGCTGACAACAACAGAAATATTGAATGTCTCCCAGTTCCGGAGGAGGGAGGTTCAAAAATGAGGTGTCCATGGGGTTGGATCCTTGGTCTGTTCCGTGACTCTTTCCCAGCTTCCAGTGGGTGCCACTATCCTCGGGGTCCCTGGACTGTAGACACATGTCTCCAATCTCTGTCTCTGCCATCGCAGGTCTTCTCCGTGTGTGTGTGTGTGTGTGTGTGTGTGTGTGTGTGTCTGTGTCTCTGTCTGTGTCTCTGCCTCTGTGTCTCTGTGTCTCTATGTCCAAACTTCCCATTTCTTTTAAGGACTCCAGACATTGGAATAAAGCGCTTTCTAATCTGGTATGACCTCATCGTAACTCAAGCACATCTGCAAAGACCCTATTTCCAAACAAGGTCACGTTCATAGGTTCTGGGTGAGCCTGAATTCTAGGGGGACACCCGTCAACCTAGTATAGAGCTCATTTCATGTGACTTATCAACTTTACGGGGCAGATATTTTTATTAAATCTTAACTTAGAGACAAAAAAAAACCTGAGACTTAGAAATAACTTGTCCTGAATCCAATGGCTTCAGTGACTGTGCTCAAACACTGGTCACTGGTCTTAAGCTCCATACTCTTCACTTCCTGTGTTTCTCAGAGAAGAGTTCAAGGTCATCTTCTTGGGATGCTTCTGAGTCTTAAGAATAATTAAAAAAATATTGTTCCTTTATTCTGACAATACTCTCCGAAAAATCCACGCAAGCATATTGTGGAGCCTTGTCATGGGACCCAGTGGGCCGCCAGTGCCTGCCTTTGCAGCTGTGGCTGGGACCGTATTGGGGGTCAGGCCGGCCACAACACAAAGGACCGTGTATACGAAGAACTCAGCTCACCAAGCCAAAGAAGCCAAAGAAGACATTGCAGCGTGCCGGACAGACCAGATTCCTGAGAGCTGGATGGAGGAAAGCTCCTGCGGCTGGAGGTGAGGATGGCGTCATCATGAGACCCTGGGAGCAGGATTCGCAGAACAGCCCAGGCCCCACAGGGGAGCAGCCGGGAGGAGAGCCCCACAGCAGAGACTTAGTTCTGGCACAACATCATCTGCCACATTAAATCCATGCTTTTAATTGGACTTTTATAGGTTTTATGGTTTTGTTTGTATTTAATCTTTAAATTTGTTTTGGTTTTTATAGATGTATAAAAGCTATAAACATAAGGAGATTATATCTAATTTATGTTTGCACATATTTGAGTAATGTTATAATAAAAAGAATTAAGGTCAGCTCAAGGAATTCATGAGATTTTTCTCTAGCTGGAGGAAATACACCCTTTGCTCTTTCCTGCCTGCTGGCCTCTCTCGTGGTGGGCAGAGGAAGGGGGGTTGCCGGAGAGGGTGCTCTCACTCGCATTAGTGGGGAGGACATGTGGTCTCGGGCAGAGCAGGTGACTTCCCAAGTGGTGTCACACAGATGGGTTGGGGAGAGCTGAGAGGACCCGCAAACAAGCCTGCGGTGGAAACCTGAGGATGGAAAGGTAAGGGGACAGCAGGCATCCCTCTCTTCTCTGAAATTCCAGCAGGACCCAGCTGTGCCACATGGGGAATGAGGCCAACAGGAAAGGCCAAAAAAACCAAAATCAAACAAACAAACAAACAAAGAACCCCCCCCAAACCCCCAAACAAAGCACCTCAAAATAAAACAAAATCTTTAAAAAACAGAAGCCTTGTTGGTGGACTCTACACCTCTTCTGCTCTATGGAAAGGCGCTGCTTCTCACCAAGTCCTGTATCCTTGGAACTCATATCAGGGATGCGTGTTTGCGCGCGCGCGTGTGTGTGTGTGTGTGTGTGTGTGTGTGTGTGTAGAGAGAGAGAGAGAGACCCCTTTGGCCACCCAGCCAGTGGCTTTCCTCTTCCTCCTTATCTCATATTATAACAACAAACAGCCCCTCCAGCGGGCACCAGGCTGTGTCGGGCGCTGTGCCAGTGGGGCAGTATTTCTTTGGCAGGGACAGGGAACGTCCTCAACCTCGCTAGTCTGCAAAGAAAAGCAAATCCCGCAAATGTTCAGTCTGACTTTGTTCCAGTTGGTCAGAAATCCGCCGAGCTGGTTTAGATGTCCTGAACATGTTTCCAAAGTTCTGGTTTTCTAGATAGGGTTCTAATTCAAGCCGGTGTTGAAAATTTAATTAAAAACTATGGAAAGGAAATGCAAGGAGTAAGTCAGGGAAGGTGCTGCTCGCGGGAGTATGTTGTTTCTCTTTTAAAACGGCAGGGTTTCTCTCTGATAGGCGGTTTGAGGATTTGCAGAATGAAGGATGGAGAATCAGTTTAAAAGATAAAACTGCAGAAAAAGAGGTGGGTATTGATGCCTTCACAGACCTGACTGGTCCACAACGGAAGGAAAATAGAAGGATGCAATAAAAAAAGTAGCCCGGAATGTACATACAGGGAGGTTCATCACCGGGTAGTCATAGTGCTGAAAACGAGGAGACAATTTAACTTTCTAAATCAGGGAAATGGTTCAAGCACATTACATTCACAGTCTGGACTTTAATGTAGTTGTTAAAAGTCCTATTTGAAAAATATTTAATGACAAGCAAAAATACGTGACCCGGTACCCAGCGTTAAAAAGGAGGGTTCAAACCTCTATGCTTTGTATGATGACAATATCTAGAATTGGTTAAAATGTACAAAGAAAATACTAGAAGGAGATCTTCCAATTTGGTAACAGTGACAGCAAAAGGTATGTACATGTTCATGGCTGGGGATGAGATTGGTGGTATAATTTACTTTCTTCTTTAGATTTTCTTTACTTTACAAACTTTTTGCAAGTGGGTGTCTGGGAGTCATCAGCCCACAGATGTCTGGTGATTGATGAGGTCCCTCAGGACAAGACAACAGGAGGGACCCAGGAGCCTGAACGTTCAAGAAGCAAATAGAAAGCTGTAAGAGGGAATGAACTAGAGAAGAAGCCTGACAGAGGCAGGCACAGAAGCAGAAGATCGTGATGCTCACACAAGTGTACACGTATGTACCCCGCATGTATGTATATATCACATACATAATGATCAGGAAGTGATTTTGAAGATCTTCAGAATCATGGGAAATAAGAGGCATCAGGGTTACAAGTGCACATCACGAGTGGATGAAGGGCCTGGACAGTGACCTTGAGAGCCCTCACAGAGCTGCAGGAACATGGAAAGATCCAGGCTTCCCTGTCCTACAGAACCTTCCGTTCCCTCCACCCCTTCCCTGATGATGCAGATTCTTGCCTTCTTCCTTCTACAGACTACTTGAGCTTCCTACACATGCCATCTCTCCTGTGCGCCTCTATTCCTCATCCTTTGTGGTAAGCTGATCTCTGTGCTGCATCTCCACGGACAGTGTCCACCATTAGACCAGTGACGCCCTCCTGATGGATGAGAGTCATCGGCCCCAGTCAGCGTGGGCTCTGCCATAACAAGCACCATGGTCTTTGAGGAGTAAACAGTAGACATCTCTTTTCTCACAGGTCTGGAGGCAGGAAGTCAAGATCAAGGTGCTGGCAGGTTCATTTCTTCTGGGGCCTCTCACCTAGGCTTGTAGATGGCTACCGTCTCCCCATGTCCTCATATGGCTTTCCTGTGCATGTGCACACACTCCCGGTGTCTCTTCCTCCTGTAGGCCTCACCCCGAAGACCTCATTTAATCCTAATTAAATTGAACACCCTATCTCTCTACACCTCCAGGTGAGCTCCCAGCCCCCACACCCTCTTAACTCCATGGCCTCAGCCAAGGGCTTCCTCAGGTCTCCTGCTACTACTGACCATTCTCCACTCCTGACTACTGGCTGTGTGTGGTCAGAGCTGCCTCTCTACAGTATAGATCTGATCATTTTTCTCCTCCTGATTTCAACCCCTGTGGCTTCAGGATGTCACATCTGATAGCATCACACCTTGTGCTCTGGAACAATAAGCCTGTATCATACCTTGATGTGCCAAGAACCTTGTGACTCTGTTTCCAAGCATGCCATCTCTTGGGCCTAGAATATGCTCCCCTTCCCCGCTTTACCTAACAAGTTCTAGTTACTCGTAAAGGCACAGTTCAGATGTCACTTCCTCACGGAGCCATCCTCACCTGACCCAGGAGGAGTCTGTTGGTCCCTCCTCCTGGCTGTCACAGCCCTTGTTCCCCTCTCTGTTCTAGACATAAATGAGATTATCCATCTTCTTGTGCAGCCTGGACACCGGGAGCTCCTGGAAGCCAAGACCAACTTCAAAAGGCTCAGAAATCCCACAGAGGTATTCAGCACATAACAGACATGTAAAGAAGGCTAGTTGAAGAAATGTACATCTAGATGTGGCCAGGTGACTGTTTCAGGGTACAAGCGTATGTGTGTACCTCTTTATGCAGATCCAAAACATCCAGGTAAAGTGGATGATCCTGAGACACACCAAACATTTGGGGAACTTCTCCCATGATGATGCTGAGTCTTGAAAACACAGATGAGGCCCACAAATTCTCTGGGCTCAGGACTCCTTCCTCTCTCCACATTGTTTTTCTTATTCTAAAAAAGTTATTTTTATTTTTATTTTTTAAAAGATTTTATTTATTTATTTATTTGTTTGTTTGTTAGAGAGAGAACACAAGCAGGCAGAGGCAGAGAGAGAAGCAGGCTCCCCACTGAGCAAGGAGCCCAATGCCGGACTCAATCCCAGGACCCTGGGATCATGACCTGAGCCGAAGGCAGTGGCTTAACCAACTGAGCCACCCAGGTGTCCCTAAAAAAGTTATTTTTAATTTGCAAAATGAATAAAAGAATCATTGGAAAGAAAAATAATTGTACATAAGAAAGAAAAATCTTCACCATATCACACTTGATCGGGGAAGTAAAAAGTAACTCTTCTTGCCTTTTCAGTCCATCTAATTTCACCCCTTGAGTTAACCACTGATAATGGTTTGGAGCGTATCCTACTAGTTATTTTTCTGAAACGATATGAATGTGTAGACACATGCACTTTAAAAAACAAAATGTGATTATGCTATATGTATTGTTCTGCAAATGGCTTTTATCCCTTAAGATATATATCATTTTGGGGCGCCTGGGTGGCTCAATCAGTTCAGTGACCAACTCAGTTTTGTCGTGTTCTCAGGGTCTTAGGATTCAGCCCCACATTGGCCTCCAAGCTAAGCATGGAATCTGCCTTGAGATTCTCTCTCCCTCTCCCTCTGCCCCTCTCCCATTTACATTCTCTCTCCCGAAGTAAAATAAGGAAAATCTTTTAAAAAAATGTACATTTCCCAGGTGGTACATAAGTAGATCTTTTTCATTTTTTTTTTAAGATTTATTTATTTATGAGAGAGAGCGAGAGCATGCTCTTAAGTTGGGGGAGGGACAGAGGGCAAGGGAGAGAGAGATCCTCAAGCAGACTCCCTATTGATCATGGATCCCAGTGTGGGACACCATCCCTGGTTTCTGAAATCGTGACCTGAGCCAAAATCAAGAGTTGGATGCTTAACCAACTGACTCACCCAGGTGCCCCATCATTCTTTTTCCCAGTTGCATAGCATTTCCATCCTTGGGATGTACCATTCTGCTCTTGCAATACTACAAACTTTTGTGATGTAAAATAACATATTCGTGACCAATGCTAATCAATTATTTTGAAGGAACTGTACCACCTGTAAAGGACCATGGGCCTAAACCCTTAACTAAGTAAAAGAAAGGTGTCAAAATGCATTGTCACATGCGAAAAAATGCCTTGTCACTGAAAACAAAGACTTGTCCCCTCCCTCACCCCAAACTTTTGTTTAAATCTGTTTGGAGATCACTGATATTTGTACACTTATCAATGAAGTTTACAAAAGCTTGGAAAAAGAAATGTTCTTCCTCAGAGAATCTGTTAAAGGGGAGGCCAGCCTCATGCACCCCAGTCCTCTTTCCCACTCAAGAAACCTAAGCATAATTCTGTCTTCAATGCACTACAGAAAACTTGAAAAGATTCAGTAGATGGCCATTTGAATTGTTTGGGAATTTTTGAGTTATGAGTCTCTGGGATAGGCAAATGCTACAGGTAAATTACCAAACAAGCAAGAAGTGCTCAGAATCATTTACCTTCAGGTATATTTGTTTATAAACAGTTAAATTCAGCAGAACTATTGAATGCGACAATAGGTTTGGTGAGATAGAGAAGTCCTTGCTTTCTTTAAAAAAAAATAAGAAAAGCTCAGTGTACCACAGCAATTTGTTTTTCTTGACACAATTCCTAGAATTTGTATTGTTTATGATAAGAATATACTACTCTCAATTCATTTATAAAGTCAGCTAATCAGTGACCATGAGAAAAACAGTAGCAGGCACAATTTCAAGACTGAATTTCTTTTGTTGATGGTATGTGGGTGTTATTGAATATCTAAGACCAAAAACACACAGCTGAGCTAGGAAATATCAATGGAATTTGGCTTTTGTCATTTGTCCTAAAGAATCTTCTGCACCAGCCCCTTCCTCCTGCCTTGGTGGTCTCCTTAAACTAAGTGGGAAATTGAAGCAACATGCATTTGGTGATGAGTAGTCTGAAAAACGAAGGATTACAAACAAGTTAGAATCCCCATCAAAAAGAAGACACTGAAGGGCAGGATGTCTTTAAGACATCAGATGATGAAATGAGATCTTTCCCGATCCCAAGAGTGTACCTATTTATAGAGTTTACTTCGAACTAGGACTCCTGCGGGTCACCTGGTCTCACTCCAATGCCTGACTTGACAAAGGGGAAATTGGGGGGCCGGCATGGCAGACTCAGCAAATTACTTGGCTGCTCAGAGATAGACATGAGGCAGTTTCAGCAGAGGGCAGAATTTGAACTTGGCAGAGAACCTGGAAGTGTAGGGGACCACAAAGAGGAGGAGTCTAAAATCTGAGTGCAAACAACGTCTACACCCTTGGCTGGTTGCTGAACTGTGTGAGATGTTCTTTTAACACTTGAGTGCAAGGGCACTAGGCACTGCTGAACCTCATGCAAGCTGTCACTCATTTACTAGCTCACATTGTGGATGGCAGCCAGATCTGCAGCTCTGTCAGCTCCTGCCAGGTCCCTTCAGCTTCTCTAACTCCTGGTCTAGGCTCATGTTGAGATGCAGAAGCAGCAAACAGACATGAACTGACCAGTGGGCTCCCATAATTACATAACACAGATCCCTTAGATAAATTGCATATTCCCTATCATTCCTAGTGGTTCTTATGGTTGTTTCTTTAACTGATATAATATTCAAAAGGGAAGACTAAGAAAGCTGGAATGACTATACTAATGTTAGGTAAAATAAACTGTAAGCCAAAGAGAATCCCTAGAGACCAGGACAGATAATTCATAATGGCAACAGGGTTACGACAGCAGGATGACCCAACTATTACAACTGTGGCTCCATATAATAATAGTTATGACATACACAAAACAAAATGGCAGAACTAAAAGGAGAAATGAACTGCTTCACAATTATAGTTTATTTCCACACTCCCATTTAAATATTAATAAAAAACAGTAAAGATATAAAAGACTTTACCAATACTATTAACAAACTACACCCACCTAGCTGACATTTATTCCATCTAATAAGAATGGAATGTATTTTTTTTTCAAGGACACATGGAACATTTACTAAAATAAACCATACATTGGGCCATAAAATGTCTCAATAAAGATTATTAAAAATTGGAACAATACGTATTATGTTTTGTTTTGTATTATGTATCACAACAGAATTAAATTAGCAATCAATAGCAGATGATCTCTGGAATATCTCCTGAATATTTAGAAATTAAACAAACACTTCTACATAACCCAAGGGTCTAGGAAACAATTTCAAGAGAAATTAGAAAATATTCTAGACAGAGTAAAAATGAAAACACAACTTTTAAAATTAGCGAGATGCAGTTAAATCAGTGCTTAAAGGAAAATAAACACCCTTAAATGTTTATGTTAGAAAAGCAAAATGTTCTCAAATCAGTAATTTAAATTTCCACTTTAAAAAAGCTAGAAATACATGAGCAAATTAAACCCAAAGTAAGTGGAAAGTGGAAAATAATGAAGAGTGGAAATCAATGAAAATGAAAACAAAAAGCATAGACAAAATAATTAAAACCAAAAGTTTGGGTTTTAAAAATATCAACAAATTTCATAAACTTCTACGTAGACTTATCAAGAAAGAAGAGAAAAGACTACATGTACTACTATCATGATGAGTGAGACAAGAGGTATTACTAAAGAGTCTACAGGTTTTAAGAAAACAATAAGGAATTATTATGAACGACTTTACCCCAATGACTGTGACAACTTAAATGAAATGCACCAATTTCTTGAAAGACGGATTATGAAAATGAACTCAAATAAAAACATGAATAAAGAAATTAAATTCTTGATTGAAATCGGTCCTACAAATAAGATTCTAGACATTTATGACTTTAGTGGTAAAGTCTACCACACATTTAAGAAGAAATAATACCAATCCCAAAAAAAGTCTTTCTGAAAATACAGGAAGGTGGAACATTTCCAAGTTATTTTATGAGGACAGAATTACCCTGATATCGATGCCAAACAAAAAAATCAGAGGGGAAAAAGAACATATGTGCATTATCATACATGAACATATAAGCAAAAATCCTTAATTTGTTAAGAAAATGCAGCATTGGTTTATTATTAGAAAATTAGTCACTACAATCATGATAGTAACAGAATAAGAAGACCATATGATCAACTCAACAGAGGGAGAAAAAGCATTTGATAAAATTCAATTCCTAAAAGCTCTGAAACCAGCAAGACAGTGAACCATTCTCAAACTGATAAACAGAATTTACAAAAAACCTTCTGCTAATATCATATGATAAGATGATAAAATAGTGGACACTTCCTTCTGAGATCAGGAATGGTCAGAGGATGTTCACTCTTACCACTTCTATTCAACATTATACTGGAAATCCTAGCATATGCTGTACACACACACACACACACACACACACACGCATACAGTTTAGAAAGGAAAAAGTAAAACCATTTTTACTCTCAGAACACATGACTCTGTATATAGAAAATGATTCCTAAGGAATCTCCAAAAAGATACCAGGACTAATCTGTGATTTTAGTAAGATCCCAAAATAAAAGGTCAGTTTAAGAGTCAGTGACATTTTTATGTACTAGCAATGAGCAATTAGAAAATGAAATTTTAAAATATCATTTGCAGTATTATAAAAATTATAAAGCTTTTAAGGATCAATTTAGCCAAACATGTGTAAGACCTGTTCACTACAAACTATTGATGAGATACATTTAAAAACCAAATACAGGGCAAGATATAACATGTGCATGGATTGCAAGATTTAGTTTTGTGAAGAAGTCAATATTCTCCAAATTGTTCTACAAACTCAACAAAATTCTGATCAAACTCTTAGCAGTTCTTTTTTTGTAGAAACTGACAAGCTGATCCCCAAATCTATACGGGAATTCAAAGTATCCTAAAACAGCCAAAATGATAATTAAAGAAAAAAGTTGGAGGATACACACTACCTGATCTCTTTAGTATAAAGTCATAGCAATCATGACAGTATGGTATTGGCATAAGGGTAGACAGACAGTCCAAGAATTTTATTTATATAGTTAGTTGTTTTTGCATAAAGGGGACAAGGTAATTCAATGTGAGCTTTTGGTCTTTTCAATTCCTGGTGCTGGAATAATTGGATAGTCCTATAGAAAAAAACAAACTTCAGCCCTTCTCTTTCACCATATACAAAAATTAATGTAAGATAGGTCATAGACTTAACGGACGTTAAAACTATAAAATTTCCATAAGTTAACATTACAGAAAAACTTTGTGAACTTTGGTAGGAAAAAAAAGATTTCTTAAAAAGGAAAAAGGAAACCCAAAAGAAAGAAAGAAACCCTTTTGCTCTTCATCAAAATTCAAAAAAATAGAAAGGTAAGCCACAGCCTGAGAAGACATATTTGTAAAATATATATCTGACAAGGGGGATGTGTTCAGAATATATAAAGAGCTCTTACAACTCAATAAATAAAAAATAAAAAGACAACCCAACTTACTTTAAAATATCTGAACACATATTGCATGAAGCACTGGGTGTGGTGCATAAACAATGGGTTCTGGAACACTGTAAAGAAATTAAAAAAAAAAAAGATCTGAACAGATGTTTCACCAAAGGAGACCTTTGGGTGGCCAATAGGCAAACGAAAAGATGCTCAGGGAAGCAAATGGAAGCGAAAATGAGATCCCACTAATCAACCTTTTGAATGGTTAAACAACACCTGATCACCTTTCTCAAATACGAGAAAGAACATTGAGCAAGTGGAACTTCCATGTACCACTGGCAGAAATGAAAAATGGAATAGCCACTTTGGAAAAAAGGCAGTTTCACTGAGTTTGAACATGGAATTGACAAATTACTCTAACAATACCACTTCCGGATATCTACTCAAGAGAAATGAGATATGTCTATACAAAGACCTGTATGTGAATGTTCATAGCAGCATTATTTACAATATATACAGCCCCAAACTAGAAACAACCCAAATGGCCATCATATGGTTAAACACATTGTGGTTTATCCATTTGATGGACTATTACTCAGCAATGAAAAGGAAGAAGTTACTGATAGAGCCCAACACCATGGATGAGTCTCAAATACATGCTAAATGGAAGAAGCCAGATGCAGAAGACTGCACACTGTACAATCCTAGAAGACGGGCTGCAGCAGAGCCCAGCCAGCATTTGGAGGGATGGAATGTTCTGTGTCATGACAGTAGTGGAGCTTACGTGACTGGGTACATTTGTCCAAACTCATCCAACTGTGCATTTTACATGAGTGAATTTTCCTCTATGTAAATCATCCTCCCCAAATGTGTCCAGAAAAAGCAAGAATAATTTCTGTACCAATAGAGACTTTAAGCAAGACATTTGCAAAAACTGACATGTTCTCCTCCCTTGTACATACGCAGTCTATCGCTTGGGAAGTGATCGGCTGATTCTTGCTTAAGACAAGAGACACTCGTCAGAGTCAATTAAGTCTGCTGTTCCGTGGGGTCTCAGGGGGCTTTTCCTGCGGATCGCCCACAGCCCTGTGCAGCCGTGCTGACTCTCTTTTCTCTCTCTCCTCCAACAGCTGCAAACCTCTGGGACCTTGGCTTAGAATGAGTTGTACACCTGCATCCCTTCTCTCTTGTCTGGAATACCTGCAGGCAGGACCAACCAATGAAACCATCTTCTTTCAGCAGCTCACCAAGGGGCATTTGAACTTCCCCCGTACCTGATTTCACTGCCAAGTCCTCCTTGTCTGCTCCAAATCCCTAATGCTCCCGTTTCCACTTACTCCTTTTCTTTTCTTCTCTGAAAGGCAATGAGGCACAGCTCATAACCATCTTCTGTAAAATAACCTCTCATGCCCTTAAGGAGAATCATTCCATCATACCCCATCCTTGCACACTGAGACAAGTGTTCCTCACGGTCCATGCCTCTCATGCTCCATACAACTCCCCAGAGAAGGGCCCCCAGACCTCTGGCTGAGAGCACGCTGGGGGAAAAGGCGCTGTCTTCCAGGAGCCTAGGGTCTTGAATGGGGAGTGGGTTCTGCTACTCATCCATTGTGTGACCCTGTGGCGAGTGACCTCTCCGAGGCTTGGTCTCCTCATCCGATTATTAGCTGTCAGAATACCTATGAGATGAGCTGACCAGAAGCAAATGGCCCCTGATTATCCTGATCCACCCTTGTTCTCCAATCCAGAAACCTACGAACTCCCCTCGTCCCTTGGAAAGTGCTATGACTGAGCTCGACTTACTAGGTGATTAAGATATTGCTTAGACACAGTATTTTTTGAAAATTAATGAAGCAAGATAATCATACCTAGTATTGATATAGTCTTTTATTCTGTTATCTTAATTATGCTTTATGAAGCTACTATAAAACTGTTTAGTAAGATTACTGCAAATTAATTAATATTTATTGTACTCTTGGAAGCAAAGTAGAGCCTTTACATTAATCAGGTACAGTGAACTAAAGAACATTCTTCCTGAATTTGCAGGATCCGGTGCTATGGCTGCTGTTGATCTACAGCTAGATTAACCCTCCCTTCTCAGTCAGGACTGCTGAAATCAGCAGGGACTCCGTGTAGGAGAGCCGGCCCGAGCTAAGAGCTAAGAAGAAAGAAGTCACTGAGGACCTCTAGAACATGGCAAAGGACGGGGCTCCAGCTAATGCCTGTGGAAGCACCAGAGGTGTTCTCTTCCCCTTTTGTCCCTGTAATTGACTTTCACTCTTGTCCCCGACTATCTGCTTGGTGGTCTGTCATTAGCATATGCCTGTTCTTTCAGGGGGAGGGTCTGGGGTGGGCATCAGAGGTGGAGAGGGAGGAACAGAGGGCAAGTGCTGGGCCAAATGCAGCTTCTGACTTAGTGAACAAATTCTGATTTTATACCCTAACCATATTTCGTTTGCTTGGCCGTTTTGGGGTTTGTTTGTTTTTTGTTTTTTACCGTCTAAGCTGGTGGGCTCTGCAACTTGGTGACCTAAGTGACTAGAAATATTTGGTGTCAGTACATGCTTTAATTCCCAGGTGCCTTGAATAAAGCATGAACATGCTTTACATACAGCCCTCCAACCCCTGCTTATTATCAACACAGTTTTTCTGTTCGAGTTTATTTCAGCATTGTTTCACATTTAATTGTCTAATGGAATATCTCCACCAATTGAGAAAGAGAGAGAGATCGGTTATCCTACAACTAAAAGTTTACCCTGCTCCCAGAATAGGCACGTGTGGGGGTGTGTGTCGTCATGGGCACACATAAATCATAGAGAAATATTTACACAGAACCATATGTACAAACCATATTTGTCGGATTTGTTTAGGTGTTAGAATTTACCTACAGCATGGCGTCGGGAAAGGCATATGACATTTAGTAGAACAGCCCGGAGAGCAAATTCCAGCTCTAGTGCTCACTGAATGTGAGGCATCAGGAAGCGAATGTGTGTGCTCACTGCCTCAGTTTCCCCATCTTTAAAGCGAGGACAATAATGATAAACCCAACAATAATAACTGCAGCCATCCCACCAAAATTTCTTATTATATTTTCCAGGCACACAAACCAGACATTTGAAAGTGTTTTGTAAACCGTGAAATTCTGCCCGAGGCTAGTTATTGCTTCTAGATTTCATGGGAATATGGATATCCAGATTCTCAGACTGGCATTGAATTTGGTACCATTTGAATACAAAATTTCTCTGATGATTAAAAAGAAATCAGAAAGTCCATAATTTCCATCTCATATCCATTAGAATGGCTACTATAAAACTCAAAAAAAAAAAAAAAAGCCAACCTAGAAAATTACAAGAATTGGCGAGGATGTGGATAAACAGGAACCCTTGTGCATTGGCTGGTGGGAATATAAAATGGGGCAGCTGCTGTGGAAAACTGTATGGCGGTTTTAAAAAAAATTAAACACAGCATTACCATACGATTCAGCAATTCCAATTCTGGGTATTTACTCAAAGGATCTTGAACAGATATTTGTAAACTGAGGATCTTAGCCATAGTGTTCACAATGGCTGAAACGTGGAAACACCCACATCCATTGATGGATCTGTGGGTAAAGAAAATATGATCTGTCCAAGGAATGGGATATTTTTCAGCCTTAAGAAAGAATGAAATTCTGACACCTGCTACAACATGAAGAAACTTGAGGACATTTTGCTTCGTGAAATAAGGAGAGACCAAAGGCAAAGATTATGATTTCCCTTCTGAAAGAGTCAGGTTCATTGAGCCAGTAGGCTAGAGGCCACCAGAAACCCGGGAAGAGGTCTATGGGGTGCGTTAATGGATACAGGGTTTCAGTTGGGGAGAATACAAAGGTTCTGGAGACCAATAACATACAATAACGTGAAGGCACTTAGTGTTACTGAACTGTGAACTAATTAAAAATGGTTAAAAAGGTTAATTTTGTGTTATGTGTCTTTTACTACAGTAGAAAGAAGTTCCCATGCTTTCCCCACCCAGATCGAGCTACTTTGACTTAACTATGGGTTTTTTAAATATCAAATTTCAGTTACCCAGCTCAGACTGGTTGTCGAAGAACTTCTTGGAATGTGACCTTGGCCGCGTGACCCTATCCCCCAGGAAAGTGCAAAATGCTTTCGCTCAGCTGTGCTAGCTCTTATTTTAAAGCATAACCCCGGTTTCGAATTTGCTTCTGTGCTGTTACATAGACCCTGTGCCCTGTGCTTTTTGTACCTGTTGTACCCCCTTTTTAAAAAGGGGTTCATTTTGGTTTCGTGTGGGCGGGTTTAGTTTTGTTGGGGCGGTGGCAACTTTTGGTTGGGTTTGTTTCGTGTGTCTCCGGAGCTTTGCTTCCCCTCACAGCCTGAGAACACATTTTGCACTTTTGGTCACACCTTCGTGTCGTCCACGGTACTGACTCGTACCGATGCCTGGACCGTCTCCGCGCATTTATCGTGCGTCAGTTAAAGCTGCACTTTTCACCTGTGCTGTCGGCACGGACGACCTCAGACCTGTCTGGTTCCCTTCAAAGGCACTTCTAACTGCAAACTCGGTGGCTGCCCCATGTCTGGGGGATTTACCCTTCTCCCTTCTCCCAAGACAGAAGCCCGTGTCTGTTTCAGTCAAGACCTCTTCACAATATTCCACCAATAGGTCCCCCCTAGTCTGCCTTCAGTGATAGCATTTTCTCATTCCTGAGGACATGTCCCTCCATTTCTGCATCTGGCATGGACTCAGTGCTCTCCCAAGGCCGCCCGCTTGGGTTGGGGTGTGGGGGGCACCTGCTACCTGTGTTCACAGCCTCTCCAATCGCTCCTTCCCTTGTGAAGACTTTATCTCTGCCATGCATGACGCCTTTTTCTCTGGGTCATTGTCATCTCCTCTGCTGGTGTTGACCCTCTGCATAAAATTTCTAAACAGAAAATTGGAAAGATGAGAACATTTTTTTTTTACGTTCTTCTTTTGCAGATGACTTGGTAGCATGAAAAGTGTCTAACTCCAAAGAGAATCTCAGAATTTTAAGATGGTTGTCCTCCATTGTGAGCTAAATTCACCGTCTTTTCATCACCTTGGTGTTTAACCGTGTTAGCCTGACTGTCCCATGAGATGAGCTCTGTCTCCACCTTGCCTTACTGGCCTAGTCCCCAGCAGTCTTCATGGATGGTGGCCCTGGGCAGGGGACAGTGGCCCTGGGCAGGGGACAGCTCAGCGCAGCAGTTCTCAAAATGTGGCTCTGAGCCACATGTGGGAGTTTGGACCCGACATCTGCTGCTTGCTGGATTTTTGTTTGCTCTGTGAACTCCTTGCGAACACTGAATGCGATAATGCCTATAAAATGCCTCATGTGTAGAGTGTCATAATGTTCCCAGAAGTATTTTTGTGAGACTCCCACCACTGGTAGCAAGTCTTCCCATGTTTTCTCATTTCTGCTTTTTTTCTCAAGCCAAGTCACCCAGAAACTGCAGGGAGAAGTTGGGCTGGGCAGAGCTCACTTCCAGTTCCTGCCCTGCTCTGCACCACGTTCTGCTTGCCACGCTGCCCATTGGCTCCCTCGGGCGCGCCTACTGGTGCCAGAAGCAGCGGGTGAAGGGGAGTCCGACGATGCTTTTCTGGGCATCGCTGGCAGGTGAAGCAACTGGCCTGAGTTTGGACTTTCTGCTTTCGGGTCTCCAGCAACGACCATCTTCTGTCACTTGACAAACCCTGGGAGCCAGGCACAGGGCTAGGTGATGCAGAGATACCCCCAGAACCCTGGTAGCATGGGGTGGCGATAGATACAGAGAGCTTCAGAGACCCCTCAGGAGGGACAGCCCCGGAGTCTGGGCCCGAGTGAGATGGAGGGAGAGGAGGCTGCAGAGGCCCCGAGGACTTGGGATGAGGAGGGGGCACTGCTAAGGTCATGCCAGTCAACTAAGGAACGGAGGCAAAAATGATCTGATCCAAGGGAAGCCCATAACCAGACGGAGTTGACTGTCACTGGCTGTGAAGGGGGCCATGTAGCTCGAACACCAGCTCGAGGGTTGATGTACCCTTCCTGAGAGTGTAGCTCAGTCCTCTGTCACCAGCTGGCTCCCTACATGCCCCCACCCCAGGTAGACTTACTTCCCCAAACTGCTGGCCTCTTCCTCGGGGCTAGAGCCTGCCCAGGCATCACCCCTGCAGGTGAGCAGACTTGCTTTGAGAAGGCGACAGAAACCAGAGGGGGCCTCTCCTTGTTCCCCAGTCTCCTCCTCAGCTTCCCCCCTGCCCACCACCCAGAAGTGACTTCTCTTGGGGAACATGTAGAGGGGAGAAGAAGGCCCCTAAAATGATGTGCTCTGCTCTGTCCTCCCCGGGTATGTGGGGAGCATAGGGTTTACTGCTCTCTACAAGCTCTTTCTCCACTGGGAATTCCTGCCTGCTGCTTCCGCCAACCCCGCGTCTTGGCTGTCAAGGCCCCTGACGCTCTGTGTCAGGTGCGGGTGTGTGTGGGTAACGCTCCCAGGGCTCACCAACGAGTCAGAGCTCCGCACAGAAGACCCAAGGATGCACTGAGGTTTCTTGAAGGTCCCTCAGACTCATGCTCCTTCTCTATCACCAGGTGCTCTCAGTGTGGCCTGTTGGAGCAAATGTCGTACCAGCCAAGCCCATGGGAGGTTCTCTTAACATCTCCTGCCCCCCCCCCCCCCCCCCGCTGCCCGGGGCCTCCACTCCCAAGCCCCGCCCACCTTATCTTCGAAATGTCTTCAGTCCGTGCGCACCTTCCCCTCTTCCCACCACCCCCAAGCCCCAGCCACCACCTGTATCTTTCCTGGACTCCTAAGGAAGCTCCTGACGGGGCCATCCACATCTCATCTTGAACTCTCCCAGTCCGTAACCCAGCACAGAACCAGAGTGACTGTTTTCCAGTTAGAAATCTGGCCATGGCTGCAGCACTCATTCCCTTCTCCGGCTTCTGTCTGATCCCAGGACGAAGATCCAAGTCCTCGCCAGGACGAAAAGGTTGTGTGATGCCAGCTTCCCGGTTCCACCTGTCCCTACACTCTCTTCCTCTGTCCCTCCTTTAGGCCCCCATCCTTCCAAGCCCTTGAGCATCTTCTACTGGGAGATTCTGTCCCCCACGTTCACTCCAGCGCATCCTTCAGAACTCCATTCTTGTTGCGCTCCCACAGGAAACCGCCCCCCCCCCCCCGACACTCAGGGAGGCCTCGGGGACCTGGTCGGTCACAGGTTCTCAGAGCTCCCTATCCCCATGTAGCCTGCCCCACACTGACTCACTCCTCAGTCTCTGCAACTGTTGCCATCATTCTGTCTCTGTCACCAAGCTCCGAGGTTCCCTGAGGAATGCTTTGCTCACTCGGGTCCCTCCAGGGTCTAGGACAGTAGTAGAAACGCAATATAAATTAATGAATTCCTCATTATTAATTTAGAGGCCATCAAGCAGAGACCTACCAGTGGGCTCCTTAAGTGTGGAATTTAATGCCAAATTCCTATGTAATTTTAAATAGTTCTTTTACTAAAATTTGGGGAGAAACGCCATAGTGAGAGCCACACCGGGGGACGGGGGGGGGGTACATTTTACACACATTTGCAAACGGGGAGATGTAAAATGACGCTTTCGGCCCCAATTCCCAGATTATTAATATTAACCCAAGGTTAAACCTGGAAGTCCCTTCCTTCAGGAGTGGTACTGAACTAGGTAGGAGGCAGTGCGCGAGGGGGTGTCGTCCCCGCAAAGACCCCTGAGCTTCGGGACTTTGTGAAGAGGAGAAAGAAAGGAAGTTCTCACAGCCGGCCAGAGTGAAACAGAAATGTGTTTGCAGCAAGGGCTCTGGCAAATTCATTTGCGATTCTAAGATGGGGCGGAACAGACACGGAATCGGTCGTATCTATCATTAAGGTGCTAACGAGAAAACATCATACACGCATCACCCGAAAGCTGCACCAGAAAGCATCACTGTATCACTGGGAGAGGCGAGAAATGGAGTAATCAACATCAACAAAATCTATTGTTCCCAGGTTGCAAAATTGAGGGATTATTTCTACTGCAAGTCGGAATGAAACCTGTTTACATTTGTCAGCAAAATGATCACATTTTACACCATTAACATTTGGCAAGACAGAGCACCCTCCATTAGGTAATCTGCCGATGCCCCAAGCACGGATTCAGGAAAACAAAGAACCAGCGTGGTGCTGACTCGTCCCCACTGAGCCAAACCGATGAGCTAAGGCTGCATCTGGGCTACAACTCGGGTGAGGCAGTGGCATGGTGGGGAAATGGAATGGTTCATTAAAACGATTCGGGATCTGGTGACTGCTGGGAAAAATGTCACCAGGATGCATTAAATGTCAGGAGGTACTTAGGCAGGGACCACTGGCTCATTAAGATATGCATGGGGTAGCTGTAAAAGGCTCAGGGCATAGCAGTAAATAAAATAAACACCTCTCATTAACTCAAGTCTCAAGGATGGTGAGCCGGCACCATGTATTGGGCTCCAATGTCCTGTCTTGAGCCCCCCACTGCCGAATGCTGGGTCTTGGGACCCCGCCTCATTCCCCAGCCTGGCTTTCTCTTGGGGATGTGGCCACATGACAATGTCCTTGAGTTTCAGTCCATCTTGGTGGCATCTAGCAAATGGCTTTCCCAGCTTCCATCTAGACTCAAAATTCACCGAATGTCTGGGAACTAAGGTCTGGTTCAAGGGGGAACCAACCTACCCCTTGGCTGTCAGATATCCTTTCCGGGGAGAGGAGCCCTCATGAAATGTTGCAAGACAAAACCTGTGGCATGAGGATAGATGCAGTTGAACAGTGAGCAGTGAGACCCTGCATGTAGAGGGGGTTCCCGATGACTTGGGGACATTGTCCAACAGATCCATGAATGGTACCAAGACAAGACTAGCAATCACTCCCCCAATTTTCCCTGATGAGTGGATTTCTTGAGTCTTATAAATATGAATCTCAGAAAATATTTTGAAATATAGACACCATAAGACTTACTAAGAGAGAATCATACTTCGGAACTTGTGCTGACACATAGTGGGTGCTTGAGGCTTTATTGAATGAATAAGTGAGTGAGTAAATGCCGACTCCAAGAGCAGACATGCTACCATGGAGTCAGGGAGAGCATTCCCTCTTAATACTAAAATTGTCCTTCTTTTTAAAACTTTTTTTAAAGATTTTATTTATTTATTTGACAGACAGAGATCACAAGTAGGCAGAGAGGCAGGCAGAGAGAGAGAGAGAGGGAAGCAGGCTCCCTGCTGAGCAGAGAGCCCGACGAGGGGCTCGATCCCAGGACCCTGAGATCATGACCTGAGCCGAAGGCAGCAGCTTAACCCACTGAGCCACCCAGGTGCCCTCAAACTGCCCTTCTTTGCAGAAATATGACAAAAGCTAATCCACACGAAGCAAATAAATACAGGGCTCTGGGGACAGAGCTGCCACAAGCATTTGTTTCATGCAGAGGCTAGTGCTTGTGGACACCAAGATTCGAGATTCGTCGGTGTAATGACTCTTCATCAACAAACACTGCCATTTCTTACGCACGAGAAGAACAGCTTCCAGTTGTCATGACTGTGCTAAAATCCAGCTGGAATCTTCTAGCTCAGAAGACTACCCTCTATACTTTTCCGGTGTAGACCTAATACTAGGCTAAAAACGCCAGACTGACCTGAGCTCCAGACAGTGGCAACGCTCTTTTCCATTTGTTTGAAGAGCGTTTCTATCCTCTATCTTGTCTTCACACGAAGTATCTCTGGGAGGAGAGTGGGACAGACCTTGTCAACTCTTGTGAAGATGGAAAACCGATACTCTAGAAGCTCCACAGCTTGGCCTCAGTGGTCTGGGGGCATGGGCAAGCCGGGCAGAAGCCCCCACTCTTCCTCTTGGCTCTGACTGAACCTAGCAGGAGACCCAACTCCCAGCATTCCACCCAGACAGCAAATTCTTCCCCTTTTGACCACGTGTCTGCATATTCTGCCTAGAAAATCACCCTTCCCCCACCCCATCCCCATATTCTGTGGGTTGAGAACATCACATCTCAGCCTAAGCAAAATTTCTAGAGAGGCACTCTGTTCAAATTTGTCTTACTCTTCATGTCCTTCTCAGACCTTAAAAACTCTGCAATGACATATTTGTCTCTGTGTTTACTTATTAAGATCTGCCTACCTCAGGGGCCCTGAGCCGCACGTGGCCCTTTCTGGTTTGTTCCCCGCTGTAACCTACTTCATGTCGGTGGCCCCTCTGCACTGTGTCTGTTATTAAGTTCCGTTTCTGGGCCCCAACCCCAGCCTTCCGTACTCCTCCTCCAGGGATGGGGGCTGAGTCTCAGCAAACTCAGGGCTCCTCTGCCAGCTGGTCCCAGTAGGGTGCAGGGAGGCAGCCTGGGAGGGAGGCAGGGCCAGGGAGGAGAGATTCACCCCTTTTTGCTGCTCTTCCTGCCAAAGTTTCCCTAGCAGTTTCCAGGGGTTTTTTCTTTCCACCTGCTCATTGATCCCCGTGGGCCCTCACTCCCCAACTAAGAGGCATAGATCCCAGCTCTGTAGGGTATCCCTGCCAAGGCCATGGGTCATATAATATCTAATATATCGTATATTATGTAGTATACATCATCTGGTATTTATTGTATAATGCCACATATTATATAATTATAAATATATAATATGTAATATAAATATAAAATATATATTATATGCAATATGATGTACAGTGTATTTTTTATATATGCCACATATTTAACAATTTCAATCTTCCCGCAGCCCTACCTGGGAGGTGGTTGCTTTCAACAGTTTCTGTTTGTGCCCCCCTTTCGCCTCTGTTCTCCCTTGCTGATTCGGACAGCTTCTCACCCTACATTCTCTGTGTTACAGTCACTGATGTCGCTTCCGTTTACTTGACTGGGCCCCTGCTGAGACAATGGCCCTAGTCATCACCATCATGGCCAGCATTTACTGAGCGCTGATGACCCACCAAACACCGTTCTGAGAGTTTTCCGTGGTTCCGGCGAGCTCTCCAATCCTGCGAGGTCCGCAGCCGATTCCTGGAAACCTACCAGCGGCGATGGAGGAACAGAGAGATGTGGTAAATTGCCCGAGATTTCAGCCGGTGAGAAGCGGAGTGAGCCATGCTTCTGAAGGAGTGAATGAAGGACAGATGGTCCAGCCAGGGACCACAGCCCTGTGTGTGAGCGAACGTCAGGACACACCGCTGTGCCGTGTTTGACCTTGGGTTCATGTCCCCCGGCTCTCAGAAGCCTTTCAGTTTGCTTTGGTCTCCAGTCTGAATGTTTCCGGGCACGGGATGTTCGGCTCATTCTTCGAGAGCCGCTGAGCTGGACAAGGAAGGCCGCCTTCCCTAGAGCCCCTCTCCTTCCCCGTCTTTGCCTGCCCTGGTCGCCAAACTCCATAACCCAGATGCAGCCTTAGCTCCCCCCATGGGGGGCGGAAGCATCTGCGGCGGTAGGAGTCTTGCCAAGATGACCCCGGGTGCTAGCAGCAGGGGTGTGGGTGTCCCCATACTGCAATGTCTTCTGTCCATGAGACACTGAAGGGGCCTGGGAAAGCCAGAGTGCTTCCTGAGGACATGCCTTAGGGACAGGAAGCTTCAGGCCCACCATGGAGAGGAGTTACCCTTTCGGCGTGGTGATTTTTTGAGCTTTCTTGCTGCGCTCAGGTTGAAGGTGCTGGGGAATGGGAGAGGCTTTCTTCTACTCTGCAGGATAATTACTTCAATTTCCCTCACTCACATGGATGTTTAATTTTATAACATTGCTATTGGGCCCAGAAAAAATCCCCCCAGAGCCCATTATTAACATCCTGAAAATGGAAAGCATAATCTCAGAACAAATAGCTAAAATAATATTGTGGCAGGGTTTTATTTTTGCGTCGTGAAGAGGGAACACTGAGCAGGTGTTCTCTCTCCGTTTTCTCCTCGAGTTCGGTGTGCCAGAACAAAGTGCTTTGGAAACAAAGGAAACTGAACTGAAGCGGGCAGGAGGGGCTTGGCAGTGGAGACCGCATTTCCTTCCAGGCTTTGGGTCATTATCATGCCCTTTCTCGAGGGGAAGCCCGGCCTCCTGCACCTTGCCTAGGTGTTCCCGTGTGGGGCTGGGTCTGTGGATCGTCCCCCATCCGTTTTGCTTCTTGTGCCTGCAAGCCCAGAATCAGGCAGCTCAGCCATCCTGGAAAATGATCAACTTGTTTAGTTCATGGCACTCTCAGCCACCCCCTGGGCTGAACACTGCACCCGCATTATCGAATTTTTCGGGACTTTTGGGCTGGCCCATAATTTGAGACACCATTTCTTGGCACCCAGACTGGGGGTTTGGATTAGTCATACCCCAGGGCCAGGGGAATCTTGGTTCCCACACCACCCTGAAATTAGAGCCAATGACAGTGACCTTCCTGTCACCAGAGCCCCCTGGCTCGCAGCTGAATGGGTACCAACGGGCTCCACACCCATTGCTTTGTGGGTTACCGTGGGTTTGCTGCTGGGCTTCCCAGGCCTTCTTTTGCCCTAGGAGCACGTGGGTGCTCAGCTCGGCATCCATCCTGCAACCCCAGCCGCCAGGGCAGGACCCCAGCGCTTGACGCATCGCTGCCCAGAAGCTGCCCTGGCTTGGCAGTCATCTCGAAGTCATGCATTTATCAATTTATTGGTACAGGAAGCTCTCACTCTGAGACTTATTCAGAAACACGTCTTAAAACCATCATCCAGGAATGCAATTTAAATTTTAAATAAACACACGAAACAGTGCACCGTGAACCAGGCAACGATGTGGTGAGCTTAGGAACTGTGCGGGGGACCTTCGAAGGATGCAGAAGCCTGGGCAGAGGGACTGCCTGGGGTGTGGAGGCACAGAGAAAGAGTCGGGCCGACTGGGTCACAGGACTAATGCAGATTCCCGCCACGATGGTAAGTTCCGTGTTATACACTAATACATTCGATGCCGAGTTAAAGGGTCCTCTCCCTCCTCCGCAGCGGCCCCTCCTCCCGCTCTCCCTTCCCCAAAGCCTCTTCTACGCACGCTTCAAGCTTTATTTCATCCACTTAATGCACTCTGCTCTGTGCTCAGGTACTTAAAATCTCCCATTACTATCACTCTGGCTCTTTTACGGCTTTTTTTATTTGCTCTATCATTTCACAGTCCAGTTGTTCTTTTCGGTCAGGTGGACTATAAAATACTCCAATAACAAGTTCACTCTAGGAGCCGAAGCCGGGCTCCATCCATAATGACCGCAGACGCTTCTAGGACTAGCGTGTCCCGAATCAGCACTTTCAAAAAGCTGCACGTTCCCTTCCTACCCAGAGAACTGCTTGGTCTTCCACACTCTTCTGTGGGCTGCTCTGAGGGTATCTCCTTTCTTGAGAATAATTTTTCTTTTTAGTAACCCAGCCTTTGTCACCCTTGCTTTTTAATTACCTCTCTTCTCGAAAGGTATTCGAATCTATTGCTGGGCATTTAATATTTTTCCCTCTATGTTGACATTCGTAAAAATGATATAACGTCGGTGATCTAGCTTTCTCTGTGGAACGTCTTCATTGGCATGCTACCTTTGTCTGTACCTTCCCCGCATACCTTTATAGGTTCTGTACCCAGGTGGGGAAGGACAGTGGCCAAGAGCATCGCCCCGGGGGTTCAGTGGCCTGTGGGTCCACCTCAGGCCATCTGGTGGGTGACACTGAGCCTCTCTGAGCCCATATCCCATTCCATCTCGGACATGGGAATCATAATAACAGCTCCTCCTGCCGGGATGATCCTGACGATAGAACGAGATGCCCAGGTAAGCACCTTGTATGCGTAGGTCTTACCACAGTGGGTCAGACTGAAGGGTTTCTCTCCCCAGGGGCACATCTCACAGGTCAGTCCCATCTGATGCTCTTCTAGCCTCCTTCTCAACCAGGAGTGGCCCAGCAAAATTCACAACCCACCATTGCTGCTGCCCGACCCAAGGCCAAACCTGCATCAGCCAGATGTGGCTGGTCTCTGGAGTGTGGGAGTGTGGGCATTCACTCACTAATTCAGACCCCACATGATTTTTAGGCTTGTGTCCCTTCATTTCATTAATCCATTCATTAATCTTTAAAGTTTATTTTCTAAAAACATCTCCATGGTTCATAAAATCAATAGAAATCTGGTATCAACCAGACCAAATTCCAGAGTATTATTCTTGCTATCTTTCTTTAAGATATTTTTAATTATCGGGGCACTTGGGGGGTTCAGTCGGTTAAGTGTCCGCTTGGGCTCAGGTCCTGGGATTGAGCCCCATATCAGGCTCCCTGCTCGGGGGGGGGGGGCGTCTGCTTCTTCCTCTCCCTCTGCCCCTCCCTTCCCACTCATGTTCTCTCTCTCACTCACTCTGTTCTCTCCCAAATAAAAAAATTTAAAAATCTTAAAAATTTGTTTTTAAAATTACATCTTAACTGTATACAAGGTATATGAGGCAAAAAGCGAGGTGTAGGGCAAGTACTCTTCATTTGTAAAACCTTGCAAGGTAGGTGTTATTTTCACCCATTTTACGGGTAAGGAAAACCAGGACCCGGAGAAACGGAAAGTCCTTGCAAGGTCAGGAAGCTGGAAAGCAGCAAGATGGGATGCAGGCTGAAGCTTGCCTCCTGCCTACCACCTCCCGAATCTGCTGTGCAGGGAGACGTCTGCCTCTCTCACCGGCCATGATCCTTCGTGGTTTCACTTAGGCTGGCCCCTCACTTCCCACAGCTACCTGGAGTCCTGAGACCATGGGTCAGAATGTGCTAGTGGATCCGAGCAGAGCGTTGAAGAGCCTGGAGGGCCAGTTCTGGGTATGATGGGTGGAGTATTTATTATCTGCAATCATTCTTCACATCGAACTCCTGCCATGTTGATTATCGACTGGAACGGAATATGGCTCTATCTAATAACAGCAGTACATTCATATCACATAAATCTCATTTTGCATAAGATTTGGGGAATTTTTCCTCTCAACTCATCCAACTAAGAATAATAACCTAAAAGGGAAATGATTCTCTCTTCCATCTTATTTTTCTCCTAGATACACAGTGTCCTTTTCCGAATGGAAAGCACCTTGAAAATAATGAATGAATTTATCAGTAGGACATGAAATCTACTTATTATCTCAGGTAAGTATATTTATTTATAAGGGACCTCCATCCATCTCCAAAACTGTTGGAGGTGATTTATGGTAACAAATATACAGACCCCAAGATCATATGACAAGTAAAAAAAATGTAAAGACTATCCATGTGGAGAGGGACATAGATACTCAGCCCCGTGAGAGCCTCCTGAAAGTGCGAGGTCCAGTGGTGATGGATCACTACAGTGCCGGTCATCGCACCTGCCACTTGCTACCACATACTCTGTCCCTGTTGCTTCATATATGCTATTTCACTGAAGCCCTCCAGCCAGCTCGCGGGTGGGTGTTTCTGTCCCTGGTTTCAGGATGGCGTGCCCATCAGTGGTGACAGTAATTTGCCTGGTCCCTCAACTTCTGAAGGCCAAAGAATGTTCTGACTGTGGGATTGGCTTATACAAGCTTCACAAAACTCTCCTCTGTCCCCCACATGCCAGAAACTCAGCCTTTCCAGACTCCACTTCTTGGACCACTTGATCCTTCCCCTGCCTGTTCTTGTGGCTAAAACATCTCCTGGGACCCCTTGTTTATCTTCTGGCCACTCCTCTGGCCTTGCCATTTTTGGAGGCTGCCACACTTCCTGTTCTGGCCTGAGATAAAGCTAGCATTGTCTCCTTTGGCTACGGGACGGTTCTGTCTAGCACTTCCCATGCCTCTTCTAAGCTGACCTGATTCTCAGCACCCAGACTACCCTCCTGTTGGCCTCCATCCTAGTAGGCCTTGGTCTTAACCCACCACCCGGCCATAGCCTTGCCTTATTCCATGTATCTCCCCAAACCCTCAATCATGTGTTGAAATACTAACACCCTATGGGATGGTATTAGGAGGAGGGCCTTTGGGAGGTGATTAGGTCAGGAGAGTAGAGCCCTCATGAATGGGATCAGTACACTTACAAAAGAGACCCCAGAGAGACCTCTCACCTTCTTGGCCATGTAAAGATACAAGAAGATGGCAGTCTGCAACCTGGAAAAGGGTCTCACCAGAGCCCGACTGTGCTGGCCCCCTGATCTTGGACTTAGTCTCCAGAGCTTTGAGAGATAAATTTGTTTTTTGTCTTTTTTTTTTTTTTTTTTTTTTTTTTTTTTAGAGATTTATTTATTTAATTTGAGAAAGAGAGAGAACCTGCATGTGCACACACAAGTGGTGGGGTAGGGGAGAGGCAGAGACTCTCAGATAGATTCCCCAAAGAGCACAGAGCGGGATGCAGGGCTCAATCCCGCAACCCTGAGATCATGACCTGAACCAGAATCAAGAGTCGGGCACTTAGCCGACTGAGCCATGCAGGCGCCCCACATTTCTGTTGTTTATAAACCACTCAGTCTGTGGTGTTCTACTGCAGCAGATCCAGCTGACACACTGTCCATCCCTCCCCATTTCCATGGGACCACCAGCTCTCCACCATTGCCCCTGGGGGACTTGCTTATTGAGACATAACAGAGCATGGATTGAATGACTGAGTAAATCACTAAGAGAGGGAATAGATAGGCAGAAATCTTGGGCTCTGCCTAGGAGGGCACAGCCGACACCCAAGTTCACACCTAGTCCAAGGTTGTCAGTCTCTAAGGTTTGGGCTTTTTTCTCTGCAACCCGGCCCCCTTGGCATGCTGTGAGCTCTTGGGCCACCCATAAGACCCACGCAGCTCCAGGTGTGTTGTACAGGTCTCCGTCCACCCTAGATCCCACGGGGCTGGTGTCTCCTAGAGCGGAGCGAAGTGACAGCCCTACTCTCCCTTTGCTACCTCCATGCTTCGCAAAGCCTCCCTGGCAGCAGAGAAGTCTAACCCCTGCCATTCCAGAAGGCTCGCCATGCCCCAGTGCCCTCATTCCACGGACCTATCCGCTGAGCTTCCGCCAGCCGGTCCTCTCCGGAAGGCTGCAGGGCTCAGAACAGGACCGACCTTGGCTCTCCTCAAGTTTCAGAGCTGTCTCTCCCCTGGAAAGTGATGGAGTATTCCCTGAGAGTCACACTTGGCTTCCTTATAATGCCCATTCAATACATTGTTTTGATGGAAACATCACAAATCCATTTTATGAAAGCCAATGATATTTGCACCCAAGAATTCAATAATAGGACATGAAATTCAGGGAAAGAAATAATCAAATTGTCCATCCAGAGTGGAGTTAAAATTGTCATAAACATTGATCCTTCGTTGCAGGGAACAGAAATAATAAACAGTTGCTGAAACGGCATTGCTGCAGAGATTTCATTCTCTAATTGTCAAAAAGCATTAAACATCAACTATTTATTTTTCAGGAGAAGAAGCAAAAACCGACTTCAGTGCATCCCTTCACCAGAGGTTGTCCCTAATTGTCATGCATAGATTGCAACAGAGGTTACTGAGAAAAATTGTTTGCATTTATTAATCAAAAGGAGTCAAAGGCACACAAGATATCATCAAGGCTCCCTTGTGCTGGGGGGAGGCTGACAACTAACATTCCTGATGAAGTGTTTGCAGAGTGTTTGCAAGCTGTTCAGAGCCTTTTTTCTTTGCAGGTGCAAACCTTTCCATCGGAAACATCAAAGAAACAATTGAAAATTAAACATAGTAAACATCACGAAACAGGTTTCAATCTTCCATTTTTTAAGACAATGGGAGAGGTATAATTAATTTCAAAGCAATATTTGTGTTCTTTCGAAATTCATTTGTGCACATTAGCTTTTCATTAGTTGTGTATGAAGCTCTGTCGCTCCTCTCTTTTGCCCCTTTTGTTTTTTAAAAATAAGAAAGTTGAGCTACCCCCGAGATGTCTTTTGCGCCCAAGCATCCATGCATAGATAATTCTCTTGCTCGGCCTGTTTGATCAGTAGAATAAGTCAGAACTGCTCGGGTAAAGTCGGCAGTAGGAAAATAGATTAAGGGAAAAAGACCTCCTTTCTGGTAGTGGTGAGAACTTCAGAAGCAAACACAGCCTCCCTGACTTTTGCTACTGAATAATGTATTTTAATGTCCTCATTGTAGGTATCTGTTAATATGTTGGTTTTCTTTAATTGCTCTCCCCGCCCCCACGCCATTTGGTTTTAAACTCATTTCCACGCAAGATAAATGAAATGAAAACATAGCCAGCATGTATTATTGTGTTTGAGCTAAATGTTAGAAGCATGTTTTTTTTTTTTATATTTTGTTTTTAACCGGTATCTGACTTTTGGACATTATATTCGACGAGTTATATTTTCCTGCATCATCTGAGCTACATACTAATAACCTCTTCCCTTAAGGTCTATTAATTTTATACATCCTGGACAGGAGATCGACTGTCTCAAAGAGTATGCAAGGTCACTCACGTTAATAAAAATATAACCTTTTATTGTGCTCCATAAAATGGCACAATGTAACATAAATTCTGCATGGGTATTTTTAGTAAATAATAATGCTAAAGCTTTTGATTGAAAATACTTATTGAGTTACTTGTTATTTTGGTTATTATTCAAGTATAATATATATAGTTATTTTATTTGTATTTAAAAACCCTTGGGGCACCTGGGTGGCTCAGTGGATTAAAGCCTCTGCCTTCGGCTTGGGTCATGATCCCAGGGTCCTGGGATCGAGCACTGCATCGGACTCTCTGCTCAGCGGGGAGTGTGCTTCCTCCTCTGTCTCTGCCTGCCTCACTACCTACTTGTGATCTGTCTGTCAAATAAATAAATAAAATCTTAAAAAAAATATAAAAAAAATAAAAGCCCTTAATTTATGTGGGTCCAGTGGGTGGGGAATGGAATATTTGCTAGAGAAAATTCAGTATGGACTCCTCCCTCCAAATGGGCCTTAACCTGGGACTGGGGGTTGCCTTGAGCTATATTTGAGGCTTGTTCTGTACACATCAGGTACAACAGGACAGGTATGGCCTGCCATTTTCACAGGTATTTATGGAATGTCTATTGAAATGTGCTCATGAATATCACTTCCCTGCTCTGCTGTAGCACCCCCTCTTCCAAAAGTAAGTCTGAATGAGCAATAATTTATTTTAAAATCATTGTTGACCTTACAGTGTTTTCAAAAAGCTGTAACTGGAAATCCATAAATATTTTATTTCACTGACTTGAAAGCAACAATACAGGACTGCTCCTGTGTCCCCCCAGCTCAGCACTGAAATGGCAGGAAAAACTGACACAGCAAAAATACAAAGTGTCACCCAACTGAGAACCACTGAGAAAGTCCATAGATTGCCTGCCCCAACAGCTGCAGCCATGAAGACACACAGCCACATGTATGTGGTTCCTTGGCTTCCTCTCTCGGATTTGGGGATGTGTTATTGTCTCTCAGATCCTACCCCTCTGCTGGATCTCAGTTACAGAGATCCCAGTGACCACCAGCAGAACTAGTGAGCAGCCCAGCAGGCTCATGGTTGAACTTCATACCCAAGGGAAAGAGAAGAAGGGTTCAGCTTGAGACAAATCCACCTCTCCTTGCTTTAACTCTGGTCTGTTTCTTTTGGTTGAGAATGCAGCCAGATCTGAAGGAGAATAAGCCACGGATTCTGGTCGTTAAGCCAGGATGAGAAGTTTCAGGCTTCTCCACCTTACTGAGAAAGGCAATGACTTTGAGACTTTTCTTCTTCAAAAAGCAGCCACAAGGTTTGCATTTTCCCAAGAGTGGTATGAAAATGCCCTCTAATTCCTTTGCTGCTTCTGCTCTCCCCGTTGTGATATTTTTAACGTGAGCCCCCGTTTTGCTCAAACAGCACAAAGAAAGCAGAGAAAATCAGCCACAGAACCAAAACGCCATTTTTTTTTAGAAGCTTACTTTATCACTTTATTATAACGTCTGACCGCGAGCCATGCTAACTTCTCAGATAAGGGAAAGCCAGGGTCTTAGAGAAATGAGGAAAAACCTAAAAGAGAAATCTTCAAAAGAGTAATTTTTCATGCCTGGAGGGCTCCCTTCAGGTGTGTGTCACTGGCGTGTCACCTGCCAGAGGGCTCAGATACGCCTCTCGCTAACTCTCCGCGGGCTCCTCCGACTCAGGCCACTTACATCTTCACCTGATGTCATGTTGAAACATCTGCCGAGGTCCCTTGGAACGGCCCCGGGTTCCGTGTCAGCCTCTCTGCAGCCAGCGGCTGTTAGAGAAAGTGCTCACGTGCCCGGGTAATTGACCTGTCCAGGACGACCTGCGTGCGGGAGGCAGTCGGGAGAGGCGGCTGGTAGGGCATCTCCATCCCGCCAGGCTCCCCAGACAATCGGGTGTGCAGCCTCCCCGGGCCCTGCGCCCAAGGTTAAGTCGAGAGTGGCTCCGTTTATGTGCTCGGTCAATCACTTCAATGACTTCTTTTCAAAGACTTCTTCAGAGAGGAGAGAAGTGGTTCTGCTCAGATGTGGGGTCTAAGTGTCTTCGCTGAGAAACGCTGCCTTTTTCTTCCAAGAGCCCAAGGCCCCGTGTGGATGGAAACATACAAATTCCATTTTCCGTGGAGCACGGTGATTTGAACCGTGATGAAAGTCAAAGTGTAGAGCGTCCCCCCAAAATGTCGTAGGCCTGCTGAGACTTGAGAATGATTACATTCTGGAGAGATTAAAATTTCTATTCAAGTCAAATTAAAAAACACAGAATTGCTCCCTTTTCATGGTTCTAAGATGATTTGCCACGTGACCAAGGGGGAATATGTTCATCCCTTCATTTTGTAGCAAATAGTTATTGATTCCCCACTGTGTTACAAGTCCTGGGATAATTTCTAGATGTAAAGATAAAAATACAGGGGCTGTCTTCTACTTTTTTAAAGAAGATCTTTAAAATTTTATTTATTTATTATTTATTTATTTGAAAGAGGGAGGAGGGAGGAGCAGAGGGAGAGGGACAAGCCGAATCTGCACTGAGCATAGAGCCTGAAACAGGGCTCAATGGCACGACCCTGAGATCATGGCCTCAGCCGAAATCAAGAGTCAGATGCTCAACCGACTGAGCCACTCTGGCACCCCTAAGCTCCTTCTTCTTAAGTGGCGTATGTCTCCGTGGGGAGATGAATAGACCAGCTGGAGGACATTCATTTACAAGCATCACTGAGCAGGCGAGGCACTGGGGACTTCACTGGATGACTTGGACCATGTCTGTGTCCGTGGGGCACAGGTGTCCTGCAGGAGACACAGACATGAGACAAAGGATCATATAGTTATTTACTGATGACTGTGGCTGGGGCGGTGAGTCCGTGGTACAGGATGTCAGTCCTAGTGCAAGGAGCCAGAGGATGCTTTGTGAAATGATGACACACGTGACAGCCACAGAGCCACCAAAGAAAAAAAAATTAAGAATTATATTTGAAAAAAAAGTGACCGTTCTGTGAAAAATCAGAACTTTACTGAGTGTCCGTACATTTCTTGTGTGGTTTAGTGTTATCTTTGTGTTTCTTTCCATTTTGCAAGCACACACCACCAGCATTCCAGGGTTTTAAGCTTCTGAAAGTCTTGCTCTGGTTCTGGGCTGGTCCTGAGCAGAGACCAGAGAAGAAACAGCCCCAGGGACCAACTCAAGGATTCTGAGCATCGCTCTGGGGACGAGAGAGTTTTAGGTAGCCAAGTGGTCTGTCAGATTTGCAGTTTTGAGACCCCGTTCTGTTTGGTATGTTTGGGGAAGGTGGGGTGGGAGAGGGTAGAAATGCAGGGAGACTGGTGAGCTGGCTTCACAAAAAGTCATAATAATTAACTACTGTTTACTGAATACTTCCTCTAGAAACGGTCCAGGGGGAGCCAACACGAAGGGCTGCTCAGTGCTGGCAGGAAAAGGTCCAGGGGGCAGGCACAGGCAGGAGGCACTTCTGGGTCTGAAGAAAATAATTAGCTGTTTTTGCAAGGCAGACTGTCTGAGGCAGAACTTTCTAGGCAGAGGGAGAAGGGTGTGAGCTGGAGGCATCGTGCGGATGGGAGGGAACTGGGGATGGCAGTGCAGGGGGGACCTGGGGGAACCAAGGTCCTGGGATCGAGCCCCACCCCGGGCTCCCTGCTCAGTGGAGAGCCCGATTCTCCCTCTCCCTCCGCCCCTCCCCCTGCTCGTGTGCTCTCTCTCACTCATTCGCTCTATCTCAAATAAATAAATAAAATCTTAAAAAAAAAAAAAAAAAAAAAAAAGAACGTGAAGGTCAGCCCTGCAGTTGGGCAGACTAAGATGTTCCCAGTGAAATATAAGCCGCGTTTTTAACATCACGACAATATTGCATTCATTTTCTATCCATGGCCATATTTGAGCCCAGAGAAGACTTCTGTGTGATGATTCTAGGGGATTGCTGCTCTCTTGCTGATGACAGGCCACCCCACTTCAGTCCACCCACCTCTAAACAAGGATTAATAAGATACCAGTTGCTGATCTGCCCCCCAGTCGTCACCGTGTCCAACTGGAGCTGGTCTCCTTTCCCCCAATCCCTCCTTAGACCATCGAGCGTGAACCCCCCTCTTCCTGTTGAGATGATCCCAAAGTTCCTGGGGATACATCCTCCCTGGTTGCATCAAGCTAACAGGCCTAGACCTAGTGCTGCTGACTGCAGGAGCGTCCTTGGTCTAGGGCCGGTGGCTCCCACATCCTCGATGCGCGAACGCTGAGGAGCGGGACACTCTGTGGGGCCTGGGGGCTGGCCAGCCAGTCTCAGCTCCAGTTCTATGACCGACCAGCTGGAGAGCTTTTGGAGAGTTACGCGAGCTCTCTTAATTTCAGCCTCCCTATCCATAAAATGGGGATGATACCACCTTCCACCTGGGGTTGTTAATGAGGGCAAAATGCTGGAACGCACTGACCAAGCTCTGCATGCGGCGCACAGCGAGGTCGCCACGCCTGGGAAGTGGGACATCATGCTTCGAGTTTCTTCATAAGTCTGGTGGCCGTGAAACAAGGCTCTACACAGTAAACAAAATTGGGATTTTTCCAAACATTAGTTTAGAGACCATATGAATGGAATCTTCTGGGAGTCTAGGCACCCTTCACCCTGAAAGCCTTACTCTTTCGACTAATACAAAAAAGATAGGTTCGTAACAGAGAGAATGAGGGGTGCTCATGTCGAGCATGGGAGGCTACCGCTAAACCTTAAGACCATGTCTTTTTTTTTTTTTCAGATGGCTGAATTCCTGCGTGATCAATTACTACTGTCTGAAAACCCTTCCAGATGATCCTGTGCGCCGTCTAGTACGTGCCTCAGAAGAACTTACCTCCACAGTAATGCGTATGGCACAACCAATTTATGCGAGCTCAAATTCTCCGGCTCAAATTGACACCGGCTCAAATTCTCCAACCCCCGCCCCACCTCACCCAAAGGAAAAGTCTGTGCCATGTGGAGTATCAAGATTGTTGGGGTCTGATGAATGGACTGCACTGACCCCCCTGGATTTGGTGGGTTTCTCAGCCCATAAAAAGCTGATATTGAGAAGGGGCCCGTCTCCTGTTGTCCAACGTGTGACAGACTCACTGCTTCTTGGAAGAAAGTCTGTTATGGACTAAATGTGTTTTTCCCCCAACCGCCCCAAATTCATACAATGAAACCTGACCCTCGGTGTGATGGGGGTGGGAGGTGGGGTTCTGGGGAAGTGATGAGGTCACCTAATCACTGATGGGAATAGTGCCCTTCTGAGAGGGACTCCTGAGAGCCCCCTCGCCCCTTCTGCCGCTGGAGGACACAGCAAAACGTCATCGATGATCCCGGAAGCAAGTTCTCACCAGTGACTCTGTGGGTGCCTTGGTCTTTTTTTTTTTTTTTTTAAAGATTTTTATTTATTTATTTGACAGAGAGAGAGATCACAAGTAGACATAGAGGCAGGCAGAGAGAGAGAGGAGGAAGCAGGCTGCCTGCTGAGCAGAGAGTCCGATACGAGGCTCGATCCCAGGACCCTGAGATCATGACCTGAGCCGAAGGCAGCGGCTTAACCCACTGAGCCACCCAGGCGCCCCGGGTGCCTTGGTCTTGCTTGGACTTTCCAGCCACGCGAACTGTGAGAAATAAATACCGTTTTTTTATAAGCCCCTGGTCTGTGGTACTGTGTTAGAGCAGCCTGAATGGAGTCTCCTCCAGAATCGAGAGCCAGAAGAGGTAGTTTTACTTATTTTTATTTCTTTACTTTTTTTTTTTAATGTATTTATTCCAGAGAGAGAGAGAACGAGCAGCAGGAGAGGCAAAGGGGGGGGAGAACCTCCCGCAGACACAGGCCCGCGTCCCGCAACGTCGGGGTCACAGCCGCAGCTGAAACCAAGAGTCAGACGCTCAACTGACTGAGCCAACCAGGCACCTCCTGAGGTTGTTTTAAAAAACAAGTTGGCATCTTGTCCCTGTTTTACTCCATATTAAGTTATAATTGAAATACCCAGTGACATTATCCACTGAAATTCACCCGCAAGGCTATCGTGTCCTTCAGCAGCCTCCGACCTCTTCCAGACTTTTCGCCTCATGCTACCCTGTTGGGGCGGATGTGTCTGAGCGACAAAGTACTGGAGCCCCAGATATCCAAAACCACTTCAACTGAGTTCTAACGTGCATGAGACAGCTTCTCCGAAGTGCAGTCCTGGACAAAAAAAGGCAGTATACAAACACCAGCGATGGAGGCAGAGAGAGAAAATGCTGGAATACACCTGTGGGCTAAATTTCAAGGAGACTGTTTTGCAAAAGGTGCTGTTGCTTCCAGATTCCCATTTGTTCCCACAGGACATATTTCTGGAATAAAATGTATTATTTCTTTTATCACAAAGTAAGTCACTCGTTATGGAAGATTTGAAATAGGCAGTAAAATAGAAAAAAAAAAAAAGAAAACACGTAATTCCGGTGTGGAGAGTTTTCCCCACTACCTTTTCTCAATCTTCCTCCACAATTAATATTTTATTGTGTGTGCAGGTTTGCATTTTCAATGAATATCATCAGATATGATTTTATTCTATTTAGTAATTTTCATGAATATCGTTTTTTACATTTCCAAACACTCCTTCGAGCTGCTGCTCCTTGGTCTACCTGAGCACTCCCCTATTGCTTCAGACTGTTTTTTTCTGATTCAACTTACACAGCAACTTGCTTGTGCATCAAGGAGTTTGATACATATATTTTAGGTTGTTTGCTTGATTCAAGGATGAGGTGTAGGGTTCCTGGGTTTCAAAGGGAGTGAGATTTCAGGGCTCTGGAGACTTCTGGGCCAGTGGCAGGAGCTGTATCTCATAAATGACTAACCATAGACAGAAGCACATTGTCACATCGAGCCCCTGATGGGGTTCACCGTTGGGCTGGGTACCCCCACGGAGAGCCTGTGCTCAGCACTGTGGGCAGAAGAGATTTGATGGCACACTTCTTGACCTCAAGCAGCACGTTCTCTACCTGCCGGGGGTCACCGATGGAGGGTTTGTGCACAGTCCGTCGCCTTCCTTCTGCCCATTCTTTCCTCTGGGGCTGGTTCTCTCCCGCTGTCCCCTGCACCCCCGCCTGACTCTTGATCCGTTCTATGTCATTCTTTGCTCTGTGGCCCAAAGGTCTGACCTCTGGGGACTGCACTGCCCGGGCACCCCGCCCCCTGATCTGGGGTTGGGTCCACGCATAGCAGGGACAGATTAGAGAGTGGTAGAGGGAGCAGAGGTCACACCCCACCGCCCACCCCGTCGCAGTTCTGGTGGCTTCTGTGCTTGCCGCTGCTGTTGAAGGTCCCGCTTCCAAGCTCTTGCCGGGCCCTGGCAGCAGCAGTTTTCCCCTTCGCCCGGTCAGCTCCAGGGGTGGGAATGGCTTTCTACCACAGCTGGTCCCTGCACGCTTGGCCATGTACCATCTCTGCAAAGAGTACCTTCATGAAGCTCTCCTCCAGCGGACTCCTCTGACTTTTTCATCTGTTTCCTCGGGGCGGATATGCCTCCTCCCCCAGCTCAGAGTCATGGGACCGTCCAATCACCACCTGCCGGGCTAGTCACTAACTCTGGTGACACGGAGCTGCCTGCTCACCCCAGACCAGCAGCCAAGCTGCTGAAATGAAGTGAGTTCTACCGTCAAAATCAGCACATAACACTGTGTGATGATCCTTCCAAACGTCCTCGGCACGGCCCCTTTCCTCTTCTCAAAATAGCCGCTCCGTCCTTCCCTCCTTCCCCAGGCCCCCCGCCACCCTTCCCCATTCACCATCAGCATTTGCTCGTCACTATCTGCCTCCTCCATGACTCTGGCCTTGGCCACAGACGCCCTCCCACGTGTTGACCATATTCTGGCCCCACAGATGTTCCTTCTGTTCCCCAAATACATGAAGTCCCTAACTGGACGCCCTCCTGGGCCCCTCGGCCCATGCACCCAGCTCCTTGCTGTGGCCCCCATGCTCTGAGCCTCCCCTCTTACGCTTGGAGAGCAGCGTCCTTGCTTCTGGGCAAAGCAAAGCCCCACCTGTGTCCTGCCTTTCAGCCCCGGGCCCGGCCGCACGACCCCGCGCCTTCAGCAGCTCCTGTCCCTCTCCGCTCGGGCTCATCTCTGGGAGCACGACAGCAGCTCGAACATCTACCGTTGTAAACTCCAGCGCCCGGCTCTCCAGACCCCCTGTTCCGCTCTGGGAGGTACTGGCCCGTGTCTTCACTTCCTCCTGTCCCCTCCTCTTCCCCGCCACCCCCCCACCTGGACTCCGGCCCCAGCATTCCCCTACACTGCTCTCAGCAGTCGCCAACAGCCCTCCAAGCTGCCCCACACAGTGGTCCTCCCCTGTCCTCACTTCATTGAGCCTGTTAGCCACGTCCGAGAGTTAACCGCTCCCTCCTTGAAAGTGTTTTTCTTCTGGTCTTGGCTTCCAGCTTGTCTCCCTCACGGGCGGCTTTCTTCCCAGTTTCCACCTCTGGCCTCTCCTCCTCCGGTCTCTGCAAGCTGCCCCTTTACCTGTATCTGCGTCCCCCTCTTACTAATTTCATTCAGTCTCTTAGCTTTCAGTGCTACTGGGGGGGCTGATGAGACCCCCGTTCCTGGGTCCAGGCCCCGCCTCTCCCTTGGACTCATGCAACAAGCTGTTCACCGAGCATCTGCAGGCACCTCAAACATCATCCGGCCAAACAAAACTCTTGGTTTGTCACCTGCCCTTCCTCACCTCGCACAGTCGTGAGCTGGGGAGGAGACGTGGGCATTCTTCTCCAGCCTGTCTCCCAGCAAGAGCTTGCTCCACCGGCCACCACCGGCTCGGACTGGACCCCCTTCACTTATTCTTGATTCCTGCCACTCCCACACAGGGGGCTCCGGCTCCAGACCGCTCCTGCGTCCGCTCACATGGCTCCGTCTCACTGCTCTCACCTCATCCAGGATGTCTTCATTTCTGACGCCCTTTGAGACAGTCAACCCCCTCACCAGTCCCCCACCCCCACCCCATGTCCATTACAACAGAGTGGCTCAGGGCATTCTTCAAAAACCTTGCTGTGTCATTGCCATGTGTTGAACTCTCCACCAAACGAAGCCCCCCGCACTGGGAATGAAATTCACACCTAGAGTCTGGCCAACAAGACCTGACCTGCGCTGCCAACACTGCCCCACCCACTGGCCAGCTACCTGTGCTCTACCCCTTGCTGCCCACATTCTAGAACCACACCTTTCTTCTCTTCCTCAAGCATTATGCTTCTGGCTGTCTCGTGTCTCCCACCTCGTGTTCCCCCTACTGGGAATGTGCGGCCCTCTGAACGTCTCAGGGCTGGCTCCTTCCCGCTGTTGAGAGGACAGATTAGAGGTCACCTCTTCCCCGAGGCCCTCCCTGACCAGCTCACCTCGTCCTGCCTCTGTTCTCCCACCCAGTGCACTTTCTGTCTGGTACTTAGCATCTGACCCGACCTCACTCACTTTGTTTGTTGCCTTGCCTGTCCTCTCCTGCCCCACTAGGCCATATGCTCCAGAGAGTGGAGATTTGTTTTCTTTATTCGCAGCTAGGTTTCCATCCAGAGCAGTGCTTGGCAGATAGTATGTGCCTAAAACCATGTGTTCCATAGCACAGGAATTCCGCAGCCGCATAAGGAACAGTAACCATAACTGAAACAACTACAGCACGTGGGAGGTAAAACATGGGCTCTACGCCCTGGACAGGAGCACAGGTGCCCTTCAACTCTGAGCCAGCTCTCTCATACAAGGCTCTCAGTGAGTCTGGGACGTAGAGGTTGTTATTCCTCTTCTACAGGTGAGGAAACTGAGACTCACAAAGCTCGAGTGACTTGCCCAGGGTCACCCAGGGAAGAGGAGGGACAGCCCTGGCCTTGGCAGTACTACTGGGCTATGGCCCACGTCCAGGTCTGGCCTGGGATGCCTGTGACATCACAACTATTAGATGTCTATCACTCCCTGATAATTAATTTTATGGGACAAGTTGGCTGAGCCACAATGACTAGATATCAAGTCAAACATTATTCTGGATGTTTCAGTGGATGTGTTTTTCAGATGAGATTGGTATTTAAATCAGAAGACTTTGAATAAAACATTGCTCTCCATCACGTGGTGGGTCTCTTCCCCTCAACTGTAGGCCTTAATAGAACAAAGGCTGACCTCCCCTGACCAAGAGACTGCCTTTGGACTCAATCTACAAATCCTCCCTGAGTCTCCAGCTTGCTGGCCTACCCATTCTGGATGGAAATGGATTCAAACTACTGGTTTCTAGGACTTCAGCATTCTTTCCACTGGGTCACAGTCCTTCCTAGACAAAAAGGAAGAAATGGGCACATGAGCAAGAGAGATATAAAGACATGTAGAGGTTCAAAGAGTGAGTCCATCTTGCGGTGGTGGAAGTGATCGGGACCAGGCTCCATCCTTCTGGGGGCCCAATCTGCCGGTCAAGTTCCTGATGAGACTTTCTGGGCCCACTGAGGGATGACGGTGTTGATTTCTGGCAGGGTTGCAAGTGGGTAAAAAAATCTTGCTAAAACCCTGAACATTTAAAAACTAAATTATGGGGTGCCTGGGTGGCTCAGTGGGTTAAGCCGCTGCCTTCGGCTCAGGTCATGATCTCAGGGTCCTGGGATCGAGTCCCGCATCGGGCTCTCTGCTCAGCAGGGAGCCTGCTTCCTCCTCTCTCTCTCTCTGCCTGCCTCTCTGCCTACTTGTGATCTCCGTCTGTCAAATAAATAAATAAATAAATCTTTAAAAAAAAAAAAAAAAACTAAATTATGAGTTGATGAAATCTGACATCCTAATATCCTTTGATTTCCCAGCACAACATGTGAAGCCTCCTTCTGTGGACGCTAACATTCAGATAAAACCTGATCCTGAGTCAGGCAAAAAGGGACTTTGATGAGGTTGTTGTCACTCAAATTCCTACATGGTGTCTATGAAGATACGGCCCAGAGGCACTTTGTTGAGAAGTTTGGAGAACTTAATCCAAACAGTAACTCAAGCCCTTAATGTGCTATTACGTCCAAAAATGCTTTTAAATTGCCATGTTTTTAATAGAAAGATGAAAACAGAGATATTTTATTAAATATTTATCTCATTAATAAACACAAGATAATCACTGCTTTTTATTTTGAATTAACTTTCCCATTTGGGTTCAATGCACATTTCATAGACATATTCTTTTCTCTTGATGTGAGGGAACTTAATTACAAAAGCACAATTGGACTTCTACTCTGTATGAAAATGAAGCAAACGAAATTGCTTTTTTTCCCACAAAGGTTGTTGTTACGAAGAAACACAATTGAATATGACAGTTCTCTGCTACCCAGGAATTGTTTTTGGATGAAGTTTGGGGATTATGTGCAATTATACAACAGTAAATTTTCCATGACCATTCATGTTCAAGGACTTATTTTAAAAATAAAATGAAAGCCTAAGTACAGAATAAAAAGAACCACGGTAACAAGTGTTCTTTACACCTCTGTTACAGCGGTAAACAGATAGTGTTATATTTGTGTATTGGAAATCAGTATTACAAAAAAATTCGCAACAGGAAGTAGTTTGTTAGAAAACCATATCAGCAAGGCAAGGCATCTTTTTATCCCTCCTTTTCTGTGCTCCAAATATCCACTCTTCCTCCCTGTTACGTAGTTCCTTCTTCCTCTCTCTCTCTGGCAAGAAGAGACAAAGTGAGGATGGCAACTGGCAGTTCGGCACAGCAGGGGGCCTGTGGATGGATGGATGTGACTGGCTCCTGGCTTGCTTTCCCAGTTCCCAGAATATAAGTTTGCGATGGCTTCCCCCAGCAAGGCGTGGCCCACCAACACTGCCTATAGCCTTGAGGGCTAGGGACTGCACAGTGGCCGCTGGTGGGCGGAAGGAAGGTGGACAAAATTCACCCAGACAGCAGTGAGATGGGAGCCCTTGGAGTTGTCCTATGTGGTGGTATACTCTATCCCCTGAACCAGCCCCTCCAGAGGCAGGGCTTTATCCCATCCCTCTGGCTGGCCTCTGGGACATGGATGGCCTTGTGGCTCCTTCTCTCCAATGACCCCAAATCTACTAGGGATCCTTCAGAGCATCCAGCCCTAGAGCTCCCTGCAGCTGGGTTGAACTCTGTGTTTCTGCAGCTCCTGAGTCAAGGTGTTTGTACCTCCACTGCTTTGGTTGGCTCAGGGATCTCTGACAAGGTTTCTGACTCAGTTTTCCTACTTAGTGATAGTGGGCTACCCTCCTCCACAGTCCAGTTCATCATTCTAGGGTGGAACTGCAGCCCACTGCCTCATCTAACTCTTGCTAAACTCTTTCCACGGGGGCTGAATCCTGCCCTAATCCTACCCTTGAGCTTATCGTCAGATGTTCTGCAACAATGACTACTCTGCCTCTTGGACTTCCAATTTGTCTCTGGATCCCATCATCCTGGCTAGATATCCAAAGATTCCAAAATCTGGGATGAGTGAGAATGGTTGTCCTCTCAGACAAACTGTTTGGGGTTGCCTGGCTGTTATCTTTACGTGTCCTCCCCAAGCTCCCTTCTCCCCAGGGGTGACTGGGCTCCTATGACCTCGGTTTGGTCTCCCTCTGGGAAGTAAGCAGGTCTCCAGCCAACCCTGTATGCCACTCCATTTCCAACAAGTGTCCCTTGAGGAATATTTCAGGAAAGAAATTTATCTGATCACTACAGGCAGTGATCAAAGAAAACTAATTCCACTGTGTTTGTTACAACAACATTAGTGAAAGAAGTCAAGAATATAGCCTCAGAAGGAGCATAAAGTATGCAATAAAGGCCAATACATAATTAATGAATATCATGTCTCTAACAGTGTTCTGCAAAACTAAGCACACAATGTGTAATTATTCCTCACATCATCATAAAATAGGGGGTGGGCAGATGCTGGTTGCCTCTTATAAATAAGGAAACCAGAGAAAAAACAAACAATTTTCCCAAAGGAAGCCCAATAGACAGTAGAAATGAAACCCAATAATCTTGAAACACAGTTGTGTCGCACTTAACATGTCAGTATGAATCTCCATCTCAAATTTCCAGTGTTCTGAGGCAGTCACTTGGTGTATCTGTTTTACGGCATCTGCTGTGCAGAATCCCCTTGTAGCCATAAGTTCCAACCAGTTTGGGAGTCACACAAGGAAACCAGTCCATTGACTGACAAATGGCCCCATGGTATGATGGGTAAGAGCATGGAATCTATGTCATGTCGCTTCTGTGCCAATCCCACTTCTACTACTTGGACAGCTCTTTGGTGAGATTAATTAAATCAGTACATAGAAAGATAGTTGATGATGTTTTGATTAATATATGTGCTTGGCATATTTGTATAATTGGCACATTTATCGTGGTAAGCATGATGGAAGCAGTAGCTCTTACTATTACAATATATTCACATTTCATTTTGACTTCAAATTAGAATGAATTACCATCTTGATCACCCTTGTTATTCCTCACAATTGATCTGATCTGAAAGATCTCTGGTTTAAAAAAAAGAGAAAGGCTCAAATATATCCTCTAAGTTAGATAAACTGAATATATCCAACAAAAGAATTCTGTAAGTTATAAAGGCATTATTAGACTCTTCTGAAGGGGCCACAGATTCAAATGTCACCAGGCAGGTGACATGAAAGTGAGACGTAACCGGATGTAACACTAAATAGGAAAAATTTGAAGGAATATTGGCTAAACAAAGCATCCTTCAGATGAGGCTCATGAAGAATTAGTTTTAATGTATTTATTTGCACCTTTTTAGTATCTATCAAATCACTGCTATCTTTCACACTATAAAAGTTTAAATGTGTATATGTGTGTGTGTATATATATATTATATATATAATTATATATATATATATAATTACATTGTATAGACAGACTTTTTTCTTCTGCATATTTCAAAGGAAACTGTCACTGATTTTCGGGTGGAGCTAAATTCATGGAACCAATCTCCTCTGGTTTGGGTAATTCTAATTATTCCACAACTCCTCACCCTGAAATTGCTGAACCACAGATGTACCTATTTACATAAATCTAATTTGTGTTCTTGGGAATTTGTGTTCTCTTTTCTCTGTTAGAACGAAGATTCCTCCGGTGTAAAAACCATGTTTCTACTGAGCCTAATAACCAGACATATCTATTAAGTACCTAATTGTATCTAATGCTGAGCGAGGCAAACACGGAGAGATTTCAGAGCTCAGCCTGGCCTCTCATTCCCTTGGTTTCAGAGGTGGCTTATGTTCATGGAAACAGTCCCTGGAGCTGTGACGACCTCTAGGAAATATTTGCTGAGGGGTTATACCATGTCAGGTCTCTTCTGAGTGCTTTATTGTTTCTTTTAATCCTTCAACAACTCTCTCAGGCCATTCTTATTAGTATCCCCATTTTTAGATCAGCAAACTGAGCAGAGGAGATGAAGTACTTTGCCTGCTAAGATAGCAGATGAGGGCAGACTTGGGAGGAGAACCATGCTCTAGTCCCCAGTCTCCCTTCTCCATACCCCACGTATACACCACAGACCTGCAGAGCAGGTAGAACCCCTGGAATTCTTGTGAAGATCTCCTTGCCCCCCAACACAAGCACTTTCTAAAATATGGATTTTTGCACCCATCAAAGACTCATACCAAAGACAGGGTGACTGGGTATAGGTATCTACTCTTATTCCCGCATCCAAGCTCTAGACAATTGGGAAAAAAAAAAAAATTAATATTGCCATTACCACACGGGGAGAAAAAGAAATGTTAGTGGTTTCCCGGACAAAAGGAAGCAGAGGGGATAGGATTCGTGGCGAAACCAGAGTACAGGAAATCACGGCACAGGCAGACCCTTCTCAGAACCTACAGATCAAACAGACAAAAACAAAAGCAAGGCCTTGGAATAGTGGCCTAGCACAATTTATAAACTTGATCCGACTCTATAGAATTTTCTAACCCAAAATAGGGACTAAATATCCTCTTCAAGCATCCATAAAGCTGTCACAAAAACTAAAGGTGAATTCTGCTGAAATTAAAATCTCAACTGTCCCCGAAGCAGAAATCTTAGAAGTCAGTTTTGCTATCTGTACTGCATTAAATCTGAAACTACTATTTGAGGATGGAAGAGAAAAAAAACAAAACAAAACAACAACAACAACAACAACAAAAAAAGCAAAGCAGAGCAAAACAAAACAAAACAAAAAACCCCACACCTTTGGATATGAGGGTAAAAAAAAAAAATCCTTTTAATTTGTTCCATGTTATTTATAAAGATTATTTCCAAATGGATCACAGGTCCCATGTGTGTGAATAAGAGCAAAGACGCAGCAAGGGCAGTTTTCCCAGAGGTGTGGAGTGGGTGGAGATGATAGTGTGCTGAGAGTGATCTAGAAGCAGCACAACCAACAGAGCTCCAGAAAGGATCTGACTGCCCTCACTGCCCCCTCTCCCATCCCAGTCCCTCACTGCCTGGGCTCCTGCCTTGCTCAGTCTGAGCAAGACCTTGTCTGACTTGCTTGGCACTGGATCCTAGGGCCGAGAACAGACCCAGACCCAAGCCAAATGATTCGTATAGCTTTGGTGAAAATCTTTACTGAAGTTTGTCCCCTCAGCACATAATCCCTCCCAGAGGGGGCATTTAGTTACAACCTTCCCCCATCCCCAGCAAATAGCATGTCTGGCCAAGCTATACACACTCTGCAACTGACCAGACTCTTGAGTGCAAATTATCTAGTTTTGATCCTAAAACAAGATTACTATTCCCATTTTTCAGATGCTGAAGCTGAAGCCCTGCTTACCCAAGGTCATGGCTGAAGTGGTAGAGCTAAGATTTAGACACAGTCTAAAAATTGAAGAGCCCATGAAAATAAGTAAGCTAATATTTATTGATTTATGGAGTCCCTACTTTGTGCTAAGCATGGTGCTGGTGTTTTATAAAAATTATTATTATTTTTAAAAGATTCTATTTATTTATTTGACAGAGAGACAGTGAGAGAGGGAACACAAGCAGGGGGAGTAGGAGAGGGAGAAGCAGGCTTCCTGCAGAGCAGGAAGCGTGATGTGGGGCTCAACCCCAGGACCCTGGGATTGTGACCTGAGCCGAAGGCAATGCTTAATTACTGAGCCACCCAGGCGCCCTTATAAAAATTATCTTATTTTGTCCTCACAAGGACTTTGGGAGGTATTTATAATCTACACCCGTTTTCTATACCAATGAGGAAACCAGATAGGAATCTGCCAAGGTCACAAGTAGAGGAGCCAGAATTTGAACCTAGGTCATGGCTGCAAGTTTCATGCTCTTTTCCAAATGTACACTGCCCCTCATCAGACTCCCTGTTTCAACTTAACCATCATCAAGGCATTGACAAATAAGCCTTTCAATGCAATTTAATTCTGATCAAGGAGGATGTTGCTTTTGTAATATGAAAGTGATGCTTTATGAAACTAACTAAGCTTAGGAGCCATTTGAGAAAGTGAAATGCTATTGATTACTTAATAGTTACTGCATAAATCACCTTGGACACCTATCGTCTATTACTCTCTAAAGAGCAGGAACCCAGTATCTGGAAAAAGCTGGACAAATGTAGCACAATGATATTAGAATCTAGTTGGAAAGACCCACAATAAAGGTTTATAAATATTTCATAGGCTCACTAGTTATTTGTCCTATAGTTTTAGTTTTTATAACCATCATAATTAGTTATTTTCAAGAGAATATCTGGAAGGGAACCTTAAATTCTGATAGGTAACTACAGCAATATTATAAAAGCACAAATCATCTGGATTAATTTTATGTGAACTGTAGTCTAAAAGATATCAATTTATTGATTTAAGAAATAGGGTTGGAGACAGAAGCAATTCTTGGATACCTTCATAGAGCAAAATGAATAGCTCTAATTACTGAGTATGACACCCACTTTGTGTTTGCTACAAATTGTAGAGCCATAAATTTTAAAGCTACTTAGTGTTCCATATTCTTTAAGTGTTCTGAAATTGGGATCAATGTCCAGCCACACAAGAAAATTGTCCTCAAAGAATAAACGGTACATTCCTATTTTTCCGAGGGAAATGAAAATGTTGAGGCATTTATTTTAGGACATATAACAGGTCAGTAACTGGACTGATCTATTTGTTCTTTTACTCAGGCTTAAGTTCAAGGAACAATTTGGAATAGTTACTTGGTGACCGTAGGTTAACAGTGTGGGGGAAGGAGATAAGGTACAGGTAAGCTGGAGGTAATATACTTCACTGACTAGGATCATTTTAAAATACATTTGTTGAGATATAATTAACATAATAAATGGTACAAAGGATACAGTTTGATACATTTTGACATGTATATACACCTATGAAATCTTCACCATAATTAAGACAATGAACCTATCACCCCCAAAACTGTCCTCCAGCCTCTTTGTAATCCCTTCCTCCCACTCCTCTCCTTACCCCCGCCCCCAGCCCCACTGCCCCAGGCCACCACTGATCTGCTTCTGTCACTACAGATTAGTGTGCATTTTGCAGAATTTCATATAACTGGAATCACACAGCATGTACTTGTTTTTTTTTTTTTTTTTTTTTTTTTTTTGTTGTTGTTGTTCTTTAACTCAGTATCATTATTGTAAGACTCATCCATGTTGTTACATGTATCAGTCGTTTATTCCTTTTATTTCTGAGTAGTAGCCTGGGATGCGGACACACCACAACTTACTTTCTCTCTTCACTGGCTGATACTTGTGTGGTTTTCAGTTTGGATCTATTACGAGTAAAGACGGGCACCTTTGTGTACAAGACTCTGCAGATTCAAACTTTCACTTCTCTGGAATAACTACATAGTGGTGCAATGGCTGAGTCATATTGTAGCTGTATGTTTACCTTTGTAAGACACTGCTGAGCCGTTTTCCATATCGGTTGTACCACGTGACAAGCCCCAACCCCCCCACCCCCTGCCCCCACCGCCCGGAGGTGAGAGTTCCAGGTGCCCTTCATTCTCTCCGATACTCTTTTACTGTCACTCTTTTTCATCTTAGCCATCTGTGATTTTCAAAGATGATTTCCAGTTCTCTAGTTCATTTTTCCATTCTCTTACTATTGTCTTTTGAAGAGCAGAAAAACACATATATAATAGGATCTTGGGCTTTTTTTTTTAAATCCAGTCAAATGTCCACTTTATTTTTTTAAGATTTGATTTATTTATTTGACAGAGAGAGATATAGCAAGAGAGGGAACACAAGGAGGGGGAGTGGGAGAGGGGGAAGCAGGCTTCCGGCTGAGCAGGGAGCCTGATGCAGGGCTCGATCCCAGGACCCTGAGATCATGACCTGGGCCAAAGGCAGACGCTTGACGACTGAGCCACCCAGGCACCCCTAAATGTCCACCTTTTAATTGGAGCATATATTCTATTAACATTTCATGTTAATTACTGATGTGGTTGGAATTACCCCTGCCATTTTGCTCTTTGTTTTCTTATGTTTCGTGGTTACTTTGTTCCTCTGAGCCTTCTTTATTGCATTCTTTTGTAGTAAATAGATATTTCCTAGTATGCCATATTAATTCCTTTGTTGGTTCTGTAACTACTTCCAGCTATTTTCTTGGTGGTTGCTCTGAGGATTACTATGTACATCTTAATTTATCATAAAGTAGTTTAGATTAATACAATTTAATTTCATGAAAAATGTAGACATTTTTCTCCAGGATAGCACCATTCCATCCTCCCTTCTTTGAGCCGTGGTTGCCATACACACTTCATCTACATGTTACAGACTCAACAGTACAGTTTTGTAACTGTTGCTTTTTTTTACAATTTTCTTTTAAAGAAGTTAAGAGAAGAAAGAAGAAAATTGTATGTGTAGAGTCTTTTATATTAATCTACACATTTATCATGTCAGTACTCTTCACTTCTTCATACGGATTGGAGTTACTATTTGGGATCATTCCTTTGCTCCAATATGCCTGCCTTCCCTACCTGCTCCATTGTGCTATTATTGTCAGGTATATTAAAAATTTATATATGATAAGCTTAATAACACGGTTTTACAATTATTATTCATGCAACTGTCTTTTAAGCTAATTATCAGAAGAAAGTGTGTATTTCTTTAATAATTACCTACATAATAACCTTACTTGTATGCTTTATTCCTTTACGTGGACTTGGGTTATAGCCAGTTGTCATTCCCTTTCAAACTAAAGAACTTCCTTCAGTATTTCTTAACCATAGATTTTTTGGCGATCTACCCTAAATGAAGTCAGCCTCTTGGTCACCCTCTGGGAGAAGCATGGCACCATGGAGTTGGGGGGCAGAGAAGGAAGGCAGCCAACCTCACTAAAATTCCGTGGGCTCCCATGTTTCCTTCCCAGTTCAGTAGCTTTTCTGAATGACCATTTCTCAATCTGTTGTCTGCCTTTGTTCAATTTCTAGAGTTCCAGAATGATTCTTTTTGACTGCTTTGTCTAGCTTTGTTTTGTTTTTTAGGGAGAGGATTTGCTGAGACCCCATTCATAATCTAAAACTACCATCTTGGGGCTCCTGGGTGGCTCAGTTGGTTAAGCGTCGGATTCTTGATTTCAGCTCTGGTCATAATCGCAGGATCATGAGATGGAGCCCTATGTTGGGCTCTGTGTTCAGCAGGGAGTCTGTTTGCAATTCTCTCTCCCCCCTCTGCCCCTCCTCCCATGCACACATGCCCATGCTCACATGCGTGTGCACAATCTCTCTCAAATAAATAAATAAATCTTAAAAAAAAAAAGAAGTATCATCTTGATGGTCTTGTTGCTGTTCCATCAGTTTTGGTTCTCCTTTTCTGCTTTCTATGCCTTTGGATGAATTGTGTTTTAAAATTCTATTTTTTAAAAAATTTTATTTATTTATTTGACAGAGAGAGAGAGATCACAAGTAGGCAGAACGGCAGGCAGAGGGGCAGGGGGGAAGCAGGCTCCCTGCTGAGCAGAGAGCCCAATGCAGGGTTTGATCCCAGGACCCTGAGATCATGACCTGAAGTGAAGGCAGAGGCTTAACCCACTGAGCCACCCAGGTGCCCTAAAGTTTTATTTTATCTGCTTTGTTGGTTCATTAGCTATTACACTTTATTTTGTTATTTTCGTATTTACTTTAAGGGTTATATCATACATAATAAACCCACAGTCTACCTTCAGATGATGCTCTACTGCATCACATATGTTATAGGAACCTTATAAGACTATCCTTCTTTATTCCTCCTGGCCTTTGTGCTACTATTCTCATACATTTCAGTTCTGCAAATATTATAAGCCCCATAAAACTTCATATTTTTTTTTTGTTTAAATAGTTGATTACTTTTTAAAGAGATTAAAATAGAACCAAAAAAATCCTTTCTCTTCATCTATGTAGTTATTGTTTCTGGTTCTCTTTGTTTCTTTGTGTAAACCCAGATTTCCATCGTGTATCATTTTCTGCCTGCCTGAAAGAGATCTTTTAGTATTTCTTATTGTTCAGGTCTGTTCCTGAGGAACTGTTTTAGCTTTTGTATGCTTATGTATGTGTTGCCTTTATTCTAGAAGATGTTTTTGCTGGGTAAAGAATTCCAGGTTGAAATTTTTTTTTTCTTTTTCTTTCTTTAGTACTCTAAAGGTAATGCTTCATTGTCTCATAGCTTGCAGTAGTTCCACTAAGAAATCTGCTGTCATATGTGTCTTTGTCACTGTATGTGGTAGGTCTTTTTTTTCTCTATTTCTTATTAAGATTTTCTCTTGTTACTTGTTTTTAAGTGATTTGATGATGATGTGCATTGGTATACTTCTATGTTTCTTTAGCTTGTGTTTGTTGAGCTTTTTCTATCTGTGGATTTATAGTTATCATCAAATATGGAAAGATTCTGGCTATTTTTCTTTTCCTCTTCTTTCTGTCCTTCAGAAACTCCAGTTAGATAAATTAGGCCACTTGAGGTTGCCCCACACCTTGCTGATGCTCTACTCAATTTCTGGTCTTTTTTTTTTTTTTTTTTTCTCTGCATATGACCTTTTGGATATTTTCTACTACTATATCTTCAAGTTTGCTCTTTTCTTTTGAAATGCCTGATCTGCCATTAACCTCATTTATTTCATTTTTAAATCTTAGTAGTTTTCAATCCTAGGAGTTTGGTTTGTGTTCTCCTTTATATAATCCCCCCCCCCCATATCTCTAACATAGTCAGCTTTTTCCTAGCTTCTTGATAGAGAGTGTAAAATGTAGTCACAGTAATTGTTTTAATGTCTTTATCTACTAATTGTATTATTGCTTTTATTTCTGGGTAAATTTCAATTGACTGACTTTTCATTATAGGTTGTATTTTTCTGCTGATTTGCATGTCTGGTAATTTTTTATTGGTCATTCATTCCTAAAAATATTCTTGTGCTTTGATCTGGGATTCAGTTATTTGGAAACACTTTGATCTTTTGGGGTCTTGCTTTTGAGCTTTGTTAGGTAGAAGCAGAAATGTGCTTAGTTGAAGGTTAATGGTCCCACCACTGAGGCAAGAGCCTTCATAGTACTCTAATACTTCATGAATGATGAGGTTTTCCACTCTAGCCATTACATATAAACACTATTCTCTGCCCTCTGTCAATTCAGGCACTATTCTCTCTAATCCTTTTGGGTGACTCTTTCCCTTGCCTTGAGTAGTTTACTCATATGGATGTACTAATCAGTGCTCAGTTGAATATTTAAGGGGAACCCTCTGCAGACCTCCAGAGTTCTCTCCTCTACAGTATTCTTCCTTGTCTCTCAGCTGCCCTGGTGTCCCAGGGCTTACTGCTCTATCTCCAGAACTCAGGGAGTCCACTTGGCTCTGTCTGTATTTCCCGTTCCTGACCTGTGAACTGGGAAACTTCTCTAGGCAGAAATCAGGAATAATTACAGGACACATCTCATTACTTCCCCATCTCTCAGGAATCTCTTTCCTTTGTTGCTTGATGTGAAATGTCTTAAAAGCCATTGTTTCATACAGTTTGTCTTGCTCTTTAGTTGTTTCTGGCGCAACAGTAAATCTGTAAAAACTGTTTGTTCATCCTAGCCAAAGTAGAAGTCTAATCAATATTTTCTGGAAGGCGTTTTTATTTACAACTTTTTATTCAACATCTACTATATACAAAGCACTACGTCTACTATTTGCATGGCTCCCTAGGGTTTTGCTCTTGAGAGGTGGCATTAGGGAAGGGAAAGGAGGCAGAATCACAAGAGACAAGATATGATCATCCCCATCAAGGAACTCACAGTCTGGTTGGGGAAAAACAAGATACAGTCAGAGACCAGAGTTAAGGTAACTAATACTGCAGAGAAGAAGATAAGGATATGGAAACATTTATTCAACAAATATATATTGAGAGCTTATTCTAATTGCTGAGAGGTGAAGTGATGATCCAGACATGACCCCCCCCTTCCCGAAGCTTACATTTTTGTGGGAAAACAAACAACAAGCAGATAAATCAATACGTGTAATCTTAGAAATTAGTAAGAGCAACAAAGGAAGCTTGAACAGGGTAAGGGGACAGATAATGGCTGAGGTGCTATTTGTAAAGGGGAAGCCTCTCTGAGGCAAGGCCATTGGAGGGGAGAACTGAACCAGTGAAGCAACTGGTAAGAAAAACTGACCCATACATTTCAGAGAAGGAGGTTTTCCTTCCAGCTAAGGTGGGCAGTGAAGGCTCATGAAGGTTACATTTGAATTTCCACAAGATCTTCATAAAGAATGGTCCGTTGCTGGTGAAAGACACAGATAAGAAGGGCTAAGGCATTTTTGTAGGACAGGGAATACAGATGCTTGCCTGGGGGCAAGTATTTGGCAAGAAGTGAATGAAATAAGTAAGAGAGAATCTTGGTGCCCCACTGCAGAAGGCCTGAGCAGCCGAGCTAGGGATTTTGGTGGGCTTTGCCAGAGTTGGGTAAAGAGGTGAAGCCATGCAAGCTTTGAGAGGACCACTCAAGTCCTCATGAGTAGAGGAGGAATGAGTACATGGTGCAAGGAAGGAAGAGAGCAGCGAGGGTCAGTGTGTCCGCCCTAGAGTAGGGCCAGAGGAAGCATTATCACTGCTTAGACACTTGGTGGCACATTGGGCAGCCAAGAGGTTAGGGGTCAGTGATGCCCCCAGAGTTAAAATTCATTGCAAAGGCTTGAACTAAGGGACTACGAACTCAGATGGTAAAGGAGACTTTCCGCAAAGAAAGACTCAACTTAAAAATACGACTGTTGATTTTAAACTAGTTTCTCATGGTGCCTTCTTTTAATCCAACGATAGGAGGGCAGTGACACCCATGGGCTCTCATGTTGTAACAAACTTGATTTTCAAGTGAGCAGCTCAAATCCAGCATCTTTGAAAGTCTGAAACATCTCATTTTCTCTGCCAGCTGAAGGCGTTAAGATCACCGTGTTCAGAAAATCTTTTTATTTTTCCCATCAGGACAAAGGTTTCTGAAAAGACAGAGGCGAGCTTCTTTAGACCTCACAGAAAGCAAACTACGCTCGAGGGACAATTGCAAATGAACTAAGGGAAGCTGTAGCCAAATGAGATGCGACAAACAACTGTCATATTCCAAACGGTCAATCAAAAGCTGGAACAGCGTGAATGTAACAGAAGTCCATTATGATGAAAATAATGATCTCGGGACAAGGGATCCTTAACGATTTGCAAATTTAAGTACAAGGTAAATATTCATCCATGTCCAACTGGTAACTTTCAAGTTCTAACCATCTTATGTGGCTGAGAGTATTACCCACAAGGGTGGGGGCACTTTTAAAGTGAGAGGGGAAGCAAAAAAGTTATCTTCATTTTAATTTCAGTATGATTGCAGAATACCAAGGTATACCAGAAATGGGAAGGATACACTAAGGGGTATCTTTTTTACATTCCAGAGTATCTCACTGTTTGGGCAGAATGGTTCTCTTACTGGAATTGTTCACAAAGCAACCTATTATATGGTGAGATGTACCCTCTGGGCACCATTGAAATTAATATGAAAGGAACAATCAAGAATGCCAAGAGCAGTGCATAGAACGCAGGTAGGTGGTGGAAGACAGATAAGCAGCCTCGAGGTTTAAGTTGCAGAATCTGAAGCTGCAGAAAGATGTGTTATACAATTTACATTACAACCAGTCATGATTTTAGAATGGGTAATGAAAAGCTCATAGAGTTAAGTATTGAGTCCATTAAAAACACACACACACACACACACAAAAAGCTTTGCAACAAAAGGGAACTAAATGATGAGTATATAGACAAAGAAGATAATCAGAGTGCAGGAGGAGAAAGCCGGACTTGCTTTCACAAAATTCTTCTAGTTTTGGCAACTTTACCTGCACATTGCGTGTAGCGTTCTCTCTCCAGTTGAATCATTTTTATAAGAGGGTTTCTCAACCCTGGAACTAGTGATATTTGGGGCCAGAGCACTCTCTGTTTTGGGGTCATCCTCTGTCGGCCTCCTAGGATGTTTAGCAGTGTCCGTAGCCTCAACCCCCCCATCCCCACCCCCTGGGATGCCAGGAGCACCTGTTCTCTCCGCTGTGACAAACAAAAATGTCTCCAGGCATTGCCAAAGTCCCCACGGAGGCTAAGATCTGCCCCCAATGGAGAAAGCAACAATATAAACTACTCTAGTGAATTACTCTGCTTCAAATCATATGTACTTCATCCTTTAAAGAGCATCACTTATAATAAAATGGTAATTTTAGCTAAAAAAAAAAAAAAAAATCTGCACACCAAATTAATCTGGAGTGCAACCTAACAGTCAGGTGCTGCCGAAGCGAGCACAACAGTCGTGTAAAATAACTAATTTACATGAGTTCTGGAAGAATCTCTTTGCTGACTTTTCATTCTACCTTCAAACAGTTGGCAAAAGCCTTTGGTCTCCTGTCCATTCATGTAGGGAGCACCACTTGGTCACAGATAGTTTCCCTCTTATGACACAGCAGCAAAATAGTTGTTCAACACTTTCCCTACTTGATAAGATGGAAAAAGAAAGCGGATATATTCTGTAAATGAGGGAGAGACACGGAAGCATCAGGAATGTTGTCATGGTCACCAGGATATCTGAGGTGTAGGGGGGCATTTTGATTCTTCTGCAGCAAGATATTCTTTATGACGGCATACTGGCTACATGGTTTTTGCAGTAAATTAAACTCGTGTTCACTATATCTTTTCCTACTCTGGAGATAGGGCGAGATGATTAATTCCATGAGGACAGGGACAATATCTTGTGTGCCTTGCTCATCCCTGTATCCATAACACCTATGCCAGTGCCTGACTTATTGCCAGCACCTAACGGATGTTTGTTGAATGAATAAATGAACAAACAAGGACAGAAATGCTAACTTCCAAGCAAATAGATTAGGCTGTCCGTTCCTTATCTTTTATTTCTGTGCCACAGCCAATTCTGTGGTTGGCAGCTGGCACATAGTAGGTAGTCAGCAAACTTCTGTGGAACCCATCTGAATGGAAGGTCTCTGCCTGTGTCTCCTGGGCAGCAAAGTCCCTCTGGGCAGGTGTGCTGACTGAATCTGGTGGCCATGATCACCCGTTCAGCTGTATCCAAGCATAACACGAGCACATATCCCACCATGAAGACTCAAATTAAGACATCTTATGTGGGAAGATTTTAATACATGCTCCACAAAAGGACATTGTCACCCTCTTTGATGGGTAAGGAGGCAGATTTGGTCCCTGAACATCTGGATGCTATTACCACCGGGTGTCTAAGGTGCCACAAAGCCACCCAAACGCAAGATGTGACATTATTGGTCCTGCTGCAGCCCAGCCAAAGGCTTGGGAATGTACTGTGCAAATTAAATCATCGCAGGCATCAAGGAGTTTATCCTCATCGTAAATGGCATTATCTCTCATATTGAAACTTGAACAACTCGTCTAAAATGAAAAATCAAAAGTGTGCCAAAAAGCAGAGCTGCTGGAGGAATAATGATGTGGCTCCTGGGGAAGGCGCCGAGACTCTGTAAGAATAGAGGGCCCAGCGAGTAGAACACTGGAATACGCGGGAGGCTCGTGGAATGACAGTGCCCAGAAGCTACTGTGAATAGTAATGACAGGCAATAAAATACCCCTTTAAAAATCCAGCAAAAGATAAAGACAGTAGATTGTAGCGATGCTTCAATAACCAACTGTTAGTAGATTAGCATAGGCATGGCGAGAAAACACAACTAAAAATTATTCAATCATACCAAATGCTTGCAGGGAAACTAGGCCAAGAAAGCAATCAAAATCAAATAGAAGCAAGGTGTGTTTATATAACTCTGTAGTTCAAAAACACTGAGAAACGTATTGAAAAGATATTTCAAGGGTTTCTATCTCCAGTTTAAGAAAAAAAAAATTAATGAAACCTTCGTTAACATGACGAACGAAGAACACAGTTCTCTTTCCCTCCCCACCCCCTCAACCAGGGTTACTAGGAGACGCCATATTCCGTGTGAGAACTCCAGGACGCAGTCATAAAATACAACACACATTTATGCAATTTGCATTAAGTTTGGTTCTACAACATATGTGGCAGACCTCTTGAATTAAATGCATTCAATGTTTTCAGTAAGAAAAAGAAGATTCATGACTCATAGATGTCATAAATGAAATACAGCATACAGGTAGTAATTACTCAAATTGCATTCTTGAGTCTTTGAAGATAAATCAGCCAACAATGAGAAATTGATAGCTAATGCTGCAATTAGCTACAGGTACAACAGAGTGACCTATATAACTTCCCACTTTAAAAAAATCTAAAATTTACACGGGTTAATAGCATAAAAGATTCTTCATTGTTACTCATGGCAGAAATGCAGTTCTATAAATGCACTAGTGTGGCCTCCTGATGATAACTGCTTGAAGAATTCAGAGGTAGAATTACTCATGTTTTGTTTTGTTTTTTTTTTAAGATTTTATTTATTTATTTGACAGAGAAAGAGAAATCATGAGTAGGCAGAGAGGCAGGCAGAGAGTGAGAGGGGGAAGCAGCCTCCCTGCCAAGTAGAGAGCCAGACGTGGGGCTTAATCCCGGGACCCTGAGACCACAACCAGAGCCAAAGGCAGAGGCTCAACCCATTGAACCACCCAGATGCGCCCCTTCCCATATTCATTCTTTGAATAAGAAAGGCTCAGATTAAACTAACACTCACTGAGCCCTACTGTGTCTGAGAGACTCAAATGAGATCTCAATCTTCCCATTGGTTCCTTGTGGCTAGATATGTTCCCATTTCACAAACAAGGGAATGGGGGCAGGGGTGATGTTGATGTGGCTTTCCCAAGGCCATGTGTATTGGCCTTCCTGCCCCTCACCTCAGTGGGCTAGGGATGGGAGTGAGAGATGGCTGTCAGAGCATTCTTGCTGAGCCAGAAGGTAGGGTTAGTCTATGTACATGTATTTTCCTGAAAATATTCCTTCTGCTGGGAAACATCCCTTCTCCCTCAATCACTAATAGTTTTGTTGAGGCTATGGGTTTGAGAGGAGTTGACCTCTGAATCCTAGTCCAGGAAGCAGCATATGAACCAGCTGGCCACTTGGAGCACAGGATGAGGAGGGGTCAACTGGAGAACCTACTCCCTGGGTTCTTAAGTTCATAGGACCACATGGGTCTGAGCTGTAGTGGCCTCATTGCTCCATGTAAGACAAATCCGCTGATGACCAGCCAGCACAGGGAAACAGGAGATGGAGAGATATAATGTTATCAACATAATTTAATTGTGCCCTGAAGCCAACTCTACTTCTTAAAATGTTTGTTATTGTTATTATTGACTTCATTGTCTTTTCCAATTTCATGAGTTTGCCCCTAATGTCCCTTCTCTGTTCCAGGATCCCATGTGGGATGCCACATTATATTAGCCTTGAGGTCTCCTTAGACCTCTCTGGACTGTGACACTTTCTCAGACTCCCATTTCTTTCATTGGCCTTGGTAGTGTTAAAGAGTGCTGGTCAGTTATTTTGCACTATGTCCCTCGGTGTTGGTCCATCTGAGCCTCTTCTTGTGGTTGGACCAGGGTAATGGGCTTAGGCAGAAAGGTAGGCGGAAGCACCATTCTCATAGCATAGTATCAAGGATACGTAATTTATCACTGGCAAGGTTGTGACTGTCCTTCATCACAGACCACCAAGAACACAACTGTAGTTAAATGAGTTGTCCCCATCACTCCCTGTGCTGAGGGAGAACACACGCCATGGGAAGCGGAGGGTGACTCTGCAGGAAGATGTTAGAAACAACCTATGATAGGCTTTGGGCTTTGACCGGGTGATTTGGAGGCAGGTCTAAGGAATTGGGGGTTTCCTTTCAATTGCTGTCGGGAAACCTGGCAGTTTTATGATTGGTATCTCTAATAAATCTCATCTATAGGGAGAGGAGAGTAGCATAAACGCCCCCACCTGCCCTTTCCAGTAATCAAATTCTTTTGTATAACTGATAACAAATAGCAGATCACTGATGTATATCATATAAAACAAAACCAGAACTTTGGGTTTATCTATGACATGGCATCTTGTCAGAGACTAACGCCGTCTAGGTGTGAGAGCCAGACCAGCCTCTGAGCGTCAGGGGCATTTTCCTTCTCAGTGCTCACCTTGGTCACCCATATTGCCAAGTCCCTCCACCGTGTGGTCACTTTCCAGCTCTTTCCACACTGTCTTCCTGGAAGGAAGTCACAGGTGTGGCCAACCTTCTTGGGGTGGTGGTTATGCTCCACCAACCGGAGCAGTTGTCCTTGAATGTTTGCATCTTGTTTTTCACTTTGGCTGGTCTGAGTCAGGTTTTGAGGAATCCTGAACAGTTCTGATGAATGTTCTCAGGCCTCAGGGTCCTTTCTTGCTCTTAGGACTGCTATGCTGAGTTCAGGTCCTCTTGTTACTGAAGCCCTTACAATAAAGTCACCAGGGAGATCTCTTTGAAGACAGATTAAGGAGGAGGAGGATATGTCTAGACTAATGAACCAGGCTCTGGGTTTTTTTCAGAAAAAAATCCCATTGTGGTGGAGGGTGGGGGTTGTTATCATGTATCAAATTAGAAATGAACTTCTGGGAGCTGGACTCTCCACCATGGTCCAGGTAAGAACTTACTCTAAAAATTCAATCTGAACAGAAAACCAAGTGCTATGCAATTTGTCTGTCTAGAAACAATGAAGATCCACACTGTGGGGAGTGGAGTTCCTAACAAATGAATGAAGCCTCGCGCTGGGATGATCTGAAGAAAACAGGTTGCTCTTAAAAAAAAAAAAAAAAACCAACCAGGAGCTTTTGTTCTGCACTAGAAAAGATAGAGTTCTTTCCCTTCAGCAGCCGGCTCCTATTCACTGCCAGCTTTTTTCTCCTGTGCAGGAAAATCAATAAAGACAATAAATAAATGGCAATCCCATTGAGGGCTGCTTACTAAGTGATTAAATGTTTCAAACCCCAAATACTTGCATGCTTCAGGGATACAAATCTGAATGAACATATGTAAATGGAATTAATGCTCAAATAATTTTCTAGTTACTTAGCACAAATGTGCAATTATTAATACTGCCATAATTTATGTTTGAATATTTATCCCAGTTTTCCTAAGCATAAAACCTTTAATCTACTTTTCTGACATAATTTGAAAATAGATACGGGAATCTTTTTAATCATCTTATGCTTTTTGTAGAGAAAGGAAGGAGACAGATTAAAAAAAAAAAAAGAAAAGCCTCAGGTAAGGTGGGATCATTTCTTTTTTTTTTTTTTTAAAGATTTTATTATTTATATGACACAAAGAGATCACAAGTAGGCAGAGAGGCAGGCAGAAAGAGAGAGGAGGAAGCAGGCTCCCTGCTGAGCAGAGAGCCCGATGCGGAACTCGATCCTAGGACCCTGAGATCATGACCTGAGCCGAAGGCAGCGGTTTAACCCACTGAGCCACCCAGGCGCCCCGGTGGGATCATTTCTGATGTCTCCACTCCCCCTACCAGAAAGGGAAGCAAATGATCCTTCCAAATCTGTGATGAATTTGATATGGGGATATCAGTTTCAATTTTACTCTTTGTTCCAAGGACCCTGACCATGCAAAGAAGGGTTTTTACCTCAACTTGAGAATTACAGTCCCATAAATGCCACCCAAGAGTTTTTAAAACTTGGATGCAGGACAGAAAAGCTTCCCTGTCCAACTTCTTCACCTACCTTTCTCTCCCTGCCCTCCCTGCCCTCCACAGTGGGAGGGGGGGAAAGCAGATGTGGAGAAAGATCAAGAAGACAAGGAAAGAGCCTCTTCTACCTGCCCTTTATTTTATGGGAAGGAAGGCTGGGGTCTGAATTCCAGTTCAGACACTCTCTCCCTGGGTGATCTTGGAGAAAGAAGTCCTCTATGAAGCTCTGTCTCACCATCTGCTAAAGAAGGATGGAGGGAAGGGGATAGGAAAGAGGGTGAAAATGGAAGGACCAAAGAGGTGAAGGAAGGAGAAGGGCAGTCTCTAAAACTTCCTTCCAGACTTGTGTCTCCAGCTCCGAAATTCCAGATTCAGCCATCCTTGTCTGCAAGGCCTTCTACTTCTCTTACGTCCTGCCAGCCTCATCCCTCCTGCCTCCTGGTGGCGTGATGACCATGGGCCTGCTATCTAGGAAGGTCCACTGAGTTGGGATTAATAACACAGTTTTCACTGTCTACAAACCTTCAAAGTCCCAGGCATATAGGGATTGGAGGACTGACTTGGGTTTAAATGTTAATGACATAAATATATTTCTAGCTTAATCAAAATGAAAACAGTGGTGTCAGGGAATATTGTTGACACTGATTTGGTAACAGGAAATGGAGGACTAAGTAAGAAAGTAAAACTATTAAAAAGCTGGTTTGGTTATAAAAGCTAAATAATACATTTACTTGAACCCCTAATCTGTATCTCATTACTACACAGAATCTTGTTCTTCCTGAAATATAAGTTAAATTAAACAGAATAAATTCTTTTTTTTTTTTTTTTAAAGATTTTATTTATTTATTTGACAGAGAGAAATTACAAGTACACTGAGAGGCAGGCAGAGAGAGAGAGAAGGAAGCAGGCTCCCTGCTGAGCAGAGAGCCCGATGCGGGACTCGATCCCAGGACCCTGAGATCATGACCTGAGCCGAAGGCAGCGGCTTAACCCACTGAGCCACCCAGGCGCCCTAAACAGAATAAATTCTTAAAATATGTGTTTATTATTTATTTTGAATTAAGCATTTCAATCACCTTGTTCAAAATACAAAAATTTCCAAGTGTGTGTACAATGAAAAGTCTTTCTTGGGCATCTAGTTCCCCACCCCAGGGGTAAACAATGTTCCTAGTTTCCTATGTATCCTTGTTTATAAAAGTAAATACATAGGGGTGCCTGAGTATCACAGTCAGTTAAGTAGCTGACTCTGTTTTCAGCTCAAGTTGTGGTCCCGGCGTCGTGGGATCAAGCCCCATGTCGGACTTTGCACTCAGAGCAAAGTCTGCTTAAGACTCCCATTCCCCCACACTTGCTCATGCTCTCTCTCTCTATCTCTCACATAAATAAATAGATAAATAAAAAATAGATAGATAAATAAAATAGATAGATTAAATGTACAGATTGTTCTTTCTCCCTTTTTACCCAAATGATGACCCACCATAAGCTGTGTAGATTTCATATCATTAAGAAAAGATAATCAGGTCACATAAACTTAGCCCTCATAATTGTCTCCTCATTAATGTAAAAAAAAAAGGTGGACATATTTTGATTGTCACTGATATTTGTTTACGTATAGGATAAATACATGCACAGAGCTTAAAACATGCCAAGCATTGTTCTAAACTCTGTATTAACCCATTTGATGCTCATCTATCCTGGGATCTTTAAAAGGAATCCTAAAAGAAGACTCAGTTTATTTAAACAGTGGTTCTCAAGGGAGTTGTACCACCCCCTAGGGGGAATTTTTGAAATTTGCGGAGGTAATTTTTGGTTGTTACAGTGACTGGTGGGCATCACTGGTAGCTATTTGGTTAATACCCTGCAGCGAATGGGACGGTCCTCCACAACAAAGCATCATCCTGCCTTTAGTATAACTTTGGAATGTCCCACTTCATATTATCGTTCAACTCTAGAACCTAAGTGTTCACCATAAAAGCACAAAATACTTTTTGCATGGTTTCCATGTACATTGAAATTTCCAAAAATGCAACAGTGATGTAAATGGAGGGAAAACTGCATTTTGTTTCACTGTGCATTTTATCATGAGTTTTTCACTATTTCAGAAAATTATATTGTTGACAGCAATTCTTCCTGTGGGATTTGAGTCTTCAGTGCAGCACAGCTGTATCAGAGCAGACCATGTCCCTGCGAATTCATCAGTCTACATCACCAAGAGTCTCAAACTCGCTTAACTATTTCAAAGTATGATTTTGAATCAAGAAACCTAGAGATGGATGTTGGGATGTGCTTTCAAACACTTGTAAAACTCTTTCAACTCCACAGACCACGATCAATACTAAAAATGAGAGTCACCAAAGAATTCTGGAATCTGCGTGGCTGTTACCTTGCTTGTCTATCCTGCCTTGTTCCTGATAGGCGTCACCTCTAGGCAAGTGGGAGCCTGGGACTTGGTATAAAAGCAGGACTTCTGAAGCGTGTGTGTGGTATGGGAGGGACTACTTGACTTTGTATCTTAGGCAAGAGCTGGTCCAGGAAAACAACAACAACAACAACAACAAACATTCAAAATAGGTGGGGTGGCAGAGAGGGAACAGAGACTGTGGAAACAGGAAGCAGAACCTGAAAGATTCTCAGAGAGGGTGAGGGCAGTGGGACTTCTGTGATAACCTGAAGGGGAGCCAGAAGGACCCTGGGGTGCCTTCCCTCCTAGAAACCAGGCTGGGCTATTAACCGACCACAAGGAATGTACAGACGGAATGCAGCCACTTTAATGAGCTAACACCAAGGTAAAAGACTTAAAGACTTTGCAATCTGGTTTTGTAGATGTGATGGTGACTTTGTTATCTTCCTTCACGTGAAAATACTGCTGTTTGAATTTGAGGAAGCAACAGAGATAAAGGAAACAAACATTTAGCATAAACAGACTTAGACAACATGTTTATTGATTCTTTAGGGATTTAAATATAGGACAGGCCATTTAGCCAGTACTGGGTGTACGTTTTTGATAAATGTAACCTAAAAACACTTAGTGTAAGACTGAAGATATGGTCAGCTTCCCTGTCTCGTGGTAGGTGGGGAGGGCTGGAAGAGGAGAGGACCTGTGAATGGAGAAGAATCGGGAGCACAAGCATTTTAAGGAGCAACTTTTCAGCTGCTTATTATGCAGCTAGTGTTTTGCTTGATGAATGCAGAAAAATACATCATGAAATTTAACTTTTGGTAAACTGTGCATACCACTGTGATCAACAGTGTTTGCTTTCAAGACAACTGGAAAATGTTTTAACTAAACAGGTTATACAATCCCCCATCCAAATTTCCATCTTCCCTTATTTCTTAGTTTCTCCATTTCTGTCTATTATAATACCACCTTGCCTACATCTGATTTGGTGTCAAGTTCCAAAATTTCTTTGAGTCTATTCTGTTTCTTTTTTGATGTCCTCACTGCTATCTTTCTTTCTTTCTTTTTTTTTAAAGATTTTATTTATATATTTGACAGACAGAGATCACAAGTAGGAAGAGAGGCAGGCAAAGAGAGAGAGAGATGGGGAAGCAGACGCCCCACTGAGCAGAGAGCCTGATGTGGGGCTTGATCCCAGGACCCTGGCATCATGACCTGAGCTGAAGGCAGAGGCTTTAACCCATTGAGCCACCCATGCGTCCCCTACTGCTATGTTTCTAATGTAGAGCCTGGTTGTTTTTCCCTTTTTGTCTTCCATGTGAATATTGTTGAGCAGAGGGAGAGAATTTTTTTAAGGTTTTATGTATTTATTTGTCAGAGAGAGAGAGAGAGAAACTGAGCAAACAGTGGGAATGGCAGGTAGAGGAAGGAGCAGGCTCCCCACTGAGCAAGGAACCCAATGAGGCACTTGATCTCGGGACCCTGAGATCATGACGTGAGCCAAAGGCAGTGGCTTAACTGACTGAGCCACCCAGGTGTCCCAGGAAAAAGAGAATCTTAAGCAGGCTCCATACCCAGATGCCCCAAGACATTGTTGACATATCAGTCTTCCCCAGTGTTCATCAGTCGTTCTTCCAATCAAATATTTTCCTTCATCTACTAGGTATGAGACTTTCTGCTTCTTTTCAACTTCTTCTAAAATCTGTTTATATATGTTTTCTTGCATTCACTTCAACACTTTACTCCCTCATTAATCCATTACTGAATCTTACTGATGCTGCCACCGAGATCTCTTTTGAATCCACCACTTTCTTCCTTTCCTTGCTACCACTCTAGTCCAACCCCTACCTGTGTCTGTGTCCCAACTGGTTACATCATCTCTCATGGCCCTCTCCAGTCCATCCTCAATTTTCAATAAGAGTTAATTTTTTTTAAAAATGTACATTAGAGTAGATCCCCTCTCTTAAAACCCCCTTCACTGGTTTTCTATTGGAGTTAAAAACTCCCTAACTTGAGCTATAGGGCCCTTCACCATCTGTCTCCTACTTACATCTCAAGCCCCAAATTGTGCTACTCTATCCCTCACTCACCATTTTCCAGTTATATAAGCAACCATCACTCTATCTGTATGTTTCATTCATTTCCCAAGCTTTCTTCCACTTTTACCAGGCTATTTCTCCTAAGCCCCTACCTTTCACCCAAAGAACACGTTCTTATCCTATTGGTCTCATGATAGCATTGTTAGAAATATAAAAATTCTTGAGGAAATTAACTAAAACGGGATCTTCATGAAACTCCAGATCAACAGTGAGATGATAAAACACAAGAATAATATGAAAAGTGAACTGGGAAAACAAGAAATTGAGGGCAAAATAAATCCAAATGCAGAATGAATCAATCCATTACAAACAAGGAGAAGAGAATTTGGTTTTGTAGAAAACTGAGTCAGAGACATGCAGAAGAGATTTGAGAAAGTCAAAGAGAATACAGAAAGAAACATTAAAAAATAAGAGGCAAAATGATAGATATGGAGGACAGACAGCAAAGATCAATATTCAAAATAACGGACATCCTAAAACAGAGAACATATCAAAAGGAGCAGAAAAATTTATTCAAAAGATAATAGAAAAAACTTTTTTGATGTGAAAAAACTGCATCTGCCTGATTAGGCTCTCAGAGAAACAGCCAATATGATCTATAGGGATATAGATGAGATATAGTATTATAGGAATTGGTCCACATGGTTATAGAGACTGAGAAGACCCATGATCTGCTGTCTGCAAGCTGGAGAACCAGGAAAGCTGGTGGTAGAATTCAGTCTGCATCCAAAGGCCTGAGAATCAGGGTGCCAACCAAGCAAGGGTGCTAAGTCCCACTCTCAGTCTGCAGTCCCCCGAACCAAGAGCACTGATATTCAAAGGCAGGAGAAAGTGGATGTCCCAGATAACCAAAGAGCAAATTTGCCCATCTTCCACATTTTTGTTCTCTTGAGCTCCTCAACAGATTGAGTAATGCCCACTGGCATTGGTAAGGGCAATCTTCTTTACTGAGTCAACTGATTTAAATGTTAATCTCATCCATAAAAACCTCACATACACACCCAGACATAATGTTTTACCAGCTATCTGGATATCCTTAGTCCAGATAAGTTGGCACATAAAATTAACCATCACACTTCCCATCAAACAGGCTCACCAAATTCATCAAATGAATAATGATTTAAACAGTAAGATATATCTTGGCAAATGTATTGAGTTTTAGAAATAAAGTCTGCTTCACATAGCTAGGAAGACAGGATAAGCCTCTTTGAGTGGGGAAAATTAAAAGACATTTGCAAGTGTGCAAGGAATAAAGGGGCATATTGCTCTTACCTGTAAATCAGAAAAGTCTTAATGAAGCCATCTAAGGAGCTCAGAGAGGACAGAAAATGGGAAAGCCATTGTTCTAAAGGATAAGAGATGAACACTGAATCCACATAAACAAAGATAAGGAACTATGGTGGTTATGTTGTTCAAAATAGAATATAAATTTATATGTAGACATTTTTACATTTTTAATGAAAAAATTAAAAAATTTAACAAAACTTGTTATGACAAAGAAAATGTAAATGTTTTGTGCAAAAACAAAAACATTATGACAATAGATAAGGATATTGAGATATTAATATATCTTAATTAAATATACCAGAATATATCAATTAAAATTAGGAAGAAAAAGGGTGAGGAAAGAAAAAGAAATATAAGGGTCCCAATTTCCTCATAATGTTTAATTTTGTAAATGGAGAAAGATTTAAGAATATTGTTTAAAGTTGTAAAGGTAGACATTAGTTGGAAATGAAAACAGTCTGTATGTCTTCCATTTGCCTCCCAGGACAATAAATAATCAAAACCAAGCCAAAATACACAGTAAAAGAAAGAATACAAAAATCAAGAAAACAAAAAACCCAAAAATTATTACATGAAATTACAAAGTTGAAATAAAATACAGCTCTTACAAAAATCAGTGCGAATGGGGTCAAAAACTAAAGTCATCTATTTGCACTTAGGGACAGATTTTGAAAGTAAAAGAATGGCCCATGATACATCAGGCAGCCACAAAAAAAAGCAGGATTTGCAGTGTGAATATTAGACACAGTTGAATTCATGAGGAAAGCATTATAATGCTGAGGTTTAAAATTCATAATGAAAATGCACATTTCATTCATCTTTATACACCAAACAATATAGTATCAAAACAGATAAAAAGTAAAAGTTGCAGGAAATGAAAGGATGAAGTATTTGAAACACAGTAGTGAGAGGAGACTTTAAAACACTTCTCTTAGTCACGAATGACTTCAATAAACTAACAACAGGTAAATAAGTAAGTAGACCAAAAAAACCAAAAAACAAAACCCAAAACAAAAACCCCACTGGATCTGATTAATATAATTAATAGCAATTTCTTTTCAAGTGCCCAAATATTTTACAAAAATTGGATAACAAATAAAGTCTCAGTCAATTCTAAGAAAATATAAATGGTGCAGGTTTTTTGACCACAAGTCAATAAAACTAGAATTAAATAGCAAAGAAAAAAAAGTAAAAATTAAAAACCCCCATTAGAAGTAAATGAACAAACATCTTCTAAACTACTCTTAAGCCAACAAAGAAACTAAAACCATAAGCCTAGAGTAGCTGCTCATGATACAAAATAATACACATTAAATCCTAAAGCTGTACTCAGATGAAAACAGGTTTTAAATTCTTCCACTGACAATCATTAAAGAATGAAACAAATGAATTCACCATCCAAATCAAGTTTAGATAAATAGCACTAAAATAAACATAAACAAAAAAGTAATTAATAAAGATAAAGGCAGATCTAAATGAATTAGCATACAAAACTGGCAGAATTGCTCCATAAAATCAAGAGCCGGTTAAAGGGAAAGCAAAAAATACCCAGAGTAAAATAAACCACTTGCTAGACTAATCAAGAAAAAAGTGAGAAATCACAAAAACACAAAAGAAGAGAAAAATAACCATAGATACAAAAGGAGTTAAAAGAATTCAAAGCAGTATTCTGTACAACTCTACCTAATACATCTGAAAATCTGGCTGAAAAGTCAATTATTATATTCTTGTTCTCCAGTTTCCCAGCCTCCCCTGCTGAAGAGGTATCTGTGGGGTAGGGCGGGGGAGCTCTGGGAAAAGTGTGTTTCAGCTAAGAACAAACATGGGTGCACCAGGACCTGCTCTTCCTGACTCCCAAAGGCGGAGACTCACAGACACAAGGCAGGGCTGAACGGCAGAACGGACTGAGGCCAAAAGTCTCCCTTCCGCCTTCCTGTTCTTCCTGTTTTATATAAATCTTTATTACTAAAGTTTTCTGTTATTTGCAACAAAATGTATTTCTGACAGGAGCATATACTTTGCTACTGTGACAGAAAAAGCACCCTACATTTACTTTAAAAACAAGAACAAAGCAAGGATGCCACTATTATTACTCTTGTTTATCTTTATGCTGGAAGTGTTAGCCGATATCAGCCGTTATCATGTTAGCCGATACAAACAGACAAGAGAACCAAATAAGAAATAGAAATAGTAAAAGGAAGAAGGCAGGTTATCATGATTTCAGATGCTGTGACTGATGGAGTACCCAAATGAACGAACTAAAATCCACTATTAAAAATATAACTTAATGAGGTGGCTGGCTATAAAATTAAGATACAAAAATAAACAGGCTTTACTATATAAATATAATCTCTAATTAGAGAATATAATGGAAGAAAAAAATCCTATTTATAATAGCAAACATTGATAAAATAACTAGGAAGATGTTCAGGAAAAGAGGACTTTAAACTCTGAAAATCTACTTGTTCTTTAAAGGTAATGACTAATACAGTGTCAGTTTTTTCTCTATGAACTATAAACTCAATACAATTTTAACAAAAGAAAGCTGACGAGGCAACATAAAAGTAAACCAAATGAAAATCATGAAGCAGAATGCTAAATAAACAAAGAGGGATACTTGATCTTGATAAAGAAGCAATCTACTCAGACAATAAAATAGTTATAAATTTTAATGTACTGAATTGTGTAGTGCAAAAATTGTTAGAAAAATAAGAACAATATTAATAAAAAGAAAATACTAGTGAGACAATTTAGCACAGTTCTCTCAGAAATGGACAGATAAATGAAGACATGAGGATTTGAAAATCACAATGAACAATCCTAATTTAGTAGGTATATGCAGAAATGGACACTCCACAAATGGAAAATAGTCATTCTATTAGAAAATGCTTAACATTCCAAAATGTTTACATATATATATATGTTTATATATATTATGGTATATGTTTATATACAATATGGTATACCATATTGTATATAAACATATATATATCATGAAGAAATCTCAGTTCCTTAAAGTAGAAACATAAATGCCAGTTCCTTTGATTATAATTCAATTAAACTAGAAAATTAATAAGTCTAATTCTAAAACCTAGGGCACTACAAGAAATTTAGGGAGGAAATAATAGCCTAAAAGGAAAGGCTGAAATCAGAAGTTTCTGCACTAGACAGCAAAATGGTAAACCTGATCACCATAATCAATAGTGGCTTCTTTTAAAATAGCTGATAAAATAGACAAATCTCTGGTAATTCTAACCATGAAAAAAATGGAGAAAACATACATAAAAATATTAGAAAAGACAAACGAGACATCACCAAAGTCATGGGAAAAATTTAATAAGAGAAGATTTGCATACTTTCTCCCTTCTATGAAGATGTTTTAATAAATCCTATAAATTATGTTGAGAATAGTGTAACCCTTGCCAGGCAGAGGAGGATATTGTGGTGGCTGTCACTGCCATGTGCAGCAGAACTTGGAAGCTTGATCTGCATTCCATTTTCACCTCAATAAAGTCATTTCCACTGGTAAAAAAACAAGCATTTGAATTTCCCGCTTAAATTTAGACCCTATAGGTATGCATAAACATTTCAAAACTGATCACATTAACACGAAACTCTTAGGGTGTGGGGCCCTGTGTTCTGGATCAGCTCCTAAGTCTAAAGAAGCCAACAGTCTCCCTCCTCCACACCACTGTAGGGACTGGAAGGGCATGCCAGGAGCAGGAAAAAGGACCCCACCTTCTTTTGTTTCCTGGAAGAGCCCACTGAATAGTTGGAAATTTCCTACTATGAATATAACATTGTCGACATAGCCAAGGGCAGATACCAAATTAAAAGAAAACTGGAAGAGAAACAACACTCTAGTAGCAACAAACATGCAAAGTGCCCAGATTTTGGTTTCTTATTCCATTCTCCAATGAAAGGAACCAGAGTTCCTTGGAGAAATGGCTGATTCCAGGACTGGGGCAGAAAATATAAAAGATGAGTCAGGAGCATCTGGTAGGGCCAAAAAGTAAGATACTGCTAAAGAGATATATATGTTTTTTAAAGCCCCCAAGGATGAGGCTGTGTCAAAGAGACACAGAAGCCAACTGAAAGAACTCCCAAGGACTAAAGACAGAGCAGTTTGAGCAGAGAAATTTAGAAACTAGTATTGGATTGGGGCATCTGGCTGGCTCATTTGGTAGAGCATGCAACTCCTAATCTTGGGGTCATGAATTCAAGCCCCATGTTGGGTGTAGAGATTACTTAAAAAATATTTTTTTAAAATTTAGTTTTGGGTTATAACCCAAAGTATAAGATAAATACCCATGAGTCCATATGATATAAGAAAATAATTAAATAGATTAATAAATGGCGGAGAATAGACATATCTGCTTGTAGAAATATTCCAAATATTTTATGTAGAAATTCTGCCTTCAAGGAGGGGGACCATAACTCCCACTCCTTTGTCATTGGCTAAGTGTGGTGACTTCTTCCAAAATGCACAGCATGGAAAGCAGGGGTAGCTTTACCTTGGAGAGAGCTCAGAAGCACTACCTCAGCCATGGGATCAAGGACAACATCCACTATCAGACATCATGTGGATAGTGTGTATTCCTAATCTGTGTGATCAACATGGCACTTCATCTCTATGACCTTCCTACCAATAACCCAGAACTCCAGTCCTATCGTGAAAAGACATCAGAAAGATTCCAGTAGAGGGGCATCCTATAAAATGCCTGACCATTACTCCTCGAAACTGTTGAGGTCATGAAAAACAAAGCCTGGGAAACCACCATAGCTGAGAGGAGTCTAAGAGGACAAAATGACTGAATGTCATATGGTGTCCTGGATACAATCCTGGAACAGAAAAAGGACATTAGGTAAAAAACCAAAGGAATCTAAACAAATTATGATCTTCACTAATAATGTATCAGTGTTGGCTCATTAATTATCACAAAAGTACCATACTAATTGAGACATTAGCAATAGGGGAAACTGGGTGCCAGGTATATGGGAATGTTCAATTTTTCTGAAAACCTAAAACTGGAGCAAAACACCAAGTTTGTTAAAAAGAAAAAAAATGGGTAATTGGTGAAGCTAGGGTATGGACAAAGCAGCCTGACTTTACAGTCCATATTGTTAATAAGTAAGTAATTTTCTAGAAAAGTTAAAAATCATCACAATTTTCTTAATAAAGAGAATACAAACCAAATACAATAAGCCTAGATAATGCAACAGGTTGCAAAATTGCATACCTCCACCTCCTCATTCCCTCCAACCCCCAAAAGGCAGCAGGCCCAGATGGTTTCATAAACATGTTTTTCCAAAGGAACCAACAACGCCTGTGACATTTTTTGCTGTTACAGAGAATTAAAAACAAACAAACAAAAAACTGAAAAACCAAAAGTTTCCCAACTCATTCTATAGAACTAGTATAATTCTGACACCAAACGGATAAAAAAAAATAGCATGCATGCGTGCGTGCGCGCGCGCACACACACACAGACACACACACACAGACACACACACACCCCAATAAACCAATGCTATTTGTGAATGCACATTTAAATTTGATGTAATAACAAATTTTATGCTGGGGAAAGTCAGGGTAGCTGGAGTGAGTCACAAGAGCCAGGGAGTCATGCTGTCTATCTACTAATACTGACCTAACTCAATATTTAACAGATTTTCTGATATGTTCTAGCTGACTGTGAGCCCAGTACAAGCCCATTTATGCTATATATCTGAGCATTCCTGTATTTTCAAGTGAGTAAATACGTAGACCAGGATCTGGAAGGACACAGATCATACTGCTTACAAGGGTGAGAGAACAAAAACCAGAGCCATAGTTTGTTTTTAAAAAGGAGAGCTTTTTCTCAATTATCTGCTATTATTTTTTTTTAAATTGGTTAAAATAAGAGATGTATTCAATCCAATTGAATCAAAATCCCAATGAAAAAAATTTTGATGTGATAATATGATATGATCATATGGTTAAAAGAGTGTAAAACTCATTTGTGAAAATAAGCATGTGCAAATAGAAAAGCACATGGTTGGGGACTACAAAACTTGCCCTAAACTGAGAGTAAAATATGTTATAAATCTTAGTGCTTTAATAAGTGTCCTACTGACTCAGGAATAGATGGAAATGTCAACAGGTTATGGTGTCCAGAAATGAACTCAAGTATATGTAAATTTATTGTATAGTAAAAGTGACATTTTAAATCAATGGGCAAATGAGGGAGGGGCCAGGCTGTCTAGGCATTTGGAAAACATTCAGTTAAATCTCTATCACACTGTTTACTCTGAAATAGACTATAGGTGTCTCAAAGATTTAAATGCAGAAATCTAAAGCCATGGAAGTCCTAGAACAGGACATAAGTGACCTGTATAATCTTGGCAAGGGAAAGCTTCTCTGATAGGGTGAGGCAACTAGAAACCACGAAAAAGCACACCATTACACTCCCTAAGAATACTTTTGCACAATAAGGGATACTGGAAGTAAAATCAAGATAAGAGATAAGCTAGGGAAAATGTCTGCCACGTGTATAGGATGAAAATTTGGATCCTTTGTAGAAAAATAAGAAAATGTAAAAAAATCCCAAGATGCACTAGAAAAAGGAAGCAATAAAAAGGGAAAGGGAAAGTCCTTATTTAGTGCCACAGAGCAATTTCTCCTCACACAAAATGTGTGCCCTTTTTAGCCGAGATGTTCCACTCAATTCTCTAGACTCACTCATAAAAACTGGAGTGTTCTTTGCAACAACAACAAAAAAAATCTAGAAAAATCCAATGTACACTAATAGAGTATTAAGTAGATGGTGGTATATCCATATAACGGAATACTCTGCAACCATCAAAAATGAAAAGGTAAATCTATATGTACGGTGACGTGGGAGTTTCCAAGATAATTAAGTGAAAAAAAGTCACACAGCAAAGCGGTCACATTTTTGTAAAATGGTTGGAATATGTATAGTTGCATAATTATAGAAAAGGATCTTGGAAGAATGTACATCAATCTGTTACAAGGATGATTTCTAAGAAGTGGGAAAAAAGCGAAGTATAGACATCTTTATTCTTCTTACGTTCATGTATAGTTTGGATGTTTTAAAGTTTGTATCATATAACCAGTAAAAATAGGAATATGAAATTCAGAAATAATTTTAAAATTGTTAAGGTCTTTTTCCCACTTTTATATTCTGTACTTATTAGCAAAATGAAAAATTCTAGAACAAAAAAGGCAATCAACTTGATTGATAAACCAGCTGAATGAGTTAAACATCATAAGCAATCTCAAATTTTCAGCCAGAGTGCTACTTCATTCATAAAGAACATTCAACAATGAGAATAAGAGAAAAGCCCCACAGAAAATCGTCACAATCTCTCTCACAAACTTCTCTAGTCCTTCATTCTCCGAGCAGCCTGATGGTGGCATTAGTCAGGGACAAGGAGCAGTGAATAACTAGCTTTGGATAGGAAGCTGCCATTCCAATGGGAAACTTGGTGGGAGCACTGAACAAATGAAACTTTGTGAAGTGAAGAAAGCCAACCCGCTGGTGGCAAATGTGGTGTAGTAATGGAATACTAGATTTGGGAGTCCTGAAATTTGGAGTGGGTATTCCCATTGAGACTGAGTTAGAAAATTAGTGGACTTCTCTGAGCCTCATTTTCTTCCTTTGAAAAATGGGTTTAATGGTATCAATCTTACTGGGTTTTGGTGAAAGATCAAAAATTTTTAAAAGATTTATTTCTTTATTAGAGAGAGAGAGAGAGCATGAGAGCATGGGGGGAGGTGCCAAGGGAGAGGGAGAGAGAAACTTAAGCAGACTCCATGCTGAGTGGACAGACTGACCTGGGGCTCAGTGCGGGCTGGATTTCACCACCCTGAGATCACAACCGTGAGATCATGACCTGAGCAGAAACCAAGAGTCAAGTGCTTAACCAACTGTACTGCCCAGAGGCCCCTGAAAGATCAAATTTAAACATGTGTATAAGGGACATGTGGCTCAGTTGGTAAAGCATGTGATTTTTGAATCTGGGGTCATGGATTCAAGTCCCATGTTGGGTGCAGAAGTTCCTTAAAAAATAAATAAATAAGATAAACATGTGTATAGAACACTGTAAACAGTAAGAATGTGAATGTGTAAATTGTTATTATACTACTTATGGAATGTGTTAGCCAGTAGAAAGCTGTAGTGGGACCATAACTCTCAGCTCCTGAATTCAATGCACCATGACAGGGCTATGGTTGCTGGATAAAATACAGGATGCCTAGTTAAATGTGAATTTTAGGTAAGCAATGAAAAAAATTTTAGTATAAGTAATGAATCATGATAACTGAGCACAAGTTTACATTTAATTTTAACTATTTTCTATTATTCTCTCATTTCAAATAAATCAGGTGCATTTCCCCAACTATTCTGAAAGCTCCGTGGGAATACAGATCATACGTTCATGTTAGATAACAAGTATGATTACCTATTATTCAGGTATGCTACAGGATGCTCAAACATTATTATAACAGATACTAATAAATAATGATAAGTGCAAGGATTTGGTTTGGGTGTCTTTAACTTCAGGGCTTGACTAAACTTCCTAATATCTACAAGGTCTTCTCTTCAGGCTGCCCTGGGAACCTATGTAGCAACTACTGCTCAGGAGCTCAGACACATGCCCATTTCTAGAAGTTAAGGAAAGAAGGTTCCAGAAACCTAGATGACACTAATGGACCTAAGCTCTTTCCTATTTGCTCACATACCATACAACTCAGGTGCTTGAGTCACCCACACTCAGCTTAAAACCTTAAATTCCTCTTATACTCTGTTTGAGTGTTGTTACATGGTTAGGATTCACTAAGAGATAAACAGAAATCTTCCAAGTCTACTCTACTTGATTCCTTACAAAAAAGAAAGACAACTTGCACTTTTAAATGCAGAAACTAATTCAGGTTTTGCTGGGTTTTAGGCTACCAGATTTTGAAAAGAAGACAGTATTTCTAAAACACTGGTCTCTGTCATTCTTTCTTACTCGCCTCTTTCTTGCTGAACTTTTCAATGAGGTTTTGGATCCACCACAAATATCCCTGAGTTTAAAAGAACATACTAAATCAGTGCTTGGTTAGAAGAAGGGAGAAAAACCAAAGAATGTAAGAGTCACTCTACCCATAGACAAGATGATAATCTAGATACACTATGCATAATGTGTGTGTATTTTTTTTTTTTTTAGGGAAGATACAGAACTTTCTCAGAATGATTTGATGAAATATACACTTGAATCACACAAAAAAAGAAAATGTGACAAGGAAATACTTTGCATACTGAGTTGTGACCATGGTTATGTAGGAGTGTACACCATTTCCAATTAAACAAAGAAACAGGCAGTAGAAAACACTTTTTTTTTAAACCATGAAGTCTCTTTGAAAGAAAAGTAGAATTTGCACTCTACCTTATTCATTAAAGTTAGAAACTGCCATCCCTTTAATGAGCAGCCTGAGGGTGGAGAAAGTGTCTTGAATAGCTATATTCCAAGGAGTACTTGGCATCATCACTGAAACATAATGTGGGACTGCAATTGTGTGGGGTTTTTTTTCCCCAGTGAATAGGAAGTGATCAAAGATAACACTGCCTGAGAAAGAATTAAAATAGTGTAACATTGCATCAAGTTATAGCCAATGCCAATCATCATATGGATGAATGAACAAGATCCTTTAAATAATGGTATAGACGTGCTGTGGCATTCAAAATATAATGACCAACTTCAGTGGGGTTCAAATAAAAATGCAAAAGCATGTGCCCACTCATCTGGCCAGAACAGTGAAGTATAAGCACGTCTCTTTAAATAGATCTGTAAGCCACATCCTTCATTTACATCATCTATAAAACACTGGACTATAGGAAGTAAATGAATTCCAAAAGGCTGCCTTCGGAATTTTATCTTAGCAATGGGAAATGCTATCTACTAGGATACTAGAAAATTAAAGGCCCGATAAAAAAAAAAATAAAGTAAAAAGGACTTCTATAATTACAAAGTGGTCACCTTTCCCTCCTTGAAAGGACAGGAAAGGAAAGGCACAATACAGGAATTGAAGTCATCATTGTGTGGATGAGAGTTCCTGGCATATAATGCTAGACAGAGCTATTTACTGGAAAAAGTGTTGGTTTATTTACATGCTAAACAGCACCACCTTCTAGCTTCGGGCTGACTGACAAATAACAGCACAGCAAGGGAGAGAAAGAAAAGGCAATCTTCCTTATTCCAGAGAGAATCAGAACAAGACAGACAGGGGTTGTCACAAATCCAAACATCTTGACCCCATCATTATAAAATGGAGTGCCCAGCCTCTCCAAACATCTCCAAAGAGATAATCTTTGCTTTTTCAGTAACAAGAATCATAGCAAGGAAACTTGACTCTGCATCCAGAAGAAGGGATGAGGGAGAGGGGAAAGATAATATTTGTCTTAATCTAGAAAATCTCCATTACACAACTCTTTCAAAAGATGGGAAAAATAAAATGTAGTCTTTGTCGAAGAACTCATAAACAAGGCCAAATGCACCCTTGTGCACTGGATAAAAACAAAGGTGAAAAATATCTGATTTGATGAACAAAGACTGGCCGATGAATGGAGTGAATCGTGCTAATACAGTAAACAGGAGATCTGAATAAAAAGATCAAAGGAAGCCAGAGAGCCTAATGCACCCACAATTGCAAGTGCTCCCCAGGGAGTGACAAGAATAAAATTGGAAGATTTTGCTCAGGGAGATGCTGCCCCTGATTCTAATCTAGTTGTCTATGCTAATCAAGGCACAGCCTTTGAGCTTTCTCTAAAAGTTTTCACTTCTTTGATTTAGAAAATCATGCTTGCACTTAGAGTTGGTATATATGAATTCTGACAGTTACTAAGAGGGGAAATGAGGCCACTGAGTGGGGAAACAAACAAAGTACATGCGATATTGTTCTAGTTATGCCCACTCCTTGCTATGCAAGCTTTGGCAAATCATTTTATCCCTGGGCGATCACTTCTAGATTTTATGTGTTTACCCTATGCTAAATATTTGCTTTTTACAATAAAACGTGCTGCCTTCCCCTCCCCCCAACCCCCCCCCCCCCCACGCCTCTCTTTCTTTCTCTCTTTCTGTCTTTAAAACAAATAAGACTGGGTCGAGTGAAAATTCATACAAGAAATTGTACTGACAGAATATCTATATTTTTCTTTCCTCATTTGACATTTAGTTTCCTGAGTGGGATGAAGTGTATCGGGAAGTTATCTGTGCACCATCTACATATATTACTTTAAACCTCATTGACAAGACTACAGTTAGTTAGACAGAGTTGAAGAATGTCTGCAGGATTCCGTTTGGTTTTTACTTCAGGTGGCCCAAGGAAGGATGACAAGCGCCAGCGAAGCGACGCTTGGGAAGCTGGGGATGAAAATGGCGGGAAAAAGGGACGGGGGTCATTAGCAGCCTAGACATGGGCCACATTTCCTTCACAGAACCAAACGTGTCCATGTGTTCAGTGAGGCCTTCACAGGTAGTGAGCACTCACCACGGCCTGGAAGCAGGCCTGGATGCTGGGCCAGTGCCTAACGGTCATTACCCAGGAGCCAGAGGCCACCGCCATTGCCAGGCTGGCTTTCCCCGGCGACCCCTACCCAGCAGGCTTTGCCCGGCGGCCACTGACCCTTCCCATCACCTCGCAGGTCGTTACCGGCCGATGTTATCTGGCAGCCATCGTGTGTCATTCCTTAGTGACCCACTAAGAAGCCGCAGCCACTGCTGCCCAAGTCGCACTCCCGCGGGAGAAGCTGGTTGCGGAGTTTCCCTCGCCCGTCCAGGACTGCTCTGCAGCCAGAGGGCCCGGCCATGCACCACCGGGCTTCCTGCCACGCACCACCCGGCTTCCGGCCACGCGCCCAGGCGCTTCCGGCCACGCGCCCTGGCACTTCCGGCCCCTGCTGTCTGGCGCGTCACCCAGACCGGCTCCTCGCGGTGTGCACAGGCTGAAGCTGAGTGAAGCCTGCCTTTGTGGACTCTTGTCCAAGGCGCCCCTGGACATTCCGGAATCCTTCTAAAATTCTCCTGGATTCGAGAGTTTTATTTACGACGGCGCCTCGCGTTCTGGGGTTGGGAGACTTCGTGAAGATGCTGATGTAAGATAAATTGCCTCAGGGAGAGGATTAACTAAGAGCTTCTGCTTGGCCCAGAGAGCTGTGCCCTCAGCCTGCCCACCCCGTCCTCTGCGCTCGGCCCACCGCGGCCTCGGCCGCGCTCCGTCTCACCCGTGAGGATCTCAGCGGCAGGCGACGTCCCCCTGCAGCAGCTGCGGCGGACTGGGAGGAGCGTCGGGGCAGAGCGTTGAGACGTCTGTTCTGCGACTGGCGATGTGGCTCTTTCCCCGGCCGTGTGGCCCGCGTCGCGTGGAAGGCTGAAGCTGCTGTGGCACCTCAGAACTTGGGCGTTTGACAGGCAGGCGCTGGCAGACAGACTGCGGGCTTTGGGAGTCGTTTTCTAAACCGGCTCCTGCTGCGGAAGGGCTTGTGCAGAGTGGGTGACTTCGGTTTCGGCGCCCGGGACCGCTCCGAGGCAACACGCATTAACAAGCCCTGAGCATGAGGTCGCCAGCCAGTCTGCAGGGCTAGGAAGACTTCCGTGAAGAAAGCAACAGAAACTGGGTTTGCTCCTATTAATGAAATTTCAAACTTTGTGCCAGACCTCGATACAAATCATAGCCTGGAATTATGTCCTAGGATGACGGAGAGAGAGAGAGAGAGAGAGAGGAAGGGAGGGAGGGAGGGAGGGAGGAAGGGAGAAAGAAAGAAAGAAAGAAAGAAAGAAAGAAAGAAAGAAAGAAAGAAAGAAAAAAAAAAGGTTTTGGGCAAAATAGGGCAGTTCCATTCTGGAAACATAATTTCATCGTGGAAGCTTAAAGTTCCAGGCTCGAAACATTAAAGTCACCACCTTATCACAATAGTTCCAGGACTAACTGATAACGCAAGGAAAGTGGTGGCGTCACTGTTTCATCCCTGAAAGAAAATACTGCTTATTGTTTATACACCTCGGTTCGGTAAGGTCAGTTTTTTGTGTTTTGTTTTTTACATTTTTGGAAGGCATTTAACAACAACAAAAAGATTATTTTAGAGCGAGGGAAAACCTGTGCGCAGGCGTCGCCCCAGAGGGGGAGGGGCAGAGAAAGTGGGATAGGGAAGGACTCTCAAGCCGACTCCCCTCTGAGCGTGGAGCTGGAATGGGGGGTCTCTATCTCATTATCCCGTGACGCCCCTCCCCAGAAGTCATTTTGGATGAAAAAAGATGAAGGAGAACTCCATAAGCTCCACCCCTCAAGAAGGCTGGTCTCCGGGCCACCACTACAGACAGAACAGCGGGCCGGACAATGTTGTTTCAGGGTTGTGTACATCACATTCTTAATCCTATGTTCCCTAAAGGTGTTGATCTTCAAGTAGGAGTGACAAAAAGGGGAGGGGCAATGTTGGAATTTTTAGGGTAAACTCAGAGCAGTGTGGTGAAGAACGACTCTCCTACAGACTCTTTTCATGAAACAGAGAAGTTAAAGCTTGGCTGGTGGGTGATATGCAAGGTTTAAAGAGCGAAGTTAATTAAAGGAAGCTAATTTAAATAAAAAAGACTGGGAAATTTTCTTAATATTAAGCTGGTCTAGAGAATGTATCTACTGGGGCACCTGGGTGGCTCAGTCGTTTCACCACCGACTCTTACAACTCAGGTCATGATCTGCATAGTTGTGGGATAGAGCACATCTGTCTCCCCCCAAGTTGGGGCTGGGTCAGGAGTCTGCTTGTCTCCCTCTCTCTCTGGCCCACTCCCTGCTGGCATGCTTGCTTTCTCTCTCTCTCTCAAGCAAATAAATAAATAAATCTTTGAAAAATTTTTTAAAGAAAGAATGTATCTACTAAGAAGGGACTGAGGAAGAGAAAACAGTCACATGAAAGCATAAAATAGGGTCTAAACTGATGGAAACTTCCTAGCTGAATGATTGCTGAATTAAAAGTTAATTAACATTGCATTAGAAGACTTCAACTTTAGGCAATAAATGATAGACTGTAGATTTCCAAAACTGAGGAACTAAGATAATGAAATTCACCTTTAATTTCTATTTGTAGACTCAAATGAACTTAGATTTAATTTCAAAAGCAGATAACTATTCAGATCCTTAATACTGTGATTTTATTTTGAATAATTGCCTTTTATTTTTAATGCCTGTTGTGTCTTTACTTCATGTCACAATTTAATCCCTCTTTAAACTTAATTTAATGCCCAATTTAATCTCAATATGACAGCCAATAATTAAGAGAACTCATGTTGTGTAGCATACTCTTTGGTTTTGTTGGTCATGTATATGTGTTGTATACAAATTGTTTTGTACCATGCAATTTAATAAACAGTACCACTTGATGTGTTTATTAAGGAAGAACAGAAAACCAAGCTACCATCTTTTGAGAGTTAAAACATAGGTTTTCATGGTGATGATATGAAAAGCAAAAGATTTTACATGCTACAGAGGCCTACTTTTAGTATTTGTACATCACATGCACAAATGTACAAGCCTATAGATTATGTGTATTTTACACATACAGATCTAAACAGTATAAGTACAAATCTGAAATAATCATTTTGTAAGTATAGTGTTACATGGATTAATAATTTGCATTACTGGTTTTCATCCTTTCCCCCCTTTTTCTTGTGGAATCGTTCAAGGAATTCTGGGAAGCTCAATTTGAAAAACAGACATTCTGTTTTGACACTCTGCTTTGATCAAGGTTATGTGAGGGCTGGAGATGGGGGTGGAGGGCCTAAAGGCAGCTTTTAGGTTCACTTTCAGTGGCCCTGAAGCCCTTCCATGGAACCTTTAGAATTTCTGGAGCACAGTTTGGAAATTGTTGTCCTATATAATGCCCTACATTTGTAGTGGGCTTTTATATGTGTGATATAAATTTTACAGATTATATGTGTGATATCATTTTATAGATAAGAAAACAGGGACTCAGGTCAATTCATTTTCCCCCTGTCACATAATTATTGAGTGATTAGGTTTAGGACTTGGACTCAAATCTTCTGCTCTGACTCATATTTTTCCCCTTAATTCATACTGTCTATAACAATAGAAAACATGCTCAGGATGTTTTCTAACATCCAAGTAGGATGAGGTAGAATTTATGTAGAGCATGAGTGTTTCTTAACATTGTCCTTCTGCAGCTGAAGTGAGTGACAGTGTTCCTTTGGATCACAGTCTTGTGGCTCACCAAGGTCATTGACTGCATAAGGCTTAGAGATGTGTGTAATCCTCACCTGTAAACCTGGCCCTTTCTTCCCCACTTGAGAAAGCATATTGTAGTACAGGTCACAGGGTGATATTATCAGAGTCGATTTTTATTCATGAACAAGATGAACATTTCATCCCCTGCCTTTGGCAACCACCAGTCTGTTCTCTGTATCTATGTGTTGAGGTTTGTTTTGTTTTAAATTCTTTTTGTAAGCCAGATGATACAGTATTTGTCTTTCTTTGACTTATTTCACTTAGCATAATGCCCTCAAGGTCAGTCCTTGTTGCTGCAAATGGCAGGATTTCCATCTTTTTTATGGCTGAGTAGTATTCCATTGTATATTTACACATTCACCCAACAATAGACACTTAGATTGCTTCCATGTCTTAGCTATTGTAAATAACGTTGCAATGAACATGGGGGTGCATGTATCTTTTTTCAGTTAGTATTTTAATTTCCTTTGGATAAATTTCCAGACGTGGAATTGCTGCATCATATGATAGATCTACTTTTTTAAATTTTTTGAGGAGACTCCACACCGTTTTCCATAATGGCTGCACCAATTTACATTCCTATTAACAGTGCATGAGGGTTCCTTTTTCTCCACATCTTCAACAACATTTACTTGCTTTCATTTTGATAATAGTCATTCGTTAGAATTAACAGATGGGAGGTGATATCTCTGTGGGTTTGATTTACATTTCCCAAATTGTTTTTGCTCCTTCTTACTCAACTTTGGGATGCTTTTAGATCTACAGAAGGAAAGAAAAGTAGAACTCAGAAAGCTCATCGGTGAACATCTGACCAGTATTGAACGTACTTGCCACACGGAAGATTTAAGTGCTGAATCACAGATGGGTGTTGAATGTTATAATTCTGATTGTTACACTAAACACTTCCCATTTTAAGCACAAGCAGTTTATTTTCCTTAACTAATTTTCCATTTTTCATTGGCTCCTATTGAGTCTCTTCCCCCACTAAGGTAACTTTTGATTTCAATATTATAGTCAAGATGCTTATCAATAATTGGTCTTCTTTAGATATACTGTCTCTGAATTAGAAGATGAAAAACAATTATTTCCACTGATAATTAAAGTACTGAAGTTTGTGAACTGTTTATCTTCTATGTCATAAATAAAAATTGACTCAGTTTAAAAACAGGATAAGGTTTATTAGACCACTTGATATGTTCATGTACATTGTAAAGCCGAGAGCACAAGAAAATCAGAAGCATTTTACAAACAGCTAAATAAAGAACCTTTTCCCTTCCCTTTCATACCTCAACAAAGCACTGGAGTTCTGGAAAATGCTGATGTACAGCAATGTTCTTAGGCAAGTCAGAAAATTGGCAGATACTTCCTAATTAAGAAGAAAGCTCAATATGTCTGGAATCAAGTATAGTAATTTCATACTAGTCTTTCCCTACCCCACATCACACAGGAATGGGGTTCTACATAACACCCTAGTCCTTTGGGTGAGACTCTTCTAGCCCCGCTGTTTTCACTTACCCAGCATGACCTACAAGTACCCACCTTCCTTTCTTTGTTTAACTGACTTTCTCCACTTTGAAGGTCTTGCACTAAGCAACTGTTAGACACAGAGTCCAGAGCTGGTGGCAATTCATATGTACATGAACATATCAAGGGGTCTGAGAAGTCTTGAAGACACCTCTATACCTTTTTAAAACTTCAGTGGATATTAAATGTTAAATATTGCCAGGCACTGTGTTAAATGCTATTCAGGGCAAGGAAGGGAGTCCTGCCTTCAGAGCAATTAACATCCAAGGTAATTTTTGACAAACTGATGAATAATTGACAAATACAAGTTTGTATATTTAAATGATAAGTATATATTTTGAAATGACCACCACAATCAAGTTAATTAATATCAATTACATCACATAGTTACCTTTTATTTTTTTTAATATAGAACACTCCACAAATTTGCATGTCATCCTTGTGCAGGGCCATGCTAAATAATTTCTGTATCATTCCAGATACAGATTATCTATATAGATGCTGCTGCAGGGACAGTAGTCATTGATTGTTGGCACAAGTCTTAAATTGATTTATGAAGAGATGATTTGTGAAGAAATGTAAAAATTTTCTATTAATTATAGACATTTTAGTACACACCCTACAATGCTGTGTTTTGCTTTGCCTTGCCCTCCCAGCTTCCAGTCCCATAAAAGGAATGAAAGACTCGGAATTTAGCTTCAAAGTCATGTTTCTCTGTACATAGAAGTGTGACCATGTCTAAGGTGCCCTGAACCAATTTTTAAACTAAATGACGGGAAGGGGAGGTAGGAAATTTAATATTAATGTTCTATTTTTTCTTTTAAATGTATTATTTATTTATTTGACAGAGATCACAAGTAGGTGGAGAGGCAGGCAGAGAGAGAGGAGGAAGCAGGCTCCCTGCTGAGCAGAGAGCCCGATGCAGTGCTCCATCCCAGGACACTGGGATCATGACCTGAGCTGAAGGCAGAGGCTTTAACCCACTGAGCCACCCAGGCGCCCCGTCTATTTTTTTTTTCTTTAAAATCTTTTGGGGTTAACTTTTATTTCTTAATTGTTTTCTTCTTCCATATTTGTTCTTCTACTTACAGCTAAATAACAAAATGAAATGAAAGTGGAACTATTAAAAAGAAAATAATTAACAATTAGGTATTTAGAATACTTAGAATTTTGCTTTATAAAAATATTGTTCAAGCTATTACTCATGTTGAAGTTTTAGTATTCATTAATGTATGTATTTTGTGCAAAATCAGCAAATTCCACATTCCTGGTTTGGCTGTTATACACACAAATTAATGAATGTACTTTAATGAATTTGATTAATATACAGCAGTTTAAGATCCATTTTGTATTATTAGCCCATGAAATGTTCCTCATTGAATGCTGCTGATTCAGAATGCTGTATTTCCCTGGGAAGGCTGGCTCTCTCTCTCTCACACAGAGATGCTCTTCACAAATAATGTAAAACTAAGATTTTCATAATTATCATAATTCACTCATTAAGATATTAGCAAACTGTCACAACCACAAAAGATTCTCTATGCATGGAATTTTCCATCTTTTGCCTGCACCCAAGATATACATGCAGTGCCAGTGCCAGAGAATGTTAAATGGAAACCCTACTTCTGCATTTTATTAGCAAATTTTGCAAACTACAAACAGCTTGAGTGTTGTATAAATTTATAGTTGTACTTGCGCATTTGTGATGGTGGTTTTCGGCATGCAAGTTTTATCTAAGAGCTTTTACTTGGAACTGCACAGAGCAATTCCAAAACCTCAAAACTAAAGGAAAATAAAATTGAAGTGCCTTTAGAATTGTGTGATTTATACATTAAAGTATTTATTTTAAAACAAGATTAAAAATACTGCACTCCTAGAAACATTCTCTCCTGGTAGAAGCCACTCAGATGGAAAATTTCATCTATTTCAAACTGATTTTTTGCCTGAATGACTTTCACATATTTTCCTAAAACCTAGTCATGTCAGACGATTTATTCTACCTTAATAATACTGTGCAAGTAGCCAGGAAGATTCAAGTGTTGAAGTGGTAGAAGGCAGTTGGCCAATTAGGTGCTCAACTATATTTTGATTTTCTATGCTTAGACATACTTATTCTTTTCTTACCTTCTGATCCCCTGCTCAGTACTTCTAAATGAGAATTTCTGCGTATTTCTGTCCTAGGAATACATGGCCAAATTTGAGATATAGAATGCATTTTGGATCAAAATCCCAAATAAGAATAAGGCAGTGAAACCCATTTTCTCACTTTAAGAGGTAATAGAAGGAGCTCAGAATGGTATACAATGGGCACATGTATTTTCAATCTCCAACCCAAGGCACCCCATCGCCCCCTTCACAGTACAGTACCATCTGTGCCATCATGATGTCCCTAGTGATAGGGAGGCTCTGCATCTATTAAAGATGACTGGCCTACAACAGAGCTACAGAGTTGCGATATAAGAAATCATTTTTCAGTGAAATAATTGGCACTTTTTTTCAGATTTTTCTCTCTTAAAAAAGTATCTTTTTTTTTTTGGTTCAGTCATTATTGTCATTGACTCATCATCCTTTGGCAACATATATTATTTTTGAAAAATTGACTTTAAAGAAAATAGCACACAAAATATTCTCAACAGAAACAGTTGCTAGGCCGGAAAGTAATTGGAAGTCTCTTCTCTGGTTGAGTTCATATCATGATCTTGAAATAAAAAGACACAGGATGTGGTATATGTCTTAGCTTATGATCTCAGGAAGTATGTGAGAAAGCTATGAAAGTAAATGTAGACTTCAAAATTTGGAATTTGCTTTGGGAAAAGATGACAGTGGTAGCAATGACCAGAGCATTTTCCCCAGGAGTAGCTCTTAGCTATCTTGATTCTAGTCAACAAGTCAAAGAAACTGTCATTATTTTTCTAAATAGCTGGACTGAAAGAAAGAAAACCAACATTCTGGACTAGGTTCTTATCTTGATGCACTGACACTCATGAAGAATTCTTTGAGTGAAGGAATTCGAAGCTTTCCTATGACAGCACTGGCCAGTCCACAAAGAAAGAGGGACTTTGTCCAATAAGCCCTCCCCAAATAACCATGTAACTCATTTTCTGATGATGGAATATTGAAAATGCATAAGTCCTGAGCTTTTCCCTTTGCAACGCCCCATTTGGAAGAAAGAAGTCATCAGAAAAATGGATTCTTTCTTGCTAACCTGACAGATACCATCCAGAGACTAGAAAGAAATAATTTGTCAGTACTGTCAGCCAAATGCTGCGTGGCCCCCATCTATTACTTAAGGTCTATTTTCATTCTACCCAATTCCACGAAGTTTGTTTTATTAAAATGAAAAATGGGATTATGGTGCTCCCTAGAAAGTCATTTTATCTTTTTCCAGCTGTTCAGTGACATACTTTTAACTTTGTACATTCACTTGTTTATAATTATTTAAACTAAAAGTTAGTTACTGCACACCTTGTTTACTTGTACCTAGTAGCAAATTTGTAGTGACAGGAGAAAGATCACTGAGTACCACTAAGTCTTGCAAAGAAAGCACAATTAATAGCATCCTGTCCCCAGTTTTGGAAAATGTATGTTGTGCATATAACAGTCAGGATTCTATTGTAAATTTTCACTATTTTAGGCCAAAAAAGGTGCTTTACAGGGAATTCAGACTTAAATATTCATTAGAAGGTTGAGAAGAGCAGACTCTCCACTGACCTCCAGGAACAACTCCAAGGACAATTTTGCAGACCCAGGCTTCCAAGGGCACTGAATTAGGAAGCTGCAGCAGCAGTGCCACCCCCAGGATCACTGAAGATCTTGGACTTCAGCTGCTTTCCAGGCATCAGGAGGCCACCACCGCAGTTGTTGGCTCCAGGAATTTGCCACCAAGGCTGCAGTCCACTAAGGAGGCCGCTTCAGGGCCATACTGTGCCTATTCAACCCATGAGAGGAAAATCAAGGTCTCCTGCATCACCCCTTCTCCCTCCCCTGAACTTGGCTCCAGGTACAAGTGCCACAAGCGTGCATCTCATTGGCCAAACCTAAATGGCTTCTTTAGCTGTATGGGAGCCTGGGAAATGAAGGTCTTATTTTGTTTTAATTTTCTAGTCTTTCCGATCCAGGAAAGCATGCTAATAGGAGGTTAGAACAGAGTTGAGGTAGTTTACCAAATCTACTCCAATACCCAGAGACACATTTTCTACTACTGGTTAGCCATGCATAAAGTTCGTCATAGTTTCCCATTTTTTAAAAAATTAGTGTAATTCCTTCTTTTATCTTTTTGGAGATCTTACACTAGTTTTCTTAAAGTCATTTCAGATTGTTCTATCACTTCCAATTGTCGGGAGTAAATAGGTCCTGATGTGGTAAGCAGAATAATGTCCTTCTGCAAAGATGTTTATAGCCTAATGCTTGGAAACTGTATGTTACACTACATGGCAAAGGAGAATTAAAGTCGCAGGTAAAATTAAGGTTGTTAATCAGCTGACTTTAAGACAGAGAGATTATCCTGGATTATCTATGTGGGCCTGATGTAATAACAAGGGTCTTTAAATGTGGAAGGGGGAGGTAGAAGAGTTCAGAGTGTTGCAGAGTAAGAAATACTCATCCCACTGTTGCTGGCTTTAAAGATGGGGAGGAGCCATGAGCCAAGGAATACAGGCAGCCTCTAGAAGCTGGAAAGGGCAAGGCAGTTGATTCTCCCTAGAAAGGAATCAGCCCCGTTAGCACCTAGATTTTAGCCCACTGAGAGCCAGTTCAGACTTCGGAACTACAAACTTGAACAACAAGTTGGTGTTTTAAGCCACTAAGTTTCGGCTAATTTGTTCAAGCAGCACTAAGAAACCAACACAGCTGATAGTTAAGATTGCTGGCTGCCCTTTTCACTGATATTTTTTTTCTCATGAGCTTTGACATTTTAGCTTGTGGGTTCATCTTGAGTAGGGTTTTCTGCTCTGTGTACTTGCCTCACTTTGTCAACCTGGTTGTGGACACAAGGAAGCTCATTGGGACCCTAGGTTTTAACCTGGTTATTCCATGTCTAGTCTCTATTGGTGCTATCCCAAGGTTAGCCAAGGGGACCAGTGGGAAGCCTGGTCCAAGTGCTGCCACAGTCAGGGAACAGCACTTGGAGCTCTATCTGGCTTGTTTCACATGTTAGAAAGCATAATTAGCCCTTGATTGTATGCAGGAAGTAAAGCACTGGTCCCAGCTTGGCACAGGATGCTCCTGTCCAGGCTGTCCCACAGGAATCAGGTCTTTATTCCCATGTCTGTTTTAGTGTTAAAGCTTTGCAGGTCTCTGGTTCATGACACACTTTCTCCTTTGTAGTTCAGTTTTTGGTCCATCAGGATGTTTAGCTCATTTTATTTTTTAGCATAGCCATACTTTTCAATTTATAATACATATTTGATATATAATGTAATTTATAAAATGCATACAAAATGCTGGTCGCATATTTTGTCATTGCTGTGTTTAGAGCAGAGGGGGGAAATTCCAAGCATTACCTTGACCATAAGACTGCAATATGTAGGTTGTATGATTTTTTTTTTTTTTTAAGAATTACCTATTCATTTTACAGAGGGAGAGAGCGAATAAGCCAGGGGTGAGTGGCAAGGGGCTGAGGGAGAGAGAATCTGAAGCAGGCACGCCACTGAGTCCAGATCCTGATGCAGGGCTCAGTCCTACAACCTTAAGATCATGGCCTGAGCCAAAATCAAGAGTCAGACACCCAACCAACTGAGCCACCCAGGTGCCTCAGATATAGAATTAACATTTCACAGAACACCATGTCCCAGGTTTTCACCCTGTTTTAGCTGAAGAGAAAATATAGTGAGTGGTTAGATATTTCTATTTCTATCAGTGATTTGCTTTCTGCATTCCCAGGGATGTCACTTTCTTCAACAAATAATACCCTTTTGGCAAAGGCTTAGCTGGCTGAAAATTATAAGAGAAAGTTTCATTGTATTGCACTTTAAAGTGGTTGTTCCAGAAATTCATCTTAAAACTTGCTATTTCAGGAAGCTGGCTCAGCTCCTCCACTTTCTCTGGAGTCCATCAATTCCATAAATTGGCTAGGCGTTACTAGAGGATGATTGTTAGGGTCAGGAGGGGGGGGAACAGAACACCAGGTGTTACATTACAAAAGGTGGCATGAGTCCCTGGTTTAGTCATGTACTTTAAGAGTGTGGAAAATAGCTGTTCACAGTTAACACCAGAAGTGCTCATTAAACTGATTTTCTGTTGGGAATGATTCCCCCAAAATGTCTCAGGCTATCAAGTAGCTAAAATTCTATCAGGATTATGATACCCACTGAGTTACAAGTTATAAGAAATGATACTTGAAATAAAGGCTTTGCAGGCAAATTAAAATAGTAATAATTTCAGTTAATGTAATGATATCTTTTTTTTAAATCCCTTAATATCATTCAGCCAAAATTACATATTTGGGGAAAAATGAGCTACTAAAGAAGATTTCCTAATTGTATGTAATATGCCTGAAGGCATATTGCGGATGTAATTCAGATGCCTGGACACAGAGGAAGATGGCTCTGATGATGACATTATGCAATAGAACTACATTTTAGTCACAAACAGTCATAACATAAAATTATTTCTCAGAGAGAGGAAGCTGGGAGTATGTTACCACTTCCACAGCAAGCTCTGTAATCCTGGCTACACTTTGGAGATCATATTTTTACATGTACAGGCTTCTCTGTAAGCCCTTGAACCTTGCAGATCAAATTTTGACATCTAGCATCCCAGTATTTTGCAAGTGATAGCACTTATTTTCCTGAAACTTAATTGTGAGTCTTTTGCTTTCTTTGTTTAGTTTATGCCAACGTGGTGTGCCATCAACCAATTCATTTTGGCTTGCCCTTGTCTCTTCTGTGGTCCAAAAAAGTCCAAAGCTGCTTCTTGAGGTGAAAGGAGACTTACTTAAACCAAGCATGAGTTTAACTACTTATAACTAGACGTAGCTGGGTTTAAGAAGGGTTTGGGTTTTGTTTTATTTTTAATTTTACATTGTTAAGCTATAAGTTATTGTCAAGCAATGTATCAGTTAAAGCTTTTACACTTACTGTAGTTCAGTGGCCACAGTATTTACATAGAATTTCATGTCAGTGCATATGTGATCTTGACAAATGACCAAAGATCAAACCGTATTCTGATTTGTAGTCTAACGCGGGTGACTAAATTTGAATTTATTTATTTTTTTTAATGCTCAGGTGGCGTTCCCAAACCATACTGGCAAAGGCTCATAAAAAGTAGGTCTCATGGTGGTCCCTGCACCTCTCCACTCCCCAAATCCCATGGTCTTTTCTTTCCCTTTCTGGCGCAGGGGTCAGATGCCATCACCTCTGAAACGTTGATTTTAGTCTTCCTGAGATAAGAGCTCATAACCCGTCGGGGCCACACTATTGTGAGGCGGCGCCTTCTGCTTCAACACGGTTGATTCCTTTTCCATCCTCCCATGTTTCCTTTATGCTGGGCTAAATGCATTCCTCCACTGGGGTATGGCTGGGACAATGGATTCCTCCATTTGTCCTGGTTGGCTTCTGGGATAGCCATAGCTCCAAACAGGCTTCTTGGCTGGTGAGTCTGGGCTCAACAGTTCAGTCTTCCTACTAGGTCTGCAGTCAATTTACGTCTATCTCCCAGCTTCTCCTTATGCCAGCTTCATGACGGTTTTTCAGTTGGATCTCAGAACTATCAAAGGACAGCTGTGGGCTTTAGCCTGTCATTTGGCCAGGGATGTTGCTGGATTGGGCTTAATACATCTGAGGGAAAGCCCAGAGATATGACAACAAGAAGGAACAAACATTTGTTTCTCTGGCCCTGGTCAGAATTCAGCTGATTCTAGGTATCCAGTATTCAGGATCCAGGCTCAAGTCTTTCCAAAAGACAAAGGAAGATGAAGACCAATTCCTAATTTCAAGGCAGGGTTTGTAAGAAAACCTTCACCTGCTTCAGTCTGGCTGGGCAAGGTGCCTTCAGAACAGAAAAGGGTGGTGCCTGGGTAGTTCAGTCAATTGAGAAACTGAGTGGCAGACTCTTGATTTCGGCTTGGGTGTGATCTCAGGGTCGTGGGATCAAGCAACACATCAGGCTCTACTCTCAGTGCAGAGTCTGCTTATCCCTCTCCCTCCCCCCTCCATCCTCTGCCCCTCTCTCTGTTCGTGTGCATGCACACACGTGTGTTCTCTCTCTAATAAATTTAAAAAAATTTAAAAGGTCCCCTTCTTTTGTTTGTTTCCTAGAAGAACCCACAGAATAATGAGACCATCCTAGCTAAGAGAAGGACATAGCTGGCACTAGCTGGTATAACCAATATCAGATACTGTGTGAAAATCAAGCTTTGGTTTTCCAAGTGACCATATAATACTTGAATGAGGTCCAGAATTAGACTAAACTGGGTTGGTACAAACTACATCTGACCTCTTACCGTTTCATGATACCAGAGATCTGCCTTCCTGGCTTTCCCTATGTGTGAAATAAAGATGGTGGGTATAATCCTTCCTCTCTTCAAGAGAGAAAGGACCTATGCAGACATTTGTTTATCAGCTTAACTTTTTGTTTGTTGAGCTATAGGTCTGTAGCCTTCCAACTGCAATTGGGGAAGGAAAGGGAGAGACATTCATGTCATGGAAGAACCTTTGTATTAGGCCTCTGAATACTTAGGATTTGATTTGTCATTCATAAGCCAATACTCCTTAGTTCTCAGTTGATTCCTCTGCAAAGGAAGTTGATAGTGAAAATGCTATGAGGGCTTCCCAGTTTTGTTAAGGTGGGCAGATCAGAAAAGGGATATGAAAGCTCTCAGAAAAGAAGTCTACTGATGTGTTTATGAAATACCTAGTGAGCAGCAAACTATGTGCCAGACACTGCCAGCCTCTACAGATTAGAAATGAAGATGACACCACCCTGCCTCATGGAGACCAATGCTTTCAGCCACTGAGAGGTAAAGTCACAGCCTCCAGAGATAGAAAATCACTATAAATATTCTCTTCAGGTAGGGCCTTTAATTCAGTCTCCATGTTGCTGCAGGGTAGTTCAATTCCAAGTGATGATGCATATGCTTCTTTTCCTCCACCTCTGCCTGATCGTTTCCTTATATCTTCTTCCTACAAAACTGAAGCAGTGCTCGGGGAAGTGAAGGGAAGTTGGTACTGGGAAATGTGTCAGGGATCAGGGGAGGCCTGTTGCAGAAGGGACACCTTAGTTGAGACCTGAAGTTTGAATTGGATTGATGAGGCCAAAAGGGGGGAAGCCATGGAGGAGGAAGACAAGGCTGAGAGAAAGAACACGTGCAAAGGCCCAGGGATGACTGAGAACAGTGGGCGGAGAGATGAGAGTAATTTGGGGTGATTGGAATAAAGAGTCCAAAGGATGGAGGGAAAAGAGTTGGAAAGGATGAACGTTTCAAATACTGCGATGACAGGTATGTGGGAGAGAGGTCAGGTTTGCTTTCTGCAGCTAACTAGCTCCAGGGGCACAACTAAAATCCAGGGGGAAAATTCCAGGGGAAAGGACATTGACTAAAAATTAAACTGTGGTAATGGCCTCCACTTAGCTAGTTCTTCCAGTATTTCAGACACCATGGTAAGGATTTTCTATCCATTATCTCACTGGAGCCTCAAAACAACCCTGTGAGGTAAATCAGAAAATAGACTCAGAGAAGTTACATTAACTAGCTCAGGGTCCACACAGTGAAGACAGAGTTGAGTTAGGATTCCAGAATTGCCGCTCTTCGTCACCACTGTCAAACTGCTTCCTTGTAGGATTATGTTGTCACAGAACAAGTGTATGGCTCTGAAAGTTTCCTGTCACTGATGGGACACTGTAAAGGTTGCAGGCATGAAGAGAACCAGTAACCTTCTGAGAATCTTCCCATTGCGAGATCCAGGGATTCAATGACACATCAATAGTTGGATACATAAAACAACCCTGAAAGACAACCAGCTTCTGCATTTTGGGCTGCTTTATGTTGTGTGTAATGGGTCCTCCTGGGGTACCTTTAAGGGGGGCATTCTCAGGCTTCATCACTGCAGAAGAGAGCACCGAAAGGGAGGCAGAGTGAAATGGACCGAATTAGGGCAGCTCAGCCCTCCACTAAAGACATGCATCTTTCACAAACATCTGCTTTAGCTAATGCTGGCCTTGGGCAGTATTAAATTATGTATTCAGCTCTTAAACTATCACAGATTCATGTTTCAAGAATATAACCATGAGAAAATATTGCACCACTAGCAGAAACAAAACAGCTCTGCTCATTTGGCATTAAATATTTTTTGGTGAATTTCTGTAATAATTCTTCATTTTCTTTCAAATTAAAGGACATTGTGGGAGTCAAATAGGTTAGAATTCATAGTATTTTTTTTCTATTATTGACTTATTGAAAAAAAGAATAAAAAATTGCCTCTTTTGCTCACCACTCAGTGAAGGGTATCCAAATAGCAAACAATAATAAATTACACAATGAATTTGGGCATGTTAGAGTTAGAGAGACCTTAGAGAGCATTCCAAATGTGTTTTCTAGAATTGCCTCTTCTTTATAATGAAGTGCTTCTCTAAGGACAGAAATCATGACCTTCTTAAAATACACCCTGGGTAGGCCAGCTCCCACCCCCGTCCCAGCATTGCTTTAAAACAGAAAAAAAACATGGCCTATCACAGTTATGAGGGCTTTGCCTGTGAATTTTTTAGAGAGAGAGGGAGATGTTGGGGGAAGGAGGAAGGGCTCTCTTGTGTCATCAACCCTGACATATTTAGTGGTTAATAGTCGGGAAATATTATATGGAGTTCATCAAAACGTGTGCTTCTCAAAAATCCCAATAAAACATTAAGAGCCTTCAACAAAGGTGTCTTTTGTGGTGGCAACCCAGGATCCTTGCACCCTGATGGGAAGACAATTTCCGCAGTGACAATGAATATAGGTGACCCTTTCAGGCAAAACTCTGAAAATGTTGATTCTCCTCTCTCTATAGCTGAGGCAAGGCATTCCATTCCCTGCCCCTTCCCCTCTGAACACATGGTGATGCTCACAACTTCCAAGTATTTGCTCATTAAAACCCTGCATTCTGGACTCTTTCTGGTTCTTTCCCTTCTTTCATGAAAAACCCCCTCTTTTCTATATATCAACAACAGGTACAGAGCATACACTCTTAAAATGTAGTAAACCAAATTTTTGAAAATTATATTGAAAGTCATTACTTTTGCAACGATCATTTCTTCCTTTACCCTTTCCATAAATATTTAAATAAAATTTTAGATCATTCTTGTTTAAAAAAAGATACACCATACACCAGTGGCCTTATATAAAAAAAATTTTTTTCTGGCCACTTGAACATGTAGTAAATACAATAAAAAGAGAATAAAGATTTTGCAATAAGTGCCCTGTGAGTAACAGAATATCTCAGCTGGAATAATCATGTCAAGGACCAGGCAGTTGGGCAGGTGATTTTTCTTCAATAGAACTCAATCCAAATGAGGTAACTGCTGTGGGTCAAGGTGGGGAAGACAAAGTTGTACAAAGACAGTTAGAGCTGCAGTAAACTAAAAACATCTCTGCTCATTTCCTCTTTGGTCTAAAGCACGCAAGAGAGGCATTGATCTTTGCCAGCCAGTCTTAAACACCGTCTGTAAGAGGAAGATGAATTAAACTCAGCAGAAGCATGATTGCTCCCTGGCTGCTGGAGAAGCAGGGAGCATTGGGTGTAGGGCATGCCAGGACTGACTGTGTTGGCAAGTAGGCAGGTGGAGTGATGCTGGCCTGTGCCCAGAGGCCATCAGAGGTCGGGACTTCCAGACCCGACCCCAAGCAGGCCCAGCAGAGTGTCTCAGCAGAGCAATCCAACTGACCGGGCCTTCCAGACACCTTAATAACTCTGTACCAGGGATTGAGTGGCTGGAGGAGGAGAGGTAGAAACCAGTTTGAGGTACTTTTTGACGATGACTTTTCCCTCTGAGGTCTTCAACTAGTCTAAGTGACTGTCATTATATAGTAGCAATTAAGTCAGGTTGTCCAGACTCAGAAATGTCTCTGTCAGATCCTCTCTTTCTCTAAGTCAGCACAAAACTTGAGATCTGTAGGATGTTTGGCCAACATTTTGTTGCCTTTTTTCTCTAACACCATTTTTCAGGTTGCGTATTTCTGTGTGTGTGTTAAAACTAATGACGTCTGTCAAAAATGTTTCATTGAATATGGTTTTTGTGTTTGTCTTTTCAGGGATAAGGAAATGTTTTATTTTCTTTACTGTTTGTCTTCCTTCATCTGGCAAAGACTAAGCTGTCCCATCAACCCCCAGTGATTTAGAACAGAGAGGAAATTAATATAAGGGTTTTGTTTAACAGCGGCACTACATCTGCCATTAGACAACTTTTACTTCCTCTCTGAGTAGCAGAGAAACTGTCTTTCCTCAACCAAAATGTCAAATGAACAGAGGCCTTAAATAAGAACATGAATTTGACCTTTACCAGATGTCTTTATTCTTTAACATTTTTCAAAGATACACACTTGGAAAAGTTAAGACTTATTGATACCCAGCACGGATGCTTTATTGTCTGCCATTTCCAAGATGCCAGAGGCTTTCTTATGTGAACAAAATGACTATTTCCGTCATAATGGAGCACAATTATTTATTCACCTAGCAGAGCAGAGGAAATCATTTTTAAACTAAAAACACAGAACGGGTTGTCTCTACCACAAACTTCCCACAAAAGCAGGAATCTTACTTCCTAAGTAGAACCAGATCCTTACTCCCTTCTCTGCCCAGCAGAAAAATTACATGGCTTTTAGGTTTAATGGCCTTTTAGGCTTGTGGCCAAAAGAAGTTCCAAAAAAACTTCTCTGGTCCCAATTTGCTCTCTCAGCCCAGTTCTTTGTAAGCAGGGAGCAGAGTCGCTGGAGAGCATCCAAAGCCAGCTCTGGGAAATGGAGGCCAGAGAACCACTCCACACAATTGGGAGGAGAGACAAAGGAGCCCCGTGATCACAGTGAGTCAGACCATGACAGAGCAGGTTCAGGACAGTGAGTACAACCTAAGTGATGGAGCAGCTCGGCAGGTGCGTGCGTTATTGACGTTGTACAGGTCAGCGTGTGGCGGCCAGGTGGGGCTGGAGGGGGTGCCTCCATCAGAGTACCCCAGGCCCTCCTCTCTAATCATTCTGTTGCATCTCATCCTGTTGCGGTCTTTAGTAAACAAACGTGACTATTGTTATTTCCTTGTCCAAGATTTGGGCTCTTATTTGAACATTTCACATCCCAGTCCTGAGTCCAGACTGTGAAGCCGAGAATACTTCTCTAATTTTTCATGGGCATCTTCAAGCTGAAGGGATTTCAGGAAAATATAGGAATATCCTTGCCTGCCCAGACATTCTCTTCTCCATTAGCTCAGGCTCCTCACTCTCGAGATATGAAGGACGCAGATCAGTTGCCCATGCAGTAACTCCATTGTACATAGGTTTTCATCTCTAGAACTCTGGATTCTCTCCTCATTCATTCAACAACTGTTTATATGCTACTGATGCACAGCAAGAGATCTGGGGCTGAATTCTATACCTGCTCCTGGCTTTGATTGCTGAGAATTACCCAGAGAGATCAGAAGATGGCACAAAGCACCAGGGTCATCATCTCAATTTGTTCCAGTTGGTGAGGGTCACTCAGAAGGCACCAGAAGGACAGCAGTTCTTCAGAAGATGAGAGGGTTGCTTCCAGCTGTGGTGGATCAGAGATGTCTTCACGGAGGAACCTGCACCCATGCAGACCTTTGAAGGCCCTCTGAGCTGAGATACATAGCGGCTGAGGGCAGGCATCCCAACTTGAGCTGAAGAAGCATGAAGAATCATTTTCTCTTACTTCCTCTAGTCAGGTTGGTTCCTAAGGGAGCTGGAAAATGCTTCAGCATTGCTTGTGGCTGTGCTCTAGGCATTTGCTTCCCCTCACAGCCAGCCAGGTTAAAAAAGTTTTACAGCTGACACAAATAGGCAAAAATAAAACAAAAAATGTAAATGATCTGGATTTGAGGAACTGAAAAAAAAAAATTGTTAACGAGGGAAATGCCCTGTAGTATCAGTACATAATTTGTCTGGGTTCTCAATCACACCTACATGATCTCTGGGCCCCACGTTGGAGTTGCTAGAATGTTCTGTATATCTGAGCGATCTCAGACACCACAGGAAGACTAGAGCTCCTCCCTGGAAGCCTCTGGAGATGGAGTTTGTGTGACAGTTATCAAAATAAAAGATGATTCCTGAGAAACAGAAACCTGCAAAGACTATGACAAACTTACACCTCATATGAACAAATCCAAACCTGTGACTGGAATGTTCTCACAGTTATTTAAGTTCCCAGAGTGTGGCAAGTTTTTCTCTTAACCATATCATTATTGTTGAAATGTAAGAAAAAGCAAACTGAGAAATGACATCCTTCTGAATAAGTGTCTGAGAGGTAAAAATGTAATAGTCAAAGCACGGGCATTTCCAAACCTTTCAAATAGAAGACAACAACACAGTTAAATCATTTTTATTATAGGCATAAAATAAAAATTAGTATAAAATGTTAAATGTGGGGGCGCCTGGGTGGCTCAGTGGGTTAGGCCGCTGTCTTCAGTTCAGGTCATGATCTCAGGGTCCTGGGATCGAGTCCCACGTCGGGCTCTCTGCTCAGCGGGGAGCCTGCTTCCTCCTCTCTCTCTGCCTGCCTCTCTGCCTACTTGTGATCTCTCTCTGTCAAATAAATAAATAAAATCTTTAACAACAACAACAAAAAAATGTTAAATGTGTATGAGCATGACTCTGCTTTGAACAATTTCTAATTTAGAAAGGATGATCTGGCAATCAAAATGGTCTCATAATTACTCTCTTAGATACATTAAGTTCACTCAGTTTCACCTTCAGGCATTTAATGGCAAAAGACCATGGTATCTTTAGCCACATTTGAAATATTAGCTCTATAGTCAAGCAGACTCTTTCATAGAGGACTTTCCTTCTCTGTCCCCTGGTCTCTGAACGGTGCGCAGTAAAATAGCAGGGAGGGTGGCAGCGGGCAGAGAGGATGGTTCCATTTCGTGGCACCAATGACAGCTACGCCCTGGAATTTCTGTCTTGAGCTGAACTTAAGAAAGGATGGCTTGGGGAAAGTCAGGATGTACAACAAAAAGGGTTTTGAAGGCTGCAGAGGCCCTTAGTGCAGACTTCCCAGTGCATGGAAACAGCCAATTCCCCACATTTACATTGTATCTGTAGCTGGGTGACAGCTCTCAGTAGGGCAGGCCACGTACAGCAAAGGAGTGGACCGTCTCCTGCAGGCCATATTAGGAGGCTCTGCTCGACTTGTGGCCCCTCCCCCCACTTTCTGGAGACTCCGAGCCCCCAGAAAGTCCTTTTGGATTACAATATCTTATTAGGACAATATGAACTGCTAAAGAAGTTGATGGAAATCCAGTGCAAGAGTTGGTCAGTGGGCTTGAGTGATGTAGCCCTCTGTCAGGGAATAGGGGGAGGTGCAGTGGCCCTGAGTTCGCCCCTGACTGGTCTGATTAGGGTGTCCATGCTTTGGGGAAGGTAGCTGCCCAGTGCAGGATTTGGGGGGTGGGGAGAGAAGGGTATGTTCATGGTGGGGAAACTGGGGGAAAGGTGAGGGGACTGATGAAGAAAGAGCCAGTGTGAATGAGGATGGTGTTGACATTGGACTCTGATTTAATAAGTGCTTACGTTAAGGATATTGGGAGCTAGGTTTCTCATTGTTCGAGAAAGGAATTGCAGTTATGGAATAGAAGAAGTTAAACCCTTATGAGTCGTGCTGTGAACACATGGTTATATATACGGACCTCGAAGCAGGGACACCTCAATTGCATTGAACACATATAGCACACAGATACTGCTTCCTAACTTTCCTAAAAGAAACCAGGGATCCTTGGAGAAATGTCTGTTTCTATGGCTGGCGCAGAGAGAGAACAAAATGAATTTGAAATTTGTTTTTGTGCCCCAAAGTAAGAAAGAGCTTGAACAATGAGGAGGACTTGCCAAAGGGATACAGGAACCAGAGTGAAGAGGCTCTTCACGGGCAAATCGGGTACAATTTGAGTATCAAACTCCATAATTTTAGTAATGAATTATAGCCTATTGAATAAAATAGGAAACCATGAAGTCCACACTGATATAAATGAATGAGTAAATTGAAAATATGACAAGGAATAGGATGTTTATGTAGTCTCAAAATACCTCCCCACAAAATACTTGTTACAAAGAGGAAAAGAGAGCTGATACAGTGGAGAAGTTTGGAAGATTCCACCTTAAACAAAACAAGTAATATCAGTAAGGGGACAAATTGAGGTTGTGTGCCCCCCCATAGCATCCCAAAGAAGAATAGAACATCATGTCTGTGGTATGAATCTAATCACAAGGAGATAGTAAACCCTGTTAGGAGGGAAATTTCACAAAATAACTGGTCTGTAATCTTTGAAGTGTCAAGGTCATGATTAGGAAAGACCAAAGAGATTAAAGAGAAATGACAACTAAATTCAACGTATGATTCTGAACTGGATTCTTTTGAAGAACATTATAGGGACAACTAGAAATTGAATACTGATGGAGGGTCATATAATACTTGTATATCAGTATTAATTTCCTCATTTTTTGGTTTGAATTTTATTTATGTTGGAGAACATCCTTGTTTGTAGGAATACACAATATATAATAAATATTTGGGAATGTTGGGGCATCATGTAGGCAACTTTCTCCAAAGTGGTTCATAAAACATTCTTTGTACCAGAGTTGCAATTTTTCCGTAGTTTGAGTTTGTTTACTTTTTAAAGCAGTTAATTACTTCTCTCATCAATAGATGTTGACTCTCACGAAGCAATTGGCATGGTTAACCTTGTCAGGATTTGCACAATCCAACATTCTCAAATATACATGTTCCAGGAAAAAGTGGAGTTTGGAAACATTAGGAATAATAGATCAAAAAATTCAGTTTCTTATTACTACAAACAGATACTTCATTTTGTTTTTGTTTTTGTTTGTTTGGCATTTTTGATGGGCAGCAAAGCAAAGATGATTGATCATTAGCACAAAACTCCCAAAGATGGAGGGGCCCTTAAAGAGTTGCGAGTAGAGTTTCTAAGCCTAGGGGTTTGAGGGGCTTGTTGGCTCTGTTTTAATCTGATTAACCCTCTGTGCACCTGTCACCCAATCAGGTTTTTGTCATCAACTTATCATGTGGGAAAGGGTGGAGGTCTCCTTTCAGGGAGGTGTAAATTCCTTTATTTTTATCTTTTTAATGTAATTAATTAATGTATAATGTATTATTACTTTCAGAGGAAAAGGTCAGTATTCATCAGTCTTCTATAACACCCAGTGCTGATTACTTCACTTGCCTTTCTTAATGCCCATCACCCAGTTAGCCCATCCCTCCAACCCCCTTCCCTCCAGCAAATTTGTTTCCTATGATTAAGAGTTTCTTGTGATTTGTCCTCCTTCTCTGTTTATGTCTTGTTTTATTTTTTTCTCTCTTCCCCTATGATCTTGTTCTGTTTCTTAAATTCCACATATGAGTGAGATCATATGATAATTGCCTTTCTTTGATTGACTTATTTCACTTAGCATAATACCCTCTAGTTCCATCCACCTCATTGCAAAAGGCAAGATTTCATTTTTCTGATGGCTGAGTAGTATTGCATTCATACCACATCTTCTTTATTCATTCATCTGTGGACATCTACACTCTTTCCATAGTTTGGCTATTGTGGACATTGCTGTGATAGACATTGGGGTGCAAGTACCCATTCAAATCACTACCTTTGTATCTTTGGGGTAAATACCTAGTAGTGCAATTGCTAGGTCATAGGGTAACTCTATTTTCAACTTTCTTAGGAACCTCCATACTATTTTCTAGAGTGGTCACACTAGCTTGAATTCCCACTACCAGGTAAGAGGGTTCCCCTTTCTCCACATCCTTTCTATCATATATCATTTCCTGACTTGTTAATTTCAGCCAGTCTGACTGGTGTGAGGTGGTATCTCATCATGGTTTCGATTTATATTTTCCTGATGCTGAATGATGTTGAGCATTTTTTTCATGTGTCTTTTGACCATTTGTATATCTTCTTTGGAAAAATGTGTGTCGATGTCTTCTGCCCATTTCTTGATTGGATTATTTGTTCTTTGGGTGTTCAGTTTGATAAGTTCTTTATAGATTTTGTATACTAGCCCTTTATCTTATTAAGATATTTGCAAATATCTTCTCCCATTTTGTCAATTGTCTTTTGATTTTGTTGACTCTGTCCTTTGTTGTGTAAAAGTTTTTATCTTGATGAAGTCCCAATAGTTCACTTTTGCCTTTGTTTCCCTTGCCTTTGGAGACGTGTCGAGCAAGAAGTCTAGCAGTCGAGGTCTTCTCTAAGATTTTGGTGGATTCCTGTCTCATATTAGGTCTTTCACCCATTTTGAGTCTGTTTTTGTGGATAGTGTAAGGAAATGGTCCAGTTTCATTCTTCTGAATGCAGCTAATTTTCTCAACACTATTTGTTGAAGAGACTATCTTTTTTTCTGTTGGATATTCTTTCCTGCTTTGTTGAAGATTAGTTGACCATAGAGTTGAGGGACTATTTCTGGGTTTTGTATTCTGTCATTAATATATGTGTCTGTTTTTGTGCCAGTACCATATTGTCTTAATGATTACAGCTTTGTAATAGAGCTTGAAGTCCAGAATTGTGATGCCACCTGCTTTGGTTTTCTTTTTCAACATTACTTTGGCTATTTGGGGTGTTTTCTGGTTCCATACAAATTTTAGGATTATTTGTTCCAGCTCTGTGGAAAAACTTGATGGTATTTTGATAGGGATTGCACTAAATGTATAGATTGATCTATGTATAGGAATAGACACTTCAACAGTATTTGTTCTTCCAACCCATGAGCATGGAATGTTTTTCCATTTATTGGTGTCTTCCTCAATTTCTTTCATGAGTGTTCTATAGCTTTCTGAGTACAGATCCTTTGTCTCTTTGGTTAGGTTTATTCCTAGGTATCTCATAGGTTTTGGTGCAATTGTATATAAGATCAACTCCTTAATTTCTCTTTCTTCTGTCTCATTGCTAGTGCATAGAAATGCAACTGATTTGGAAGTTTTCCTTCCATTTCTATTTTTTGAAACAGCTTCAGAAGAATGGGTATTAACTCTTCTTTAAATGTTTGGTAGAATTTCCCTGGGAAGCCTTCAGCCCTGGACTCTTGTTTGTTGGGAGATTTTTTTTTTTTTAAGATTTTATTTATTTGGGGCGCCTGGGTGGCTCAGTGGGTTAAGCCTCTGCCTTCGGCTCAGGTTATGATCCCAGGGGCCTGGGATCGAGTCCCGCATTGGGCTCTCTGCTCAGCAGGGAGCCTGCTTCTCCTCATCTCTCTCTCTGTCTGTCTCTCTGCCTATTTGTGATCTCTCTCTCTGTCAAATAAATAAATAAAATCTTTAAAAAAAAAAAAGATTTTATTTATTTATTTATTTATTTATTTGACACAAAGAGAGATCACAAGTAGAGAGGCAGGCAGAGAGAGAGGGGGAGGGAAGCAGGCTCCCCACCAAGCAGAGAGCCCAATGTGGGGCTTGATCCAGGGACCCTGGGATCATGACCTGAGCTGAAGGCAGAGGCCCAACCCATGGAGCCACCCAGGTGTCCCTGTTGGGAGATTTTTGATTACAACTTCAATTTCCTTGCTGGTGTTGGGTCTTTTCGGGTTTCCTATTTCTTCCTGGTTCAGTTTTGGTAGTTTATATTCCCTAGGAATGTATCCATTTCTTCCAGATTGCCCAATTTGTTGACATATAGTTGCTTATAATATGTTCTTTTAATTGTTTGTATTTCTTCCTTGTTGGTTGTGATTTCTTCTCTTTCATTCATAGTTTTATTTATTTGGGTCCTTTCTCTTTTCCTTCTGGTAAGTCTGGCCAGGGGTTTATCAATCTTACTAATTCTTTCAGAGAACCAGCTCCTAGTTTCATTGATCTGTTCTACTGTGCTTTTGGTTTCTATTTCATTGATTTCTGCTCTAATCTTTATTAACTCTCTTCTCCTGCTGGTTTCAGGCTTTATTTGCTGTTCTTTCTCCAGCTCCTTTAGGTGTAGGGTTAGATCTATGTGGCTAGATCTGCTGCCAGTATAATGTAAGTTACAGACCTCTTGTCCCAAGCTGCTTTCAGGATTTTCTCTTTGTCTCTGAGACTTGCAAATTTCACTAATATATGTTGGGATGTTGACCAATTTTTATTGATTCTGAGGGGGGCTCTCTGCCTTCTGGACTTGAATGCCTATTTCTTTCCCATATTAGGGAAGTTCTCCACTGTAATTTATTCCAATGTGCCCTCTGCCCCTCTCTTTCCTCTTCTGTGGTCCCAATTATTCTATATTGTTTTGTTTTATGATATCACTTATCTCTTGAATTTTCCCCTTGTGATCTAGTTATCTCTCTTTTTCTCAGCTTCTTTTTTCTCCATCATTTTGTCTTCCATAACACTAATTCTCTTTTCTGCATCATTTATCTTAGCACTTAGAACCTCCATTTTTTATTACATATCATTAATAACCATTTTGATTTTGATTAGGTTAGATTTTAGTTCTTTTATTTCTCCAGAAAGGAATTCTCTAGTATCTTTTATGCTTTTTTCAAGCCCAGCTGATATCTTTATAATCATTATTCTGAACTCTAGTTCTGACATCTTACTTTTATCCATACCAATTAAGTCCCTGGCAGTCAGTATTGCTTCTTGTTTTCTTTTTTGAGGTGAGTTTTCCCATATTGTCATTCTTGCAGGAAGTGGTCATTTTTGGGGGCACCTGGGTGGCTCCGTTGGTTAAGCATCTATATTTGTCTCAGGTCATGACCTCAGGGTCCTGGGAATGAGCCCTGCATCTGGCTCCCTGCTTATTGAGGAATCTCACTGTCCCTCCCACTCATGTGCATGCTCTCTCGCTCTCAAATAAATAAAATCTTTTTTTAAAAAGTGCTTGCTTTTCTATTTGTAGAGTTTAAGCTATTCTTTTCTTAGATCTTTGCTTGAATCCTTAGATGTTCAGAATGATTTGATAGCAATCTAGCTCAATTCCTAGGACCAGAAGAAACTAAGTTCTCCTACTCCTCCACCACCTTGGACTATCTGCCCTTGATTTCCTTTGTTAATCTTATATTCTCTCTGTTTATTAGGGATCACTATACTGCAGAAGTTTTCAAGCTAGTGATCACATCCAAATGAATGTGTCATATGACACTGAATATAATTCTTCAGTAGATGTATCAACATGATCTTTTCTGAAAAATGATATACTAATGATGCGAATTATTTAATTACACCATTATGAATGGGCCTATCATCTTGATTTATAGGACTTCTAATATAAATTCTCCTGGCTCCTGGAACTTATGTACATGAGTCTTCAAGCCTAGTGTCCTTAGTGAGTAAAAATTTTTGGCAAGCAGATTTGCTAGCCACTTACTATCTTCTTTGCTTTTTTAAGGTTTATTTATTTATTTGGGAGAGAGGGGAAAAATGAGTGGAGGGTGGGGCAGAGGGAGAAGCAGACTGCCCATGAGCAGTCTCCAACACAGGGTTCAGTCCCAGGACTCAGATCATGATGAGAGCTGAAGTCAGATGCTTAACCAACTGAGCCACCCAGGTGCCTTGCTATTTACTATCTTCTTTTTGATTTAAACTATCATTTCTCTTAAAACTATGTTATATCCTCGAGAAAATCTTTGAGTCACTGAGTCACTACCACCCCCCTCCACTGCCTTGGAATTTTTTCCATACTCCTGTTGTGTTATATAATCCTTATGGTACTCTATAAGAAAGTAAACAATGTAGTTGTATGAATAATAAGTGATGTAACATCTTTTGAGTAAGACAATTACTTTTATTTCTTTGGTATGTTTGCATTATTCCTCAGTGCATTGTATGTACTCATGTTGTTAGCAAACAGTATTTTTCATAGTAAAAATTTCATTTTATTAATATTTTAAAATATACATATAAAAGATCATATTACATACATATTTCTGAATCTTGTTTTTTAAAACTCAACAAAACCTCATGGAAATCCCTCTGAAACAACTGGTATAAGTTTAATTCATTTTGAAGTGTTATATACTATTTCATAATGTGGATGTGCCATAATCTAGTCAATCATCCTCCTACTGGTAGGGCTTAATTTAATTTCCTTTTTTCGTACAAATAATGCACCCATAAATATCATCTTTGTCTTATGTCTTATGTCTTTCTGGTTTTATTTCAGTGGACTGGCTTCCTAGGAATGGGCACATGGCATCTTAGAAAAGGCTGTGACAATTTACAATGTATGCCTATCTTTTTATGCTGATTCCTAACAATACTAAGAATTAATATTGAGTTATTTAAACTTGTTTGTAGGTCAGGGGCAATGATTCACTCACTCATCTGACAAACATTTATTGAGCACCTTTTACATAACAGACACTGTTGCTGGCAGCTTTATGCAGCTGTGAACAGAATAGGTCAAGTCCCTGTGCTTCTGGAGCTTCCATTCTAGAGAGGTAAATGGATAGCAAATACGCTGAGAGTCAAAGAGGGTCTGGAAAGAATGGGACAAGACTGACAGAGGTGGTGAAGCAGGCAGCGCTATTTGAGACAGGGTGCTCAGGAAAGGTATCTCAGAGTTGTCCTCAGAGTAGAGGAAGAAGTGTGGAATTGGGTCACAGGAAGAGGGGACAGCCAGTGAAGGCCCTAAGACTGGTGCATGTTTGTCCTGGCTTTTGGAAGAACATCAAGGGGCCAGTGCAGCTGGTGGGGAGCTCTACCTCTACTCCTCAGAGCTCTGTGGAAGCCAACTTTAGAGGTAGTACCACTGAGACTCCCTGGGGTGGCACCACCGGGTGTCCTGTGCATTGCTGGTCACTGTACACAGCAGGAGCATGCTGAGAACACACTGAACTGAGAAGAAAGACCCCTTTCCGGCCCATTTTTTCTCTAGTGCCTCTATTGGCAAAACTAGCAGCTAATTACATGACAAATTATTTTACAATAGTTTTTGTAATATTTTACATTATAGTTTTACAATTTTTTTCCCAAAATTCTTCATTACAGATCTTTTTCCCCCAAATTTATCATTTGTCTATTGACTTTGTACAGGGCCCAGTTTGTCTTCTAAGTGTTTAAAAACTACATCTAGGGGCGCCTAGGTGGCTCAGTGGGTTAAGCCGCTGCCTTCAGCTCAGGTCATGATCTCAGGGTCCTGGGATAGAGCCCCGCATCGGGTTCTCTGCTCAGCAGGGAGCTTGCTTCCCTCTCTCTCTCTCTCTCTGCCTGCTTCTCTGCCTCCTTGTAATCTCTGCCTGTCAAATAAATAAATAAATAAAATCTTTTAAAAAACTACATCTAGTCATATATGTCTCTTTCTTTCTTTTTTAATCTGACTTCTAGGTTTTCTCAAGATTTTTAGAATTTTATTTTTTTAATTTATATCTTCAGTCTGTATAGATTTATTTTTCAGTATGATATAAATAAGGATCCAATTGTATTTTCTTTCAGATAGCCCTTGTACTAACACCATTGATTAAATAATCTTTGTTCCATTGACGTGAAACTTTGTCATTTATTATACTTTTGTATTTACTGGGATCTGATTTGGGATTCTCTTCTCAGTTTCACTGATCCATTTGTTTCTTCCTAAATCTGCAATGACTTGATTGTAGACTTACTATTTTGTAAGGCAAGTATATCCACTGTTCTTTTTCATAAGTTTCTTAGCTATTCTGAGCACACATATTCTTCAAGCTTCAATATCATTCCTTCTAATTGGGAAAAACTCTTTGAGATTTTAATCAGAATTAGATTACTTTTACATATTAATTTGGGAGAAGTGACTTCTTTATGATATGTCTTCCAATCCAAGAAGAATATCTGTGCAGATCTGGTTTTATACATTCAATTAGGGTCTTAGATTTTCTTCTTTTAAAAGACGACTACACTTTTTGGTTAAATGCATGTATAAGTATTTGTGGCTTTTGTTGCCATTGTGAATGGCAGTTTTTGCTTCCAGGTGCTTGTGCCAGTGTCCCAGCAGGAGACTCATGATATACACAAATGGGGTAGTGAGAAGAGTTTTAAAAGAAAGAATTTGTAAAAGTGTGGACATGAGTAAGGGAAATCTACAATGATGGAGAATCATACAAGGGCAGACCCAGCAGGACAGTGAAGGTTGGCAGGGAGCACTTTACAGACTTGGAGAGCGAGCTGCAGCAGCAGGAAAGGACAGCTGGAAAGGAGCCTCTGGTAGAGGAGGCAGCTGGGGCGCATCCTGGGTGCAGCAGAAAGGGAACCCCCTGTCTCTCCCACCTCCTGCCAGTGCCGCCCAGTGGCTGAGCCCAGCTGGAAGGCACAGAGCAGAGAAGGGCGAGAAGGGGAGACCAGGAAGGCAAATGGAGTCTGTCCAGTACCACGTTCAAATTTAGAACACAGGAAAGCTAACAAATTTTTTGGCCTTTGTCTTGTATTCAGCCACTTTACATATTATTTTATTAATTCTAGTAACAACAACAACAAAAAATTGAATCCCTTTGGGTTTTCTGGCTGCACCATGATATCATTCTTTAAAACAGGGGATTATCTTCTCTTCCAGTCAATTCATCTTCCTCTTGTATTAGTTTGTGAGGGTTGCCACAACAAAGTCGCATAAATTCATGGGCTTAAGCAGCTGAAATGTATTGTCCCCAATACATCTTCTGGGAGCTAGAAGTCCAAGATCAAGGAGGCCTCAGGGCTGGCTCCTCCTGCAGACTGAGAGAGGATCTGTTTGGTGCCCCTCCGCCAGCTTTTGGGGGTTTGCTGGTCATCTTTGGCATATTTCTTGATTAATAGGTGAACCACCTCTATCCCTTCCTTCACCTTCCCAGGGCATTCTCCCTGTGCCTTCCCTGTTTTACAAAGACATCTGTCATATTGGATTAGGGCCCACCCTAATGATCTCATTTTAACTTGATCATCTGCAAAGACCTGATTTCCAAATAAGTACTGGGGATTAGAACACTTTTTTGCAGGGGATGGGGGGAGGCGGTACACAATTCAACAATCCAACCCACAACACCTGTCCTATCTCCTTTAAGACAGTACTTATTAATAACAGCTATGGCAGGGGTCACTGTCTAATTTCTAATTTAGTTGAAATTATTTTCAGTTTTCCTCTTATAGGATATATTTCCTGTTGATTTTTGGTAAGTAATCTATTAAAAACTTACTCAAAGATAGTTTAGCAAACAAATAACATTGTTATCAAGTTATTAAATTATTTTCTCTTTTTCTGTTTGACAAAAATTTTCATTAGGAATAAGATCACGTCCACCCCCTACCCAGTGTTAAATAGACCTCCGATCCTAAAAAAAAAAAAAAAGAAAAGAAAAAAAGATTACTGCTACATTTTTATCAATGGTCTTTGTACCATCTGTTGATTTGATCAAATACCTTTACTCTTTTAATTTATTGATGTAATGGATTATGTTGATAATTGTAGAATTGTTGGATCTCTCTTGCTTTCCTGTAAAAAGCTCTTTTTGATAAAAATTTATTATTTATTTGATATATTGATGGGTTCTATTTGCTAAGATTTATTTAGAATTTTTACATTGGTTTTTTTAAAAGATTTTATTTATTTATTTGACAGAGAGAGAGTACAAGCAAGGGGGAGCAGCAGGGAGAGGGAGAAGCAGGCTCCCCACTGAGCAGGGAGCTGGACATGGGGCTCAATCCTAGGATGCTGCGATCATGATCTGAGCTGAAGGCAGACGCTTAAACAACTGAGCCACCAGGTGCCCCTACATTGATTTTTCTGTTAACTCAGACTATAGTTCTTTTGGCAACTCTTTTTCAGGTTTTGGTATTACATATATGCAAACTTCATAATTTTTTATTGGAAAGATTTCTTTTTAAATCTCTGGCCTAGAATAGTTTACATAATTGGATTATTTATCTGATCTTTAAAAGTTAAATAAATTTCAGCTGTGAACTCACCTTGTTCTGTTTGTTTCCTAGTGATACATCTTTAAGTGATACATCTATAATTTCTTCTTTGGTGATTGGCCTATTCAAGGTTTCCACTTTCTATTGGGTCAACTTAGGTAATTTAGGGTAAGTTTGGGGTATTTCCTTTTACATGTTTGAAGTTTTTGGCATAGTAATACATGTGATGTTCCATCATGTTTTTTTTCTAAATTCTCTTTTATCTGAGATTCTGTCTCTTTTCTCATTCTTAATCCTGCATATTTTTGCCCTTGCTCTCTTTTCCTTTATCAAACTGGAAAGGAATTTATCTTTTTAAGTGTTATTTCCAAAGAAATAGCTTTTGGATTAATTTATCCTTCTACTGTCTTTGTTGCTATGGTTTTCTATTTCATTAATTTTGTCTTTTAAATGAACAAATGTCCACTTTTCAGCTTTTTATTTATTTTACAGTTCATTTCTAATTCCTGGTTTCTTTATTTTTAGTATTTTATCTTTTTAAAAATTTTATTTTTTCCTTATCTTCTGAGGACTACTTAAATCTATAGAGATGTTGTAAAGCTTTTAAGTGTGCACCCTGTTTTTAGAATCAAATGTTTCCTTCATTCTTTTCTTCCTTTTTTTTTTTTAAATTTTATTTATTTATTTTAGAGAGAGAGCATGAATGGCAGGGGGAGGGGTAGAGGAAGAAGGAGAGAGAATCCCAAATAGACTCCCTTCCCTCCCATAGTCCCAAGATCACGACCTGAGCTAAAAATCAAAGAGTCAGACACTTAACTGACTGAGCCCCTTCTTCATTATTTTCTGAGTGGTTTGCTATTTACCTTTAATTTTTCTTTGTTTGTGTGTTCATGGTTTAGTGATTTTATTTTGTTTTAACTGAGGTAAAATTTTATATAACATTATATAAGTTTCAGTGTACAACATGATAATTTGACATCTGTGTGGACTACAAAGTGATCCTCCTCAAAAGTCTAGTTACCATCTATAACCGTACTGTTGATCCCCTTCACCCATTTTGCCCAGCTCCCAACCCTCTTCTCCTCTGGTAACCAACAGTTTGCTCTGTGTATCTATGAGTTTGTTTTGTATTTTTTGTTTGTCAGTTGTGTGTTTTTAGATTCCACATATGAGTGAAATATATGGAATTTGTTTTTCTCCATCTGACGTATTTCACTTGAGTAATACCTTCCGGGTCCATCCATGTTGGCATAAATGGCAAGATTTCGTTCTTACTTACGGCTGTATTCCATTGTGTATACATACCGCATCCTTTTTATCCATGCATCTATTGATGGGCATTTAGGTTCTGTCCATATCTTGGCTATTGTAAATAATGCCGTAGTGATATAAGAATGCATATATCTGTTCAAATTAGTGCTTTTGTGTTCTTTGGATAAAGACTCAGAAGTGGAATTGCTAGATCATATGGTAGATCTATTCTCAATGTTTTGAAGAACATTCATACTGTCTTCTACAGTGGCTGTACCAGTTTACATTACCCTCAACAGTGCATGAAGGTTCCTTTTCTCCACATCTTCTCCAATACTTTTCATTTCTTGTCTTTTTGATACTAGCCATTCTAACAAATGGGAGGTGGTTTTGATTTTCATTTCCCTAATAATTAGTAATAATTGAACATCTTTTCCAGTGCCTGTTGGCCATCTGTATATGTTCTTTGGAAAAAATGTCTGTTTAGATCCTCTGATTATTTTAAAATTGGGTTTGTTTTTTTATTATGGAGTTGTATGAGTTCTTTATATATTTCAGATATTCATTCCTTATCAGATATATGATTTTCAGGTGTTTTCTCCCATTCAGTAGATGCCTTTTAATTTTGATGATAGTTTCCTTTTTTGTGCAAAGGTTAGATTGATATAGTCCCACTTACTTATTTTTGCTTTTGTTTCCCTTGTCATTGGAGTCAAATCCACAAATATATCACTGAGACTGATGTTAAAGAGCTAACTGCCTATGTTTTCTTCTAGAAATTTTATGGTTTATGTCTTACATTAAAGTGTGTAATTTTGAGTTAATCTTGGTGTATGGTTTCATTCTTTTGCATTGTGGCTTCCCTTTAACTTTTTTATTCAACCTAATGATTAACTAGGACTGTGGTTCTAAATTCACAAGATTTTTGGTCAGTGTTTATTTATTTTTTTAAATTTTGGTATAATATGGCCTTTACATATCTATTTTTATCCTTCTGTGCCCATGCTTATTTATTTATTTATTTATTTGTTATGCTCTAATTGTTTTGTTGTTTTTAGTTTCAGGGGTAGAATTTAGTGATTCATCAGTTGCATATAGCACCCAGTGCTCAATACATCAAGTGCCTGTCACCCAGTTAGCCCATCCTCCACCCATCTACCCTCCAGCAGCCCTGTTTCCTATAGTTAAGAATCTCTTATGGTTTGCTTCCCTCTCTGTTTTTATCTTATTTTTCTTTCCCTTTCCCTATATGCATCTGTTTTGCTTCTTAAATTCCAAATATAAGTGAAATTATATGGTATTTGTCTTCCTCTGCCTGACTTATTTTGCTTGCATAATACCCTCTAGTTCCATCCAGGTCATTGCAAATGGCAAGATTCCATTCTTTTTGATGGCTGAGTAATAGTCCATGGTATATATGTGTGTGTGTGTGTGTGTGTGTGTGTGTGTGTGTGTGTGTATAATCTACGTATATCTATCTATATCTATATCTATATATCTATATACCTATATCTATCACATCTTCTTTATCTATTCATCTGTTGATGGACACCTGGGCTCTTTTCATAGTTTGGTTATTGTGGACATTGCTGCTATAAACATTGGGTGTGTGTGCCTTTCCAATCACTATGTTTGTATCCTTTGGGTAAATATCTATGAGTGTAATTGCTAGGATCTAGGGTAGTTCTGTTTTCAACTTTTTAAGGAACCTCCATACTATTTTCCAGAGTGGTTGTACCAGTTTCCATTCCTACCTACAGTGTAAGAGGGTTCCCCTTTCTCTGCATCATCTTGTTTCCTGAGTTGTTTTAGCCATTCTGATCAGTATGCGCTTTGATTTTTATTTTCCTGGTGATAAGTGATGTTGAGCATTTTTTCTTGTGTCTGTTCTGTGTCCATGCTTACTTTTGATTTTTCATTATTATTTTCTCTCTCTCCTTTAAAAAATTTTCTTGTTTAGTCAAGCTACTATTCATTTTATTTTCCCCTAGCTAATGCAGAATTTTAACTGAACATTTATCTTCAATAAATGGTTATTGGAATTTTTTATCTTGAAATCATATGCTTCCTATTTTTGGTGTTATTATTTCCTTTAATTAAAAAGAGAAGGTAGTTATACATGGTTGGATTTTTTTTTAACTTTAAGGCTTGCAATCCTATGTCAGCTCCTCCAATTAATAATAATAATAATAATAATAATAATAATAAACACATTTTTTAGAAAGGAAAGGTATAAGCCTATGAAATCCAAATCTTAGGATCTTTGCCTCAAATTTTTTACATCACAGCAATCTCTTTCCCCAGAGAGTCACTCTGGTTTCCTTGCTCAGTTCTTATTTGGTGTATACTCTTTGTTACAATTTAACCCACCACTTGACCTGGAATTCCAATTCTGCCACTTGCTAATGAGTAAATTGAAGAAAAAATTTAAAAAAATAAACGGTTCTTGGATTTTCTCAAGAACTCTTACACAGAAACATATTTCTAAGTTTTTATTTTCAGTCAAGATACTAGGTATTTACCCCACCAAGATGCATTGCTTTCTTTTTTCCTCTACCCTATCCCAGTAAGGTCAAACCATTTTCAAGATGTTCTTGGTTATCCTTGAAATTTTATTTTGGTAAGTTTTAGCATTGATTTATTAAAATTTAGAAACATTAACAAACTCAGAACTAAAAAGGAAATTGGGATTGTGATAGAAACTGCATTAAGTAGATTTTGAGGAGTAGTGGCATTTTTAAACATTGACTTTCCTGATCTGAAAACATGCTCTGTCTCTGTTAATTAGGATATAATATCCTTCAGAAAAACTTTGTCAATTTTTTATACCAAAGTTATACATATGTTATTTTCCAAATTTTGTACTTTTCATTGCTATTTTAAATGATTTTTTTAAAGATTTTTATTTATTTATTTGACAGAGAGAAATCACAAGCAGATGGAGAGGCAGGCAGAGAGAGGGGAGGAAGCAGGCCCCCTGCTGAGCAGAGAGCCCCATGCGGGACTCGATCCCACGGACCCGAGATCATGACCCGAGATCATGACCCGAGCCGAAGGCAGAGACTTAACCCACTGAGCCACCCAGGTGCCCCTTCGTTGCTATTTTAAATGGGATCTCTGTTTCCATTATATTTTCTAGCTGATTACCATTATAATAATTACCACTATAATATATTAATATGTATTACTATATTACATATATTAATAGAATATATATAATATATAATGTATATAATATATAATTACCATTATGATAAAGGAGAGCAACTTAATTTATTTATTTTTTTAATATTTTATTTATTTATTTGATAGACAGAGATCACAAGTAGGCAGAGAGGCAGGCAGAGAGAGAGGAGGAAGCAGGCGGGGCTTGATGCGGGGCTTGATCCTAGGACCCTAAGATCATGACCTGAGCTGAAGGCAGAGGCTTTAACCCACTGAGCCACCCAGGCGCCCTGCAACTTAATTTATATATTCATCTTGTGTCTAGTATACTAGACACAAATTTTAAAGTCGATTATAATAGTTGTTCATTTGGTTCCTTGGATTTTCTAGATAAACAATGATATAACCTATTAATATTGATGATTTCCAATACTTGTTTCTTTAATTTTCCTTTTCATGCTCTATTACATTAGCTAGAGATCCCACAGTGTAGAATAACAGTTCTTAGAGAAGACATTCTTATCTTGACCCTAACTTTAGCCCAAATATTCTTATTTAAACATCTTTAAATATTAATTTTTATATTCTAACATGTATTTTATATCATTTTTAAGGTTTTGTTTTGTAGATATTTGTCTTATAGCTATTTCTTATGAGTTGTTTCTTTTTATTTAAGCCCAGAATAAATCTGAAATTTTGTGGGATGCCTTAATGTCTCCTGAGATGATCACAAGACTTTTTCTTAACCTTTCAGTGTAATGATTTACACTAATAGATTTCTTAAAGTGAATAGCTTTTACATTCTTAATTTATTTTATACCCTGTTGTAATTTATTTACTAATATTTTGTTTCAGTTTTGCATTTTTGTTCATGAGCAAATGACCTTTAGTTTTCCTACCTTCCGCTGTCCTTGTCTGATTTTTATATCAGAAATATGTTAGTTACTTAAAATGGGTCTGAAAGACACACCAAATGTGTTTTTGCAAAAAAAAAAAAAATATGAATTACATCTTAATTCTATTGAAAAGTGTCAGTCAGTCCAGCCAGCTCTTGAAAAGAAAGGATTCCATGATCCGACACGTCTGGGACTCATACCCCCTGTTAGAGATTCACAGTACACCAGGTACAAAGCCTTTGGAAATTCCTACTGGAAAGAAGCTTATTTCTTCAACCCAGGCTTTCCAAACAAAGTTGAGCACAGACATTTCATTCTTTTAAGCTTACCTATTAAAACCTCCTACATGATATCTTTAAAGAGATACTAGTTTTGGAAATGCTGCTGTAAGCGCAAAGCTGTTTCTTGCAAATTATTTATAACAGCAAAGATTAGAGAACAACCTAAACAAGAGGGGGATGTTTAGGTAAATTATGGGAGAATGGAAGATCATGCAGTCAGAAACTGCTGTGCGCAAGAATTTTATAAAGGCATGAAAATGCGTTTTTTTAATGTCAAGTGAAAAATCAGGTTGAAAATACACTGTGTCATCACACATACATTAACACGAAAAACAAAAAACTGAAAACAAAGAAAATGATAAGGAGTTAATCAAACAAAATTTCAAATACTCATCTTGGATGGTTGGGTTTATTTTTTCTCCCCATGTTTCTACAACCATGGATTGCTTCCTTGTCTGGGGAAAATGGCCTTATCAAAATAATAGAAACTCCCCAATTTCTTCCATGGAAGTAAAAGTTTGTGGGCAGAGGGAAGACTGTCTAGCAGAAGTGGGTGGGTGCCAGGGTCTCTGTGTAATACTCTTTACCTCCTGCCCATGGAAGGGCATCCTCGGGGTGGACCATATTCTTGGCGTGGATTTAAGTGTGAGCAGCCTCTCAACAATGCCAACACCAGGTTCTAACTTAGCAAAACAGGCTGCCACAGCATGTACTCCCCACCCCACCTACCCTCTCCTTTTCCATCCCAAGTTACGAGGGTAGTAACTGTAGATGACTGTCTTTCCCTTTGGACCTTAGGCTTCTCCAAAGAAGATAGTGTCTGATGGACCTTTGAGTTCCCTCTGGTAATTAGCACGGGGCTTTAGGCATGACACATGTCAAAAAATGTTTTTTCATATTCTAATATAATATAAGGGGTGCTATTTTCTTACATGCTTCCAGACCAGTCCTGCTCAGCATGAAAGAGTGAGGAAGGAAGCAGAAGAATTCTGTGGCTCCAGGAAGAACACACGCTAGAGGAACAATTAGCTCTATAGTCACTGAGGCCACTCCCAATTCTCTCCCTCTAAATTTGTTTATTCGTAGACTTTGGACTCCCCCATTCAAAGTCGAGATTTTCTATTTTGCATAATATAATTTTAATTGATTACATATGACTATTACCCAATTTCAGAGTAACAGTAAAATTCTGTATATCGGAAATGACCTAGTAAGGGACATCTTTTTTCATTAACAGAGATAGAGAATTGAGGTAACTAGTGACAACTCCAATTCTTGAGATATTTATTAATGGCATTCCGATTCTAATTAACTATACTACAGTTTCCATAATTCTTGACCTCTTCCAACACAGAGAACATTTTGCTATGTAATTTTTGAAAGCTAAAGGTACAGAGTTTCCTCTAAAGGCTGAATCCACACACACACACATATACAGGCAAAGTCAAGAGCATATTTTTCACGGAGGAATGGAGGAGTCTCTTTCCTACTTTCAAAAATCGTGTACAATCCAGAATCTATTTGGCCACTACTTCTGTGTTATTTTTAAATTCTCTGTCAGATAAAATAAAGCTTAGCTTCCCTAAGATTTAAACTTAGCTTTGACAATGATTTCTTAATACCAAGAGTGACATGATCCTAATAATTTTCCTGGACTGAGCTCCTTCTCTGAGCCATACAGCAGGTGACTGTCACTTGCTTGCTTCATCCTCAGAATCCCCCTGGTTGATGGGTTCTGCAATCGCAGGTGCACAAGCTGAGGCTCAGGTCGGCGAAGTCACTGTGTAAGATGGCATAGCTAATAAATAAATACACACAAAACCTGAGGTTTCAAACACGGGTCTCACTCTCTCCAAAGTCAAACCATTCATTGGTAACAGCTTCACAGGAAAACTGGAATTAGCATATGAAATAGACAATACTCATACAATATGATGATAATAGAAGGAAAACCCCCAATTGACTAAGCCCTAAGTAGCACTTAATATGCACCAGGCACTGTTCTGAGCTCTTGCCCGGTATGAATTCATTACATTCTCAGTTTGACCTCAGGAGGTAGGCACCATTATTATCTTTAGTTTAGAGGCGAAGCCAGAGCCCTGATAGGTGAGACAACTTGCCCAAGGCCATGCCCTTGGCAGCAACAGGGCAGAGCTTGGACCCAAGGAGTCAGCTCCAGATGGGAGGAAGAAGTCTCCATTCTGTGCTGCGTGAGAACGACAGAAGCCCTTGGGACTCTCCTCTTGCCTGTTGGTCATGTCCATTAAAAGTGATGAATTCGACGCTTGCTCTACGGTCCTCAGCTTGAAGAGATTTTTGGATTATCTTTGGGAATCAGCAGGACAAGTTTGTTCTGGGACAGGCAAGCTATCCCAGACTCTTTTCGACAGAACATGTATCTTCAAGCACCCTTGGGGGAAAACAGCCGTGGGAATAATCTGGCTATTTCCTCAGCGTTTGTTAAATCCCCATGTCACGGTATAAAATGGGCTTTGAACTGACTTTCTGGTTTTATCAAACATCTATATCCTAGTGTGTGTAAAGGAAACGTCCTTTGGGTTTTCCAGAATCCAGCAAATAATAAGATGGTGGGGATAAGAAAGTTCTGGAGTTCACATCTCACACTGCCTTAGAATCACATTAGTGACACCGTGAAGCTTTGTTTTTCCAAGAGATTATTATCATCAGAAGAGTGTCTCAAGTTAACATTTTCCAAGAGCTTCCCATCCCCTTCGTATTTATTATTTTGGCTTCAAATTACCTCAGTCAATAAAATTACCGTTGTTGGTTCGCACCTTTCAGAAAATTTGTGTGCATTAAACACTTTGGCAATATTTATTTATTCTGCCATCTGTCTCACTATCTACACATTCTCAACAGTCTGGCCTCGAAAGTGCCCAGAATCACCTGAGCATCGTAAAATTAGTCCATGGCTGTCAGAGTAACGCATGGAGAACACAGCTGCTGTCCTGCTGCCTGATTTAATGAGGTTCCGAAAGTATGTGGACAAGGATGCTTTCCCTTGGTTACCATGGAAACAGGACAGGCTCTCAGAGCAGGTGTCAGCAGCATCGAAATCAAGATGAATCAGCTGATGGCTCGTCATCTGCAGGAGGCGTTGACCAAGCCCCCGTGGCTCCAGTTTGCACATAATGGCGCCCTCCCGCTCCTTCCTTCAGAGGAACTCCAGGACAGAGACCCAGACTCCACCCAGACTTCATTCCAAACATATTGTGTTATCATATAAGCTTTGTGAGTCGAAAGGGACATACACTTTGAGAATTTCAAAATTAGAAATCCAAGGGTACTTCTGTTCTTTCATATCCTAATTAATTGGTGATCTGTTTCATTTGAGGACATGATCTACCCCTGAATCTCCCCTTTCACCCAGTCAACTTGAGTTTATTTGATTTTATTCAAAGCCAAACTCATTTCCAGGTCAGGAGGAAACTTTTTGTCTTAATGAACAGAATAGAATATCCAGTTCTTCTGGCTAAACTCACCATTTCCAGGACCAGAGGCTTTTTACACAAAGCTGGTTTTCCTCCTAAGTTAGTTGCCCCAGTTGAAGCAGTGTAATTCGTAAACTTCAGGGTTAGCTCCAGGAGTGTGGTGTTAGCTCAGAGTCCACATCACTTGTAAAGAATAGAAAATTGAATATAAAACTATTCTTTACAGTTCATTCTGCAAGTATGGAATCTTTTCAGGAAAGCTAGGAATGGAGGGGGGTTGGCTAAAACCCCTGGAGCACCATTCCTCGGGAAGGTCCAATTTGGCACCAAAACTTACAGCAGAAAAACTTCAGTAAATACAGCTCTTTCCTCTCTGGCTTGTGCAAGGAGAAGGAATCTTTAACTTCTTGGCTTCACCTTCTTAGGATTTTTCTCCATCTTTGGACAGGGTCAAATAGAATTTGTTAGCCAATTACCTCAGAGAAAATAAGGCAGCGTATGTGCTATTTCATGTAGAAAAAGAGCAATGTGTTCCATTTTTCTGCCTTTTTCGGCTGAACTGACAGATATTCTTTGTTCTCTAGGAATGTGATGATTTAGGCCAAAATTCTGCTTCCTGAATAATTTAGATAATTGCCTCCACCCCACACTTTGCCGGAGTCGGGTAGATTTGACTTCAAAAAGCAGGTGATCAAATTAAAATCGTGTTTTGATGGACCTTACGGTTGAGCTCTTTTAGAAAGGAAAAGATGGATATTTACTGCTTAATTAAATGTTTCTCTGTGTTTTGAAAACAGAAATGAACCATACAAATACTGAATGTTATTAGTCTAATGTTAAGTGATGAGCAGTGAAAAAGCTCTACTTAAACGGAGCTTAATATCCTAGACTTTGTTGCTTAAGACTCATCCAATCAGACGTTTTTGTTAAGCAGATGTTCGAGTCTCCATGTTGGAGGAGACAAAGTGTTTATCCTGGCCCTTAGGAGTTGTGTGTACAAAGTGAGTCTTGTTCCTCGGCTCTGTAGCTGTCAGTCTGCGTCCCATCACTCTGAGCCAGTGTCCTAGACATTTCCCTGGGTGTTGGTGACTCAGGAGCAGCCAGCATGCACGGACAGCAGGGGCTCCCCAGGAAGAGAAATTAAATAAAAGATTTCATGTAAAGCAACAGGACTGCTGTCTGGATTGACCTCCTCTAGGAGAATGAGAGTTTCATGTTGGCATCATGACGTGATTGTTGACTCACTTTGTGGACATTTTCTCAAGCCTTTGGTGAATGCTACTAACACAGGACCATGGTCTGAGCACATGAGTCGTTTGTCTGACAGGATCCAGGATTTGGGCTAAACCATCTGCATGCCTAGTCTGAGTGACCCGCCTGGGGGTTTATTGCTCGGGGGCCAACAGGTGTACCTGTAGCCCAGAGCAGGCCAAGAGAAAAGGGGTGAGGAAGAAGGAGTCGTCTGTCCCTCATACCCACTGGCACAGACCCTACTCTGGGTGGACCCCACTGCATGCCATGTCCTTGCATGGCCCTCGGCTGCTCCCACACCGGTTGGAGCCTGTACCCCAGAGCCTCAACACTACTATCTCTCCAGCTGGAGACCTGAAGACCCTTTAGAATCTCCTGAAGACCCTTTAGAATCTCTGGCCCTCCTCAAAAGTCTGCCCAGCTATCCCGAAGCGGCCCCTCCTCTCAGCAAAGGACCTTGCTCCCCAGTTTACAGAAACAGAAAACAGAGGCCTTCAGGCAGGACCATCACCAACCCTGTAAACTAACCTGACCACACCCACCCTCTCCTCATTTCTCTTTTTAAATAATTATGGCAACCACAGATAATGCTTTTGTAGCGTTTACCATGGAGTCTCTACCTGTGCTCCTTTACTTAGCTTTCGTAACCCCCCGTGATGTAGGCGTTAGTCTCATCCCCATTTTAGAGATGAAGAAGAAGGTACAGAGAGGCTGACGCACTTGCCGGGGCCACTCACGTAAGCTGTGTCGGAGCCGGGATGTGACCACCGTTTAGCCACTCTGCTAAGATGGAGATCAGCTGCTTATCTCCAGCCAGTTCCTCTGCAGCCTGGAGACCCTTCCCTCCCACCTTCTGAGGGATTCACTCTAACAACCCTCCCTACCTCCCTGGATCATCAGCTTCTCCTTTCTTATTGGTCCTTTCCCATCAGTAATTAAATACACCCAACTACGCATCTTCAAGAAGTCCTAGATCTCTTCGGTCGCCTTCTGTCTTCTCCCTCTCCCCTTGCCTCTCTTCCTCCCTCCTCTCCTCCTTCCCACTCCCCCTTCATTCTCTTTCTCACTCTTTCCTGTCCTCTAGTTCAAAACCAAGCTTCATGCCAAAGCCACCAGCACACATGGGCTCCATTTCCTCACCTACTTACTCAGCCCATGGTGAGCTGGTTTCTGTCCCATCACCCCATAGAAAGGTCCCTCGGCTTGCCAGTAATCTCCATTGGGTTGTTTCAGTCATTGTCTTGGCACATATTGGACTTTAAAGAAATGTTTTTGTAAAATATATAAACAAATAAATATAGAAAATCTTCTAAGAAAAACTCAGCTTATTTCTCCCCACTCTGTTTCCCATCCCTCTAACAGCTTACTTCTGGAGATCCCCCCAGTCAGCGCGCCCCTCACCACCACATCACAGTTCCTTAGCCTGAGGTTCCAGGCCACGTGTATGGAAATCTCATGGCCACCCCCCACCCCTACTGGACCTTCTAAGTAAGATTCTCCAGGTGGAGTCTGGTATCTGCAGTGTCAACAGCTACTGGAGTTGAAAGCCAGGCACATGGCAGTCGGAGGACCAAGGCTCCATATCTGCCCTGCTGTTAATGTTGATGATTCAGGGATCTCCTTATAAACAATTAGATTTAAAACTATAAAAGGGATTATGTCTTTGAAAAACATTCGCAGATAGGAAGGAAAACAAAGTGTTCTCTTTGGCATTCAGGAATGCTTATGGAATTTCATTGATCTTGCTGTTTGCTTGCAGCATTGCCCCCTTCCACGAAGGCCGCAGGGAAGGTTGCCACAGCAGAGCAACGGTAGGAGCAAGGAGGGCACATCTGTGCGCCCCAAACAGCTTACATGGGGGGACCTGGTATCTTGGAGACTGATGGTCTGTGTCCTCTGCTCCCACTTTTTAGGACAAGAAAATCTTACTTAGAAGGCAGAATCGCGTCTCAGACAAATGCAGACAAGGGAATACTTTCCCTCTTACGTGAAAATGCTCAGTGACTTTCATTGCATGTAATTAATAACTCTAATACTTCCTGCTTCTATGTTGGATTGCTGCCTCACACACCACTTCCTATACGTCAGCACAGTTTATTCTAACAATCCAGAGAAATGGGCCGGGCATTCTATGCATCATTCCTTCCACAGAATCCTAACAGGTGCCTGTTCTGTGCCTGACCCCAGCCTGGGAACAGAGAAGAGGCTGTGACATGGAAGCTGCTGCCCTCCCGTACCTTGCAGTCGGATGGTCGAGATAAGCCATAAGCACACAATCTAGTACAACCTAGAAGGTACGAAGGGCTTTGACACTCGATTGTAAACACCTCAAAGGCAAGAACCTGCTCTTTTCTATCTCTGCACCAAGTCCATGGTCTGCGGGGAGCCAACGTTCACTTCACGTGGTTAAATGAACAATAAGCATCAAGCGCTTTGGAAATTTGGAGTTGGGTTGGAATTGGGGAGTGGATCACTTCCTGCTTGCGATGGGACTTCCTGAACAAAGAAATGTTTGCACCCAGCAGCTCCTACTCATCTGTAGAACTTCACGAGACGTCTTTGTTCAAACCTTTACAGATTGAGTATGAATTAATGGAAAAGATGTTAGAATGTCAACCTGCCTAGCTTACGGCTTGTATTTGGGTGAAAGGCATATTTTACTCAAGTGCCCACTTGCATTCCATGTTCTCTTAGTATTAGTTTCCAAGACTTTTCTCCTGTGTTATTTTTGTGTTTGCTTGTTTTTGCTCTATTTTCTCATAAGAAAAATGCAGTGCCATCTTGTAAACAACTTGGAAAGTGGAGACAAGTTTGAAGAATTAGGAGGCAAATCATCCATAATCCCATGACCTAAAGGCAATCATGGTTATTATTTTTGGCATATTTTTTTACAGCACTTACATATGTGTGTGTGTTTAACGTTGATAAGCACTATTAAAAACACAGTTTAGAGTACTTTCCACTGTCAGTAAAACTCTTCAACAGCTTTCTAAAGCACTGTGGCATGAGAAACTGTTGCTCATGCTATAACTTATATTTTCATTGTGTTTGACATGTGGCTTGTTCCAATTTTACATTAATAGAAATAAAGCTGAAATGAAATCTTTATAAAAATGTGGCCCACATTTTGGGTTACTTGCTTAGAATAGGTTCCTCAAAAGGAAATTGTAGAATCAGTGGAAGCAAACATTTGAAGGATCCTAATTAGATACATATTACCAAATGGCTTTCTAGAAAGTTGGCCTCAGTGTACCCTGCTCTCAGAGGGTTTGATTCTGTCCACGCTCTTGTTCACCAGCTCTTCTCATGACTGACTGCAGCAGAACAAACTGTCCCCAAAGTGAGCAGCTTAAATTTATAGACATTTCATTCTCTCTCACAATTTTGTGGGTCAGGAGTTCAGGCAGGGCCCAGCTGCCTGGTTCTTCTGCCCCAAGGGGCACTGACTGGGGTTTTCTGCAGGGGCTCGACTGGCAGCTGGTCTGGTCTGGAGGGTCCGGGATGGTTTCATCCTGGTTCCATCAAATCCCTCCTCTCTCCAGGTGGTCCTGGGACCTCCTCACACAGTCTATCCAGTAGGCTCATCAGACTTGTTATGGGGTGGCTTGGGGTGCACAAGTGAGCCGGTGTTTCCAGAGGAAGGAAGTGGAAGCTGCCCATATTTGAAGGCAGAGTGTCACTTCTGCCATATTCTGTTGTCAAAGTAGTCACAGAGCCCACCCAGCCTCCAGGGAGGGGACCAAGGCATTATGTCCCAGCAGAAGGAATGTCAAACATTTAATTCAACATAAAAGCATTGAGTGTTATTGTAAGAAATATTTACTTGCTTGCCAATACGAAAGATAAGATATGGTTAGATAAGAAAGTTGCTTTCCTTATAATTTATTCGTTCCAAAAAGTCCTCAACTTTTTCATATAATTATTGCCCCTTGAATTTTCCCACCTGTGAGTTGTTTGTTCCTGCCCTTGGGTCTCTGCTAGCTTTGCCATGTACAAACTCCAGGTGGTGGGTGGGCTATACAAGCTCTCCAAACCTCTGTTTCTTCATCTGCAAAATGGGGGTGATAAGGTTATCCATCTGAGCGTCTGGGAGAGCTGTGGGATTTTCAATGAGAGGAAGAATCTAGAAAGTTTATCACCAAGCCTGACCCAAGACAGACACTCCGTACATGCTAGCAACTATTGCTAATCATATCATTTGTTCAGAGTCTTGTCATAATACTCAGGTGCCAGACTGAGGACATGCAGATGGAGAGACGCAGGGCTGCTGAAGTCACCGAGTGACTTCAGACAGAGGCGAAGCCAGGCATCCTCTGTGTTCTGCGCGATGCCAGTTTACAGCCCTAATTCCTGGCACCTCTGCGCAAGGGCAGGGAGCTGACGGCTTATGAGTGGGCACAGTGCCATCCTACAAGGTGGGAATGAGAACGGGCAGCCAGGGGAACATGTATGTGCCCTGCCGTGTTTGTTAAACAAACCGTTCCCAGCCGGGGAACACCGCAACAGCTGTCAATCCTGTTCTTACAAATCCTGCTAATAGGAGACGTACAGTCATCAATCCAGCTCGGGGAGGAATTACCTTTCAAACTCTTTTTTTTTTTTTTAAAGAAACAGTATAGCACACCCAGCAAATAAGGAGAAGTTGATTTATGTCTCATCCATCAAACTGAAATAAGTGTTATTCCATAGGAACGAGACCAGCACGTTGAGACTGGAGGTTGTAAATTCATTTGCTGAGCACTGACTGAGGGGTACTCACATTTGTCACTTCCCCCTCTTGTCTGAAGGTGACACTCAGCGCCTGACCACCAGCAGCACCGGGCTTTCCGTGGCTTTTCCTCCCTGTTAGTGATGATGGGTTGTGTCCTGCCAGGCTCACACTCCCTTCCTGATTTGAGCCCAGTAATGCCTGGCCAAGTCAGTAGCCTCTCAGGTGACATTCTGGGCCATGAATAGGTCAAACCATGGCCTTGCCAGCCATGGGCACACAGGGATGTTCTGGGTGGGCGATGGGCCCAGACGGAAGGCAGGCATGGGGTGCATCAGGGAGGGAGAGGCAGGTGATGAGGACTCAGAAGGCAAGGGCTCCCCCATCACCTACCAATCACGTGACATAGGCTTCCGAGTCTCAGTTTCCACATCTGCTAAATGGGGATACAAATGCCTGCCCTGCCTACTTCCCAAGAATGGGAAGCCCCACAAAACAAAAACCTTATTACCACATGAGATATCAGCACATCTGAAGCAAGCATATATATTCTTTCTGTATTGTTCCTTACTCTCCTGAAGATTTCATTCTCTAACAGCTTTGGAAGGGTTTAGTAAATACTGCTTTTCCATTTAACAGGGTTAGAAAACTAAGGTGCATTGAGTTTGACTTGTCAGGTCATAGAGCAGAGCCCAGATCCTCACCCTCCACGATTCCCACCGGACCACCTAGTCTTCAGGCGGAGCAAGGATACTGGATATGTCTCTAGGGCCTTGTTTTTCTGTCCCAGTGGGTCGGTTCCAGCTGGGGTGCAGTGAGTTGGGACCAGCTGCTCACCTGGAGAAGCTCACAGACACCCATCCTTCATCTGTCTCAGTCCATGGAACTCTGGATCGGGAGGGCTGGGTCCTTCGGAGCAACTCCATCCAGCAGTAGGACAGAAATCTCGGAAAGGCAAATACTCTGCTTCAAAGAGGCCAGGCTTGTCAGGCAGGTAGAACTGGGTTTTAATCTCTCTACTCACTGGCTGAGTAATTTACTGCATCTCTCTGTGTCTCCGTTGCCTCAAAAATTGGGGATAGTGAACCATGGGGTGTGTGGCCGGTGGGGAACTAAATCAGTGTGCAGAGCCTCAGGCCTAGTGCCTGGCACCAAGTAGGTGGACGCATTTTCTTCCTGCTTTCCTTAACATCTATCTTATCTTTCACTTTTTCTTCCTTCCCTAGGGGTCTTGGAAATATCCCGGAGATGACATACTTGACCTTGGGGATTTCTTGAGCAGGTCGTGTTCTGCAGGTATGCTGAGCTAATGCTAACGGGCACAGAGCTCAGAAGGAGCCGGCCTAGTCTCTGAGGACAGAGACAATGCAGGAGGGAGGTGGTTGTTTATAGAGTGCAAGCCATGGCATCCGAGTGTTCCTCGGTACTCGGCACACAGCTCCTCACGTGCTGGGGAGCGAAGTGACTGCAGAAACCCTGGAAACTCCTCCCACCTTTCCCAGGATAACCGTGCAGGACCAGAGCACATCCCAAGGACGGGTAACAGATTCCAGTCTCCTTAGAAGAATGTCAGAGGAATCCTGAATTCTAATCTCTAGAAACACTTCTGGAAACTCCTTTTCCTTCTTTCTTCTCTCCTCCGGTTCTTATGCACATCCTGTAGGGACTCTCGGACTCAAGACAGTTCACTCTCAAAATTCTGCTTCCCTGAAGAGGCTGCCCCTCCCCTGTGGCTTTTAAGTCCTCTCCTTCTCTTGGTCCCCTGCTGTCTTCCCCCTCATTTCCCTAGGTCTGTATCTCAAAAGTCTGGCAGCATGTGGGGAGAGGACACCATCTCCTACCAGGACAGAGGAGGAAGAGAGGATGAGCCTGGGAGATGGGGGCGGGCAGGGCCCAGGGTGGGGGCACTGTGCATGAGTATCTCGTTCCCACTGCACATGCCTGTGGACCAGGGAGCCCCCTAGCACGTGCTGGTGGGGAAAGCCATGACGATGGAGTGCAGACAAGACAAGGAGTGTAAGCTGGTGCCCCCCGGTCTCTCCGAGCGTGACGCGTGTGGGAATGGCATGCAAGGGTCCTGCTGGCTGGTTTCTATTTCCCCACTTCTCCCCACCCCAGTCCCTCCATCAGGCTGCTCCCCTCCTAGTGGCCTTTCAGTAGCAGCCATCCCGAACCCAGAGGCTCCCTGGCTTCGCTGGGTCTGTGCTGCTCCTTCTCAGGCTCTCTGGGCTGTCAAGAGCACCCCACCCCTGTCCCATGCTGCTTCCTCTGAGTACAACACTGTTCCCTCCCCTGTCTTCATCCAGCCATGGCTGACTCGGCTCAGCATCAGCTCCTCTGGGAAGCCTTTCCAACTGCCCTCTTCTGGCATGGTCTGGGGATGGGGGAGCCCCTTCTTTGTAATGACTCTCATTCAGCAGACACCTGTTGGCTGCCTCCTGTGTGTTGGCCATGTGCAGGCACCGGGACACAAAGACAAGCAAGACATGCTCTTAGCCTTCAGGAAGCTTACAGTCCCTGTCCCTGGAATAGTGAGGTCGGGGACACAGGACAGTGCCTGGATTGTCTTTTTCTACTTGCCTGTGTCCCCGCTGTGCATCCTGGAGTCCTGCAAAAGGTCCTACCTGGGTTTCTAGCACCCAGAGCACAGGTTCTAGCCCATACAATCCTATGCCTTCCGTGAACACACGAGCAGGTGGGCGGGCTAACACGTGGACCTGCCACGAAGCTTTGGTGCAGGTCTGGGAGGCACCACCGCCCGGAGGCTACCTTCCCAGCAACTGTCACAGGGAGAGCTTGCTGATGATCCCTCTGGGCAGCTGTGTGGACGAAGTGATTTGTGGTTTGGAGTCCCTGAGCAAACACTGTGGCAGAGAAACGACAGGAATTCCTGTGGTAATACCTGCTTCCTGCTCAGGTGCTCCTTTCTTGCAAGCTGGAGTCGTATGCTAGGTCCCTCCAGGACAAGCGTTCATGTGTGAGTGATTCATGCAGGCAGTACTCCTGGAAACACAGGTGGGAATGGCGGTAATTTCAGGAACAATCCAGTCCCAGCCTGATCCCACGGAAAGTTCTACAGCCTGAACTACACCTGAGATGCTTTATGATCTGTGTCCAGTTCACCGCACCAAGGGGTCCCAGAAAGCTGTCCACACATGATTCCAGGGCGTGTCCATGCAGTGTCTCCAGAAGAGACCGACATTCCCATCAGTAGAGTAAGAGATGTCTGCCCTCCCCAAAGCAGGTGGGCATCGCCCAATAAGCAGAGCACCTCCGTAGAACAAAAAGGCAGAGGAAGAGCAAATTCTTTCGCCCTTCTGGGGCATTGTCTCCTGCCCTCAGATATTGGCACTCCAGGTGCTCGGGCTTCCAGACTTGGGTGGGGACTTACACCATCAGCTCCCCTGATTTTCAGGCCTTTGCACTCAGACTGAAATCCACCACCGGCTTCCCTGGGTCTTCCAGGACATCGGGTAACTTCTTGGCCACCGTAACTACATGAGACAATCCTTAGACTATATCCCCTCATATCTGCATCTGTATCTATACCGTTGGTTCTGTTTCTCTGAGATCCCTAATACAGCACGTTGAAGCTGAGCCCAGGGGAATAGGACCTCCAAAGTCCTTTGGGGCCTCTGAAGGATCCCTGGTGCAGGGACAAGCCAGGAGAGACCAGGGCCAGGAAGCTGGAGATCTGGGAGGAACATCTACACCTTGTGGGGATAGGAATACCCAAGAGCCCTCGGGGTGGGAAGGGCCTTGTTTCTATTTGACTTGGAAGTCTGTGTCTAACTGACACACGCCACGGGCCACACTCAGCAGGGGATTGCCTCCACGGCCTCCAGCTGGACAGTGGGGGTTGAAGCCACAGACATGGGCTGAGCCCAAATACGGGCTCCCTTGTGCAATTCTGAGGGGCTCTACCTGTGTCCTTGGTGTCTTTGCTAACAGTTTTATCCTGTTGTGTTAGGGCTGAGCAGGGGTAGTTCTCTTAATCCAAGAAGTCAGAGAAAGTGCTTCCTGAAGATCAGAGCTTATCCTCAGCTCTCTGGCAAACAGGTGGAGATTATGAATGAGAAGGCAGTCACGGAGGCCTCAGGGCTGAGCACAGAGAGATCAGAGCACACTTTCCTTCCTGGGCTTGAGTTTATTTCTAGGAAGAATCACTTTTGAAAAAACATCATTAAAAGCTATATTCACGGATGCCACGACCACGGTACTTGAGTAGGACATACTGCGAGCACCTCACTCCCTGCCATTTCCAGTTCTTAAGAATGAAAGCATTTTCTCCAGAAAAACGAAGGCTAATGTTAGAAGTGCTTGGGGAATCACACCACTTAACTAATTTCCTAAGTGTTTCCAGCAACACAGCCTCCGTGGAAACTTTGGAGGGAAAGAGGGAGCCTTTCAAAGCTTTTATAAAAGGCAGCAGCACCCCCTCTGACACAGGGTGGAAGGGGGAACAACAAATAAAAGAGCGTCTCAAAACTCAAAAGGAGGAAAGGATCGCTGGAGGGCGGGGGGGGGGGCGGGCAGAGAACACATGAAAAAAGACATGATTCCCACTTTGCTGATTATAGAGCTCCACCAAATCCTCCCACGCAGGAAAGAACAAAGTACTCATTTCTAGCAACCCCAGAACAGAAGAAGGGGATATTGGCACAATCCCTTCATATTAAGGAGCAATTAAGGTATTAGGAGATTTCAGAGAAGTTCCCAGAGAACAGAGCCATTCCCGTACTTCACAAACCACATCCTTGACGAACTCCCCCGAGATACGGCGCTGCTCAGTCCCTCATTATAGTTCTGGCTGTTACGTTCGCCCATTCACTCAACAAATACTTGTCAGGTGACTTCATGCACAGGTCATGGAAAATGATTTTAAGGACCCACCGACATCCTGTGGAAGAAGCAATCAGATCTGGAGTTAGAAAAGCCAAGATTCAAGTCACCGCTGTGCCACACACGTGCTTTGTCACACGCCCTTCAAGCTCCCGACCTCAGGCTCCCCACCCGGAAACTGAGCCTCTGATACTGCTTCGCAGAGGAGCAGAAGGGGCTCCGTGAAAGAACGCCCTTCGCGAAGGTGACCTTTCATTCTTTTTGTAACCTTCCCGGACAGGAAAGGGCAACACATTCCCTGGTTTGCCCAGAAAAGTCCCAGGTGACACCTGTTGGCCCAGCCCCAGTGCCCTGCTGCCGGTGCCCCCCTGTGGCAGACCAGTGGCAGGATCCCCTCGGGGCAGCATCACCTGTGCAGGAGCAAGTGCAAGAGGAGCCCCAGGGCTCCAAGCTGGTGGCTCCGTCCCTTGCTAGCGGCTGGCGGAAGCTCTTTCCCACCGGGCCACCCCTTCTCCCTGTGAAGGTGCCAGCCCGAGTGTGAACCTCAAGTGCGTTCGCAGAAACCGGTGCACTGCTGCACGTCTGCAACAGCGGGCCCTCAACAAAAGAGAAAACTGTAATTTGTGGTGCCCCCTCCCCATCATGAAGGCAGACTCTGGTATGAGGAACTGATTTTCTGCACAAAGACCTTCTTCAGTCCGTAAACTGAAATACGGTATTTCAAGGCCACAGTGCTGCCGACCTCTACAAGAAGCACGAAGCACTGGCTGAGGCTGGTGACAGTCCAACCTGGGAGATCTGGACCTTCCATGTGGAATTAGGCTGCAAGGGGGTGGTTGAGTGAGAGAACCTTAGACCTCGGGCTTTAACTCTCAACTCTCGCGCCCTTGGCCATGTTCCTCAGTCTTACCCGCTGCTGTTTGCCAACTCGGCGGGCAGGTATGACCACAACACCTCCTCCTAGTGCTGCCTTGAGGAGGAAACTGCATGCAGAGGGTTTAACTGGCCCGGGACGCTGGGCACATTGTCCATCAGTTGCGGAAGAGCTTATTCTCTGTTCCTGTGCTCCCCACAGAGGGTCGCAGTGGTCAACAAGCATGTTCATGGTCAGCAAGTACATGGCAGGAGTAAGGGACCAGCCCCTGCTCGTACCTTCTCTCCCTTGGCCTTGCTTTCAGATCCTCTCGAGAACCATCCAGAACTCAGACTTTCAAATGTGGTCAGTGAGTTTGCCTCCTGCCCGTGTGAGTTAGCCACTGCCACAATAACACCGTGCCACAAACCACCCTAAACCTCTGTGGCTTAAGACAGCGAGGATTTATTCTCACCGCCGTGCAGGTCAGCTGGCGTCAACAATCCAGGCTGAGCTCTGCTTCAGACCGCTCTGGTTGGGGGATTTCTGGAGGTAGCTCTGTGAGGACTCATCTCTGTGAGGACTCATCTCTCAACCTTCTCCTGCGACCAGGGGCCTTCCAGAAGAAGGGCGGTGGCAGGGGCTCCTGGGGCCCATGGGGAGCCCTCCAGCTCTCTCAAACTCTAGGCTCCAAACCCAGTCACTGCCACTTCTGCCCATGTAGCCCCACCCAAAGCAAATCACATGGCCAAGCCCAAAGCCAGTGCTCCCCCAGAAAGGCCTTGGCAAGATGTGAGGAGAGAGACGATAAAGAACTAGGGCCAATTCACAACACCCCATCTTTCACAGAAAAGGATGAAACAAACAAATTCCGAGTACCTCTTTTGGACTAGGACACGTTTCAGTTTCAAGAAACCGTATGAACCCATTTTGCAGATGAAGAGACTGAGGGCTAAGCTCGAACCGTCAGCTTTTGCTGTATAACAGAGCACCCCAAACCGTGTCTATATCTGAACACCACCATTTAGGTGGCTCACAGTGCTGCCTGTCAGCAGTTTGAGCTGGGCTAGTCAGACTCGCTGAGGCGAACTCAGCTGAGACCACGATGCCTCAGTGATCAGCTAGTAGGTGGGCTGGAGGCTGGCGGGGGTTTGGAATGGCCTCACGCACCTATGTAGTGGTTGACTGGCCATTGACTGGGCGACAGGGATCCTGGGCAGCCTAGCCTAGATTTGTTTATATCTGGATGTAGATTTGTTTGTATCTATATATCTATATAACAAATAAAGGTTTGTTTATATCTGAATAGGGCAGCAAGAGAGAAAGCCCCAATATTCAGGCACATTTTTTGCTTTGTTGGCATGTTCGCTAATGTCCCAGGAGCTAAAGCAAGACCTAAGGCCAACCCGGAGCTAGGGTAGGAGGGAATGAGCCGACGGGTAGAGAGAGCAGGTTAAACGAGGACCCTTCTGGTCATCCGACGCAAGTACCTGGCTCAGGGCACACAGTGGCCACGTGGCAGACTTCCTTTTTGAGGACTTGGGGCTGACAGGCATGTGGTAAGCTTATCCTGCAAGACATCTATGTCCCTGATTGTCCCAGACATGCAGATCCCTTCTCACAATGGCCACATAAACTTCCTGTCCTCACTAGACTTGCTACTCAGATCTATCTCAAAGCCTCATTGTCTCGGGCATTAAATAAAAATTACAAAATAAATGTATGTCACGACCTTTGGGAATCTTTGGGATCACCATGAGGTGACTCTCTTAGTAGCAACATTTACCTCCAGAAACAGAAATCTTGCCCATGTGATTCTGGAGATTAGTTCTCCAAAAGCATTGTTATAAACAGAAGTGGGGGATTCTCTAGGTCCCTGCCCTTGTGCCCACATTGGAGCACCCACCTGTCAGGCTATTTGCTGGGCCTGGTTTCTGAAGAAGTGCCTAGGATTTGCTAAGCGTGCCCAGGTCTTAGCATCTAAGCTTTTACTATGCAAATAGCCTCAAATGCTTCACCCATTTCACATCATTTATCTGGAAAAGGGCAAAATCATTTTCCAAATTGGAGCAGACATGGAGGGGGGAAATGTGTTCAGTGTTATTGCAATTAGTCACGCTTTGGAATATCCTGGGGAAAGTCTACTCTTGAGTTATTATTGACATAGCGAAGTGGAGGAGGTTAGAAAGAAGTCTGCAGGCACCATTAATTAGCCTCTCCATTATTTTTATTTCCCTGTGCATTTTTCTGACGGATAGAAGACCCCGGGTCAAACCCTGCTAGAGCCGTGGGCATCCCAGCACTCACAGAGCCTACGCCTCCTGTTTTCCAGAGCCAGGGGGAATGACTGGCAAGTTCCACAACTCCAGCAGCAATCAGGCAGGCACAGATCCTGGTCCCACATTGTTTGTAACATGGTCCTCCTTCCAGTCCTCCCAGTCCTCCAGAGGTTGCTCACGTGCTTCTTCTCCAGAAAGACTTCCTAGGATGGACTCTCCTGCCACAGCTCTCAGCCCTGTCTTAGTGCCTCCTTCCAGGTGGATGCTGGGTTGTTTTGCCCAGATTCCATCTCCAGGATGAAAGCATTCATCTCCCTGCTGCTCAGAGCTGCAGCCCTCCATGGCAATTGCCTTTGGCCACAGGGAACAGACTTACTTACTTGCCCAAGGTTAGACCCATCGGGGGAGCCAGCAGCCAGTGACTGGCTAATGCAGGGACACCGAGTCTAGTCCATTTCCCAAGATTTAGGCACATCTTGGCTTCAGAGCTCTTGGAGGATCAGCTGGGCCCATGCCTGTTGCACCTGCACTGTGGACCCACTTCTGCTCAGTGCTCACTTCCTCACAGGCTTACCTCCCCCATATACCTTCTGCCTGCAGCGCTCCCTCTCAGAGTCTGCTCTGGGGAATCTGAATTGAGACACTACATGGCACCTTGTGTCTTGTTTTGTTTTCTAACTGGGTGCTCTGAGGCTGAACTCCCCATCATACTTATTTTTTTAAATCTTGATGATTAAAAATGAAGTTACGGATTTCAAGTTGCTCACAGTTTCCTCCTTAGCTAAAGATGGAGGCCGACCCTGTCCCTGAGGAAAGACTGCTGGTCTGTTTGTGTGGGGGTGGGACGGACTTTTCAGTGTCCTTGTTGTCATGGAGAGTAGAGCCCCAAGCCTGCTCTGGGATGGAGAGGTTGAGGCCACAACATGAGCAAACACTGTGTGCTGATGTTCAAGGCTATCTCTCCAAGGCAAGGAGTTTTGTCTTGTTCAGGAAACCAGACAAAGAGGAGGGGTTTCTTTCCTGCTCTGGGCTGAGGAGAGGCATGGCTTTGAATCAGCCCTGGCTAAAGGGATGAGAGGAAATCTGTCCCCTCACTCCTGGGAGGAGGTGGCTGGTCCTGTTGAGAGTGGCCATCCGGGAAGGACACCTAAGAAGGGAGAGAGCCAGAAAGGGACCCTGTGAAGGGCATGGCCAGTGGACTCTAGGAGATTTAATTTTTGGAATCTATTTTAAAAGTTTCCTCATTCAGGGGAGCCTAGGTGACTCAGTCAGGTGATATCCAACTCTTGGTTTCAGCTCAGATCATGACCTCAGGGTCTTGGGATCAAGCCCTGCTTCGGGCTGTGTGTTCAGTGTGGATTCTGCTTGACATTCTTTCCCTTTCCTGCTCCCTCCCCCTCTCCTTTCACCTTGCACATGAACACACGTGCTCTCTCTCGCCCTCTCTAAACAAATACATAAAACAGTAAGTGTTCTCATTTCCACTCAGACCCTGATGTTACCCCCAAGCCTCCATGGCTTTGTAGATATTCGGGAAGGGCCTGATCACACTTGGCATGTAGAAGATGAGTTCCAGCAGCCCAGACAATGAGAGTGACATAGGGAGGGGACATGAGGTGATAAACTGTAATTCAGTCAGATTCATGGGAAGAAAGCATTCTTGAGAGACATTTGGAGTAGGGGTAAGGAGTTCTGAGGAAAACAGAGCTTGTTGGCTGAGTGTTGGAAGGTCAGAGGCTCTGGGGGAGCTGTGTCTATGGACTCTGACTGATGGGCTGACTCCCTACTCCCCCCTGAGAGAAAGGAGTTAGTGGATTCCCTCAAGCCGAGAGTGTACTGGTGTGCACCCAAGGGCCAGTGACTCCTGACCCATGGTCTCTGGTGGGCAGAATTCTAAGATGACTCCCGCTCCGCTGAAATCCCTTCCCCTGTACATCATAAGCCATCACTCCTGCAGTCATGGTACATGATGTGGAAGAGGGATTTTGTAGCTGTAACTAAGGCAACTAATCAGTTGACCATAAGATAAGGGTATTTCCCAGGTGGGCCTAACATAACCAGAGACTTTGGCTGGTGACAGAAAGAGAAATCAGAGGTGTTTGCGGCAGAAAAAGGATTCATTGCATCATTGCTGACTTTGAAGTTGGAGAGGACCACATGCAAAGCCTGGAAAGTGGCCTGGAGGAGCTGAGAGTGACTCTGTCCAACAGTCAGCAAGGGCTTGGGGACCTCAGTTCTACAACCACAAGGAACTGAATGCGACCAACAGCCTCAATGAGCAGATTCTTCCCCAGAGCCTCCAGAGAAGAGCCCAGCCAGCTGACAACTTGATTTCAGTCTTGTGAGACCCTAAACCGAGGCCAGCCAAGCCCAGCGGACTTCCACCTGTGGAACTGTGGGAGAATGGCTCTTGTTTGAAGTCACTACATCTGTGTTCATTTGTTACCCAGCAACAGAAGACTGATACAGTCTTCTTTGAAAGCTCTTTGCAACAGATTTTGGAACACTATGGACTGGGGATGAATTACTTCCTGTTCTTTTCAGCTGCATGACCCCTGAGCCTCAGTTTCCTGACCTATAACGTGAGGGAGATAATGCCTATCTTTCAAGGCCATCTCATTCACCGGAGTCTGGGTAGGGGGCTGTTCTTGGTAGACTCCTCGATCATCCTGCACCTCAGCTGTTTCCTTGTTAAAAGGACCTCATTAATACTTATATCATGGTTCTAAAGATCGTAGCAGACCAGACAGTGGATGCCTGGCATGACATCGACCTCTCCTATTTACACCACCAGCCTGAGCACAAACCACACACATCACACACCCAAGAACAGGCCATGAAGGGCAATTTTCTGCAAGCCTATCATCATGCCCTCTTGTTTCTGGGTAGTGCAGGCCCCTCTAATTGAGAAATCTATTGAATTTTCTAAGAAAAATTGCCTATATGTTATATTGTCCTTTTAAGGAGCCAAATATCTCAATGCAACATTTTATTTGCATCAAAAACCGAAAACCAAAAACAAGATCCCATGAAAGTTCCCCAGGAGAGATTTTGCCAGAAGTTGTCACATAACAAAGTATGTTGCCATCCGTCTTTTCCTTTAGATCCCCACCCGTGTGGTCCCGCAGGGAAAGCTCCTGATTGAGATATAGGTGGCCAGTAAACGGGGAGCTGGAGCCCACACGTCCAGCGTGAAGAAGTCACGTGGGTGGAGGAGGCGGCTGCTCCGGATGTAATCAGCTCCCATCGGAGCACCAGTGATTCATGGGGGCCCTGATCACAGGCCCCACGTTATCTAATAGATTTCTGAAGTTTTCCACCAAGCGCTTTATTTTAAGTGACAGTTATTTCTATTAATGGGTGGGCCCTGTCAGTTTCCTGACCCCGGTCGGCAAGGATATTCTTCTGTTCCAATGGCAGTCATCATTTCTGTGAAGTGATGCGTGTAAAGGAGGCAGCCAGTGCAGGGCACCTCACTCGGGGCTGTCACTCAAGTTGACATCTCCATGTCGGAGCATTTTCTCAAAGTTTTCTCCATGTGACCTGCAAGTTAAAGATCAGGGGGCTCCCTTCATCCAAGCCATCCAGGTGCCAATCATCCTTACCTAAAAATGAAAGTTACAAACAAGCCGGGCGACTATTTATACTCTCCTGCCTGGCCCATCTTCTCCCTGTCAATCTCGCCCTCTCATTATGGATACAGGAGCCTCGTCTCCCTAATGCTCCGCGGCGCACATTAGCTGCTCCCGCTCCCCAACTATTTGTCTTCCCTCACCTTCTGTGATGTTTTATAAAATAATCAGGTCTGCCTGGCCTTCGTGCTTTCTCTGCCTCCTAGGAGAAGGGGACGTTTCTCCTCTCCTGGGCTTTTCTTTGCTTCTCTCGCCTCCTTCCCTCCCTCTTCTCCTGCTCCTTTCCTTCCCCAGGTTCTCTTCCTCTTTTTTCTTGTCCTTCCTTTATCCCCTTCCCGCCCCTGAAGGCTTCCCACAAGGAAGTCATGCCCCGACTCTGCCCTGCGAAGCTACCGTCTCTTGGACCTGCGGCTGTCTGCCCACACCGCCCGCCCCAAGTCCCTCCCCGGCCTCCGGCCTGAACCCAGGTCCCACCCGATGGCCTCCCTCCTGCCTGCACTGAGCCACCACTTCTAACCTCCTCTGTCCTGATAAGGAGGTGCCGCTCCCTGCCTGAGCCCCTCCTCTCCATGTGAGGTCTATCTTTCCCTCCCTTCGGCCTCCACCAAAGCTCTCTCTTAGCTTCCCCGGACAAAAGCACTGCTCTGAGTCAAGGCCTTATTCACTCATTCAACAGCTCCTTGAACACCTTCCAGCAACCAGGCTCTGTAGAACGAGGAAGCCTGTGGTTAATGAGACCACAGCCTACAAGGCACTTGCAGCCCCACAGGGAAACTCGCACTGAGCTAATGTCTACCAAAAGTTGTCATCACGATGGCCACACATGGCACAAAGTAAGTCTGTCATCGATCAATACACGTCCTCTGCGCTCACTTCCTGGTAAGGACCCCAGGCACCAATGGGCACTCACTGCTGCTGCTCCTGCTTTCGAGAATGTCCAGGCCCTGAGGATGCAGGCAGGCTCCTCCTCTTGGGGAGACATGGCCTTCCAGTCTTCTTGGACTCTTCAGGAACTGGGATGGTGAAAACCACTGGGCTGTGGTCCTTCCCCCGGGGAGGGGGTTTGGGCCTGTGTGCTGGCACATCTAAGTGTTTTGAGTGGCCTCAAGTGTGTTCTCAAGTGTTTTGCTCTCAAATGAAGCAGGAGCACATTCTCTCAGCCTTCCCTCCCACACGGGACCACTGCCTCCTCCCGGCACTTGCTCACTTGCTGTTTGTGTCCACATGGGGTGAAGCGCAACTGTGAACTCGAAAACACAAGTGTGTGTACTGAGCTGTGAGCGCCCGAAGGCACCTGTACTATGAGAGAATGCAGAAAAACTGTGAGTGGCACTAAAACAGTGAACAAAGAGAAGAAATTCATTAACTAACATCCTCAGCCTCCACTTTCCCTTGTGTCCCGTGGGATAGCCATAGCGCAGAGAGATCTCCGAAGCATCGCACACACTGTTTGCACCACTAAATGCCCATCTACTTTCCCAGATACATGCCATTAGAAGTCCCAACTGTGGGGGTGCCTGAGGGGCGCAGTCTGTTGAGCATCCGACGCTTGATCTCCGGGTTGTAAGATCGAGTCCCGCATTGGGATCCACGCTGGGACTTGAGATTCTCCCTCTCATTCTGCCTCTCCCCCACACCCCTGTTCCTGCAGGTCTCTCCCTCTCTCTCTCTCAAAAAAAAGTAGATTTTGTGAACCCAGCACAAGCACGAACAAATGTGGGAAACTATACAAAAAGCCTTAGTGTTCGAGATGATGGGCTCTGGAGGCCCCCATTGGCAGGGGCATCTGCACAGACCTCCACCTTAGGACGGGGGGGACAGTGTGGAGAGCGCAGACAACAGGGGTCACCTGTTTCTGCTTCCTGCTTCACCGTTGATTGTCATATGAAAGGGAGAGAATGGGGGAGTCAACTGAGGACCTTGGCTGACGGAGACACTGGGCCCCACTGTGGGAAACTGAGGTTTGCTCCTCGCAAACCAGCCGGATGCCTTCTACAAAGACACTGGCAAACGAGGAGTCGTGATAACCTCATGAACCTTCCCTCGAGGTGCTCCTCGTCACTGCAGAGAGTTCACGTCTGCGCAGAACTGAACTGAGTCACACGTTGCTAATCGGACAAGGTGCCATTGGGAGATCGAGTACTTCATCCAGACGCTTGGCTTGAGGATCGGAGGAGTTAAAAAAAAGAACAAAAACTACTGTTAACTTTTAAACTAAAACAGCAACTAAAAGTCAGACAATTAAGCAGGGAAACCATGCACAAATGTCACACACAGAGAAGATCAAAGGAAACTTCGATCTCTGATAAAGATCAAGAGGGACAACTCGGATTTTTATGGCATCTGCTGACAAATGGCTGGAGTGGAGAAAAAACACCCAGTGACTTGATTTCTCAGTATGCTGGGAGATCAAAGGCTAGCCTCGGAAGTGAAATACCACAAGAAATGGCTCACCCTTTATTTTTGTTATTATTTTGAGGCATAACTTGTATTTTAGGCCCATAACTCAAGGTTTGGAGACTTACGAGCCCGTGTCAGGAGAGATCAGTCCGCTGGCTGAACAGTGAGGCATATGTTGCCCTTGGAACTTGTTCTATCTTCTCAGCGCACCCCTCCCTAATGAAGAAGGTGATACTAGATCTCTGTAAATAATATGGTAGAACCCTCTGATGCCCGGGAACACTGCCTTTCCTGAGCTGGATACCATGTGATTCTGTGTGCCTGTGTCACATAATTTCCGTCGTTACTACTTTGCGGCATCTTATCCTCTCATAGTATAGCCACACGCCCCGGGCTTTGCTCCCTCCAACTTGCTCTTCGACACCATCTTTATCACCTTTGAAGTCTGGTCTTCCTTGAGTCGCCTGTGGTTACATCTGTATCCACAGCACTGAAAATCATCCCTGATCTGTCCACGTGTGTAGGTATCTGACAGCAGGTAAATAAAACATCCGGCTGTGTGTCTCCTTCTGTTTTCTTCTGGAACTTCAGCCTGATGCAGAGATCTCTTGGAGGAAAGCTAGCCTATTCTTTCAATTTTCCACATTTGGTTAGCATTAGCATTATATCGTTATTTATTGTTATTTTTAAATAATTTCCTGATTCATATAGGTAGCCAGCCACAGGCATAAGAATGTGGTTAATATTTTACACAAACAATTATCCTTCAAATGTAAGTTAGTAAGTGGATTATGAATGAATCCAAGAATATTTTGGCAAATATCCCTGAGAAGCTGCTTTGGGACTAAAGCCATGGTAACAAAGCGGAGTATTCTGGCTAGGGGATCGATGGTGTGTTTGAGAAGCTTAATAAAACATTAAGAGTGTTGATACTGCTGATTCTAGGAAGGTAGGCAGAGAAGTTTAATCAGGTATCAGGCAGGTAACTAGACAATGTAAATAAAATAGACCAGAAATACATGTCCTATAATCAGAGTTATTTGCATCTCTCCAGCTGAGAATTACACACATAATAAGGATAATGCTTAGATTATTGTAGTGTGTTAAAGGAACCTGAGGAGCCAAAACGTGCCACCTTCAGTCGTTAAGTTCCTGGCAACTGTGGTCTAGACTCTGATGGGCAGCCCAGAGTAATCGTCTCCCTCTTGGATGCTGGAAATGCTCCATGTGCAAAATGGTGTGTCCGCCCAAACTCATGCATCCGAAATCCCTCTGGATGTTTTAGAAATCCAGATGCCCCGTAGATCTTCCTCACTGTGGCCTGTGCTAAAAGAGCTGTGTTCTTTTCTTAGTTACTTTATATTACGGAACATTTCAAGCCTTTGCTAAAATGGGCAGCATGATGAATCCCAGCGTACCCACCAGCTTCCATGATTGGCAACCTTTCATCAATCTTATGGCTGATTTTTTCTATTGTGGAAAAAAAAACAACCCATGTAACGTAAAATTTACCATCTTCACTCTTTTGAAGTGTGCAGTTCGGTGATAAGTATATTCACATAGTTGTAAAACAGATTTCCTGGACTTTTTCATCTTGTAAATCTGAAGACTTACACACAATTTCCCTTTCCCCCGGAAACCACCATTCCATTTTTTGTCTTTGAATTTTATTACTTTATATATATTTTTAAAGATTTTATTTATTTATTTGTCAGAGAGAGAGAGCGTGTGAGCAGGGGGAGAGGCAGTCGGAGGGAGAAGCAGGCTCCCTGCTGATCGGGGCTCAATCCCAGGACCTGGAGATCATGACCTGAGCCAAAGGCAGACACTTAACTGACTGGGCCACCCAGGCACCCCTGAATTTTACTGCTTTATGTACTTCATGTTAATGGAATCAATCACATAGTATTTGTCCTTCTGTGACTAGCTTATTTCATTTAGCATAACGTCCTCAAGGCTTAGCACATTCTGTAGGACGTGACAGGATTTTGTCCCTTTCAAGCCGGAGTAATATTCCGTTATGGGGATGGAGCACATTTGGTTTATCCATTCATCCGTGGATGAGCATTTGGGTTGCTTTCACCTTTTGGCGATTGTGAAGAGCGCTGCTGTGAACATGGGTGTCCAGATACCTGGATGCCCAAGATCCTGATTTCAGTTCTCTTGGATATAGCCCCAGAATTGGGATTGCTGCATCACGTGGCAGTTCTGTTTTTAACTTTTTGTGGCATTTCCCCAGCAATCCATCATGTTTAGCATCACGCCAACGTTGTGCAAGGGTCTGATACCTTTCCATCCCCACCAACACTTGTTATTTTGTTCTTTGGGTTTTTTGATAGTGGCCTTACTGATGGGTGTGGGGTAATATCCCATTGTGGTTTTGATTCGCATTTCCCTGATGAGGACGGATGTTGAGCTGCTTCTCATGTGCCTCTTGGCCATTCGTACATCATCTCTGGAGAATCGCCAGTCAGGTCCTGTCCCCATTTTTTTAAATTGAGTTGTTTTATTTTTTGTTGTCACTGCTGAGTTGTGATTTCTTCTTAAGTAGAGACATAAAGAAGATTTCATGTTTTGTTTTTAATCATAAAAACTGTAAAAGAAAAAGTGACTAGACTACGAAAATGAAGATCGTACAGAGGAGGTTTTCAATATAGGCCAGTTAGGGTTAGTAGGTTACTTTGAACTCTCCATATGGCTAATGGGATTCTTCCTTCAGCCATCAAATAGTAGTGGCACCTGTCTGAGCCAGCCTTCCTAAAGATGAGAGATGAGTGTGTAAAAGGCCTGGCCTCTGTTTCCAAAGAGCTTACAACAACTCAGAAAAAGGCAAATTTGGGTCTGATCTGTTTTAACAGCTTTATTGAGATATATCTCAGTTCAGATATATAGTACAAAATTCAAAATAACAAGTGTTTTGAGATTATGGTAAGATCCTTGCAACATGAAATTTGCTAATTTAACCATTTTTAAGAGATTTTATTTATTTATTTATTTATTTATTTATTTGAGAGAGAGAGAGAACAAGTGGGGTGAGGGACAGAGGGAGAAGCGAAACTCCTTGGTAAGAAGAGAGCCCCCAAAGGGCGCCTGGGTGGCTCAGTGGGTTAAGCCTCTGCCTTTGGCTCAGGTCATGATCTCAGGGTCCTGGGATCGAGTCCCACATCGGGCTTTCTGCTCAGCAGGGAGCCTGCTTCCCCTTCACTCTCTGCCTGCCTCTCTGCCTACTTGTGATCTCTCTCTCTCTCTGTCAAATAAATAAATAAAATCTCTTAAAAAGAAGAAGAAGAAGAAGAAGAGAGCCCCAGGCAGGACTTGATCCTGGGACTCCAGGATCATGACCTGAGTCGAAGGGAAACACCTAACCAACTGAGCCATCTAGGCGCCCCTTATTTAACCATTTTTAAGTGCACACTGGGGCTTTGTGCTATGCACTTCACTGACTGGCCAGCAATCTTCCAAGTGATCAGGCTTCTTCCATGACCTCAGGCTGGATAGTCAAGTGCTGTCCTTGAGTTGCTCATGAGAGATGGCAAATACATCAACTCTTATTTTTGCTCAAAGTGTTCCTTCTCTCCAGTTAAAGTTAGAAACAGGTGGGCCATCTAAACATAGCCTTCCTTCACTTAGCCCTTAATCCCTGATCCATGGTATGAAAAAACCATGAAAATCCATGGTTTTTTAAATTAATTATTTGACTTTTTTTTTTTTTTTTGCCAGATCATTCATTCATATGGTTCAAAAACTGAAAAATCCGAAAATGATGTTAATTTCCCCTTCTCTTCCAACAGGGGACCAGGATTACTAAATTTTTATTTGTGTTTTGTTTTCTTTCTCCATCCAGAGACTTGAAAGCACTTACAGGCTAATACAAATATACCTTCTTCTACCTTCATCATAGACAGCAGCATACACATTGCTCTGAACCTTGCATTATTCACTTAGCAACATATTTGGAGAGCTTCCGTGGTGAGTTTCTGAGCATCACAAATACTAAGAGATCAAGACTTCTGATGGGAGTAATTTTTGCAGCATATTTGGTTATTACCTGATGACTACCGTGCGACTCCTCCACAATCAGTGCCTACCAGCCTGTACCAAAGTTCACAGCCTGAACTCCCTGGCTCATCCGGGTGGCAGGAGACCCTATTTCTATCTGAATCACGCAGGCAACTGTGGTTGATAAGAGTGGATCTAAAAATATGCAGCCCTTTCCCATTTCCCATCAGGGACATAGTTTATCATATTTTGACCCCAACTTATTTTAAAAATCAGCATTTCTGGGTGGTGGCTTGAATTGATTCGCTGACACTCCAGATGGGAGGCAGTGACTCGGAAAGATGAGAAGCGGCTATGTGGGAGCCATATCATAGATCTGAGCTCCCACGGAACATTCTGAAGGGCACACGGGGAGCACCTAGAAGGCGAAGCCCCTTCACCGGAACCTGAGGCTTGCCAGACCCTGAATCTTCGATCAGCTCCTCCAAGCAAAAGGGCACCACCATTCAGGGCACCTGGGTGGCTCAGTGGGTTAAAGCCTCTGCCTTCGGCTCAGGTCATGATTCCAGGGTCCTGGGATCGAGCCCCACATCGGGCTCTCTGCTCGGCGGGAAGCCTGCTTCCTCCTCTCTCCCTGCCTCTCTGCCTACTTGTGATCTCTGTCTAATAAATAAATAAAAATATTATTAAAATGGCACCACTAATCAAAAGGGAAAGAGGGCCCCTTGCAAGAGGGTATGTGTTGTGGGAAACCATTAACTTGAAAATTCGCCTGGTCACCGCAGGCAGCCTCTTCCTGAGCAGAGATCTTGCCTGTCAGCCAGGGCGCTCAGACACACGGTGGAGGTGAATGAGTTGCACCAGAGGAAACGAGGCGGGTTACGGAGAAATAAAAGGGTTTAACCTTAAATTAACTCAATTGATGTAATTTTCCTCCTGACCTTATGGAGGGAATTAAAACAAGATGAGAAAATGGGAAGATCTCTCTCTGGCTAGAATATCCCTCCTCTAGGCCCCTGTGGTGATGTTCACCATCACCCCGCCCAGTTACCCTCTTCTTGCTAAAGTATCCCCCAGGCCTCATTCCTTCCCCTTCACTCATTCGCTGCAAGCCCTTTGCAATAGGTTCTTTCAAAAGGATGCGTCTCCTCCGGGGCTCCGGTGGAATGGGCAGGCCTCTTACAGGTGCTCGTGCCTGAGCCCCGCGTGGACGCCGGTCCCCGTCTCCCTGCGTCTCTAGCGGGAGAAGCCTGCTGCCTCGTTCTGCCGCCCTGCCCGCCCTCCCCTCCCTTCCTCTGGCACCTTCAAGAATTCACGGAATTTTAATATCTTCCCCAGAGGTCCCACGGTGGTGCCAATACAATGTTTTTAAAATAATCTATATTTTATTTCATTAGCGCCATTCACAGAGTTATGACTTCACATTTCATCATCAGCGCAGACTTGTGGGCTTTGAACCAGAAGCAGCAAGCTGGATTGCTGGAAATGGTCTCGGTGCAGCACGTATCCTTCGGGCCCGCGTGAGAGAAGCCGGTGGTGGGGTCTGGTGCCCGCCCGCCCCCGGGGAGACTGTTGGTGCCCCCTGCCCCGGCAGCCAGGGCCCGACTGGAGGCAGGAGAACCCTGGGGCTTGGGAGCGCATTGTTTTGGAGAAGGGTAATGTGGCAGGAGCTTGTTATTTAATAACTAGCTGCCTTCTGAGCGGGAGGGTTAATCACTACCATTAAGCAGTGATCACTCCAGGTGAGGAGATGAGAGCAACTTCACATTTCGCAAGTCCGGAGTCAAAAAGCACATGGCTGATGTGAGCAGAGCTTGACGGGAAGGCTGCTCTCCGTTCCAAGTGTGTGTGTGTGTGTGTGTGTGTGTGCTCTGCGGCTGTGCTTTCAGGCTGGGGGGGGGGGGGGTTGTGGGGTTTTTTTGTAATGGAAATTAAGATAAAACAACTTGATGCTGGCGCCCGGCCCTTTCTGGTTTCACCTATCATCATGTTTGAAAGTTTTTACAAGGAGCCTGTGTAATTTTTGTAATTAGAAAAAGCAATTGGCGTTCTGTAAAACAAAACAATGGGCTTTTTTCACACTCCTTTTTTGCCTCGCTCTGTCTTCCGTCTTCTGTGGATGGCAGTTTCGGCCCAGGGTTCAAGGCTATTTACCCAGTTGTGGTAAACAACAGATTTTCCCTTTTGCTTTCGGACTCTGAGAACTGAGATCCACGAAGACTGAAGACCATTTCCAAGGAAGACAGCACAATGGAAAACAACAAAGAAGATGGAGAGGAAAATGCTCATCACTTCTGTCCGGCCAGGTGTGTCTCCTGCTTGTCCTTCAGCTCCCCAAAGCCATTCCCAGCCACCATGCCAGGGTCAGCTCAGACATCCGGATAGTGATCCCGAGTGACTCGGCTATAGGAAGCTCTGAGTTCAGCTGCCACCGGCTCTGAGACCTGCCGCCCAACCCACCTGGGCAGCCTTACAAGACTCTAAGCTCAGAGTCTCCAAAGACTCGAAGGTGAGGGCTCTGGGTACAGGCAGATGATGGTATTGTGCAGCCAAATTCAACAACCTTCCCCTCTGTTCTCAGCTCTGCCTCCTGCTTCGGTCAAAGCCTTCCGTTGTCCAGTGTGGTCCATGGACCAGAGCATCGGCAGCATCTGGGAGCTCAGGAGAAATGCAGAATCCCAGGCCCCAACGCAGAGCTTCTGAATCAGATCCTGCATTTTAACCAGACCCCCAGCTGTGTAGTGTGCAATTGTAAGGAGCACTGGCCTTGGTCTCAGCCAGGCTCTCTTGCCCAGACTCCTCCATGGTCTCCCAAGGGGTTTCCTTTCTCTATTCTCCCTCATTTCGAGGGCATCTTCATACTATTAAAGGCATGCAGAATAAGCTACTGTAAAATCACCTTGAGCTGAAGGCATTTGTGTTCCTGAAATCTCTACAACGTCTGAAAGTGGAGCCTCCCCAAAGAACTCAATGTGCATATATCCCTCCCCACCTGACCTCTAATCTTCTGAACCCCAACAGGCTTTGGCACCTGAATATCACCTCTCCCGTCTATCGTCTTAAGGGGCCAGCTTCCTTTCCAAGATGTCACGGGCTTTTCCATCAGTGCCCTCTCTCCCATCTTCTGAGAAGGCATTCGTTTTCTCAGAAGAGCCTCCCTGCCCTCCCCATCCCCTATGGAATGGGACAGAAGCCTGGGATTGTGACCACTTCCTGACTCACGTTCTTTGAGCACTCCCGTGCTATTGCATCATTTAACCTGGTTTCCTCTCCTGCTAGTCTGTCTTCTGTTGGTTTAATTTGCAGGTCCCCACCACTGCTCTAAGAAGGCAGAAGAGAGCTTTCCTGCCCCACATGACACATTTGCTCACGTCAGGCTGATGCCTGTAGGATGAAGTACCAATTCCTTCCCAGGCAACAAGGCCCCACAAAAGTAGGCATCGGACCTCTCAGGAGGGGTGTGTGTCTCTGGCTTCCTGGAGCACAGTCCTCCAGCTGCCCTGACTCCCAGACGTCACAGCTCTTTGTCGATCTGTGTGTGCACAGACTATAGCCTCTACATGCTCTTTCTCCCTCTTCTCTCCCTGGTGCTCTCTCACTCTCCAAGAGCAGCCCCACTGGTGCACTGTCCACACACCTTTCCAGGTTTCTTCCCCACCCCCTCAAAGGACTCTCAGTGCCCCTAGCTTGTGACTCCAGCGCCTGGCACAGAATCTGGAACCTGGGAGCTACTCAAAAAATAGTTCAGTTTAGGGGCGCCTGGGTGGCTCAACAGGTAGCATGAGAATCTTGATTTGGGGGTTGTAAGTTCAATTCCCACCATGGATACAGAGATTACTTAGAAATAAAATCTTAAAAAAAAAATGGAGTTTAGTTTGGATCAGTGGATAGAAGATCTTAGTTCTGGATTCCAGACTTCTGAGGGGTCTGCACATCCCCCCCCCCTCAACACACACACACACACACACACACACACACACACACACACACACAGTGATAGTTCAGAGAACACGCAGGTGCTGCTGTCCTGCCCTCCAGCTCCAAACATTTGCTCAGATGAAAACAGCTCATGCTCTAGGGAAACACTTCTCTACGGCTCCTGCCTTACGTCCTCAAAACAAAAAGTATCTGAGCCCAGATGCCGTGAAGTCTTGTGGGTTGTGCCTCTGGATGTCAGAAATAGACAGAGCTTCAAAATAGGGGAGGATCTGAGCAGCAGAAGTGCTTAGGTAAGATAAATGACTAATTAATTCCCTTGTCAAATCCATCCTCCCAGAAAGGATGAACAGAAGAGATTTTCGCATAGTGAAGCATTCTTTGTGATACTGAGAGTCCATTTTCTTGCTTCTCTTTGTATTCCAATTTGTGGCCCAGATGTACTAAAGAACACTTAGCAGTAGTTAAATAATTCATATTGCTCTAAAATTTGCATACATGTGGATCTAGATATGACAGGCATGAAGCATGGTAGCAGCTCCCGTGGTTACAGCTGGATAGACTGGAAACACTACAACTGAAAGTAGTCCTATTTTTGTCAACTACTTAATGGGATTAGCCTGACTTTCAAGATTCCAGAGAAACTCATCTCTTAAAAAATGGTTTCAGTTTTTATACCATTAATGATGTTTTCTTTTCTTTTTCCTTTTAAATTTCATGGATAGTAATATTTTAAAAGAAAGTAACTTTTAAAAACATGAAAAACAACGTTGATTTTTGGAGGGGTCACATTAGCTTTCATTTGTTTTTTGATATAAAAATATTTGAATTGTATTTACTTTAGACACAGTTACATTCTATTTTAAATCTTTAAATCACTGAGAGCAAATATAAGGCAAGATCATGATGAGAATCAAAAATAGAATGTAGACCTCAGACAAGAAAAAAAGGAAAAGAAAAAAGAAACAGAACACCTTCAAATAAGTGATTTGCATAAATTTTTTAAAGCTAGAAACAAAATGAGAAGTCTCTGTCAGACACAACCCACATAAAATTTGCTAGTAAGACATTAGAAATTCTATATTTAATGAAGTTTTAATTACTGATCAAAACAATGAAAATGAGGGAGAAAATTATTCTAATCAAATTCACAACTTCAAGAGGTCAGAGGAAATCCCTGGGACCTCATATTCCCCACTACATGAAGATTTAATTACCGATCAAAGCGGTGAGAATGAAAAAGAGGATTGTTCGTGATAAATTCACAACTCAGAAGCAGCAAGTGCAACTCTGGCCTGTCCATTGGAAGATGAAGAAAAATCCATTCATGAAATTAGCAAATTGGATGCGAAAGAGAAGTCTCTGGAGCTTCACTCATTTATGGTAGGACAATCCTAAAAATGGCATCAAAAGTTCTTTGACAGCACGAGAATGTTTCTAACAAAACACAATCCGATTCAAATTAGCGAATCCAGTTTTTCATGGGATGAGCATAAACACGGCAGAAAACGAAGTATTTCACTTTATACTAACATTCTTTCAAATGGAAAAGGAACCTCTAAAAGCCGGTTTTGGTAATCCAAAGGGAAAGACCAAGTATTTTGTTACATGTGTTATGTAATTCACAGCCGACCTTCGAGATCAGCTTTGGCCAAAGATGTTATTTGTAGCCAGAAACATTTGGAATTTTTTTATCAAAATAAAACAAAATGTCATTGGCACATGTAAGAAAAAAGTACACACATGCAAGTACTAAAAATTTAAGAATGGTGAATAAAGAGCACACCGCTAACAGTATTTAACAATGACAAGCACATGCCACTCTACAACACTATTGTGATGTTCTGAAATGATACATTCTGAGCTCAGTATTTGTCCAAGATTTACGGTGCTTTTTACGGTACTGAAACCCCAATATTTACAGAAAGCAATAAAAATGTTCCAGGTTTAATAGAAATAATCCCAATTTTTAGGCTAGGATGGCCAAAAATTTAGATGGATGAAAGTCATAAAACAATCACTACTCGGGATGGAATAATTCAAAATGAGATGATTAATTCAGTAGGTAAGAAAGTAGGAGAATCAATCCTACATACAATAAAACCATAAATAAACATTACTCAATGCAACTAGATGTATCACTGACAAAAGTCGTGTTGAACAGCAAACATTGATTATATGTATTGTTGAAGAAGAAAACAAGAACTTACTGCACTGCTGTTATACCTAGTAGTTTTTTATTTAAGAACTGGAAAAATAACTTTCAGTTTGTGGCACTGATTTAAAAGCTTGCTAAGGGGGCACCTGGCTGGCTCAGTGGGTAAAGCATGTGACCCTTGATCTCAGGGTCACAAATTCAAGCCCCACATTGGGTGTAGAGATTACATCTAAAGACATTAAAAGCTTGTTGAGAATAAGTCTATGAAAATGGCATCAAACACAGTAAGCAAAAAGTGTATGGCCCCCAATTTTTTGGCCAGAAAGTTAGAAGCATCTCATGTATCGCTCATAATTTGACTTTGTTACTGGGACACACGGTCTCAAGTTAGCTAGTGGTGCATTCTTCAGAATAATTAAGCAAGGGTGCTTTCTAGATCTGCCCAAAAAGGGAACAGTTTGATCAAGCATATATCAAATCTGACCTACAACTTCTCTAAGACTTAAAATGGGAATGCCAAGTAAATGCCACTCAAGCAATTACATTTAACTTAAACAATTTCATAAGAACGAGTTAAAAATGATTAAATATGTTAAAAATGTAGATGTATGTTAAATATTAACAAATTAAAATAAATAAAATATGTAAAAATATGTTTGACTCTAGTTTTTACATGACAGAAAATTGACCAAAATATCAAAGATGGTCATATTTAATTATTATTGTGAATGTATACACATATTTTACCGATGGGTCAGTAATGCATAGGTGAAATCCATAATTCATAAAGTATATACTTATTCCATAAAATTTGTATTTCTGACTTAATTTCATCAAAATCACTAATTATACCTTTATCATAAAAATTCTCATATACTTTATCCTATGGAATAATGTCAAATTAGACATTTCTTGAGTAATCAGAATTCCTAGTTTTTGTTTTTTTAGAATTCCTAGTTTCTATTAATTTCACATTAGAGAAACTTTACTCTATGTGAAATTATAAGTATTAATCTCTACACCCAACATGGGGTTTGATCCCACAACCCCGAAATCATGACTTGAGCTGAAACCAAGAGTCACATGCTCAACAACAGACTGAGCCCCGCAGGCACCCCTCACCTTGACTGGTTTTAACTCAGCTATCCACGAGATAGAAAAGGGGGGTGAGAGGAGAACTTCCCATTGGCCTTCCCCGAAGACCCCTGGGGCCCAAGATGTCAGTGGGGTGCCCAGTACCTGCCCCTTCAGCTGGCCTCCTGTGCTCTGATGCTCCCACAGAGCTGGCCTGTTCCCACAGGCCATGGTTAGAAGATGGCCCACTTGTGCCACCCCAGAGGGACTGCCTCTCCCTGCAACTTCCCCAGTAATCTCAGGGGCCCCGTGAGTACCCACAGAACTGAGATGTGTGCTTGGAGCACCATAAGCAACAGCATCCACTGGCTGCAGTGGGCCTGGAGGGCTCCCCCCCCCAGATGTCCCCAAGATCGACTCAGCAGCCAGCTTGCAGCTGTGCCTTAATGTCTTGGCCAAGCTCAATACGCCACATCTAGAGTTGGTCTCTCTTCCTCTGTATGAGTTTCTTACTGCTTGTTGCAACAAATGACCACAAACTTAGTGCTTGAAAACAAAACACGTGTGTTATCTTACAGTTCTGGGGCGGAGAAGTCCCTGAGCTGAAGTCAGGGTGTTGGAGGCTCCTCAGTGAATCCATTTTCTTGACTTTCCAGACTTCCAGAAGCTGCTACACACCTTCCATCTTCAAAGCCAGCAATGTTGTGCTGTGTCTTCCTCACGTTGGGTAACTCTTTGACTCTCTTGCCTGCCCTGCTCCTGCATTTACTAGAACATCGTATAACCTGGCTTGAGTCCTATGCCCATTCCTGAGCTGGGGTCAGGGAATGGGGTAGAGTTACTGGCTCTATCTGGGTCAAAAATATCTCCATCCCTTCAACTCAGAGCAGTGAGGGGCAGTGATGGGCAGCCCCCAGCAGAGGCACAGGGCTGAAGCAGAGAAAGAAGTTTTCTAGTTTCTTCTGAACAGACAAAACAAGAAATATCTACTACAAATATTCATTGTTTTAAATCATGGAAAGATGTTAAAAATTCAGAGCAAAAACATCACCCATCATCCTGTCATCCCCCAATCAACTGTAGTTAAGACTGTGGAATATTTCCTCCAAGTCCTTTTTTTCTGGGCACATGCACATGTTGAATACAGTCCTACCATATCGTATAGATAATTTTGCATCCTGCTCTTTTTACTTGAAATCATAACAGAAGGATTTTCTCATGTTATTTCCTTTGACTCTGTGCCCTGCACAAATCCACTTCCTTTCCCACTCCAGCTCTTTGGCAGAAAAATGTGTAGCCTGTACAAGTTAACTGGAAGGAGTGTGGGCTGTTTTGATTTAGGGGAATTTGAGCAGAGAGGAGAAAGAGGGACGCAAGGCACAAGCCTCTGTGACCCTTGCAGAGCCGCTGAGACACACAGCTGACACAGGATATGTGCTGCTATCCGTAGTGGTCAGTTACCATCAAACGCAGTTGCCCAGCCCAAGCTTTTAAATAGTCAAGTTCGCGGGACAGTCCCAGTGCCAGTGGAGGGTGACGCTCTCCTAATACAGGGTCCTGCAGGGAGAGGAGTGCTTTCCCAGAGAATCCATACAGTTTTTGTAAGTTATGGGTGGTAACGTGATTTTTTTGCAAGGCGCTAACATCTTCAGGTAAGGACGGGGTGCTATTCTGAAAGCTGCTGATAATACGTGCTTCCAGACCCGTGGGCTTTGAAGCTGCTTAACTGAAATTCACATCCAAACCGAATTCTGTTTTAGCTCAACGTGACTACTACGGATGGTGAGAATAAATCCCCAGGTCCCACAAGGACAGTGATGGAGTGGAGTTTGCTGGCACAGAAATGACATTTCAACTGGAATTCAGTTGTCTTCATGTAACCAAACCAAATTTTATCTCATTCTCTGACCTGGATTTCTTTTTTCCCCAAGATAACACAGACAGAACTCAGGTACTGTCAGTGACTCAGAAAACTCAGTTTGCCACAGGCAGCCAAGTTTGGCTATGGGCTTACTCGGCGGCCAGTGGGCTCAGCTTTCCCTGAGCAGCCCGGAAGGAAGGAGGGGTGCCTTGACCTCCATCTCCTTCCATTCGTCATCCTGCTTATCCTCTCCATCAACAAGAAGTGCCTGTTCTACCTCTAGATGCTCCTCTGCTTCCACCTGCAGCAGGACCACGCTCAGTTCTCACCTGCACTCATGAAAACAAGGAGGATCTTCCAAGGACTGAAACCTCAAGCATCTCTCCCCTGCTCACAGCTTCCTGTTGCACTGACTCAAAATCCCCACTCTTCACCATGTCCCATAGTTCTACAAATACAATCCCTTTATGACACACCCCCTCTCTCCCTTTGCCCACACACCACACCTCAGCCACTCAGGTCTCCCTTCTAGTCTCCCAGTACCGCTAATTGGTTCCTGCCTCTACCTGAGCTGCTTCTCCCCAGCTCATCACACCCAGGGCTCCCACACATGCAACCCCAAAATCTTGAACCAAAGTCAAGCTCTTGCTCAGTGAGGATTCCTTGGCTAATTTCTGCTTTATTACATTTCTACCACATTCACTCTTGGAACGATCTTGTTTTTTTCATTCATGCATGTCTGTCTTCTATCTCCCCACTCCAAGTAAGCTCCTGCAAAGCCGGAATATTGTTGATCTTAGTCAACACTACTTAGTAAGCACCTTCTGGGTACTTAACAAATATTAGTTGAATGAAAGAGTGACTGAACATTCGATTCTAAAAAGACATGTTTTCTATTAGGCATGGACGGTGATATGTTTGAGTGTCAGTTGCACACCAGTCAGTGAACCCCTGGTTTTTACCACTAGCTTCCTACATATTGCACTTGCCTTTGAGTGATGGAAGAATTCCCTTAACATTCATTAAGGTCAGGCAAGTGAAAGTCTTCTTTCTAGTAAGGGAGAGCAAAAGCATGAATCTAAAATGTCAATTGCCCTAAGGTGTGAAAAATATTTTAAAATTCTCCATTTGCTCTTTGGTGGTAGTATCCTTTGTCAAAACTTTTCTCCATATTATATTCATGTCCGATGAATGGAGGAAGAGGGTTTTCCTGGAAGACCATGAAATACACCCAGCTAAATGGAGCTTAGGAGGTATAAGTGCCCTTCGAACTCACAGTGCCTGGTGAATTAGAAGTAAAAGCAGAGAGGGCAGAGGAGAGAAATCATTGATACACAGATAGGGAGAAAGGGGAAATTTTAAATTTAGAGTTCGGCAGCCTTCTGAGAAGGAAAGATCAAGACCCCACACCTTCCTTTCCCTGGTTTAAGTCTGTCCAGCTCTTTGGGTTGGTCCTGGCCAATGTCTGATGAACAATGCACCCAACCACTCCTTGAAGCCTCACACCCGATCTTCTGATCAGGGGTTGGCAAGTGACCCATTCTGGGCCAATCATAATCCTCAGTACCTAGACTACCGTTATTGGTCCAGGGATGTCACATGATCCAGCCAGGCCAATCAGAGTCCTGCCCTGGGACTTTGCTGGAGGGAGCGGGAAGGGAAGAGTCCTCCATGATCTGAACGGATATCTGCTTGGAGGGATCCAGTTCCCAGAAGAAAACCCCCTTGCTGTCAGAGAGAGTGAAACAACCAGCAGAGGCAGACCAAGGAGATAGTCTCCAGGACAATCTGGGCCTAGAGCAGAAAACATTGGGGTCCACACTGTGGCACAAGTCCACCTGGGTTCTCCAGCAGAGGCAGCTGGGGTCTGTTACCGGCCTCAAGTCCCCATAGCTTGCTTCTTCTCTACCTGTGCCTTCTCCAGCTAGCACAACCCAAAACATGGAGAAGCTTGCCTAAACCTAAATATCTTTTTGCTTAAACTTGTGGGTTTGAATGGGGCTTCTGTCACACTCAAAGAGTCCTGGAAAAGAACAAGTGGGCAAGTCACCACAGATGGTGGGCAAGTCACCACAGATACCATGCTGTGAGGGAAGTGATTGCTTGCTGGGTGCTGTGGGGTGGTGGGCTTCTGACCTTGTCCAGGCTCATGCATCCTTTTTCTTAGAAGTGAGTGTATCTGAAAAGCGGCAGCCCTGGGAGTGCCACTGGCCAAGCAGAGGCTTGGGGCATCAGGGGTACCCTCTGTCCTCCCATCAGGGGGAGCTGTGGCCACAACAACAGGAGTGGGAGCCTGAGCCCCAATCCCAAGGCCATGATGACACTTGCTCTGCAGGGCAAGCAGGGATCTCCCCACACTGGGAGCCCAGCTCTCCTGCTCAGGGATGGAGTGAAGGGAAGGAAGTGAGTCTGAGTGCCCTCTAATGGCAAGGCAACTGAATCAGGAAGCCAAGGGACACAGCCTCAGGCCAGGAAGGTGGGCTGGCAGGAAGGGGGTGGTACCCTCTGGGTCATCGCTGGGCCCGAGACCTCCATCTCGACTGCTGCATCATCTAAGAGAGAAGCCATGGCTGGCATCTCTATGCTGTCTCTACAGCACGTTTATACTGTTGTCTAACTCTACCTTCTCAGCCTTAAGCCTGGAGCACAGACTTGGTGCACATTTTTTTAAAAAAGGATTTTGTGTATTTATTTGAGAGAGAGAGCATGAGCAGGGGGAGGGGAGGGGCAGAGGGAGAAGCAGGTTCCCTGCCAATTGGGGCTTCATCCTGGAACCCTGGGATCATGACCTGAGCTGAAGGCAGACACTTAACCAACTGAGCCACCTGGGCGCCCCATCATGCACATTTCACAGAGAAGGAAGTTGAGCTCTGGGAGGAGAGGTGGCTTCCAGCTCCCCACAGCCGAGGGGCAGAGAGAGAAGAAACTTTCTGCATACCCAGGGCATGGCGAAGTCTCAGGTGCATGTCGGTTCTCTCATTCAACTGAGCGCAGACTTACAGCTCGGAACTGGTGACCAAATGCAGTAGATTTAACTGTCTATTTGTGTGAACTTGACTATTGAATTAGCCGCTTAAAAGTTGAGTTGAAAGAAGTGACTCTGTGTCCTACACACCTGTGGGCACAAATCCATTTGTTCATTTAGACAATCAACAGATAACCCAAGGAATTTGCTTGGATTAAGAGCCCAAAGTCTTCTTGGGATGTCATTTTTCAGTGCTTACTTCACTTTGGGTTGCTAGGAGATAAATTGGTTTTAAAAAAAAAAAAGCCAATTTGCATAAAGACCAGGAAAGCATTTTAATAATGTCAATATATAGCCAAGTGGACTAAAGAGCTAAAGTGACTATTTTTCACTGGATAATTAAGCCTCCAAATTTAAATGTTATAAAAGAGATAGACTTGTATTCCGTGGGGGTCTGTTCCACTTGAGTAGCTAATTATTTCTCAAGAACAACACTGAGTCATGTTAGACATCTTCTTGCTGATCTAATAATATGAAGCTACTCAGAGAGGTCTCCTCTCCTATCACATAATCAGGAATGGAAAGTGGGTAGGGTTTTAATTGCAGAATTGTGAGAAATCCATTTTTTAATCACTAGCACAAATCTGACAATCTGTCTGGCAGCCAGGAACTAAATTAAAGAAGTTTTCTTTCCCTGATACGTATGCTGTAAATCTCAGTAATTCAAACTGATGGAGAAGGAAGAGCCAATCGATTTTGGGAAAAAAAAATACATATATATATATATATATATATATATATATATATATATTATATATAATCTCTACCCTAGGACTCACTTAATACTTTTTAAAATTTGCCTCTCAAGTCCCATTAGAATCTTGAGTCCTGCCCAAAATGATCGATGCGAAAGTGTTACTTGTGTTCATTATCTCAAAACAGGTACATGGACTAGAAGAAACTTTGAAAACGTTTTTGGAATGCCAGGGTTGCACGTTTGTTCATGTCTACAAGGAGGTTCCGATCATGCCTTCCATCCCTGTCTTCTAGCCTCCTTGCCCTGGCCCTTCACCACTTCTCCCAGCCAGAGGAGGGCCTGTTCCCCTACCCTCGGGTCTGCGCAGGCCTTGTGACTTACTTTGAGCAACAGACTGGGGAGGAAGTGGCATTGGGTGAGCACAGAGCTTGGGCCTTAAGAGGCCTCTGGCTTCTAGATCTGCCCTCTTAGAAGGCCACTGTCATGTAAAAAAGCCCCAGCTGGCAGGCTGCTTGAAGGGAGAGGCCCAGCAGACCAACACCAACAGCCAGACCTGGTAGGCGCAGAACTACCCAGCCGAGCCCGGCCTCAACTGCTGACCCGCAGAATGGTCGCCACGGAGCGGTTTGAACCCACTAAGTCTGGGGGTCATTTTTAATGCAGCAATAGAGAACAGGTACAATTTTTAAATAAATGTAGACCATTCAGAAGTAACAGTACAAAAAGAAAAACATCCCCACGATCTTACCTCCAACGTTAGCTACCATCAATATGTTGATATTTTTCTTCCAAATGTTTTCTTGTATGTTTGTTTATTTACATGAATGGAAACATATTGTTTTATAAACGCGCTGTTTTTGTGAATGTTTTTGTGTGTCATAAAATAGTCTTTGCTTAGTGTTCTGTTGGGTAATGGTCCGTCAAGTGTAGTCACAAGAGGACACAGGAGAGGCTCAGGAAAGCCAAGTTTAATATGCTATCAGGTCCTAGAATCAAGAGGCACAGCATGGCACGCAGATTCTCCTTGGGAAAAGGAAGACAGGACAGGACGAGCAGCTTAGATGAGCTAGTTTGAATAATTTTGTCCGCTCTGGCTCCAGGGGTGTCCTCTGGTTGTCTGTACCTAGCCCTGGGATAATAAGAGCAGGAAGTGGTGCCTCCTGGGGTCTGCTGGACAGAGAGAAGAGGTGGGGCTCTGGAGTACTTAGTTTGCACTAGAAGGGGATTCTCCAGCTGAGTCATCTGCCAGTCTCTAAGAATTTGCTAGCCCAGGGAGGGGTAGTCTCTCCCCAGCCAGAATGTTCTTAAGATGTCAAAACCTATCATAATATAGAGAAGATGAAAAATACATATAAACAATAGAGTCTTCAACCTTGTTTTAAATAATGGCTTAGTGTCTAATGTCTTCACATACATCTTCCAGAATAGACAGCCTCGGGCAAGAATTGAAGGGCTGAGACTGTATTTGGGAGGTGCAGGCCAAGAGCCTAGATGGTGAGGAAAAGAAAGAAAAAAATCCAAGGAAAAACACAAAGCAGTGCTCTGTGATGAGTCAGCACGCCAGCAGCGATTTTAGGACAAGCTCGGGAGAGACACACAGGTCGTGCCACAGACGCGATCCCCTGGCATCGGGAGCCTCCCCCAGAAGGGGTGCAAGGAGGAACCTGATGGCCACCCAGTTCCCCAAGGGGAGAAGCACGATGGGGGTGTATCTGCCCGATTTCCAACAGGTCGAAGGTCACCCCCATCGGGAGCGGACTCTCCCACACTCACAGTGCTGTTGTGAAGTGCACCGCCATTCGCTCAGGAAGCCCTATCTCCAGGGACTCTGCCTAAGCTGGGGAGGAGAGGGTGACTGCGTGGGCGAGGCGTGAAGCCCAGAAGACAGAAGACAGCAGACTGCCTAGGGACTCTGAAGAGGCCCAGACTTTGTGTCCACTGCATGTATCTAGTAATTTACTCAACCCATGATTCACTCCCAACATTACCCGTGCAGCTTATTCCCACTGTGCTACTTTACAAGCTGGGTTGGGCCAGACATTCTCACCAGTTAACCTCGTTTTCATCTGGGACCATTTCCTCGGCATAAACCCATAGAAGTGAAACTGTTGGGTCTGTGTTGAGGATTTTGATCAGTATTGTCACCCAGAGAACCACCATTACATATTTTGTCATTTCGAGTCCTGTGCACTTCTTGTTAAAGATTCTATTTCGTGGGAGCCTGGGTGGCTCAGTGGGTTAAGCCTCTGCCTTTGGCTCAGGTCATGATCTCAGAGTCCTGGGATCGAGTCCCGCATCAGGCTCTTTGCTTGGCAGCGAGCCTGCTTCCTCCTCTCTCTCTCTGCCTGCCTCTCTGCCTACTTGTGGTCTCTGTTTCTGTCAAATAAATAAATAAGCTCTTTAAAAAAAAAAAAAAAAGATTTTATTTTGTGCTTGTGACTGTTGTGAATAGGATCTTATTCCAATATGTCTTTTACCTCGTTAATGAGTATGATGGTTCATCAAAAAGATGTTTGTCTTCGTATAATCATCTCTTGATTTAAGTTTAAAATATTGTTACATTCATGTGACCCAAAGGCTGGACGTTGTACAAAGTCTCGCACCTACATCCTCACCCCTGGAAATAGCATGGGCTCCTCAGCCAGGCATTGGAGGCCTTTTGTACAGGTGCAAACAAATATGCGGTGTTCTCCTTGTCATGTTGTGACCATGCTCTGTGCCTTGCTTTCATTAGCTTCACATGTAACTTGGAGATAACCCCCATGTTAGTGACTATGCAAAGTACCCTCCTCTTTGACTAAGCTCTCCATCATAGTATGGACGCCATGACATAGTTAACTAATCCCCTGCTGATTGGCACTTGAAATGTTGTGATCTTTTACTATTTCCAAAAAATGCAGCAGTAAGCAACTTTGTAAACATATCATTTCACCCACCCACATGTGAGTCTCTCTGTAGGATCAATTCCAAATATGGGACGGATTGATGGGTCGAGGGGTATGGACATCTGGAACATGGGTGGGTGAGGCTAGCTTGTTTTTCTTCAAGGCTGCATCAGTCTACATCCCAACAGCAAGAACAAGAGAGTCTCTCGCCCCATCACAGGGTGGTTTTAAACTTCTCAGTCTTTGCCAGTCTGATAGGTGAAAAGCAGCGTCTCAGTGAGGTTTTCATGTGATTTCTGTGATTACGAGTGAGACTCAATCTCTTTCCGTATGTTTAAGAGCCATTTATATCCCCTTTTCTGAGAACTACCCAACTCTGTTCTTTACCTATTGTATCAGATTGTGTGTTGTATGTTTAAGAAGCACAGGCTTACTGGATTCTCTTTTGAGCTCCAGAAGTCAGTCCATTGACTCTTGGTGAGAAGGTCTAATACTGGGGCACCTGGTGGCTCAGTCGGTTAAACGTCTGCCTTCATCTCAGGTCACGATCCCAGGATCCTGCGACGGAGCCCCATGTTGGTCTCCCTGCTCAGCAGGGTGTCTGCGTCTCCCTCTGCCCCTCTCCCTGCGCATGCTTGTGCTCCCGCTCTCTGAAATAAACACAATCTCTTAAAAAAGTGAAGGTATAATATCCGCAAAGAATGCCACTTCCTTCTTCTCCTTTCTTAAAGTCCCATATGATGTTCTTGTCTTTTTCTGTGTGTCTTTTCCAGTCGAGACTTACAGCTTCCAGCACAGCGCTGGTTCCCGTCTTCTACCTTCCTTTCAGGGGAAGGCCTCTTGCACTTCATTAGCCGGTGGTGAGATATTGGCTGACAGCGCGGGTAGACGTCCTGGACCCTCTTAGTGGAGTGCCCTCTCGACTCCTAGCTTACTTACTAATAGTGTTTGGACTAGAAGCAGCTTCTCGGCTCCTTATAGAACCTCTGTCAGGTTCAGCCTACTTGCCTCCACTCCAGCCTCCACTCTGGCCTCCACCATGTCCGTCGGGGTGACCTAGAAGTCCTACAAGATGTCCACCGCCGTCCCCGGGCCTGCAGCAGCTGCTCCCGCACCAGAGGGCCTGGCTCCCACATCAGCTCGTCTGCCTTCTCCCAGGGGGTCGGCAGCTTCCGGGGGGGCCTGAACAGCAGCAGGAGTGTGGTCAGGGGCTACAGCTGCGGGGCTGGGGGTATGGGGAGCATCACGGCCGTCTCAGTGAACCAGAGCCTGCTGAGCCCCCTTAAGCTGGAAGCGGATCCCAACATCCAAGCTGTGCGCACCCAGGAGAAGGAGCAGGTCAAGACCCTCACAACAAACCCGCCTCCTTCCCCGACATGGCGAGGCACCTGGAGCAGCAGAACAAAATTCGGGAGACCAAGCGGAGCCTCCTGCAGCAGCAGAAGACCGCGCGGAGCAACCCAGACATGCTGGAGAGCTGCATCAGCAACCTCCGGTGGCCGTGGACACCCTGGGCCGGAGAAGCTGAAGCTGGAGGCAGAGGACTTCAGGGATCAGTGCAAGGAGTTGCTCAGAGAGCGCGCAGACGTGGAGAATGAATTTGTCCTCATCAAGAAGGATGTGGACGAAGCTTACAAGAACAAGGTAGAACTCGAGTCCTGCCTGGAAGGCCTGACCAACGACATCCGCTTCCTGAGGGGGACGTGTGAAGAGATCTGTGAGCTGCAATCCCAGATCTCGGACATGTCTGTGGTCCTATCCATGGACAACAGCTGCTCCCTGCGCCTGGACGGCATCATCACCGAGGTCAAGGCCCAGTACGAGGACTTCGCCAACCGTAGCCGGCCTAAGGCTGAGACTCTGTACCAGATCAAGCACGAGGAGCTGCAGACATTGGCTGGGAAGCACGGGGATGTCCTCCGTCGCACGAAGACAGAGATTTCTGAGCTGAACCGGAGCATCGGCCGACTCCAGGCTGAGATCGAGGCCCTCCAAAACCAGGGGCTGCCCTGGAGGCGGCCAGCGCCGATGCTGAGCAGCACGGGGAGCTGGCCATTAAGGACGCCAATGCCAAGGTGGCCGAGCTGGAGGCCACCCTGCTGCAAGCCAAACAGGACATGGCCGGGCATCTGTGCAAGTGCCCGGAGCTCATGAATGTCGAGTTGGCTCTGAACATTAAGATCACCACCTACCGCAAGAGGCTGGAGGGCAAGCAGAGCCGGCTAGAGTCTGGGACGCCGAGCACAAGGATCCATACTAAGACCTCCAGCAGCTACTCGTGTGGCCTGAGCTCGGCCCATGGGGGCCTCCCAAACCCTGGCCTCAACTATAGCCTGAGCTCCTTCCAGGCCAACTTTGGCCCCGCTGGGTCCTTCAGCGGTAGCAGCTCCTCCAAAGCTGTGGTAGTGAAGAAGATTGACACCGTGACGGGAAGCTGGTGTCCGAGTCATGTGATGTCCTGCCCAAGTGAACAACCACCGTGGTCCCGCCCAGCCTCCCCACTCTCGTGGCTGCCCTAGAGCCTTTGGGGGAAGGAGCTGTGCAGGGGAGCGTCGGGAACAGGAGACCCACCTAAGACTCAGCCCCAGTCCTCAGCCTGCCCTTGGGGGGAGTCTACTGCCCTGGGTACCTCGTCTTGTCCATGCCTCCAATTATAAGCTAATTCGAGTGTCTTGTCCCAAATAAAGCCTCAGCTGGCTGTGCCCATCCCCCCCAAAAAAATAATGTTTCCAAAAATATAATCAGTATCAGATATTAAATAGTATTAAATATATTTTCAGAATATATGCAGATAATCATAACTTTTTATTCTTCATCTTTTAATACATTATATTAATAGATTCTTAATTCCAAACTATCCTTGCATTCCCAGAAGGCTGTGTATTCCTTCTCAATACAGTGCAAGACTCAATAGCTTAGTATGTTGTTTAGGATTTTGACATCTCGGGACACCTGGGTGGCTCAGTCGGTTAAGGGTCTCCCTTCAGCTCAGGTCATGATCCCAGGATCCTGGGATCGAGTCCCACATTGGACTCTGCCCAGCGGGGAGCCTGCTTCTCCCTCTGCCTATCTCTCTGCCTGCTTGTGCTCTGTCTCTGACAAAAACATAAATAAAATCTTTGAAAAAATAAAAATGAAAATAAAGGATTTCAGCATCTCTTACATATATTCATATGAGAAGTCACTGTCTGGTCTTCTTTCTGATAATACCTTTGTGAAGTCTGGGCATCATGATCTGTTAGGTGGTTCTTGATGAAGCTTCAGCTCCGGGCGTCAGTTTGCTTTTTCAAATCCATGTTAGTAACGTCTCTTCCATGTAAGTAACATCTCTTTTCTCACAACTGCCACCCCATCCACAGAACCTTGGCAGAGAATCTACTTATCAGCATCACATGACCTCGGGGGAGATCCCCCCCTCTCTCTGTCCTATTCTTCTCTTTTATTTAAAAAGGGGAAGGGTTAATAATAGTGCTATCTCGTGGTGGCAGCATTTTGTAAGGATTAAAAGAAAAGTGTTTGTAAGAGGCTTTAGCACAATGTCAAGAGTAAGGGCTCCCAGTGTAGCAGATAGGACGCCTTTCTTGATAACCAGCCCCATCTGACAAAAGTCCACGTCCCTAACGTACTTGCTCAGAAAGTGCTCGCTGAGTGCTGAGCGACACTGGCACGTCCATGGGAAACAAATGCTGCGTATGACGTCAGCCACCATCAGAGCGATATTGTCTGATCAAGAAATGGTTCACATCGCACTCATCTTTTAAACGATGTGGTTTAACAGGAAGACACTGTGACACAGCACAGAGATTCAATAGACAGAAATATTAGCGATCAGGAGGTGCACTGCACAAACGCTCAGAAAGTTGTTCTAGTGCCTAGTTGCACCATGTTTCGGCAGTTTCGTTCACATTAGTGGTTTTGATACCATTACTCACCGCCCCCCCCCGCCGCCCCATGGCCCGGAGGGAGGCAGCCTCAGCAGGGTGGCCTGGGCGGGGGCTGGAGTCTGAGTGCCATCTCTGTCAACTCTCCGGGCAGACTCGGGGTAAGCAAGTAACTTCTGTTTGTGTTTTTACCTATAAACCATGAATGAAGATGCTAGAAACCGCCTCGCTTGGAACTGTGAGAACTCAAAAATGAGTTACAGCAGGTGAAATGTTTGGAATCGTGCCTGCCCCCCACCCCAGGGCCACACACAAGGAGAGTGTGCTGTCGTTCATGTCACTTTTATTTCTACACACCACATTCTCGCAGGAACCAAGTCAGGTGGTGGGTGATGGAAGTTTGAGAAATTGTATACAGCTGGCTTTTGTCATAGGTCCCAGTCTCCATATCCCCAACAGCCTTGCCATTTAGCTCTACCTGGGGTGACTAGGAGGCAGCAGGACCCAGGGGTGAGAGGCCGCACGCTGCACAGAATTATCGAGAAGACCTCTTCTCCAAGAGGCAGTCTGTGACTGGCAGGGGGCCCTCGCTCTGTGCACAGACACAGGCTGGGAAACCTCACTGATCAAACCCCTGCGTCATCCAAGGTTCTCCCCCCTACACTCCCAGTTACGGAAGTCAACAGAACATCAGTATTCCTGTTGCAAAGCAAATCTGAGTCTTAACGTTAGAAGTGTAGTTAGAATACTCATCTGTGTTCACAGAACTGACACGTTAAAGTGGAAACCCCTCCAGCTCAGAGGATCGGTGAGCAGATGCCTTCACCGTGGTCTGGTCCCTCAGCTCTGGTCAGCTTTCCTTTGTTTTACATCAACCTCCCTGAGCAATCGCGCAACTCTTGATCCTCAGGGTCATGAGTTCAAGCCCCAGGCTGGATGGAGAGCTTACTTAAAATACAGCTAAATATATAAACAAACCAATCTCCCGGCCATCAGGAGAACCGTTAATGCCCAGGGAGATCATGCCCTGGCCCATCATGGATCCCAGGCTCTCACTTCTGAGTCGGACCCTGGGCTCAACAGTTTTTTCACGAAGTGACTGCAGCAAATTAAGTCCTCCCAAATCAAGCGAGTGTCCTGCACGGCAGAACTGCAAATAAAACTCTACGTGTTGAATGAGCTTATTGTCTCCCTCTTGTTTGCAAACACGCACACAGTGAGATCTTGATTATTTCAGAGCTTGGAAAAACAAAATTGTCTTCCAGCCTGTTTGAGCGCTGGGTGATTTTTCTGGCTCCTGGAGAAATGCCCAACCTTTTTGGAAGAGCGTATCTTGTGCATCCTAAACCCTCCCGCTGGGAAGAAACCCAGGTCGTGACGGCGGGCCCGAGGAGCATGAAGCCGGAGGCAGCACGTGGAGACCTTTCCCACAAAGATGAACACGCACGAGGACCCCCACCCAGGTCGGCTCTCCGCCAGTGGGCTCTGCCCCCCACATGGGCTCTCCCCTAATTACATGCTCACAAATGCAACATGAGTCTCTCTTTGCTTCTGCAAAATGCAGCTACCCCAGCTTTAGGCTTAGATTCCAGAGGAAAGAAACCGTCCCCTTCTTCTGACAAGTTGCCAGACTCTGGAAAAAGTAATCGAGTCTGCAGACCCGGGCTTCTCGTTGTAATTCAGCCACTTGCTGTGTGACTTTACACAATCTAATTAGCTTCTCTGGACTTCAGTCTCATGAGGGTCTGTGCTTGCCTCAGCGAACGGCCAGGAGACTCATACACACAAATACGTTAGAAAATTCTTAGAAGGCACAAAGCATCACAAATGTAAGTCATAACCCTAAATGTGAAGTTCACTCCCGTTAAGAAACAGATGATGAAACAGAAAATAAAATTGAGACAATGGGCACATGTACAAAAGGACAAACGCATGAGGTACCGGAAGTAGACAAATTCACAGAGACGGAAGTAGAATGGAGGTGACCTGGGGGTGGTGGGGGGCAGGGAATGGGGGGGTTGGTGTTCAATGGGGACAGAGCGTCTGTGTGAGAAGATGGGACAGTTCTGAGGACGGGCAGTGGCAACAGGGGCACAGCGATGTGAATGTACTTAATGCCATTGAACGGTACAGTTAAAAATGGCTAAAATGGTACAGTTTGTGTTATACATTTTTTCCCACAATACAAAAAAAAAAAAACACAACAAAAATAAATGAGGAGATGGTTTAGGGAGACACAGGATTCTTTACAACAAGGGCTTTAACTTACAGATCATCGGAAAGAGTTGTGTCCACGGGTCTGATAACTTTTCTTTCTATGGCCAGACTCTAGGAGAAGCCAAAACCTCATCAGAATGTATTTATGTTTGTGCCTTTGGAGTGACACTGTCCCATCCACTGATGACCACCCCCGGTGTTGTGTCCTCCACCAAGGGCGGCCTGCCTATGGGACGGGTCCCGTAGCCAGAGCAATCGCTCCTTCCGTGGACAGACCTGAACAGACACAGGCAATGTTTGCTCACGCTTCCCCTTTACCTCGTGCCCGGGGCTGGCTGTGCCCTCTGCCCGGAAGAGTCTCCCTTCCTTCGAGCGGTCGTAATCAAAACAAGGAATACACAAACTTCCTACACATGGATGACCATATAATTTATCCTCTAAAACGTGATGCTTCTGAGAAAGGGGGACCTTAGCCCTAAGTTGGGACAGTCCCAGGAAAGCCAGAACATAGGCTCTGTCTCTCTGTCCTGCTCCACCGAGGCTGCTCCACCAGATAAAACGCCAGCCGCTTCCTTCCCTCACTGTCTCACTGTCCTACGCCGGGGGAGAAAGCAGCCTCTGGGGAGAGAAGACAGTCACTCTGACGCAGCTCTTGGATGAACGCCCCAGAGCAGAAGCTGGAACTCCTATGAGTAGGAATGTTCTGTGGCCCATGAGGAGTGTGTCTGCTCTCCAGGGAAGTGCAGGAGGAAGAGGGGCACATGGGGTGAGGCCAGCAAGAAGGCCGGAGGCCGCCTGCTTGGCGATGAGAGCACCCAACCCCACACAGAATGTCGGGTGACCGTCCCGGAGGCATACGGCCCCTGTGCATGAGTGGGTGTTTGGGGAAATCAGTAAAGATGTGAGCCTGAACACACCACAACAGGGAAGCGCCTCAAACACGCGGTGCCAGGTACAGGAAGCCCCACACAGAGGCCTCATACTGCATGAGTTCGTTTTTGTGAACTATCTGGAGGACGGAAATCCATACAGTGCAGGTGGCCAGGGCACCGGGGAGGGGGATGGGCAACTGGCCGGCTGATGGGTGTGGGCTTGAGCGTGGGGTGATGGAAGCAACCCGGGGCTAGAAAGATGTGGTGGTTGCACAGCGCCGGGAATGTACTAACACCACGGAATCACTCGCTTATTAAAATCATTCATTTTATGTTTTGTGAATTTCACCTGAATTTTTTTTTTTTTTAAACTGTGGTCTTCCTGGTGGATCTAACACAGGAAAGTGGCAGAAGAGGATCACAGGGTTGAGGCAGGCCTGGCTCCGGAAGCCAAGAGTCACACACAACCAGATTTCCGGGGGGGTGCAGGAAGCCCAGCTGCCAGCTGGCTTACACGGGGGTGAGGGGGTGGTCACCTGGCTCACTGTGGCCCACAGGAACTTAAATTTTCCACTTCCGGCTTCCAGCATCTGGTAGCCAACTGTCTTGTGCTCTGTCTCTCTAACAAATAAAAAATACTAATAGTAATAATTTAAGAACAGTACCTACTTCAGAGAGCCATTGGGTCACATGGGGTGGTGGCCCGTGCCATCTGCTAGGGCTGCTGTGCCCAGGGAATGCTCAAGCATGACCCTCTATGACCACCCGCCCCCAACAGTGCCCTGCCGGCGTTGGGGGGTGACCGCATCCCACTGTCAACTTCACAGTCACCAGAACTGCCGAGTGCTTTGCCATCCAGCTCCACACTCCAGCCGGTGGGGGTGGGCGTCCGGGCCTCAGCGCGGACAGACCGTCCTTCCCTCCACCAGGTGACGTCCAGCCACTGTCCCATCCGTGACATCCCGCCCGAGTCCAAACAGCTCCTGAGGCTTTGGGCCACCTGCTGATGTGATTCCCGCCTCCTGCCCAGCATCAGCAGGACCCAAGGATTTCCCACGTGTGGTTGTTCGCGGCGTCCGTGAGCCCACTCTGAAGAGCCTCCTGCCCGTGATAATCTAACAATGACAGTAATGGTGAGCACTGGCTGAGGTCACAGCCCACAGAGGGCCCTGCCCCTCTGTTTTGTGTAAACTTGGAGCAACCCTGGGGTGTGGCGAGAGTGGAGGAAACCAGGTCGCGTGGGCTAAGCTCGTGCCCCGGTCACCAGGCTGACGCTCAGCCCGGTGCTCTTTCTGCCTTCAACCCTGCCTTCAGCTGGGTTTGCTGGGCTCGGCTGCCACTTCCCCTGACCTAGAGGAAGTGGGTCCTTGGGAAAGCCCAGGCCTCGGGCCCTGGCAAAGCCACTTATCCCCAAACCCACGGAGCCCAGAGCTGAGCATGCATAGCTGAACTGACCTACTTCATGCTGAGAAAAATGAACCTAGAAGGTGCATTCCTGCCCTTCTTGGGGCCTCTTTTAATTCCATATTTCAAAAATCAGTAGATTTTACTGATTTTTGACTTGGAGGTTTCTAGAGACCCAGCAGATTGATCATAGGGAATCAAGTCCATTCAGACAGAAGCCCAGCTCTGTTTCATCATTGCCCAGGCTCAGAACTGTTTCAGCAATGACTTACGCTCCTGAAATAAACCACACCTTTCCTGTAAGAAAAGAATGACTAAAATTGAGTGCTCTTGAAACCTCCCTACCATTGTTGGAACCGCAAGTCCAAAATTATATCTTTGGTCCTAATGACTAACCCATTCACAATAAATGTGAAGCTGAAGGTGAACTTGATCAGATCAGCCATGTTTCCATAGATGGCGGACTCCTATGGAGTCTTCATTTTTTTAAACCATGACCTACCTTTAATAAATAAATAAATAAATAAATAAACAAACCATGACTTTTGCTCCCCTTCCCACACTCTCTCTCTTTGCTCTTCCCCCAAATCACTCATGAAACCAACTGAAAGTTATACTCATCTTGAATAGTTCTTCTTAAAAAATTGGAAAAAGGGGCCCCTGGCAGGCTCAGTCAGAAGAGCATGTGCCTCCTGATCTCAGGGTCCTAAGTTCGAGCCCCACCTTAGCAGTAGAGATTACTTAAATTAAAAAATAATGCTAATAAAGGAAAAAAATTCTTTCATTATAAAATGTAACCACAGTAAGGAACATTTGGTAAGCAGAGAAAGAAAAAACCCAGAAACACCCATAATCCCAGGCAGCTGAAAAGCTTTGTCCACTTCCTTGATGGCGTGAAGACCAAAGTTGCTGTGTATAACTGTGTATAACTGTGGAGAATCACGAGTGGAGCTTCAGGATGGCTGAGGACCGCCAGACAGCGGGACAGGCCACTGTGCCCTCCCCCAGAGGGGCAGCCGTCTGCTGTGCACACACGTGTGAGCGCGCGCGGGCGTGTGTTTTCTCCCCTCTGCGTTGCCTGTGTTCCTGCTCATCCCTGTTCGTTTTCAGTTTTGACCTTGTTTCTGCATTTTCTTCCAGGGCAATTTCTTTAAGAGACGCGTCTTTTGTTACACGTGCTCTCGAGTTTCACACACTCAAGAGCACACAAAGAGGCAGCAAATGGGCAGTGACCCTCTGCTGAGGGGAAGATGGTCCACGTGAACACCGAGGTTCCTGCTCCCCAGGCCACGCCCCTCACCGAAATGGGTAACGAACTGTCACTGCTTCACTGCTACTTGCTAGACAGTGAGCAATAAAACCCCTTCTACTTTGGAGCCCAGTATTTCAGGGTGGGGGCCGGACAGGGCTCTGAAAGTGTCAACAGATCCTAGTTGTGATCTTTCATAAGTCTGGGGGGCCTGGGTGGCTCAGTCAGTTAAACGTCTGCCTTCAGCTCAGGTTACCATCTCAGGGTCCTGGGATCGAGCCCCACATCGGGCTCTCTGCTCAGGCGGGAGTCAGCTTCTCCCTCTCACTCTCCCTCTGTGCTCTCTCTCTCTCTCCATAAACAAATAAAATCTTTAAAAAAAAAGTGATGAAAGATCTGAGCCCCGGGTTCCTCATCTGTAAATCTGGGCGGTCTCTAAGGATCCCTCAGGGGAGGTTTCGCTGGCTCCCTGGCCACTGCAGCCTCCCGTAAGGGTGCTGTGATGGACAGACCTCTCCCCCCATCCCTGGCTCTGCCCTGCCCTGGACTCCAGGACTTGTGCTGACCTGAGGCAGAGGGACATACAGACTTTAACCCCTTGTCTGGGATTTGCCCTGTGATCCAGTCCTGATGTGCCTAGCCCAGTCCAGAAAGCCAGGCATGGGTCCAATTTATTTAGGCAGAAAACACAAATGAGCCACCGCTTAGAGCTGGGCCCTGCACCAGAATATTCAGAGTAGTGGTACTCGTCGTACCCCCAGGAGCCCCAGGGGACGCAAAGCACAGCACAACACGGTTCTCAGGCCTGCGCCCACCAGTGCCCAGCCCAGAGAGCACATCTGCTGGGTCCCTGATCTTGAGCCTAGACCCGTCCTGCACCTGTGGACCTAGTAGCCACCCCACACCACACTCTGACACTTGACTCAGCCTCTCTTCCTCAGATCTTAAGAGTTCCTCCTTGAGCTGAGTCTGGGGGTACGCGCAGGGATTTCTAAGAACTCAATCCTCCCAGCCTCCCTGACTCTGGGCTTTCCCTTCCTTGGGAGCCCCAACACTCCAAGGGTAGCATCCTGAGCACCCCACAGGCTACGGGGCAGGGCCAAGTTGGAAACATGCCCACACTTTGGAGCATCTGCTGGGACCCTATTCTCTGAGCTTCTTTTCCGCCCATGGGGACAGTGTCCCCAGCAGCCACCATGTCCAGCCCCTTCTGCCATAACTGACTGGCCTATGGGGGAATGTGGCCCAGGTCGGGATTGCCAGAAAAATGCTGGATGCCTAGCTAAGTTTGAATTACAGGTAAACAGTGAGTTATCCTTTAGGATAAGTGCTACCGTGAATTATTTAGGAGTCCTTTATTTCTGTTTGCTACATCTGGTCACCCTACCCAAGGTAGACCAATCAAATTCCATCACAGAACTTTGAACCCACAGCTCAGAAAGACTATAAAGAAATAACTTGGGGTGACAGTGGGGCAGCTAGGTCCCACCAGGGAGGGAGAGAAGATAGGAATTTGATCTGCAGAGAGAAGGAGGCTGACGGGGGTAAGAGGCAGCCACCTTCCCCTGTGTCATGTTCTGGAATTTTCCTCGGAACTGGCCCCATCCCTGGCTTCGGTGCCCTAAGAGGCCCTGACGTCCTCACCGTTCATTCCACCCTTCAGGGGAGGGGGCCTTGTCCAGCATGTCTAAGGTGGAACCCTTCCCTGGGAACCCGGGCGAAGTAGCCAGTGTGAATGATGTTCTGTTTGTTGCTTTCCGCCCCAAACACCAAGATGGTCCCCATCCCAGCAGAGAACCTACAGTGTCCCCAGGAATCACTGCAAACTCCTCTCTCCTCCCACCCCCCTGCCTCCCAATCCCGTCAACTCCATGTTCTCTCCACGTAAGGACACCGCCCTGTTTCCAGCCTCCAGCCCCGGCTCTCTACAGCTATGTTTCTCCAGGACTGTCCATCTCCAGCCAAGGCAATTGCCCTAAATATAAACCCGACTTGTCCCCCACTCACTTGACATCTGTCAGTGGTTTGCCTTCTAGGGGATTAGGGGTCTCTCCGTGATCTGGCGTCCGCTGAGCTGTCCATGTTCACCCCATCCCTCGCCGCCCGCCCACCATATTCCCAGCTTTGGCTTTCACATTCTCCGCCAGACTCTCCCTCACCTGAGGGCCTTTGCACCTGCTGCTCTTCCCACTCCTCCTCCCCTGGCCCCACCTTCTGCCTTCAAGCCTTCAAGACTCGGCTGGGGTTGGGGGGTGGAAGTGTTAGCAGCCTGTCCTGACTCCCTCCCCCCACTTCCTAGCAGGTGTGATAAGGGCTTCTCCTGCCTCGTGCTTACCTGGCCCTGGTCTCTGGACCCGCAGCAGCACCTGAGAGCATGTGAGAAATGTCAATTCTCAAGTCCCCTCTGGACTGCCCGATTAGAAACTCTGGAAGTGTGGCCCAGCAGTCAGGGTTGTAACTAGCCCACCAGGTGGTCTGATGCTCACCCTGTTTGAGAACCACCACTGTACTGTAATTGCGTATTTCTGTGTTTGAAATAAATAGCTTGACAGCCGTGAGAGGATTGCAAAGACCACGGCATCTTCACCGGCTAATATAGGAACTGGCGCGTAATAGATTCTAGGTCATTGTCTGTGCTGGAAGGAAAGGGAGGCCGGGAGGGCAGAGAGGGGAAGCGGAGAGGAAAGCAGGTGGGCAGCCGCAGTCCTGCTCACGGCACGCTTGGCTTTCTGACCCTCTGAGGGTTTCTAGGCCCCGCCACCCCGTTTTGGCATTTCCTTGGCTCTCCCCTCTGCTCACTGTAAGTCTGGGCACAGAGACAGCGCGGGACGCAGGCCCTGTGCGCCTGTCATTCCTGCTCCCGCAGGGACAGCAGGACTCACCTACTACCATGGGGCCAAGAAGGAGCAGGTAACAGGCTCTGGGAGTGTCAACACCTTTCAGCATGTGGGGAGGAGGAGGGAAGCGAGGGTGGAAAGGATTTGAAGCGGGTCTGGTCTGTTATTTTCTGGTTGGGCTTCATATCACTTGCCCACCCCATGGGCATTTCCGGTGCCCAGGCCTGCCAAGGGCCAGGCACCCTCCCCTCCCTATCTTGGGCCAAGCTGACTGGCCCATGGGCAGGCGGCTGATCTCAGAGGAGTGTGTCCACAGGCTCGCTGGTCATTTGGACCTGTGTCATCTGTTTGATAAGGTGAACGGGTCAATGTCAACTCTCTTCTCAAAAGGTTGGCATGAGACACTAGGAGGGCAGTTGCTGTGGGAACCGACGGCAAGTGGGTGAAAAGGAACCAGGGGCCTGTGTGAGCTGAGCCATGTGTGGCCGATGACCGGGAAGCACAAGGTGTTGGCAGATGCAGAAAGAGACAGAGAGATGTCCCGAGCAAGATGGCAGGGCTGTCCCACCATTGTTCCCACTCCCATGAGAACTGCTCTACCCGGCAGCCCGATCCCTGAGCCACCTGGGCCACGCTTACAGAGGACCTTCCTTTACTTACTCCTCTACTACGGCTGAGTTTCAATCTCTGTCTGAATGACTTAGAGTGAGAGAAAAGGCAGCGCTCAGATGTTAAGTCGTATTCCACAAGCGTGGAAACCAGGCACCACAGCAGCCAAGGAGAACTTCCCCGAGCCATCCAGGGACGCCCAGGGGCCCAGTTACAACTCTCCATGAGACCGACACTCTCTGCATTACAGCACTGAAGAGGGAATGCACACGCTTCCATTGCTAAGCTAAACACAGGTCACTCTGTTTCTAAATGTAACCCCATCGAAAGACTGGAAAATCTCATGGCATCCTCTCATTAGCATTTCAAGGGTAGGACCATCTATGGAAAAGTAAGACTGGATTTTGTACATGTGAGATGCTGGACACCATGGCCCCTTTCTGTTTGGGTCTGACCTGGACCCTCACAAGGTAAGAACTTAGCTGATGACCTCAGCCAGCAAGGGCGATCGTTAGAGAATACTACATGCCAGGTCTAAAAGCAATTCGGTTTTACCTTCTCCATTTGGCCAGAGGAGTCGGCATGACTAACTGTTCACCCAATTTGTCTGTCTGGCTGAAACAGAAGAATTGGGAACATTAAACATATTTGGGAAATCTAAGCACGTGTTCTATCTGTTAATGTCCCACATTCTAATATTTGGGGTTTGAATTTTCAGTTAAGAATAGTAGCTAACATTTACTGTGTGCTTTCTATGAGTAAGAAACTCTTTTTGTGTGTGTTGGTAAGAAACTTTTAACCAATAATCATGCTTAATCTTCACAGTAACCTATGAGACAAGTCTATTGTTTTAGAAACAGCACTAATTATCATATGGGGACCTCCCAGGAACCGGCCCCACCCCACAGAGCGCACCCAGCAGTGGCAAGCCAGGTCTCCAACCCGGAGGCTCCCTCCCAGCCTTTCAGCCACATCCCCCCAGCACGGTGAGCTAAGGAAACAGATGACTGCTTGTTTGTTTGAGGTACAGGCAGGGAAGATAATCCAGGAATTTGTAATTGCTCATCCCTGCTGAGGGATATTAGCCAGACATTAGCCTTGCCACGTAAATCATGGCACTTGTGTCCGGCTGACTTATTACCTATGCACGGTGGTGCTCGCCAGCTTGCCTGCTGGGTTTAGAAGGTGCTGGAAAAAGATGGTCCCCACTGCATCTAGTGCTCCCACTGCCTGTAGCTCAACCTGGAACCCAGTGCTCTTCCCTCACCCCTCCACCCAGCTCCGGGCCACACGGCTACCCTGCACTCCTGCCCTCAATGCTACAACTTCCTGCCCCTCCTCACCCGGTTCCCTCCATCGGCCCTTCCTTGGGGACTCAGCTTGAGTCAGCCCCCCGGGAAGCCCCCCCCCCCGCATCTGGAAGACCCTCCCCCCGGATTCCTGCGCCTCGCTGCGTGCTCCCCAGCGAGGCTCTCAGGGCTCTGACTCGCGTTTGAATCATTCGTTCACTCCTCAAACCTGCTCTGAGCGCCGGCTCTGCCCGCGGGCGCTCCGCGGGGGACCGAGAAGAGGACGAGAGACCCAGCGCCCACGGAGGGGGCACCCCCCCCCGGAGAGACGGGGGCACAAGCCTGCGTTCGTCCCGACTCTCTCCACCCCGGTTTTTAAATTCGGCTTTATATTTCCAGGCTACATCGAATTTCATTCCTTCTTTTAAAATTCACCTGCGTGTCCTTTCCGAGGAATTAAAGATAGAGGCTGGCGCGCTGTGCGGCGGAGGCCCTGCGCTGGGGGGGGGGGGGGGGGGGGTGGCGCAAGGAAGCGGGGCGCCAAGTTGCCCGGGCCAGGCGGGCCCCACCGCCCGACCCCTGCCGGGCGGGAAAGCTGCGAGCGGATCTCAAATGCGGCCAAACCCGGCCAGAAAGGGACTTGGGACAACCTCCACTCCAAGGACCGCCGATGGGTAGGGCCTAGCGTGCTTCTGTTCTAGGAGCCGCACTCCTCCCGCTAAGAAGACTTCAAGTCCCACCCTCCCCACCGCTCCCCCTTAGAAACTACTGGAGAGACGGTTTCCACTGGATTTCTCCAACGTCCAAGGATGCGACGCCCCCTTCCCCCACGCCAGAAGCCTGGTGGGGGCGAGGTGGCCCACAGGAAAGCCCTCGGGCTCCCCACCCCCACGTGTCCCCATCTCCGGCCCACCCTCCCGCCTGTCCCCCCCCACCCCGCCCCAAGCCACCCCGCCACCCCCACCCTCTGAACCTCCGCCCCACCCCATCTCTCTGCCTCCCATTCCACTCCCCCCTCCGCTCCCCTGCTTGGCTCCCGGCTGTGCAGAGCCGCCCGTCCTGCGCTCCCCACCCCCGCCCCCCGCTCCCGCCCCCCCCCCCAGCCCCGCACCACCCTCGCGCGCTCCTCTGCTGCGCACAGTTTTTCTCCTTGAGCGCGGCCCCCAAACACATACTAGAGGCGCAGATTGCACGGAGAGGCCTGGGCGGTCTTCCTTGCCCCTACGGTGTGGGCACCGGGTTCGCAGCCCAACTGGGGACCCGCCGCTGAGCCGCAGCCCGAGCCCAGCGGCTGCGAAGGGGCTTTCCGAGGCGGGGGCGCAGGGCCACCTGCTCGGATCTCGGCCCACGGCGGGGGCGGTGGGGCCTCTGGGCCGCCGGCGGCCTCTGTCTCCTCCTTCCCCTTGAAAGGACAGAGTACCCAGGGCTCGCCGCCACATCCTAGTGTTGAAAACCACAGTCCCCTCCCTCCCTCCGCCCAGCCTGGGAGACCACCCGAGAGCAGGACCCTGGGGGAAGAGTGGACGGGAAAGGGGGCGCTGCTGGGGCGCAGGGGGGCGCAGAGCGCGCAGCGTGGCGAGAACTGGGGGCCGGGTGGGGAGCGCCGAGACCGGCCGGTGCCTGGTGGCGCATAGAAAGCGCCTGGGGACCAGGGTCGGGGAGCGCAGTTGGTAAGTGGGGCAGCAGACAAGGCTCCCCTGGCGGGAACCCGGGTGAGACCCTCGCGCAGGCCGGGCAGTGTTCCTTCTCCTCCGCTGCTCACCCTGTATTTTCTCCCAGACAGGCTGTGCGTTCTGGGGTGGGACCAGGTCCTTCCAGCTCATCTCAGTAGCCAGTAGAAGCAGGGACGACAGGTGAGTGCTTAAATGGATTTTTTTGTTGAATGAGAAACAAACAGGCGAATGAAGGAATAAATGAAAGAAACGCTCTGGGTCGAAGAAGGGTTTATTCTTACATCCTACTCCCCAGTCCCACCCCCCGGAAAAAACACCTCTCCATATTTCGTCTTATCTATCAAAACCAACTTTGTGCCTTAAAAAAAAAAAAATAATAATAATAATAATTCAAACCATTCATCTACCAACCTTTTATTTAGCACCTACTGTAAAATTTCTGTACTTGGGAGTTTATGGGCCCTGAGGGAAGTGTGGATCAGAGATGCTTCTTAGACTCAGTGCCCTAAGACTCCATTTTCACAATCCCAGCCGCCCTCCCTACTAGGAGTAAGAGACAGTCCTTCTAACTGGCCACCCTTGTAGGATTCCCCCCCAACCCCCCGTAATGAAATGTATTCAATGATGAGATGTCAGTAGATCCCAGAGTTTTCCAACATCTCTCTGAAAATCTAAATCCTGGACCACATCTCCCCGTCTGTCCAAACAGGTAATTATACTTTGTGTATTAAAGTCTTCTATCTCTGACCTATCCAGTGCACAAAAAACAGTTTAACCTTTAAACCAAGTCATGTACACCATTTTACTCCTGGAAAGAGGAATTTATGTTATTCCGTCAAATCAGTATCAACCTGACCTTTAAACGCATCAGTGTTTCTTGGGGAAATATTATGGCTGGGCGGCCTACCGAGGTAAACAACATCCGCTGCTCCTGCCCGGCGCTGAGCCCTGCTGCGCCCCGGCTTCTCGGAATAAGAGGGTGGAAGGCGGCGGGGCCCAGAGCTCTTCTGGCAGACTCCACGGGGTATGAAGAACATTGTAAATGCACCGAAGTTGGCAGATATATTTCTATATTACTGTTCCAGAGATAACCGCTAAGGTGAATCATTTCCCACCACCTACCATTCCAAATTATTTCAAATTCTGAAGGGACCCTATTTATTTCATTGGTAGCTAGCAATTTACTTAGCTGAAGATCATTATATTTATGTGTCTGTGAAATCCTCACAATAATTACACATTTGCGCCGTCTCCGATGTGCTATACGTATTCTCATTAGTCATATACTTGGAAGGATATTATCACATTTTTGGAGCAGCCTTCGCAACGTACATATAAAGCGCCCGACTGGATGTGAACTTTGATTCTCAGGGTTTTCTTACACATCAGATTTATCAAACAGCAGGGCAGCCTGCATTCACATGCAAATGCTAACAGAATGCTGGGAAATTGTCTTAATTTCTCTTTTCTCTCCACCGCTTCCGCGCCACAGCCCTGGAAGATATTGTCTTGGGCAGCAGGGAGAGCAAACCTAGCTGAGATCTAAAATTGCTTTAGAAGCTTACCAAAAAGTTCCATAATGGGAAATATTTATAAGGCAGTATGCTTTTTTCCCAATCATAAAGTCACTGATGGGGAAGTACGATGAGGGCGTTTGAAATTTCCAGTGTTCAAGCAAGTGTCCCTGGGTTGAATTCTCTGGACAGTGTTTGTGAGGCTGGTCAGTTTACCTGAAAGGTCTGTTTTGTCACCTTAAAGTCATGGATTATTAGAGGACACAGACCACCTGGTGGTTTTGTCTGTTTCCACACGTTTATTTCGGAAGGGTCCACGATTGTCATAACCCAGGTCATTCTCAGAACATGTCTAACCTTGATAGCAAATAACCATGGTAGGAGAATGTTTTCTCCCACCTGAGCAATAGTTCCAAGAAAACACGACAATTCACGTGCCAGAGACCATTATAGGACTGCTGCATTCCCGATGGGACCCAGGGGCTAGAGACGGGGGAGGTGGATTGTCTGAAGGCAGGTACCATGGTAATTTTGTGTGATGCTGTATTCACATGTGCCCTCCCCCACTAGACGGTGACCTCCGTGAGCATGAGGACCCTGTCGCCTATGTTCACTTTCACATTTTCAGCACCCAGGGCAGTGCCTAGAACATGCCCACGCCTGGCACATAGGTGCTCAATAAATATTTGATAGACGTTGAGATGTGATGGAGTGAATTCTCAGGACCAGCTCTGTGACTGTCGCCTTCGGATGCAGTACTGTAACTATCTTCTGGCCCTCGAAGAGCTTCTAGTCTAATGAGAAAACAGATGTTTAGCAGCTGCTCCCAAGAAAGAAGATCCCCAGTGCAGAGAAAATAGAGCTGAATGCGTACACGAGAGAGAAAGGAGAAAGTGGTTCTGATGAGTGTTTCTATGCCACAAATCACCCTGAAGTTTGGTGGCTTGGGAGGGAGCTTTGTTGGGTGACGGGAGTGTTCTGTATGTTGGCTGTGATGGTAGCTTCGTGATTGTACATTTGTCAAAGTCAGCAAACTACACCTGAAAAGGGTAGATCTTACTTAGTCTATGTTATACTTTAATAAGCTGCCTTTCAAAACTGAAACAAGGGGTGCCTGGGTGGCACAGTCCATTGAACGTGGGGCTCTCTGCTTCCGTCCAGGTCACCCGGTTGTATGGTCGAGCCCTGCGTCAGGGTGCACGCGGAGCATGGGGTCTGCTTGAGATTCTCTCCCTCACCCTGTCCCTCTCCCCCTCCAAATAAGTAAATAAAAATCTTTTAAAAAAACTAAAAACTGAACCCAAACCCTTAGAGACTTGCGACAATAACTGTTGGTTACGCCCACAGACGCTGCGGAGGGGGGATCAGGGCTGGACACAGCAGGAGACCTAGGCGTCGGCTGGGAGAACCCCAGGCTGGACAAGGACCAAGTGGCCGAGGTGGGGTCACATGGAGGCCCCTGGTGCCAGGGTTCTGGGCTACGGTGGCTAGAAGGCCAGAATGCCCCTGGAGCACCTCCATCTCAGCCTCTCCATTCCGCACATCCTTGGCGAGCGCCTACTGTATGCCGCCGGGCTCCGCTGCGGAGGCTATGAGTGGAGCCGTTAGCGCAGGAGACCCATATCCTTGCCCGGCTGGAGCTGAGAGTCCAAAGATGGACGAAAGACAATAAACATTATAAGTCAGTCAGTCTGTGGTCTGCTAAAGGTAATATAGTATGTTAGAGGGAAAAGAACTAAGCAAGACGCGGCGGAGGGAGTCATCTCTGTGAATGGCACCACCTGGTGCCACCAGCTAACGGTCCTGGTGCGTATTCTTGCTAGTGTGATGGTGCAAAACGGTGCTGGTTTTAATTGCATTTTTCCAGCCACGGGGGAGCCGAGCGTCTCTTTACGTGTGTGGCAAACTGCCAGCTGGTCACCAAACACGGTTCCTCGTTTTCCTGGGTGCAATTAGACTACATTTCCCAGCCTCCTGTGCAGTTGGCTGCAGCCTGGGGTGGGCTTCCAATGGAGAGAACGGGAGCTGGAGAGTCTCACATCTCCACGTCTCGTCCATAAAAACCTCCTCCGCCTCCACCCATCCCCCCCCACCAGTTGCCCCATTCCTCAGGCAACTTTGGAAGACCCATGGTGAAGATGGCAGAGCCTCCAGCAGCCTGGAACCCTGCGGGGCTGTGAGGACCAGAACTTTGCCTCTTCCTCTCCCCAGCAGAGTCTATATGAGCAAGAGAGAAGCCTCTCCTGTTGGTGTTTACGGCGCTGCCCAGCCTCGGTCACACGCGTTCATTCCATTTCTCTCTTCTGAGGATGACCTGCTGGGACCCTTTGCCGAACTTCTCTGGATTCGTTTCTTCTTTTTTTCACTTATCTGTAGGAGTCCTTTAGACCCTTGCTAGTCAAATTTGGTCTGCGGACCGGCAGGGTAAATTTCACCTGGGACCTTGTTAGACATGCGGCGTCTCTGGCCCCGCCCAGACTGCTCGGGCAGAACGTGCATTTTGTAAGCATGTCCCGGTGAGTCTCATGCTGGGGGAAGTCTGGGAAGCGGTCCTCCCCAGGTTCCGCAGTAATAATTCGTCATCTTTCATGTGCATTCGATTCACTTTTCCTGGTCTGTACCCATCCTCGCTTTTTTTTTTTTTTTTTTGCTCTGTCTTCTCATGTATAGACTTTTTAAGAATTTTTTAAAAAATTTTTTTTATTTGACAGAGAAAGAGAGATATCACAAGTAGGCAGAAAGGCAGGTGGGGGCGGGGGAGTAGCAGGCTCCCCGCTGAGCAGAGAGCCCCCATGCAAGGCTCCATCCCAGGACCCTGAGATCATGACCTGAGCCCAAGGCAGAGGCTTAACCCACTGAGCCACCCAGGCGCCCCCTCACATATAGACTTTAAAACATTTTTTAACATTGCAGTATTTGCCAAAATTTCATTTATTGTCTGTCCCCTAAGAAATTCTCTGCCCGAGGGCATATGGATATCGCACTGTATTTTCTTCTAAAAGTTTTAAAGTTTTCCTTTTCACAGATTCTTCGTCCACCTGGAATGTTTGTCTGTCTGGGATGTCCCGTAAGGCTCTCCTGTTATTTTTGGGTGTGGGTAACAATTATCCCAGCGCCGTCCACTGAATTAATCATCCATTCCTTATGGATCTGTCATGCTACCCCAGGCTCCGGCTGTAAATCAAGTTTGCACACACACCTGGATCACGTCTCTGGTCTCCCGTTCACATTTTTCTTTTGGGTAACCAGCCCCGCCCCCCCGTACGTTTCAATCTGACCCGTCATGAGATTCTTCGACAGTGAATTTGAACGGCTATCTCATACTCCGCCGTCCTTTATTCTGTTCAAGTTTCCTTGTTTGGGTTTTACTCTGTTGTAAATAACGGTGGGGGGAACATCCTTCACGCAATCTTTACACGCACGCGTGTTGATTTAAGATAAATTCTCTGAACGAAATTACCAAGGAGGCACATTTTTAAAGCATTTGATAAATATTGCCAAATTGCCCTCTGGAGAAATAGTACCAATTTCTATTCCTACCTGTTTCCTGCTGCCTTCCTTTACATTTTAATATCTCAGCATTTAAATCCCTGCCAATATCATAAGCAAAATACTAACATGCTATCATCGTAATTCATGTGCCTTTGATGACAACGGAAGATGCACATTTTTTATATGTTTATGGGCCTTTGTACTTATTTTAACATGTCTGAGCCCATTTATGTGTAGGTGCACTTTTCTTATTGATTGATAAAGCTCTTTATGTATGAATAACATCGACTCTTACATGTACATCGCATTTTTTGGCAATTTACATTTTACCTTTTACATTTGCTTACGAAGTTTTTTTTGGTGTGCAGAAGCTTTAAATGTTGACATGGTAGGATCTAGCCATGTTTTCCTTTAGCATTATACTAAAAGAAATAAATAAGTCCTATCCCAAAATGATTGCTGTATGGATTTTTGTTGTTGTTCTTTTAGATTTTGTTTTTTACATTTTACTATTTAATTCCTTTGCTCATTACACTCAGCCCTCAGGTGGCAACTGACTTCTCCCGCCAGGTACGATCCCCCTGCTATACACTTCCTTCCCTCTGAGCACTTTTCACAATAGTAATGTTTCACAGGTGTGTGAGTCTTTGGCTGATGTCTGTGTCCTGCTGTAACATGCAAGCCCCATGAAGGCAGGAGTCACTTTTCCATCCTTTTATTCCTAGCACCTGTCAAAATGCCAGGTGCCTGCACCCACCCGTGTGTTACCCTCTGGCTTTGTTTAGAGCACCTGAGGAATCCTGTGTCCGTGAGTCCTTACTTCTGTCTATTTATTTAGCTCAGCTTATATGCACAAGTGGTTATATGCATATATACACGCATATATATGTACATAAATGTATAGCTATACAGTTGGATCCTATTCAGCCTTTTTTTTTTTTTCCCCAGCCCTTGAGGGCCAGCCTGGGCTCATCTGACCACACCATTCTCTTCTTCCTTGTGGTAGATCACTTGGTAATCCCTTGGGCTTTATAAGCAGGCAAACCTACTATCTAAAAATAATTTAGTCTGTCTTGTTTCTACCAGTCATAATTCACATCTTTGATTTGTTTATTGCATTGGCTAAAACTTCCCAGAACATGCAGTTCTTTCGTATTGTGGGGAGGGCTGGGGAGGGACTGTATAAAACCAAAATAGAAGAAGATTGAACTTAGGTTGTAGTTTTTTTCAATTATAAATTTCAAAAGCTAGCCAGATGGTCTCCTGATGTGCACACAAAGAAAATTTTTATAATTCTTATATCAGCACTGAAAGTGGCCATGCACAGCAGCCCCCGTGCCCCGCCTCCCCCCTCAGACTGCTCCACTGTGGTGAGTCCGGTGTTCCTGCAGGAAACAAGGGTCCTGTGTCCCCTCCAGCAGCAGGCTGCCGGGGACAGGTGCACTACCTGGGTATCTGGAAAGCTAGGACACACTCTCAGCTCTGCCCTAGGCTGGTGCCCTGTCTTGGACAAATCACTGTCCCTCCATGGTTCCCATTTCCTCACTTCCCAGTCGAGGAACCTGCCTCCCAACTCTGCAGTCTAGGACTCCTGGCTTCTGCAGAAATGGCCCTTTGGGCCTTGTGGGTCCTGCACTTCCCAGGCAAGAAAGACATCCCTGCCAGAGCAGATGCAAGCCAAGTGATGATTTACATAAGCTCAGACCTGAAAGCCTGCTGCAGTGAAGGTATTAAGGAGATAAACCTTGGAGACTGTCCCATGTTGGCTGAGTTGAGCCTACATAGATCACGGAGAGAACAAACCATGAGGCACCGTCAGCTGATCACAGGAGCAGAGTGTCCGAGTCGAGTGATGCCAGGAAAGGCCCAAGTAAACAGGAAGCACTACCAACAAGCCCAGGGGAGGCAGAGACAAGGGCTCGGATCCTTCCTGGCCGTGCAAGCCCCCTCTCCAGAGATGGTCTCACCTTGTCACCCCCTACGCCAGCACTCCCCAAGCATCATGGCGGTCGTCTGAGCCACCCAGCGACTGCTCCTTAAAAACAGAGACCATGTCTTGTTATTTTTGCCTTCCCCAAGCCTTGTGACATGCTCAGATAGTGGCAACATTTTTACTTCTTTCAAGGCACATTTTGTTTCGACTCACAAAAATACCGAATGCTTGTTCTAGGTTATCTAGAAGACAAAGCCACAGGCTAATGACTTCATCCAGAAACCACAGATTACATTTTGATGTATTTCTTCTCTGTACCAGAGGTTCGTTGGTTTTTCACAAAACCTGTCTTACTATATACGTAACCTATGTGCGTATATCATAGTTAAATATTTACATAGTTAAATATTTCTCTAAAATGTGATTTTTTAGTAGCTATATGATTTTCCATCTTGTACCGAGCCTTCTCCATTGGCCAGATATTTAGATTTGGTCTTTGAGCTATTATTAATAACTCTGTGAAAAGTATCTTTGCCCCTAACACATTGCCTAGGGCTCTTGTTGGTTCCTTAGCATATATTCTTACTCAGATGGGGGATTATTGGATCAAAAGAAGGAGTTTTTATAGGGCTGTTCATAGGTACTACTCCATTTCCTTCCAGAAATGTGCCAGTTCTGTCTGAAAATGTCCATCTTGACAAATCCTTGCTAGCATTAGGTATTTAAATTATAATAATAAATATCTTTGCTCATTTCATAGTGAGAAATGGAAACTCATTGTTGCTTTAATGGGCTTTTCTTTGATTACTAGTGAAGCTGAAAATTTTCTCATTTGGTTACTGTCCATTTGTAATTTATCTTTTGTGGATTTTCTATTCATTCCTTCTTTCCTCTCTCTACCTCTGTCCGTCATTCAGTAAAACTGTGCGGAGGCATCTGTTGGCCAGACCCTGCCCGGGGGCCATGGTGGACGTGGTCAGGAAGACACAGTCAAGGACTTAGCACCCCTGGGGTGACATACAGCCCAGCAGAGGACCTCTGGACAGCCGGAGACAAATGTTATGAGGAGGCGACCACGCATAATTCTTTTTAATCATGGTAAAATACACATAAAATTTGCTATCCTAACCATTTTTAAGTGTACCGTTAAGTGTACTCACATTGTTGCATAACCAATCTCCACAATTTTCATTTTGCAAAACTGACACTTCATACCCATTAAACAGCTCCTCGGTCCCCTCTCCCAGCCCTTGACAACCACCGTTCCACCTTCTGGCCCTGTGATTTTTGATGACTCCAGGGACTTTATATGAGTGGAATCATATAAAGTGCCTGGGTTATATCACTTAATCTAATGTCCCTGCGGTGCATTCATGTAAGAGCATATGACAGGATTTCCTTCTTCTAAAGCTGAATAATATTCCATCGCAGGTATGTGGAGATGTATCTCTATCTCTGCCTCTATCTCTGTCTCTATCTGTATGTATCTATCCCACTTTGTCTTTATCAGTGCCTTCATGGACACTCGGGTTACTTCCACCTTTTGAGTGTTGCGAGGAGCGCTGCTGTGAACTGGGTATACGAACAGCTCCCCTCAGACTCTGTTTTCAGATCTGTAGGATCTATCCCCGGAAGTGGGATTGCTGGATCATAAAGTAATTCTATTTTTACTTTCTGAGGAACTGCCATGCTGTCCTGCAAGCACTCTGCCGGCCCATGAACAGGGCGCAAGGGCTCGGTTTCTTCACATCCTTGCCAACTCTTGTTACTTTCTGGTCTTTTGCATTTTCTTTTTCATAGTAGTCGTCCTGACAGGTGCGAGGCGGCGTCTGGCCGTGGTTTTGGTTGCATGGAAAGATGGTGAGCATCTTCTCAGGGGCCTTGGGCTCTTTGCATATCTCGCAAGGGCGGTTTCTGACGTGGACTGAGCGTCTGCGCGGAGCAAAGTGACATTGGGAGCAAAGCACTCGGCTCCCATCATTTGTTCACTGGGAAGCTGACTTGAAGTCCTCCCGGTGATTAGCCAGTTTCTAAATGAGAGAAAAGCCTGGGGACCGTCCTGATCAACCAGGTCCCCCCCCCCCACTCCCGACGCACCAAGGTGGGAGGGTCTGGAGCAGCGTCGTCAGTTTGGGGACCTCTCGCCAGTCCCCTCCTCGCCCCGCACTGCGACATTCTATCCGCAAGTGCGCACCGGAGAAGTTAGTAACGCACTGAAGAAAGGACTGGAGGTCAACCATTTTGAACGGCAGACTGTGCAGTTTGAATTTACAAATTATCAGGCGCCTCGTCCCTTTGGCTCTGGAGATGGGGCCCAGGGACCTGCTCTAGGTGGCCTCTTGTTCTCCTCAGAGCCGACGCGTCAGCCTTGGTTGCACTAAGACGTGTGCACACAGGCTGCAAGGTTTCTTAAGGTGTTTCCCCCCACCACCACCCCGCTGTGGTACCAACAATTCCTGAGTCTCAGCTTCCAGAACTCTCTGCAGCAACTTTTTTGACTCTAAGATGGGGAAACCGTAGTCCTGCGACGCCCCTCCCGGAGCGCGCTGCTGCAGACTCAGCAAAGCCACAGGACCCCAGCGTTTGGGGACGCGGAACCTATCCTGGGGGTCGAGTCCCCTCCTCTCTTCGCAGGACCCTCTGCTGCACGGTATCATCCCAAATCTTCCCGAACCACAGTAAGAGGATGTGGGGATGGCGCCAGGGGCCCATGTGAGTACTGGCGGGGCTGTCACCTCCCCAGGAGCTAGGGCCGGGCAGGGGCCGGGCAGGGAGCAGGCAGTGACCAGACGTAAGTGAGAAACCTAAAAGCAGGTCATCGAAAGTCTTGAGGTCTTCGGGCTGTTTGGGGTCTGAACGGAACCAAAGGATTTGGTTCTCAACACTGCGCTGAGAGAAGGGAAAAGGTAGGGGGGTCCTTAGCGGTCGGCTCGCTGGGAGCAGGCCGACGGTGCGACGCAGGCCCTGAGGTGCCCCGGCTATCGCCGCCCACCTTGTTGTTAGGGGCTAATCTTAGTTGGAAGATTTAAAGGGGTGGAGCAGGGAATGAACCTCTGCAGGAAGGCCAGATAGCCAGATGTGCAGTCCTGGGGTTAAAAACAAACAAACAAAAAAAAAAGAAAGAAAGAAAGAGAAGAAAAAGAAAGAGCGCTGCGTGGCTCAGTGGGTTAAAGCCTCTGCCTTCGGCTCAGGTCATGAGCCCAGGGTCCTGGGATCGAGCCCCGCATCAGGCTCTCTGCTCGGCGGGGAGCCTGCTTCCTCCTCTCTCTCTGCCTGCTGTGATTTCTGTCTGTCAAATAAATAAATAAAATCTAAAAAAGAAAAAATAAAAATTAAACAGGCAAGAAAGCAGGAGCAGACAGCGGACGAATGTAACAGGGCACATCCAGAGAACGCAGGCAAACAGGGCACACAGGGCTCTGTGACAGGAGGCTTCGCACGGAGGCTGCAGGAGAGCCTCTGTCCTGCCCACGGCAAGCGCCGCCGTCTCAGAGTGGCCATCTCTGCGCCGGAAGATAAGGCAAAGAGCACAAAGACAAGGGGACACATGGAGAAAGGTGAGAGCCTGACACGTAGGGGCCATGCCCAGGAGGAGGCCCAGGTGACCTGGCCTGTGGAGGAAAATAAGCACAAGCAAAATGAGGTTTCCAGGAGACACGCCAAGCACTGAGATAGTCATCTCTCCAAATCTGGCAAGGGAGCACCTTTTCCAGAATGTTCATGCCGATCCTTGCTCTGTGCATCCAACTCAGCCACTGACTTAGCTCTTCTGTGTGCAGCAGGCTCCCACCAGGCTGGGACCCCTCCCCAGCGGCGCCTGTGACTCCCCTGTCCCAGACGCAGCACCTGGTGGAGCAAGGGCTCCTCGAGAGCGTGGGGAGAGGAACTGGAAATGGTTCAGACCCACCTCCCCGAAAAAGTGTTCGCATCTTCCTTCAAGGGACAGAGAATCTAATAATGAACTCATGTGGAGAATAGAGAGGTGTCCACACTTAAAGTGAACATTGGGTTTGGTCCAGAGATAATTTTGACATCCTGGCTCAGTTCATAGTTTAGTTTTGAAATATTTGTTTCCATCTGGGGTTTGCCAGAATTGCATGTAGTAAAACCCCACTGATGTTTTCGCTCCTAAAAGGAGAAATCGGAGGCAGCGGGAAGGTTAACCATGACACATTTGTTACACACGTTTAAAATAATTCAAACAGCATTATTGAGATGTAATTTAAATAACGTATATAGAAAAGTCTTTGTGTCACAAGAGCACAGCTCAGTGTGCTCACTGAGACAGAACATTGCCAGCACCCCAGAGGCTCTGACCTAGACTTTTGAAGGGCTTGGCCACTGGCCTTGTCCAAGAGCCACTTTGGTGGCCGCCCCTCGTGTATACACTAGGATGTGTTCACTTCACCGAAGCCCGTCTTCATTATAGGTAAGGATTTGCAAGCCCATCCTCCTGGGCTCTGAACATGCTCTCTTGGGCCACGGATTCCATAAGAACCACGCGCTGCCCAGACACTACTAGCACACACCTTCACCGAAGATCACACCCCTTCCTGGGGCAGCCCACACCCAACATCTGATCAGGGCAGGCGATAAAGGCCAAGCTGTCATGGCCCAAGTCAGGACCCATCTAAAGGACCATCTTAGCTCAGGGCTCCCCATGGGGACCATCCCCGTGGGGGTGTCCTCAGGTCACCAGCATGGCAGCCCCCGGCCAGTCCCACGTCCTCCCTATGCTCCTAGTCCAGGCCTGAGGGCTCGCTCCGAACTCCACCTGAGTCTGCTTCCTGGGCACCTGACCGGCAGCAGCCATGGCTAGCCTTCCAAGTTTGGCTAGCCTCGCCTTCCAAGCTTTCATTTCCAGTGGCGGCGCTGAGAGCCGGCTCCGTCCTGGGAAGGCCTGGGGTGCTGGAGAATATGCAGAAAGAGGTCATTAATGGGCTTCACTGTTCCCATGCTGCTTCTCGGATCACGGAGCTCTTCCACGCACGCTCTCGCTGCGCCGTCTGCTCCTTCACTGACTCGTTCCGCCGGCCCATCCGTGACGCTCCGGCCCCACACCGGGGGTGACCGTACAGTGAAGAGTAAGCCTCTCCCTTCCCTCTGAGAGCTCACAGCCCAGTACAGAAAGCAGATGCCACAGCAGAATTCTCTGGGTGCCAAGGGCCACGACAGGACAAGCCGAGAAGAGGGGAGAAGATTGGCAGCTGGGGAGGTGAGGCCCCCAGGGAGGTGAGGCTCCCCGCCGGGGTGCGCAGCGGCAGGGCGGCACCAGGGAGACCACACGGTGCAAGAGGAGGCAGGCAGCCAAGCCCCAGCAGCCACATAGGCCACACGCCCATGCAGGGTCTCTGAGGTTCCCGTGGACTTAGCCCAGCGTGGCTGGGAGTAGGAGAGGCCCCGTGGGCTCTGGCTTCCCGCGTGCGAACTCCCAGGGCCTTTCAACTCACACTCCTGCTGCTCGCTGCGGCCCAGGCAACTGAGCCGGGAAAGAAGAGGGGAGAGTGTGGGGAAGGAGAGAGTTTGGAGGCACAGAGCGGTGGGTGGTAGGATCCAAACCAGAGACAGCATGATCTTGGCAAGTTGCCCCCGGTCCCACTTCAAGCACTGGATTAACTGAAATCCTTCTTCACTACTTTCCAAAGTCAACAGGATTTGTTGAGTTTTTATCTCCAGGAGGGCAAAAGCTTTGAGAGAACAAGACAAAAAAAAAGAAAAAGAAAAAGAAAACATGTGAAAAGAGATGTTTTCACTGATCTGAATTTGGGGCATATTGATGATTGAAAAAAAATTTAAATGCTTAATTGTGGGGTCAGACACACTCTTAGAACATCACTGCTTAGAAAACAAACATGAGATTATGCTTTTCAGTGCTACAAAAATGAAAATATATCGTGCCTATTTATCAAATTAATCACCCTAAAATCTAAAGACAAATGGGATTCTTAGGGCAGTATTCAGCCAGTAATTTAATACCTAAGTTTTTCTAATCAATAAACCATTGGCCTGTTAGAATATTTAAGTCATGCTTAAAGTCATTCAGAAAAAAAAAAAATCTATCAACTTAAGTTCTTTGAAAGCATATCTTTAATTTAAAATGTCATTTTTTATTTATGTGTTGCATTTTACGTTACTCTAAAACAACACCAAAAAATTTTCATAGAACTATTGAAGGAACGCCCGGCGGGCTCAGTGGTTGGGACATGAGACTCCTGATCTCAGGGTTGCAAGTTCCAGCTCTCCGTTGGGCATAGAGATTACCTAATAATTAAAACCTTTAAAAAATTTTTTTTAGATATTTAAAATATCTTAGGATCAGAAACGTCATTATTTATTATGTCTTTGATTCAGTAAGTATTTTATATACATGATACTACGTACCAGCACGTTGAATGACTCTAGGGGGCGCCGCTCATGTTGTGATGTCAGAAATTGATCTGGGTTTGTGTGAGGCTATTGGGACACTGTTATGGACTGCGTGTTTGTGTCCTGCCCAAATTCAAATGTTGAAACCTTCCCCCACAGTGTGACAGTATTTGGAGGTGAGACCTTTGGGAGGTCATGAGTGTGGAGCCTCCATGATGGCGATCGTGCCCTTAAAGAAGAGTGACAGTGCGGAGCGTCCTCTCTCTGTCCCTGCCATATGAGGGCACAAGAAGGCGAGGAGAAGAACCTTCCCTAGGACCCAACCATGCTGACCTCCCAGCCTCCATGACTGTGGGAAATGCATGTTTAAGACTTGCCAGGAAATTCTGTTAGAAAGAACTGAACCAAGACAGATCCCCCGGTGATAAGACACAGTCCTTGTCCTCGGCGAGCCCACAATAGAGGGTGGAACCGGCTAGCGAGGAGAGCCTCATGGGGCAGAGGTGCTCGCCCCTCCGAGCTCCCTCACCTGCCTTGGGATTAGGGAAGTGCCAGGTGTGACTCCTGGACCGTTAAAGCCACAGAGAGTCTTCAAAGGTTCTCCCACAGAGAGGTTAAAGGATTTGTCCAGGCTAACCCAAGGGGCTTTCAAACTAGAGCCACACTTTACTGCTTGTCCAAATGCAGCACGCTTGCCATCATGCATTAAAAGTTATGCAAGCTATTGGTACCTTAAAAAAAAAAACCCTCAAAATATATTTCAGGCCATGTAATGATAAGAAACATTTGGCATGTTCAAGGGGAAAAAATTCAAGTGTGCCATTGTAGAATTCTCCGCTATGGAAACCTCTGACTGGGTGTGCTCGGCTAGGAAGAAGTAAAGTCTGGAAGAACCCGATGTGGACGTCCAGCCTGGGACCCGCCCACTCAATGCAAACAGCAAGAGCTCTGCAGCAAAAGATTTCCACCTCCGCACCTCGGATCCACAACAGTTAATTCGTGACTGTGGCCTCCAACGTGGGCTGGTGGCAGTTGTGCTAAACCTTCCTTCAGCAAACCTTCAGTGGGGAAGGCAGAAGGCACGCTGCTTGAGAAGCGGCCACCTGTTGTAATAGACCTTCTCTACCAAGGTGGAGTGAGAAAATGGGCTGGAAGGCTTCCTTCGTGGGACCTTCTCCCTGGTGATACTCCCTGCATCTTCAGATGCCTACAAAAGCATGGAAAGGAGCAACCACTCTGGAGGAAGCTTCTAGGAAGATCTTACGGAGGTCACGTGTTATACACAGCTAGTATGGGAGATACCACACTGTTCTAGCATCTTTGTTTTCAAAGTCCTTTTTAAAGATTGTCCTAGAACAAAATGCAGGGCAGTAAAAAGTCAAACTAGGTAGGCTGTCTGGCCAGTGTCTGCTTTTCTGGGCAGCGATTGCACGTGACCAGGCGTGTCTGATCATAGGCGCCATGGTCCCCAGTCACCTTCTCCTCACAGCACCCTCCGGAGAGAGGCAACAGCATGGCTGCATCTCATAGATGCGAAAGCCGAGGTTCAGAGAGGCTGCTGAGATGCCCCTCATCACAGGACATACAAGTCCCAACTGGCAACCGCCGAGCTCTGCGACCCTACCCGGTGGCTCGGGATTGGTGCCAGGCACACTGCCAGAGGGCCCTCCATCAAGCCTCGATGCCTCAGCACCAGGGGCTCCGGCCAGCCGCCCTGTGGAACGGGGCGGGAAGGATGGGCGCCGCCCAGAAACAAGGAGCCCAGTGCGCGGGGAGGGTGAGAAGCACTCCAGGCACCGGGCTACCTGGAGTTTAGAAGAAACGTTTTGAGAAGATAATTTGTCATCAGAAAAACCCCAGGGTCTGAGAAGCCTGCTTCCTCATCTTTCTTGGAGAAATAGAGACGACTTTAAATTACCCGACAAATTAGTTCATTTTAATGTCAGAATGCACCGAGGGGGGAAGGGTTTCTAAGGTGAAAGACAAGTAAGTGTAATTGCTTCTTTTTTCAAGATCACAATATTACTTTGTTCATTATGAAATAATGAAGCATTATTTAATCCCATTATGAAATAAATGAGATTGAGTAAATAGCACATCTGCATTCAAGCAGTGATATAAAGTCAGGAAATGTTTATCCCACTGACATTTAAAAATAGCAGCTCAATTTTTCTTAGTAATGAAATTGTAGGTGTTTTCATTACAAAAAATATATTTTACAAGAAATACAAATATGGCATTGTTAAATTAACTGTTTGGGAAGCTCTCCGGCTGAATGCCTTCCCCGGGTGGTGGGGTTTTGAAATGTGGATTCACTTCTTCACAATAAAGCTGATCTGCGGGCAGTGATCAATATCAAACAAAATCATCAGTGAAATGCAAAAGAAAAAAAGTCAATGAGTGAAGAAGGGGGAAGTCCAAGAAGCTGCATTTCAGTATGTACACCTGCCCTCTTGTGGTCTTCTTCTGTATGATCGCCTACGGGCACTTTGAAGACTTAGAAATAGGGTGTCCCAGCTAGTATCCTGGGTAGCTGTGTGTTCACCTCACCACAGAGCCCTGTCCCCACGTAGTTCTGATTCTGTAAAGCACGTACTCGACACCCTCCTCCGCTAGGGATTGAAACCCCCAAGGCGCACTCACGTTTGGTGATGGCAATGTTGGAGTGGGATCCATTTTGCTATTTCTCTTGCTCTGGACTGCATCACAAATGACCCCAGAACATAAGGAGGCGAAACCACCATTCTGCGAGTCGGGAATTCGGACCACGGATGGTTTGTCTGGGCCCCCACGTGGAAGATCTAAAGGCTGTGGCTGGGAATATTTCAAGGCTCATTCACTCTCGAGTGGATGAGGCTGGCTGGAGGCTGGGGACCTCAGTTTCTTGTGCCCACGGCTCTGCATGAAGGCCAGGATGGGCTTCTTCAGAGTATGGCGGCTGTGTTCCTAGGGTGAGTGTTTCCAGGAGAAGGAACGACAGGCAGAAGCTCTGCTTTGGTGACGCAGCCTTAGAATTCAGATAAGGGCGTCTCTGCCATGTTCTGTTGGTCACGAGGGGCAGCCCTGATTCAGCATATTAGGGAACCAAACCGGCACGAGAACAAGGAGGTGTAGATCACTGGGGTCCATTTTGAAGGCTGAATGCACACATTTTAATAATGAAGCTACACTGTGTTCCGGTTTTCAGTAAAGTATGACTGCCTTCACCTCCTGCATCTGGCCCTGGCGTACTCTCAACTGTCCGCAGGCCAGCGTGTAGGACTGAAGCCCCTTTTCCTTCCTGCTTGAGTGTCTGTGGGAGAACGATCGAGGCCGATGTCCCAAATAGAGTGACTCATCCGAGGGAAAAGGCGAGATCTTCCGGGCTCTAGCTGTGGAGGGGCAAAGGGAGGTGCAGGAGGGACACTGGCACGACTGGGTGGGAGGTGGTGCCACCTTGGGCGGGTGGGGGGATGGAGACTTGTCTCTTCTCTTCCAAGGAGTCTCCCGGCCAGACCCCCATCTACCCCCACTCCCCAGCTGCATGCTAAAAGATTCCATCAATGACATCTGGGAGAAATACGAATGACTAATAAACATTTAAGGAAAAAAGAAAAAAACCCTCAATTCCACTAGTAACCCTGGAAACAGACATTGAAGCCACATTCAGATACCCTGAAGGGATTTTTTTTTTAGGTAGGAAGGGTTAGAGTGTTTTCTCAATGAGTGGAACCTCATTTAATCTGAAAACGTACTGCAGCCTATAATTATCTGAGTCTAACTCAAGTCTTAATTCAGATTTTCCGTTTTTTAAAATATAAGTGTTTTTGGTTCTGAGACAAATAGCTTCATATTCAGGAATACCAAATGCGGATATCAGACCACTACCCACAAATCTGTCTCAGGGGACAGCTGTGTAACCAGAAGCTGTCGAGGCGTGGCAGTTAACTGTAGGACAGACAACTCCCCCTTGATCTGGAACATTCTGTGTTGTGGTCAGAAAGGAGACGACCAAGGACAGGGCTGGGGAATGTGAGGAACATGGCTTGGGGCCTGAGCCTCGAACAACAGGTAAACAGGCTCCAGGACGTCCTCTATGGGGTGTGGGGGAGAGCCTTCTAGATAACGGGAATAGCATGAGCCAAGGGTCTGTGGTGTCAGCCAGAGCCGGATGCTTGGGAAATGGCAGGTACCAGTGTCCTGGTGGGTGGTATGTGGAAGTTGGCACCAGAGTAGTTAAGGGCCGTGACTGGAGGCTGAACTCAGTTGATGTGAGTCTCCAGTGTTTTTCAGTAAGGGCACCAGCATTTGGACAAATTTTAGAACAATCACTCTGTGCACAGTAGCCATCGAGGGGCAAGAGGAAATGCCAAAAGTTAGCAGCAGGAAGCTGAGTCGGGGTAACTGCGGCGGTGGAGGTGGGAAGAGAAAGAAGGGAAGTGATTATTAGAGGGAACTTTCCAAAGCAGGAGAGTCAGGGAGGCATTGGTGTGGACCCCAGGCTTTGGCCCTGGTGACAGGATAGATGGGGGTGTCTTTAACTGAACGTGGAACATGAGGAGGGGGAAGAGTCAGTCTGGGAGAGACCTTGAGCTCGCAGTTGGACTTGCCCAGGGTATGTGCTTCTGGGCCCACTGGTCACTCTGGCTCTGCCCAGGGCGCATCTCGCTAAATCTTTCCTCCCCCCAGCAACAGGCACGCTGAGAGGAACATGACTCTCCCTCTCACCACATCCCTGGTGCCTCGTACGGGGCCTCAGGAAGATTCGGCAAGCTTTGCTGAAGACACGGTCGTGTACACAAGCGATGGGTCAACAAAACGCATGCAAGACAGAGGAGAGGGCAGAGGACGGGAAGGGAAAGGGTCCGGGACACCCTGAGGACGGCCATCTGAGAAGTGGTCGAGAAGCAGAAAGCCCGCGCAGCCGGCGGGAAGGAACGGGAGGGAGGGGCAAGAGACCCCCCCCACTAGTGTACTGTCCCCAGCTCTCCCCAGCGAACAGACACAGCGACAGCCCAGCACGGAGCCCCGCAGATAGGGTCCGTGCAGGAAAAGCTCACACTGACCGTGTGGGCTGGAATGGGTGAGAACCGGTTCTGTTCATTTCCGGCAGAATCTGCTCCCTGTAGACAGTCCAGAGAATCCTCCGGCGGCCGTACCCCCAGCCGCTTTCTTCCTGGACACGCAATCACACACCCGCTTCGTTGCCTCATCTTTATGGAGGGCAAGTTTCCTAAATGTCATTAATTACCTTGAAGAATTCAGTAAGTGGAAAGACCTAATGAGGGATTACTTTTTATTAATGGCGGCAACTTGGGACATCTGTTGGAGAGTCAACAGCCCGCCAGATGACAGCTAAGATATGGAGGCCTATGGCACTTGATTGAATTTTGTATTTATGTCTACAAATGCGATTTCTTGTATTCTGCATTTGCCTACGATATACTGATAAAAATTAGAATTTATCTTAATAATGCTCACAAAACCCTAGATAAATGGCCATGTTCGAAGCACGAAAAACATAAAAACGTTTGCTTGACTTGGAAGCCTCGTGGGATGATGTTGCTCTGAGTAACAGCATCTGTTAAACAATTAATTGTTTTGCTGATCCATTTAAATTTTTTGTTGTAGGACTCATACAGCAACAGAAAATTTAGAAAACAGGGAAACCAGTCTCCCGAATCTTGTCCCGGTCACCAGGTCTGATAGTGATCGGAGGGCTCCATCCTTAGCGCTAAGCAGAGTTTTTGAGTTGTAAACACAGTGTACTTTGTATCCTGCTTTTTTTTTTTTTTTGCTTAACGTTATCTGATTCTTTTTTTATGAGCAATGAAATTTGATACGAGGCGGCTGCTCACGGGGTTTTTTGAGAGACCATTGTTGGAAGGATTGGTGAGTATTTTCTAAGCCCCATCGACTTCAGGGAATCAGGAAATTAAACTTTTTATTTATTGGTCCTTTGACTTTCCCATAAATGGACACAGTTCCACCTTGTTTGACTGCATTGTAAAAGCAGACACTGGCTGAACAAAGGCATGCCGGTGAGTAATTAAGCATTAGGTGGGGGCAGGGTGGTGCTTTATGGGGCCATTAGGACTCACTCAGCTGCCTTTAAGGTTCAAGTCAGCTCCTTGGACATTAGCTCCCATTAGTTTCTTTGATTTAAAAAAACTGGGGGCTTTTGGGGCAGAGGAGTGTCCAAATGTTTAAAAAATGGTAAACTGACTTTCCTACAGTCTTTTAAGGGAAAGGATAAAGGCTGTTTATTCCATAGGTGCTTCTAAAACACACACATACACACACACATTTTCTGAATCTGAGTTGCTTCGACACTTCTGGTACAGATGGTGTGGTCAACCCTGTAGAGCCTAGGGAAGCCGGCTCCCCGCTTTCCCACCCAGCAGATGAGGGGGTGCAACCCCCCTTCTCCGCAAGGTTTGCAGCGTCCCTCAGAGGCTCGCAGCGTCCCTCAGAAGCTGTGTTGTACTCCCACGCTCCTCGGCCAGCCCACTGGCTTGTGGGTCTTGACCACCTGTTCTGGGGGAAACGTGATTTTTGCTGCATGCAGTTTTCCTTATGAAATGCATTTCCTCATATATTTAGTTCAGAGCAAAAGCTGTTATTTTCTTTGCCTGCGATCACAGCTATTCAATAAATAACTAAAGGGAATCCATCTTCAGAGGGGAAAAGTTGGCGAGTTCTTTCCCACAAACACGGCCTCAGGAAGACGTTGTCCTCTTTGTAGAACCATCTTTACTCACCTGCTGTGGCTTTGTAAAGCAGAGTAAATGTTGTCACTTCTAGCATGGAAAAAGTCCATTTTGCTAAAAATCATAAGTTTAAAAATAAAAACCACTAGTTTTAGTGGTTGGCTGTTTGGAAACACTCCCTCACTGATTAGCACTGTACATCGTCAGTGAGGGTCAGATTGTAAACTAAGCACTGAGCCAAAGTCAAGGTCAAAGGAATGGATGTGAGCCTCTGTCCCCAAAGTGCTTGCCACCTGGGAGGGGAAATTGATGCTTAACATACCAGTGGTCTCAGGGGGTGAGGGAGCTCAGAGGACAAAGAAGAAATGTCACTTCCCACTGGGGACCAGGTGGCATGGCCAGGTCGTCCCTTCCCAAGGCAGGACAAGGGGTCAAGACCACATCAGACCCATCACCAACCCAATATATTTTGGTGCTCAGGGTACTAATGCGATCCACTGTTGTTGCAGAATTATAACTAGGGACTCAATATGGTGAACAGTTGATGGCCAAGAATCTTGAGGAGTCAGTGGCACCGCCCCAGCAGAAGGAGATGAATTCTCCCCAGAGCCTCTGGAAGGCAGCCCTGCCCGTAGCTGGATTTCTGTCCTCTGAGACCCATTTTGACTCTGACCTCCAAAACTGTAATAAATGTGGGTTGTTTTAAACCTACATTAAGTCCTTCTGTTACCCTCTTCCTCCATCAAGCTACCACCCCGTCCCCTTCCTGTCCTCCTCCTGAGCTGAACCCCAGTGCCTAGCTCTCTGCTGGAGGTTTCCTCTGCCTCCCCAGACACTTTGATGGGAACCTGCTGCCTCCACTGTCCTGACCTCTTCCTGACCCGTTGCCTCTGCCATCTCCCCGCACCACCAGCTCTAGGTGAAGAGGGCAAGCGCCGAAACCTCACGTCCCAACCATAAGGTAGGAAAACAGGCCGCATTCCGCCTGAATAAACCCATTATCCCTCACCATTACCCTCTTCTTGATTTTACCTATCATTAGGCTTTCAGTAAGTAAATAAACAAAACCGAAATAACTGCTTATAAATCCATAAGTAATCAAAATGTATTTAGTGCTTTAGCAAGTAGTTTGTTTTTCTAATTTTCCTTTAATTAGCAGGGAAAGAATTAAAATCAATTTCTCATCCAGCAGATAAAAAATTAGACTCAGCTTCTGCCCTTACGTAAATCCAAATTTTAATGTACACAAGAAACACAAATTCATAATTGTTCTTTAATATCATATGTATCCAATATTAAGCACATTTCTATGACATTTATCTTATCTCCCTGATCATAGCTTAATAAAATTATAATTATGACCTTTCAAAGTATTATTGCCGGATCCACACTTAATCGGCATTCCTCGCTTGAAACCTTGAGTCTTGCGAGGCGGCTGCCGCATTCCGTCGGTAAGAGAGTCTCCACTTTGTGCACTAGGAGGGTGAGTCCGTCGGACCCCGCGCCCCCTCGTTCCCCAATGCTCGAAGCAGGGGCTTGAGAAGCAACCACTGATGAGTCAACACCAGGTGTTGGGCATGTTTTACTTGCATTCACACTGGCACGCGTGAGGGGGTGCCTACGCCAAGCCCGAAGGGAAGGGGGCAGTTGGGGGAGGAAGGGGTCAGGGATGGGGTCAGGGCTATATTAGGAATGAGCTAGAAATCAGCCCAGACTGAGTTGGCAAACCTATCTGCTTTAATCAGAGCTGTCCTGATCCGGGGCTCCTGGCTGGCTCAGTCGGTTAAGCGTCTGCCTTCGGCTCAGGTCACAATCCCAGGATTCTGGGTTGGAACCCCGTGTCGGGCTCCCTGCTCAGCAGAGAGCCTGCTTCTTCCTCTGCCTCTGCCTGCCGCTCAGCCTGCTTGTGCTCTCTGTCAAGTAAATAAATCTTTAAAAAGTAAATAAATAAAACTCCTTTAAAAAAAAAAAAAAAACCGTCCCAATCGGCTGAAAACACCGAGCTCTTCTGCGACTGTGCTCACGCAGAGCCGAATCCTTCCTTTTAAAGAGGCTGAATGTGACAGACCTCGGGCATTGGCTTGGTGAGGCCTTGGTGTCTGTCTGTTCTCAGAGGAGCAATCCAATTTCTCCCGTGGGATGCCGTGGAGACTTGCCTGTCCTCTTCTGGGACGGCGGTGGTGTTCGCTGAGGAAGGCCGGCACATGCCTCTCAAGGCTGATGAGAATCCTGGAAGCTTGGACCGAGGTGATGAACAGCAGATTATTTGAGACAGTTTCCGTGTTTCCCCTTCCGGCCTAAGGAATAATAACAGCGTGTTCTTGGGCTGGGAGGGCCAGATGCCACAGTGGTCACTTATGATCCCGTGCACAGTACGACCCCAGGTGACTATTCTTCCTGCTGGGGACTCCTGTTGTCGGCTGCAAACCCTGCGGCCAGACCGGCGCCCAGGAGGAGCCCAGACAAGGCTTCTTGGACCTGATCTTCTGATGCAGCCTCCTGTGTGGTCCCGGGGGAGGGAAAGACGGGAAGAAAATGCGATGTGTGCTCTTGTGCCTGTATTGCCCAATTTGGAAGCTTGCGGATCTGTTTGATTTCGGCTGGGAGAGAGAACACAGCACTGGAAGTTATTTCAGTTACTCTGTGCAGAAATCACACGCTACACCTAACAAAGTCAACAATTTCATGGAGCCTAGTCAAGCGTGTGAGTTACCGTTTTATTCATTCCATTTATTCAGTGAGTAAGACGCTGACAGGGGGTTGATTTGTTGTTTAATATTTGGGGGGGGTTATTTTGGTATATTCGTAATGTGTTTACTTAAATATGGTGTGTTAAATGAGATGTTTTCATTTGTTTTGATAGGTACTTATAAAGGCAACGTACAGCATTTCACACTTACACAACGCTTTCCGAGTCCTCAGCACGGCACCAGGACTCGAGAACGACTACCCTGCGTGTTTGGGAAGTGCCAGACTCACTTTACCCAAAGCGAAGTGAGGCTTGAGCAGTGCTGCCGAGCCCCCAGACCCTGAGCCCAGCAGCAGGGCTCTTCCCCAATCTCGGGCTCCCATTATCACGCTAGGACCCAAGATTGTAGGCAGCAGCAAAGAGCCCAGAGAAGGAAATGGATTCTTCTTGCTTGTTTTATGGTTCTTAGGGTGTTACCATAACAGCATGGATTCTTCCGTGAACTCAGCGGAACATATGGGAAACCTATACTTAGCTTGTCATTTCAAGCCCTTCCTCCCCCACACCCAGCTCCCCCCCAAAAGTCCTCAATATGGTACCAATTCTGTAGGTTAAAAAAAATATTCAATTGGGTGATGTGTCCTTTGGTCTTGACCCATGGGACAGCAGCGCTGTGTCCCACCATCTGATTGGAGTTACGGTTGAACGCTGAAGTGCCAAGCAGAATTGTCCCTGGGATGGCTCTACCGGCCACGGCAGGAGCAACACGACCAAGACAACTGAATCTGGTGCACAGCCTCCAGGACAGGGATGGCTTTGGCCAAAGACAGCTCCAGAATGTGCAAAACAAAGAGCCGGCACAAGGCGATCTTTAAAAATAGTCGTAAATGTCAAAACAGACCAAATGAGAATGTGCTCTTCTGCCTAAAAATAGGCAGTGTTTCAGAGCCGGCTTCACACAGGCAATCACCACTCTGCTCTTTCAACTCTGATATTTAAGGGTCTTAGATCTGGATTTTTATAAATGAGAAACCCAGTCGTTATGCACATGCTTACCACATGCACAGTAAGTAACTGAATCTCCTCGATCTGCTTCTAGAATGGATACTAGGCAGCATCTCTCCAAAAGAGTATTACTGAGCCATCAGCTGTTCTTTTAGTGTCTCAGTCATTTCTAGGATGGCACAAGTCCAAGTCTCATTCATTAAAACAGAAGAAATCTATAAACACCTGCATGTAATTGATTAGTAAGTTGGGGTTTCTTTAACTGCCTGTTTATTCCTCTGTTCGAAACAACACACTCAAACAAAGAACCAACAACGGCAAATCATTGACATTGTGCCAAGTTATTAGAGACTTTTATTTCTGTAAAGTGGGTTATTTTATGGGGGGGGGGTCAGCCTAAGTTCCTGAGGGCTCCCCTTCCATTCAAGTGCTATGTCCTTTTGTTCTTGGTTCTCTGGATTGAGAGCAAACAGTGAGGTGTGAGGTCGTTGGACATTGGTGTTTACTTTTTATGTAGAAAACAGAGAGAGAAATTGGGGTTTAAGGGCAAGTTATCTCATTTGTGTTTTTGCCGATGGTAAACATAGCGTCCACTCTTGCATCCCAAGAGCAGAGGCTGATCTTTCCCCATCCCTCGTCCCGCCTGCACATACTTGCAGGTTTAGTTCTGCACGCCTTGTTGATAATTTTGTGAATTTTATCCGTAGGATGTTGAATGTTGGGTCACTCCTGTTGCAGATTGTTGGTGTTTGGGCAGAGAGAGGTGAGGCGAAGCAGAGGTGAGGTAAGTGAGGGTTTGGGCAGGATGGGTGGGGAGAGGGTGCTGGGAGCAGACAGGAAAATGGGAGGGAATACACCTGGGGAGACCCTCATTCCTAGAAGTCAGAGAGTCAGAGACTGACTTGCAAAGAACAGATAACCCCGTGTGTTGGGGCAGGGACCTGAGAGTCGTGCCCTGGGCGAGCCCCTAAAGATTTCCAAGTTTTCGAGCACTTGGAATGTCTGAATGGGGGAGGGGTGCCAGGAAGCAGGACAGGACACCGAAAGCAGCTCAGACGTCATCAAATCTGATATAAAGCATTTGATTAAAACAAGCCAAAACCAAAACAAAGCATCTCTTTGAAACTGGAGACAGGAAGGAGCATCCACACAGAATCCCTCCAAAAAGGAAAGGTAAATAGAAAGAAACCTCTCTGAGGACTGATTTAATGTGTATAAAATGTCACCGGCTAGTCTCTCCATTTTAGTGTGTCATTCTTTAAAAATCAGGGAATATAAAAACAATTTGTAAAGGCTGCGATAGGAATTACTAGGACTCCACTGTCTCCTTGAGATCTTTCTCCTAAGATCTGAAGGTCATCCACAGGGAATGGTCCTGGAGGGGCGCCCAGGGTGAACCCCGGCCCCCAAGATGGGGAGTAATGACCACGACCTCAACACCAACAGGAAGGGTTGGGAATATTTTGTTGGCCAAACATCGTGTGCTCTTCAGGGTAAAAAATTGTTACTCACGTGACTGCCCTGATGTGAAATCATGTATCGTAGAATAAAAGCCAACATTTGAGGTTTTAAAAATTACTCCTCACAAATTACAACTGAGATGCACTGAGTGTGCCTTCTACATGGTATCACCGGTACACACAGGACACATGTGCCTTGAAATGAGAGCACGGAGAAACACGGGATGAGGGAGAGGGACGTCACCGGAAGGTACAGAGACTGGTCTAAAGAGAACTTTGAGGACTTTCACTCACAACCTTTAGTGCCTGTTTCTGAGGTGTGGAAGACACTTCTATCTGGTTGAGAGAGGCAACATTAAATAATATTGGCTTACATGTTAAGAAAATTGTTTCTTTTCCTATTTATAAGCCTTCTGTTTAGGTTGGGGAGAAAGCCTTGGGTTCAGTGACTATGTGTCTAATGCCTCTGAGGGCAGACCTCAGACACGAAGTCTTGAGGGGAGAACGATATTTGGCTGGAAATTCATCACATCAGATTGGGGTTTTCTCCCCCTCTAATGTGATTACCTTTAGATGACTTTGTATCTATGACAGATTATCCTGATTTTCTAAAAGATGGAAGACAGGGTCCAAGTGTGCACATCAGGGCAGCAAATCTGGTAACCAGTCCAAGGAGAGAGTGGGTTTGGGGAGAGGTGGGGCCCCAGGACACTTGGCCAGATTCTTTAGATTCTCTGCCAGAGATGGGGACCATCGCATTCTCTGTGCCAGGCAGTGATCTGGATCTGTGTCAAGGCCAAGGCAAGAGGATGGGAAATAGTTACCTGGGCCCGGGGTCGGGGCAGTGCTCCCGGAAGAGGACAGTAGACAAGCTGGGAACCCTCCCCAGAAACAGAAGTGGTGCCATGTCCCAGGCAGTGCAAACTGCCACTCACCCGTCCTCAGGCTGACGGTGTGAGGACGTCCATACCACTCACAGATCAGTGAGCAAGGATCCTCACAACGCAAGCATAAAACCAAAAATCACCAAATGTTTGCACCATGCTAGAAATACATAAAGCAATGCCTGAGAAACAAAATGAATGGACAAAAATAATGAGATATTAGAATTAGCAAAATTATTATTGGACAGAATTAAACATTCCATCCACTAATAAGACCTAATAGAGACTCTGGAAGTTAAAATGTTGTCAGTAGCTTGGCGGAATAACAGAATGGACCCACTGAAGGACCAACGAGCAAACCGGAAGGCGAAATATAGGGCTTCTCCCAGCAATGGGTGCAAACAGACAAGCAGATGGAAAATATAAAGGAATACTTCAGAGTTGAGAAAGATAGGTCCAGATATTTACATACCTATATAAGAAGTATTCTAGAGGAAAAGGAGAAAGGGAGTAGAGAAAATAATCAAAGAAATAGTTAAAGAAAATTTTCTATGACTTGTAAAAAAAAAAAAAAAAAAGCCCTAGGATTTAAAAAATGAAATAGCTCACCCAGTTCTCAAGGGTGCATTTCACATTAATGCTAGACTAGCACAGCCAGTTAACAAGCTATATATAATTATTTTTTTGTAGCTAGCAAGAGACTACTCACAAACACACACACATACACACACACACACACACACGTGCACGTACTGGTAAAATCTGAATAAAGTCTATGGATTTAACATAAGTTTCCTGTGTTTGCTATTCATGGTGGGCTGAAGCCCAGGATGAGGCCCTTGACACTCACTCTTGTGTGATCCCCTGCCCTTGAGTGTAAGCAGAACCTGTGAATTTGATTCCATATCACTCCCATTATTCTGCCATGTTATTGAGAAAAAGGGAACTTGTCCAGGTGCAATTAAGGACCCAAATCAATTGACCTTAAGATACAGAGATTGTCCTTCTGCCACGTGAACCCTCACCAAATGCTAAATCTGTCCCACCATGATCTTGGGACTCCCCAGCCCTCCAGAACTATGAGAAATAAAGGTTTCTTGTTAACAAGCAAATACAAATATATGTAGATGTTAAACTGGGTGGATCTGGGGCGTCTGGGTGACTCCATTGGTGAATTGTCTGCCTTCAGCTCATGTCACGATCCCAGGGTACTGAGATGGAGCCCCAGTTCGGGCTGTCTGCTCCATGGGGAGCCTGCTTCTCTCTCCCCCTCTGCTACTCCCCCTGCTTGTGCTGACTCTCTCAAATAAATAAATAAATCTTTTATTTTTTTTTAAGATTTTATTTATTTATTTGACAGAGAGAGATCACAAGCAGACGGAGAGGCAGGCCGAGAGGGAGATAGAGGGAAGCAGGCTCCCTGCTGAGCAGAGAGCCCGATGCGGTACTCGGTCCCAGGACCCCGAGATCATGACCTGAGCCAAAGGCAGTGGCTTAACCCACTGAGCCACCCAGGCGCCCGTAAATAAATAAGATCTTAAAACAAACACCACCACCACCACCTGGGTGGGTCTGATCTAATTGTGTGATCCCATTAAAAACAACAAACAAACAATAACAACAGAGTTTTCCTAGTGAGAGAGATCCCAAAAAGTAAGAGAGATTTAAACTCCATTGATGACTTTGAAGCCAGACAAGGTGATAACAGCATGTCAAGCAGCAACTTCCAGGAGCTAACAATGGCCCGTGGCTAACAGCCCACAGGGAACAGGCATCTAGGTCCTACAAGCACGAGGAACTGAGTTGGTGCACAACCACATGGGCTTGAAGAAGACCCCAGGCTTCACTAAACTTCATTTTAGCCTGTGAGACTCTAAGCAGAGTCCAGCCAGTGTGCCCAGAACCATGAGCTAATACACGGATGTTGTTTTGAGCCACTACATTTATGGCAACTTGCTATAAGCAACAGAAAACGAATACACTGTTGTAGCATAACTATGCCAAATATTATCATTAGGGAAAACTGGGTAAAAGGGACACAGAATCTCTCCGTACTACTTTTTTCCCCACAATTTGCTATGAAACTATAGTTCTTTCAAAATAAACTTTTTTAAAGATTTTATTCATTCATTTGAGAGAGAGACAGAAAGAGCACAAGCAGGGGGATCAGCAGGCAGAGGAAGAAGCGGCTCCCCCTTGAGCAGGCAGCCCATCGTGGGGGCTCAATCCCAGGACCCAGAGATCATGACCTGAGCTGAAGGCAGACGCTTAACGGACTGAGCCACCCAGGCGCCCCAAGAAACATACTCTTAACTCTGGAGAACATACAGATGGTTACCAGGGGGACAGGTGAGATAGGGGGTGGGGATGAAGGGGGCCCTTGTGATGAACACAAGTGATGTGCAGAAGGCTTGAATCAACATATTGTACACCTGAAGCCAATATTACACTACATGCATATAAGGTTTTATAGACCAGATAAAGGCATATAAGATTTTAGAGACGAGATAAACATGACACCAGGTGAGGTAGGCACAAGGCAAGATTTATTAAAGGCACTCTCCGGCGAAGTTTCAGGGCTTAGGAAAAGGGGAGCCAGGAAAGTCGCACCAGGAGGAGGTGGGCACCCTCGGGCAAGATTCCGTGACTCTGGAAAGCGGAGTCGGGGAAGTAGAACAGGGAGGGAGTTGGTGGGGGTCTTTTATCAGGCCAAGGCAGGGCATTGGTTCACATCCATACATGGTAGGGTATTTGGGGATCAGAGGGTATGGGGTGGGGGTCCTAATACTTCTGTTTCCTGCATAGGTATCAGGTTACCTGTGGAGACATGACCTGGGCATACATCCTTTTGGCGGGAGAATCAAGGGTTAAGGAAAGGGGGGTGGGGAGGCTGGAAGATGGCAGCCCCGGTGGTCATTTCTATTGTTCCTCCTGCCCTCCCAGAGCCACTGACCCAACAATGCACACTAACTGAAATTTAAACTAAAACTTTTAAAAAAGGGGAAAAATAAAAATAAAATAAACAGTATGTACAGAAGCATAGTGTATCTACAGAATGGCCTTTGGAAGAAACAGCCTTACCTACATTCTCAAGAAAACAGGAAAGGCTGCAAATAAATGAGTTATATTTTCACCCTGAGAAGCCATAAAGAAATAAAAACAAGCCCAAGAACAGAATATGTGAACAAGAAAGCATGAATTAGTAAGATAAAAAGCAAAGAACGGCAACAAAAATGTAGATTTAGTAAAGAGAGCAAAGACATGTGAACAACGTTTGACATGTCAAAGGACAGGACATAACGTTAAAGACTAAAGAGAATAACTAAATGAAATATCCCAAATTCAAGAATCAGTACAAAACAGGCGATTTCCTCTATAAACAATAGTGACCAAAATTAGATGGGGCACCTGGCTGGCTTGATGGGAGGAGCGTGCAACTCTTGATCTCGGGTTGTGAGTTCGAGTCCCATAGTGAGTGTAGAGATTACCGAATAAATAAATAAATAAGTGACCAAAATTAGAGAAATGGGAAAAAGGAAATAGAAAATACAGATTAATTTTCATAAAACACATTGAGAAGATGTTCCAAGATCTGTACCTGAAAACCACCCGGCCCAGGAGATTTCATGGCGAATTCTATAGATATTCGCAATTTCCACACGCAGTGTCAGAGCACAGTAAAAACAGATTTTAGAGGAGGGTCTGGGCGGCTTTCATCAGTTGAGCCTCAACACTTGGTTTTGGCTCAGGTCCTGGTCTCACGGTCATGATTCAGGGCCTGTGCGTTGGGCTCTGCTCTCAGCTCCAAGTCTACTTGTACCTGTCAGTTCCCCTCTGCTCCTCCACCTGCTCCCACACACACACACTCTCTCTCTCTCTCCCAAATAAATAAATATCTTTTTTAAAAGTAGACTTTAGGGACACCGAGGGTGGTGCAGTCTGTTAAGCATTGAACTCTAGGTTTCAGCTCAGGTGGTGATCTCAGGGTTGCAAGACTGAGTCCCGTGTCTGGCTCTGTGCCCAGCACAGAGTCTGCATAAGACGCTCTCTCCCTCTCCTTCTGCCCTTTCCCCCTGTGCGCTCTCTCTAAAATAAACAAACGAATCTTTTAATACAGTATATTTTAAGATCCTTTAACAATTTGCATATTAAGGCAAGAGAATAATACATCAAAAGAATAATACATCATATCATAACCAACTAAAGTTTGTCCCTTAGAATGTCAGTATGGGTCAACATTAGGAAATCCATTGATATACTTTACTACATTCACAGATTAATACTGAAAATGTACATGATCATCTCTATAACTGCCAAAATGTCATGGGCTAAAATGTCACCCCACATATTAACAATAAGAACTACAACAAATCTTAATTTCATAATTTGAATTAAAGGGGTCCTAGGCAAGGCATAAAATCCAGAAGCCCTTAAATAGGAGATTCATACATTTTACTACATGAAAATACACACAGAACTAAAAACATGGTGTTTACCACACCTATGTAAGATGTTAACAATGGGGGGAGCCATGGGGAGTGATGAATGAGTGGAGAGGAGCGAGATGGAAACAGGGTACTTCCCATTCAGTTTTCCTATAAACCTAAAACTTCTCTAAGAAATATAGTCTATTAATTTAAAATACATATATGACAACAAAGAGGGACTAACCAACATTTGATACAAAGCCTTAATATCTTAATATATCCAGAAATCATGCAAATAATAGAAGAATGAGACAAATGAACCAATGGAAAAATTCGTGAAAGATACAGATAAACATTTCACAGCAAGAGAAACACAAATGGCTTTTCAATTACAACGCATATAGTGAAAGAGATGCAAATTGAAATACAATACCATTTTTTAGCTAGCAGATTGGTAAATATAAAAAAATTTGTTAATGCACCAGTGTGGGGAAATAGCTTTCATATCTTGTATCTTGTTGGCAAAGCTGTAAGTTGGAGCACAGCCCCTTTTAGGAAATTTGATCTTAACATTTTTTTATCTTTTTTTTTTTTAATTTGACAGACAGCGATCACAAGTAGACAGAGAGGCAGGCAGAGAGAGAGAGAGGGAGAAGCAGGCTCCCTGCTGAGCAGAGCGCCCAATGCGGGGCTTGATCCCAGGACCCTAAGATCATGACTTGAGCTGAAGACAGAGGCTTAACCCACTGAGCTACCCAGGCACCCCTTAATTTTTTTTAATTTAATATGAACTAAAATTGAAAATCCACATATTCTTTGGTTGAACTAGTTTATTTCCATGAGTTACCGTATAGAAATGCTTGTAGATGGAGGCAAATGTTTATACAGATGTTTAGAGGAGGAAAAGACAGAAACCTGCGTAAATGGCCATCAGAAGATTCCAGGACTATGGCACATCCATGTAATGAACCACTAGACAACTGTGTTTTCAAAAAAGATTTGTAAGTACTGATAAGGAACAACTTCGAACCTTCAAAGATACATTTGTAATTGTAGTTGGTAGCGGAGCAGTGGAACGGCAACAGTGGAATGGTGTCTACCACTGGTGTTTGTTAAAGGTGTGTGTGTGTGTGTGTGTGTGAGAGAGAGAGAGAGAGAGAATGAATCTATACAGATTACCTGGGAAAAGACGTACATTAAAAAGTGTCAGTCAGTAGGGCTGGCGCTGGGAGAAAAAAATGGGGACTGGAGTCAGAGATACCAGGAAAACCATTTTCACTTTTTCATTTTTTTTTCCTATGTACATACATTACATGGACTTTACAAAATAACTTAAAGAAAAACAAGAAACAAAGAATAAGAGATCACTCTTAACTGGATAAAGATTACCTATATAAAACCTACAGCAATAGTCAGACTTGAGAGCAACATATTCGAAGTAGCCTTGTTACTTTCAGAAATAAGGATATGCGCCATCTGTGCCAGTATTCAAAATGTATCTGATGCAATAAAATGAGGGTGATGTATAAATGTGAAAAATGAGACAAATGATCCTTTTTGCAAATGATATAATCATCTGCATAGAAAATCCAAAAAAAAATCCACTGAAAAATTATTAGAACTTTATTTTAATTTTTTTGGAAATTTATTATTACAAGTTTAGCCAGATGTCAAAAACTAGACTCCCACACAGAAATCAATAGCTTTTGTACACATCAGTCAAAATCAACCTAACAGTGTAACTTCAAAAAAAAAAATTTAAATAGCCACAGAGGTTCAAAATATGCAGGAATGAACATAGAAAAGAAACATGCCAGAACCATGTGAGGAAAACTCTAAAACTTTACAAAAGAACATAAAACAAGATTTGAATAAATGATGAGATTCACTGTCACATAAGATATCAATTCTCCTATAAAATATTTTCTAAGTTTGGGGAGATTTCAATCAAATTACCAGTGGATTTACTTGACAAGCTTATTCTAAAATTCATCTTTAGTAAGTATATCCGAATACAGATAAAAAGTGTTGGTATTGAGTGCTGGTGACACTGGTAAGTTTATAGGAGTGCGATACAAAGGACCATTGAGTGGGAAAAGACACTCCTCCAATAATCAGAGAAATGCAAAATAAGAGAACAAGTAACATGTTTTTATCCTTACATATCCTTAAATATCTAAAAGTTAATTTGAGGTGGCTCAGTCCTTTAAGTATCCAACTCTTGACTTCAGCTCAGGTCATGATCTCAGGGTTGTGAGATCAAGCCGTGCGCTGGGCCCTATGGTGGGCATGGAGCCTGCTTAAGATTCTCTCTCTCCCTCCACCCATTCCCAGCTCCTCATTCTCTCCCTTTATCTAAACAAATAAACGATGATTTGAGGAGGGACAAGCTGAAATGCACAGATACCATTGGTAGGAGGCTGATCACTGTACTCTAAGGTAATTTGGGAGTATTTCTTAAAACTTCAACTGTGCATCTCATCCAATCTGGCACTGACAGAGTAACTTCTCAGATTCTACTCCTGAGGAACATACAAACATGCATTCAAAGAGACTGATCAAAATGTTCTTGTGGCACCAGGTCAGACAGCAAAAAAGTGGAAGCAATTCAAACGCTCACTAGGAAGATAATGTCTAAACACATGGTGCATCCGTTTTAGGGAATGCAGTGCAGCCGTTTTAGAAACCAAACCAGTCTATTCATGCTGACATGGTTAAAATTCCTAGGATACATTGTTAGATATCAAAGGACGTTCCTGCACACCATGGGCTGTGGAACAGTTTATGTCCAAAATTAATATGGAGTGATACATATGTATATGATTCTAAGCGCACAGAATAAAAACAAAAGGTTAACTTACTTCTGGGGACAGGACAAAGATTGAAGACGTGATGAAATCAAGGGGAACTCCTGGTACCTCTGTGTTGTTAGAACTTTCAGCAGGAAAATGTGATCCTATATCAATTACAGAATTTTTTAAACTCCCCCCGGAAGATAACGTGGAATTTTAAAGTTCATTTTAATACATTTTTCGCTTAAAGCACTTTTCATTGCAAGTGTATATATCTTCACATATCTTTATTTTTATAAGAACTTGAATGTTTTTCAACCTTACTAAAAAAAAACAGAAATATGTTAAAGTGGGGAGTGGTAACATAATGTGTAGCTTTTCTGGATTCTCAATATAAAGACTTTCATCTCTGTGTTATCACAGCAAGAATATTTCACCTCTGCATTAAGACATGTACAATCTCTAATCTCTAATTTAAACAAATCCTATGTCAACTAGTAGGCTGAACCAGAAAACAAATGTTCAGTGCGATACCAATATTACAAAACTCATCCATAACCTTCTGGAAGGATTAGGGCTCCAGTGAAGAACCAACCTTTTTGTCAATAGCAAACCTTACTTTTGGAGTCTTTTTCAAAAACTCTGTATAACTTTTCCGAGGAATAAATTTAAAAGACTTCCATATCTCATTATAATGTCTTGGGAAGCGTCTGAAAATTGGGAGCACCACAACTTCTCGATAGACATATGATATTTGGTTATTTGAAAAGCCGTCAAGACAAGACGGAACATGGTCACACGCCCAGAGATTGAAATTTCTTGAAGCATGTTGCCTTTTCTCTGGGGAGATCTTCCTCCGTCCCAGGCCCTGGGAAAGAATTATAAAAAGATTATGAGAAAAATATTCAAGGTCACAAAGTTCTGGGGTCTTCAGTGGAACCAGTTACATGGCATCCTAGCCTTAATGTACAGTATGGCAACCACTACCAGAGGTATATCTCTACCTGCTTGCTAAGTGTTGTACATCAACACTCAGAGTACGCTGGAGGCATTTTGTTGACGATTCTTGCAGTCTTCCACTTCCACCAAAGGGACTAGTCTTCCAGAGACAGGGAAGGGGGAGCCAGAGAGACCACAGATGGAAACAGCCTATTAGCCAGCCTGAGCTCCCGGGCACCCTGGGCAGGTTCTCTGCACCCAGATGGCTCCTCCATGAATTGGGCCCTGGCAGCATCTCAGCATTCAGTGGGATAGAGGGTTCTCCCTCTAAGAAGTCCACAGAAGCTGGATTCTTTCCCGAGAAGGAAGCAACACCTTTGGGGATCTGCCCACAGGCTTCCTCATTAACACTCAGGACCTCACACATGAACCTAAGAACAGCGCTGTATTCAGAACTGGGCTTTAGATCTGATCATGATTAGGAGACAACACTATGCTCAGACAAAAGACGAGGAGAAAAGACACATTAGATTACCCAGACTTTACATTACAGAGCATCCTGGACTCACAATGGAGCAGTATCCGATAATTCCATGGTAAACAGAAAAAAATTGCAAGTTAGGGACTGTCTGTAGCAAAGTGAGTTTGTCTTTTCATAAGGACCGGTATCATTCCAAGTGGCAGCAGGTGGCAGACCCAATTAGGGTAATTTGAAGAGAGTTTAGTAATGGGACTATCTGTGGGGACCCCCACTGGGACAGTACAGAGGCTCCAGGTCCAAGGGGCTTGAGAGGAAATGTAGTCCCCACAGATCAGCCCCTGGTGCCAGGGGAGAGAGAAAGGGGGAGACTGACTCTGGAGGCACAGACAGAAGGTGTTGCCCAAGCACCTTTCTAAAAATGTACCTGCAGATACTCCAGAAAAAAACTAAAACCAGATAAAAGAGACAAAATGAATAGAGAAAGAGCTACAAAGAAAGGAATAAGTAAAGCTTGTAATTAAGTCTAACTACTTACTGATAATGTGCCTATGAAATATATTGAAACTTCAAGTAAGAATCCACAGAAAGAAAGGAAAGAAGGGGAGAAAGAGAGATAGAGAGAGAAACAAATCTGGAATTGAAATCCCAGGATTTCAGCTTGACTGCTTTTAACCCCAAGAGGTGCCACTTAACATGAGCCCATGAAAATGGCACCTTCATGACTGGGAAAGCACATCCTGGCCTTCAGCACAAGAACACCTAGAGAGGAAAGTGAAGAAGCCCAGTACACTGAAGAACTTGCCTTATTCTGGAGGGAAAACCTATGATATTAAAATTTATATTTATAGAGTAATAGTGTCAATGAATTTCTTAAACATTTATATTTAAGGGTAACCACTAGTAAACAAGAGAAGTCAGGGTGAGCAAATAAATTCAATCTAACAAAGTCAGGAGAGGGAGGGGAAAAAAACAAGAAACAACATGCAAACATGGTAAATAGGAAACATAAAATGAAATAGCAGAAATAACACCCAAAACACAAATTATATCAGTGTGAATGGGTGAAATTTTCACACAAAGAAAAAATGACTCTTGGATTTTTTTTTAAACCATGCTCTATATTTTATTTATGATTTAAAAAAAAGAAAAGCAACACCAAATGACTAAAAAGTATAAGGACAAAGGCTTTTATTATTTATTATTTATTATTTATTATTTATCATAATGAAAGTAATGACAATTCCCAAAAAGAAAACAATAGTGGCAAAGCTAATATTGCACTCTAGAATTCATGGCTAAAAACAATAAGGTATGTAAAGAGAGATACTTCATTTTGATAAATAATAAAAGCCACCAAGAAAATAAAATACTCATGATTTTTTATGTAGAAAGATATGGCATTAAACTATATAAGGCAAGGGGTGCCTGGGTGGCTCAATGGGTTAAGTCTCTGCCTTCGGCTCAGGTCATGATTCCACGGTCCTGGGATTGAGCCCCACATCAGGCCCTCTGCTCAGCAGAGAGCCTGCTTCCTCCTCTCTCTCTGCCTGCCTCTCTGCCTACTTGTGTTCTCTGTCTGTCAAATAAATAAATAAAAAATCTTAAAAGAAAAAAAAAAAAAAAGAAAAGGCTATGCAGGATTTGAATAACAAAATTAAGACTTTAATTAATAAAATGAAGAACTTTGTAATCAACAGATGGGAAATATATGTTCTTTTTAAACACCCATGAAACACTTAATAAAATTAATCAGGTATAAGGTAACAAAGATATTCTTTATAATTCAGAATCCATATGCTATAAAAATTAAACCTATTAAATTAGATATTAGCAACAAAAGATGATCTCAAAAAATTCTAACCATGCAGAAAATTCAAAACATTCTTCTAAATTATTTTTAGAATTAAAAATTAAATCATAGATTATTGAAAGCAAATAAAAATGAAACTTTTATTAGTAAAACCGTTGGGATGGAGCCAAAGCAATAACCTGAGGAATATTCATAGTTTTAATAAGTTTATTAACAAAAACACTTGCAAGTATATGAACTAAACATACAACCAAAAAAGATTAAAAAGAACAGCAAAATGAGTATTTTAGGAGTTGTTACACCAATAAATTTGAAAAGAAATAGATGAATTTTAGGTAAACACATATCAGCAAAATCTACATGAGGAGAAATCAGTAGAATAGATTAATAATCAACAGAGAAATGGAAAGGGTAAAACAGTAAAAAAAAAAAAAAACTTACTCTAAAAAAAGTATTAAATCCAAATAATTTCATGGGCAAATTCTATCTAAATCTAACTTCATTAAACTGAAAGTTCACATTTTATCTAAACTATTCCTAAATGTAGAGAAAGTTGGAAAGCTTCCATTGTTTTCCATGAAACTAACATAGCTCTGACAAAATATTTGTGGTACAGTCCTGTTTATCACATCAACAAGATACACACTTTTATATATATGTTTGCATGTAGATTGCAAAAGTTCTCCAATTTTACCCACCAAACCGTTATTGGTGAGCCGTCAAGGTGACATTATGAGGAGGAAAAGTAAGAGGGCCAAGTTTTTTTCAACTGTATTTAATTCTGTACTGTTTGAAAGTTGTAAAGGACATACATTACTTTGACAGTTTAGAAAACCATTTTAAGCCCTCATATATTCGTATATTAAGCCCTCCATTTAGAAAGGCTGGCAGCATGGATATTCTGGATCTGTATTCAACACTCTGCTAAGGGCAAATCAGAATTTTTAGGTTAAACCACTTCAGCTGAGCTTAGATACGGCAGCCTAGAAGAAAGAGTAACTTTGGGGAAGTTTTTGGGTTCCTTGTTATCAGGTTCCCCATCTCCAAATTGGGGACAATAAGAGTAATTAGCCAGTAGTGTTGTCACGACCATTAAATGAGATAGTATGAGATGCTTACATATGGTATATTTTTAATAAATGGTGGGTTTTATGTACATCATCAGCCGCATGGACATTCAGATTTGGTAAGAATTCTCGGAGATCACCGGGTCCACCCCTCTACTTCAGATATATTAACCCTGCCCTGTCCAGTTTGATAACTGCCATCCACATGTACACTTTAAATGTGGGTTTTCCAAATGGAGGGGGACCAATCAGGATTATAAAGACTTCGTTTAGGGAATGTAAACTATCTCAGAAATAATGCTTATATAAATTACACGTTGAATTGATAATTTGGGGAATAACTGAGTTAAATAAAATATATTATGAAAATTATATATTCATATTAGAAAATTATATTTTCATATTAGAAAATTTGCAATTACGTACGCAGCTCACTAGATTTCCACAGCACGGTGCTGTGTTCACCACCACTAATAAGGGCTCTCAGACTCTATTCTCTCCACTGAGGGCAACTCACCACTTCTGGGGAAGGACAGCACCAGTGATTGGGAAGTCCTTTGTATTATGTAAGCTGATCTTCCTCTGATCTCTCCTTGTGGGGCGTGGGGCTGCCTACCAGAGACACACAGGCAACCCCTCCTTCCCAGGACAGATCTTCACAAGAGACTCATGAACGAGATAGTTTATGAGAAGACATGTTTTGAAGTAGGAAGTGTATGCAAACATAGGCAGGACTATGCTTTCTGGTGTAGAAAGTTGCACAGAACTTTGAGAGGTTCCTGCATTTTTTTTAACCTGTTACGAGGCATTAATTTTGACCTGGTTCCAAATTTTGAGGGAAGTCCTCGACCTTCACTGTGCCTCCCAAGGGCACTCCCAGTTGGACTAGTAACTTGGAGAGCAATACTCACCGAGTCCAGGTAGCACCCCGAGCTCTGCAGGCTGTGCCGATTGTCGTGTACAGAGAAGGGGAAGTTGTTATTTACTGCTTGCTGGAAAAGATCGAGGGAGGAGATGAAAAGACACACATCAGGACCCCAACATGCTTTCAGAACCCACACACAGCAGCATGGAAAGAAGACCGAGGAAGCAAAGGGACATTATGTAAGAGAGAAGCCCATTACTGGAAAGGAGCAAAAGGCCCAGGGCAGTGAGGTCACAGGGGTGCGCACCAACTCAAGGCTTTAACTCAACGTCATTGGTGACCTTGCAGAAAATCATAAGAATCCTCTTTTTTTAAAATATTCATATATTTAATTTTTTATTAATTATTTTTATTAACATATAATGTATTAAAGATCCTCTTTCAAAACTCCTTCTTTGGAGGCAAAGAAGGAAAAGCATATTGGTTTGTGGAATTGAAAGCTGGTAAGGACCTTTGAGGCCATCAAGACCAAACTCCTTCATCTGACCAATAAGGATTCTGGTAGACCAGAGCCCCAGCCCAAATAGGCAGTGAGAATTAGCTAAGGGTGAGGTTCACACCGGCTTCCCCTTAGCCCACTCTATGCCCCTGAAGTTGCTCACAAACTGGCCGGGGAGGCAGAATGGGCTCATTCATGATCTGTGAGGTGTAACCAAAGGTGATGTTCCTTGTCCACAGATGAGCCTAACCTATTGTCTGGACCAGGAGGGAGTTCGTCTAGAGAGTATTTGGGGTGTTACAGGGACCAGGTTTCAAGGTGGAATGCTACCTGCATTTAGGGAGCGGGGGTGACAAAGGAGTAGTTCCTTCCGAAGAAGCGCCAGAAATGCCAGTGGGGCTGCCCCCGTGGAGAGCCACAGGGACGGGCGGCCCAGGCCCGCACTCCGGACTCACCTTCTCCCGAACTTTGTAGATTGGTGGTAGCTTCCCCTCCACTTGCCGAGACGACCGTGGGCGGTGGGGCTCCTTTAGCATAGCGCTTGTGCTGGATTCTGGTGTCTTCTGTGTTAGTCCAATCTGAGGGAACTGGAAAACCAGCGCACGCCATGATTAAAACCAGACACACTGTGTCTCAGAGCGAAGTATCGGGGCTTCCTCCGTGATGTGATTAAAATGCCATTTGGGTGCTTCTGGTGTGCAATGGAAATGGCATAATTTTTGTAATTTTCAAGTATTCTTTCCAAGACAAAAAACACTGTAATGGCCCCAGGTCATCCCTGCCAGCTGTTTCCAGTTACCGGGGCCACCCCCACTGCACCCGAGCCTGGAAATGCTTCCGCCCTGGTAAGGGGCCTGTGGCCTGTGAGCGCCAGCATGGGCCCCCCGAGGAGGAACCCCCCAATTGGGGGCTAAGGGTTCAGCCGGCCTCCTGCAGGGGGAGGTGGTGCTAAAACCCAGTTGAGTCTCCACTAAGAAGGTAGATAGGGGATAGGATACAAAGCTTAATAATAAAGATGATTTGGGGAGGCTGCTGGTTTCTCTCCATGAACACACGGCAAGGAAACAGGTCTGGGCAGTGGGAGGAATTCCCCAGAAGGGCCTCCGCCCACCCAACAGAGAGCTCTGGGCATGGGATGACCTCTCAGAACTGTCCTGAGCCAGGGTGAGGGGCCTGGGCCTTCCTGCCTGCTCATGGATCAGTCACCAAGTGTGGGTTGCTCTAGAAAGAGGGGTGACCTCGAGGAGGCGGCTGCTTTCCGCCAAGGCAGCCCTAGTATCAAAAAACAGAGGAGGTTCTGGTTGGGGAAGAAGTATAATTTGGTGGTTGGGTCACACACTATAGATCAAAGGTCCTGAGTCCAATCCCGGCTTTCTCTCCTGTACGGTGAGCCTGATGTGAGACACTGAATTTTCTAAGCCCCCATCTCTTTATCTGTAAAATGGGAATAATAATACTTATTTGACAGGGTAGCTGAGATTGAAAGGGAAAATGCATGTACCAGAGAGTACCCTGCACCTGCTAGCAGATTCTAGCTTTGCTCACAGCCCTCACCTCCCTGTCCCCTCCCTAACCCCCCGCCACACTTCAGGCCCTTGCTCCCTCCTTCCTGCTGGATTACAAGGAATTGAGCCAACACTGCCATTCTCCCTCGTTCCTTCTCCCGTCACATCTAACTGTGTATGCAGGTGGCTTCCGTTCACTGCCTGCACGGAGTGTGTTCAGTATGTTACTGTTTCTGGAAAAAGGTGGAGACGTTACACCCTACACGTGGTGCCCTGGGTGGGCTCTCCTCACAGCAATGAGAAGTAAGGGGCTAGGTGACACGCAGCCACTGAGCCATCTCTTAAACGCAGTCCTGAGTGGAAAAAAGAAAACCAGAAGGAGACCTATAACCCAACACCATTTCTGTAAATAAAGAATCCATGCACACAAGACAAGACCTGATTTACAGAACCCATCCCGATGAAAAAACTCCCAGGACACAGTTTTGAATGACTACAGGAATGAGGATCAGGGCAGTGAAAAACTATACACCAGTGCCAGGCCAGCACCCACCCGGAGCCCCAACCAGTGCCCCAACCAGCATCCTAACCAGCGCCCAGGCTCTCTGGGGGACCTGCCCAAGGAGGGAGGGAGGAGGGACCTGGAAGGAGGAAGGCTTTCTTTCACCATCCTGCTCACCATCCTGCTCACCATCCTGCTCACCACCCTGCTCACCATCCTGCTCACCATCCTGCTCTACTATTCAAATGTTTCTTAACCAAGTGCAGCGTTACATTACTCTTCTCCACAACAAAAATAATTATATCTGTTTCTGATTACAGTTGTAATGCATATTCATGGTTTAAAAAGATTCCAACATAGAAACATAAGGAAGTCTTTCTCATACATCCCTGTGGGCATGAACACCGTGTCTGTGTATGGATGGATGTGTGTAGAGACAGAGATCTTTTTGCATACATAGGGTCATATCATACATGTGGTTTCTAGAGATCATGTGTGCCGATTTATGGAAAAGTAACTTTTGATTCTTTTCTCTCCCTCCTTTGGTCGCCCGGCATGACAGTATCCACGGCCGAGGGCGCATGTCCACAAACTCTGACCCCTGCAGACGGGCTTCAATTGGTTTAAAAAGTTGAACCATAAGATGCGTCCTGTGCTGCGGTTTTTTGCTTTCCCACTTAACAAGGTACCCTAGACATTTTCCCAAGCCAACCTATATGTTTCTGACTCATTCAGTTCTATTTTGTAATGTTCTAAAACAATTCTTTTTCCAAAGTAAATAAAAAATACAAAGCGCCTCCAGACCCATAACCTTTCCTTGCTCCCTTTCTCCGGTCTGGCTATGTCAACACTCCTGTCTGGGCGGCTACAGAAAAGCAGGCGGGGGTGGGAGTCATTCTAGCATCAGGAATGAGCCTTTTTCCCAGCTAAATGACAGCCGACTTGAGTTCATTTGTATGCTGGACGTCTAAGGACTAAATCACTAGGGGAAAAAAAAGTCTCTAGCATTTTAATTTCACTCTTTTAAAATATATATTTAATGGTGATAACATGATAACTGTGAAATAAACCCTTCTGGTGGATATTGTAACCATGAAATATAGCTTTTTAACTAGTTGGCAGTGAAATTTTTGCTGCGTTCACTCACACAATGACTGCAATATTAAACAGGAAGGGAAAAGTGTATGAAAAAAGCTTTTCCTGCCCGGCAACAGCCAGATTACAACCAGCAAGGTCAACTGCAAAATGACTGTCACCTTTAATGTGGCAATTATTGTCATCCCCAGTGGGCTGCTGCTGACTCAAAGCCAACGATTTCTTGAATTTTCCCAACTGGCCTGCAAGTTGCTTTGGGAAACTTCATGATCAGCACTATTCTTTTTATGCTCTGAGCAGCTGGCAACAGAAGGGACCCACCCCAAACACTCAAATCAGGCTTTGGCCAGCAATGCCTTTGCCCCCAAGCCCTGGCTCCAGGCACAGTCCTGGGATCACAATATCTCCCCAAACTCCCTGGCAATGAAATTGACCATGTGACCCAATGAGATCAAAGAGAAATCTGTAGGGCAGGGCTCTGGGATAGTCTTGTTTTCCCCCCATGAAAAGTGACAGAATTAGCCAACAGGTGCCTTCCATCTTTTCGTCCACTGACTTCCCCCTCTTTTACCCCCCCGAGTTAAACAGCCCCACACCAAGGATGACATGAAGGAAGGCTGAAAAGGACCGGATAACCTCCAAGAGCATCTGTCCCAGCCCCGAACTGCCTCCTTCTGAATTTCTTGTTGCTTGAGAAATACAAACCCTTATTTGGTTCACTGTGGTCAGCTTTTTATGATTCCTGCTCAAACACAATTGTCGCTGATAGAGAGGAAGTTACTTAGTCTGAGAAACTTGCATTTTTCTCTTCAAGACTGACTCCTGTTACGTAGTTCATCCTATTTCTCATTTTACTTTGGTTGCCAGGAACCTCAGAGCCAAATCTGATGATATTTTATAAATTGCAGTCACGTAAGTCCGATGGCTGGTGTATATTACATATCTTCCCAGTCTCAGCCTTTTATTCTTAAATGTGTCCAAACTGATTCTGAATTTTTATTTTTTTATGATTTCCTGCTTTATTGTGAATATTTTCTATACATTACTGTAAATCTTTGAGGAATGAAGCAGGGTATACAAGAAAAAAATATAGGTGTGTATGTATAATATTAAAATACAGAATAGTTCACAAGTATTGAGTGGTTACTCTTTTTGTGTGCACCATACTAAGCTCTCTATTGAATGGTCTCATGATCTGCGCAATAGCCCTATAACCTTGGTACACTATGCTCCCATTTAACAGACAAACAAACTGATTTAAGAGTAAGCTGTTTAGTCAAGATCACATCCAGGTGGGTAAAGTTAGTTTTTGTCGTTTTTTTTTCTTTGAGATTTTATTTCTTTTGAGAGAGAGGGAGAAAGAAAGAGTGTACAAGCAGAGGGAGGGACTGAGGGAGAAGGAGAGAGACAATCTCCAGCAGACCCTGCACTGAGTGGAGAGTCTGACTGGGACCTCGATCTCATCACCCTGAGACCATGACCTGAGCAGAAACCAAGAGTCGGACACCTAACCAAATGAGCCACCTGAGTACCCCAGGAAGTTAGTTTTTTAAAGCCTTTAGATTGAAATGTTCTGAGGTGTTTTCTATTTTTCCCTTTCTTTTTAAACAAAGAGTGTTAACTTTTCCACGTATTACAGCTCTAATGCAATCAGTAGGTAAAAAGACAAAGATCCCAGGACCCCTGGAGTTTACATTCTCGGAGTGGATATCATACAGTAGATTACATGGTATGCTGCAAGATAGATATTATAAAAAAAAAGAAAAACAAAAAGAACACACAACATCGATGGCTTCGTGGACACTCACGAGAGCGCTGAGTGTTTTACACACAAGAGTTGTTTCATGCAATCCTTCCAAAGACACTATGAGGGTCTATTTCACAGCTGAAGAGACTGAGGTTAGGGAAGTGATTCCTCAAGTGATGCCACGTGAAGTAGCAGCAGCGGGGTCTAGACTCGGGTCTGTGACCTTGACCACACCCACGTGGACTGAGAAAGGCCAGAAAAGCCACCATCTTTCTTACCCATCTTCCATCCTTATCTAAAGCTGGGTTGAAGCGTCTCCCTTTGGCCATTTTCTGCAGGAAGCGAAAGTGCCTGAGGTCGTCTCCCTGACATCTTCACTGCCTCAGAAACTCTGTCATCTGGAAGATACTCCCCCTCCTTGCTCCTGACCTTCAGCCTCTACCAGGAGGGGAGGGTCCAGGGGACCCACCGTTGCCATAGAATCAGAGCTCTCATCACAATGGGGGAGGATGGTGGGGCTTCTAAGCCCTCAGAGGGTTCCTGCCAGGGTCCTTACACTTGCTGTTCCCCAAGGTGGAAGGCAGAGCTGCGGAACCCCTTTAACAGGTCAGGCCAGTGGGGACAAGACAGCCTGAAGATAACAGCAGACTTTTGTCCCCTCTGAATCCTTGAACTGGTGACATTGAGTAACCATCTGTCCCAACTTCTTAGTTGCCAGGGAAGTGAACTGAATCCAGGCAGGGGATGACCTTCTCCTCGGCGGGATTGTGACACCCAGGCCCCAGGGCTCCCTCCCTGTCCCAGCTCAGATCTCCATCCCAAGGGCCCCTGCTGCTGGCTCACCTTAGGACACGCCACTGAGGCCACGAGGAAGCAACCGTTGTGAGCAATCGTGAAACACTGGGTGCCGGGCCGAACTGAATGCTTTCCTGTGTTTCTGTCTTATTTACACCGCACAAGAACCTTTGGCATTTACAAATGAAACACGGGCCACGCAGCCAACAGAGTTGGCACCGGGTCGAAGGATGGCTCCAGAGCTCACGAGCCTTCCCCAGGGCCAGCTCGCCTCCCCGGGGTGCACAGGCTGCCCCTGAGAGCTGGCCTTTCTCTCTGAGCCCAGATACCCAGACCTGCCTCTCTCCTACTCGGCAATGTGATTTCTGCTCCTCTTGCCCTCTTTCTCCTTTCTGAGATGCTCTGTCTTCATGGCTTTCTTGGTTATTCCATGAACTGAGAAAAGTAAACATCTGGAAGAGAATCTGTCCAGCACCTTCTCATCCCCTAATCACCAAACTGGGCATTCGCACAAGATTTGCCATGTCGGTGACACGGGACCTCTCCCCCCGCCAGCGCTGGTGGCCTAGAGAGGTGTGCTCCTGGATATGAGGCCTGGGGTCGCACCGTTCTCTGGTGGCCACAAGGCCAGAGTCCTGCAATAGGGGTGGAGGAGAGAAAGACGGAGGGCAGCATCGTCCTGTGCTGGGGATCCGCTGTGCCAGCTCCAGACCGACAACCCTGCCACGCAGGGACAGGCAGGCCCCCTGGGTTTCTGCTATCTGCTGACCGCCCCTGAGGTGAGGCTCCCTCTGCTTCTCACCAGTCCGCTGGCTGGCCTTCTTGCAGCCCGGAGGTGGTGTCTGGGCTCCAGGCGGCAGGGTGGACAAAAGGGCTTGTCCCAGAGTGTGGGACTGGACCGGTCCCGACCCTGGGTTCATGGTATGCTCTCCTTGCTGGCTCGGCAGCTTCTTTCCAGGGAAGCGTTCCACCTGCTGCTGTGAAACGCTCCCTCCCAGGAGCCGCAGCTCCGTCCCATGGTCATGCCTCAACTGAAGAGAGGCTGCCACCTAGGCTTTGTCCTGGTGGGGTATTCTTCCAGCTGGCGCTCCATCACCAGGAAAAGACAGAACAAGCTCCTAGGACAAGCAAGGCCTCTGCCACCCGGATGGGTGTGAAATGCTCTGATCTGTCATCTGGACGGCCCTGACTTCCAGCAAGGTCAGGCAGGAGGCGTGTGCCGACTACTCCTCAACACGGCGGGGACAAAGGCAGTAGACGCCATGAAAGCACTTTGTAAACTGGAAAATACTTTGCAAAAATAGGGAGGGACCTATGCAAAAAGCCCGTCAGTTTTGACTAAGTATTTTCCTATCCGCTAGTCATTGCTGCATAGGACTGTTGCATGTGTGCCGGTGGTTTCCTTCTGGACGCCTTCCACGCGCCAAGTCATTCCCACCCATCTGCCCCCCACTCTATGCCCTGGTCACTGGCCTGCAAAAAGTACATCACCCGTCCCCACCCTTTGGCTATAGTTGGACTCACCCAGTAGGAAGAACCAGTGGGACCTGGGAGGGCAGGAGAGCAGGGCGCAGGGTGCCGGTCACTGGTTAACAACCAGCTCTCTGGGGAAGTCTGATTTGTAGGGGTGTTTATCAATTTCCATGGTATAAATACTTCTACTGTGATTTTTAACCTAACACCAGGACACCCCATGGGTCAAAGGATTGACCTCAGGCTCCCTCCCTTCCAGGCCACACTTAGGAAGAAGCTGTGTTGTTGGATGGACACCTACCACTCCGGTCAGTCTGGCGGCCCCTCTCCCATAGCCCCCGCTCTTGCTGTCAGCAGCGACCTCTCCCCACCCCTTTGGCCTTGGAGCAGGCAAGGCTCTGGGCTCTCATGGGTCCTTGTCATCCCCTGAAACCTGCCCACGTCTCTAGAAGGAGATCCTTCATGAGACTGTGTTCTGTCTTGGAGTGGGCCATCTGGTTCCTGCGGGGACACAGACAGGGGCCCACGCAGGCATGAGCCATAACCTCCACCTACAGAGGAGGAGACGGAGTCTCAGACAAGTGGAGGGACTCCCTGCAGTCACACAGCTAATACGTGGCAGAGCCCGAACTAGACCCCAAATGTCCTGAGGCCAAGTTCAACGCCAGCAGGTGCTCTTTCGGCTGCTTGTCCATGACTCTGCCAAATTATTACGCAGTGACTCCGAGGAGGATCGCTGTAACTCCCTTTCTTTAATTGGCCTAAAACAAGGCCCATCGAAATTCCGACCTCTTGGCCAAATGCCTCTCTCTGGTGACCTCTGGAGGTCAAGGCCAAAGGGCTGAGGTCACGGGCTGCTGGTGGCCCTGGGCAGCAGAAGCGAAGCAGGCAGCACCGCACGCGTGATGGGGAGGGGGGACACCCGTGCGGAATGTGCTGCTCCCGCAGCCGGGACCTGAAAGGAAAGCAATTGGGACGGGAGAAGCCGGACTTGGAGTTCGAACGTCCGAAGCAGCGCCGTTCCCAGCTCGGCCTTCCACGGGCACTCCCGGCCTCCGCCAACGGAGCAGAAAATGTTTTAGAACGGGAATCTCATTTCTAAATACACTTTGCATCTCCTCCGTCTTCAGTCATCCGCTCTGTCAAACAAGGACTATGATTGCCAGTTAAGGTGTGTTTCCATTTTTTCCCTTTGAATGATTGCTCAAAATTCTAACAGATTTGTCCAAGGAAGTCAAAACTGAATAAAGAACACCCTGACAGGAAAAATAAAATCCCACTTCTCTTCAGCTAGGATTTCTCAGTCAGAGATTGGGGCAGGGCTGCTGCTTGGTGGTGCTATTATTATCTGTAGAGTTTGGAGTTACTGGCCTGAGCTTTGTGACCCTCTGCAGTTCACACACAGGTCCCAGAGCGCGCAGGCACCCGAGTCACTGGGGCCAAGGACAGCAGCGATCCACACACCCTCCTGTCCTGAGCTCTGCCTGTGCTGGGCCCCTGCCCGGAACACAGGGGCCAAGAGCATGCTAGATACCCTCCGCACAGACACTAGTGAGTGTGTGACCGTATTTATTCCGTCAGTCAACAAAGATTTACCGGACATCCACTGTATGCCAGTCCTGTTTCCGAATAGCACCAAGGCAACCACCGACATACAGGAAATGGCAAATTTATCCGTTTGTCTAAGGATCAGTACCCCCCAATTATTGGTGAACTGAGAACTATTTTCAGCAAACTATCTACATTTGCAACAAATTGTTTTGCTCAATTTTTTTAAAGATTTTATTTGACAGAGATCACAAGTAGGCAGAGAGGCAAGCGGGGGGGGGGGGCGGTGTGTGGGGGAAGACTCCCTGCTGAGCAGAGAGCCCGATGCGGGGCCCCATCCCAGGACCCTGAGATCATGACCTGAGCCCAAGGCAGAGGCTTAACCTACACTGAGCCACCCAGGAGCCCCTGCTCAAGTTTTTTTTTTTTGACTTAACTGTTGTTGTGTACTTTGACTTTTAGATTTTGCATATCTGAAGTGTTAAGGAGTTTGGGGAAGGTAGATGAGTCTCTCTTGCATGCATTTCCAGTGCAATAGGCCATTCCTTGTTAAATTAATGACGGGAGAGAAATCTTTTGAGGGAGAGAAAGGGGTGGGACTAGGGGCGCTCTGCAGACATGCTCTCACGCATGTGTGCATTCACGTCCACCTGAGACGCCCCCACAAACTCTCGGACCTGCCCATAGGGGCGTCTTTCCGGTGTCACTCTGCTAGATGAATGTTTCTTCTTCGCGTCGACATCCACAAACCCTGCGCAACTTCACTTCCGTCTGCGTGTAAAATGTTGCACACTGAGAAATTCTCAGGCATCTGCCAGACATTACAAAACATATTTTCATTTCATCCCATGAAGGTAAACTATCTGGGTTCTTTCTGCAGATAGCAACCAGATCAAGGTGACTTGACTACACTTTTTATTACGATTCATGATTTGTATGGTACTGATGGACATTTTAATGGACGCACAACACGTTTGCACACCGTCTGGAAAAGCACTCTTGCATCTGTAATGGAAGCACATTTTGGGTTGCAACCCTATGCTGCAGTCTCTGGAAAATTAACTGCATCTCTCTCCCTTCTGCTCAAGAAAACAATTCAGTGGATCCAGACGGCTAAGACTCTCTGAAAAACAAAAAGAACTTCACCAACTGGGAAGTTTATGGAATTGAAAGGCAGATGCGAACTCACTGTAACGTTTACAAAAACCCTTGACTCTGCTAACGGGCCTGATACCCCAAATTCAAGTTACAGGGGACATTGTCATTGTAAGGACCGAACCATTTTATTATCTTGCCGAGACATGAATTGCCATAAACCTTTCAAATGGTTTCCAGAGAAGCTTTTGGGTAATGGATACTTTGGAGACTTGGTCAGTCAGAGAAGGGCCACCATCTGGCAATTGTGCTGGAGACGGTGACGGACGCAGTCAAGTCCGCCTCTGTCCTCATGCAGCCGACCCTCCTCTCGACAGAGACATTGCCACACAAACAATTGCTTGTGACTCAGAGAGGCACGGGGGGCCCCTGAACTGTGTAACAGAGGGACCTGAGTGAATGTGAAAGGCTCCCAGGGCTGCGAGGAAGACGTGGAGAGAGAAACAAGGGCAACGGGCCAGGGAAGAGGGCGTGAGGGACAGACAGACAGACATCCTGGTGGCCTGGTGGTGGGCGCAGCTTGGCTTGCTCTGGAAAAGGAAGGGAAGCCAGTGTGGCCTCGATGCCCGTGGGACAACACCGGTTGGAGCAGAGGTTGGAGGGAGGAGCAGAAGGCAGACCCCTCGGGGCGTCCGGGCAGTCCAGAGCGGCGCACAGGCACCTGCCCTCCTGTCCTTGACCGGACAGCCAACGTCTCCAGGAGGCAGAGATCCACGGAACAGGCAGCAATAGCCTTAAAAGCCTCTTGAGGACTTTGGCTTTTTAAAGAAGAGCACCTTAGAAATGAGACGTGCCCGAAATGCCCCGGATGCGTGGCGCTTACTCTTCCTCCAAATGCTGAAAGAGACGAGCGGAAACCTGCAGTTCGGAGCCCGTCTCTCCCCTCGTTGGGACCGTTATGTCTGTTTCCACGCGTGCGTCTGCGGGTTGGCAGAGGTGGACGCCGAGACGAGGCGCTTCGCTTTCGCCCCCTGGAAAGGCAGCTGCTCCCGGCCCCTCGCACTTCGCATGGGAGAGCCCTCCGGAAACACGGCCTAAGAGACAGCAGTAATTACAAGCGTGGTTCAAAACGGAGAGCACTAAAATGGAAAATGCCAGCCTCCAGAATCGTGGAGCGAAACGGCAAAATAAATATCTATTTTTCAGCTGAAGAGAAAATGAGCAGTGTCTCGGAACGCGACGGAAAGTTCCTCTCGGCCCCAGCCGGCGCGGGAAGCAGCGGAGGCAGGGTCCCTACCCGGAGAAGAGATCTGTGGGCCTTTTCAAAATCCCCTTTATCCTCTTCTTCTGTCCTATAAAACAGAATGGAGATTTCATCAACTTGGCAGGAAATTGCGAGCTAATAAAAGAGCCTTGTTACAGAGATAATAAGAAGAGAAAAGTCATAAAAGACAGACTTGAGCTCGGTTCTGGCCTTAGGCCCTCCTTCCTCGGCTCGGCGGGGACCCGAGGTTCATCAACTCAGTTAATGGTGTGGATGGCCACCAATCTGTCCTTCCTTGCTCCTCCTGCTCTTTCTTCACATTCTGGGACATTTCCGCCCCTAGGGGTTGCCTTGCAAAGGCCAACAGGAAATCCATATAGCAGGAAGCCTTGCCTTGTCGCCTCCCGCACACGTGTCACCTGTTCATTCGCTCAGTAAATGACACCCTGATGGAGGAACCAGACAGGATTCGGCATTGAAGCCATCGTCAATAAACCCCTTCACCTGAGGCAGGACAGCTTATTCCTCGTATCCTTCTGCTCCCTCTCTGGCTTCCAACCTATCTTGTCACCAAAACACCTGTCATCTCTTTTTCCCCTACTCCTCTCCAGGCCCCGGGCCTCACGTTGGAGTTGATGAGAAATGCAGGTTCTCAGGTCCCTGCCCAGACTACTGAATCAGAATATGCACTTTCACAAGACTCCTAGGTGATTCGTGTGCACGTAAAAATTTGACACGTGCCACGCTAGAGAGTCAGACGCACGTGAGACCCATCTGAGCCATGGGTTCGGAAAGCCCTGCGGGCACATTTGATCTCACACCTGCGGATAAACACTGCAGCCTAATCCCTGGACAATGGCCACTGTCCTGTGAGATTTTGAAAGATTCAGAAGCCAAACAGGAGGCTTAAAGAGCTTACATTTACCCAGGTTTTTCTTTGGGTGCCCCAACCCTTTCCAGACGGTGCCATACACACAGACCTACAGAGTGCTTGACGTGGAAGGAGGCAAGTGAATGATGTTCTTTCCCGGAGGACCCTCAGACACATGCTGTTTCTTTGCACAGTTACATAAACATACTGCACTGTGGTTGTCTTAATGTTTAATTTAGATTGCTGCCCCATTGATTCAACTGTGGCTCGGGCAAATGAGAGTGAACCAGATTCATGGCTCCGCCGTGCCACGGTCCAGTCGTCCTGCCTCTAAGAGAATGACCACATCAGGGCCGTGCGCCTAATTAAGCACTTAGTCAATAACCCACTCCCTCTGGACTGAGCCATTTGCTTTATCCATTGCGGGAACGAGATCAAGCTGGGCAGTGAGTGTGGGTAATTCATGCAGGAAGAACTCATTTTAGGTGAGGGCGGATTGATTGGAATTGGCTGTTTCAGAGTCCGAGTTGGAGAGAAAGCGCCTTCCCTCCTCGGGCGCTTCCAGCAACTTCACAAACACGAGGTGAGGCTTGAAAGTCCAGCCTGCCAGGGGTACACGGTACACCCCCGAAGGGCCAGCCGGACCTGGCCATGGTGGCCCCAGAGAGCTGGGACCCCAGAGAGCTAGGGACAGACGCCCCAGATTGCTGGGGACAGACGCCATCATTGGTATGCACACAGCTGGCTGCTGTGGGACGTCTGGAGCCGTTCTGTGTCCGATAAGAACTCTGCATTTTTATCTGAGCTCTCGAGACAGCTTATTGACTGCACTGTCTTACTGTATGGCACATAATAACATTGTTAGGGGAAATGTCAGCGAAGGCACTGAAGGGTGGAAAACACAAAATCAAATTTCTCCTATGACAATGGCTTGAATATTTGTTGGGTTTTCGCTTCCACCAAATGAGGCTGCGGGTTCTTTTCAGGCTGATTCAATCGGCCCCTGACCAGTGTTCGTCCGGCCAGCCTACCCAGCAGTCAGCACATTTTAACAAGCCATCCGCTCATCCTCCTCTCAGAGAGGGGTCTGGAACAGGCGGACGCTGTCCCAGTCTCTTCACAGAGAAATCATTTTCATAACATCCTGAGCATCCCAAGCCTTCATGGTATATTCTTTCATGAGCCATCTGCTGGGGTGGATGCATCCCTAAGACATCTTCTTTCGCTGGCATAATTAAAAGAGATTCTCCTCTTTCGAACGTTGTGTTACATTTACATTCAAAGTTATTTTGCTCTTTCTTTGCCCTTGCCCTCAAGGAATTGTGGGAATTCAAGTTAATAGGCTTTTAATGGCTCTGTGATAACTGTGATTATAAACTGTGAATCAGATCGGGAGAGCATTGGAGTTCAGCAGCATCTCGTGCAAAGACACCACCGTTCCTTTTGATCCTTGGTTGAAATTTGGTTTTTACTGTTCAGATGCCACCAGCCCCTAAGGGGGAAAAAATTATCTTTACGGATATCTCATTTGTTTCACAATTGCTTTGATAACAATTTTAAAGCCTTTCCACGTCTTCCTTTTGATATATTAGCAGCATTTAGAAACATATCCTGTTGCTAAAAATTAAGTCTACAATTGCATTTCCTGCTTCCTTTTTGAGGGGAAGATGCTGAATTTATTTAAAACACATGCAACATGTTGGACACACACACACACACACACACGCTCCACACACACACGCACGCACACAGTCTTCAACTTTTCACTGCCAAATATTTAGAAATAAATTTTTACTGTGTTCTCTGAACATATAATTACTGCTTTGAGGCTAGTTAATGAAAATATACTTTTCTTTGAAACATATTGGCTCTACTAAATGAGCCTTTCCTTGTGAGTCTACAGATGAATTGATTGTGAGCCTCCTTGAAAAAAAAAAAAAGAAAAGGCATTCTGATCATTGTTGCCAGATGTCTCTAGCAAGCCTGCCAAGCTGGGGCTAGAAACGCAGCCTCAAAATAGTAGGCATGGGATTGTCCCATCAGCCAATTAGGGCCCTGAGAGCAAATTAGCTCTCGCTTCCCATTGGCCAGAACATCTGTGACCTGCACATGGACAGCCCAGGGAGGTTCTAGTGAGCATCCCCCACTCTGGCCAGTCGCTGCTGGCATCTGTAAAAGGCCACAAATGGCAGTCAGTCCATGGATTTTAGAAACTGCCCTGTTGAACACCTCAGTTTACTTCCTAGGAAAATAGCCATGGCCATCCCTGGAGACCAGAGCATTTTCTAGGCAAAGTAATACCCACGGTCTGAATAATTGCATGGGGCAAAGCCCTCACTAAAGTTATTCTCTAGAGACAAGGTCTCAGTCTCAGAGAAGTGGGGGCCCTTACCTACAGGGCCCCCGCCTTGGGGGAGAAGTCAACTAGATTTGTTCAGTGGGAAATCTGTAAGAGTGAAAGCTCCGTAACCCAGCAGCAGACAGCACAGCGCTGCCTTCTTGAATAACCATCATCTCAAACTGGAAATTGCAGTCACCATCAATTTTAAAAGACACATTTCAGCAAGAAGCCATGGGAGACATGGAACCCTAAAGACCAGCTCATCTGTAAGGAACAAAGCAAAGCTGTGGGATTCTCATCCACAAAGGTCAGCTCTTGGCAGCATATGCCCCACTGGGCAGCCAGGAGCTCTTTAGACGCCATTGCAGGACTGGCATCAGGACCAGAATTAAGAAACTACTATTGGCAGCAAAGACTAATTTGGTAGCAACAGCTCCCTCAAAAATATCTGTATCTTATGATCCAGCAATTTTACTTCTGAAAATTTACCCCAAGAAACGACCCATATATTTGCATGAAGATTTATCCCTAAGCGAGCTCGTGATACTATGTGTTTGAGAAAAAAAATTGAAACATAAAGTTGAACCCAATGCAGTCATGAAAACCACAGAATGACACAGAAAGGTTTACATCACATTGTTCATTTAAAAAGAGCACCTGGGTGGTTCAGTTGGTCAAGCGTCTGCCTTTGGCTCAGGTCATGATCTCTAGGTCTTGGGATCCAGACCCAGTGGGGCTCCCTGCTCAGTGGGGAATCTTCTTGTCCTCCCTCTGCTTGTCCTACCCACCCCCATGCTCTTGCTTTCTCGCTCTCTCAAATAAATAAATAAAATTTTTAAAAAAGAAAAATAAATACATATATAGAATAATCCTCTTTTGCAAAAATATGTATGCATATTTATAGAAAAATGGAAGGTTACACAAAAAGTTTGAGAATTACTTGAGTTTCTTTTTTCTCTTCACTGGGCTTTTCCAAATGAACATGTATTGCTATCGTGGTTAGAAACGAAATGAAAAAAAAAAAAAAAAAAGAAACGAAATGAGATTTTTTTCAAAGAGCGCATAGGAAAGCAAGTAACATAGGACTGATGTAACAGTTCAAGAGCTAGACAAGGAGAGGGTGTAAAAACTAAACGACAAAAAAACAGTGATGATCTAGGAAGAACAAAGAAGGCCAGACTGGTTTTGGTCAAATCATGAATTTGCACGTGTTCTAGAAAAAGTGTTTCACAGGCAATGCTCCACGTGGCATTAGGTGCCGAAGATGATCGGTGTTCCCTACTCTGGAAGGCTCACCACCTGTCTGAGGAATGCGTCCACATGTCCACCGGAGCACTCGTCTTCCGCCCTCATGGTGGGCAGAGAAGTTCCCCGATCAGTCTCTGTGGAATGTACTTTAATAAGCCCTCCCATTACGGAAAATGAAATCAAATAAAGCTTAAAGTCTGCCGAAGCGTGACACTTGGCCTTAACCCAGACTTTTGAGAGTGAGACCTTGAAGTCCAACAATGAGGAATAACAAAGTTTCGAGTTCCAGCAGCATCCCTGCTGAGATCTTCAAGCAGGAAGGCTAGGACCTGCTCGAATGTCTTCGTGGGTTCCTCTGAACACAACCGTGAAACTTTCAAAGCTTCCGCTCTCAGGAATCAGACCCCAAAAAGCTAGATTTTTCTCAATTTAAGATATATATCCTTTCCATTATGGAAAAGCTTTTAGCATGACTTCTTCAATATCCAGTGTGCATTTTTACAGTAAATAGACCATCTGACAAATTCTTCCGTAAACGGGTTAAAGAAGGCTCCAAGGACACTGGCCAAGTGGTCAAGCCAGGGTTCAGTCCGAGGGAACAGAGGTTCATTTAAAGGGGTATTTATGGGAGACTTGGAGGCAGGAGGCTCTGGGGGATAACAGACATTTGGTGGCTTGCCTCTCTGGCATCCGTCATCACCTTTCTTTCGGCAATAACTCCAATTTCTGCTCCTCACGACCATCAGTCCACCTGGATGGGGCAAGGTGGGGTCTGCCCGTCACTCCAGCTCTAGCCAGTCAGAGCACCACCTTCCCCTGGTGCAACTGTTTGGCTCTGGGTGGGCACAGGATGAAATCAGTCCAATCAAAGCAAAGCAAATTCCATTCTCAAGCAGAGAAAGAATCTCAGTCGTTCCCGACAAATTCGAACCTGAAAGCATCCCTGCCCCCACTTTCCCACCTCGGACCTCAAGAAGGAAGCCAACTCACAGGGCAGACCTGCCTGGGGCGGGGCTGAGGGAATTCTGAGCCTCCCTACACAGGCTGACCTGCACCGGAAGCCAGCGTGCCTCTGCCCTAGCCAGTGCATGAGCCAGGAAGGTTGCCCTCTGTCCGTGAAAAGGGAGGAAGGGTTGAGGGAGAAGCAGAGAAAGACGGCTTGACCTCACAGGCAGAGGGGAGGGGAGGACCCATGGGAAAGGAAGGTGGTGGGAAACAATCTCAAATCCACTTCCTCCAGGATTCGGGGGCCCTCCCTGGGGCCTGGCAAACACCTTCAAAGCCCAGGAGTCTGCTGCCCAGATGGGGGCCGTTTCATATGCCTCCCTGTCATCCATGTTCCTGGCCCATCCCCTGCTGTCCACTGCTACCGAGGACGCCTCACACGCCTGTCACCTTATCTTCTGCAGAGTTTATCTCTTGGTATGGATTCTCCCCAAGAAGGATACTGTAGAAGGCTGAGCCCTGACAGAGGAGAGGTGGGAAGGAGGAATTCCCATTGGCTGGTCTCCACGATCACTCTAAGTACTTGACTCTGATCCCAGCCCCCACACACTCTAGACTCAAACTCTCCCCAAAACACCAACTGCCTCTCCCTGATTTGGCAGATCTCGGGACCTCCTTGACAGCCCCACTGTTCAACCTGCAATTTCTGCTTTCCCTGCGCTTGGCACAGTTGGCCCCAGATGCAAACCCCGAGGACTGAATGACCGCTTCTTGCTCTAAGTGTAGCCTCCTTCTTGTTAACAAAACTTGCTCATTTGTGACCCCTAGGCTCTGTGTTCTGGGCTATGACAAGCAGGAAAAGGAAGCTATCACAAAAACTTGAAAGGAGCAAATGGCAAAAGGGCTACTCATTCAATTTCATTGAACAGAGTTGATCAATTCCATATTTATTTCCCTATTGACCACCATCAATAGCATTAATGGAAAGTTACATATTTTTCTGTTAAAAATAGGCATTCTTGGGGTGCCTGGCTGTCTGAGTCTGCAGAACATGCAATTCTTGATCTCAGGGTTGTGAGTTCAAGCCCTGGGTTTGGTGTAGAGATTACCTAAATAAATAATTTTTTTTTTAAAGGCCTTCTCCTCTGCATCTTTGTTGACCATGTTTTCTGGATTTTAGTGCAGTTGGACTCCTGGGTCTGTAAAATGCCCAACCTCTGTTGTAACCCAGTCCAGGGCAGTAAAGCAGAACTTTAAATGGTGCGTCCAGAATCATTTTTTTTCTGTTCTCTAAGTCATCCTGGAAAGCAAAAGCACCTAAATGCTAACGCCCCAGTATTTCTCTGTATTTCTCAATATTCTCAGTATTTCTCTGAACTGCAGGAAAAAAATCCCAACACTTACAAATGTATAGGCAGCAACAAGAACCCTGGAAAAAGGCCTCAGGATGGCCACTGGCAGCAGCATCAGCCCGTGCTAAGAATGCAGCTCAGGGGGCGCCTGGGTGGCTCAGTGGGTTAAGCCGCTGCCTTCGGCTCAGGTCATGATCTCAGGATCCTGGGATCGAGTCCCGCATCGGGATCTCTGCTCAGCAGGGAGCCTGCTTCCCTCTCTCTCTCTGCCTGCCTATCTGTCTACTGTGAACTCTCTCTGTCAAATAAATAAATAAAATCTTTAAAAAAAAAAAAAAAAGAATGCAGCTCAGGAGTGGGAGGCTGGCTTGCACCCCAACACTGCCACTTCCTAGGTGTGTGATCTCAGGCAACTTTATTCACCCCTTTGTGCTTCACTTTTCTCATCTGCAAAATGGAGATCATTTTTTAAGCACCTGTATCTTTAGGGGGCACCTAGGTGGCTCAGTAGGTTAAGAGTCCAACTCTTGGTTTTGTATCAAGTCCCAATCCCAGAGTCCTGGGATGGAGCCCCAAGTCTGTTTGTCCCTCACTCTTTCCTTCTGCCCCTTCCCCTGAGTGCTCACTCTTTCTCTCTCTCTCTCTCTCTCAAGTAAATAAAGTACCAACATGTTTGGGCTATTGTATTAAAGCCATTGCTAACAGGTGAAAAGCCTAGAAAAGTTCCTGACCCATGATTAGGTGTGAATAAATGCGAGCTCTTTTTACTATATTTTACTGATTCCTCAACATGCACAGATTTTGTCAAGAAGTGAGGATCTAGCGAGTCGTCGCTGAGACTGGAAGGAGGAAGGAGCCTAGAAAGCCCGAGATGGGCAAGACCCGAACTGGGGACTCGCTGAGTCTCTGGAGGGCTGGCCACAGAGCCAGAGTTTTCAGAGGTGAAGAAGGCTGTGGCAGAGGCAGATGCTTTCCACACCAATCTGGGGTGCCCCCCCCCAAACGATGTCCTCATTCTCAAGGATTCTCACAGGCCCTGACCTTGGATTCTGTTTCTTCCTCTGCTCTCTTCTCTGACCCCAGGTCTCCTGCAGCTGTGTTGGCATCCGTCCTTTCTTTGGCTTGAGGATGGTGGCCTGTAGGTGGGGTGGGGTCAGGAGGCAACCTGGGCAAGAGAGGACCCCAAGCACCAAATGGGAAGTCTGGAAGCTCAAAGGCAAATATGGATTCTGTACAGCTTTGCTAACAGAAACCCTTGCTTCAGTCTGAATTCAGGTCTTCCCCCAAAAATCACCAGCAATGACAAGCTCTTCAATGTGAGTTCTAGCCACAGGCTAAAGATTGGGCTTTACTGAACCAGAGTAAGGGAAAGAATGACAGTCAAACATCTTTTTCTGCACACAGACTGTAATCAGCTCCCCACAAGGTCATCGTGGAACACCAAGGACAATCCAGACCCCTCCTGGCTCTCCTCAGTAATGGACAGAAGCAATGGTGCAAATAATCTGGCCAAATGGTGGGTAATCCAAAAGTCATTTGCATTTGGCCTTGGGAGAAGTCTCCATGCTCATTCTGAGTGTGGATGTATGCAGTCCTCCCTGTCAGCTCTGGGGTGTGCAGTGGGGTCTGGACATACCTATCTTGAGATCAGGCTATGTGCAGAGGAAGGCGTCTCCAACCAGTGTGGCACAGGCTGTGGTCACTGCAGAGCTCAGAGGACACTGCCCATTTGGAATGGATGTGTGCAGGGGATCTCCGTGTGCCCCTGGCCCATCATCCCTGCTTCTCAGCTCTGCCAGGCTGCCCCTGCCGATGGTATCCCCTAGGCTCCTTTGCTGTTTGGCTTCCTGGCAGGTTGAGTGACAGGAAATGGGAGCAAGGAGAGGAAAGGAAGCCCGGGCATCCCTTCCTGCATCCTTCCTGCTCTGGCACTCCTTCTCCAGTGATCTCTAGGTTCTGCCATCTCCACCTTGGTTCCAGTGTTCCAGGAACACTGGGCTCCAGGAACACCATTCCCCCCTTATCCTTTCGGTCTCCGGGTGGTGACAGAGTTTCACCATCCTATATGGGACCTCACCTGCCCATACCTCCACGAGTGGTGCCTTCATTAAAGTATTTTCATTAAACCATCTGGGGTGAGCTGTTTCCCACTGAATCTTGATGGATACAAGATGGTAGCAGAAGGGAATGAAGTTGGGGCGGGGGCTGGGGACCTGGGAGAGTTCATCAGAGAGGCAGCTAAATGCTCACTCAGAGCACAGCCCCTCACTTGATTTCACTGAAGCCCAACACCCCACCCCTCCTTTGTACTTAGAAGCCACTTGACTCTGCTGGGCCCACCCCCCACTTCAGACAGGGGGTATCATGTACAACACATATGGATCTCCATCCAGTGTTGGAGGACATTTTTCTCTCCCTTGTTGTCATCTGGGATGATGCAGTCCTCCAGGGATGACTGACTTCCTTTGGAAATGGATATATCAAATTATCAAAGGAGCCACTCACCCAACATTCTTGACTTTTCCTCCTCCCGAGCCCCTTCTCCAATCCTGTCCTCTCAAAACTGGGTTTGGGATTTTATTAGAAGGACCTTTTGTCAATCGCTGGTTCCATGATCTTAACCCAGACTATTTTCTAGAAACATGACCCAAATTCATCCTCCTTAGTCTGTTTAGCTTTCTGACTGTTAGTTGGTCAAAGCCATGGTTATTGTGAGTTTGCCACAGTAACAGTCTTTTTGATCATTGTTATGTTGATGGACAATTCAGTTGTTTCTGACAGTTTTTTTTAAGATTTTATTTATTTATTTGACAGAGAGTGTGCACTTGTGCATGAGTGCATGTAAGCACACAAGCAGGGGGAATGGCAGGTAGAGAGAGGGGGAGAATCAGGCTCTCCACTGAGCAGACAGCCCAACATGGGTTTCAATCCCAGGACCTCAGGATCATGACCTGAGCGGAAGGCAGATGCTTAACCGATTGAGCCACCCAGGTGCCCCAATGTCTGATAGTTTTTAAATCTAGTTAATTTCAGAGTTTCCTGCCCCATGAGTGGTGCCACCATCCATCCAGTTCCACACCACAAAGACTTAGGTGTCACCCACATACCTTTCTCTCCTCCATTCCCCAAATCCAAGCCACCCCCAAGTCCTGGCATATCTCTCAAATCCATCCTCTCTAACTCAGTTTCCAACAACCTAGTTTAAGTGACCACTGTTTCTCAAGTGGATGGCTGCCTTGTTCTGGGGATCCCTGCATCTCCTCGGCCCTCTCCACCCAGGCCATTCTGCAACCTCATGGTTTGGAAATGTGACTCAGACCATGTCAGCTGTTAAAGTCCTTTCGGTGGCCACCATCACACAGCATAAAGACAATGTCCTCTGTGCAGTCCATAAACTACTGACTGCTCTGACCTCTGCGTCTGGGTCTGGCTGTGTCTCAGACCATCTTCCACCTCCCTTTCTGCCTCCCTCCACAAACAGCACTCTCTGCCACCATATGGTTGTACGCTGCTCTACCCCACACCCACCTGACCTCTTTGTCTACCCAACTCCTGTTCACCCTCCGGATCTTAAATATTACTCCTCTAGATCAAGTTCATTCCCTCAGTTAACTGTAAAAACCTGAACTCTCCTTCAAAGCACCTGTCACAGTTTGTAGTATGTAATGTGTTCAGCCCCCACCCCCACCCCAGGCTACTCACTCCATAAACCCAGGAATTATCCCTAGCTTCTCCTATGTGACAGGTGCCCAAGGGTCTTGAATGAATGATTTTTTTCCTATTAAAAATGCTGCAGAGGAAATTTTTGAATCAACGTGGCAGATTTACCACATGCTTCTATTTCCTCTTCTTCTGAAACCCTCCAGTGATGGGATTTTTCAAAGGTATAGACACAAAAGGACAAGAACAACAAGAACTAAAGAGGAGACAATAGCAGAAGACCTCAGCGGATTTTTGGAATGTAAACAAAATAAAACAAAATTTAAAAAAAAAAAAAAAAAGTGGGGAAATAGTAGCTGCTGCAGCAAAGAGCAGCAACTGGGCCCCAGGTGCCGAAAGAAGGTCAGCCAGGGGTCGTGGAGAGCCTGGGCCCCTGAGACCTAGAAAAAATACTGTGGACATTGGGGACACAACAAGGCAGAGGCTGATAAAGCTGCTTTAAAATCCATAGCCAGAGGGCTCAACCCTTGCCCCTTTCCCACCCTAGATAGCCAAGCAACGACTTTTCTCATCTCTACTCTGACACCACCACCAGTAGAAAAGCAGGGCCTTCTCCTCCAGAGAAAATGAGTCTGAGGGTCTCCACTGGGGAGGAAATGAGGCATGGGGGTAAGGAGAGCACGGGAATAAAAACAAGCCGCTCAGGTGAGCATCTAATATTCTGCAGCTTCTCGGGAAAACCCTCAGGCCCAGAGAAGCAACTTTTCACAGTTGCAAGTGGGCCATGGCACGCTGATTGGTCTCAGGACCAATCCCCAGGCAGGGACAGACTGTGGCCCCTACCATGAATAAATATGATGTGGGAGCCCCGATTCGGTTCTAGATCAGAGAAAGAAAAAAGGCAACTATAAAGTATAAGTTGGGAATGTTGGGGAAATTCAAATATGGATCCTATAGCGGGCTATAGGATTAAACATCCTGCTTAAATATCCTGCTGTGATAATGGTATCGTACAAAAATATAGGCAGATACCCTCTTCCCTACAAGCCGTGCCAAGGCACTTAGAATAGTGGTGCCTTTCAGAGAGCCAACAAAGGAATTCTATACATACAGACATATATGTGCATGCCATGTACACACAGATAGATGGAGAGATACATACAGGTATACATGGACTACTAGTCGGACAGGAGGGGGTGGGGAGAGGAAATCAGACAGAGCCAGTGTGGCAAAATGTTAACCATCATAAGACTAGGTGTGGAGTATTCAAGTATTCACTGTTCCATTCTTCAGTTTTTATAGTAGGTTTGAAATTTTTCAAAATAGAACAACAATGGAAAGAATCCTAGTAGAATAAATCCTTTGACAGCCACACTAAAGTGAAAACCAATAACAAATATACTTTGTTGGATATTTAGTAAAAGTGATTTTCAATCCAGATTCCTAGTCCCAACCAAACGATCTACCAAAATAGGGAGGGCAGGAAAAAATACTTTGGACATAAGAAAGGAGTCAGCATTTTTATGTCCCATGTACTCAAGAAGCTAGTGAAAGACATGCTTCAAACAACAAAGACAGGATGCGGGAAAGAGCCCCGGGAAGAAAAGCAGGCTGGGGATGGTGGGAAAGAGAAGCCACAGGACGCAGGGGTACAAGAAGGCTGCGTCCAATGCAGGCTACAGCAGAAGGGCAACCACACTTCTGGAAAAAGGAAACACAGAAAAGACCAAACAAAACAAAACTCTCCTGGGCCTGCCCAAATGGGAATTGTCATTGATGAACATGGATCAGGGCATTAAGGGAAATGCAGTGATGACACATAGTAAACTGGCAAATATGAAATCAATTCCATGGTTAATTCCAGAAAAAAAAAAAATGACGAGTATTCCAGAAAAGAGATGGGGGACGAGAGCATGTCTGCCTCAGCAGTTAATATTTGTAACGTTATAATAAAGAAACACTGTTGGGTTTTTTGTTTTGTTTTGTTTTTTTGTTTTTTGTAACTTGTTCAAAGCTGGGAGGGCACCTGGATGGCTCAGTCAGTTAAACGTCCGACTCTTGATCTCAATGCAGGTCTGGATCTGAGGGTCGCAAGTTCAAGCCCCACGCTGGGCTCCACACTGGGCATGCAGCCTGCTTAAAACAAAATTGATGCAAAACAAAGCAAAACCAAGACACTACGTGGGAGTGAAGATGGAGACTGTGTGTATGGAAAGGTAGGGAGCTGGTTTTAATTATGTTCTCACCTGTCTGATTTATCGTCTGGAAATCAAATGTAAAAAAATGGGTACGTCAAGAAACAACTGCCCAAAATAATTAAACGCAGAGATGCAGACTGATATTTATACGTTAGTATTCATGCCAGCGTGGCTCACAGGAGCCAAAAGTGGAAACAATCCAGCTGTCCACAAACAGATGGACCAATGAGCCACGTGTGGCCTTTCCCGGCAGTGGAATATTATTTAGCCTTTAAAATGGAAAGACACTCCGACACCTTCTATGTGGGAAAACCTTGAAGACACGCTGCTGAGTGACATAAGCCAGTCACAGAACAACGAATATCATGATTCCACTGATATGAGTTACTTAGAGGAGACAAATTCACAGACACAGAAAATAGGGTCAAGGTTTCTAGGGGCTGGGAGCGGAGAGGGAAGTGGAGAGTTACTGTTTGATGGGTACAGAATCGTCTTATGGTAAGACGAGGTAAGGTAAGAAACTTCTTTAAGGTAAGAAACTTCTTTAAGAAACTTCTGGAAAAGGGGCGCCTGGGTGGCTCAGTGGGTTAGGCCGCTGCCTTCGGCTCAGGTCATGATCTCAGGGTTCTGGGATCGAGTCCCGCATCGGGCTCTCTGCTCAGCAGAGAGCCTGCTTCCTCCTCTCTCTCTGCCTGCCCCTCTGCCTACTTGTGATCTCTGTCAAATAAATAAATAAAATCTTTAAAAAAAAAAAGAAAGAAAAAGAAACTTCTGGAAATGAATGGTGGTGACGGTTGCATCACATCGCAGGTGTTCTTAATGCCACTAAAAAAAGGTTAACAAAAAATAACAGCAGAAGAATAATATTCGAAGTTATGGTGGTAACTAGCAGGAGAAACAGCTGAGTAGGGAGTGCTTGCAGGAAGAGGGGATGCGGGGCGAGGGGAGGGGAGGGGAGGGGCGTGGTAAGAGACAGTTGCTGGTCATTCAAGTCCTTGTTGCACTGTTTTAACTTTCAAAAGGATAGCAGGAAAATTCACACAGTGATGCTTACTCGGATACTTTGTGCATATGTTCTTTAATCCTCCGGTCACCAAGAGGCAGGTGCCTCCAGTGTCCCTGTTCTCAGCCAGCCCACTGCGCTGTCCCTTGGCCACCTGCATTAAAAAGTGATCAAAGTGCAAACTAATTTTCAAAAGATGCTGCAGTGAATTTCCTCGTCTACGTATTTTATGCACTGCTATGTGAATATCAGATTCCTAGGAGTAAAATAGTTTGAATTTTTATAAAAGACAAAACAGGGTGTCCAGCTCATTCTGTCGACATAAAAACTAAGAATGTTGCTGATGTAGATGTTACGTTCCTCTTCAAGTAGAACTGAGCACAGATGCCAATGACCTTCCTTTGTATTCGTGATTTTTAGCAGGTCTCTCCAGTTTTTGCAGTCCCCCCCCCCCACCTCCCTTCTTACCTTTCCTGTGACGATGATCATTGTAATGGTACCTGGGGAATAAAATATAAGAAAAATGAGCACCGGAAGAGTAAATCGGGCTTCCTTTAGAAATAGAGGAAAATAATTTTGCAGTTGAGGAAACACATTAAAATACTATTTTTCTAGTGAAAATAGTTACATCACAATTTTAAATTACATTTCCATTTGAAATGGAGTCGATTTGCACCACCTACTGGAATGTATGGCTCTATAAAATCCAAGGTTTCAAAATTAGGAGTCCGCTTTTAGAGACTTTAGAGTTAGGTTTTTAGTTATCTTTGAGAGACCAGACCCTTTGATATGTTGGAAATGCCAAATGCTAATTTACTTCAGGGACCATTTTCTAAAACAAACTCTTTTTAGAAGCCAAATTTAATCATCTAGCTAAATTAACAAATTGTACAACTGCTTATAAAAATAAAATGATTAAGCCAAATACATCAACCAAAGAGATAAAAATGTAAATTAGAAGCAAAACTGAAATCAATACACATTATCAGTTGCTAACTCACTATTAAAAAAGAAGATTCGAGCAGACAACTGGAAAATGACAGGAAACATAAGCAAACGGGATAATAAACAGAACATAACTCAACATTAATTAAAAAAGAACTTGCCCAATGAAAATTTGATCGTGTTTATACCCAAAGTAATAATCATTTTCATGGCTTAATTACAGCTGAACATCAACATACAAAGTACTCATATTTAAGCTCTTTGACATTGTAAAGGAAATCCCAACAAAAATTTCATTCTTCATGACAAACTATTCCAAGCAATAAATTTCTGAATATCTAGTAGCAACATTCATTATTGCATAATTGACAGAGATTCAGAAAAAAATATATCTACAGTATCCACTATTCTACATGAAATTGCTTTAGAATAGAAGCCTAAATATATTACATTTTAATTTCTTGAAACCTATTACAGCATTTCACTTATTTTATGGGTGTTTTGTCTCAAAATTGATTTTATTTTTAGATGTCAACTAAATTAGATGTCAACTCAATTAACTGAAGCATAAAATATGCCAGCAGGATATATGTAAAATACACCCCACAAAATAGTGCGCAAGTAAGCACCTGATTGAAAATCCGAAGCACAAAAAGGTCCCGTGTGAAGGTCCCGTGCGATGGCCACCAACTCTCCATAATCCTCTTTGTTGTTGTAGGTGATTTGTGCATGACAAGCCTGTGCACGTGACAAATGTCATGTGCAAACTTGCTGGAAGGTGTTTTTCCTTAGTGTAGTTCACCGCTGGTGTGATTTCATTCTTGAGGTTCTCATCTGCATTGGAAAGCGTGGTGGTTTAATTTCTGTTGGCTGAGCTCAAAGTCTTTCACTGAGGATACAGAAGAAATTCTTAGTGAGGCCAAGGATGCCTTTCCTGGTCAAGACACAGCTGCCTCTCCAGCCGGACCTGCCACCTGCAGCTCTCCAGGCTTCTGCCCCAACCTCCCCACCACCTTCCTGTGCCCCGCCCTGGCCGTGCTCCCCACCGCTACCAGGACTTTGCCTATGTTTTTCCCTCTGCCTGGAATTCTTTTCTCTCCCCACTTTGGCCTAGTTACTTCTTCCCTGCCTTTTCTGGCTGAGTCAATTCAAAGCGGCAAGTTCGAATCTGGGGGGTACTTACCTGCAAGTTTCTGCATTCCCCCACTAGACTGATTTTACTCACCTGTGAGTCCCAAGCACGCAGCACACCACCTGCACAGAGGAAATATGGAATGACTCACTCAGATCAGGGCCAGAGAGACACCTGCTCTGGCCCTCCTCCAGCTACACCCCTCCCCAAAGGGAGATGGGCCCACCTGGAGCTCCAGGGAGCCCACTCTAATGGCTCCAAGCCTACTCTGGGGTCCATGGAGGCTGCTTCCTAAGCCTGTCCCCCAAAACACCTGGTGTATCCACCCCTGTGCCCAAGGGGTGGCCAAGGGGCATCTGTTGGAAAGGTGAGAGGATAAAATATATTTTAGGGGCACCTGGGTGTCTGAGTCAACTAAGCGTCCAACTCTTGATTTTGGCTCAGGTCATGATCTCAGGGTTGTGAGATCGAGCCCCACATTGGGCTCCCCTGGGTGTGGAGCCTGCTTAAGATTCTCTCTCTCCTTCTTCCGTTGCCCCTCCCCCTGAAAAAAAAGTACAGACGTATTTTAATAGTTGGCAAGGGGTGGCTGTGATAAAAGTGTACAGTTAAGGAAGGAGGATAGAATGTGTTTTATTTCATAATTTGTTGGTTTAATATATAACTTGAGATATTTCACTATATGCTATGCAGAACTCCATTTATAGTTTTCCCCAAACCCTGCCAGTCTCCCTCCCCAAAAAACAGGCACAGAAGTGGTTTCATGCATATCTGAAAATAAACTTTAGCTCTCACTTAATATCCTGATGATCCCTTGTATCCCATCTGAAATCTGAGTTCAAAGGAGAATGACTCTTAAAGTCAACAGAGATAGAAATATTGAATGTCAGAGCTCCGTGATAAGCACAATGAATGCGGCCAGGGGAGAGGAACAGGGATAAAGAGTTGAAGTCATTCCATTTGAAACCATGTTTCAAAATCACTATATGACCCTGAAATATTAAAAATTATGTTCTTTGGATAAGAGGACAATGCATGTTCTTGCCTTTTTGCATTGCACTACTGTTTGAATTTTCTAATATAACAGTGCTTACATTTGTAATGAAAATATTACTTTTAAAAAATCAAGTTACTATTCTGTTTTATTTACAAAATATGAACATTTCACCAAAGCTCACCATCTTTGCTATCCTTCACATGGAAGCAACAGTAAGAATTTTTTGCCCGTATATTAATTTCAGAGGCAAAAACTGTATTTTCTCAGAACTCAGTGGAAAAGGACTATGGCTTATCTTACATTGTAGATAACAAGAAGTCACAAATAAGCTCCATTTCTAGGTTTAGAAAATGTGTCACCTGGCTGGTGGACTCGGAGCCTACTTGATTTGGGGCAGTTCCCTGACCGTTTGTTATTCCTGCCAACTTCCATTAAGCCCACCTTGATTTCTTTTGGTTTCCTAATCATGGTCTGGAGTTTCTTTTTCATACCCATTCTTCTAGAAACCCAGTTTTGTTTTTCCTTACTTAGAAATAAGAATGGTCTAGGGACGCCTTGGTGGCTCAGTCAGTTAAGCATCTGCCTTCAGCTCGGGCCATTATCATGATCCCAGAGCCCTGGATCCAGCCCCGAGTTGGGCTCCCGGCTCAGCCGGGATCCTGCCTCTCTCTCTGCCCCTCCCCTGCTCATTCTCTTTCTCTTTTTGTCTCAAATAAATGAATTCTTTAAAAAAAAAATAAGAGAAAGAAAGAAAAGAGAGAAGAACGGCCTCGTTATTCACCTAGCAAGAATTAATCGCGCTCCGTCCTTTGCCTCATCTCTCCCACCAAGTACCACACACCGCGCGCACCAGTCAACAGGGGATGCTCTTGTTCCCTCCCCCTTGCCCGGGCTGCTCCCATCTCTACACTTTGGCTAGTGTTTTTCCTTTACCATCCCACACCTTGCCCAACCTTCCAAATCCCAACTACCCCAGGCTCCACGGCCATTCCTGACCACCCTCCACAGTCACCCCCCCGCAGCCGAGTGTAATTATCACACCTTGGCAATTCTACCACACCTGCAACTTCTCCTTTATCATATCAGGAATCGCATTCACCCGTTACTACTGAGCACTTGCTACTGCCCTTGTTCTCTTCCCAGAGCTAGAGCATAAGCCCTTGAGGTCAGGAGCCCTGTTCTGTGACTGTCTTTAACCCAGCATTGTTTCTGGGACTCAGTGAATGTCTGAAATGAATGAAGCTACGTTGTTTGCTCAATCCCAACACTTGTGTCGGAACTGCTCAGGGCTCTCTTGAGAAATGTGTCTTTTCAGTGCCAACTCAGTGGACTGACTTAAGACAGTGATTGACAGAAGAAAATGGCCAGAAAAATGCAACACCGAAGATTAAATTAAAAGGGATGAAGAATGAACTGATTCCAATAATAATTCGAGGAAGGGGAGGATTGCGGGTGGAGGCGGACTAGATGCGTGTCGGTAATTGTTCAAGGTGCATGATGGTGACGGGTACACGGAGGTTCATTTTCCCACTCTCTCTACTTAGGTATATATTTGAAAATTGAAAATATTTGAAGAAGAAGGCAAAGGAGAGGAAGCAGTAACAGTTGGTTTGCAGACACAGAGGAGGCCCCAGGCCCAGGTATGAGAGAAAGCTTGGGATGCAGGTCTCTCTCCCTCCGGGTACCATCCTTCCCTGTGGCCACACCCTGTCGTCCAGGCTCCTCCCAAATCTATACATGCCCCCGCTCATTTATATGGCTCTCACGCTCAGACCCTTGGCCCAAGTAATGCCATCCCAGGCTCTGCCTCTTGAGTATTGCCCCACGTTCTAGGACATTCCTAGACGGGAACGAGAGCCCCTTGGAGCCAGTCTCTACTTCAGCCAATCTGGTTGGCAAACCCTACCCCGTGGGTGTGATAAGTCACACACGGAGATCTTCTGGGACATAAAGTCCTTGATGTTTCTTAAATCACACCAAGTACAGTCCCCTATGAGAAAGAACTTGCCACAGTTTCCAGGAGACACCTCAGTGGAAATTTCTCCACTCTGGAAGGCTTCCCATAGTAGTGGAGGCTGGCGCAGACCACCCTCCGCCCAGAAAGACCAGTTCTATTCTAAAGGAGCCCTCTGAGGATCATCTCCCTGGCTATGATTTTCCAGTGAGTTACGACAGTCAGATCATAACATTCATTGCAGCCAAGATGCACAGAACGCCATCGTGCTTTCCTACTCAAGTCTTCCCTAAACAGGTCATGACAGCCACGCTGATGATGTCCAACCAGTCTCAGGGATAAACAAGCCTGACAGCCTCCACAGGACAGCTCAAGTTTCTCTTTCCACTCTCGTACTAGCTCTTTCCTACTTCCAGAAGACCATTAAAAGAATGGTATTTGTAATGTAGATGAGGCCAGTCTTTTTGCACAATGTTGACAGACAGGAGGAAGATTCCAGAGAGAAATACCACAGCAGCAAATGAATATAAATGATGCTTTTCTACTTTGTGTTTATAAAATGCCTTTTGTACCAGAATCTCAAAGTGCTCCAGGAAGCAAAGCTTTGACTGGCACATTCAACTCAGGGTAAACGTGAATGGCCAGAGCTCCCCAAGTCATTTGTGATAAGAAAGAACAAAAGTCCAGACACTCTAAAAATTCAATATCCTTGCCTTCTGGGTAGTAAATAAAAGTGTGCAGATGGCTAATGACATCTATGGATTCCGGCTCCATTTCCTAGGGAGAAAAAATGTAAATAAATATGTAAAAAATTGTCATATGTGGATAACACCCATGGTTCACCCAGTGGTTATCATTCAGACCAACGTCCACGTGCAATGGATTCTGTTACTGGGTGCCTTGTGACTGCATGACACCGAGAAAGTAAAGTATATCTTTTCCATGACCATGAGAAGACAAATACAGAAATGTTTAGTTAAAAGGTCTGTCCAATCAGTGACTTTGACATCTGATGCTTTGGCACTAAGTGATACCTTCCTTTTGTTCTGTCCACTGGTGTCACTGCTTAATAGCTAAATGATTCATTAGGGTCTGCAAAGGTCAAACCCTTAACTAGAAAGGCAAAGGGGACCCACAGGCAGTGCCTGACTATGGGATTGATTTGAAAGTTCATTTGAGAATTCCTTTCTTCTCACTCTTCCTTGAAAGTGCGAAGGAGTGTGCACAGCATGAAGAACCCCTCAGGCTCCAGCCACAAACGAGTTGTCTTAAGAGCAGACGTTAGTGACTTTGAATCTGTTCTTTGGATTCATTTAGGGTTCCAGGCAGCTTCGGAGAATAAAACTCACAAAGGCTAAGAACACGTCTGCTGTGAAAGTAATACGTAGCACAGACAACCTGTCCCTACAACCACTTGCATTGTGTTCTGAAAGTCGATGCTAGCAGCTTACGAAGGAATTTCAGTTCTTCCAGTATCTAGAAAAAGAACCCCTGAAAGTGCAATCGAAATGGCTTCTGAAGAGTTTCAAATAATTTGCTTAAATGTTATTAGTCTACAGAAGAGCAATTAAATAATTATCACCTAAATTAAACAAGCTACTGTGTAGCTTTCACCAAGAGGGTGTTGCTATTACACTGGTAAAATGTACCTCTAAGTTTTCATTGTCTTACACTTTAAAATTTTTCTACTCTTGTCAGATTAAAGTGTAAAGGAAAATACAGATCACTTATTTGATAACTGTTCTTGACTTAAAGAGCAGCTGGCATGTGGTTTTTGGTACCATGCTGTGTCTAAAATAGTCTTTCTAAAAACAGCATTCTACTAACTTTCTTATCACACACTGTTATTAGTTTCAAAATGTTCTGAACATGCAGCCCCAAAGTATGTGATATAATTTGTAAATTCCATCATAGCAGTAATACATTAACATCAAAACACAAAAGTAGAAAATAATCAATATTTAACATATTTTAATTTATTAACTGCAAATGAGTTCTGTTCTACTAATATTCTTTAAAAGAGAGTAAAGTGGTCAAAGAGGTTTATTTTTGTGGTTCTAGTTTGAAAACTTGGTGACTGAACAACTTGAAGTGTCCTTCTAAGTTCAGTTTATTTTAAAACAGGGTTTGAATGATTGTCATTACTTAAAATAGCTCAAAAGATAATAAACGAACTAGGAAGAATCTCATTGTCTCAGAGATTTCCAAGCCAAACTGTCATTTCAACTGTATCCGCACATGAGGCAAACATTGTAGCTGAAATTTGGTTACATTTCCATCTTCTTTGAGTCCATCCATCTTTCCTACACACCAGTTATATGGTTTCAAGGAATAATTCAGAGATTATAAATTGTCTTACATGCAATGTGTTTACTTGTTCATTCCTGAGGAAGAAAGGTCAACAGACTGTTGTCAAGGAACAAAATTAAAAACGGGCAGAATGAGAGAGAGAGAAAGAGAGAGATTGAGAGAGGGAGAGGAAAGCTCTTGCTGGCAACTGGGGAGAGTGAAGCTTGCAGCACATTTTTGGGGTAAACAAATCAGTTGGTGGATGACAAAGAGATCAGTTTGGGCATTCTGAGTAGGCCAAGAAGTGGTATTGAGGAAAACAATTAAGATGTGGATAGGTTTTCCCAAAGCCTTGAGAGTGTGGCTGAGAACCACGGGGGACTTGCTGTCTCCATATGAATTCAGCTCTGCTGTCCCCCTTTGGATAGATGCTGCCCAAGGTAAACCAGGCCTGCATCCCTGTTCTCCTCGGTATACTTAAAACAAACTCCATTCGGAAGATTTGTAAAAGAGGTGAGACATTTCAGCTCTTAAGTTGACTGTAGACATTAATTTTTAATAAGCAGCATAGGTCATTTTCAGCAACAAAAGCACACAATGTTGGAAGATTTGCAAACATCTATTTTCAAAAGTGCTCTCTCCATAAGATAAAGTTAAAAAAAAAAAAAGTCTTTCTCATTTGCTGTTAAACTATCACCTTTCTTTCAAAGGGACAGATCAAGCTTGTCTATTTTTATGAAATATCCAACTAAAGCATCTTAATGATGGCTACTTGTCACCACAGAAAAGGATGAGGAAATGTGGGACACTTTTTATAAAATATAGTAACTTATTTTCTAAGCTTGACAATTCTTTTTTTAAGTGCTTTGCCACGCAATGATCTATAAACTGTGTGTGGCATATAAGATTTTCAAGGTCGCCTCTCATCACGGAATTCTGAAAAGATTGTCCTAAAGGCCTTGTTTTGTCACCAGATTTAATCATGTAGACAGTATCTAATAACCCATCTGAACCACCATAAACTGGTATACTACAGAGTGGTCCCCAGATACCCAGTGCCCCTTGCTGGGGCATATGTCTTCCCTACCACATGGGTGCTACACTTGGCTGTGTATCTTGTTTTGGCAAAAAAAAAAAAAAAAAAAAAAAAAAAAGGTGAGTGGCAGCGATGTTTGTCACTCCTTTTGTTTGTTTATTTGGTTTGGTTTGGTGTGTGTGTGGGGGGGGGGTGTTTGTGTATGTGTGTCCCTGACCAGAAGCTTTGGGAACTGGTTTACAGGTTGTACCTCTCTTGGTTGTACCACTCCGACAGGCAGTGCTCAGGGTGGTCTCATCAGTCTGGCTCACAGAGTAAAGATCACGTGGACTAGTGCAAGGATGTCCCAAATTCTGCCTGGGACACACTTCTACTAAATATTTGGGATGTCCTTAGCCTTAAGAATTTGTTCACAGTTTACCTGAAATTCAAATGTAACTTACCATCCTGAATTTCACCTGGGGACCCTATTTGTAAGTCACTGCATTTGGGAATTGCTTGTTTTGGCTGCAAAACCCAATCTTCCGTGACTGATAAACCATCTGACCATGGCCCAAGGAAGGGTGCCTGTATCAGTCTGCATATCAAGTACTAGGAGGCTTAATCTTTCCTTAGGTTTCAGATTAAAAAGCAGCAGTTCTGGTGCTTCCCGAAAGCCAGCAGAATGTCTGTAGAGATCACTGTTCTAAACTGTGGTCACCAGCAGCAGTGTTCAGATGCTGGAATCTTGCTATAAAAATACAGATTCTCGGCACTACCTTAGAATACCAATTTTGAATCTGGAGATGGCTGGAGGATCTGCTGGTTTAACAAGTTCCTTGGGGGATTTTGAGACACACTAAAGGTCTGGTGGCCTGTGTCTGCATTTCAACTTTCTGTAAGACTACGTGGGAGTCAGGGACTCAACCCCTTTTGCTGTTAAACTAGTTTTGTGTGATGTTCAACAAGTCAATTCTGTCCTCCTTTCTGGAGTGCACTGCACATCTACAGAGGGATGGGTTTGGCTCAGATCATCTCAGTCTCTCTTCTAAAAGTCCAGAACAAGGAGTCAGAAACCCAGGGCCTTCCAAGGTTCTGTAGGCAAAGTAAACAAGTAAAGGTGGGTAGCTGTAAACACTAGGTCATGCAGGGCACCTTGCAAGGCACGAGCCCCATTCTAAGTGGTCCCTGCATGTTTTCTGTTTCGTGGGCAGAACTCCCAGTTCCTAGGCATATCTCCCTTGCATAGAACCATAACATTTTTTTAAAAGATATTATTTACGTATTTATTTATTTATTTGAGAGAGATATTGAGAGAATGATTGGGGGAGGGACAGTAGGAGAAGCAGACTCCCCGCAGAGCAGGGAGCCCCATACAGGAGTCAATTCCAGGACCCTGGGATCACGACCTGAGCCAAAAGCACCTGCTTCACTGAATGACCCACCCAGGCAGTTAATATTTTTGACTGTAAACATTTTTGACAAGATTTCTAATGTTGCTATGGAAAACACTGTGTGCTATGAGTAACGGAGCAAATTTATGTCTGGCATTTCTCTGAAATCATAACGTGTGCTGGGAGAATGCGATTTGGAAGTGCGGTCTAACCTGCGGATTGTTTCAGAAAGGAACTGCTGTGAAGACTAACTTTAATAATTAATGACTGACACCACAATAATTTGGAGAGACTTCATTAAACCTTTTCAGCTTTGATTTTGCAGATTAAAAAAAAATTGGAGCCAACAACACTGTTTTTATGTCTCAAACACTTTGATAAGCATTTTAAAAGCCTGTCATACTAGTTATTTTACCTACATTGCCTAAGGGCTAAAACAGTTCAATGGGCTGGTGCTATGCCTAGTGTTGGTAAAACAGATATCAGATGGGACGCTAGCCCTCGAGGAGCTCACAGGTGGCAAGAGAGGCAAATATATACAGCTAGTTTTTCTATAAAGCGGCAAGTGCAGGGTAAAGCGACATACAAACTTTGGGAACAAAGAAAGGGACCCTAAGGGTTAAGGAGGGGGAGGTGTCAGGAGAGACTTATTAGGGACAAAATCTGAGATGAGTCTTGAGGAATAAACCAGGTGAGGAAGGGAAAGATGTCCTAAGCCTGGGGAAACACCAGAAATACAGACTGCTGGAACAACCCGCTGAAGCAGAAAACTGTAAGCCGTTGATTCATTCAACAAACATTTCCTAAGTGGTGAAAACATCAGGTGCTGGGGAGCTCGGTAAACACCCAAGAGTGCTGATTGGCTATAGGAACGGACACCTACCAACAAAGCAGAGCAGGCCCTAGGTGACGAGCACATCCTGAGCTGGGCGGAAGCTGCGGGACAGGGAAGGAGGAAGAAGGCAGACATAGAAACTATACAAAAAGAAACATAAATAAGCTTCTTAAAATGTGAAATTCTGAAAGTAAGGATCCATGTTACCCACAACATTAAATTTCAATCACTTACATCAGAAACAATGATAACTCACAATCTCTCTCTCTCTCTCACACACACACACAGACACAGAGCACTTAAAAGTGTTTGTACGGAAGAAAAGAGAGCAATGAACAAGCACTTAGCTAGAAGAAAGGATTAACTCTCTATAACTGAGACGTACCCAGTTCCTCTTGCCTTCAGGAATCCCCCTCCATTACTGTCTACACTTTGCTGGTTCTAGTTCTGGGAGCGGCCTCAGGAAAACCAGTCTTCCTCAGGTCCTGGCACTCATTGGTAACCCCGCTACCCTGAAGACCCTCTCTGCCCCAGGACCCTTTTTGTAGCTGACCTGCTTTTTCTATGCTGAATTTCTGGCTCTGTTTCATTCCTCTCTGCCTTTTCGTTCTTTCTTTCTTCTTTGTTTCTTTTTCTTCTTTTTAAAATATTTATTTGAGAGAGAGAGAGTGTTGGGAGAAAGGAGCAGAGGGGAGAGGGACTCTCAAGCAGACTCCATGCTGAATGAGGAATTCTACACAGGGCTTGAGATCACGACCTGAGCCACTGAAATCAAGAGTCAGATGCTTCACCAACTGAGCCACCTAGGCACCCCCTCTCTGCCTTTTCACAGGCCATTTCTGGCACATTTTCCCACTAAGCAACATCACCAAGGGTTCAGGAACCTGCTTCTCGGGAAGCCTGAAACATATTTGAGTCCTGAAAATACGAATTACTGCTACCTCAGAAAATCCCTTCTTACAAAAAATTATAAGTTTAATAAAAATTATGTTTTATGATAAAATAATGCATAATCAGAAAGAAAAATGGAAAACTAAACTTTAAAGAATTGATTTTAAATCACTTCATCTTACCACTCAGAGGCTTTTTATGGACACAGACACAGGCAAAAGATACGCTTTAAAAATTAGGATCATAATACATATTTGCTTTTTAAATTTTTATCATTTAACATCATATGTGCAATTGAAATGTTCTTGAACATTTCTGAAAAAGAAGTTAATAGTTGCACAAGTTAATGGTATTCTATACCAGGGGTGCCTGGGTAGCTCAGTGGGTTAAAGCCTCTGCCTTTGGCTCAGGTCATGATCCGAGGGTCCTGGGATGAAGCTCCATGTTGGGCTCTCTGCTCAGCAGGGAGCCTGTTTGCTCCCCTCTCTCTGCCTACTTGTGATCTCTGTCAAATAAATAAATAAATTTTTTAAAGGAAAAAAAAAGGTATTCTATACCAAAAAAGACTTAATCATCTTCCTAATGCTAGATAATTTGTGTTCAATTTTTTTACAATAAATGTATTGCCCTGCAAGAAAAGGACTTTACAAAATATTAAAAAAAAATCAAAATCAATACATGTTGAAGTGTCTACAAAATGTACTATTATGTATAATTCACTGTTAAATATAATTCATAAGAACGTTTCCGTACATTTGAAAACAAATTGCAAATTGAGCTTCCTCAGTCACAAGGACGTGTGACTATGCACACAGTTATCAGAGCCCAATGTAAGTTACAAGTTGAGATAGCCAAATACTGCAAGGCAAAATTAATTTTTCAAAAAGTTTCCAATGTTTTGCCACAAAACTAAGCAACTTTTTATGAAGCATGTGGCTGCATTTATGCTTGATATGGCAGTAGATGCGGATTCTGAGCAGAAGAGATCCTAGCGTCTCCCCAGCTTTCACAGGGCGCTGGCTGTTCCTCTACGTCCTTACTACTGTAGGCACCGGCATCATCTCCTGGGAGTCTGTTGGAAATGCAGAATCTCAGGTCCATCCCAGACCTACTGAGTCAGAATCTGCAAGTCCACTAGATCTCCAGGTGTCTCCTGCGCGCGTTAACGCCGGACAAGCCCCAGGACCACCCAGGGAGCCCTTTGCTAGCTCCCTGGGGCCGGACTAGTTGGCAGGCTCTCCGCCCGTGCTTCCCGAGTCACTAGGCAAGCGCGGCACCTGGAAAAACCCTGTGGAGGTGCGACCGCCTTCGAGACGCGTCGGTTCCGTAAAGGCGGCAGGCCGCCAGACCGACCCTCGGGGCCACGGGCCCAAACCCGCATTGTGATGCGCGAGCAGGACGCCAAGCCGGGGCGCGCCGGAGCCTGCACTGCCCCTCACCTGCGCCCCTGATCGCTCCCTTCCTGGGGCTGCGAGCCCGTCTGTAAGCCGGTGGGGCACCGAAGGCTGCGGAGGCAGGAGCGCTCACACCTCGCTACTTTATTTAACTGGAACGGCTGGTTACAGGACTGCGCGCCGTGCACCGCGCTGCGACGACCTCGCCGAAGCAGACGTCCCCGAGCCCGGGTCGCCAGAACTGTTTGCCAACAAAGGCTGGAGGGGTGCAAGGGGTGGAGCCTGGGAATCAGCTACCGCGAGACGTGGTCCCCTGAGGAGCCTCCGTCCGGCGCAGGCGCAGGCGCACTACACCTCCTGCCGCCGCCGCGAAGGTGGCTTCCACCGGGGAAGACGGGGCCGGGCCTCTGGCACAAAGATCGCGAGATTTGAGCGCGTCACCGCGCCTCCTTCCGGTCATAGACCGGAAGCTCCGTGAGCGGGGGCGTCTCTGGCGCTTGCTTCGCTGCGCTGCGGCGCCGCTGGGCCCGGTTTCTGTCGCGCCTCCTCGGATCCCGTTCCGCCTCGTCTGCCCCGGGCCGAGGTGATGGGGGACTCCAAGGAGAGTGGAGCGGAGTCTCCGCCGGCCGGGGCCGCTGCTCGGGAAGGGCTCAGCCTCCTGTCCCAGGGAGAATCCGAGGAACCTTCTGCACAGGTGAGTCGGTCCCGGGGCTGGACCTGCAGGGCTCCGGGGGCTGCGGGCCCGCTCGGCGAGGGGGGCATGTTACGGTTCCCGGTGGCTGCTGTGCGTCTCCCGGGCAGTCCGCCAGCCGGAGGGGAAGCCCCCGTGTCGGTGACCTGGCGCTCGGGTATTTGCATCCAAGTCACTCGTGTCAAAAGCAGTTCTGGCTTCCCACTCGGTTATACCCGACGAGCGGCCGTCCCGGAGCGGGAATGCGTGGCTCCACAGTGTGGCACAGTCGTGCAGAGCTGCGGGGAGAAGAGCGGGTGCCGGGGGGCGCCCAGCGAAACGGGGTCCAGGTAACCCTTGAAGGGTTCATAGTATCTGCCCGGCCGAGAAGGGACTGGGGGGAAGGCTGCGATCGTGAACTCGCACACCGAGCTTGCTCGGGGGTGTGCAGGTGAGGAGTGTGAGGCGCCTCCAGCGCCTTGCAGTGAAGGCGGAGGCTCCCAGCGAACCAGCTCCTCATCGTTTGCTTGAAAACCGGAACGCCCGAGAGGCGCCGGGCTGGCTGAGTTAGTGGAACGAGGGATTCCTGGTCGTGAGTTCAAGCCGCACGATGGGCGTAGAGGTTGCTTAAAAACAAAACCGCCGCAGATATCCTACCACAAAAGACATTCTAAATGGTATGTTACTGAAATTAAAATAGTTCATCTTTAATAACAAACAGAGGCTTTTACCAAATTTTGCATTTGGGGATTCTATTGACTGTCCTTGGCTTCTGCTTGTCCACTGTCTTAGCTGATCACCATAAACATTGCGCTTCCTGACTCGTGTTTTTCTTTGAACGTGTGTGAAAAAGAGCTAAGTAAATGTGACAGTATATGCTTGCGTTTATTGCTGTTGGAAGGGTGTGGCATATATTCCTGTGAAGCCTGATGTGGGTTTTTTTTTTCTTTTTATAAAGGTGGTATTTTACATTTCTAGCAGTGTTATTAAAGTTTCGTTCAATGTGTTAATTAGGGATCAGCTTTATTTCTTGGAGGCAATGAAGTGAAGAGCCGAGCTGTGGTGAAATACTCTTCTGCCCCTCCTCGAACAGCATTTGCACGCCTTGAAGAGAAAACAGACTTGAAACTCCCACCTGCCAACTGGTTAAGAGAGAGTGCCAAACTAGGGCCGGCAGGAACTACCATTCTTGGCAATAGTAAGAAGAGCAAGCCATTTTCAAGGTAAATACCCATCAGTGACATTTTTTCCTGACTCGCGACAGCCTCCCTGCCAGCCCCCAGACTCTGATGTTTGCTTTTTCGGTTTAAGTTGTGATGCTCACCATCTTGGTGAGATTTCTCTTGAGAAAAAGGTTGACTTTCAAAGTCCCTTCCCCCCACAGTGGGATTGTATTCTCATGTGAAGACGTCAGGTGCATGTGCTTCTTTCAGGTCTGCAGCCTGAGTTTTGACCATTTAAATTCAATCCGGGTATCATTCAGTTTTTAGCCAATCGGTATCTTTTGAGTATATGAATACAAAGAATCAGGGTGGCACAGGAGGAGGAGAACCTTAACACTATGGAATCTGCCCTGTAGAGTTTTTCATTAAATGGTGGTGGATGATTTCATCTGAAAAAGCCTGATACAAAAACCGAACATTTTTCAGTGACTTATACCACCCTTGACTCGGACACTTGCTGAGACAGTTGCTGGAAGTTCTGCTGGTGGTATTTAAGTGTGAGAGAGTGGCCTGGGTTCTTAGAGAGAAACATATACTAACATTCATAATCTTGTAGACGATTTAATGTGTAGGATACTCTTTTTTTCCCTCTGTATGACTGAACCTAAAATATGTCCACATAACCTAGCAAGAGCCATAAATAGGTTAAAAGCTAATGAGTTAGTAGCTTAGACATTCTCCTAATGCTTCCAAAGGTAAAAATCATATTTGCATAATGTTGTTTGTAGCATTAGTTATACTAGCAAAAAGTTGGAGATAGTCCAGATATTTTCTTTTAGAAGATACTTTCTTTTAGAAGAATGGCTTAATCAGTTATCAGTCAACTAAATTAAATATTGTAAAGTCATTTAAATTTTAGTTACATTGTTACATTTGTGCAAACGTGTGCCAAGTACTTTATATGTTTATCTCATTGACTTCTCACAACAACCCTTTGAGTTAGGTTCTGTTAACTAATTTTCCATGTGGGAGAACTGAGACTTAGAAAAGCTAAGTAACTTGCTTAGCCTGCGTGGGCAATCATCAGAGCATGCTTTGAAGTGAGGCAGCCCTAGGTAAATGTTCTAATCCTCTGCCATTTACTGACTGGAAAATGGTGACATCAGCCACTTTTCAGGCTTAGAGATTGTAGACATGCCTCACGTGGCACCTGACACAACATTTTTTTTCTTTTTTCCTTCAGGCTGAATTGAGGTCATGTTCTTTTTTTTTTTCCCTAAAAGTGTAGTATATGAACTAGCAGCACAGTCCTAGAGACTAAAATCCTGATAAATGTTTCTGCTTTTATTTTTCTTATCTCTTCACCTAAAAAGTGTAATATCTTAAACTGGTTTCTCTTGGAGATTTTTTGGGGGGGATTTGTAATTACAAAAAAAGAAAGTAATTGTTAATTTTTAAATTCTAGATGCTTCCTATTAATTGCGTCTAATGATTATTACTATGTTTTATCAAATTAAAGATGTGATTGATTTAAATTTTTGTACCATGAAGAAAGAAAAAATTCAACTCTATTGTTGATAGGCATATTGATTGCAGAGATGTAAGAATGTGGAAAATGGGTATCCTGGAGCTGATGGAATAGTGTATTCATAAACTCTACTTGTTTCATTATGAGCATGACCTTTGTGGCCTTTGTTCCCTTCATTAGCTTTGGTATGGCATACGACTTTATTGATTCTGTGGGAAACGATGTGGACGTTGTCTCTGACTCTGAAGTAAGTGTGCTTATTGGAGAATGTAATTGGGGTGTTTATGTTAGGGATTTATAACATTCTCTGTTCTGGAGTCTTAAAAAATTGCTGATGAAATAAGATTCAACTGTCTGATTATCGAATACCTTTTGTGCTATAAAGTAACACTCTTCCACATCTCCTTTCAAAAAGGAAGGAGTGACACCCAAAACACAGGCAGTGATAGTAATTAATATTGGTGGTTGTTTTTTAATAATAGCAATTACAAGTCATTGAAAGGTTTGGGATGATTTATATAATGTTTCCAATTGAGAATTAGAAATGATACTTAAGGCAAAATCTTTTGCTCCTTAGTTGGGTCAGTTTTAGATATCTGATATGCTAAAAGCCTGGGTCAGTGCAAAAATGACCTGTACACACTTAACTTTTTAGGAAATTCCATAGTGTAAAAATAAATGTGTGTCCACCATTTACATTAAAATAGGATGACTGCTAAAGTGTAGGTGATTCTGGTTTTAAAGTTTTGTCCTCCATGTGTTTGTGTTTAGCTCTTTGTGTACGGTAGTTTATATAACCTTAGGAAAATAAAGTTTCTTATGCTTTAAAATTGAATGAAGTTAAAATTTGAAAGAGTTCGGGTGACACTAAAAAGGTCTTTTTAAACTGGTTTTCCTCTTAATTTTTTAAAGAACATAAAAAAGCTCCTGAAGATTCCCTACAGCAAGTCCCATGTAAGCATGGCCGTCCACCGCATAGGAAGGACTCTCTTACTTGATGAGTTAGACATTCAGGAACTCTTCATGAGATCATCTCAGGTACTAACTTTTGGTGGAAACACAACCATTTAAGCACTATTTTAACAACTTAAGGGGACTAGAAATATCATTTCAAAGAAAGACTGAAGCGGAAACGTGGTTCAGCAGTTCAGCAACTGAGAAATTAGATGGCTCAGGAATATAAAGAAGTTTTAATTAAAAAAAAATAGAAAACAGAGTGAGTAGGGAAGAAACTTATTTCTAACCAACAGCCAGGATTCTTGCAAAGAAAAGGATGAAACCAATGGAGAAAGTTGTGAAAAATCAGAAATCTTAGGGGATTGCTGACTTTTTTGAAAAATTCTTCGGTGTCTCCATTAAAGAGATTCTCTTGAAACATAACTGCCAGAAAATGTGAAAGATGTTAGAAATAATTCCTGTGAATACATGGTTATTAGTATTAATTGGTTCACTTAAAGCAGAACTTCTCAAACTGCATTTTGGTAAATGACTTCCCCACTCCCCTCCCCACCGTGTGTTGGTGATACTTTTTTGAAAAGTGTTAACAACTACGTTTCAGTGTCTCAAGGCTTACTCTCCATTTCTGTACTCTCACTGGGGAGTGTTGGCAGGTCACAGTGTATGTATGCTTGTCACTGGTCAAGCTCTTAGGATGTGACAATGAGTAAATAACAAGTCCTTCTTTCCTGGCAGCTTATAGTTTTGGCGTTATAAACACAGATAATTTCAATATGATAGGCATATTGGGGCTTCTTCCAGGTGCCAAGGAACATGTTAGAAAGAAAAACCACTTCTCTTAGCCTGGCTCAAGGAGAAGAGGAAGACAGATTTCCCCAAAGAGGTGAAAGGGATTAAGTCAAGCATGATAGTGTTTGAGTATGTGTTTATGAAATAGTATTTTTAAAATAGAGCATTTTTTGTAAAAGAGGAGAGGGTAACAAATGTTTTGATTACAGGTTTGTTGTATTTATCATTTTCTTTTGTTACTCAGACTGGTGATTGGACATGGCTGAAAGAGTTTTATCAAAGACTCATTGACCAGAAGTGGCAGAGGAAGAAGAAAAGCAAAGAACACTGGTATCAGAAAGCTATTCTTTCCAAGTTTTTATATTACAGGTACTTGGCTACTTGTTTATTTTTTATCTTTAGGAAGATGAAATTCTATTCTGAAATTGAAATTTAAGCTAGTAAAAGTAAGTTGTGTAACTATTGATATTTCAATGTCTTCTGTTCCTTTTTAAAATAAGATTTATAGTTGATATGGAATTTAGTTTTAAAAAACTGGTGGACTGTCACATAAAGTTAACTTTAGTAACAATGTGATGTTTTTGTTTCTGGTTTGGCCAGTATCAATGGTGATGGAGCCGCTCAGCCTGTCCCATCTGCTGCAGAACAGCAGGAATCATCCAGTTCAGATCAGACAAATGATTCGGATGGGGCTTCGTGGCCCGCCCCCTTTGAAATGCCTTCTTCAGTTTCTGAAGACCCCAGTGCTTCCAGTCAGGTTAGTTAGTACTTAGATGTTAATTCAGTAAACTCCTTTAAGAAGACAAAACAAGTGATCTTGTTAAAAATGGAAGAATAGGAGTAAAAAATACGTTATTAAAAATTTTCGAAATAGGATTTGTAGAAAATATTATGAATAGCTAGATAATGTTTTTAAAATTAATTTGAAGTATTTAAAGATTTTTACTGGCATTCAAAATAGCTTACCAGTGTAAACACATTGGTCTATGGTGTCTATTTAATAGGTGTCATTAACCAGGTCTGTGGTGTCTTTTTAATAAGCTAGTGTCTATTTAATGCCTCTTATCAATGCTGATTATTTCCTTGAAGTCATAAGACTATTATATAATACTGTGATAGAAACTATTTTAAGCTTTAGACTTACAGTGAATGCCTATCAAATACTGAGACTCATAGGCCTGTTTGTAACGTAATACTGACCTTCTTACCTTAATTTTTTTATTGTTAAGCCTAAAATTGCCCTTAAGATTTTCTGGATGAAGTGTCTGAGACTTAACCCACATTAATATTGTAAAGTTTTTAGAAAGGAAGAAAGAGTAGCATATCTGTTTGGTCTATTGTATTGTTGGTCTTTTTCTTATTTCTTGTTTAGTTTTTGTCTTTACTGTGTCTATCAAAGAGTAAAGTAACTGAATCTATGTAAATTTATGCATATCTGTTTTTAGGAAAACATATTGACAGAGTCGAAGATAAAAATAAGATCTTTGGTTAATTGTGTTTTTCCTCTAGCTGTGTGTTCTCACATATTGAACATTATTTGTCCAGATTGTTGCTGTCCTCACAAACTAGGATTATAGGAGGCAAATGCATTTAACTTGATTTTAGTTTTAGTAGGTTTTGAGATAGAGAAAGCTTATTAAGCTATATAATGAGATTAAATTTTTTCCCAGGTTAGGAAAGCTGTAGTGAAAAAGAAGGAAGTAATTACCACGCAGGTTCACATAGTGCTCACCTCCAGGAGGGGTGGGTGTTGTGAGAATACGAAGGGGCATGGGTGCTGGGTGCTAGCAGGGTCCAGTGTCGTGACCGGGGTGATGATCACATGGATAATTTGCTTTGTAATTAGTCATTTCGCTGTGTATGATTCATTTTATGCACTTCCCTGTATGTGATTATATTGCATTAATGGCGTTTTAAAAAATTTATTTAGTATTCCTTGACTTCAAAACCCACGTATTACAAAAAGACCACATAACAGAAATACGAATCTCCTGCCACCTATCTGCTCATCTTGCAGCCTTATTATTCTGTTCCTACCCTGTTTAGTGCTTACTATGAAAAAGCACTAAAGGAGGCTTTTGTGAATCTGTAGAATTGTATGTGGAGGAAGTAAGCTGGTGTCTATATAATGCCTTTTATGCCACGTACTTTAAGCCGTGTATGTGTATATGTGTACGTATACATTTGTTTTCCTCCTTGGGTCTGTATATGTATTCAGTACCATTTTATAAGTCAGTAAACTGAAGTTCACAAAGAGTAGATGTTTGCTCATGGTCCCACCACTGGGGAGATCTGAGGATTTATACCCTGAGCTTCCAGACTTCTGACACAGTACTCCACTGCATCCATGCACACCCACATGTCTAGAACGGCCTTGTAAGCAGTGGGCTTGTCAGAGCGATGGCATGGTCCTAAGCAGAGCTAGCCTGCCATAAAAAGAAATCTTCTTTGACAGAGTATTTTATATAACATTATACTGCTTGCATGTCAGATTTGGAGATTATTGTGCACTCTGTTACCTCGTGAATTCTTATTCCCAAAACTAACCTTGCTAGTTTGAGGCCTGTGTTAAGCAGCAACAGTTTCTGTAGATGTCTATGGTTGGCCTTGGAGCGGACTTTTACTGACAACATTGTAACCCAGAGCCCAGACTCACTAAAGCTGCTACCTCACAAGTACAGTTTGGGGATTTGGTCCACAGGTTGATACCTTGTCTGTACAAAGAAATAAAATAATAAAGCTTGGCTTTCTAGTGGGACTCTTTAAGGAGACTACAAGACAGCAAAAGCACTGGAGATCTCCCGCCACCCCCATCCCCACTGTACTTGCAGCCGACCTGCTCACTTCCCAGGCAGGGGCTGAGCCTGTTAGCATGTGCAGAGGTTGGAAAGTAAGAGATGGATGGAATTAGCTGTGCACATGTGCACACACACATACTGATCTTGGGATTGAAAGTTTAAGGTGATGTTTCTTTTTTTTTTTAAATAATTTTTTAAAAAATAAACATATAGTGTATTATTAGCCCCAGGGGTACAAGTCTGTGAATTGCCAGGTTTACGCACTTCACAGCATAAAGTGATGTTTCTTAAGGCAACTGTCCCTGATGGTTGGAAATTTGAGTGGTACACTGACTGAGTTTACTCATTGTCAAAGGTTCCCCTCCTTAAGTGCTTTCTAGAATATATTCCACAGAATGTATTAAGGATAAAACGTGTTCTGAGATTAAATAAATTTGAGATCATTGGATTTTACAGAGGAGAAGTTGATTTTTCTCTTACAGAACCTTTTAGAGGCTTTTTAAAAAATGTAATAAGCATTGTTACTGTCCAAAAGCAAGCCCGTAGTGAACAGAGGGTTTCAAAACTTCCTCTGGAAGGTCTTCACCGAGTACCCCAAGGACTAGTGTTCTGTGAAGCCCATGTCGGACAATGGCAGACCTCGGGGCTGCTCTAATGACCGATGTCTCAAAAATAATACGGCAGGGGGTGCCCAACTGGCTCAGTCAGTAGAGTGTGTGACTCTTGATCTTGGGTTTGAAAGTTCGAGCCCCATGTTGGGTGTAGAGAGTACTTTAAAATAGTCTTTTTAAAAATATAGGAAAATTAAAAAGAATATGCCTGAGATGTCTTAGAAATTTTTTAATTCAGTAGAGATGGCATGGGCTGAAATAGCAGTGGTATTCAGATTTAACCAAAAAAGAAAAAAAAAAATCAAGACTTTGAAAGCTTAAAAATAAAATCTTTAATCTTTTTTATTTGAGTAAGATCTAAATGTGATTAGCTTATTAGAATAGCTATGATAATTAAGAGCTGAAGTAAGCCACATGGTGATGAGAGTTCATGATTTGCACATTAGCCCTAAATTCAGGAAAGTAGATTTGAGGTTTATGCTTTGAATGTTTAGGGGATACTAGAAAAGTAGGCCATTTGTGAGAAATTACGGCAGCAGAGTCACTCCTTATCCTTGCACTTTTCACAGGGAAGTGAGCCTCTTGAACCCTCATACATACTGGGGCATGTGGCCTCAGCACCCAAAGAACAAAACCTGACTACTTTATTCAATGACGGGGAGAACAGTCAGGTACGCTTTCTGTGGTGTCCAAATTGGGACACCTGATCCCCAGACTGCTTTGTCATTTAAAAGCTAGGACTTGTAGGGAAAATAAGTCCACTTGATCCTGAAAATCACTTTCTAAACATCTCTGTGATCTTATAGCTCTGTGACCTTAATTTACTATGTCTTCTTTGTCTTTCCTTTTTCTAGAATTTCTGTGAATCATGGGGGGGAAATTATGGATCTCCTGTATATTACATAGTAACCTCTCTTATTTTATTTTTAATCAAAGGGTCTTAAAAATGATTTTGTTCGGAATATCTTATGGACATTTGAGGATATCCATATGTTAGTTGGCTCCAACATGCCTATATTTGGAGGAGGCAGGTATCCAGCAGTCAGCTTACGTCTCAGGTAAACCAGAATGGTATTTCTTTAGAGTCAGTGTTTTATCTGCTTTCACTTAATCTGTTAATCATCACCTGGGTTTTTCACCTTTCTCCTTGTCCCATGAATTGAAATCCATGCAGGAGTGAGGAAGGGGCTATTATCAGCAAATGCTAAAAGCCCTGAGGTTGGGTTTTCATTCAGGCCCTTAATGAATGGAGTCAGAGATCTGTTGCACTGGCTTAATCTTGTGTCGGAATTCACAATGTGTGAGAATATAATAGAATTTAATTAGTTAAGGGGATGGTTTACCAGCTTCCTGTTAGCTGACTGTGAGCACTTGCTGCTTTGGTGCTGCAGCTGTGCCTGTTGGTGTGTGTGGGCCAGTGGGGGCTCCAGTGGGGGCATTATCACACGTGGTCAGTCCTTCACCTTCGGTTGTGTGAGGAGCAGGCAGTGGGCTCACAGTAATCTGCTTTCCCACTTCCTTCTACTCTTACTGAGAACTCCTGTGGAGTCCAGTTAGAAACTCAAGCAGAACTTACGGAAACATGGTGGAGAACACACCATGTGAACTGTGTGTTACATGTGCATATTTCATCAGAAAGTGCGTGTGGCATTTTTCACCTGGGGAGTAAAGGTTAAAGTGGTCAAATGGTGGAAATAAGTCTCAGATGGTTTATTGCGGAACATCTTAAACTGCCTAACACAGGAAATGTGCATTTTTAGGGACAACAACAAACCAATTAACGTGCTAACTGGGATTGACTATTGGTTGGACAACTTGATATGCAACGTACCAGAACTTGTGATGTGTTTTCACGTAAATGGAATTGTACAGGTAAGTAAGCTGCGGTGTGACTTTTCTCCCAAATGAAACTCAGTGCAGAGAGTACCTCACCAAAGTTCTTGAGGCCCTTAAAGACTAGGCTTTTTAACAAGGAAGATTGCTGTGAATAAACTGAAAATTTGAGTGATTGCACATTTGAGTTGGTGATACCAGAATTCTAGATGTTACGGGAGTGTAGTTATATAGGTAATTTGTAGGAAGGTCATAAATACACTGCAACCTACATTTGTAGGGACAGAACTTTGATTTTAATGCCATGCATTCATAGTAATTACCTAAAAATATTTCTACAGTAGAGGTGTCTGTTCAGTATCGGAATATCTACTCCGGATATGCAGTCTTAGGGCAAGGCTATAACAATAATGTGTGAAGTCGATAGCTTGCAAAGCATATTGTTAATGAGCTTGTTCTAGTCATGAGGCACTTTATCTTCATTATAAGTGTTGGGGGAAAACAGAATAAAGTTTGGTCACTACCCAGAAAAGTAAAATACTAGTGGGCATTAATGGTGCAAAGAGAAAGATAGGAGACCATCTATTAGAAGGGCAGGACAGCCACGGAAAGCTGGGTGGTCAGGGAAGGTGCAATCGCTTCTGTTTTAATCTGTAGAGACTTGAGGAAGTAGCGGCCTCTCAATGGAATCTTGAATGATAGCTTCTCCAAAAGCAAGAGATGAATGTTAGAGGACTAGTGTAAGTAAATGAAGGGATTGATAACAAATGCAGCTAGGGACACGGGATTCATGTGACAGAAGAGCAAATAGATTAGAAAAGCCAAGGTCAAATAATGCAGAGTCCAGGATAGCTCATGGAGTCAAATAGCTCAGTCCAGGATGCTGAGCTAAGGAAGTGTGGGCTTAGTTCAGTTGGTCATCTGGAATCTGTGAAGGCTTTACATCTGGGAGGTGAAATTCACTGTATTGGAGTCTTAGCCTGGCGATGCCATGGAGGTCTCCAAGACAAGAAGCCTGGGGAGGGCCTTGCTCTACTTTTGTAACTTGATGGACTTAAACTGCAGAGGAAGTACTAAGAATTGACAATGATAAGAAGGAGGAGTTGGTGCTTATGGAGTGCTTGTTTTGTTCCAGATACTTTGCTAAGTGCTTTACATGCATTACTTACTTGATCTTCTTAGCTGCTGGAATACCAGTATTCCTTTTTGATAAAGAGGGTAGCTTGAAGATCAGGAGTACATTGCTAGTAGTGGTGGTGCCAGTATTCGAACCTGTATCTCGCTGAGGCAGTGCTTCTAACCATTGTACTCCAACCCAGTGATTCTAAACCTTCAGTGTTTATCAGAATCACTCCTGTTCTCTAAAAAAAACAGTTGGCTTGGCTTCCTAGTATATCAGGATAGGTGGGATCTATGTATCAGTCAAAGAAAATTAAAAAAGGAAAAGGCTTTGTAGATTCTGATTTGCACTGTTAGTTGGGAAGCACTTTTGTACCATTACCCTAAACAGCATTTAATGAGAGGCTGTGGCTGGAGGGGGTGGTAGCATTACAGGGAATTTCAGGGCTCAGGGTCTAGAAAAGCGGTGTATCATTGCCTGAGATGGGGACCTGGAAATGGTTTAGGCAGGGAAGGTGATCTGTCTTCATCATGTGTTCCATTTGAGGAAAGCACTGAAATGTCCCTGTGAGCATTTTGATGTCGCAGGCTTTGGAGAAGATGGGGATAGAGAAGTAACCTGAGTGCTGTCTCTCCCCGGGTACTGTTGGACGCCATCACCGTGGGAATCTATTCAGCTCAAATGTTGGAGCCTTTCCCCATGTGGGTGAAAGGGGAGGGGACCTGAAATAGTGCAGTATAAAATCCAGGAGAGGAGTGTTTTAAGGAAGGAATTAAGATGCGGACTTTCTATGAACCAACAAGGATGAAAACCAACCTTAGGGGAGACTATTTGGTCTTATTTTCCAATCCACTTGGAGTTTTTTAGAGTTTTCAGCAAATGCGATAAGAGACATTTAAGGAAGTGTGAACAGAAGACAAACGAGAAAAAAAAATGTGGAAAAAAAGTAGTGGCAGTGGTTTCCCTGTGGCCTCTACTCTTGTTGCTGCCTCCAGTCCCTGGTTCTGTTTCTGGAAAGGAGTCAAGTCATAGCTCAAGGGAAGAGTAGTGTCTACTGGGGAGACGTGCCCAGTGAGTCTAGTGTCTGGGGGAAAGCAGCTGGGTGAAGTCTGCCTTCATCTGCCACCCTCCCAGGTGAAAACCACCAGGTAGAACAGAAGGAATTGTATGCTATGAGCTGTTCCACATGAGAACAGAAGCAGGATCGTGCCTAAAATTGGTGGTGATTCTCTCTTGAGACTTGTTCCTGTGGTAAGCTGACAGCATTGCTGACAGGTGGGTCAGATTCCTTTGAAATGTTAGAGCACTAAAAAGATTGAAAACCAGCGGTTTAAGCTCTTTGGGGCTGCATAGATCTCTGATGGCAGGGTTTATATGTTTGGTTCCTTCTTAATAAGAGAAGGGGGGCGCCTGCGTGGCTCAGTGGGTTAAAGCCTATGCCTTCAGCGCAGTCATGATCCCAGGGTCTTGGGATTGAACCCCGCATCGGGCTCTCCGCTTAGCAGGGAGCCTGCTTCCTCCTCTCTCTCTCTCTCTCTGCCTGCCTCTCTGCCTACTTGTGATCTCTGTCTGCCAAATAAATAAAAAATAAATAAAATCTTAAAAACAAAATAGAGAAGAGTTGCTGCCTAGGTTTTCTCTGAAGCTGCATTCTTTCTGTGTTTTACAGAAGTATGAAATGATAAAAACCGAAGAGATTCCCAATTTGGAAAACTCGAACTTTTCTACGAAAGTCATAAAAGACATTGCACAGAATATTTTATCATTTCTAAAATCTAACTGTACGAAAGAGGGACATACCTATTGGCTGTTTAAAGGTAAATTCCTTCTTGAATGAACAATAATAATTGATTGGAGTGGTCCTGATGATCTAAAATTTGTTTTCCTTTTCAGCAAGTGGCAGTGATATAGTGAAGCTTTATGACCTCACTACTCTTTGTGAAGAAACTGAAGACAAGTACCAAAACCCGTTCACGATGCCGGTGGCTATTCTCTTATATAAGTGAGTGCTTGAAGAAGTCGTCTTACTGAAAATTTTAAAGTGCACAGCCACACATTCCAGGTCAAAGCTTTTAAATACCTCTTAGGTTTTTGTGGCTTAAGAAGCAAAGTATAGTGCATATGTTTACAGGCTGTACCAAAGTCAACTTGGGAGGGGGGAGTAAATACCATATTTTAAAATACGGTATTGTTTCTTATATTCTTTATTTTATTGGAAGGTAAGAAGGGCATGGTTATGCTTGAGTCTTGCAGAGAATGAGGAATGGGGTGTAAAGTTGATATAAACATTTTTTTAGGGTTGCTTGCAACATGATGATGAAGAAGAATCAAAATAAGAAACACTACGGGACTATTAGAACGTTGCTTCTTAATTGTGTTAAGTTGTTGGACAAAAGCAGACATCCTCAAGTAAGATTAACATTTATATGCTCTTTAAAAATATTCTAGCATTCTGAAAAAAAAAAAAATTAAAATATTCTAGCATTTTGAAAGATTGTTGCCTAGACTTAAAGCTTCTTAATTCATAGTCTGAACTGCCCTATCCGTTACGTTAGCCGGTGACCACTGGTGGCTGTTGAGCCCTTACAATGTGCTTAATCGGAATTGAGGTGTGCTTCAGGTGTAAAATACACATGGATTTTGAAGGTTGGGTGTGCATATTGCATGTTGAAATGGTAATATTTTGTGTTACTGAACCAATACATTAAAATTAATTTTGCCAGCTTTTGCCTTCCATATTTTAGCCACTAGAAATTTAAAATTTCATATGTGGCTGCCTGACATTACATTTCTCTCAGATAACACTGTTTATAATTTTAGAACTCATGTGATTTTAACAGTGGTATTGTTTTTTCCTCTTAGCACTTCTAGAAGGTGGAAAACTATTTTACAGTATTTCTTAAAAGATCCATTTACACAAATGGGCCTTGTTGTCACTTTGTTGTATAACTAAAGTTCACACTCCATACCTCAGTATATAAAGCATCTCTTAAAATAATCTTTCAGTCCTGTGCCCCACAGTTTTACATCACCCTTTCCCTCAGTTGTCTGAACCTGACAGCTGCTTTTTGGTGTAATGCTGGTTGTGTTCCACTTGGATTAGGAAAAGCATGGAATGTAGGCAGGAACATAGGTATAAAATTTGTTAAGATCCAATTAGTTAACCAAATTAGTTAAAATTTGTTAAGATCCAAGTTAATTTTAATTGTAGCCACATCCAGTTGGATATAAAAGTTTATCCTAGATCCCAAACCATGAGAAAATTCTTTTTGGAGAAAAATAACAAAATAATTTCTGATTTAAATACCTAATTGCTGATTATGAGATAGTGGCAGTTGGTAGAAATTGAATAGTTTACATGAAAGTTAGAAAACGGTTTTAAAACTATTAAATGTCTGTGGTCAAAAAATAATTACTGATAATAGAGTAGAATAAATAATGATATAATACGTAAATGCTAATTTTAAGAGATGCCAGGATGGACTTTTCTTCATTAAGCTAGTGGGGGATTCCCCCCCACCCCGGAACCAAAGGTCATGTAGTAAATATTAGTTGCTTATCAAACCCTTAGTAAATTATAGCTTGTGAAGAGAACTATATTAACTGGTTTCTCAGTTAATATAGAGAGTTGTCTTGCTAATATTTTAGTTATGACACTCTCTGTGAAAACTTGTACCTCCACGTGCCACCTCTTTTTAAGACAGAGGGCTGGGGATGGAATAATTGCAGGAAATAAACAACCCATGAAGATTTTCGGGGGAACCTTCACAGTATTGATAACTTTGACTTGAGAACAGTTCTGTGTGTATTACAGTGTGGAAACAGCCTGTTTGCCGACCTCCTAAAATTTGTTAGTACCGTAGTAACATTTTTTCCACTTCAGATTGTTCAGTTTTGATGACAATCACACGTATTTCTTTTTTTTTTTTTATAAGATTATTGCTTCAGCCAATTACATGCTTTCAGAACTTTTTCAATTAGATGAACCTAAAAAAGAAGAAAGTTCAGAATCTCCTTTAAATGAGAATTCTGATGAAAGTTACAGTGAAGAGGAGGAAGAGATGCCAGACAGCGATGAAAATGGGTCCTATAGTACCAGCTCGGATCCCTCAGACGATAACAAAGCAGTAGCTATTATTAAGTCTGTTGGAGAACTGTCAGTTCCAGAAAAATACAAATCCATTCATCAAATCCGAGTAAGCATGGTAAAATGGTATTAAAGTGGTATTAAAGTTTTATCAGTTTAAAAACAATTATTAATTGAATACAGCTGACATCTCAAAAGATGGCATTACTGGGGCGCCTGCGTGGTGAAGTCGGTTATGCGTTGGACTCCTGGTTTCAGTTCAGGTCATAATCTCAGGGTCTTGAGATCGAATCCCGTGTCAGGCTCCATGCTCAGTGTGGAGTCTGCTTCAGATTCTCTCTCCTCCCTCTGCCCCTCCCATTTGTGTGTACTCGTGCATACACGCGCTCTCGCTCCTTCTCCCTTGCTCTCTTTCTCCCTCTCTTTCAAATCTCTAAAAAAAAAAATTTGGTAGGGGCGCCTGGATGGCTCAGTGGGTTAAGGCCTCTGCCTTCGGCTCGGGTCATGATCCCGGGGTCCTGGGATCGAGCCCCGCATGGGGCTCTCTGCTATGCGGGGAGCCTGCTAACTCCTCTCTCTCTCTCTCTGCCTGCCTCTCTGCCTGCTTGTGATCTCTGTCTGTCAAATAAATAAATAAAATCTTTAAAAAAAAAAAAAAATTGGTAGATCTTTCATGGTCCAGGGGCTAGTAATCATTAGCTTTATGAATATTAAAATCTGTTTTTTAATTGCCCCAGAGTAACTGATCCACATGCAGACCAACGGTAGACAATGAGTAAACCACACATCAATATATTAATTTTTACGTAGAAGATTTTCTTTTGCAATGACCAGTGTATATTCCTATCTCCTTGCTGGAGTGTTCATTCTCAGAGTCTGGGTTACTGGAAACTGAATGTATAGATTGCTTGTTGAACACAGGATAAGAGCAGACCAGGGCTGGTTTGTTGATTCATTTGTGAGGAAGCTGTTGCCTTATCCCAGCGCTGCAGGACAATACTTTGACAGTGACTGGGCCTTATCAGCTACATTGGATACATCTTTCGCCTGGTCAAGGTCAGATAGATTCTAACAACTTCTACCCTTTAAGTTCTGTTGACGTGGCTGGTGCTGACTATTCTTTCCCAATTGGTCTCTTTCCAGATGGTAAAATTGTGTTTCAGTTTGCTAAATCCTAATTACTTTCCAGTCCTATCTCCCTGTGGTCAGATCCAAGTTAACTTCAAAAATTCTGGCTATTCCTAGAACTGAATATACAGGTCACATATACAGGTAATGTCTTAATGTAAGCTCTGAGTTTAACTTTCACATGGAAACCTAATATCCAGATAGATTTTTAGAGGACACCCCTGTCACCCAAAAACATTGCCTATCTTTTTGACTCTTCACTTTCCCCTCTCATTCACCATAGCCACACTGCCTCTTCCTGCCTCAGGCTTGTCAGGCTCATGCCCATGGGAGGCATGTGCTGTTGCTTGTGTTCCGCATGTCCCCCAGGCTTTCATGGCTGCCTTTTTTAAGCCTTAAATCTTGATGGGAAATGTTGCTCCTTCTGAAGATCTTCCCTGACCACTCTAGCCAGAGCATACCCTATTTTTATCTCCTTCATGGAGATCATATTCTGTATCTAAAGTTTGTGTTTGTTTCCCTTTATGAAAACAGAAGCTCCCTGTACGTATGGACATTCCTCTGTCTCCCATGTCAAGGACACATAAGGAAATACTTGATTAAATGACTACAGGAAAAATTCTTAACTGTCCATCTGAGAGTTTTCCTGCACTTTCAGCTTGAACTCCCAACCCCCACCAGTGGAATTTAAAACAAACAAAACTTTTCTGATTATAAACAACGTTACTGAAATCAAAAGTTCTGTGTATTTAGGGAACTACACTGTAACACCAGACCCTAGGTAGATGGAGTAGGTAGATGACAGAGATGTCGTACTATGTTAGCTTACAGTTTTTTACAGAGATGGCACTTTTTTATCAATATCTGAAGCACCCAGAAAAATGCCCTGGTTTTCATATAAACATCTCTATTTAGCTTCGCCTTATTAGTGCACTTTGGAAACTACAGTCAGCCTGGATTCAGCACATTTCCAGCTCAGTGACTGGGTCCATGGACACGTTACTTAACATCTGTGCTCGATGCACAATGAGTACAGTCATTCCAGCCTTGCAGGATTCACCGGAAGTGAAATGCCTCGCAGAGGCCCTTACACATAAGATCACTTAGTAGATGTAGGTTGTTAACTGGTTCTGCTCGTAATTAAGCATATAAATTGTACAAATTGTGCAGTGAGACCACTGGTGATACTTGTTAACTTATGTGGATATTGTTAACTGTGTGTTATGAAGTATCAGTGCTAATTAGGGATTAAACTCACCTATTAGATTAGGTATACATTTATCCAAAGCATTACTCACATTCTTGCTTTTTTTGTCACAATAGAATTATCTTTAAAACTAAGAATTTAAAGTAACTTTGGCAGATCTTCTTATTAGCAAGGTTTTGTGGATGCTTAGGCTGCTTCTATCTGCAGCGTGAAAGCAGGATTAACCTTGGTGTCAGTTACCTCACAGAGCTGAGTACACAGCAGATTTTGAAATTATTGATGCATAGAGTTTTAATAATGCCCTGGAGCTGAGAGCTGTGGAATTTGTCATGTGGGCAGCATATTAATCGTTTTAAATGTTTGTTTCTGAAGCCCAGTTGCACGTTCCCGGTTTGCCATGACACAGAAGAGCGCTGTAGACTTGTGCTGAGCTATGTTCTGGAGGTGAGTCTTAATTTTGTAGCACTTTCAGTAAAGGCACATAGAGCTTGTTTACTGGTGTCTAAACATTATTCTGAATGATATTCTGCTCTTTTTCTCCCCTTTAAGCATAAAGAAAATTGGTTTTTCCAACTGTTTCAAGTAAAATGTAGTCTTTTCAAGTCTGTTTTCAACATTTAAATTCCCCTAAATGTGTTCATGGCTTTATATTTAGTTTCTGGTTGACGTTATGTGCCTCGTAAATTTTTCTCCTTTTTTAAAGGGGTTAAAATCTGTGGATAGCAGTATTAAAAAAGAAAGCGACCTTCCTGCAGCTGACCCCAACACCCCAATCCCATTAAAATATGAAGATGAATCCACAAGGGGGGGTCCTGAGGGTCTGGAGAAGCAGATGGCCTTGTTTTTGGACAAAAGTAAGTTGAATTGATGTGCAAATAAGGACTTTTCTATAGAATAGTGTACTGGTCCTTTATCAACGGCAGACTTATGTCAATTAAGGCGTTCATTGAGAGGAATTCAGGAGAAGGATATCATGTGAATGGAAAGTAGGGGGAAATACCGTTTCATTCAAAATATAAAACAAAGGATCATTTTGACCCTTTATAGATATTCCTAATAAGTTCCGCTTCTTCCAGTTTCCTGCAGCGAGGAGCTAATGCCCTCAGCTCGGTAGGGTTCTCATAAGAAATTACTGCTTCAGTAAAAGCAGTCGAGTGTTTAAGAGCAGACTTGAGAACCAAACTGCCTAGCCCCAAATCATGGCTTTGCTAAGCAGGTTCCACTTTTTTTAACCTTTTGTTTTTCCCTCTCTCTCTTTCTTTCAGTGGAGACAGTAGTGCCTACTTAAAAGTTTTTTTTAATAGATTAAATAGTATGTGTAAAGTGCTTAGAACAGTGCACATAATAAGCACCGTAGGATTGTTGGCTTTCATTACCACATGGTCTTTGAATCAGCTGGAAAGGTCACTTATAAATTGTCTAATTTGTTCCTCAGGAAAGTCACTTTGTGAAGAACATGTGGACTCTTAAAAAAATTGGTTTCAGTTGCTTAAATGGTTCAGAAGCTTGTATGTTTGAAATACTAAGTGCATCAGTCACATCTGGTCAAGGGTTAAAAAAAAAAGAAAGAAAGAAAGAAAAGAAATACTAAGTGCTTTCCTGACTTTTTTTCTCTTTGTAAACAAAAGTTGTTTATTGCGGGGGAGGAAAGTAAATTTAATTGCCCTAAGCATTTATGTATTGCTTCCTGTGTGCCCAGCTTGAGCCTCTGTACAGTGAGGAGAACACCAGGACTTGAGACATCTCTGCCTTCTTTAGGGTGTTTTTTTGAAATGCCTTTTCTCTCGTCCTTTGTCCCCACCTCAGCTGTTAAAATCTTGCTGATGTTCAAGAGATTGATGCTCCCCTCTCTCTCTAGTCAGAATTGATTCTCTTACCACTTTGTCCTTGAGCACTTACTGAAGCCTGCCTATGTCATAGTTAGATTTGTTGAATGGTTTTATGCACACCCGCCAGTACAGTTGTGAGCAAAAATTGTCTTAAGCAGTTCTGGTATTCTCACCAAACCTCACACAGAGAAAACAGTTACAGAGGAAAAAGAAATACATGCACAACTAAAACTGTAAGAGATTGTAAGTACCTTTCATTGGTTTGAAAGATTCGTGTTGTCACGAATAAAAAAAAAAAAGGGAAATCTTGAGGCTCAGAGACTAGGGAGGGGAATTCCCACAGCATTTTGTTCTCACCTCTGTAGCTGCACTTAAAATAGATTTGCCATGGTTTGTGTTAGCAGCCTGTCTCTACCGCTGGTGTGTGAGATCTCCAAGGATGGAGCGCATAGAACTTCATGTCACGGCTTCTGGCATCTGGCACAGTGCTTGGCACAAAAGTGATCGTTTGTTAGATGAAGAAGGTAGTAGTAGGCTGGATTTTAAATAAAGCATGTTCCTGTGGAGGAAACAGCCCATTAAGAGGGGAGCTTAGAAAAAATAGGCATCTTTGTGGGCAACAAGCTGTAACTTGACCTTGGCTACTGGGTAGTAGGAGTGGAATACTGGGGAGGAAGACAAAAATATCACATAGGATGTGGGCTAAGGTGCTTGTAAGTGGTGTGAAGCCATTTCGGTGTTCTAGAACAGGGCTCCCACCATAATTAAAGCTTATTTTAGGAAGGTAAACTTTCAGGGGTGCCTGGGTGGCTCAGTTGTTAAAGCGTCTGCCTTTGGCTCAGATCATGGTCCCAGGGTCCTGGGATTGAGCCCCACATCGGGCTCCGTGCTCAGCAGGAAGCCTGCTTCTTCCTCTCCCTCTGCTGCTCCCCTGCTTGTGTACCCTCTCTCACTGTGTCTCTCTCTGTCAAATAAATAAAATCTTTTTTTTTTTTTTTTTTTTTTTTTTTTTAAGCGGGGGAAGGTAAACTTTCTGGCAGGTTGACATAGACTGGAGAAAGGTCATGCCAGTCATGAGTGCATTTATGTCAGTGACCCTGAAAGAGAATGACAGAGTTGACAGCAGGGAGCAGAGCGCCTTCAGAAATCCCAGTGAGGATCTGTTGAAACACTGCCGTTTTACTCTGTTTTTTAGTAATAAAGTGCAGTATACATCAGTCTTGTAGCCATAGTACTTAAGCCTGGACTGTTTCTATGAAGAAACGTTATTTTATTTTTTTATAGTGAGACTTGCATTCAAAGAAAATGTGCTTCCTTTCCTCTCCTCCCATGTCATAGTGGGCTCCCTTCAGAAGGGTAATTATTCCAGTCAATCTGGAATGATCCCTGGTTCCTGGCAACATAAAATGAAACTCCAGCTGATTCTCAAGTCATCAAAGGCCTATTATGTTTTGTCTGATGCTGCCATGAGTCTTCAGAAATACGGAAGAGCGTTACGATACATCAAATTAGCTTTGCAGAGCCATGGTAAGTCACTGTAAACTATTACACTTCATAGGCATTGGGAGGGGAAAACAGAAAAGGCATCTGAATCACAGTGAAGTTTTACTCCTGTTTCTGTTGTAAAATTTAATTTTGAAATAACTTTTTCTAGTCTTGAGTGTGTTACTTCGTATTTTATTTTGTGCTGAGTGGTTATCTCTTCCTTTGAAATACACGAAGCTACACGTGATAGCTGCCGTAACATAAACTGAAGAGCTACAGTGGTACAAAGCTTTCGGCTAGTAACAACTTTTCTTAATACTCACTGTAGTCATCAACTTTCAATACCCCGGTGTTTTTTCTCTTTCCCACCCCTTCTGCCTAGATACTTACTGCTGCCTCTGCACCAACATGCTTTCGGAAGTGCTGCTGTTTCTGTCTCAGTATTTGACGCTCTGTGGGGACATCCAGCTGATGCTGGCCCAGAATGCGAACAACAGAGCGGCGCATCTCGAGGAGTTTAATTATCAAACGAAAGAAGATCAGGAGATACTACACAGCCTCCATAGGGAGTCCAGTTGCCAAGGTATGCCAGTGAGACCGGACATGCTATGCACGTGGCATTAGTCCGTCCAGATCATGCTTATCAGAGTATGCCAGGACGGTGGCAAAAATGTTAGTGTTTTGATACTGCAGTTTTGTTTCATTGATTGCTTAGTTTTAAAATTGAGCATGATCCCTGGTGTATTTGTGTGTTAAGCGATTTTGAAATATTTCATAATTACTAATTATACAACTAGAACTAAAGATAAAATAAGCTCTAAGACAATTGTGTTGACTTTTTTACTCTCATCTTTTCAAGAGGTTTTCCTCGGTAACTTTGTAGTCAGTGAACCAAGCCATGGTTTCCTTTTGTAAAGGAGTAACAGTTGGGTAAAAGTGAATGAATTACCTTCTGAATGATTTCTGGGGGCTCACATCCAGAGACCATTTTTTTAAAACTTAGTTCATGGCTGACTGTCATACTGAATATATTACTTTGTTTTGGGGTTGTGCGATTTTAAAACTGGGGAAAAGAATTAGTCCACTGCAGCTGTATCCTTAGTACAGCCATAAGCTCACTGCAGTCAGGGCGGTAAATGAGCTAGGAGGTCCACCTTTGTAACATATCATGGCATTGTTGTATTTTGCTCTGGAAGTGTTGACGTTATTTGATATCTGCCTCCCTAAAACTTTTGAACATTTGCCATCTCGGGAAGTCAGTGAGGGGAATGTAGTATTTCCTCACTTTTGCCCTCTTTCTTGGCCTTCCCTCTTTCTGAGTTTCTCAGATGATTGGTTTCATAGACACAGGGAGAAAATCCTTGGTGTTTTTACCACTCCCATCATGTTTCCTTTAAAACACATGGGCTTGAGGGTGACGTTCTCCCACGTATGCCACGGTGAGCAGCAGGAGCTGCTCCCTTTTTTCTTCCTTGAATTTTGGGCCCTGCACCCAAGTTTACTCCAGTCCCACTGGATGGCATGTTGAAGTCTTTGAGAGCATATGTAGCACTTTTTCAGTGAGGTAAACTGACATTCAGACCATAATGTCTGTTAAGTAGCCTCTTGTAGCAATCAGAGCTTTATTTCAAGAACTATTTCCATTAATTAAAAAGAAGAAAGATGATCTACCTTGTATCAGTGAACTTTAAGTCTGTACCAATGAGCAAGAGTGCTTGGTAAAATCCAGTTGATGGAAATTGTTTGGTATTTTTGGTCAAGAGAATATTTCTTTATTCAAAACATTAATATCCCAGGAAAATGAAGTTTTCTAAATTAAAAGATCTTTACTTTAAAACTTAAAATTTTACTTATATTGATTGACTCTTATACTAGGTTTATACCATATTGGATTTCTTTTGTTGTCTTAAAAGTAGATTACTTGAATCCTAAGGAAGAAGAGTTCTCGGGACTCACTGTGATGTTTCCTTTTTTGTTTCAAGGATTCGCATGGGCAACTGATTTGTCTACAGACTTAGAGAGTCAGCTTTCAGTCAGTTGTAAATGTTATGAAGCTGCTAATGAAATCTTGCAATTTAGTGACTTAAAAAGCCAGAACCCAGAACACTATGTCCAAGTATTGAAGAGAATGGGTAACATTAGAAATGAAATTGGTGTGTTTTACATGAATCAGGCTGCTGCTCTGCAGAGTGAGCGAGTCGGTGAGTATCTCTTTGGAGGCCGCTCTTTATTGCCTCTTCTCAGAGAAAATCACGCTGCTTTTATGTCTGAGCTTAGTATTATGGCACTGACTGGATCTAGAAAGGGGTGCTCTGGGGCGCCAGGGTGGCTCAGTCGTCAAACATCTGCCTTTGGCTCAAGTCATAATCTCAGGGTCCTGGGATCGACCTTGCATCGGGCCTCCCTGCTCAGTGGAGTCTGCTTCTCCCTGTCTCACTCCCCCTGCTTGTGTTCTCTCTCTCACTTTGTCTCTCACTGTCAAATAAAATCTTGAAAAGAAAGGGGTGCTCTGTTGAAGACTCTTTTATTCTTAAGTTCTTGAGAAATAAAGATAGGAAAATACATTTCCCTTTAAGAGTCATCATTTCAGTGTCCTCTGTTATTCATCTGATCAGAAGTGAAGTGCACAAGCAGCTTGTGCCAGGCTCTGTGCTAGGCTCTGTGCTGGGTGTGTAATTGACTACAGCATAGCTCTCTTTCATGTCAGGAAGCCAGAGAGAGAAACAGATTTATGGGGCGCTGGGCTGGCACAGTCAGTAGAGGGTGCAACTCTTGATCTCAGGGTTGTGAGTTCAAGCCCCATGTTGGGTGTAGAGAATACGTAAAAATAAAAAGTCTTAAAAAAAAATAATAAAAATCTTTGAAAAATACCATAAGCACAGATGCAGTATAGTAGAAGTGTGGGAAAAGGACATGTATTTTGAAGTTGTGGGGTTTTTCGAGGGCTTTTGGGAAGAAGGTGTGGTTTGAGCAGATTGGTACATGACGTAGGATATCAACAGGCAGAGACATGGAAGGGGTTGCTGTCCAGACCGAGTAAGCAGCACTGAGCAGGACTAGAGATGCAGGGTCGGGTGACTGGTGAGAGTAGCAGCACGTGGTCTTTTGTGATTCAGGCAGAGGATAACAGATTCAGCTGGGCCTCTGTCAAGTCTGAGAGACGTGTGGACATGTGAGTGGAAGGTCTGCCTCAGTCGTTGGTTAGAAATCTGTACTTAGAGCTGTTTGGGTTAGCAGGATGTTGTTGGAGATTACTCAGATGTCGTGGGGAGGGGATAGCTGGATCCATGAGAATGCTGGAAATGTGAAGACCTGCCGGTGGGAGGAAGGAACAGGGCCGTGGGAGAATGGAGGGCGGCAGGTGAGTTGAGGAACCACGAGTGCCTGGTAGTCTGTGAGCTGTGCTTGGCCCTGGGGTGCGAAGAGGTCACGCTTGTTAAAAAGTTTTGTTATATGTATAATATATGTATTTTATTGGGTAATAACCTGTGCTTTTAAGGTGTCTCTAGAGGAGGAAGTCTGTGAAGGAGCATGCAAAGTGGTAGTCAGAAGCCTAGGAGAATTAGATACAACCCAGACCAGACCTCTTAACTCCCTGAGACTGTGTTGTGAATCTTTATAAAATAGGGCTTTGCTCAGATCTTTTTATTTGCTTGTTTTCGTATCTGTCATTTCATAATGAAAGAGGGCCATGTTGGAGTATTACGTGAGTTCACTCAGGCCGCCTTACAAAATAACCACAGTTCGGGTGGCTTAAACAACAGAAACCATATTTCTCACAATTTGGAAGCCAGAAGACAAGATCAAGGAGCCAGCAAGTTTGGGTTTTTCTGAGGCCTCTGTCCGTGGCTTTCGGATGGCCACCTTCTCGCTGTGTCCTTACCTGATCTTCTCTCTGTGCGTGCCCCGGTGTCTGTTTCTCCTAGAAGAACACCAGACGTGGGAACCGCGCCCCATCTAGGATGAGAGCAGGGCACTGCAGTGGCTGCACACAGCTGGTTCCTCAGCTGCTCTGTCCCTGTCCTCCTTCCCTTGTCCTTGCCTGGGATGCACAGGGGGTTGACATGGATGTCTGCTGACGTGTGGTTTTCTTTCTCTTCTTTTGTGCAGTGAGCAAAAGTGTGTCTACTGCGGAGCAGCAGTTGTGGAAAAAAAGCTTTTCTTGTTTTGAAAAAGGAATTCACAACTTTGAGTCAATTGATGATGCCACAAACGCTGCTCTTCTGTTGTGTAACACTGGGAGACTCATGCGGATTTGTGCGCAGGCGCACTGTGGTGCCGGCGATGAATTTAAGCGGGAGTTCTCACCAGAAGAAGGCTTGTATTACAATAAGGTAACACGCTTGCATGTCCGACCCCATCCATTTATACCTACTTGTCATTCACTTTTGCCATTGCTCCCTGAAAATATTATAAAACTAACTAGAACTATAGTGATGGCCCAGGAGGAGACAGAACACTTACAGACTGGCCCGAGAATGCGAGAATTTAGTGTTAGAGGGGGCGTATTGGAAAGATGATTATCCAGTGAGTTGTGTTGGTGTACGCAGAGAAGACAGGTGGATTAAAGGCTGACGTGGAGAAAGGGAACTGAGAAAGTGGAGGAGGAGCTTCAGGTGATGAGATGGGACAGGCCTTTCCCGGCACCACACCACAGGCAGGGATCACAGAGTAACCTTGGACACATTTAAATGTGGAGAAGTAATGATTTCCAAATGCACAACAGAAAGCAAAATTGAAAAGCAAACCCCAATCTAGTGAAAATATTGATAACAAAGGACAGATCAGAGGTCGTATATAAAGAAACATTAAGAACTATTGAAGAGGGGGATGTCTGGCTGGCTCCGTTGCCGGAGCGCATGACTCTTTGTCTTGGGGTTGTAGTTCAAGCCCCACGTTTGTGCGTAGTGCTTACTTTAAAAATAAATGATAAAAAATAATTAATGAAAATAAATTGCCCCAGTAGAAAAAAGAGTTTAGAATATATAAAATCTATGTATTTTTTAGTGAAAAAATATATATTCATAAAAACTTTTTAAAATTAACATAAAATGTATTATTGGTTTCAGAGGTACAGGTCTGTGATTCATCAGTCTTATGTAATACCCAGTGCTCATTAAGGGGCAAATATGTAAGAATTTAAAATTCTAAACTTTTATGAAAATAAAATTTAAATTAAAAAGTGAGTTTCTTTTGTCTGCCTGTTAATTGCCAGGTATCCTGGCAAGTGGTAACATCCAGTGTTAGAGATGGTGCAAGGAACAAGAGTTCTTTTTTGTTTTTTTTTAATATTTTATGTATTTGAGGGGGTGCAGAGGGGCAGGGGGGAAGGGGAAGGGCAAGCTGACTCCGTGCAATGTGTAGCGCCCAATGGGCTCTGGACCCTGAGATCTCAGGAACCTGAGATCATGGTCTGAGCCGAAACCCAGAGTCAGATGCTGAACTGACTGAGCCACGCACGAAACCCAAGAGCTCTCCTTTAACAGGTACTTCACAACTAGGTGAGCGCTGTGAAGAATGTTTGTGGCATGGGAGGCTTTTTTTTTTTTTTTTTTTTAAGATTTATTTAATTATTGGAGTGTGAGTATGGGAGGAGGAAGCAGAAGAAGCGGGAGAGAGAGACGCAGGCAGACCACCTGCCGAGCACAGAGCCAGATGCAGGGCTTCATCTCACGGCACTAAGACAACGACCTGAGCTGAAACCGAGAGGCAGATGCACCCCCCAGGCGCTGCATGCATGGAGATTTTAAAATGAAATTGACCTTTTTATAGTTTTTTTATGTTTAATAGATACATAGAAAAGAAGTAGGTGATGCACACAAGAAATGCAGAAATTATTGCTAGATGATGCAATTCAGTGTGGTTTGCTTCAATAGAATGACCGTGGCCTTCAGGCTGGGGGTGGTAAAGGGCGGAAGGGGTTGCTGCTTTTTATAGTCGGATCCAGCAATTTTTTATCCTTAGGCTCATCAAGTTAGTTTCTTCTGGCTTACTAGCTATATAAACACGTTTTCATTTAGAAAGGGAAAAAACCAAAGGAAGGAAGTGCATCCTTGTGCATGAGCCTGAGGCAGGGAGCACTGAGGCTGGTGCCAGACCCACTGTGGAAATGTGGCGGGGCCCGCAGCCCACTTGAAGCGGCTCGCGTCACTGAACTAGTTTCATTGATACAGTTTTTTCCTTTCCTCACAGCACTGCCCTTCTGTAAACTGTTCCCACATCAGATTAACATCTGGGTTATTTTAAAGTATGTTTTATTTTCATGTGTTGTTGGCATAGATGTAGACTGAGCCCGACCTGGGTTTTTCCCTCCCTCACAGGCTGTCGATTACTATTTGAAAGCCCTGAGGTCCCTGGGAACACGAGACATCCACCCGGCTGTCTGGGATTCAGTGAACTGGGAATTGTCCACTACTTACTTCACAATGGCAACTCTACAGCAAGATTATGCTCCATTATCTAGGAAAGCTCAGGAGCAGGTAGTAATACTTGTGGGGCTGTAAAAGAAGCCTTCAGCTTCATTTATGCTTTAATAGACATCAAGTATATCTTTTTTAACAAGCAGTATTTGAATGTTTTTATTTAAGATTATAGTCTTATCATTTTCTTCTCCTCTCCCTTAAAAAAAAAAACACACAGATTGAGAAAGAAGTCAGCGAGGCTATGATGAAGTCCCTGAAGCACTGTGATGTGGACTCCGTGTCCGCGCGACAGCCTCTCTGCCAGTATCGAGCCGCGACCATCCATCACAGGCTGGCGTCCATGTACCACAGCTGTCTGCGAAATCAGGTACTGCCGGTCCAGCCGAAGTTCAATGCCAGGTCCATTTCAAAGTGTGCTGGGTGTTTCTCTTATATTTTACTACCTATTTAAATGTCATCTATTCTGTTCACTGATTTAGAAAAACTTGCAGTGGAGGTGATTTTTCCTCTCTCATCTGTGCTGTATATTTTTGTCTACTATAATTGGTATTATGTTGTGAAATCATATATCCTGTGTGCCTGTCCCTCCACCCAGAATAACTATGTCCTGGATTTCCCAGGATATCTGTACCTTTTCTGTTTTACCATGTAAGTATTCGGCCTGGCAGGAACTCTGTAGGAGAAATCATACTGTACGTATTCAGTGGTTTATTGCCTTTCACACACATGGTGTTTTTGAGATTCCTCCTGGTTGGTGCATTTTCTTAGTTAATTAGTATTCATTTAATATGTCACAGTTTATCCATTTTGTGATTCCTGGACTTTGGTGTTGTTTCACTGCGAGGCTTTGGGAAGCAGTGCTGTGAACAGCCTTGTGCGTGAGGCCCTGCACCCAGGTGTGTGTGTTTGAGGACAAACAGAGGCCCAGGTTAGAGGTGCCTTCCTCCGGGGGGGTTGCCTGGCTACTGCTGAGGAATCTTGGGATTTCTCAGGGATGTTTTCTTGTTTGTGTTGCTGTTTCCCGTTTCTTAGCTCAGGACCAAGACAGCTTAGCTTGCAGTCCCCTGGGTATGGGCCTTCTCCGGGTGCCCTTACCCTGACACTGTCGTCCTTTGAGGTGCAGCTTAATCAGAGAGGATTTCTTTTCACTTTAAGCTGGCCCTGGACACACTTCCCCTTGCCCCAGGAGGTCCTCGCCAAGATTCAGGCTTGCCCAGATGGCCTAATAGCCTAAGGGCAAAAGCAGGCTTTGGCATTCCAAGACAACACAATGGGGACAGAGTTGTCTTTTCAGCAGATAGTGCCAGGACGGCTGGATGTCCCGGGCAAGGCAGTGGAGTTGGACTCCTGCAGAGCCTCATGTACAAAAATTAACCAAAAGCACATTAAACACCTGACTGTAAGAAACTAATAATGAAAGAAAGAAAGAAGACTGTAATAAAACTGTAAGATTCCTAAAAAATAACAACACTAAGTGACAGTTAGTGATCCAGTCAGAGACGTGGTAAGTAGTTATTGTGAAGCCCAGGCGTTAAGATTGGTCTTACTTGATTTTTCATGCAGGTTGGTGACGAGCATCTGAGGAAGCAGCACCGGGTGCTGGCGGACCTTCACTACAGCAAAGCTGTTAAGCTCTTTCAGCTTCTCAGAGACGCTCCCTGTGAGCTGCTTCGAGTGCAGTTAGAAAGAGTGGCGTTTGCAGAATTCCAAATGACCAGTGAGTCCTGACTTTTTCCTTTCGCAGATCTGTGCACATTAACTTCCTGTTGGATCCTCTTTGAGTGAGACAGACCTGGGGATCTCTCTTGAATTAAATAATGTCATTTTCTTTTTAATATGCCCATAGTTAATGGCTTTGGGTAGGAGCCAGGAGAAGTCTCTAAACTTTTTAAAGTTTAGGAAATGGATTTGGTTATGTTCTTTGACCAACTTATCTTTGTAGAAATATTGAAATGTAGCCCGTGCTCTCTTGGGATAAAAAATATGATAAGTCAGTTGAGAGCATTAGATCTGTGACAACATGACCATGAACAGCACAGGAAGGGAGAAGCAGTGGTCCCATTGGAGTCCTGTAAACCCACAGCGGACATTGGCAGCTGTGGATTATGGAACTAGAACTTAGATCCCGAGCAAGGTAGAGCTAAGTGGGAAGGGAGGGGAAAGGTGGGAGGCAGGTGGATGAGCGCCACCTTTGTTGGGGCAGGCGACAGGTGCGTGAGCCGGTGGGGAGGGAGGCTGCAGCGGGCTTGGAGGGTGGGGTGCCCACAGCAGGGGGAGGAGTTGCTGCTCCACACTCAATGTGTCTTCCTGAGTTCTGTCGCTCCTGCCCACCTGCTCCCCTTCTGCAGGAGGGGTCTTTGGAGGAATAGCTCTCGTGCGGTAAAGAAACAAACGTTTCTTTGAAGTACAGCTGTTCATTTGATTTTATTTTCAGTTGTTTGCTTGTATAAAATTAAAATAAATGTAATATTTACCCTGGTAGATGACTGTTTGAGTAGAGGATCCCAGAAGGATACACCAGAAAGTGATATTGCTGTCTTGGGGATGGCACCTGGGGTCCCAGGAGGAAGGCCCTCACTGTTTTCTCATTCAGCCTTTACACTTTGAGAACTTATTACCTATTCAAAAGAGTTTTTAAAAAATAACTTTTTTACTGGGGTGCCTGGGTGGCACCATCAGTTAAGCATCAGACCCTTGATTTTGGCTGAGGTTGTGACTCAAGGTCATGAGATCAAGCGCCGTGTCAGGCTCCACTCAGTGTGAAGTTTGCTTGAGACTTTCTTTCCCTCCCTCCTGTCCTCTCCTCCCCCAACCCCTCTCAAAAATAAAGAAACACACACTTTATACTGAAAGTATTTTTAACCCTTTGCCAGTGTATACTAGATGGCAGGATTAATAGTAGCTCTGTCTGGGGGTGGGTTTGGATGACTTTGTCCATTTGCATCTTTAAATTTTCTGCCATGTTTGAATTCCTTCAAGAGAGCGGATATCATTTTCATAAAAATAGATACTGGAAACAAATTAGCTAAGATGACAAGTATGGTTAATTTTCCTTCTAAAAGAAAGTTTTAAAAATTGAGTACCTGAGAAAAGCAATGTTAACATTTGGGGCCTTTGGACCAGACTTGTCCCACCTGGTTTCTTTGACCTAACGCTCGAGTCCTCCGTCAGGTGGTCATGTTCTCACCCTGACAGAGGTAAATGGTGGCGCGGGGAGACAGTTGTTATTTATTGTTTTGTCTAGACTTAATATTTTCATATGAGGATGATTACTGAGAGTTTGATTTGTTTAGATTCCCATGAGCAACTGTTAGAGGATTTGAAAGTCCGTTTTCATTAATACATTGACACTGGATGGGTTTCTAGATTTATATTTAAAGGAATGATCATTTTGGGGTGTCTGAGTGGCTCAGTCGTTAAGCATCTGCCTTTGGCTCGGGTCATGATCCCAGGGTTCTGGGATCGAGCCCTCCATCAGGCTCCCTGCTCAGCGGGAAGGCTGCTTCTCCCTCTCCCACTCCCCCTGTTTGTGTTCTTGCTCTCACTGTCTTTCTCTCTCTGTCAAATAAATAAATCTTAAATAAATAAATGAATTATAATTTTTGTGTTTTTAACACTTTAGGTCAGAATAGCAATGTTGGAAAATTAAAAACACTATCTGGGGCTCTTGACATAATGGTGAGAACTAAGCATGCATTCCAGCTCATCAGAAAGGAGCTTGTAGAGGAATTTGACCAGGTAAATGGAGAAAATATATATTTGTTTTTTGTGTGTCTTAAGCTAAGTGGTGAACATATATAGTGAGCAGTTGGGGTATATGTGTGTGTTCTTCATATCATCTGTATATGTGTATATACAGACATTCATACATATATGTGTTTTCCACTAAACTCATTAACAGGGATCTGTTGTATTTTCTTGGTGGAATTATTAAACTTTTTAAGTTGGAACTATATGTTTTGTATTAAAATTTTTCTCTTTAACCACATGGAGCTTAGTAAGACCCCAGTAGCATAACGTCTCTGTCGTGTTTTCCTTTTGCTTCTTTGGTCTTTTTTATTCTTCTGTTTGTTTTTAAGAAAGAAGGGGTTGTGTAGCTCTTTTATAATCTCTCCGGAACTGCAGGGGAGCAGTTGAACCATTAATGGGCTGAAGCTCCTTGGAAAGCAGTTCCGGTTTGCCTGGCATTCCAGCGTTCAGGGTGCCTTCTGCTGTTGCTGAAAGCTTCCCAGAGGCCCCCATGGTCCCCCAGCCTGTTTCTTTATCCGGCCCTGGTTTGTCCAGCCCTATAGCCTGCCCATTTCCGTCTTGCTCCTTTCTGTGCGGTGTTGCAAAGCAGGAGATTTCCATTTGGGGTTAATTTCTTCTGTATAAGTGCCTGTTGGGTGTGAGACATTTTTCTCAGGTTTTAGTCTGTCAGAGTGATCTCTGAGGCGGGAGAGCTACTGCCACCAACAAGCTGTGCCTGGAGAGAAACAAATGACCTAAAGTTTCATTTTTGTTTTGTTTTTGGCTAAAAAGTTTACATAGTGAACTGAAACTCTGGTCCCTTCATTTTACCATGAAGCGGTCACTCTCAGGCGGCTTAGGTAAAGTAACTTCTTGTTTTCAGCCTAAAAGCGATGAGTCCACTCCAGCTGCTGATTCCTCTCCGAGTCTTAATCGAGAAGAAGTGGTCAAGCTCCTCAGCATATTCGAATCCCGGTTGTCATTCCTTCTCCTTCAATCCATCAAGCTGCTGTCTTCAACTAAGAAGAAAACAAGGTAAATGCAGTGGTTATTTGTGGAAGTTTCTTTTGTATCACCTTACCTGTAAAAAGGAAGTAATCTCTACCGACCGAATGAAAAGATAGGTTGTATTCATTCTTGTCTTTTATGTGGGTGATCAGGTATTTTAGTGGTGCTTTTCCTGACTTGGTGAATGAGATGAGACTCCTCTCCATGTGCCCTACTGCATACTGGAACTAGAGAAGCAGATCTTGCTTCCTAAGAGTAAATACTCTACTGGTTATAATGCTTTCCCTGAGAGATGACTGGCCCTGCAATGAAGAGCCCGCTGTTTCTAGTAACTCTCCATTGTCTTTAGTGGGAGGCAAGACTACAGTTTTGATCCTCAGCCCCGAATGTGCTAATAGCAAGGAGATGACAGAGCATCGAAGTCTCTGCAAAGCCCAAGAACTTAGTGAAGAGAAAACAGGGAGCATCTCAGCAAAAAACGTTCTTCTACACCTGTATCAGCTTGTACAGTTCTGGTGTTCTGCCAGAGTCATTATGTTGGCATTATTAATTTAACTTGAAACTCCAGTAGTAAGTACTAGGTCAGGAAGGTAATACAAATAATATGTCTTTTTTTAAAATACAAGTACGGTCTGACCATATTACAAAATTTGGAAAATAGGAAAAAAATCACTGTACATATATGTTATTAGTTATTCGATGTGTATTTTATCAATTTATAATCTTCAGGTGCTTTGTCTCTGTATTTGTTTTCGTTTACAAATCGTAAAATTTACTTTTGGTGCTATATAGTCCTTCAGGCTTTGACAAACAAAAACAGACAAGTGTCTCCTGCCAAAGCCATGACACAGAACAGTTCCATCAGTCCAAAAATTCCCTCTTGCTGCCTCTCTGTGGTCAGCCCCTGCTCTGCTCCTATTCCTTAGATCTCAAGGAGAAAGCTTGGTGTCTTACTGGTAAGTGTAGCATCAGCTGTGGGTTTTTGTAGCTGCTCTTTATTAAGTTGAGAATGTTCTCTTCTATTCTTAGCTTTTGTCACAAATGGACATGAAATTTTTGTCGGACGTTTATTGATGCACACGTTGAAATGACCACATGGTTTTCCTCCTTTAGTCTCTTGGTATGCTGGAGCTCATTCGGTTTTTTTGAATGTTAAACCAGCTTTGCCTTTGTGAGATAAACCCCACTTTGTTGTTATGTGTCATTCTTGGGTATCCCTGGGATTCTGTGTGCTCATACTGTGTTGAGGACTTTTATGTGTGTTTGTGAGGATGGTTCTCTTCTGTAGTGTGGTCACGGTTCTGGTCTTGTAGTGGTTTTGTTTGCTTTTGGGACTGGAGCAGTGCTGGCCTTACTAAATCAATTTGCAGGTGTTTCCTCTTCTAGTTTTTAGAAGTATAGAGTTATTATTATTTCTTCCCTAAACTTTTGTTAGAATTTACTAGTGAAATTATCTTAACCTAGGGTTGGCTTTATTGAAAGTGTTTCAGAATGACTTTTATTTCTTTTTGTAGGTAAAGTACTGTTCAAGTTGACTTTTTCTTATTGAGGAATGAAAGTCTATTTTAGCTGTTGTCAGATCAATAGGTTCACAGTATTCTGTATTATCCTGTTAATATCTTAAGGTGTTTGTAGTGATAGCCCTCTTTTCATTCTTGATAATGCCAACTTTTGTGTTCTTTTTTTTTTCTTTTAGTCTGATTAGGAGTTCGTCAATTTTATTGATTTTTTTAAAGAACTGGCTTATTCGATTGATTTTTTCCCCATTGTTTTTCTATTTCCACTGTCACTGACTTATACATTTCTCTATATACCTTTCCTTCTACTTATTATGGGTTTAATTATTCTCTTTTTCTGATTTCTTAAAGTGGAAGCTTAAATTATTGACTTGAGACCCTTTCTCTTTTTTAATATAAGCATTTTCTATAAATTTCACTCTGCTTTTGCTACATCTCACAACTGTATTTTCTTCTTTCAGTTTAATATTAATTTTTTTATATCCCCTGAAACTTCCTCTTTGACCGCTGTGTTATTTAGAAGGCTGCTGCTTAGTTTCTAAATAGTGGAACTCTCCAGGTAATCTTTATTTTGGATTACTAATAATTCCATTGTGCATGGAGACCAAACCTAACTTCATATGATTTCTCTTTTTGGTGTACGTTTGTGTTATGGCCTAGAATATGGTGTGTCTTTCCATGCGCACTTGAAATATACAGGTAGCCTGCTGTCTTGGATAGAGACAATGGAAATGTCAATTAAGTTGGTTTATGGTATTCAGGTCTTCTGTGTTCTCACTGACTTTGTTTTATCGATTACTAAGAGAGGAGTGCAATTCTCCAACTACAGCTGTGGATTCATCTATTTTTCTTTTCGGTTCTGTCAGTTTTGTTTCCTCTGTATTGATGTGGACATATTTCTTTCTTATTTATTTATTTATTTTTAAAGATTTTATTTATTTATTTGACAGATAGAGATCACAAGTAGACAGAGAGTCAGGCAGAGAGAGAGGAGGAAGCAGGCTTCCTGCTGAGCCGAGAGCCTGATGCCGGGCTCGATCCTAGGACCCTGAGATCATGACCTGAGCTGAAGGCAGAGGCTTTAACCACTGAGCCACCCAGGCACCTTGATGTGGACACATTTAGATGCACACACACACTGAGGATTGCTTTGTCTTGGAGAATTGACCCAAGATAACATGTGATATCTGCTATTTATCTTAATATAGCTACTCAACTTTCTTTTGGTTAATGTCTTCTTTTCTTTTAAACTTAACTATGTCATTTTTAGTAAAAGATTCTTATAAATGACATTCAACTGGGTCTTGCTTTTTTTAATCCAAACTTGTAACTGGTGTGTTCAGACCATTCACATTTAAGGTGATTTCATATAGTTAGATAAAATCTAGCATCTTGCTAGCTAGCTGTTTTTTCTCTCTTCTTGAGTTAATTGAACATTTTCTATGATTGTATTAGATTTCACCCTTGATTTATTATTTATACTATTTTTTGAATGTTTTGATGTTTGCCCTAGGGTTTAGATTCACCGCTTTAATCAGAGACCACTTCCCCATGATATTTTGTGGTACCACATGTTGTATGAAGACCTTCAGATAGTCACTCCCAGTTCCTCCCTCTCATTAGTTGTGTTACCATTCATTTTGCTTTTACATATGTTATAAACACACATTATACCACTACTGTTTCTGCTTTAGATATTACCTTTTAGAGCAATTAAAAATAGAACAGTTTATTTTTATATGAATTTATTTTACCTTCATTTATTCCATTTCTGGTGCTCTTCTTGGTATAGATACATTTTCTTTGGTGTCCTATTCTTTCTGCATGAAGAACTTCTTTTAACAAAGAATTCTTCCATTTTGATTGTCTGAGAAAACCTTTATTCTTCCTTCAGCTTTCGGAGAGGTATTAGCTGGGTATAGAGTTCTCGGTTGACAGACTTTCATCCCACACTTGAAGGATGTACCTCCCTTGCCTTCTGGCTTGTGTGTTCTCTCACAGGAAGCCCGCCCTGGTTCTTACCTTTGTTCCTAGGTATTTGTTTGTTTGTTATAAAGGTTTTTTATTTGACACAGAATTAGAGAGTACAGGTAGGCAGAGCAGCAGGCAGAGGGAGAGGAAGAAGCAGGCTTTCTGATGAGCAGGGAGCCTGATGCCTGGCTCAGTCCCAGGACCCTGAGATCATGACCTGAGCCTAAGGCAGCCGCTTAACCAACTGAGCCACCCAGGTGCCCCTATTCTTAGGTATTTAATGTGCCATTTTTCCTTCAGCTGCTTTCAAGATTTTCTCTCCCACTCCCCAGCAGTTTGAACATGATGTTTTTGGGTATGTTGTGCTTTCTCCTTCCTTCATAGGTATTTTTATTTCTTATGTTCCATTTTCTCTTTCTGTGGTGCCAGTTTTACCTATGCTAACCTATCTTCAAGTTCATTGAGTCTTGATTTTGTGTCATTTACAGTTGAACTTGTCAAAAAGCATTCTTTATCTCTGTTTACTCTGTTCCTCATTTCTGGTATTCCCATTGGGTTTTGCTGTAGGTTCCATCTCTCTGCTGAAGCGACCATTTTGATCTTGCACACTGTCCACATTTTCCATTGAGCCTTTTAGTGTATTAATCAGTGTCATTTTAAATCACCTATCGGATAGTTCCAACATCAGTGGCATATCTGAGTCTGCTTCTGTTGATTCTTTGTCTCTTGGTGTATGTTGTTTCCTTACATTTCTACATCTCCTAGTTATGGGAAACTGGACATCTCAGCCTGAGGAAAATAGTTTTAATCGTGCCTGGAAAGCTCTACACCTGTCCCATGCTAGGCCTTTAGTATGGGGCTTGAGTTTGTTTTTCTAGTCTGGAGCCGAGCTGTGGTTGAGCCTTTGTGTCGCTGTGGTTAACTTTTCACGTCTGCAGCCTTCAGGTTCCTCAGGCCATGCTTGTGCCTAGTGTGGGGCCAGTCTGGTGAGGGTTTTTCTGAATGTCTCCTCCACCTTTAGTGTTAGGATTTTCCTAAGGAAGGTTTGTGGTACCTCAGAGAGGGTCTGTCTTCACACTCTCACGGTTCTCTCAGCTATATTCCACTCCTGCTTGTCCTTCAGTGCTTCTAGGCTGCTAGGGAGGGCAGAGAAGGTGGGCCAGGCCTTCTCAGTTGGTCTGAGTAAACCTCAGCCTTGAGCAGCCACTGTATCCCTAAGTGCGAGGTGTGTGGCCTCAGACTGTTCCCCACCGGCAGGGTAGAGTGGCTTTGTCTGCATTGACTTTCACTAGTGCCCTAAGGCTGCCATTGCTCCTTGCCTTCTTCTCCCTCAACTATACCCTGCAGATGAAGGCTTTCAGTCCTTGGAGCAAAGGGTCTGGGTGGGGTTGCCTGCCGTGCTGTAGCTCTAGCTGGTCCACTTGCCCGGCCTACATGAAAGTCGCTTTCTTAGGGCTCTCACCAGTTTTTTATGTGAACATCTTGGGGGGTCCTTGAAGAAGAGCCTACGAGACAAGGTGAACTCTTCCTCTGTCTGCAGCCCCCAGAGACCCTGCACTCCCTCGCCAGCCCTCACTCTGCCTCTTCTAGCTCATTAGCTGTTTTAGCTAAATTCTTAGCAGTATCTGGGTATCTGGCTGCCTCTGCCTCAGCCAAGGAAGGACTTCCGGGTCTCCCTGTCCGTCCTTAGTTTTCAGACTCATTGCTTGCCCAGGAATCCCAGCTGATAGATTCATGCAAAGTCATGAACTTGTAGTTTGTCCTGCTTCGCATTGCCGTGTTTGTCAAAGGGTGAGAATGATACTTTTTCCAGCTCTCTACATTCTGAGATTCTGTACATTCAGCTCTCTACATTCCCTCTCCAGTAAAGGCTCTCAGATCATTCTCTGTGGCCCACGGAGAGCTTTTGTTTGGGGAGAAGCGCTCAGTCTTGGGTGCGCTGCCATCTCGGCCCCAGTGTTCATCCTTGGGTCGGCTCCGTGTCCTGTCACCATACCCGCAGGGAGTGTGGTTCAGCAGGTGACGCCTGTCTTCTGTAGAAGCGAAGAACTAAAAGGCAGAGGAGACAGTGCGAGTAGTGACACACAGCTGAAAAACTTAACGGCTTTCCTGTTTAACAACAGTGGGTAAATTTTAAAATTTTTTCTTGGTTTCCACAAGGTGGCAACATAAACATAGGACATGTGAGAAACAGTAATTCACTGATTTTCATAAATTGATGGTTTGAGCAGTTCACTACCAGGTGAAGCTTCAGTCTTACAGTATCTTTTACAAACACAACTGTCAGGGCGCCTGGGCGGCTCAGTCTCCTAAGCGTCTTGCTCTTGGTTTCAGCTCAGATTGTGATCTTGGGGTCTTGAGATTAATCCCCCAGGCCAGCTCTGCCCTGGGCCTGGAGCCTGCTTACGATCCTCTCTCTCCCCCATCCCCACAGACTTGCACACACACTCTAAGAAATAAATTAAATCTTAAAAAAAGAAAAAGTGTTGGGGGTGCCTGGGTGGCTTGGTCATTAAGCGTCTCCCTTGGACGCTGAGATCATGATCTCCGATCACGATCATGGCCCCCATCCCCAGTCAGCAGGAAGCCTGCTTCTCCCTTTCCCACTCCCAATGTCTCTCGCTGTCTGTCTGTCTCTCTGCCAAATAAATAAGTAAAATCTTTAAAAACAAATAAAAGTTTTAAGGAACTGTCATGTGTACAGCTTAAGTGATTTTTATTTTAGTGGAGGACCAGTCTTATAACCTGTTTTTTCAGGTCATTAATATACTGTTGGAAAAATGCAGCCTGAAGTTTTCATGCATGATGCATCAATTCCTGTTTAGCTCATTTGTGTTCATTTGTCAAGGTTTATTAAATAAAAGGCTGTTAAATGTGATATTTATGTTTATACAGTTTATATGCTGATAGGCTTCAAAACCTAGAGAAACCGGTTACTGAGTCAGTAACTCTGTTTCTCCTGTGTCACTGATCGCACGTGGAATCATGGGATTTTATTGTGAGGAGGGAGGCCTCCCGTGCTGTCTCCCCACAATCTGTGAGCGTTCCTGTTTGGAGTAAGGGAGACCAGAACTTTTTTTTTACTTTTTTAATCGTATTTTAATTTATTTCTTTGAGAGAGAGCACAAGTTCGGTGGAAGGGGCAGCAAGAGAGAGAGCAGCAGACGCAGGGCTCCATCCCTGGACCCTGGGATCATAACCTGAGCAAAAAACAGATGCTTAGCTGACCGAGCACCCCAGCTGCCCCAGAACTAGACTTTAAAAGGAAATAGTATGCTTGGGTTTTCTTTTGACTATTCTTTACCTACCACAGCGCCGCTTTAAAAAGAAATAGCTTGGGTCGCCTGGGTGGCTCAGTGGGTTAAAGCCTCTGCCTTTGGCTCAGGTCACGATCCCAGGATCCTGCATCAGGCTTCCTGCTCACCAGGGAGCCTGCTTCCTCCCTCTCTCTCTCTGCCTGCCTCTCTGCCTACTTGTGATCTCTGTCAAATAAAATCTTTTAAAAAATAAGCAAACAAACAAATAAATAAAAAGAAACTGCTTAGGGGCACCTGAGTGGCTCAGTGGGTTAAGCCTCTGCCTTCAGCTCAGGTCATGATCCCGGGGTCCTGGGATGGAGCCCCGTATCAGGCTCCCTGCTCAGCGGGGAGCCTGCTTCTCCCTCTACCTGTTGCACTGCCTGCTTATGCTCTCTCTCCATCTCCCTAATAAATAAATAAAATCTTTTTAAAAAAAAGAAACAACTTAGTAATAAAAAATCTTAATTTTCCTAGAATGTTCTTAAGACAACTGACTTCCTCTTATGATGACCAGCGTTATCCTGCTAGAAATGCTTGTTTTGTCTGTTGGGTTGTGTTTGCTTTTTGGATGAAGAATTTATTTACTCTTGTGCTGTACTTTTAATATTCACTGCTTTAGCAGATAGAGCCTTTTGATCTTCTTTTGATGGCTTTGGGGTTTCGTAGAATGAAAGGCTATGCAAAATAGAAGTAATTTCTGAGGGTTTGGAAAGCGCTTGACCACAGTGCAGAGAGCAGATCTTTTGGCTTTATGGGCTGTTCCTGGCCATTTAATATGTACATTTAATATTTGGTTAAGATAAAAGAAAAAGAGAGGAATGGTAGTCACCTTTGGAAAAAAGATAAGCCAATGAAATGTTGGGACCTTTCTTGTTCGAGTTCATGGTTCATTGACACTATTGATGAGAGTTGATTAAGGATGAGAATCATATGTAGAAATTGGAAGATGGGCTGCTTGGGTGGCTCAGTTGGTTAAGCATCTGCCTTCAGCTCAGGTCATGATCCCAGGGTCCTGGGATTGAGCCCTGCATCGGGCTCCCTGCTCGGTGGGATGCCCATTTCTCACCCTCTGCCTGCCACACCCCCTGCTTGTGCTCTCTCAAAAATATTAAAAAAAAAAAAATTGGAAGATTAAGATTTAAGATTCAGAAGTAGGATCAGGACAAATCTCAAAGGGTTTTAAATTTATGATTCCAGCAGCCATCAGTTATCTTCAGGCCACCAGCTAAAATGTGGTATCATCGTCCATGAGGGAGAATTCATTTTTGGAGCACTGGTTTGATTAAGTACTACTGCCTTGATTTGCCGGTCGTTTAAATTTCTTATAAGGTCCTCAGAGGTTTTATAAAGTCAGCCCCACCCAGAATGAAAACATAGCCCTTTAGGCCCAAACTGTAGACAGTGAATGAATTTTAAACGATCACTTTTACTGTGCCACAGGTGGTTTGAAAGGATTGATAAAAGAAGTAGGACTCAGAAGGAGAAGAGACAGGCTTCTAGAGAGGGGTGTGCGGGGCCCACACTCTTTCCAGCCTAGGCCCGTGGTCAGCCCCAGTGTGGACAGGTGGGTCCTGGTGAGGAAGAGTGAGTGGAGCCATGGAAAGGAGGAGTCGTTCTCATAGCCCAAGCCTTGATGTACACCAGAGGGAGGTTCTAGACTGCTGGTTTGCTCTCTGGCCGGCCTGATGGGCGCTCGGGCAAAAGCAGAACATTGGCACATTGGTGAACTGAAAACAGGGCATTTGAAGTCAGAATATGTTTTGACATGAATCCAAATTATTTAGCCCTTTTGAGCCTTGGTTTTTACATATATGAGGTAGGAATGAATACTTCCTTGTCCTTCTGAAGCAGTGGTTACCACGTGGTTCAGATGCAAACGTGCACATTCTGCAGAGACGATCTGCTGTCAGCTGTAGATGGTCACGTGTGGCCAGAGAGTCGGTATTGCATCTGGACTCGTTTAAAAAAGGAAAAAAGGGCGCCTGGGTAGCTCAATCATTAAGCAGCTGCCTTCAGCTCAGGTCATGGTCCCAGGGTCCTGGGATCGAGCCCTGCATCGGGTTCTCCACTCAGCGGAAAGCCTGCTTCTCCTCCCACTCCCCCTGCTTGTGTTCCCTCTCACTATGCCTCTTGCTGTCAAATAAATAAATAAAATCTTTTTTAAAAGTGGGGGAAGGGATGCTAGAGTGAACTGCCATGTAATTAGTAATCTTTTCTCCTGGTAAGATAATCTATTGCTCTGTCCTGTGGGGGACCTATTTTCAGAGCAGCTGAGTCTGTCAGAACAGTTCTTGAGTATGTCTCGGACCCTGTGTCCGAGGGGCGTCATTCACATGAAGTTCATGGGCGGTGTAGATACGTTGAGGTGGGCTAACTCCCAAGTCTGGAGTCTGGGCTTCCGGCCGGTACAGTTCTAGCCCTACGGAGAGCATCCCCACTTTCAGGCTGGTTGATCTCGGGGGGTCACACTCAGCGCAGAGAAGGGACGACATAGGGGACAGCTTTCCATGCCCTCCCTTGCCTGGCTCCGCCGGATTCTCTTCACCGCGTGTGTCACCTGACACGCTGTTCCCTTCTGGCTCCTTGTGCGTCTTCGCCCCCGCCCCAGCCCAGCTCCCACCTGAGTGGAACGTGGTGCCGAGAGGGCGGGGGCGCTGGGTCTGGCTTGTCCGCAGCCGGGAGCCGCTCCCCATGCGCGGGAGGTGCTCCGAGACTCATAAACAGAAGGAACGTTGGTTCTGATGGATGTAGTGGAGTACGTGTCCATGCACAGGCCTGTGAACGGTGGATACAGAAGGTGAGTACGAAATGCACAGAACTAGAGCACCTGCTTCCCCGTGGAGAGTGACGGGCCGTTCCTGTGGATGGTTTGGAGTCTTCTTGAGCTGTTGGCAGGCGTCCCTGTGCACTTCACTTCTTTGCTTTTGTTTTAACACAGCAGTAATACCGAAGATGACGCAGTCCTCAAAACCAACAAGCAGATCTACTCCCAGCTTTTGAGAGCTACTGCTAACAAAAACGCAGCCCTTCTGGAGAGAATCGACGTTCTCGTCCATCTGCTGGACCAGCTCGCTCGCGGCGGCAGCGGGGTGCAGTGACTTGTGCCCCAGGCCCTGGCCATGGAGATGCTCTAGTGCCTTCAGCTCTCGGGGGCAAGTTTGTCCACTCGGTGCTTCGTGTCATTAAATATGAGGGAAATATCCACTTACAGCAGGCCCGGCAGGGGAGACTCAGAGTGCTCTTTTCCCGTGACAGACGAGTCATGGTTGAGTTCTTGGATTTCTCCATTGGAAGTGCTACAACCAGAATCCGACTTGGAGCTCCTGGCACTTGTTTCTTGGAGAAGTACATGGTACCTCCGTGTTTGCAGACTTGCTGTGGTGGCCGGTACACTTGTAGACATTTTTGAAGTATGTTAAGCTACATGGGTTTAAGATAATAATTATTTTGGATGACGTTACTTTGGTCAAGGGAACTTTTATCCAGATGACTCTAGTGGTTCAGATGGGTTAAGGCAATGTCCTGTGCATCTGCAGGGTCTCCTCCTCAGCTGCACAGAAGAAAGCCTGTCCTTCTCCAGCTTCGGTGCGGGATATGGTAGAGACTGGCCGCTGTGCCAGTGTCTGTATTTAATGCATGTTTCTGAAAGGATCCGCTCTTCTTTGACTTTGTATGACAGTTGATCAAGAATAGGTACTACTCCCCCCTTTTTTTCATTTTAAACTTGAAACTGTGAATAAGGTAAGAAAACTATTTTGAATAAATAAATTATTTATTTAAAATGTCTGTATTTTTCCATTTTATGTTCTTCGCTTTGATTGAACTGGTTTAATGAGTGAATTTTACAAAGGAAAGATTAAAACATTAAAAATAAAATCGTGCTACTAAGTTCTCTCTAGAAAGTCACACTCACAACTTGCCACTGTCGATGCGTAGCTCCTGTCCCCTGGCCTACAGACGGCCTCTATTTTTTTCCGAGCTACAGCATGCGATGCTGTGCTTGTCCTGTCCTGCTAAAATCCGTTTCAAGGAAATGGAACAGAAATCAAGCCGACTCTTTCCTGTCAGGTAGATGGTTGGGACTTTGGTGCATGAGGGCTTTGTAGACAAGAGCCTGCCCTGGCCCCCAAGGTCCATTCCAACCTCCTCCGCCATCTGCAGACCCCTTTCCCGGCAGATCATGCACAGCCCCTCTGCTCAGCAGCCACACCTCTACGGAGGAATCTGAACTCCGTGGAAAGGTGTTTGAAGCTGAGTTTTTACGGGGCGCTTTCTCACGTGCTGGGACTTTCATGTGTTCCTTGTAAGCGTGTAGACACCTGTCCCAGCTTTGCAGAGCTCCTGCTGGCCCCTGGCCGTCTGTCCACTTCCTTGTTACTTAGTTTATACTTCCTTGGGAAAGATTTGCATCCATTTTCAAAAATTACTGAGACATTTAAAGTTTTAACTAAGTCATGAAGCCGATGCACAGAATCAGCCGTGTCTCCTGTCAGGACAGCGGTCACTCCGCTGTCTCTGCGGGTTAAATCTACACACCTCCATGGGGAAGATCTGATTTTGAAGCAAGCCAGCGTCAGGGATGTCGCCGACCTTCCCTGTCCTGTTTTCTGGCCTCTCCTTGGCTGAACAGCCTTTTCGTCCAGAGGAGTATTTGTTTTTAAGCAAGAAGATACCACTTGTAGCTGTCTTCCCTTGTCCAAACAAGAATATGAACATCCCTACAGGGGAAGAGAGGGCTTTTTCAATGTTTTTGTCATCTGCTGACTTTAAATTCATGCTGCTTAAAGTGCTCGTGTCTTCAGCTGTTACTTGAGAACTGTGCCACCCGTGGCCTGATCACTGAGATGACTTGTTTTGCAGTTAACTTCAGGGCAGGGATGGAGAGAAGGTTGCCTGGATGCTGGGCTGGGGTGTAGAGGTGAGGGGGGCCAGCAGCCACCACGTCTGACTCTGAGAAGGACACAGTTGTGAACTCCAGTTTCCTCGACTAGAAATGTGCACAGTTGTAGGTTCCCTGGGACTCTCCAGACTTGTGAAGATCAAGAGAGAAATACACGGGAAAACCTATACACTGTCACGTATTAGAAAAATATAAATTATTGTGACAGGAACTGTGGACTGCAGTCAACTTGAAATCTGTGACCTTTTCCGCTGAAGGCTCCCAGGGAACTGTGTACCCTTTCCATGACTGGATCCTATGGCTATCGCTACATTTTTGTCCACCCACGAAATCGGGGTGCAGCGGGGATGGGTGGTGGAGAGACAGGGATTCCTCGGGGTTCTTTTTTTTTTAACCTTTCCTAAAAGATTGGCAAAATTATTCAATGCATTACTTTTTTTGCCTGAGAAATTCCCTTCTAAATCAAGTATTTTAGAAGTTCAAGTAATGCTTTTTCCATTGGCTTTTAGCCCTATTTACTTTAGTTACTAAAAATCTGGTTGGTTTCCTTTGCAAAAGAAACCAGACTTAGACGAGAAATTTTCTGACTCCATTTGCCTACTTCTCCCATTACATGTTCAGAGTGGAGGTATGGACGTCACAGATGTCAAACCACCGCTCTGAGATGGACTGCTTTGGAAATAAGCCATTTGAAGGAAGCCAAGAATGCTTTTGTTTGTCCTTGTCGTTAACTACTTTCCAATACGCATTGCCTTTGAAAAAGAAAACGGAGTTGTGTGCGTAGGAGTAATAGGCAGAGTCTATATTCCTGAAGGGATGGTTTCGTGGCTGTATTCCCGGAAACACTTCAGTGATCTTCTTCGGGTAAGAATCAAGTACTCGATCTCTATTGACGTCAAATGCAAACACCTGCAAAGCAAGTAAGAGAGTAAGGCTGGCTTTTCTGAAAACCATTGATTTTTAAGTTAATTTCTAGGAATGAAGTAAGTAAATCTACGGCTTTGCACTAGATTCTCTGGACTTGAACTTCGTTCTCCATATGGTGGGATCTGCCATGACCATAGAGGCCTAAGGCAACTGAGAACAATTTTGAACAAAGAACTTGAATTTCCAAGTAGGGCTGAAGAAGCAACACGGGGCTGGAAAGCCTCCTACTTACGAGGGACTCTTTGAAGAAGTAAATTAACTGCTTTCTTCGGTCATAAAAGGCAGTGTCCAGGGGACTTGGGATGCCGGGAAATCCTTCTGAAATCAATTTGGGGTAGCTTCTTCCTTGTTCATCTTCTGTGTAGGTCTGATCCTTGTCACTGTTGTATCTCCAGTACTGATTCCCTGAGGACCAAACAAAAAATGCTAATATGGCTTACTACCATTTAATTAGAGCCATGAGGAGGTAACTTTAGGAAGTCCTGGACTAGAACTTAGACTGGCAACATTCAAAGATTCTTATCCATGTGATTCCACCCACGGTCCTTGTAAGCTTGTCATTTTGCTCCCTTTCATTTCAAGATCCAGATGCTAATTTCAGGCTCTGAAACAGCATAGGATTATTCTAAGATCTCCTTACTAGTTCCTAATGCTGACTATTAACATACTGTCATCAGAAGATAGAACACATCCACCGGTTCAATATTTTGTGCTCACAACCTACACCACGTCACCGCCAGTTAACTTCCTTAGCCACCAACCATGTGGGCTCCCTTTCCCTCATTCCCTCCCCCCCCCAACCCCTGGCCAAAAGTTTGCCATTTAGAACAGTGAATGACGTGTGTCCAGCCGGGGGTGCGGTTCACTCTAACTGGAAGACTTTTTTGAATTCAAAGTATTCACAGCAAGTTAACTTTAAGGTATTTTTAAAGCTCCAAGCATAAAGTACAGCCATATGATAGCAATCCCCCACAATGACCTAATTCTATAATTAAGAATCTTTGAATGTTGCCAGTCTAAGTTCTAGTCCAGGACTTCCTCAAGCGTGGAACTCCATGCTTCTAACTCTGTAAGATCTAAACCAGAGAAGTCCACCCTCGTAATTTCTTTATGTAACTGAACCAAAGCAATTCTTCCTTCGTGCGATGTCAGGAAAATTAAGACCAAATTCCTGTGCGGCCCAGTCTGCACACAGCATCCTTCTGGCTGGGCTCTGGCCTCACGGAGTCCTGAGTGGTTTCAGGCAATAGGGTCGTATTACTAGGGAGTGGGGTAGAGACAGGGCACACAGCTTCCCGCTAGGGCGTACATTTGGGGAAGGGGGAAAAAACCAGCAACCGCAGAATCTTGTTTATGTTTAGATGCCACGTATTTGGTTTGCTAAGGCAGCCCACCTCAGTGACAGGCACAGAGGTCAGAGCAAGGCGATCTATGAGTGAAGGGAGGAAGCTGCAGGAGACCCTTGGCCAGCCTGCTCTGTGTCCCCCCCACTACCACCACCACCGGGGCCCCCACCTCAGTTTCTGCCTAACACAAAAATACAGATCTTCCCTGCTCGGAAACCACAATTCCTCACTGTCTGCTGGGTGAGGTCCAGCCAGCCCCCGAGCATGGAGGCTCTGGGTGCTCAGGCTGCCCGGGTCTTTCCAACCTAATCTCATCCCATGTGGGGGCCTTGTCATACCTCCATGGGCTCAACTGTCTCTCCCTTCTGTGTTTTCACCCTCTCTAACCCTAAAGCTCTGCTTCGGCCTCCTGTGTCTCACTGCCCCCTCATCCCCCATCCGTACCGCCCCCACCACGCTATTCCCTGTGTCCCTTTCGGGGCACCTGGGGTCCTATGTGTCCTCCAAGGCTAGGGCAAGCCCTGAATTCTGGGTGGCTCCAGCATCTGGTTCCAGGGGCAGTGGCCACTTTGTCCACTCATCCTTCCCTTCACCACATAATTCTAGTGGGCCGCTTCTAAGGTCTGTTCTCTCCAGAATTAGTCTTTGGCAATCACCTCAGAGCCTGGCACAGTTGGTCGTTCAGTCAGTCAGTCAGTCCTTCATTCACTCATCTGTTCCTTTGATGCATGGGTGCCTTCTTGCAGAGATCGAGGATACAACACCGTCCCTGTGCTCACAGAGCTCCCAGTTCGATGGAACAGACAAATTACGTGAGGACTTGCGGGTGCGTTATGCTATGACTCCCTGGTATGGGGTTCAAATGTTTGTTCCCAGTGCATCCGGGGAATAAAAGGAACAGAGCCGTCCATGAGAACCTTTACCTTTAAAAAAATAACGCTCATCCCTCCCCCACGTCCAGAGGTGGACATAAGCGTCGATGTTCTGTGCTGGGATTCCGTGCCAGCCCCTGAGGATTTGGAGAGGATCCCCGTAGCGCGTCCTGTTGTTTCGGTTTTCGTAAAGCCAGTACCAGCTGTTGCGGAAAAAGTAGGTGCTGAACCTCAGCGTCACGGCACCCTGTGGGTTTCGCTCTCTGCGAATCCAGTCAAATGCGGTATCAAACGACCCTTCACATGAACCTGAGGGGAAAATGTCCAGCCACTTGTCACCTGCTGCAAAAACCAACAATCGCTACTTCCATGTGTCTCTCAAACAAAGACAACTGCGAAGCTGGAGTTTTCTGTCCGTGTCTCACAGCAAGATACCCTCCCCCACAAGCCTGAAGCAGGCCCACCGGGCGGAGCTGGAGGAGCCGGAGGGGCCCCGAGGCAGTGTCGGCTCACAGGGCCCGTTCTCGCTAATTTTTGTGCAGGAGATGACTCTCCGGAGGGTCCCGGTTTTGGATCCTGGCTGTGTGATCACCCTATACATAGCCGATGCCCCTTGATGGCTCATCTGACATCATTAAAGGCAAGCGGTTTAGTTCTGGGCACACACAAGAGTAAGATTTCCTCTGCAGGAAAGAAACCCATCCTGGCCCTCATTGTCACTATCCAAATGTGCCAAGAGCATCTTCGCAGAGAATGGCTGGAGTGGAACAGAAACAGTGGTGCTCTCTCTTCTAAATGGGAAAGGGGAGAGTAGCTTTCTTCCCCTCAGCCTCAACGCTAGGTCATTAATCACTTCTATTAAACAGTGAACCCTTAGCACTCTATAATTAGAGATTAAAGCTGATCCTGGCAAGGCTCCTGCTGTTCTTTGCCTTGGGACGACTGGAAGCTTCTTCCAGGGGCTTCCAAGTGCCTGCAGGGCCAGTGGGAGGCCACTGCCTGAGTGGCCCACTGCTCTTTAGGAAGCTGCCATATTCCCCTCCTTCCTCCCAGAGACATAACGTAGCCCAGGGAAGAGAGAACATCCATGGGAGAGCTTTGCTCGGCACTGGTGGCCACGTCTGGGCACGGCCACCTTGAAAGAAGAGAATTGCCGTCACAGAGCTAGAAGGCAGCTCCCCTCCCGTGCGGCCGGAGTGGCACTATTTTGTGCTCCTTGGGGGCAGCCTCCCGATCAGGAGTGAGTGGGGTCCTGTCATGCTTGGAAATACTGAATGTCCTCTGTGAGCTCTGTGGATGGCCTTCCAGAACAGTCTTACCATACAACTTTTGAACTGCTTTTCTGTCTGACCAGTCCAACTCAAACACAGGCTCCTGGGGGATGTAATTCGGCTGCATTATGGATCCTGGCCTGTAGGTGTGAGGAAGGCCGAGTACGTGGCCAATTTCATGGACGGCCACCTAGAGGGAACACAAATCACGGGTGTGGAGTCAAGCCTGGGTGTCTGTCACGTGCCCCCCCAACTCCGGGGGCAGGCCTGTGCTTTAGGAGGAGATGCACATGTTAAGGAGAAGGCAAGTGGTGGGGAGAATCGGGGAGCTTTCTCAGAAGGCTGGGGACACTTCCCCCGAGAAGGCCTGGCGTCCTGCACTCCCGCCGTGCTGCACACCCTTTGCCCGGCTGCTCGGAGCAGCTGCAGACCGCTTACTTTGAGAAGGCTGATGCCCACGTCACTGCTTGGAGGTGTGAAGTGCTCGTCGTCATCGAAGTGGATGTCGCCCAGGCGCCAGGCATGTGCAAACTCCTGCCCGCTGCCATCAAAAACCCGAGGACAGCCCAGGTGCCGGCCTGGCCAGGGGAGAGGGAGCATGGACACAGGAGTCTTTGTGGCCTCCAGGGGCTCGAAGTCCAGGAGCGGAAGCAACAGCTCCGGACTCCTGCAACAGGCTGGTGTCGAGTCTAAACACTTGGAAACAGCTGCCCAACAAACCTCCCCGGCGGAGGGGAGGCGGGGGTGCCCTCCGAATGCTTAGGGAGGAGACAAGATCTGAGCTGGATCCTCCCAGCTGACTGGACAGGACATGAAGGAGATGCTGCCCGATGGTCAGGTCCGTCCCCTGTGTACGGTTTTCAGCTACGCTCGCAGCACACCAGCATCCCTAGCTCCCAGGGGGCTGCAGAGAAGTTATACTGTCCAAACCCATCCAGCTAGGCGGTGGTGGGCCTGCTGGTGGGGGCCCCCAGACCACCACTGGCTAGTTCTCCCCAGGAGTGGCAGGGAGGGGGCGCCCCTGCCCTGCTGGGCACTGGAGCTCTCTGCAGCAGTGCTCATTTGGCTGACTTGCTCAGGGACAAGCACAGGGATCCGCACCAATGTCCCCACGTCACCACCCCTAAATCGCTGAGGCAGGCAGGCCGTGCCCTTCCCAGTGAGTTGTAATAAAGCAGCACCGAGGGTTTGCCGGTGCGCTTACCCCTGGCACGTGCCACCTCGGACACCCCAGGAGGCTCTGCAGGTGGCCCAAGTCGGGGGGTGGGGGGGATCCCCAGTCGGCCTGTTGGCCCCCCCTGGGCTCCCTGTGCGAACCGGGCCGCGCCTCCGGCCGCGGGGAAGGCCATAGGGACACAGCCCGCCTGGAGCGTCTCGGCCCTTCTCACCTCGCCCGAAGCCCAGCTTTATGTCCACAGCGGCCCCGGGGGAGGCGAGGTCCTCGCGGAAGTCCAGCGGCATCACCTCGCTCCACATGCGGAAGGCCAGTCTGAGGATGTGCCTCTGCTCGTCCATGGCCAGCTGCCCGCTGGCGCCCTCCCCCAGCAGCCGCCAGGTCAGCGTCCTCTTGGCGAAGGCCCGGGGCCCCCCGCGGGGCGTGGCGACCTCGGGCTGCGGTGGCCGCGGCCGTAGGGAGCGCTTGGGCCGGGCGGGGGGCGGCGGGCGCGACAGGAGCCGCGTGTCGGGGACGCCGCAGCGCGGCCTGTTCATGGCCGCCAGCGTGACCGCGTCCAGCCGCCCGCTCGCCGGCAGCGCGTTGACCTTCTGGAACCTGCGCACGGCCTCGGCCAGGTCGGTGGCCCGGGGGCCCGAGGGCGGCGCGTCGGCCCAGCCGTACTTGGACAGGAATCGCTGCGGGAAGAGAAGTACCGACCGCGGGGCGGGGGGCGGACTGAGCGGCAGGACGTGGGGGAGACAGGACGCGCGAGGCCCGTGTGTCCCCGTGCACGTCTGTGTTCGCGGGGGTGGTTGCCCGTGTGGGGCAGCATTTCCAGTCCGTGGTCTCCGGTTGTCTGTGGGAGGCCCTCGCCTGAGGCGGTGTGGCTGCGCACGTGCCTGCGCGTGCGCGTGTGCTCCTGCGCACGTGCCTGCGCGTGCGCGTGTGCTCCTGCGCACGTGCCTGCGCGTGCGCGTGTGCTCCTGCGTACGTGCCTGCGTGTGCGCGTGTGCTCCTGCGCGTGTGCCTGTGTGTGTCCGCCTGTGCCCTGGCCTGCATGTGCGCGTGTCTGTGTGTGCAGGTGCCCGCCTGCGGTGTGCACGAGTCCGCGTGTGCGCGTACGGATGTGCTGCCTGCCAGGGGCGTGCACAGGCCTGCGTGCGCGTGTCCGCGTGTGGTGTGCACGCGCCCGTGAGTGTGGGGGCTGCCGGGGCTGCTCCTACCTGCGCAGTGAGGGGGTCCGCGATGGGCTGGGCGCGGCGCAGCGGGGCGGGCTCCAGGTCCGAGCGGTCCCGGCTGTGGAAAAGTGGCTCGGGCCGGGCTGGCCCGGGGGCCGCGAGCCAGCAGAGCAGCAGGGCCCGGCGGACGGCGGAGGCGGCCAGCATGGCCCCGGCCGAGCTCCCGCCTCCGCCACGCGTCTCCCTCCTGAGGCGCCGGCCCCCCGGCGCTTTTATAAGCGGCCCCGGGGAGACGCGCGCCGGCGAGGCTTCCCGCCCAGGCCCGAAGTTTGCCCACCAGGAGGCCCGGCCGGCCCTGGACGCGCCGCCCTTTGAAGACCCCAGGAGCACGCTTCTCGTTGGGGTGAGAATGTTTGCGGCCTCCTCGGGTCATTACGTGCCGACCTGGCAGCCGCCTGCCGATGCTGTTTCTGCGGTGACGGGCCGTGGGCGAGCTGCTGCCGCGTGGGCCGGGGACCGGCCGCCGAGCACCCGCCGGCCCTGGTCGCAGAGGCGCGGGGCCTCGCCCCCGGCAGCCTGCTGGGCCCAGGGCACCCGCGGCTGTACCATGCGCTGGCTCGTAGCTGGCGTCCATTTTCCTTCTTGGTTAGCTGCGGCTGGGGATGCTTTGTTGCTCTGATCGGCTCTTGTTGTTCTTGCTAATTTTTATAAAAGGAATAATCAGGCTAGGCAACAGTAAATTCAAGAGGAAATCGTGTGATCCTCATGGTGACATTTCGGGGAACATTCTCACAGGTACATGTGTGGTGTACATGCGCAGTGAAGGATTTGTATTCAGATGATTTTATATGCATCGTGTTCTCTATGCTGTTCCCCTAAACTCCAGGGAAGGTCATGGGCGCCTTTCTGTGTTCATGAATATAGGTGTTTGCAGTCCTAGTTAATGGCTGTGTGCTGTCCCAGTCTGTGGGCCAAGGCCTTTTTACACGAGGATGAACTAGAATCACCTGAGGTTCTAGAACTGCCCTCTGTTCCCCCTCTTGAAGGAGTCTACTGGAGGAAGGAAAGAGGAAGAAAACATTAGCTCAGCTGCCTGGGAGTTGTAACTGGTCATGTCTAGAGAGCCTGGGGGAAGAGCGTAAGGCCCTCCAGGCACTATGGCTACGGGTGAGAGCCTGGAATGCCAGTGTCACGGGTCGGACAACAGCAAGGGTGCAGGTGTGCGGGCTGTCCTTTACTCATTCGTTCATCGAATGCTCCTTACTCTTCTAGGGACAGGGGATATGGAAATGAACACGATGCACTCACTCTTTGCCCGCATGGAACTTCTATTAAGCGGAAGAGACAGACAATAAACAAGCCAATGAATGAAAAATTAAAATGGTGACAGGAACTAAGAATGCAGATCAGGAAAGTGAGTGCCTTAGAGGTGGGCAGTTGATATTAGGGGTCTAGGAAAGAACTATCGCAAAGATGAAATGTAAGCAATGAAAGAAAAGTAATAGGGACAATGTCACATGTGATTGGGATTCGTGGGTGGTGTGGGCAAAGGAAAAGAAAAGTGCAAAGGCCCTGAGGCAGGAGCCAACCCTTGCAGAATAACAGGGCAGTGTGGTGGATGTCAGTGAGGCGGCGGGAGGAGGGATGTGAGGACGGAAACGAGGGTGGACGGGAAGATGATGAAGGACCTGGAGGTCAGATAATTTGGTTTCTACCTGAAGTTCGCTGGGGATCTTTTGAGCAGGAGAGTGACTTTATTGCTTCATTATTTAAAGAATCCACCTGGGGCGCCTGGCTGGATTAGCAGAGGAGCAGGAGACCCTTGATCTTGGGGTTGTGAATTCAAATCCCACGTTGGGTGTAGAGATTACTTAAGTAAATACATAAACTTAAAAGAATCCTCCCAGCTGCTCTGTGGGAGATGGATAAAAGGGGGTGCAGCCCCGAGGCAGGTGTAGACTGCAGTCCCTCCAGCGTGCCCTAGCAGCCCTTCTGTGCCAGGTTGGCCTGATGGCCCTGTAGCCTAAGATCCCTCAGGGGTCTCTAGAATATTGGGTTTCTGGACAGGGCACCGTACCAGGCTGTGACGCAGGGGGATCCATTCCTAGTGATGTCCCTGGAGCAGGCGTTTGGCCTCACACCGATGCTGCAGTGACAAGGCCGGCCCCAGTGACAGCAGGGTGTTGCACTCACAAGGAACTGGGCTGCTCATCAGGCCAGCTGCACAGCCCCACTCAGTTCCTGTCAGCTCAGAGACATCTGGGGCCGGCCCCGTACCAGGTGGGGACACAGGAACGAGTGGGGTTAGGGAGGCATGACTTTGGAGTGGGGAGCCTATGGGGTTGCAACCCTCCCAGGGCTGTCCAGGTGTAATGGGTCCCTGCAACCATCTGCCAGATCTTGGAGGTTCATCAGGAGGCCCTATCTGGGCTCAGTCCCATAAACTCTGCACGTGTTTTCGACACCACATCACCTTTCAAAGCTGTGTCCTTAGAACAGCATCTGGGAGTGGGAAAGGCAAGCCGAATGGAACCCACGTTCCAAGCACTGGGAGTGGGTGAGGAGCATTGGCGTGGCATGCCCGAGTCCAGCTCACGGGACAATCGGCAGTCACATCTTTTAGGTGACCTTCCCCCCGCAGGGTCGCTCACATTCAGCTGTGTCCGCAGACCCACAGACCGCCCACCCCCAACTGTGTCTCCTGTGGATGTGCTTTCCTAGCTCCCAAACCAGCGCCACTAGCTGGGAGCGCTCCGTGGTCACTCCTGGGGCTGTGGCAGGAGAGGACACCTAGCCAGCTGCTGTCAGGAGACAGGTGTGGCTCATGTATTTTCTCATCGTTAGCCTCGCATCTGCTGCAGAAGCAAGCCCCAGGCATCCGATATAATCCTGTGCATAAATATGTCCGTATGGGTCTCTGCAGGATAGACTGTTGGGGAAAAAGAGCAAAGCACACCACCATCATCATGCCTTAAACTGAGCAACAGCATCTGACAGGATCACGCGCACCCAGGCAGAGTTCACATTTTCAACTCCAGCCTCTTTCATTGCATTTTATTTATTTACTTTTAAGATTTTATTTATTTGACAGAGAGACATAGTGAGAGGGGGCCACACAAGCAGGGGCACAGGGAACCCGATGTGGGGCTCGATCCCAGGACCCTGGGACCAGATCTGGGCTGAAGGCAGATGCCCCCCACATTTTAAATTAGCTTTTGATTGTAAGGGACATCCTGAATACTTTCTGTAGAACCAAATGAAGATGAGAAGCACGAGTGACTCCCAGTGGTACTTCCCACGTGACCGTGGCACCCGACATTTACATAGAGCCAGAGAGGGGCTGGCCCCAGTGCTGGGGGGCTGCTGGTCCCTACACGTGCCCACTGGACCTGCTCAGCTTGTGTACCTGGACTCCTGTGAGAGGCCCGGGAAGCTCATCCCTCATCTCACAGAGTCGGCTTTGCAGGCTCTCTGCACCGTGTGGCCAAAGGGGCCGGGCTACAACCGGTGCCCTACTTGAGTTTCTTCCCACTGTGCCCTGTGTCCTACCTGTCATAGACATGTGTCATTTACATATATAATATATATAAGCACTCTGAAAGGTGTCAATCATGACAGTGTGTATGTGTCAGCTGCATTTAGCAACACACTTCACGTATGCATGCATGTCAACGGACATGTACATCTGAAATGGCCACAGAGAATTATTGCACCGTGTGGCCAAAGCCAAGTACAACTTTTAGGTTTAAGGGTCGTATTCACCTTCCACATGATTGGGTTGTCTGTTTTGTTTTTTTTAATTGGAATCTCAAACTGTTTTGTGTTTTGTTTTTTTTTTAAAGATTTTATTTGAGAGAAAGAGAGAAGAGAGGACGAGCAGGGGAGAGGGGTAGTGGGAGTGGAAGAAGCAGGCTTGCCGCTGAGCAGGGAGCCCGACGTAGGGCTCCATCCCAAGACCCTGGGATCATGACCTAAGCCAAAGGCACACACTTAACCGACTGAGTTGCTGTGGTGCCCCTGAAACTGTGTTTCGATTAGAAGATAATCCTAAATGTTTTCTCTTGGGGAAACCAAAACCTTCACAGGTGCAAGATTTAGAACAAAATTATTCAAGATGCCACCTAGGCACAATCTTTCCTGGGAGGCTAACGTTCCGAACACGGAGCAGAATTGAGAACTCTGTGGTTGAGTGCTGGTGTCTTGAGGGTTGATGTCACACAGCCTGAGTTCTGCTGGGTCTGAAAGACCAAGTCAGGGCCTGTCCATCCTGCGACCTCTGGCAGAAGACGGCGCTTCTCAAAGTCAGGTCTTTAAACGTGCATGGCAGCTCTCTGTAAAGATGGCAGGGGGACCCGCTAGGGCTTTATGACGGAAGGGTCTTGTTCCCTAACATTGGTCTTTTCTGCTGTGTTTTGCGGTTGGCCCAGGGCTAACTGGCTCAGGCACCTGGACCCAGGGATTGTCTACCCTTCTCTTGGAACATTCTTCTCCTGATTATTTCAAAGCCTCTGAGTAGCCTGACCGGTGTCACAAGGTTCCTACTGTTTAAATTGCTTATTCCAGGTAAATTGGATTTTAAGGAAATCAGATTTAGGAGAAAAAATGGCAGAGAAAAGCAGGTGGTCTACAGTACAGACAGGAGGTACAGGGGCTCCTAGAGAAGCTGGTTCCTGGTCTGTGCAGGGCACTCCTCATCTGAGCTTGGGGAAGGATTTGGCTGGAAGCTTCTAGAATCTTCTTAAATGCTGAGATGGCATGATCCAGTTGTCAGTGGAAGGACTGAGACTTTTTGCCCCCCTGAAGTACATGTCTGTACAATATGGGGTTGCATATTCTCAGCTTCACACAGCATAACATTTTGAAAGAGACTTTCCCTTAATTATTCCCATGGGAGATTTCTGAGCCTGATACACAGTCAGGGATGAGTTCTGCCTCTGACTATGGATTGATCTCAAAGGCCCAAGTTTTTGGAAACCACCTGTGCAAGGGCAGGCCTGGGCGTGACTTACAGCCACACATTTCTGCCCGTGAATGAGAGAAAAAGTCTTCCCACTCCCTGATCTTCTGATTTCCTTCACTCTGGACTTTGCATTTCACTCACTCTCCACCTGCGAAGAAATCCCCTTTCCCCATGGCCAGCCTTGGCCCCCAGGCCTCCCCGGGCGCAGTCACACACACTTACACGTGGAAGGCTCTGTGGTTTGGGGCTCCTGCTTCCCCACAGAAGGACGTGTGCCGAGGTCGCGAGGGGGCCGGGGGGAAGGAGACCGCAGTCACTGCCCGCCCGCACTTCTCTGCGCAGGTGTGTGAGACGCTTTGACGATGGCCACTGACGTGGAGGTTATGATTGCCATTGGCTGCGGCTTACTGCTTATCGCATGGTTGCTGATTTGCTGCGTCCTCTGTCTTTGCTGCAAAGTGTTCAGGACACTGAAGTGAGTAGGAAAGGGAGGAGGGCGGAGAGGTGTGTACAGTCAGTAGCGAGATCTGCCCAGCTGAGAACCTCCAGGCAGCTGTAAGAAATGAGCTTAAAAAAAAGAATTCTGGGGGCACCTGAGTGGCTCATTCAGTGAAGTGACCGATCTTGATCTCAGCTCAGGTCTCAATCATGGGTTCGAGCCCCGTGCTGGGCTCCATGCTGGGTTTGGAGCCTACTTTAAAAGAAAGAAAAATCAAATCTAATGCTTACTATACAATCTCCAAAGGGACATATGACTATCGATGGCATCGACACAAAAGGCAGGTGACTTGGTTTGGAAGAAGGCCAACCCGAGACTCTGCTGTCTCCAGCTCCCTGCGGTAAGGCTCCCAGCGACAGAACCTCAGAGAGCGGTGCTCTGGCAACTGTCCAAAGAGAGGTGGCCTGCCCCCCTATCTCCAGGCCACAGGCCTGTTGTGTGAAATACAGGCTCTTTATGTGGAACTCAGCTGCCTCCTGACTTTGTTCTCTCTGGATGTTTGCAGGCCCCTCCAGGGCAAACGCTATGCTGTCTCTGATCCCCAGGTACTCAGAACTCATTAGGTGTCGGGGCCATGACCCCAACATCGCCTTTGCCATTCCGGCAACGCTTTCCGCCAGACAGACCTCTCAGCTCAGAGCAGTAAATGCTGCGCAGTATTGTTTGTGTATGACAATATGCTACACACTGCTTACTACCCATCAGCATAAGCTCTCCATGCAGATCTGAAGGCAGCTTTGGGGAGCTCTAGATGTAGTTTTCTGAGCTGCAGGGCACACCTCTTGGAGGCAGTAGCTCATCTGCTCTTGACAGGTGGGCAGACTGCAGCTCAGAAGGCAGGAGTGACCCCCCTGGTGTCAGGGAGACGGGGGCTCTGAGAGTTCCACTCCACCCCCTCCTCCTGGCCTTCATGCTCCCCCAGCCCAAGCTTCCCAAACCCTCAGGACACTGCACTTACTCCCTGTCCCTGCAAAGCAGCCCAGGCCCTGTCCACTGTGGGAGGGCTGGTTCCTGTCCTCACCCAGGGGACACCTCAGTGGGGCCTCCTGTGTAGGGGTGATGGCAGTCGGGGGCTATGTGCACACAGGGGACAGCGGGCAACAGGTGGGTCAGAGGCAGAGCGAAAGTGTGGGGATATAATCGGGAGCAATCCGGCAGGGCTCTGACCTGCAGGCACATGGTCAGGGGACCGCCTCCACAAGCCCCGGTCCCGTCGGCCCCACACGACCACCCAGGGTGGCACAGCTGCATGTCCCTCCTCACACAGCAGCACCCACTGTAGCCCTTGGACGCTGAGGGTCGTGTAGCCATCTCTGGTCCCGGTGCCGACATTCTGTCCTGAGGCTGGCCTCTAGATGCTGCTGTAGCAGCCTGGCCTGGTGGGCACTGCTTGGTGGCAGCACCCACCTCAGCGTGGGCTGCTTGGGGCATGGGGCTTCCCCAGGCTCAGAAAAGGGGACTCCAGCAGAAAAAGGCTCCCTGGGAGCAGCAGTGATTCTAAACACACCCCATTGATCCAGACCTGACTTTCAGATCAGAAAGAAGCAGTGGGATGGATTCTGACCTGCCCTCAGAAACAGGACCGCAGACAAAAAGTATGGGGTCATCACGGTACCCGCCGAACTTCCGCTCAGGTCACACCACTAATTATCACCAGGTCCTCACTTTTCTGCGAGGTCATGTGGGGGTGAGGCAGCTCCGGAGTGCCATCAGTCTGCGCCTCTGTGCTTTACGTCCCCAAGTCCCTTGCAGAGCATCCTGGCTGGTCACTCACTCGCTGGGTGACCCTAAGCAAGGCATTTAATGCCGTGAGTCTCAGGTTCTTCCTCAGAGACACAGGAGTCATAGTGGCGTCCCGCCTCAGATCGTTAAGGGGAATAAGAAGAAGGCAGGATTGCCAGCATGACACACCCGCCAGGTCAGACACCCCTCCTTCCTCCCACCAGCTCACGTAACCGAATGGACAGACACGGGTTGCAGTCTACCCAGCTCAGGTTCCAGGCCAAGATTTTAAAAGTGGAAATAAAGTTTGTGGGCAGAGTCCCCAAGCCTGTCCGCAGGCCTGGCACCTTGCAGACAAAGGCCTTCTGTGTAAACCCACCTCCCCGTCCCGCAGAGGCCCTGCCTGGCCTCAGCTGCATTTCAGCTCGGGAGGGAAGATGGTCTCTCCTTATCGGCACAGCAACTGCCCACAGCGCACAGGCAGGAACTTTCGGTCCCTTCTCTAAGATGAACGGAGCTGCTTCCTACACAGATGTTCTCGTTCCTGCCGGCTCTGGCGGCTCTCGGAACGTGGGCGCATCTGTTTCCCCCGCAGACACGGCTCTGTGTGCAAAACCACACGCAGCGAGGGACAACACAGTCGGCGCTGGGAGCCAGGCGGTTTATTTGGTTTTCTTGCCTCTGCCGGAGGAGCTCTCGCCAGCCCCAGGGGCCCTGAGGAGGCACGAAGCTGAGGCGTGGAGGCCCTGCCAAAGGCTCACCGCTTCCCTGCAGCAGCAGCACGGTGCCCTGGGCCGGGGACAGCAGCGCAGCGGGAATGGTCACCGTCTCAGCAGCTGGGGGCCTGAAGGGCCACCTGGAGACCCTTGGCCAGGGCCAGCGGCGTGGGGCTCTCAGCCATGCAGCTCACACGCAGGCCCTGGGCGGTCAGCGCACGGGCTGTGCTGGGGCCGATGGCGGCAAACTGTGGGGGGAAAGAGGGGGAGCTTCAGCGCACCTGTGGGGCCAGGAGGACAGTGGGGCGGGGCCTGGGGCCAGTCGGGTCGCTGGGGCTCACGTGGGGCCTCCCTCCTACCATCTTGGCCGCCTCTCCACAAGCCTTAGCGGCCCACGGTTCTGCCCTGGTGGGGGGGGCACGTGGAGCAGAGAGTGAAGTGTGAGAGGTGCTCCGGGCGTGGCAGGGCCCCGGCTGCACCCCCCACGCACCCCCCCACCCCAGGAAAATTCAGCAGCGGAGGGTCAGGTTACTATCCTAGCCCTGCAGCACCATGGCCCTAGCAAGTGACCTGCCGCCTCTGGGCCTCTGTCCCTTCATCTGTAAAATAGGGTAACAGCCTTCCCCAGGGGCCGCTGCGAGGATCACGAGAGGCCGGTGCAAGCAAGCACCTGGCCAGGGCCCGCCACCGACGAGCGCTCGGCGGGGGAACACAGTTACTCCGAGTGAGACTCTTGGTGGCCTGAGCCGTGTCAGCGGGACTCCTCTCTCCCTGAACATCATGTGTTTGATGGTCCCCTGCAGAGCCTCGCTTGGGGCTGAATGTGGTTTTCCGTTGTGATGACCCCGGCCCTTGCCCAGGTGTCCTCACAGGTCACATAGCCCCTCTGGCCCTGTTTCCTCACCTATAGAAGGGGTACAGCTGCCCTTGCATGGTAGGCTAGCACGGGGGAAGTAAGGCCTGTTGCTCTGGCGGGGAGAGCACGCACGTCACCCCACCCCAACCCTGGGTGCACGCACCCCTGCCCGGGGGAAGGTCTGGGACGATGGTGGCCCTTACCCGGCGCCCCCTTCCGTCCTCCCTCCCGGGGCCAGCTGTGGCGCAGGGAACAATCTCAGGACACTTTCTGGGGCATGTCAGAGCCACAGGACAGAGGCTGCTGCCCCCGGAAGCCCAAGCTCCCCTCCCCCGGCTCCACCTCATGATGCAGCTGTTCCTCGAGAAACTCCCTGAGGAAAAGATGGCACTGGGCCCCACCTCACAGCAGACACACTCGTGAATTCGAAGTGGCTCCCAGACCTAAGTGTGAGAGCGGAGACCATCAACACAGAAGGGACACAGGGCGAGTCTTCATGCCTGGGATTAGCTCCGCCGCTCACGGCCCAAGTAGCAAAGGGAAAGCCACGTAAGTGCGTCTTTACCAAAATGGAAAAACTGTCCTGCTTCTGAGGACACCATCACAGAGGGGAAAAGACAACTCAGGGGATGGGGAAATTTCTGCACATCGTGAGGGAGCCTGCATCCAGGAACCAAGAACTCGCCCAGCCCAGCAGCACCAGCCACAGACACATGGCAAGGATGTGAACAGACGCTTGTCCCAAGGACAAACAGAACGGCCGGCACACGCGGGGACAGCTGCTCGGCGTCGTGGGTCGTAGGAAAACTACCCCCCCCCCCCCCCCGGCCGCCAGGACGGCTCTGAGCGTGAAGACAAAGATGACAAGTTCTGCGAAGGACACGGAGGAACCGGAACCTTCCCACACGGCTGGTGCGGAAGTGGAGAGCTATAGCCGCTCGGGAAGACACCGATTCTTCAAAATTACCAAAGTTAGACCTAAAGTGGACCGTGCGGCCCAGCAATTCCCCTCCTTAGTTCATGCTCAAGAGAAATGGAAACACGCGTCCGCTTCAAAACTGTAGTCTGGTGCCCAGCATCACTCCTGCCTGCCCAGGAGCGGACCCAGCGCCACCGAGGAGCGGCTGAAAATGTGGTGCTGTGGCCCCAGCGCAGACTCTCCATGGCCACAAAAAGAAGCAAAATCCCGACAGGCCACAGCCCGGGGGAGCCTTGAAAGCACCACGCTGATAAGCAGAGGAAGGCAGTCCTGAGAGCCCAGAGAGCAGCTCCGTGGAGACCACGGTTACCAGGCTGCTGGGCCCGTCACAGCGGCGAGAACTGGGGGCAGCCCACCACCCTGGTTTCTCCCAGCCTCCAGGGAGGAAAGGGCGGACTGTGGGCCGGTCACTAACTGCCTGCACGTCAGGTTCTAATCTTCTCAATCCTTCCAACCCTGAGCGTCTCCTCTCCCGTCATTTAACCTCTCTGGGCCTGAGCTGCTTCCCCTGTGGTCAGGACAGTGGTCCCAGTTTTGCCTGATTCCTGCCACTGGACCGGTGGGCGCATTCTACAAAAGACTGCCCAGAAATGTTCCATCAGCTGGCCATGGCTCAGGTGTCACCACGGCTAACAACATGGCACTTGTCTTCCTGGGTTCAAATCCCTTCCTCCCGTGAGACACAGGGCAAGACACACAACTGCTCTGGGCCCAGTACCCCCTGCAGAACCGGGAGCCGGCGCTGAGTCCGCAGGTCGTGAGACGCACCGGGAGTAAAGCAAGGGCACTCATTGTGTATGAGGACGTGCGTGCTGGTGGCCTGTCCGCCCTCTCCTCCGTCCCACTGCAGCCACTTCAGGAGCTTTCCTGTCACAGGCCCCAGAAGCCTTGTCGTTACTTGTAGACGCCCAGCAAATGGGGTCCCACACAAGTGGGAATGTCAAACTTTTGAATTAAAAGACATGAAAAGAGGGAATGGCTTTTAGAATAGATAAAGCCAAGACGTTTCAATGGGAAACCAGGGAAAGGACATGCCAGGTTCTGGCCAAGGACTGGCCCGAATTCTCATCCGGTCCTGAGACTCCTCTGTCGGAGAAGACCACAGACAGCAGCCCCCTCGACTGCAGCTCCCTGAGCAGCCCCCGCCCCCTTACTCGCGGTTTCACTGTCCACACCGCCAGTTCCCCGCAGTCAACTGCAGTCCAGCTCAGCCTCACGCTGCGTCACTGGCCTCCATCAATCCTTCCCCTTGTCTCGTCACAGAGACATGTTCCCATCTCACATCTCGGGAGGAAGACGGTGCGTGCACCACAGCAAGGCGTCCTGAGAGATCACGTTACCGTGATCACAAGACACTGCTGTAACGGCTTTATTGTTAGTGGTGGTTAATCTCGGACGGGGCCTAATGTAGAAATTAAACTTCATCACAGGGATGTATGTGTAGGAAAGAACACACCCCGTCGGGACTGGGTAGTGGCTGTGGTTTCAGCCCTTATCTGCAGGGCTTATCCCCCGCAGATAAGGTATGACTGTGTGTCTCTAAAGGCCACAGAGGAATCATCATCCTCATGGTACAAATGAAGAAACAGGCTCAGAGAGATTAAGTAACTTCAGCCCTTATCTGCAGGGCTTATCCCCCGCAGATAAGGTATGACTGTGTGTCTCTAAAGGCCACAGAGGAATCATCATCCTCATGGTACAAATGAAGAAACAGGCTCAGAGAGATTAAGTAACTTGTCCAAGAGCACCAGCCAGGAAGGGATGCTAGAGAGTTCTAGAGCCCGGCCATTCCAGGGACATCATGCTGTCTGCTAGGTCAGGAGTGCTCTGACTTTACACGGCAACTCTAGGACAATTGGCAAGAATTTTAAAAAATCTGAAAAGACCAAAAGCCCACTGAATACCTCACCTTAATTCGATCGATGCTGTCACCAGATAACTCTTGAATGTGCTTGAGGCTGTACATAAGGCCGGAGGGACTGAAGAACGTGATGCTGGCCGGAACGCCCTGCAGGGAGAGCACAAGACCAGTCTGTCGGCACAGGCCAAGAAGAGAGAACGTTCCCCTGGTGGTTCTAGCCAGGTGCCATCAGCCCTGGAGCCCCAGGAGGCAGCCCCCACACAGTCACAGCAGGAGGGCTCCTGGTGGACGTGGCCGCCTCTGCTCCCTAGGCCAAAGCCAAGTTCAGGTGAGGCTCCATTTAGAGGGCAGGGTGCCTCTGGGGAAGCTGGGTGCTGCTCCTCATCACTCTGCTGGCCCACAGGTCGGTCTGTCTGGCAGAGGACATGGCAACTGTGGACCCCCATGCCCGGCCGAGCAGACGATTCCACGAGCTCACACGGCCAGAGTGGCCCTGATGAGTGAGACGGCAGTCCAGGCCTGCTCCCTGTCGGCTCTGCATCCCTTCTCAGGAGACAGAAGAGGCACTGGCTGCACAGCCTTTCTGTTTCGGTCTGCACTAACGGGATGTCCAGAGCCAGCAGGCCATTCGGAAGCCTGTCCTGGGAGAGGGAGGCTAGGCAGCCCACTGAGGACAGATGTGGAAAAGCTTAGAACAGGCACCACCCACCATCCTGCCTGACGCTTCCAGAGGCCCCTGTGGCTTCCCAAATTCAGTGCAGACCCTCAGTGGGCACTGTGGGCCTTCCCAGTACGGGCCCTGCCTCCCCTCCCAGCGTCTGCCCCTGCGGCTCCCCCGGTGCCCCACACGATGGACAGTCGCATGAGGGCCCCTAGCTGCCCAGGCCCACTAGGTCTGGGGTGGAATCCACAGGGCTTTATGCATATTATCTCCTTTCATCCTTCTAGAAACCTTACAGGAGGGATCTGTTCCCATTTCATATATACAGAGATGGAGCCTTGGGAAGTCGTGCAACTGGGGATGGTGGGTTTGGGCCTCTTGTCCCCAGGCCTCCATCACTCAGGTGCCTGCCCCCTCCAGCCACCACCCCCCCCCCCACCTCGAGCTCTCCCTGCAAGCACCACCCACCTGCTTAGAATAGTAGCTGTTGAGGTTCACTTGGATTCCTGGGTGTGGGATCTTCTGATAGACAGTTATGCTCTCCATGGGGATCCCTGGGCACAATCAAAAGCAGAAAACAGGCTTTGTTCCACTGTGAACACTGGGCTCTCTCCTGAGACTGTCCTCTGTAGGGGGACCTGCCCCAGGGTCCGTCTGCACCAGCACTACCATACTCTTGGCAAAGGCTGTGACACCCTGTGGGCTCCGAGCTACGGTCAGGACAGCAGCCTGCACCCCACACCAAAGATGACCATAAGGGGTGGCCCACCCTCCCCTGGGGGCTCCACACGGAGCCAACCCCGAACGCGGACCGCAAAGGCTCCCGGCAGCCCTGAGAGGGCAGAGTGGGGGGCTGTGCCCACAAGCCAATGCACAGTCGTCACCTCTATCCTTGAGCATTTTCGGCAGGATTTCTCCTTTGACGGTTCCACAGGGAAACAGAAGGGGCAATGCCGGTGACTCCCCTGTGGATAAAGAACCAGACTTTGTTAGCCCTTTCAGGAAGGGGGTGCATGTACCCGGGACACCACCTGGTGACTGTGAGTGGGAGGGAAGAAGCTGACCTTGCTGTAGGAAGATCACAGAGGATTCGGTCATGGAGCTCAGAAAATGGGGGTCCCCATATGCCGGGGCCGCTGTTCCCCAGGCCCCTCCAGCCCCTCTGGTCCTGATGCGGCGTTGGGTGGCAGACACGAGCTAGCATGCCGCTCTGCACCTGGCTGGAGTCAGAAGCCAGGGCCCACGCTCACAAGGTGGCAGGAAACAGCAGCCACATGTGGCTGGGCAGCCATCCCCAGAGAGAGACGAGCTGCCTGCCTACTGTCCCCTTAGGACGGTGGCCACCCGGCTAAGTGCCCACAGGGTGGATGGGTGGCTGTGGAGGGACCTGGCCTGCTGAGAAGGGCCCTGCCTCCCACCCAGCTCCCCATTTCCACTCTAGGAAGACCTAAGGGTGCGTCCAGCTCCAGGCTCTCTGCAGAACGAAGATGGCATGCGGTCTGCACTCTGACCTGAGACGTTACCATCCAACAAAACCGATGAGCAAAGCCTCCCCAAATGTGAACATTTTGATCAAACTAACCACTCCCCTCCGACGTCCGTCCATCAGTTGGAAGAAGTCTTAGTGGCTGTTGCTCATGCACAAGCGCATTATTCTGTCCCCATCCGATCTCCCCGAATGCCTCTGTGGGGACTGCAGTCAGAGGAAGGAACAACCCAAGCTCTTCCCATCCAGCACCATCTCCCCGAAGGCCAAGCCCAACCACAGGGGCAACTTCCTTTTTCCAGGTTATTCAATAACTACGTATTGGTCAATGTGTTCTTAATTTAAGCTGTTCTGTAACTATCAGCACGGACATAAAAGAACACAAGGAATTGGGAACAATTCGAATGTAGACAATAGATGCCCACTGATTGCTCTCTTCTAATGGGAGGAAATGTTTCATGTGCTGTAGATGCCGTCCTTGGAGACAAATTTCCAAAGCGATGTTCAGGTGCAACTTTCTTACCCAGAGCCCAGGTGTCCCTCCAGTGTCCTCCATCCATGAAGTTAGGCGTGGGGGATGCAGGATTCTTGGGGCCAGAGCTGCTCCCACAGAGCCCCGCAGCCACCTGCTCTGGGGCAGCTTCGAGAATCCAGCAGAAAAACCAAGAGCCTGCCAGTCCAGGAAGCCCAGCTCTAGACGTGTGCAAGAGGCCTTTGGAAGATTCCAGCATTTGCTCCTCAAAGCATCTCTTCGGAAGATCTGGCCCAATATTGAGTTGCTCGTGCTTATTCTCGGATAGCTGGCCACTAGCTCAGAAAATGGGAGCTTAGCATGTGTGTCCTGGTACAGGGCAGATGACTGTCTTCTCTCACCGCACCATCAGTGCCTGGAAAGCCAGGCCACGCATGCAGGCCCAATCCACCCAGCTGACTTTGTGGAAACCCGTGACACTCTCAGCAAAGGAGGAAAACCTGAAAATGCCCCAGTAGAATTCTCTTCTGCCAAGAGGAGATCTACCACAACTATCCTTCCTGGGACCTACCCCCTTCAAGAAGTCAGAGGCAAAGAACCCATCTTTTGTGGGGGAGAAGTTTACTGTCTGCAGATTTTTAACTCACACAGGCCAATGCTAATGCTGGCTGGTTCTGCAGAGGTGTGAGAATTTTCCCGGAACAACAGGGAGAGATGGGGGCCTGGCAGGGGCCTCACCCAACAGAGATGACTCAGAATGGTGACTCCCAGGGCTCAGAGGCCGCCCATTCCTTTAACAGGGCTGTGGGGGTGAGGGCCAGCAAGAGCGCTGAAAATCCCAGGAGAGGGTTGTGCAGAGGGGCTGGGGACTCCATAAATAGTCAATGTGGAAATTAAGGTAAAAAGGCTGCTTTTTTTTAAAAAATGCCATTTCACTAGAGAACATGTTTGTGGCCGGAAAGCTCCATCTACTGCCAGGTCGGCACTGATTTTGGCCTCCCAGGCAGGGCTGGGAGATGCGGCCGTGCAGAGATTCTCATGGTGGAGAATCCGGACAGCAGGGCTGGTGGCGAGGGAAGGAGGGCCAAGCAAGTCGGCGAGGCTGCAGGGGTGGCTGCAGGCAGCCCCCGAGCCGGGGACATTTCAAATAACCACACGCCCCTCTGCCTGACTCAGGCACACCCCCTCTCTTGCAGAATGCTGTAATGCCCCCTTCTACCATTTTTTGCTGCTCGCTTTTCCATTAGAGCGGATCTCCTGGAAGGGGAGAATTTTCTGCCAGAACAATGAGCTAAATGCGTTAATAGTTTTATGAGCCTGCAGCGGCACCTGACGCATAGTAAAAAGTGTGAAGTAGAAGAGAGAAGCAGTAACTACGAATTGGCCTGTTGACCGCAAACACTGGAAGTAGATTTTTAGCTTTTAAAATCCAGTTTCAGAGCTTGCTGGGGGAGAAAATCATTGATGCCTTGGTAAAACCAAGGTTAAAGTCCCTATTAGCAGTCAAGAAGGATTCGTATTTGGATATTCTAACTGCGACTGAAGATTCATTAGGACACACGGGCATGCTGGTCACAAATGAGCAAAAGAAACAAAGGCTTCGCAAAGGGTGCAGCCCAGTCTCTGCGGAGATAAGGCAGAGTGTGTCCCTGTCTCCCCTCGAAGCCTTGAGTCCGTCAGTGGAAACACCCATGTGATATCTCAGAACGACATGGACACTTCCTGCTTGCGTGTGCAGAGCATGGAGCCTCCGGACCTGAGAATGAGGAAATGACTCCGTTTCCATCTCTTTCTAGAACTCGTGCGTCAGTGGTGCGCACAGCCAGGTCATCTGCCCTGGAGACAGAGATAAATGCTGTCCTGCCCATGGAACCTTTCATCTTCCTGAACCAAGGAGGCACTGAACCCCCCGGGGAATGCCAAGCCCCACCATGTACACTGATTTCTACTTTAAAACAGAATGGCTTTGTTACTGTTTGATGGTGACCATTATCTCCTAAGAACATTAGAAATAAAGAGCCTGGCGTTGGATCATTCTGGAACACAGGCATCCCACACCGTGAACGTCTGGGGAGAAACCCAATCACATGTTCCTCTCGTCCTGGAAGAGCTGAGGCTTAGTGATCCTCAAAACAGTCCGATGGGCCCAAGGACCCTGAGGCTCCCAGGACTGTGCTCACCCCTGGACCCCGGCATAACTGCCTGTGGCTTCTCAGCAGCTTTTGACGCCTGGCTGCACGGTAGTGCGCTCCTGGCAGGCCTGGGCTGATGCTTGGGAAAATGGCCGCTCAGCTTGGCTAGGCCTCTTGGCAGGGACCAAGCCCTCTCTTGCCTCACCCCCCACATGCCCTCCTGTCCCACTAGAGCAGCTGAACAGTGCTCAGCAAACACTGCATGGGGACACTTGTGTGCCAGGCCATGAGGCAGGAGTGGGTTAAGCGACAAGGTGAGGCACAAAGGGCATGTGTGTGGTGGGGGTGGCCTAAGGAGGACCACAGTCTCCAGGACAGTGGACGTGGAAGGAACGCAGCCTGTGGTGTCCCTGTCACATGGGAGCCTACGTGAAGGACAGAATCTCTGTTGGCAGCACCGACAGGAAGGCTGAGCAGAGACGGCCATGCAGGAGGGGGGGAAACCAGAGTGTGCAGGGAGCCACGGTGGCTGGCCAAAGTGCCACGGAGCTGGCCACTAGAGTTGTGGGCCAGGCGACTGTCCTGCCGAAGAGCCCCCGAGGCCCTGCAGCTCACATGGAGTGGTGGACACGAGCCAGGGCAGGAGGCCCAGCGGTGCTGCCCTGGATGGGAACACAGTGCTGGGTTCTCGGTTTTCCACTCCAGCCTAGGCCAGCACCTGCTTCGGCCAGGATGGGGCCCAGAGGGTCACTGCATTAGGGCTGACCTCCTTCGTCCCTGGGGCTTTGGAGGGTCTCTGAAACATACCCCCTCAGTAAGAAGAGCACTTTTCAAAACTTAAGAGACATCAGCCAACTAAAGCAAAATGCTGGGCTGGGACATAGTAGCGGTTGTGACCAGAGGGGCAGGGAGCACCTTCCCTCCAGCTGCCCTGCTCCACGGCCCGCCAGCAGCTTCCACCGCAGCCCTAGACACTCTGTGGGGGCAGAAGCAGCAGTGGGAAGGCATGTCTGTTGAGTGCTGTGGGACGGGCAGGGGACCATCTGGAGCCCGGCATACGCTGGCATCGTGTGTGTTTGATCTCTGAGTATCTAATACCTCGTGAACAGCCCATGATGGGGCGGTGATCATTCGACTCACTTTTACTGATGGGCAGGAGCGAGAGGACGCAAGAGCCAGTGTCTGCCGCCGGGTTAGCCCGGCAGAGAGAGGACGGGAGATACGGGCGAGGACCGCTCTGCTGGAACCCCTCTGGCTCTCCCGTGCCTCTTGCTCCAAGAGCTCCCCCACATCTTTGCTTCAGTCAAGCCTGAAACCCCAATGAAAGGCAGACCCCTCCACACTAGTGCCATTTCAGGTCTGAGGCTACATGCTGCCCAGGGACGTGCTGCTTGGAGAAGGAGGCGGCCCCTGAGAGGAGCGGGGTGGGGGGGTGCGAGGAGCAGACACAGACTCAGGGAAGGTTCCCAGTGGCAAGAGCCCGCCTCCACTCCTGGCAGCATCACTGCAGATGGTCTCCTGGGATTTGTCTCTGAATGTTTCGTTTGTGTCATGTTCCTGTTGTCTCCAGTCCTCTGGTGGAGGGGACGGAGAGAGACAGGCTGAATTCCAGCAACACAGACACACACAGGAAGAGGAGCTTGTGGTCCCACAAGCAACCTGCACACTGTGCGCCAACCAGCATCACCACGGAGAACGCACCCAGAAAATGTTGCTCTCCCGGGGTGGAGGGTTGAGGCCAAGAAACAAAGAGTAAATGGGCGTCACTTGGGGTGACCTTTTTCTACTTACGGGAACAAATGTATTCTGCAAGCTTTTCTGCATTTCCCGAGTTTGCTCCTTCTGTGTCCAGGCCGATTTTGTTCACTGAAAAACAATAAAAGAAAAGGGTTTTCCTTAAAGATCTCCCTTCCTGGGTTGTTTGCTAATGTGCGAATGCACAGGGACGTCTCCTCCTCAAGGCTGGTACGGGATGACGGCAGGCACCGTGTCCGACGTGAGGGCGCTGGGCCCTGGGCCCATCCTTCCTAGATGTGTGGCTTTGGGTCATGCGCCCATTTCTCCGAGCCCCACAGAGCTCATCTACACGAGGGGAGGACACCAGCCACAGGGGACTGCTTTAAAGATTTTACAAGATGATGAAAGCGAACCCTGGCCATCCAAGGGGAGCTGAAGAAAGGCGGCTTTCTTACTGGCCAGTGAGGAGGTGGTGAGCATTTAGGATTTGCTACGTCTCACAGGGCATGCGAGGGGCCTCGTTCTGTCGGGGAGATGAGGCCAGCCCTGTCCAGAAGGGTGTTGTGGGCTGGCGTGGCCAGACTGAAACGGAAGGGAGGGCCGGAGAGGCTCCCCGGGATCCTGCCAGCAAAGACGTCCGGCACCTCAACTACGGGCCTTCTGGGCTGAGGGGTGAGCAGCTCCCGTCAAGAGCGCGGCAGGAGCAGCCCCCCCCCACCCCAGGGCCCTGTGCACTCCTCCACACGGGAGAGGCTGGCCCGTCCGCAGATGATGCCGAAGGAGGGCCGCGGCCCCTGCGCCGACCGCACTCGCCACCTGTCCACGGGCTGCGGCACCCCCTGACAGAGGAGGGGCTGTGGCCATTCTCTTTAGGATTCACGTGAGACCCGCCGGCTAATAACAAACTGCAGCTTTCACATCAACACTGTCAGCTTTTCATTTACAGGTCATTGCTAGTGTCCCGAACCCAAGAGTCAAAAGTCACATGCCGCCGTAAACTTTGTTCTGGAACAAAGCCCTGCTTACAGTGAACGGCCGCCCTGGCCGGGCCACCCCTCCTCTGACTGGACTGGGAGGGTCTCAGTACACCATAGGTCATGACCCCGGGGTCTTGGGATGGAGCCCCACGTCAGGCTCCCGGCTCTCTGCTCAGCGGGGATTCTGCTTCTCTCTCTGCCTGCTCTCCCCCTGCCTCTGTGCTCGCTCGCTCTTGCTCTCTCTCACAAATAAATAAAATCTTGAAGGAAAATGCTTAATGCAAAGGCAAATCATAAGAATCAACAGGTGGGATGTGAAGACACATTAAGGGCACAGACACCGATGATCTCCGTATTCTCCCAGAATTCATGGGGAAATGAAGCAATGAAAAACACTCAGAAAATAGATACGGTTCATGGGCTGCCTGAGCGGCTGTGGGACCGAGGACCCAGCTCTGGAGTGTTGACTCCTGGGTCCTGGGATCAATCCCTGGGTCGGACTCCTCGCTCAGCAGAGAGTCAGCTTGAAGATTCTCTTTCTCTGCCCCTCCGTCCACTTGCTCTCTCGTGTGCACTCACTCTCTCTCTTAAAATAAAGAATTCTTGATGGACTTTGACATCAAGACCACTGGCTTGGGCCAAGTGTCCGTTTCCACTCTGAGAAACACTTGTGTCTTCTCTTTGCTTCAACTGTTCCATTCTCCTGACCTGATGAGCAGCTTCTGGGGGGAGCCAGAGGCAGCTCTTGGGCCAGCGGGCTCCTGCAGGACGGCCCCTGGTGACCTCGGTGCTCCCAGCACTGTGACATCCCCATCCCTTGAGCGAGGCTGGACTGACGGTATTCAAACAGAGAGAAGATGGCGGAAGTGATGGGACGTCACTCCCAAGATTGGACGATGAAAAGACTGGCTTCTGGCTGGGAGGCTCTCTTGTGCTGGCTCTTGGATTGTCTTATAATAGGAGAATCCTGCTGCCGTCTCCTAAGGCAGCCCTCAAAGAGGGCCATGTGAAGGCTGGGAAGTGGAGCCACGTACATGATCTTGGAAGCAGAACCCCCAAGTCAAGCCTTGAGATATCTGCAGCCTGGTGAGAGACCCCGAGCCAGATGGACCCAGACTTAGCCATTCCCAGATTTCGGACTTGAAGAAACTATAAGAAATTAAACGCTTATTGTTTCTGGCCGCTAAGTTCTGGGCAATTGTTACGCAGCAAAAGATGACTAACACTTGGACTTGGGACTCCTCCAGCTGTCCATGTTCAAGTTCCTCTCACTTTCTACACTCTTGCTGGGCTTCGGGATGAACAGAAGCATCCAGCAGTTCACTAGAGAGAGGTCCTCTGAGACACCATGTCTGGGAAGGTGAACTTAGAAGGTTCCAAAAGTTGGGTGACTGACTTTCATGTTAAGGTAGAATGTGGTTTCTCCTAAGAGATTGTTTTTTCCTTTTCTTTTTTAAAAGTAATAGACATTACTTTTAATCACACAGCAGTGTGGGTCCCAGCTGAGCCAGCCAAGCACCTCTCTCCCAAGAGAGGGGAGATCCCACGGGACCAGGCTCTACCGTCTGGAGCACACGGGGGGCCAGCCCATACTAGCCAGCTCTGTCCCGGGTTTCTCATCCCGTATCCCCACTTTTGCTCTTCAGTTTTCTTCTCATTTGACAGAACAATGAGATGCAGCCTGCACGGGGTGTCACTGAGACGAGCCTGAAGGTGGCGTGAGAACAGGACCATTTACAAACGTGTCATGTTTGAGAGCTGAAGTGATGTGTAAGTCCAAAGTTGCCACGAGAATTTTCTTTCCTCTTCTACTTCAGAAAAAAAGAAACAGTGAAAGGAAGGTGTGAGCAAATTCTTAACTGAGCTGGGGCGGGGATGGGAGAGTGGGGGCGATTTCCTTGGTAACCAGGGCCCGATCCCCTCTTCACTGGTCCGCAGAGCCCAGAGCTACAAGCTGCTCTGTATTGAAAAGTGACGCACCGGCTCTTCATTAGTCAAGCAACTCGCCGCTCAAGAGATGGGGATGTCACAGTGGTGTGAGCACTGAGGTCACCAGGGGCCATCCTGCAGGAGCCCTCTGGCCCGAGAGCTGCCTCTGGCTCCCCCCAAAAGCTGCACATCAGGTCAGGAGAATGGAACAGTTGAAGCAAAGAGAAGACAGAAGTGTTTCTCAGAGTGGAAACGGACACCTGGCCCACACACTAGATTAGGGGACTGTCTATAAACAACTGGCCAGTGTCAAAGTCACGAAGCCAACAACAGACAGAGGCACCTTTCTGGCCTTCAGGAAACTAACTAGACATGCCGACGAAGGCAAGACAGGATTCTGAATGCTGTCCTTCTGCCACGATGGACATTACGGAGAAGTAAGAGGTACTAGCATGTGCATGTTAATTTCTGGAATGGGTAAGTTGCAGCGATACAGAACAATGTGCTCGTTTGTAGGGAACCTACATTCAACTATTTGGGGTTGGTGGGACATCACGTTGGCAACTTACTCTCCAGGGGTCCAGGAAAGATTGAGTTCTTTGTATTGTAACTTAAGTTTTCTGGAAATTTCCTTCAAAATAAAAAGTATATAAAAGAAGAAACTATATAATCATCATATAGATGTATCATAATTTATTTAACTATTCCCCTATTGGGGGCTCTCCTTTTTCATGATTATAAATAATGCTATGATGTACATTCGCATATAAAAACCAATTCTTTTCTCCTGTTTTGGATTATTACCTTTGGCTAGATTATTAGGAAAGGGATTAGTGGGCCAGAGGGTACAAAGCTTATTTTTTAGAGCCTTATTTTTTAATTTTCAAAGATTTTATTTATTTTTTTAAGTAATCTCTATGTCCAACGTGGGGCTTGAACTCACAACCCTGAGATCAAGCATCGCATGCTCTACTGACTGAGCCAGCCAGGCATCAATGTAACAGAACTTCTGAATACATATGAACAAGTATTTCTGAAAATATATGACCCAAATTCTTATGCCATTTAGCAATATTTGAATATATTTGTTTCATACCTTTACCAGGACAAGCAGGAGAGGCAGAAGGAGAGGGAGATAAATCCTCCAGCAGACTCCCTGCTGAGTGCAGAGCACGACTGGGGACTTGATCATGACCTGGACCTGAGACCAGGTCCCTGAGATCATGACCTGAGCTGAAATCAAGAGTCAGACCCTTAACTGAATGAGCCACCCAGGAGCCTCTAAAATTGCCTTTTGTTATTCATAATAGATCTCTTTCCATTACACCTGAGTTTATGTTAATGGTGGTGTTTGGAAAGCCCTGAAGGATGGGGGCTTGTTGCCAGGGGAACCAACCTTGTGATTAGAGAGGGTAGTCTCTTGCCTCCAAGGAGAAGAGTGGGGCAGGAGGTTGAATTAATCACCAATGACCAATGACTTAATCAATCATGCCTCTGTAATGAATCCTTCATAAAAACCCAAATGGTGCCACAGAGAGGTGCTGGGTAGGCAGTGCACCGGGAGGGGGTGTGGAAGTGCATCCCTCCCCCCCCCCCCACCTTACTCTAGGCACCTCTTCCATCTGTTGTTCATTCCTGTCCTTTGAAATATCCTTCATAACACACAGGCAATAGTTAGTAAACCATGTGCCTGATTCTGGGAGCAAATGATCCAATCCAACCCACATTTGTGGGGACTATGGTAATAACAGAGACTACAGGAAAGAAGAAAAATAGTTTTTCATTCCCCAATGACTTAACCTTGTTTGTTTAAAAAAGAACAAGGGGCGCCTGGATAGCTCAGTGGGTTAAGCCTCTGCCTTCAACTCAGGTCATGATCACAGGGTCCTGGGATCGAGCCCCGCGTCAGGCTCTCTGCTCAGCAGGGAGCCTGCTTCCCTTCCTCTCTCTCTGCCTGCCTCTCTGTCTACTTGTGATCTCTGTCTGTCAAATAAAAATTTTTTAAAAAACCCAAAAAACTATAGTTTAAAATATGATATTTTGCTTATTATATTTATGAATAATTAGTCAAATATGCTGCTGGTAAGAGTATAGTGAAAGCTCTCTCTCTCAAATAAATAAGTAAAGCTTTCCAAAAAGAAGGGGGCAACTTCATCTTTCTTATCACTTAGCAAATACCAAGAGTTTTATAAAGGAGATTTGTCCCAGGGACAGGGACAGAGCCAAATACACATTTTTATTACAAATCACAACATCACAGTCATTTTTTTGGTGTTTTATCTTTACCTTGATTGCTTACCTAGAGAAGCAGTAGCATTTCCGACCACATACACTGACTTAGCATTCCATTTTTCTCTCAGAGAATGTTTCCAGACTGTAAAACATAGAATTAGATGAGAGCAGCGAACACCACAGTGGCCATCCGGACTGCTGCCCAGAGCTCCTTGTTCATCCTAAGACACTTGTGAACAAGGCAAACTATTAATAACCATGTACAAAGAACAGCATCTCAAACTAAAAATCCATTTTTATTCTGTTCATATTCGGCAAATTTCTAAAAATCACTCCTCAAATGTTTCAGTATGCCTTGCTTAGAGTATTAACTATTCCACAGTTGTACTAGAAGCACTTTTAGTATGTACCAGAAAATAAACATAACTTGAAGAATGAATTTGCAGGTGACATTGAAGTTTAAAAATGTAAACTTTTATTAATTTTTTTTGTTTTAGTAATCTCTACACCCAACATGGGGCTCACACTCATGATCCCAAGATCAAAAGTTGCAAGCCTGGGGGGGCACCTGGGTGGCTCAGTGGGTTAAAGCCTCTGCCTTCGGCTCAGGTCATGATCCCAGGGTGCTGGGATTGAGCCCCGCATCGGGTTCTCTGCTCAGCGGGGAGCCTGCTTCCTCCTCTCTCTCTGCCTGCCTCTCTGCCTACTTGTGATCTCTCTGTCCAATAAATAAATAAAATCTTAAAAAAAAAAAAAAAGTTGAAAGCCTGGGGTACCTGGGTGGCTCAGTTGGTTAAGTGTCCGACTCTTGGTTTTGCCTCAGGTCATGATCTTGGGGTTGTGGAGTCAAGCCCTGTGTGGAGCTCCATGGGAAGTCTGCTTGAGATTCTCTCTCTCCCTTTCCGTCTGCCCCTCCCTTCTCTCCCCTCCCCGTAAAATAAATAAGATCTTAAAAAAAAAAAAAAAAAGAGTCACACACTCTTCCAACTGTGCCCCCCAGGTGCCCCTAAAAATGCAGACTTTTAAAGAAAAAGTCACTGTTCTTTAAAAATAGCAACTTAGGGACACCTGGGTGCCTCAGTGGGTTGAGCCTCTGCCTTTGGCTCGGGCCATGATTTCAGGGTCCTGGGATTGAGCCCCGCGTTGGGCTCTCTGCTGAGTGGGGAGCCTGCTTCTCCCTCTCTGCCTGCCTCTCTGCCTACTTGCGATCTCTCTCTCTCTGAAATAAATAAATTTATTTAAATAAATTTACTTAAAAATAAATGAAAAATAAAAATAAAAATAGCAACTTAGTGTCTAATAGAGCAACACAACTGGTTTTATTCAGGACATGTATTTGAAAGCAGTCAAGAAACTATAATCTCGGATGTATACATTAAGTCAAAGTAAAGACCATAACTTTCTGGTTCGCGAGCAAACACAATTTAACAGAGAACATTACGATTTTAGGGCACAAACAAACAGCTTTAACTGTGGATTAAAGAAATACAAAGTGAAAATGAGCTGGATGAATACACGCTGAGGCCACCGGGTGTTCACTACTGTTGGAGAAGACAAGGACACACGAGTTCTCCCTTCCTACAATCCGATTAGGAGCGTAACTTTCCCGAACATTTAAGTGTTAGGCTACCCTTTACACTCCCATGGGAAATTTCATTTTATTAATTAACTAATTTATTTATTTTTAAAGATTTGTTTTTTTTTTTAATGAGAGATTAATAGTTTTTTTTTTTTTTTAGGATTTTATTTATTTATTTGCAGAGACAGAGAGAGAGAGCGAGCGAGCACAGGCAGACAGAGAGGCAGGCAGAGGCAGAGGGAGAAGCAGGCTCCCTGCCGAGCAAGGAGCCCGAAGTGGGACTCGATCCCAGGACCCTGGGATCATGACCTGAGCCAAAGGCAGCTGCTTAACCAACTGAGCCACCCAGGCGTCCCTAAAGATTTGTATTTTTTTAAAGTAATCTCTACACCGGACATGATGACCACAGTACGCATGCCTCAGGAATACATGAGATGCCGAATGTAAAGTATTTAACAGAGCCTGGCATACATTAGGCACTCTGTAAATGTTAGCAACGAAGCTATTTGATTGAAAGACTAATGTAGTTGTTCGGTCTGAAGCCTGGGCTCTGTTCCTGTGTTTTGATGGGGGAGGGAGGGAGGGAGGAAGTGGGAAGAAGGGACTGAGATGATCGTGTCATTGAGTGCCTGGCATGGCACCAGCCATTTTTGGATGTGCTTGGATTTTCTCATCATCTCTTTGAGTTAAGAGACTGCCACCAATATATTCTGAGAAGAGAAATGACCACTGGCAGATGAATCCCTCAGGGTCTGGGGACTTTGCGGGGCTGCCCTGTCTTTTCTTGCCCAAGGCAGCATCTGTCATGTGACACCACCAGGTGCCCGCTCTGGTCAGAGACCACGAGGCTAACCTGTCATTCTGTGTGGGACATTCAGAGTCTGTTTATAAGGAGAGAGGCCATTTTCTGCTTCCTCCAAAGGTTACACAAACATGAACTAGCTTGGTATGTAAATACTTTTTTGAGCTCAAAATCATTGAGATGTTTCAAGCCTGAACAATCTATTTCTGGAATCGGGTCTCCCTGCTCAGGAGAATCAGAGTAAAGGAAGTCCAGTGGAATTGAGGCGAGGCCCCTCACCTTCCGTTTTATTGTCTTTCTCCAAACACAGCTCCACTGCTTCCACTGCTCTGGGGCTGGTAAAAATGAGTCCTCCATAGCCTTCAGGATGAGACAGCTATGCACCAAACCGCAACAAAGACATTTTACACGACGGCCAAGTTCAACATTTTCCAGATTTCCAAATGCTTCACAAAACTAATTCCTTCTATCCATCCACGCATCATTTATCCATCCACCCACTCTTCCATGGACACCTGCCAGGAGCTGACTAGATGCCTGGAACTATTCTAGGCCTTTCAGGGTGTGAACTCACTGTTCATGGCATTTCTCTCAAGCAGCTCACAGTCAAGGGGAGAGCTAGGAAAGAGCATGTAGGGTGGGAGTGTAGCAGGAGCAGGGGAGGGGCGCATCTGACCCAGCCGGGGCTTGGGTGGGATGCGGGCAGGAGGGCAGACTGGATCTGCATCTGTACTAAAGCTGGAACCTTCAAGGGGCGCTGGGGTGGTTCGGTTGGGTAAGCTGCCTGCTCTTGACTTTGGCCCAGGGTCCTGGAGGGAGCCTGGCATCGGGCTCCATGCTCAGAAGGGAGTTGGCTTAGAGAATTCTCTCTCCCTCTGCCTCCTCTTCCCCTTCACATTTTCTCCCTCCTTCTCTCTCCAGGGAAATAAATGCATCTTTAAAAAAAACACTGGACTCTTCAAAGGGCAATATCCATGTTGAAGCCAAGATTTTCAAAGATAGTAACTGTGACAACATTTACTGAAAATTGCTCTTTTTACATATTGTGTCCCTCACTTGAAGTTCCCGAGGAGCTGCGTGAGGTTCCTGTCCTCTCATCGATGAAGACTTGGGCTTGGAGAGGCTGAGGAACTGGCCATGGTGAGAGGCAGGGCCAGGACTCGAACACGTGCCTTGTGCCCTGACTTCCTGTAGCATAGGGAGCTAGACAAGAGTCCAGAAAAGCCCTCAGGGGCCATGCTGGCTGGCGGGGATGGGAGAGGCTCCTGTGGAAACTCCAGGATCTGTGTGGCCACGAGGTCCAAGAAGCGATCTCAAGTAATGAGATCTCTGAGGCCTTTCAGGGCTGCTTCTGGAAGGGCACGTGGGTCTGGGTCCCTTTTAACCTCGTTCCCTCGGCACACAGCCCAGCGCATGAGGCGTTAACAGGTGCTGGACCAGTGTCTGTCGGGCACATTACTGAATGAATCGTGTAGTATTTGGCCCCAAACAAAGGAGAAAACAGGCTTTCTATAAAGAGCAAGAGGGGGATGCCTGGGTGGCTCAGTGGGTTAAAGCCCCTGCCTTTGGCTCGGGTCATGATCCCAGGGTCCTGGATCTAGCCCTGCATAGGCTCTCTGCTCAGCAGGGAGCCTGCTTCCTCCTCTCTCTCTGCCTGCCTCTCTGCCTACTTGTGATCTCTGTCTGTCAAATAAATAAATAAAATTAAAAATTTTTAAAGAGCAAGAGGGGTGAACCTGGTGCTAAAGGTGGCACGGAGCCCTGGAGCATGGCTGGGCACTCCTAGTCCATGAAACCAGCTGGCTCTTCCCCCACGTGTCTAGAACAGGGCTCCTGGGAGATGCCCTGAAGGTGCTCCCCTCTTGGGACAGGGTGCTTGCTGGCGAGGGCTGCCTGAGCACTGAAGCTTTGATGGCAAACATCTGGAAGGCTTTACTAAGATTAGTGTCCGGCAGGACAGATCCCTGCTCCCCCTGGCGGCAGACCTGACATTGTGGGGGAGCATCGGTCTTACCCCAGTGGCCCAACCTGGGGCCTTAAAATAGTGAAGTGCGTGGTCAGGACAGGTGGGTGAACCGGAGGACGGACTGGAAAGGCCTGCACGGCTGTGAGCCCCCTCCCCAGACCCTGCCTCCAGATCAGGGTGGCTTCCTGGAGGAGCTGGGGACTGTCACAGGGACAGACTCATAGTCCCGTGCACTGGAGCCTGGGGAGGCTGCGCTGCCCTTGTCTGCAAGTCTGGTAGTAAAACGAGGGAGCAGTGAAGAAATACTTCCAGCTCGGGTTGGCAAGGGGTCTAGAGACTCAGAAATTATGGTACTCAGACACCGACAGAACTTACCTTCTCAGAAAAACTGGGAAGAGACAAAAACTCAAATGATAAAACAGGGATCAGAGTGGCTTCGAGTCCATATAATCCTAATTCCTGCAAATACAAGAATACAGTTCCAGGTTGGCTAGGGTTGTTTGGAAAGTAAGGAAAAGGGTCACAGGACCAACTTAGTCTGTGTCAGCTCCTCAGAGGGTTCACAGACCCCCCACCTGTCCCCCCCATTAGCTTCCTTAGGAAGACAGTGTGGTGCTGGGTGGGACCCAGAGCCTCAGGCACTTACCCTGATGTACGGATCTGGGCCACAGCCATCTTCCTTGGCGTCTTTCAGTAAGAGAACTTTCATTATGGCCTGGCAGTCCTTGCAGGGCACTGGGGCAGAGCAGGGAGACGGATGGATCTTAATTAGATCTTAGGAACTCTTCCTAAGCAATGTCAGATGGGACAGGAGCACAAGAGGAAGGTCATCAACTGCTTGCTGAGATGACTGACCTATCCCTCATCCGCAATGACTTAGCGTTAATGGGCTTGTTCCTTCTGAAGCCCCTGTCACTGATAAGGCCAAGGGACAGCATGCTGGCACTTGATATCACTTGGAAAGGCAGATGAAAGCCATTAGGGAAAGCCGGTGTCCTGGCCACATATTTAAAGCTCCTGAAGAGGACTGATAAAATTTTGGGGTTGTATCATTAACAAATAGACAAATTATTTTAAAGAAATAAAGAATTACTCCATCTCAAGATAAATGTACTAAGAAGTTAATAAGCTTTTTAGGAAATAGTTATATTGATCCTTCTACTTCTCAAATGATGTTTTATAAATGGTGCCAAGTATGAGATCTCTTTTAGAAGTTTTTTAACAACCTGGAAAAGAATTTGTTGATATCTTTCGAAAGCCTTGTATACTTTATACTCTTTCTTCTTATGATTTCACTTCTAAGAATAAGTACTAAGGTGATATTCATAAAAGTGTGCAAAGACTAACATAAAGATGTTCATCCTGGATCCTGGCATATGTGATGTAACAGCACTGTGTAAGTTTCAGCTCACATCAGCTGTTCATCTGATACATTTATTTGCTACAATCTGATTACTACCATAGCAGCTCAGCTAAAGCCTCTGCCACGCCTCCTGATAATGATTTCTTTTTTGCAGTGAGAACAATTAAGATCAACTCTCCTAAGAAACTTGGAAGTTTGTAGTAGACTACTGTTGACTGTAATCACTATGTTGTGTATTAGGTGTCCAAGATGTACTCCTCTTCTAGTTGCAAGATTGTATCCTGGTATTTATAGTGGGAACAAAGTAAATGTCCAACAGAGAGACCAAGGTAGATATGTAAAATTATTAAAATATTAGTAACTTTAGTTACATGGATTATTTAATCACAAAATGTGAAGTTAAAGAAGTATAATGCATGAATAGTATGGTTTTATAAATATTATATATGCATATTTATGAGAGAATATGCATCCAAATACTAATAACTACTTCTGGGTGGCAGGATAGGGTGATTATTTTCTTGTTTACCTCTTTCTGTATTATCCATTTTTTTTACAATAAACATTCTTTTTTTTTTTAATCAAGGGGGTGGAATTTAATATGACAACCCCAAAGGCCTCAAAATAAATGTTGCTAGAGACCTGCAGAATAAACTCCGCCTGAAATGTGGATTACTATCCTGTAAGTAGCATTAGGCCCACCAGCTGGTTACTGACCGAGTATTACACAGTGGTTGATAGCGTGTATTGTGTGAAGCAGGAATGGGTTAACTCTGGGAGCCATTACTTGTGAGTTATTACCGAATAGGTTTCTGGAACATTAAAATATCTACGGGACGCCTTAGAAAAATCTGGCTCAAAATGAATTGCTTTGTATCTAAGCAACTGGCCCTGGGTGAACAAATAATAATCATGAAATCAAGTTCTAATTACTGCTGCTGTCGAGCTGTGAGCTAGAGAAACTGGGGATATGGAGAAATGGGCAGTTCTGTTCCTATCATTTCTTGGAATTACTTGGAATGTGTCTCACATAGAAATTAGGAACCGGCCTTTCTGAGATGGGCACATGCAGGTGTCAAACCGGTGAGGCTCAATTCCGCAATTATTCCCAAATGCTAACGTAGGTGGTGCTGTGAAGGCATTTTGGAGATAGGATAAAGCCTATCATCAGGTGGCTTTTTGCCAGGGAGATTATTCTAGATAATCTGGGGGGGCCTCCTCCAGTCAGTGGCTTTAAGAGCAGAACGAAGGCTTCGCTGGGAAAGAATTTACAGCTGTGGACACAGCTTCCTCTGCTGCCCGAGCTGGCCCACCCTTCTTGGCGGCTTGCACTCAGCCTGCACTGGGGGGTCTCAGACTCACCTGGCAGCCCCCGCAGTGGCACCAGGCAGTGCCTCGCAGCAGGTCCTAATCCATATCCCCCACGAGCTCTATATCCTTGGTTGAACCCAGACTAATCCCAAGAGCTCCTTCTGGGGCTCCAGGAATCTGTATGTCACTGAGTGGCAGGTAAAATTTAGCATTATGAGGTAATACATACATGTTTCCAGGCCCACAAAACAAGCCAGGATTGTGAGGATTAGAAGGTGGATGCAAGTTGCTGTTGGAAGCAGTTGGTCCCGGGCCACAGACCTCAGCCCCACCATGTCCCCACCATGGCTTGAGGTTCTGGGAGGCGTATCCCCAAGATTTCAAAGGATACATTTAGTGGTATTTCCAAATTCCAAGAGCCAATCTCTCTCAAGTGTTTCTACATGTTCTCAGAAACTGACATCCGGAATCTGTCTTGGGGAGATTAGGTCCGCATTATGCATTGGGGGTGGGGCACAAGTTCAAGTCTACCAAGTGGTAGGAGGTGATGTGGGAGAGATGACTGGGTGCTGATAGCTAGTTGCTGGTCCAGGGCCAGCACTCTGAGAAAGCAGCATCTTAGTTGAGATCTGAATGACAACAGCCGCGAGGAGAAGCGTTCAAATGTCAGGAAGGGGCTGGGTACGCTCCCGGGAGAGAAGGGTACACAGGGCTCTGGTGGGAAGGCAGGTGGACTTGGGACACTGTGAGATATGGGAATCCACGGACAGCTGTAAGCAGGACTGGCAGCAATGGTATTCATGCCTGAGAAAGGCCTCCAGCAGAGCAGGCAGTGGTGGCGGCTGGCTTCGGCAGTGGGGCCCTTAGGAGGGGGCTGGCCCAGGGACTCACCCTAAAGACAGGGTTAACAGGACACAGGGGTGTAATTCATGGTGAAATTATCTGCCCACCGCCTGACGACTGGGACTAGGTGACAATGTCTTTCTTCTTCGAATACCACCTACACTCTGGGTTTGTTCGGTGTAATCCTATCTGTGAGCTAACAAGTATTTCTAGACCATTACTATGTCCTAGGCACTGGGGATACGATATGATTCCTGCCTCCTACTGGCGGGAGGGTAAAACAGACACTTTACAAATAAGTAAAAGTGATGGCAGAGTCAGTGTGATACGTGCCGCGAAAACAAGTCACCGTGCTCTGGAGGCGTAAGTGGCAAGTCTCACTTGAATTGGAGTGGGGGGCCGAGGATGCTGGGAGCCCCCAGATGCCGACCCTTCCTTTCTCACTCATAGAAATGGAATCCCTCATTAGTAATAAGGCACACGGTTGCCCAAAATAAAAACATGTGCCTGGATGTGGCCAGGGGACTAGCCTCTGGCCCACAGGATCTACGTGGGAGTGATGTGCACACTTTGTGGGGCCCATCCTGAGAGGGAGGTGCCCTGGCCCTACTCCTTCCCCCCTGCCTCCCTGCTGGCTGGGATGTGGATGCAATATCTGGGCCTTCCTTTGGTCTGTGAGAAGCTGCAGTAATGCCACCATCTAAACTCCTCTGACTGGAGAAAGCCATTTGGATGTAAGTCAGGGATTCTAGGCACAGAAGTCATTCCTCGCTCGCAGGGCAGCTGGCTGAGGTCACCCACATCTGTGCCGTTACAAACCCATGCACCTTGGCTGTCCCATGAGCCAGTCCTCCCCTGGCTGCTATTTCCTCTGCTAAGGGCGGTGTCCGTCACCTAGTCCCTGGGCCTTTGCTAGACTCTTTGGCTCTGCAGAACCTTTTGGGACTCACCCCCTGACCCCAACACCCCCCATCACCTGCAGACCTTTCTCTGAGCCTTTGGATTCTGCCCTGGACTGAATGTGCTAACAGTACAGTGAACGGTTCCCGTCAATTAGGGGGAAGCATTCTCGAAACAATATCAACTTTAAATCTTCAGTTACTAAGAAAATTAGTAATTTGTGAACATGATTATCTTTGTGGACTTATCAGGTGATTTCTTTCTCACTGAACTTGATGACACGGGGATCTGGCAGGGCACAGAGTCTCCAGCAAGGATTCCTCTTAATTCTGCATTAGAGGTGCTCTGAGCAATGGCAGGAAAGAATAAGGGTGTCTGATTTTTATCTGCCAAGTCCAGCAGCACATCTCATGGAACCTCTTAATGGTAATTATCAGGAAGCCATCAATCTTATTACCTAAGACAACCACAAAGTAGAACCCAGAAGACACATTTTCTTTATTTGCAGTGGGTCGACTGGGTTTGCTTTCAACTGTTTGCATTATTGAACTAAGCCCTTTGCACCAGAGTCGTACTTTTTATCTTCATGCCTTTCTGTTTTCCCAAACACTGGGGTGTGCAAAGTCTATGAGAGGCAGCCTCGTATGGGGGTTAGGAATAGTGTCCAGAGCCAGACTGCCTGAGTGGGAACCCCACCCACCTCTGCCGCTGACCAGTTCTGGGACTTTGGATGAGTTTTGTCCTCCATAGGCCGGCTTCCTCACCCCTAAAACAGGACAAACCTCGTAGACTTAATGCAAATAAAGCATTAGATCAGTCTCTGGCGGACAGTAAGTGCTCAGTAACTGTGGCAGCGGTCATTGCTATGTCCTTCCAGTCGCTCAGCAACCTACGGCTGGATAGGGCAGAGCTTATTCCCACTTAATGGGGGAAGAAAAGAAGATCACATCATGTGCAATAAAGCTACTATCGGATCCCCGACCCTCAGCCCTGTGCTGGTTCAGTGACACCACACTTCCCTCCTATTATCCCAAAGAGAAAGCGGAAAGCAGACATGAGAACAGGACAGGAGACATAAATTTATAAACAAGCGCCTTCCCATTGCTGTTAAGATCAGCAAAGTCCCCAACACAACCTGCGAAGGCCCAGCGTCTTCCAGGCCCTTGTCTCCGCTCTCTCCTGTGCACTCCGGCCGCCCCCGACTTCTCTGCATCCCTCAGGCTTGCCCCCCTCAGAGCTTCTAGTGCCAACTCCTACTCGGCCTCCAGGGCTGGGGTAAACATCACTGCCTCACAGTTAGGATGTGGTTTGGTGGCTCTAAGAGATCCAAGCGAACAATGGCTGAAACGGGAGAGAACTGTGTCACGGCTGCCTGGTGGCCCCATCATGCAGAGGGGATGTGCTCCTTCTGCCTTGTTCTTCCAACATCCCCAGGCAGAAGAGGAGCTCGGAGCTGGGCACCAGACCTGCTCCGGCCATGCTAAGGACTTTGCTGTTTATCCTGAGTGAGATGTGATGCCACTGGGGAAGCACAGGGCTGATGTGCTCTGACTTCTATTCCAGTAAGGTTACTTGCAGCTGTGAGGAGAAAAGACTCAAAGTAGGCAGGAGGAAGAATGGAGAGGCTCTTAGAACAGACTAGGTGGGGGCCGCCTGCATGGCTCAGTCCGTGAAGTATCAGACTCGATTTCAGCTCGGGTCATCATGTCAGGGTTGTGAGATCAAGTCCCAGGTTGGGCCCTGCGCTGAGTATGGAGCCTGCTTAAGATTCTCTCTTCCTCTGACCATTCATATGCTCTCTTAAAAATAAATAAATAAATAAAATATGGAAAAGAACAGTCTAGGTGAGAGCGGGTACAGGTGTGGGCTAGGCTGGCAAAGTGGGGAGGAGTGTACTTGGATGTGTTTTGAAGGCGGAGCCAATAGCATCTGCTTCGGCTAGATGCAAGATAGAGGAAAAAGGAGCCAGGTTTCGAACCTGAACCATGGGGAGAATGGCAGCACTGTTAGGAGATGGGAATGGATGGGACAAAGATTCACTTGGGACCATATTATGTTTGAGGACGCCTATTCCCCACCAAGGTGCCCTAGCCCATTTGTGCACTGTGAATGAGTTCTAGGCATGTCTGCAGGCTTGATCCCCTCAGCCCTTGCGGCCGCTGGTAGGGCCCAGGTTCCTAGAACCACAGTGCACTCGTCCCACGCCCACCCCGGCCGGGGCTGGCTGCCTTCCCCTGCAAACTGCACAGGTCATCTGTTTCTTCCAATGTGCTGTCTAATAAGTATTAGCATTTTCTTGGTATGCTGTAATGTTAAAAAAGTTGGAGAGTACCAGCATTAAATGTCCAAATGAAGAAACTAGGTAGGCAATTCGGGCTCCGTGGGGAGTCAGGTCAGAAGACAAAGATCTGGGAGTTGTCAGTGTATACAGGGTATCTGAGGTCTGAGGACCTGGTGAGACCACGGTGAGAAAACAAGGACAGAGCCCTACAGCACCCATGCGATGCCAGATCCAGTCTGGGCAGAGAGCAGAGGAGACCCTAGCAAAGGAAAAGGAACACAGACTGGGGTGAGCCTTAGTCACGCCATAACAGAATTCCACAGACTGGGGGCTTTCACAGTAGACTTGATTTCTTTTGTGCTGGGGCCTGGAAGTCCAAAAACCAAGGTTCCCTCACGGTTGGTTCCTGGTGAGAGCTGTCTTGTTGGCTTCCGGCCTGCTGTGGTCTCAGTGCCTGCTCACGAGGCCTCTCCTCTGTGTGTGTGCAGAAGGAGCGTGCTGGTGTCTTCCTTGTCTTCCAAGATTAGGATTAGGGCTCCACCTAATGGGTAGAGTCGTAGGGCTGGACCTCTCATGACCTCATTTAATCTTTATGACCTCTTTTTTCTCCTTCTTCCTTTTACCTCCCCGCCCCCCAGCAGGTACCATGCCCAACATGAGGCTTAAACTGATGACCCTGAATTAAAGTCATGCTCAACCAGTCAGGCATGACCCTTCATTGCCTCTTCAAAGGCTCTATATCCAAATAAAGTCCCATCGGGGATTACGGCTTCGATCTAAGGAATTTGGGGGGGACACAAGATAAATAACCATAACTTAATGCAGAAAGTCCTGTTGCTCTTCCAGCAGTAACAACCACTGCTTCCCCCCCCCCTTTTAAGGTTTTATTTATTTATTAGAGAGGGAGGGAGGGAGAAAAAGCACAGGCAGGGGGAATAGCAGAGCGAGAAGCAGGCTCCCCACTTAGCAAGCAGCCCAGTGAGGAACTTGATCCTAGGACTCTGTGATCATGACCTGAGCCAAAGGCAGATGCTTAACCAACTGAGCCATCCAGGGGTTCCAAGAGCTGCCCTTTTAGTGAGCATTTACTCTGAGCAATTTATGGGGCTAAGCATTTTACGTTGCAGGATCTCAATCCTCTTTTAAACTAGAAAGGGTAGGTATTATTATCCTTCTTCCACAGAAGTGGAAACCAAAACTCCGATGTGCCCAAGTTCACACAGCACACTGAGTGGCAGGGGTAGGATTTAATCCCAGTCTGAAGCCTGTGCCCATTCCCTAAGCACTCGCACCACTTCTGAATTCCTGTAAGACATTCTATGCTACTTCACACTCTGACCATTGGCTCCACACTGGGAGCTAATCTGAGGACACAAAGTGAGGCTTTTCCCTTGATCTTTTCTCAAAGCAATACATGTTCCCTGGAAAATTTGCAAACTACAAAAAAGTACAGTCCTTCAAAAAAAAAAAACAAACACAGAAAGAATTACCGTATGATCCAACAGTTCCACTTCTGGGTATACACACCCCAAAATGTAAAAGCAGAGACTTAATCAGGTATTTGTACATCCAAGTTCACAGCAGTGTTATTCACAATAGTCAAAAAGTAGAAGCAACCCAAGCACCCACCAATGGACGAATGGATAGACAAAATGAGATATATATATGTATAACAGATTATCATTCAGCCTTAAAAAGTAAATTCTGACACATGCTACAACATGGATGAACCATGAGGAGTTTATGCTAAGTGAAATAAGCAATCACAGAAAAAATACTACAAGATTCCCCTAAAGGAGTCAAATTCATAGAGACGGAGAACAGAATCATGGTTTCCAGGGACCGGGCAAGGAGGAAATGGGAATTATTGTTTGACAGAGTTCTAGTTTTGCAAGATGAAGAAGGTCTGGGAACGGGTGATGGTTGTTGCATAACAAAGTCAATATCCTTGATGCCAGTAAACTGTATATTTAGAAATGATTAATATGATAAATTTTGTTATGTTTCTTTTACTACAAGAAAGTAGTAAAAGAAACGGAAAAGATTATCCATGATGCCTGAATGCAACTCTGTTGATAGGCTGGCCCTGTGCCTTTGAGTCTTTTTTAAATTTTAGCCGTATGGCATCTCTTTTTATTTATTTATTTATTTTTAACAGCTTCCTGTCTTGTACATTTCAGAAAAATGTTTTTAGGTAGTTGTGTTTGTGGATGGAAAGGGGGCATTTTAAGTTATCCCATCAGAAGTGAATCCCTGAATGCATGTCTATCAATATCCAGGCTGTGGCCTGGTAGCAGACTCTAAGGAACGATGAAACCACAGAACACAATCATGGGGCTCCAGGGACCCTCACCTTATCCTGACTACACTTCCTACTGCTGAAGGATCACTGAGCTTTTCAGGCTTCTGCTTAAACCTCTGGGAAGCAGCCCCCTCACTATAAGGTGCAGCTCCTTCCATATTTAGAATTAGAGGTATCCAACCTACTTTTCTAATTTTACAGAGGAAAAAAACAAAACAAAACAAAACCATAGGCCTCCTTCTTAGATACCTGATTTCTTCTAATTAAGGACTTTCCTTCCAAATAGCCTTTACAATGAATAGCTGCATACTGGTAGCCCGTGAGATAAACCTGACTGGGGACTAAGTTTTATTTGGCACAGGTGTTACAAATCGGGATCGATCTTGTCGAACTCCAGGATCTCTTGAAGTATAAAGACCTGACGGCACTGGGACAGCAAGTCCCCTCCGCCACAACTGGCTGCTGCAGCCACAACTGGCTGCTGCACTGTCTATCTGACCACAGTCCCCTCCACTCTGTTCTCTCAAACAAAGAAGGCTCTGCTCCGTAGTTCCGATTTCCCCCCAATGGACCTGAAGCATTTAAGGTTATTGCCTATCTTAAAGTTTGTCAAGAAATGAGCTTAAAGAGCGTCGGTTGGGGGCAGGGCTTCGGTGAGATTCATTCAACCGCGGACCAGACCACGCTACCGACGGTGCTGGGGGACCCAAGCCCGGCCTTGCAGGTACCTGCGCGAGCCTGACGACCTGCCATCCGCGTTCGGTCGCTGCCCCGGGGCCACGGCCCCCGCCCTGACCAGCAGCGGCCTCGGGGTTCCGCTCCCCACTCGTCACGCTCTGGCTGGCGCCACAGGCTAGCCTTGCGCGTCCGCGGGGCTCAGTGTCATCGTCGGCCCGTGGGCGGCGACACCTACCTCGCCGGGCTGCGGGGGCCAGAAAGGGTACGCGCTGAGCCAGTTCCCAGCACTCGGGGGGCGCCCGATCGGGGGCGGTATCTCGCGGTGCAGATGAATCCGCAGTGCCTCGACCGGACAGAGGAACTGGGTGGGCGGCCCCCTCACCACGTGGTCTCCGCTGCCATGGAGACAGCCAAGGCGCAGCCACGCGGCCTCAGGCGGGAGACCAGGGGTCCCCGAAGCCGAGCGGCTCACAGCTGGAGCGCGCGCATGCGCAGACAGCCAGGCCCGGGGAGGGCGGGCCCAGATGGATCGAACCACTGAGCGAAGGGGAGCGGGAGCGTTGGTAGGAATCAGGGAGGATGGAGAGGGGGGAAGAAAATGGCAAATGGGACCTGAAACTTGACTTGACTCTTAGGCATCACGGCCGTGGAATCCATCAGGGGCCCTGGACTGACGCCGACTCAGCGGCGAGGCTGTCCGTCGTCTGACACCCGCCGCGGCTTGTGTGGGCGTGTCCGGAAGGGCGGGCTCGTGGCAGTTGCGCAGGCGCAGTGAGGCCGGCAACATGGCGTCCAGGCCCAAGCGGCGTGCGGTGGGAAGTGGGCTTCCGCAAGTCCCAGGCGTCCCGGTCCACCGCGGCGAGGAAGAAGAGGAAGATGAAGTGGAGGATGAGGACGAAGACGATGAAGACAGTGACGAAGAAGAGGATGAAGACGACGAGAGCATCCACGAGGTGAGAAAACACGCGACCCCAGTTTCGTTTATGTCTGGGAGAAAAGTTTCTGGCGGCCAGAGCCGTGTGGTGAGTGAGCTGCTCGGAGGAGCGACTGCCGGTACCTCGGGGTCTGAGCAGAAACTGGGATGATAGAGTGCCCTGCTCGGGTTCCACCCGAGTCTCACACATTGCCGCCACTGGAGTTCTTACCACTGTTTTCACAAGTCCTACCCCGCGGGTTCGGCCCCTCCCACCTCTCCGGGAACGCCCGCCGCTGCCCTTTTCTCGGTGGCTTTTTGTAAAAGCCCCAGATCCGCACAGCAAGGGCTGCAGTTTAGTCTCAGCCCAGCCTGCAGCCAGGTGCTTGTTGCTGCCTCACTCTCCGCGGCCCTCTTTCCGTTGTGCGAAGGCCGCCTCGGTCCGCCTTGTCGAGAGTCTCCCCGGTGCTCCTCATCGATGCTGCGGTGTTTTCCCGTCCTTCCGAGAGCCGGGCTCAGCTGTATCTTCGGCCTCCCGGCAACTGCCCCTGCCCCACGCACTGACCCTGGAGATGGGTTCTTAGAAAATCGGGATCCTTTTTTCCAGCATATCTCCTACCATACTGCTTGGCCTTACAGGTGCTTAATATTTGTTGAATGATCAGGACTGAATGATCCTTCAGAGCACTGTGTGCCCAGTAGGTACCTTCATGGGTTCAAAGCAGAATTTGCAACTCATGCTCCAGCTCCTAATCTTTGCCATTTCTGTAAATGGTTCCCGTATTCGCTAAGTTGCTCAAACCACAAACCCGGTAACTAACTTTAATTCCTCCCTTTTTGCATCTTATATCCCACAGTCTGTCAATAAATCTGTTAGCTCTACCTTCGTACCCAGACACTTTTCATCATGGATTCTCCAACAGACTCAGTACCTGCTTCCATCGTAGCTTGGCTGGACTCCTGTAGTCACTTAAGTGGCTTGCTCTCATCCATTCTTGTTCCTGTACCATCTCTACACCCGCAGCCAGAGAGATCTTGTTATTTCATTTTATTATACGATATCAGGAATGCTATATACCGTACTTTGAAGTTTATTTTTTAGTAACCTCTAAGGCCAGTGTGGGGCTCAAATGCACAAACAGGAGTCACGTGCTTTTCCTACTGAGCCGGCCAGGTGCCTCCAGAGAGATCTTTTTTAAAATGTAGGTCTGTTCTCTTTTCCCTGTTCATTACAGCCCATTGACTTTTCATTTTATTTATAAGAAAATCCAAAGACCTCCTGGTTGATGGACAGAAAGGTAGCTAATGTGGCCACAACAGAATAAGCAAGAGAAACTGAGGGGAAGTCAAATCCGTTATAAACATGATTCAGGCTTAGGGCTCAGACTGGCGTGGGTATATGGTAAATCTTTTGAACAGAACTTTCCCTTAGAAATCAGCTCTTGACTTTGGCCTCTTACCTTGAATGTGATCTCATCTTTTTTCACTTAGAACTTTAATGGGCTCTTTTGCTAATTTTGGATTACAGAAATCAGAGTTTTCGTTGACATGGATAGTCTGTCCCACTCCAGTGATTAAAAATTAGTGTGAGGGGGCATCTGGGTGGCTCAGTTGGCTGTCTACCTTCAGCTCAGGTCATGATCCCAGGACTCTGGGATCAAGCCCTGCATCGGGCTCCCTGCTAATCAGAGAGCCTGCTTCTTGGCCTCCCTCTCCCTTTGCTGCTCTGCCTACTTGTTCTCTCTCTCTCTCAAATAAATAAAAAATTTAAAAAAAATAGTGTGAGAATGGTCATTGACTGTAGTGTAAGAAAACAGGCATGTGTACTGTTGGTGGGAGTATAATTTGCAATGTCTTCGGAGGGCAACTTGACAGTAATTGTCAAAACTAAAAATGTGCACATCTCCTGATACAGTAATTGAATGGAAAGAATTTATTCTTCAGTCTTAATAATAATGTTCCCAGGCTTTGTGCACATTGTATTAACTCATTCAATTAATTAATTAATTTTTAAAAAAGATTTTATTTATTTGACAGAGAGAGATCACAAGCAGGCAGAGAGGCAGGCAGAGAGAGAGGAGGAAGCAGGCTCCCTGCTCAGCAGAGAGCCCGATGCGGGGCTCGATCCCAGGACACTGAGATCATGACCTGAGCCGAAGGCAGCAGACTAACCCACTGAGCCACCCAGGCGCCCCTCATTTAATTTTTTAAAAAAGATTTTATTTGACAGAGAGAGGGAGATCACAAGTAGGCAGTGGAGCGGGGAGGAAGCAGGCTCTCTGCTAAGTAGAGATGCAGGGCTCAATCCCAGGACCCTGAGACCATGACCCAAGCCAAGCCGAAGGTAGAGGCTTAACCCATTGAGCCACCCAGGCGCCCCAAGTCGTTTAATATTTACATCAACTTTCTGAAGTTAAGAGTTATCACCATTTAAGACAGGATACACAGCAGGTTAAGTGAAGACAGTCTGTGTAGTGTAGTCTCTGTAGGGGAAAAAAACAGGAAATAAATTTGATTATATGTTGAAAACCCCTTGAAAGATTAACTTAACTACTGATAGTAACCTCTGAAGAGGAGGAGTTGGGGGGTGGGTAATAAGACTACCAACCTGTAATCTCTGGTCTCTTGTAGTGTTTACCGGTGAAATGTATTACTTTTTTTTATTTATTTATCAGAGAGAGAGAAGGGGAGAGAGCGAGCACAGGCAGACAGAATGGCAGGCAGAGGCAGAGGGAGAAGCAGGCTCCCCGCTGAGCAAGGAGCCCAATGCGGGACTCGATCCCAGGACGCTGGGATCATGACCTGAGCCGAAGGCAGCTGCTTAACCAACTGAGCCACCCAGGCGTCCCTGTATTACTTTTTTGACTGAAGAAATTCTTAGGGCTTTCAGGGCCATTCCCTACACTCGGTGGACCCTGATTATTTATTCGAATGGGGCTTTTAGTTTCTGAGATGTTCACTCACCCACAGCTCATTACCGTGATGAATGAATCTATGAGAATTATAGTTGAAATTCAAAATCTGCCTTAGGGATGCTATGTATATAAGGAAGGAAATGCATGCGTGTGTGTGTGTGTGAAGTCTGATTTAGAAACAGGGTGATTGGCTTTGCGGCAACAGGCAGAAAGGGGATAGAAAGTAGATAGGAGAACTTCAAGAAATAGGTCAGAGTATTGAAACGATGAGAAGAAAAGCACTAGACATGTTAAGTTCTTGTGGCCATGTGGTTAGGACTCTTTCTTGTGTGTAACAGTGACCCTTGGAAGGGAGCTTCAGAAGATGGGGAGTTGGAGGTAAGGATGCAAGGGTACCTTGGACCTCCGAGGGCAGGAAGGGGCTGGGACCTTGAGCCTAGAATGCTGTGGAGAACCTGAGACATCTTTACATATTTTTTCTCTGCTTTATTGCTCTTTGTTCCATTCAAAATACTTGGTTGTTTTTCTGTTTCTTCTCCATAAAGCAGAGAATAGAAAATGCCAACAGCTTCTTTGGTGCAAAAAGGTGGTTTTATTGAAGCAGAAGGACAAGGACCTGTGGGCAGAAAGAGCAGCGCTGGTCCTGAGGAGTGGCACATTATATACTTTCAAGTTGGGAGGGGGTTAGGGATATACTGAGTCTCTCAGGAATTTTGGAAGCAAGGTTTCCAGGACCTTGCGGGGGCTAACTGTTGTTGGGAAAAGGCCATTTATTGCCGTCTAATAAAACCTGAGTCACGATACCCTTCAGATGTATATCTGTGGGTCATATGCGATTGCCAACGTGTATCTTGGAGAGGGAGGGTAGAGATAAAGTTTCGGAAGGAATTTTTATATGATAAAGTAGATTTACAGGATTCTGGGGTTTGGGCTAAGATTGCCTGTTGCTCTTAGCAAAGTATTAAGGCAGTTGAGTCCCTAGAGGGATGTCACTCTGCCTGTTTCAAGGACTTGTTAGTAGGCTGTAGGAAGTAAGGAAATTTAATAATTTTTGTCTGCCTTTGTTTCCCCTCATCATTATTTACAGGAAGTGAATGTTGAGTTTGAAGCTTATTCCATCTCCGATAAGGATTATGACGGAATTAAGAAGTTACTACAGCAGGTATGGTCTTTACCCCTCTGCACAAATCTCTTAGAAAATCCAGGCCATTCCACACAAGCTAGGTCAGATTTCCTCCTTTATTTTAGAATTCCCATTCTTATTCCCTCTACCCTGCAGAGAAGGAAGGACAGTTTCTCTTTTCTTCTCCCGCTAACTCCCCGGTTGAGCCTCCAATTCATATGTTAATAAGTGCCCTGTGTCCTAAAATACCTTCCTTTTCATGTGCTAATTATTTGACCTACTCGACTGGTTTTCACTCCTATCTCAGCTTTGTGGGGCTGGAGAATTCTTCCGAAGTCCTATCAGAATTCTTCCAAAGTCCTATCTCTGAGTGCACCAGCTGGTGCTGCGGAATCGGGCTTGCTGCTTCTACACAGTCCTCACCCCTGTACGGTGGCTTTGGTCTTATCCTTCAGAGCTTCCAGTGTCCAGGCACCACATTCTTTGGCCTTTTGTCTGTCCTTCTCCTCCCCTCCCCCACACGTCCTGTCTTACCCCTGACTGTCCCTTCAGTTTGATTTCCTTGAGCTTCGATTTTTCTGGGCTTTTCTTTTCCTCCTGGAATCGCTCTTTTGAGGTGTCTTTTTCATCATTGATATTTTGTTGTTTGAGTATGGATATTAGAAGTTTTATTAAAAATTATGATTTGATTTTCATTTAAAATAAGTTTTATTTTCCCTCCTCTTAGCTTTTCCTGAAGGCTCCTGTGAACACGTCAGAACTAACGGATCTCTTAATTCAACAGAATCACATTGGGAGTGTGATAAAGGTAAGCGGGACAGTTATGTTTGTTCTGATTAAATTTTTTTTTGTCCTGTTAAGATCCTCCTGATGTTTAGCTGGTAGGCCAGGAGCTCAAACTGGAAAGAGTTGTCACTGGAGGAAGGGAGACTGGTTGGAAAGCCATTCCAGTAATTTCCAAGATTACTGAGTGTAGGAATCCTGGGGCTGGCAATGGATAGCAAGAGAAGGGAGCTATTTGGGAGATGAGGTATGATGGGGCGTAGTGAGTGACTGGTCTGACTGAGGGGAAAGGAGTCCAGGGTGGCTCCCACGTGTCTGGCTCCTACAACCAAGATAGCAAACATGGAGGATGAGGGGTCAGGAAGCAGTGTGGGTTTGGGTGTGCACTTGTTGAGTTTGATTAGTAGGTGATACATACTGGAGAGGTGGGGGCAGCGAGCGGCTGGATTTGGGCCATCTCAGCGGATGGATGGTTTACCCAGGGAGGGTGGGGTCGGACACTGCTGATAGCAGTGTCCCCCTTACTTGGGGAAGTAAGTCTATGGTGGAGTCTGCAAAGGAGCCATGTTAGAGGCTACGGGGGGCCATGCTGGTGGCCATGCTGGGGGCAGGGGTGACCTGGGAGGAAGTGGCTTAAGCACCAGAGGGAGCTTTTGGAGGAGGCACAGCAGGAGGGTGAGTCCTGCCCCTGCTGCTCCTGATGATGCTGTTGGTTTTCTCTCTGGGCCTCCTGCCCTCGGTTTAGTGTCCTAGGATAGCAACGGTCTCTTCTTTGGGTTTTTTGGACACGGCTCAGTGAGGGCAACTCCTGCCTGCTCCATGTCACGTTAGCTAGAGAGGGTCAGTGGGGGGCCAGAGGATTCACTTTCAAGATGGCTTACTCACGTGACCAGCAGGTTGGTGCTGGCTGTCCACGGGGAGCCCCGCAGGGACTGGGTGCCAGCGGCCTCTGTTCCTCCGCGGGGCGGGCCCCTCGACACAGTGGCTGGGTTCCAGGAGCAAGCAGCCCCAAAGAACCAGGCACAAGTGCACAGCATTGTATTTCCGCTGTCTTCGTAATCAGACATGAAGGTCTGCACAGGCTCGAGGGGAGAGGGACGGACCCCACCACTCGGAGGGAGGAGGGACAAAGTTCTTTGTCAGAACGTGGAGCTGGAGCTGGAGCGGTCATCTATGGAAAATAGAATCTGCCACAGTGACCTTGGTCCATTTCCGCATCCATCTCTGGAAATGAGGGGGGTCCTGGTCCCTGTTCATGCGGTGGCCGGGGTTCGGAAGCAGCAGGAGTTGCTGAGCGCAGGGCGCTCCGAGCCTCGGGGCATGGTGAGTGCTGGAGGGACAGCACCCACGCTTGGTCTCCTCCCGGCCTGCCCCGGCCCCGCACTGTCTGCGTCACGGTGCAAAAGCAGTGGCCCTTCAGTCTGAAGCTCGTGCTCACCGCCACACCTTGAGCCACCTCCTTTGTTGTCAGAGCCGCAGGTCTCGAGAAAGTTGGCATTCGCAGCCTCTGCCTCCTCTCCTCAACACCCCGATCTGGCTCTTCGCACCAGTACTCCCTTGAGGTTCTGGAACTGTTGGATAGGGTCATTAGTATCCTTGTTGCTAAACCTCATGGCGTGAAATGTCAGAGTGAAGGGAGTAGCACCGCCAGTAGCTTTTATTAGAGCATGGGAGAAGCAGGCCCCTTTTCACCAAACACGTGTCCTCTCCAGCCGATGGTGTCTGTAGGCATGCTGAGCACACTGACTCCATCTTGTTCGTGCTCGTGCCGGGACCTCCTGTGGGCTCTGAGCTCTGGGCTCCAGGGAGGCTAACGCATGCCCTGACCAGAATGCGGGGAGGCTTGTTCTGATCTTCCCTAAAGAGGCCCCACCTTAGATAAGTACCCTGAGACCTCCCCACGGTGCCCCGGGCTCCAGGAGAGCTGCAGGGTGAGTCCTGGGCAGCGTGTAGAGCAGCTACATAGCCCCGGGGTTGTGTATCCGCGCGATCCCTCTGTCACTGACAGCCTGAGTGAGAATGGTGTGGCATGGCTGGCTTCAGTTTTCCGCCCTAGGTGCCTCCTCAGTGTGGAGGAGTCGTGACTGACCCTCCTCCACCTTTTTTTTTTTTTTTTTAAAGAATTTATTTATTTATTTGACAGAGATCACAAGCAAGCAGAGAGGCAGGCAGAGAGAGAGAGAGAGGAGAGAGAGGAGGAAGCAGGCTCCCTGCTGAGCAGAGAACCCAATATGGGCCTCGATCCCAGGACTCTGGGATCATGACCCGAGCTGAAGGCAGAGGCTTTAACCCACTGAGCCACCCAGGTGCCCTCTCTTCCACCTTCTAATCGTGTCCTAAGACCGTCCAGTAAGAAACTGTCACTTTTATTCTTGGACGAGCTTTGCTGTCAGCGGGGGGGATTCGGTCTTCACTGGGACGATGACACAAATAACTTCACCGTGATAGTTATGGCTTTTGGCTTCCACAGAGGTCCCAGCCACGGAGACTCTGTACGTAGGAGAGAGACTCCCCAGAACTTCCACCAGAGCCTCTGGGACTCTTGCAGAGAAGGCGGATCCTGGGGCTGTGGAGGGGAAGGGCAGGGGGAGGCCCCGAACTGCACCTGTGGGTTGTGTGGAGCGAGATTCCGGGGTGGGGTGGGAGGTGCGGTCGCTCAGGCCTGAAGTCCCCAGAACTGTGTTGAACCAAGAGGCTGGAGGGATGGGAGGGGTGAGGGAGGGGGTGTGGGAGGGGTGTGGCAGGGGGCGGTGAACGGGTCACGCGGGCGGGGCTCTTGCTGTGGGGCAGGTGGTCATGGGTGAGGCTGATGGGACTGTGACCCCGACTCCACGGAGAGGCAGCCGCCTGCCGTGTTGCTTTGAGCGTTGGTCACTGGTTAAGGAGGACGGGGGAGCGTGCCCTGGGGGATGCTCACTGCTTGTGAGCCAGTGACCATTTGGGGGGTTTCTTTTCTTTCTTTGTTTTCTTAACTAAGCTCTCTGCCCAACCAACTCACAACCTTGAGATCAAGAGTCGCGTTCCCCTCCGGCTGAGCAGCCCGGTGCCCCAGTTTGGAGGATTGCTTAGGATTCAGCACCCGGGGTCCCTTTTCCTCCCCTGGCGCTCTGTCGGTGCTGCGCGTATTTTGCTACAGTAGGTGGGAGACCTGTGAGGTGCAGGACGTCTGTCTCCCGTTTGCTCTTGAGGGACAGGGGCTGGTGGACGTGTTCTCTTCTCTCCATCTCCTTCTGAGCAGAGACGCCCTGGCGCTCTCACGCGTCACGTTTGTGTCCTGCCGCGTTACTGTCCTGCTCTGTCGGGGCCTCCTCTTGCTTCTGGCGCTTGCAGCGGCTCTCGTTTTGGCACACAGTTCCATTCCTCGGCCACCGCCCTTCCTTGTTCCGCAGGAAGAAACTGGTGGTCTTGAACAGCCTGGCTCAGCAGAGATATTGAGCCTGGCAGCCCCTTGGCCCAATCCCCTGTCAGTGGCTGTGCCGCCTTACATCCAGGAGCCACTTCCCCAGGTCTCTCCGGTGAGGCCAGGCCCCTTCAGCCACCGGCCTGACGTCCTGGCCGCCCAGAGCCGCCTAGAGCCACCTAGAGCGCCCCTGCTCCTTCCGCTGTCCGGCTGGGAGCCAGTGGTGCTGCAGCGAGAGCTCGTGTCAGTCCCCTCTCGCGGGAGAGTGTCAGGGACACACTCGGGACACTTGTGGGTCCCTGCCGTCCCAGGTGCTGGGGACACAGTGAGAGTGCCCAGCCCGAACCAGCCTGGGCAGGCCACGTGGAGGAAGAGGTGGAAGGAGCGGGAAGGCCCAGGGCAGGGGCTGTCAGTAGAGTCCGCAAGTTCACGTTGGAGCCCAGCATTTCATTTTTAGTTCTCTGCTCCTATTTCCTTCCCGTTCTTGCCCTCTTTTCCTCTTCCGTTCGCGTGGTCAGAGGAAGTGGTGCTCAAGCGTTGTTCGCTCTCCCCGCTGCTCAGGACTGGTCTGCGCTCTGGGGGCGTGTGGGTGGAAGGCCCCCCGGAGGACCGAGCGGGGCTGGCCTGCGCCAGGTCACTGAGAAGGCAGGAGTGGTTGATCTCAAGAGGTTTTATCCCATCTGCCTTGGTAATATATTGAGAATCCAGCATAAAGAAAATTTGGAGCAGGAAGCAGTCACCTGCATGTAGAAAGGGGGAGCAGAGCCGAGAGAGGTGAGCCGGTGGGGTCAAGGCCCACGGTCCTCTGTGCGCTGCTTCCCTGAGGCGATGGCAGCCGCAGAAAGTGTCTGAAAACTGCAGTGTGAGTTGGTGTTCTGCTTCCTCCCAACCAGACAGACGGTTTTCATTCTTTTTCTTTCTGAAATAGCAAACGGATGTTTCAGAAGACAGCGATGGCGATGTGGATGAAGAGGAGATTTTTGGATTCATAAGTCTTTTAAATCTAACCGAAAGAAAGGTTGGTTTCACTGGTGGCATCTGAGTACCTGTGCCTCAGACCCCAGTCACTTCTGTTCAGTGCATGGTGGTGGTGCTGTTGATCAGACCGTGAAGTTAACAACAACAAGGATGTGTGCTTTTGTGAAGCCTTACGGTAATCTTGTTTTTAGGATTTTATTTAAGAGAGGGAGAGGGAGAAGCTGACTCCCTGCTGAGCAGGAAGCCTGACAGGGGTCTCGATGCCAGGACCCCGAGATCATGACCCGAGCCAAAGGCAGACACTTCATTGCCTGAGCCACTCAGGCGCCCCACTGTAATCTTTTTTTAACATGAGAGTGTTTTTGTGCTGAATGATCTCTGTTGTGAAAGTCCTAGCTCCCTGGGGTGTAGAGAACCATCCAGAACTGGGGTCCTTGTGTTGGTATCAGCCCCGGAGCTGGTTGCTCTGCCGGCCTGCGGCTCTTCCCTTTCATCGTGAGGCTTTGTTGCTTCCTGCAGCAAGTTCTGACCTTCACTCATGTTTCCATTCATCTCTACTGACTCGCTGAATTTTTTTTTTCTTAAAGATTTTATTTATTTATTTGACAGAGAGAGGCACAGGGAGAGAGGGAACAGAAGCAGGGGGAGTAGAAGAGGGAGAAGCAGGCTTCCCGCGAAGCAGGGAGCCCAATGCGGGACTTGATCCCAGAACTCTGGGATCATGACCTGACCTGAAGGTAGACGCTTAAGGACTGAGCCACCCAGGCGTCCCTCGATGAGTTTTAATAAAAAGGGGAAAACAGCTGTTTACTTTCATCAGAAGAAGTTCATATCAAACTTCACCTTCAGGTTTTTTGTGAACTTTCCAGTTATTTGCAAGACGGACTGGAATTGCTATTCTTGTGTGTGGTGTCTCCCTGTCACCACTGCTCGTGGGACTGTAAATAACCAGGTGTAGAGACTCTGAGAGATGCTTGACTGCCCTCACGGTTCCATAGAAGGTGATAGCGCTCTGGTTTCTGCTCCTGGTGTGGCCTGTACCGAACAGCGACCTTGTCTTGGCTTCCTAGGGCACCCAGTGTGCTGAGCAGATTAAAGAGCTGATCCTGAGCTCCTGTGAGAAGAGCTGTGGGAAGGGCTTGGTGGAACAGCTGGACGCACATCTGAACGACACCTCCAAGCCTGTGGGCTTGCTCCTCAGCGAGAGGTTCATCAATGTCCCTCCTCAGATCGCGCTGCCCATGCATCAGCAGCTCCAGTAAGAGCCTGCGCTGTGTGCCTCTGCGCGGTGGCTGTGCTGGGGCGGGGGTGGGGGGCTCCGTGCGGGGCTTTCAAGCCAGTGATGGCAGGAAGCGCGCCACCCGCCGTCTTGGCGGCCTTGTGGCTCCAGTGAGCAGAGGCCGCCTCCTCCCGGGGACATGTCCCTTGACAGCGGGCTCCTTCGTGATTTGTGACAGTATGAACAGTCTTACCAGGTGTGCGGGCTATAAACACAGATGAGTTTATATAGGCTTTTTACCCCCTACTGGTCTAAAGTTGTCATCCCCTTGCCAGATTTCTGTGACAGGGACACAGTGCCGAACAGTTAGTCCAGTAACAAACCGGTACAGCTCTTCAATTCCACTGGGATGTTTTGTAACGAAGGAGGCAGTAGTCCTGATACTGTGTCTCTCGTGTTTTGGGGTTTGCTGTTTTTACTTCTTTGTGGGTTTTTTTGTATTTTTAAAATGACCCTGAGATCATGACCTGAGCCGAAACCAAGAGTCAGAAGCTCAACAGACTGAGCCGCCCAGGTGCCCCTGTTGTACTTACTTAATGCAGGGGTTTTAGGTTTACATTTTAATTGTTAAGAAGAGCTAAGGACTGGGGTTGCTGTGCTTTGGGGTAGAGCAGGATGGAAATCCAGATGGACGCCCTTGCTCCGGAGTCGTGGTGCTGCGTGTCCGCTAGCCGGTGGTGGGCATGTAAGGACAGGTGAACCTTCAGGGTTCCCACTGAATGGGTTCGTTGCTTTCTAGTTTTACTCTCAACCCTGCCCTCCCCCGATGCCCAGCTGCCGTTCTTCGGTTTGCTTTTTTTCCCTTTTCCTGATTCACTGGCGCTCCTGTTTATTTGGTTTCACAGGAGGGTGATGTGCTTTCTTCAGGTCTTCTGTTAAAGAAAGCTGAAGTCTTTACATCTTTGATTAGCCAGATGCAGAGGGACATGCACAGTTTTCCAAAGGCTACGTTGCCACTCCATGGACTCCTCTAGAATCTAGGGGAATCTGTCCTGTCATGCCATTTCTGCAGTATGCCAAGACTCGTCATAGTTCTGGGCTCTAGTGGTTGGAGACTGGTCATCACATGCTCTAATGACATTGGTTGATGCTCTGTTAAACATTTGTTTTTAAAAATCCAGATTCTTACCTATTTTTAATATCTGTAGAGGCAGAGCAGTGATGTTGATAAATGTGAGACTTCGATTACTTGCTGTGTGTCCACAGCTCAGCATCGCCTGAGGGATACATCCCACTGCGTCCGTAAAACACGGCCATAGTCCATCACAGTGCAGGGGACCACATAGGTAAACTCATGGCTTTAGAAGTGTCCAGATCTGATCTCTGTCCATTAAGCCCGAGACAACAGACCTTCCCCTGCAGAGGCCTCACTGGTTTGCCCTGTGCTCTGGTTTGTGGATGGGTTTCACCGGGCTCAGCAGGCAGACCGTCTCTGTTCTACTTTGTAGGAAAGAACTAGCAGAGGCACACAAAACTAACAAGCCATGTGGGAAGTGTTACTTCTACCTTCTGATAAGCAAGACATTTGTGGAAGCTGGAAAAAACAATTCCAGAAAGAAAGGGAATAACCAAGAGAAAGAGGAATTAATGTTTGCCAATGCAGAGGAAGAATTTTTTTATGAGGTAAGACTGTCCTGTTTTCATCTATTTGTTTGAATGTAAACAAGGATTTTCTTGACAGCAGGCAGGATCGACTGTTCCCCGGTGTATGGCAGAGTGCTCGGAGGACGGCGGCCGTGTCCATGTTGCCGGCAGCTGGCGGCTGATGCATTCCCCATACCTAGTGCATTCCCCAGCAGGTTCGTCCCCAGCCCCCCAGCCCCCAGGGCAGAGCGTGGGAGGAGAAAAGCCATGAACGTTGAATGGTGATCAGGCACTCAACACGCTCACTAGAAGATCTATAATTCTAGAACCACTCTAAAGGGAGACGTTGGTCCTGGTTTACTGATGGGGGACCTTGAGTCTGAGGCAGATGAGAGCCATTATCTGAGGTCATGCAGGCGGTTAATGTGAAAGCTGGGGCAGGCCCTGGTCCCCAGTGGTGGCTTATATGGTTCTCTGTGCCCTGGGTCATGGATGTCCTCCCACTTGTGGGATTCCTGGCACTTTCTTGCAGAAAGGTGGCTTGTGCCATGATGGACAACCAGATACCAGAGAATACGCTTTCTCACCCTGACCTGCTAAGTAAATCTGAGGGGTAACTGACTTTCCTGGATTAGAGAATATCGTTACTACTTTTCTTTCTTTTTTTTTTTTTAAAATTTAAGGTTTTATTTATTTGAGAGGGAGGGAGAGTAAGCACAAGCAGGATGAGCTGCCATGGGCGAGGGAGAAACAGACTCCTCTCTAAGCAGGGAGCTGCACATGGGCTATATCCCAGGACCCTGAGATCATGACCTGAGCCCAGGCAGATGCTTAACCGACTGAGGCCCCCAGGCGCCTGCATCTATCACTACTTTTTAAAAAGCCTTTGACTAAATACTGAAGTACCACAGGTTCAGCACTGCCCTTGTTTTTTAGGAAGTAAATAGTGAAAGTTAAATTTTTATGCCTGAGCACCCTCAGAGTGTTTCAGGGCAGGCTAGATGGGTTTTTTAAGACGGCCTGGTTATGCACACCTCCCCATTTTCACATGGCTTGATTCCAAGGGAGCAGCCCAGACAATGGGGAAACACCCGTGTTTGAAGACCATTCTTTTCATTAACTGTCAAATGTTGCAAGTCTTTATTTGACTTTTCTGTTGAAAGATTGAGAATTAAATGAGAATGAATATGAAAGAATATGAGGGACTTCAGAATTATAAACGCTTAGAAATGGTAGTAGCATATGTCACTTAGCTGCTGTTCACCTCTTAGGACTGGGACAGTGCTCTCCATGCTTCTGTAGGTTAGAAATCTGGTAAGCATTTTGTAACTTCTACCTGCGTATCCTGTTTGAGCTTATTTCATTCCATGTTTGCTTCTGTTCACTATTATTTTCGTTGTTGTTCACGGTCATTCTTAAACATGTCAAATAGTATTCCTGGCTGCTGTGTAAATAAGTTTTGCCTTGAGGATGTCTGAATTTTTAACTTACATCTTTGGTTCAGAAAGCAGTCCTGAAGTTTAACTACTCAGTGCAGGAAGAGTGTGACACTCGTCTGGGAGGCAGGTGGTCCTTTGATGACGTCTCGATGAAGCCCTTGCGAACCGTGATGTTGATTCCAGGTGACAGGATGAATGAAATCATGGATAAACTGAAGGAGCATCTCTCTCTCTGACCCGTTTCCCATGGACAGTAATGGGGTGGTTTTGCGTTTGTAAAATTACCAGAAAACAGCTCAGATTTACTGAAAAAAAAAAAAAAAAAAAACCCAGACTTTATTCAGAGTAAGGTCCTCTACAAAAAAGTAGGGGTCTGTCACTTGTGTCTGTGACACATTTACAAAATAGCTTTTAAAAAAATTTGGTCAAATTATGATTGGTGGATTAACAGATTTTCCAGTAAGAAGGAAAACGTGGAGTCGTAATTTAAAGAACTCAATAAAAACTTCTATTTTTTATTTTTAAATAATACACAAAGTGTTACTTTTTCAAGACTCGTGTGGGGTGTGCTGTCCTTTTTCAAGTTGAATGTCTGCACCTCACTGGTGAAACGACGTTCAGGCCAGCTGGGGGAGGGCAGGGGCGGGACTTATTGCACATCTTGCTTTCCGTGGAAGGTTCTGAAGAGTCACTGGACGGTGCATCTCGGCTCAGTAGTCTCAGGGCACTTTTCACACATTTTCTGGTCCTTTTTCATTGTTGAAAGAGGGGAAAGGTGATCCATTACTTGGTGGAGAATATCCTTACTTTCACTAGGAGGCAAGTTGCTGAAATAGTACGGTGGTGCCAGCTGCATAAATCTGTTGAAAACATAAAGGTGAGATTTTTTTTTTCTTTTTTGGGGAGAGCTACAAACATTACATGTGGGAACTTCCACCCCGAAAGAATCTCATTGTAGACCTGGTGTTTAATTTGAACTCTTCTGTCTCCGTCTGCCTTTGCGGAGTAAATACTTCCTGTGGTTTTTTCATGTGGTTTTCATGGAACTAATCCAACTGCATTTCTAGAATATGTTGGCTTCTCTCGTGTTATGCCACACAGTGGGTGATGCCCAGCACAACACAGGAAAGGCCAATCAGGTGTTCCCGAGAGCTTTGGGTGGGTAAGAGGGGGGTGTCTTTGCCTGTGTGTCTTATTAACAAAAACCACTCCCTGTCCACCTTCTGTTTACTTTCGGTTCCTGCCCTGAACATCACTGTCCAGGCAGGAGTGCACGTGCAGGGGACCCACACCTGCAGTGGCACCAAGAGTCTGGTCTTCGTTCTCACTACTGCCCCTGTGGTTCACTCACTAGCCACGGAGTCATCCTTCAGAGTGTATGGAGAGGATGCTACTCCTGCTTAAGACTCTCGAGTCATCTTGTCCTGTGCTTCGGATAAATTCCAGGCCCTCACGTGGCCCACAAGCCCTGCACCTCTGGTACCCACCCGTCTCCCACCTCCCCTTCTCTGCTCTTCCCCACTAGCCCTGGTCTCAGTGGCACATCTCTTCTGAGAGGGGGCTGAGCTCATTCCTCAAGGTCTGCACCTGCAAACACTATTTCTCTGCAGCTTTTCATATCTTTTAAGAGGCATTATGCTCTGTTCTGTAGTTCACTTTTTTTTTTTTTTAAGTAATCTCTACACTCAACACGGGGCTCAAACTCATGACCCTGACCGGGATCAGGCATCACCTGCCCCACCGACAGTGCACCAGGAAGCCCCTCTGCGGGCTGTGATCCCAAAGAGAGGGGCATTTATGCACTCATTCGGAGAGACCTGCTGTAAGTAGGGACGCTCGGCAGAAATTGGAACTGGGGCCAGCGTAAGCTCACAGAAAATGTCCCAAGAGCCAAATGGGTCATTTGCTCAAGTATGAGTTGAAAAGAACTTCATTTTTTCTGTTCAACTCACAGTTCAGGAGAGATTTCTGAGGTAATTCTGATGTAGTTGTTCTCGGCTATGCTGAACTTGTGGAAGAGCACCCACTCTGGCAGCCTCTTGGTGACGGAGTAGCCGGATAGCGGGTGCAGCTGAGCGACCTGCTTGTGCGTCAGCATCAAGTAGTTACCCGACCCGTCCACGTCCCGTGCGATCTACCAGGCAGCGTTGGGGAAAAAAGATTTGTGTTAAGATGGAGATAATGGACAAAAATGTTTTCTTTAAAAAAACTCCACAAAGTGTTTTGTTCAAAATCGTGAAAATTACGTATCTGTCACGTATGTTTCCTATTTTCAGACCTAAAAAATAAGCCCCAAACAGGTTTTGCCCAGAACTTTGAGACAGTGACGACATTCCTAACGTCAGCAGTTTCAGGCAGTGCGTGAAGAGCGCGGCTGCAAAGGCGAACGTTTGGGCCGTGAACGCTGGCGTGGTACCTGCCACGTTCTGGGCCGCATGTTTTAGCTCAGTACAGTAACACTGATGGAAGAACCTTACTTTTTCTGTACATGATGAGGAAACTCATGTTAAAATGTCATTTTTTTCTCTGTTAAGATCACTTTAGAGTTTGCGAGGGAATACCACAGCTTCTCTGACCGCGACGTGAAGAACATGGCCGCCTCAGCGGTGTGCTTCAATTGAGGCGGCTGCATAAGGAGGCAGCCTTCATTCGGGGGATGAAACAAATGAGACACTGCCTTTAGTTCTTGGCTGAGAGTTAGTGTCACCAGTTAAATGTGAGCTAATTCACAGAGCAGCGAGACGAGGGACTGACCTGAAGCTCGGCCACCGCGCGTGTTTTCCTAGCGTGCCCGCTGCATGAGAACAGGCCGCCTGTCCTTTTGGACAAAGTGAACATACTCTGGCTTAGCCCTTCAATTCCCTTGAGGGGAAGTATATTTAAATACTAAATCTTTAATAACATAGAAGGTTTGTAGTTTTATTTAAAGTTACCACCAAAAAAGAATCCTAGGCAAGAGCTTCCAGACCGACCATCGCGGACAGGTGAGATTCGGGAAAGCCCACACTGAAGGCCGCCAGCCCCACTCACCTGCATGAAGTAGCCGGACAGAAGAGCCTTCTTTATGTTCAGAGCATTTTCCTTTGAGCCAAAAGCAGGTTCTGCACAGGGGAGCTCGATGCGCTTGACAATTTCCAAGAGTTCAGCTCGGATAACGTCGGCCATCCTCAGAGCACAGCAGTTGAGGAAGTAATCATGACACCACTTTTCAACACAGTCTGGAGGGAAAGAAGCAGAGCTGATGTGCTGTAAGCGGTGAGAGTCCAGACAGGACGGAGGGGTGATCTCTGTCCTCTGCACGCCTCTCCTAGAGCGGGACGTGAGCGGCGGGAAGGAGGCTGCAGGGACACGGGCTGCCTGGTGGGGCCTGCTCTGGCCGTGGGGGTTCTGGATGCCCACCGAACTGTGGGCACAGCATGTTCTAGTGCCGACCGGTGTGTCACCCTTTGTCAGCAGCTGTGAAGGGGACAGAGGAGGGGGTCTCTGATCAATATTTGTCTTTTGTCTCATGTACTAAGAGTGAGGATGTCCAGGGCCACGTTTACTCACCTTAGGAAGGGAAAGTGTACAGTACGAGTTCCCTTAAGCCATGAAAATATCTCAGTATAAGAAAAGGATCACTACTAGGCTGAGTGGGGAATTCTGTTAAGCTCACCTATCTGCTCTAGCTGCAAATTTTATATATGTGTTGTGTAGGGTTTTTTTTAAAGATTTTTATTTATTTGACAGACACAGTGAGAGAGGGAACACAAGCAGGGGAAGTGGAGGAGGGAGAAGAGGCTTCCTGCTGAGCAGAGAGCCCAATGTGGGGCTCAATCCCAGCACCCTGGGATCATGACCTGAGTCAAAGGCAGACGCAGAATGACTGAGCCACCCAGGCACCCTCCAAATATTATATTAAAGTTCAGTCACCTGGTTAAGTTAACGCTTTCTTGCTACCTGTAGTTACTTAAGATGGACCTAGAGTTCTGCCTTGCGCTGGGAATGCATGTGGCCTTCACACAGCAAGCCGAAGACCCCGGGTGACCCTGTCCAGTATACTCAGACCTCCTCAGAGCAGAAAGAGCATGTACTTGGGCAAACAATGGCACCCACCCTCCTTGTTCTCAAAAGATGCCACCGGGGGCTCCTGGGTGGCTCAGTGGGTTAAGCCTCTGCCTTCGGCTCAGGTCATGATCCCAGGGGCCTGGGATCAAGTCCCGCATCGGGCTCTCTGCTCAGCAGGGAGCCTGCTTCTCCTCATCTCTCTGTCTCTCTGCCTACTTGTAATCTCTCTCTCTGTCAAATAAATAAATAAAATCTTAAAAAAAAAATAAATCTTAAAAAAAAAAAAAAAAGATTTAAAAAGATGCCACCAAGCTCCCCCTATCCTTTCTGGCTCCACTGACTTGATCTTCTCAGCTCTAAAAAATTAACTCCTCGCTCTCTAATTCTACTGCTATGTGAACTGCTGTCATCTTTTCCAGCTCACTTTTCATCCTACCAGAGCAAAGGAGGTAAAAGATGCTTCGTGAGAATGACGGTTCCCTTGCAGGAAGGCAGCTCCTCGCTGGCTGCCTGTGAAGGCCCCAGCCTGTGCCCGCTGCTCTGCCCGTCCGCCCTCCAGGATCCACTTCCTGTCTTTAAAGCCAGGCAAGGGAGATTCAGGGAGAGGTGTTTCCGGTTCCCTTTCCCCTGGGTCCCTCTTGCGGAGATTCCTAGGAGATTCCTATGCTCGCTGTCGGTCAGCACCAGGACTTCTCAGCTTTTGCACACGCCTGCTCCCCACCTCCCCTCCCCTCCCCTCAGCCAAGCCCCAGTCCTGTTCTCTCCAGCCCCCTGGCAACCCGCTGACTCGTTCCTGGGATCTGGGGCCTGGTTGGCCGGTTTGGTTCCGAACGTCTGCATCCTCTCTTCGCCTGGGAGTGAATGTGGATGTTAGGGGAAGCACGAAGCACAGCTCTGACCCCGGGGCCCCTAGAGATGGCAGTTCCTTCCCCGACCCTGGGGGGTGGAAGCTGTGCCATGCAAGTCTCTGTGTCTCCACGTCATGTGCACTCAAGCTAGCTCCGAGGCAGGCCGGGCCGGGCGCTGGAGGTCTACACGCACAGACACGCGTGGCAGTGGGCGCGGTTGGGGTCTTAAGCGCCATTCCACCCTGGGTGACCAGCAAGGCTAGGGAAGGGTGAGGAACACCTCGGCTTTCTTTGAGGAAAGAAAAGTGGAAATGAGTTTCTCAGGGTCACAAGCATTCACTTACGTTCACTGGTAGAGTTCAGAGCTGTGTCTTGGTAGGCTTTGTAAATGTTGATGAGGGTAAAGTGATCTCCTTCAGGATGTAAAAACGTCTTCCAACGAGTCAAGGCAGCCTCCTCAGCTCCATGTGGCACATTAGAGAAGCAGTTGGGAGCTTTAACACACAAAAGGTCACGAGGTCAGCAAGAGGAGACCTGTGACCTGAACACAACACGCAGAGGGGAGGGGCTCACTGCTGTGTGTCTGGAACCGTGCGTGTCTACTTCCTTTAACAAACGCTATTCTTGCTCACTTAGAAATCAGATTTAGGGCGAGCTGTCATGTTTTGGTCCCTATTTATGTTTGCCTCTGTCAGGTATAGTGCGAGTCCCTGCTGGTAGCACAGTCAGAACAGGCGGACACCCGGGGCCCGGAGCTGCTCAGAGGCCCCGCTGCAGCTTTAGGCCTGTGCTGCCAGTAAAAGAACACATTAAAACTGAAAGTAATTAGATGGGAAACAGCAACACATAAGTCTGTGAGGGAAGAACACTTCTAGTGACACATTTTTCTTTCCGTGTCTGATGAACAAATTCACTGGATTTGACTGATTTTTTTTATATTAAGATAATTCATCTTTCTACCTTTTAGATCTGTTAAAGTACTTCATTATCACTTGAAAGGGTTAAATGAATTGATCAAAGTCTCTGTTAGGTTCTTAAACTATTTCAGAAGGCTCTCGGCTCTTGCTTAACTCTAGAGCCAGGACAGACTGAGGACACAAAAGAGCGGCGCTCCCCGAGGAGTACCTGTCACCATGGCGGCGATGGTCAGCATCTCCTCCACACAGTCAAATTCGCAGGACGCTAGGATAGACTTGGAGAGCTGAGGGTCAAGAGGAAACTCCGACATGATGATCCCGAACTCCGAGAGGTTCCCATCATTGTCCAGTGCTGCCAGGTAATCCAGGTCTTCCAGGGCCTGCATCAGACTCTCCGGGGCTAGCAGAGGGAAAAAAATCATCACCGTCTCCTAGAAACAAGATGGCGTGACAAGTCTTGGACCTCCCCTCCCAAACAGTGGGCAAAAAACGGTCTGCGAGACCAAGGATGTCAGGCAGTGAAGGACTGTGATTCCTGAGAGGGGGACGCTAATGACGCGAGCGCCACGACTGCCCAGTGTAAGGCCTTGACAGTTTCCTGCTGCAGCGCCAGAAGGGGACCTGGTGGGGCCTGTTGGACTCCCGCGTCATGAAGACGGGGTGGAGGGCCCAGGGAGGCTCAGGTGGCCAGAGCTTGCAGGTGGGGTACCTGACAGGAGCCATATAGAGAGAAGATGCAGAAGATCCACGGAAGGTCTCAACTCCTCAGCAGAGTGTGCAGAAGAAGCTGTGTCGGGTCCCAGAACCATCCAGGGGATTAGAGGGACAGTGCCAGCTGCTCTAGTGAGATCTAAGATAACCCCCATTTCTACCCACTGGACTGGGAAATCGCACAGTTCATGGGGCCCTGGGTAGGAGACATGGAAGGGAAAAGCCCCCGCCTCCACCAACCTGATGTACACTCTCCGGTGTCAGCTAATGAATCTGAAAAGCAGGACCTGAAAGGATCATCCTGCAACCCAGGATAAAAGTCAAAAGTATAAGAATAAAAAATATCGGGCACCTGGGTGGCTCAGTGGGTTAAGCCTCTGCCTTCAGCTTGGGTCATGATCTTGGGGTCCTGGGATCGAGTCCTGCATCGGGCTCTCTGCTCAGCAGCAAGCCTGCTAACCCCCATCTCTCTGCCTGCCTCTCTGCCTACTTGTGATCTCTGTCAAATAAATAATCTTGAAAAAAAGAATAAAAAATATCTAATACCCATCACAGCAAAATGTACAATGTCTAGCATCCAATAAAACATGAGGCATGAAGAACAGAAAATACAGTCCCATAATAAGGAAAAAAATTAATCCACTGAAACTGACCCAGAATCTGGAGAGATGACAGAAATAGTAGGCAAAGATGTTCAAGAGTTACTTGTCAGCAGGCTGATTTGCTCCAGACCCGTATTTCTTCTTTAAGTTTATAGATCAGTAATGATGTGTTCATCATATATGCTAATCCCCACCAAAAAAGATAATCCATTTATTCAAAGCAAGGTACTCTTGGCCTTGCAGAATAAAATGAGATTAACAGTGTTTTTCACTGTCCGGCAGGTGGTAGAGCAATGCAGACCACACAAAGATGCAAAGCAGAGCGTTAAGCTGCTGCTGTGTTCCACCCCAAACAATGAAGGATTTCCGAGCACCCCCAGATCGCTTTCACTGTCTCAACTCCATCAGGTGCGCCCTGAGCAGGAGATGAACACGATGGGGACCCAAGGGGCAATTTTACCTACTTGTATCGGGAGTTCAATATAACAATAAAAATGACCTTACTTGCTGTTCAAACACTGACCACTAAGCTACTTGTCAAAACTCAGGCAAAATGTGTAACTCCAAAGCCAGTCACCAACTCAGATTTGCTAGAACCCCTCCTTGCTAACAAGACACCATGAAAACACAGGGAAAAACCACAGCTGTTGGGGGAGAAATGGCTCGCTGATGCCAATGTGCAGTTCGCCAAGTCTCTAGCCCTTTAGGTGAAGAAGAGCAGAGCATTTAAGAGCCATGATCTCAACCTGAGACACAGCCATCATGAGCAAAAGCTCAGTTCTGGAAAAGCAGGTGTTGGGACTGCAGGGGCTCTAAGAAGTAGCCCCTCCGAGAACCTGCCTGAACCCCAGAAACCTGCTCAATGCCCTGGTGCTCAGCTTTAATCCCCAGCCAGGAGAGAGAAAAACATTAACTTTCCTACTGCTTTTGAATTCTCAGAGATTTAACACTGAGCAGGGAAGGCCTCCCAGGAGATTCCTGTCCTTGCCCAGGTTCTGCCCCCTCTGTCCCACCTGGGTGTCCGCACGGAGCACCAGTGCGCTCCTCCTGCCTTCTTGGACACCCCCCTGGGCAATGATGAGGCCTTGAGAAGCCGCAGTCCTGGGAAGGAGACAGATGGGCTATTCAGGAAAAAAAAAAGTCCAAGAGTTCTCTCAGTGAGCCATGACAGAACAGCTGACCTGCCAGAGAAGGTGCGAGAGGCAGTCACAGAAATGCGCATCTCAGATTAAACACAGCAGGAGGGGGCTGGGAGCACAAACTTAATTACTGACAACTGTTTAGAAACCAATTTCTATAAATCAGCAAACCTGCTGCGTTATAACTTACAGGATCTTTGGCAACCACCCATAAGCATCTGGCTTCACAGCCAGGCTGTGTCCCCAAAGGGCACCTGCACCTCGTTTTTATGCCCTGCAGCTGAGCTGGCTGCACACAGGATTACCAAGAGAGGTAACTTCATCATTCTGTTCCTGTCCTAACGTCAGGAAAAAAGGATGTTCTTGGGTTTTCTTATATCAGAAGGAACAAGGTAATGAATGTAGATTACGCCGGTGAAGGAACAAAAGAAGTAACTGAACGGGGTTTGCTCACGCTTGCAGACACCTCCCAGAGCAGCTCATAAAACCATCTTAGCTACAAAGCAGAAGGGTTTAGACGAGACTCTCCTCAGCAGCTGTTTAAGTGTGAGCCGTGGGAACAGTGCTAACGAACGTCTCACTGGAGAACCGGGCAGGGGTCTCCCTTGGTCAGCTGTCCCTGGTTACCCCCACCGCACCCCACCAGGTAATACTCCTTAACCTATTCTCTAACCACTAAGGATCCAGGATTAAGGTTCAAACTGAGTGGCTGGAGCTGGAAAGAATCTGAGACCGGGTGGCCTCCATGGGTGAATGGAAGAGAAGCATTTTGAACACCACGCCCACGGCAAGGCCCGATCCCAGCCCGGCAGGAGCGGACCCTCTCGTACCCAGCCTTGCCGTGGACGGGGCTCGCCGGCAACAGCACCGCTCTCTCCACCTGCCGAGCACCGGCTGCAGCATGAGGCAGGGGCAGTCACCAACTCAGCCCTCTGGGCTGACCCAGCTGTGCCCTCAGGCCAGCTCTGCTCCGTGCCGTGCCCTGGAGCGACACCCTCGCAGACCTGAGAGCCACAGGCACCTCATGTCACTTGCACTGCCCAGACCTAGGAAAGGACTAAGGGGAAGAAAGGAGCAGAGTCCAGCTCCAGGGGCTGCCTTGTTGTGAACTTATTTCCTTTTAAGGATAACATTCAACTCATTCACCCACTTCCTCTCAAGCCACTTGTGAGTGTCTTGTGCTCTTGGCATCTGCGAGGCCCTGGGGGTAGGGGCACACGTGGACGGGCCCAATCTTGGTCCTTCTGGAGTTGGAGGTCTTAGGAGGGAGACACACATATTCACCAACAACCAATTTCCAATGTACAGAGATGCGATTTTACCCCACGGGCCTCTTCTCCAGGAAGTGCGCCCCCACTCCCGTGAACCTTCCAGACTCCCACTAACCTCCAGCCACAGCTGCCTGGCTCGGGGTGGGACCCTGCTCAAACCGAGCTGATGACACTCTACGTTGGGGGTTTCAAAGTCTGGACCAAGAGAAGCTCAGGAGTGTGCAGGGGCTGACTCGGACATCGCAAGGCTTGGAGAACACAGCTGGGATTCTGCCATGAGGACTGACGAGAGAGCAAAGGAGAAGACCCAAGAAACACAGAGATGAGACTCTGTGCCGAGGTTGTTCAGGTCTCTCGTGTTCTTGAGGCTTGATTTCCTTCTCACTCTGGGTTTCATGGGATACCCCAATCTCCTTATCTTCCTCCACTTGTGTTTACAGTAGTGTGGACCGCATGGCTGGCTCTCACGTCCAAAGAAATTCTAATACACCACAGCAGAATCACTCTGTGTTGAAGAGAAATTCTAATACACCACAGCAGAATCATTCTGTGTCTCCAAGTGCCACTGGAGCTTAGAAAAGGTAGGGGCCACTTTGGCCTCTGGAAGGAACAAGAACAGCTGCCCTCAGAGCTCTCACTGTGTGCCTCGTACCTGCATTCATCACAGACACGGAGAAAGACAACAGATAGCACTGAACTCACAGCTTGAGAGGACTAAAGAAAAACAAAGTTTCTGGTCCCAGCTGGTTTTAGGACTGAGACTTGGGCACCAAGTCTGCACAGTGCAGAGTCCACAGAGGGAGAGACTGACAAGTCAGGAGATGGCTCTGGGCTGACAGTGTAGACTTTAAAGTCTTGGGACTTCTAGGGAATGGGACCCCAGCCACTCAGCCCACAGGCCTGTTCTGAGCTCAAGTAAGAGTCACACAGGTGGGGACAGCTACAGGATTGATTACATGCCAGTCATGTAAACAGATTTATCTTGACAACTCTGTGAACCAATTACTTTGATTATGCTCACATTCAGATGAAGAAACTGAGGCCCGAGGGGCTGACAATGCTGATGTTACACGGGGAGCGGGGGGCCATGACTGGAGCCCAAGCTTCCTGGTGCGGTCCCTCACCTGGGCCCCTCTGCCCCGGCTTGCCAAGTATGGTGGGTTTCCGTGGCTCGCCCTGGCTTTATCATCAACAGTGTCCCCTTTCATCCTCCAGTGTCCCAGCCTGGAGAAGAGGTCCCTGCATGCGGGACCCATGAAGAGCCTAAGGTGAATCAAGAGTTGAAAATGCTTCCGTTCTGTGCCTTCTACAGTCTCTCCCTTCTCCTCTTCACTTTCTGAAAAATTACTTTCTTGCTTCTGAGACCCTCCAGGATCCTCACTCAGCAGTTCCAGTGTATTTGTGCCTGTTTTCCACACTCCCCCTCCACAGAATACAGAAATACACTCCGTGAGCCTGACCATCACTGATGCAGACATCTAGAGGGGGTTCCTGCCTGTGCGGTGTCCGGCCCTCCGCTCACGTCCAGGGCTGTGGGGGGCAGCTGCCAGCCGGCAGGGGGGCTCTGTGATGAGGCTGTCTGCGTGCACCAGCATGTGCACGTGGCATCTGGCCCATTCTGCCTCTCTGTCCTCTGAGTACAGATTGTCCTATTTAAAGACCCTTTTGCAAACCCCAAAGCAAAATCCATTTCCAGCGATGCAGAGACAAGCAGAGGTGCTTGCCGGTGTGCACACGAATGTGGCAGACAGGATTCTAGAAGATCTGGACTCATTGAGTCCCGACTTCTCCTCTGGTGAACCTCCCGCAACATCTTGGCAGGTTAAGCCTCTGCAGCATCTCTAATCCCTCTCTCTGGTGACTCCAACACTGGCCTCTATGGCTGTGACACGATTCCGTCCCCACATCTTGCCCTTCTCCTTGACCACCCAGTCCCATCCTGCCACTGCGTCTGGCAAGTCTGTGTGTGGGTTCCTTCTTCCCAGGTCATTCTGAAGCCAGTCGTCGCAGCCACATGAACTCTGCATCCAGAGGCAAAGATGACATTTGTCCCCAATTTTTGTGTAGGTGCCATTGCTTCCAGGAGGGCAACATGTGCTCATTTGACCCTGGGCCTCCTGACCCTGATCAGCAGTGACTGTGGTGCTCCTGATAGAAATAAACCTGCAGCACCAGTGTAGAAAAAACAATGGATTCTTTCTTTTTGAAGAGCTCTACATCAACAGAGTTCAATGAATAGCCTGTAGCCTAGTTATGCCAAATTCACTTGCACACGGCTCATGGATCCTGAAAGGGCTAACAGGTTGGTTGCGCTGGCGTAGTTCAGTGGTAAGTTGAGTTAAATGCACCAGCTGCAAGCATCATCTTTTTTTCCTTCTGAACTGATGAGTCAGGGCGAATCCACAGTGAGCTTTCCCCCCAGCACAGCAGACACAGTTCTGTGCGTGTCCTCGGGAGCCGACAGTAAACGGCGGCCCCAGCTCTGGGCATCTGCAGCGCGGAGGGGCCGCCGGGAGAACGGGGGGTTCTTCCCCGCTGCCGTGCTTTGCGGCTGCGTCTCTTCCGTCTTGACGGCGGGTCACCAAACATCTACTGTCTGGAACCAGAAGATGCCCGGGGAGGCAGCACGTGGGGATTCCGGGCCCACAAGAGGAGCAGCGGAGCCAGAGCTGGAAGAGCAAGTTTGACAAATGAAGCGTGTTTCTTCAGAGCTGTTTCTTCAGCAGCGGCTGAGGCCCCAACACACAGGCCACAGCCTCGCGTCACAGCCTCGGGCGCTGCAGTCCCCCGAGCTGCCGGCCCGCACGTGGGCGCGTTTGCGGCGCGTCCCTCGCCAGTTCTCGGCACCTCTTCATAAAGGCTGGCGCCTCTGGAGGACCTTCCTCTTACTGACGCTCTGAGTCCTGCCGGCCTCGGGGACCCGAGCGGCGCTAAGGCCAAAAGCGCTTCTGCAGCGCTCGCGAGCCTCCTGCCGCAGCGGGGCCGAGCGACGGGAAAACGCGGGAGCGGAGGGAAAGCTCCGCGGAAGAGCAGAGCCTGCGCGGCTTCCGGAAGAGCTCCCTGCGCGAGGCCTTCTGGCCGCCACTTCCGGTCGCGCGCCCTGCGCGAGGCCTTCTGGCCGCCACTTCCGGTCGCGCGCCCTGCGCGAGGCCTTCCCGCCGCCGCTCTGGTGTGCACGTGTGGCCAGAAGCAGCACGTGCGCAGGCGCCACTCGCCCTCCCCGGAGTCGCTGCGAAACCGCAACCGCTGGTCTCACACGCGGGACAGGAACGGACGGGACAGGAAGGAGTCCCTTCGTCTGAGCGCGCTCGTGCGCCTGAAACACCAGCGAAAGCACCAGAGCTCTCGGTCGGGGAGCTTTACGGACATCAAGCCCTCGCTGCTTCAGCGACGCCAGGCAGGGGCCGGGATCGAAGTGGCCGCTCCCATGGGGACGACGGCCCCGACGCGTGGCGGGAAGGGCCTCCCGAGGAAGCGGCCGGTGGCGCCCTGGGGCCTAGCGCTGGCCTTCCCGGGGGTAGGGGAGGCGGCGGGGGGCGGGGGTCACCCAGGGCAGGCGCCCCTTCCTGCTCAAGCCGGGGCAGACAGCACTCAGCAGGCCGCGTCTGACCCGCCGCTGCGGGCTCCGGGGTGCGGTGCGGTGGAGAAGCACCCCAGACCTTCCCCCAGACGACCCGGAGACAGGTTTGGGCCCGCGGGGCTCCGGTGTGTTCAAGGAGACTCTAGCAGAGTCCCCTCCGTCTGCGCGCGGGACCTAATTTCTGTGACTCGGTTTCCTCATCTGTAAAATGGGGTGAGTCCGAGCACACCCCCCCCCCCCCACCCGAGCGTTGTTGCCGCACAGACGACCGTCCGCGCGGGTGTGAGACGTGCTGCTGCCCCGGGGAGGGCAGGCGCCTGCTTAAATGCATGAGAACAAGGACCGCATTTGCGGCTGCCCACCTTCCTCACTGCGGACTGCGGACGTCGGAGGCTCCGCCGCGTCCCCCGGACCGTGCAGGCAGAGCGGCGGCAGCGTTCGCCCGCCAGGTAGCAGAACGTGCGAGAAGGCCGGAGGTCCCGACCCACCTTCCTGAGCTGAGCAGGCCCGTGGCCGCCTCGCACACCGCTGGAGCCGCCTGCCCCGTGCCTTCTCGGCCTTTCCACAGGTGTCTGCTGCTCCTCAGGCCGCGGGCCCAGGGCAGCGGCGGCCCTGAGGGAGAAGGCAGCACCTCCGGGTGACAGGACCCTCCATGGAGATACCCCCATCCGGAGAACCATGGCCGGCCTGAAACCCTGAGCTTGGACCTCGGCTTCAGAGCCTCGGCCCTGCAGGAAGAGCTGCACCTGAATTACAAAGGAGGGAACTTTCGGGGCACTCCCAGGGGACCGTGCGACACACGAGGAAGGACGTTTGGCTGACACGTGTCCCACCAGGAGACCTGAAGGCTGCCCGAAGTCCCCTGCCTTCGGCCGCCGGCAGCCTCAGACGCCACTCTCAGTCGACAGCAGGTCTCCAGGCGCCAGGGTCCCGGGGCGCCAGGGGCCAACAGCAGACGGTTCTCCACGGTCAGGGCAGATAGTTCTAGAAGCTTTTAAACAAACTCCTTCAGAGAATGCTGCTCTCTAAAGGCAGAAACGCTCATGCACAACCCAAGCCCACGCTGGCCCGGCCTACCCCGGGCGCCTGCTCTTCGGCCTGGCCGCTGGCAGAGAAGAAGAGGCCCACCTCGGGCTGCACCTGCCGAGCGCAAAGCTACCTGGTCTGTTCATGAAGTCGCAGTGGCCTAGGCCTGCGATGTCTATTCTCTTCAGGAAGAGCACCATGCTGGTCAGGTTGGCCTCCTGCATCTCCGCCGGCTTGAGTGGCCGCATGTCCTTGGAGGCAAACTCCTCGGAGTACAGACAGAAGAGCTTTCCTAGAAGAAACCGAAGAGGGTGGTGTGAGTACGCCTAGGTCGCCTTCAGTCAGGGATTTACAGCCGTTTCCGCGACCATGGGGCTACCTGAGGAGGACGAGCTGAGAAGCTGCTTGCGCGTGTCGGCCTGGCTCCGGCTGATGGGCTGCGTGACCAGGGAGTCTGCCCGTATCCTCGGGTTGTACACCTTGGAATGGAAAGACAGCAGGGGTTGCATCAGACACTTGGGGGTTCCAGGCGGACAGAGGGCAGCATGTGGTCCCTCACATCACCTGTGACAGGCTTTGTTAGGCCCCTCCTCTCTGGTCCGGACTTACTTTAGACCATGTCTTGACAGAGAAATTACCAGCACCTTAACAAATGGATTTCAAGGTTCCATAAACATGGGACCTCGGCACCATCTCCTGAATACTAGCAGTGTCACTTCTCAAAGCACGACCCCGTGGTGACGACAGATAGGCATCCACCACACGGAGAAAAGCGTTAGGGCTGCCAGTGCGTCTCCTCGAGGTTCTATGCGTCTCCTCTAGGGTCTATGAATCGTGACCTCAGCGGTCTGACCTTGATGACAGCCGCTGAGCTCTCCCAGGCCTGAACTGGCTCAGACAGGAACTGCCCATAGCAACAACAGTCAGTTTTCTCTTTCAGGGGCTGGGGGTGGGGTGGGGTGGTGGGGTTCCTGAGTGGTGCATTAATCCAGTAAGACCTCACATGGGTTCCAAGAGGACCTTCAGATCAGGGGGCCCTGCTCTGTGCAGTGACAGTGAGATACTCCAAAGTGTCTGTTTCCTCCAGGGATAAAAGCTACTTAACTGCTGATAACATGAAACAGATCAGTACTTGGGGAGGTTCTTTCAGTTCTTAAACTCTAGGATTTACGTTCCAGTGTCTTTGAGAGTTTGAGATTTACTTCCCTTTTTTCTAATTTTTTTTTTTAAAGGTAGTAATTTTATATCAACATTCAAGCTAAAACTTGGTAAGATGAAAGTCCATGTACTTGAAACTAATTTCTGGTAAATCACCTCAGGGAAGACCTTAATCATTTTGGTTACGGGGCTACCAAAAATACTCAGGAGATGTACACAGGGAAAGGCTGGTGAGAAGTCTGACACTTTGCCTTGCTGGCATCAGAGCTTAAGAAAAACCACTGACAAGGAGAACCACCGCCTTTATGCCTTAGTAGTTGTGTCTGTTCTCAGGACGTTTTCCCATGGCACCTGAAATCAACTCGGTTTGGGGATTACCTACATGCTAATGAGAGGCTCTACCGGGTAAACAAGCCTTACAGTACTTTCCCTTTGCACAGGGGACCCCATCAGGGAGCCCCTCTCCCAGATCCCAGGCTTTGTCCTCACTTCCCAGTGGATATGGTGGCAGGAAGCCAAGGACTATTACCAGCAGAGGGTTTACCAACTTGATAGTAATTACCTTTCTCCTTTCCACACCCACATCAATAACAAATTTGACTGTGTTGCTCCAGATCAGAGACTCTCCAGAGCTAGCAGTCAATACCACTCTTCTCTGATAAACTTGGCATCTCTTTTCTGTTTCATCATTTGGCTTGAACAATGCACATTTCTCTTTTGGATACAAAGGAATGACCACCAGCTCTCCAAGATCTGGGTTTAAGTTAGATCCTTCTTGACAGACGATTTCATAGGCTTTCTCAATATCCTAAAGTAAAAAACAGTATCATCTGTGAGAAGAAACATGTCACAAACAACTTTACTACTTAAAAAAAAGTCTAATTAAAAAAATGTCTAATTAAATAAAACTATAGGCAAAAGCTAAATAACGTATACAAGGAAAGAAACCTGTGTCGTCGTCTATGTAAGTCAGTATGTGAAAAGACAAAACTGGACGAGAACGTTTCTTTGGGGAAGTTAAATATAATTTATAAACAATTTCATTGTTTTTAGTCCAAGATGGTTTTCCTCCTGTGAAATGTGCAATTTGTGCCTTCATGCACTTATCCTATGTTTCTAGCTTGATGCAGTTTCTCAAATCCATTACCAATGATGGGTAAACTGAAGTTATTTTCACATCAGTGATGATGCTCTAATGGTGGCAGAGTTAAGAATTACAAAACAAGCGCTGGGTATCCAATAAAAGCATGTACACACACACATTCTGTAATCAGGGTCTCTGGATCACTCTGAAAGTTGTCTTGACCCATTAGCACCTTAAGACAACATACGAGCAATGAAATAGGCAGGAAATATTCACTGCTAATTCACACACCTTGGCATGACTCAGGCATTTAGAAATACCCTTTTAAATTTTTCACTGCCAAATGTATTGGAAGAAAAAATAAATTATTTCCCCTAAAACTATACAGAAGTAAGTGGTGCAAAACACTCAATAGGCAGCGAGTTTGAGACAGTATTTTTCTATTTCTCAAATACAACTAGTTTTTTAGGACCTCATGTAAAAAAGATGTCACTTAATTCTTATACCTTTTTCATTTAGGTTTCTAAAATTTCTACTTTCTTAGGGGCCCAACTAACAAACTACCAAATGGAAGAAGCCTCATGAATTTCACTAAAATTCTAAAGAAAAATGACTTTCCATGACTGTTCAAATTTTAAGACCTGTTCCGTTTTCTAGTGCACGCGCTCACTCACTCTCCTTCCTTCAGTTCATTTGCAGAAGAGGGCTGAGTTAACAGGAGGGTTTTGTAGGACAGATGTGCCTGGAAAAACGGCATCATGGTGAGCCATCTGAAAGTTATTCCTGAGCTGCGGAGAGGCCCCAGGAAGTGGGCCAGAGGCCTCTGCGTGAGCAGGTGTCCAGCCACGTTCTGTGTACGTGTCCCTACAGAGGTGGCTTCCTGGGGGCAGAGGTCTACCAAGCAAAGAGTGTAACTACTGATCATAATGAAAACTTGCCAATTAGGACAATCGGAACAAACTTATAATTCTGATCATGTCCTCAACATATGTGATTAACAGCCTGTAGGAAATTACAGGGAAAGCAGGAAAGTGGGCTGTGTGTCCCTGCCACTGGCCACCAGTTGCCTCCCCAGGACATCCCCTGTTCCTCCCGGATGACCCCCTCGAGTAGGCTGCCTACAGGGGCTACTGGAGTTGGAAAAGGAGATGGATTCCAGCAGCCCTCTTGTGACCAATTATTTTTCAAAATAAACCTTCAAATCACACCCAGATGTTTCTCTTATTCTCTTAGAATACCATTTAAAAGGTAATTTGGGCCACTCATTTTTAATTTGCTTCTAGTTGCTAGATTTTCTTGGTTATAGGTGGATTCTTAGGTTGAGTTTTGTAGAAAAAGGCATAAAAGAAATCTTCAAAAGGAAAAAAGTGGAGCAAAACAGAACCTGATTGCAGTGTGTGGTTTAGACTCCTCGGGCTCAGCTGACACGGGGCTCTGAGACCATAGCCTTCAGAATTTGGAAAAAAAAAAAAAAAAAAAAAAAGCTCAACATACTTATCTGGTTCTTCCAACCGTTTATGCATTTCCATCTTATCCAATGGGTACAGTGTGCTGATCTATGTGGGGCCTTCCTAGAATCCCCTGCAAAGCCATGGAAAGCACAAGATGCACTGAAAGGAGATCCCCAGGCCCCAAACGGAAGGCCTGAAACTGTACAGAGCACTTTGCAGAAAACCTTCAACCTCACAGTGCCTTTCTGGAACAATTTAGAAGGGCACCATAATTGGGCTGATGGGACCATAAATCTCAACTTCGTTCTCTACATAACGTTATTTCACTTTTTCAGGTTAAAAGTTAAGTGATGAGGAACCAGAAACACTGAGGGCTCAAAGTCCATTATGTGTGAAGACTTGGGGCAGCAGGTGGCCGTGAGGATGGATTCAGTCCAGGGTGGGGGGCGGCTGGGCCGGTGCTCACAGCTCCGAGGGAGGTACCCGGTGCTCACCAACCCGAAACAGTGGAGAACATTTCTGCAATTATAAGTGTAGCTCTTAACCTAAAAAATGACAAGCAGCACGTTTCTGGTCATGTACTTAACTGCCTACATTCCTAGGACATTTAACTGCCATGGCAGACTTGAAAATTTTTTATGGAAATTAAGAAAGCTTCAAATAATGTGGGAGGAAAATGATCAGTGGCTGTCAACATGGATTTCAGAGCGGGGTGAGGCTTTCAAAGAGACAGATTGCAAGATCACAGGAAAGGAGTATCTTTTCTTCTTCTTTTTCCTTTTTTTTTTTTTTTTTTTTTTTTTTTAAGAGAAAGAGCGCGTGTGTGCACAAGCAGGGTTGTCGTGGAAGGCAGAGGCAGAGGGAGAGGGAGAACTTCCAGCAGACTCCACACTGCACAGAGCCCGACATCCCGTGACCCTGAGATCATGACCTAAGGAGAAATCAGAAGCCAGATGCTTAACAGACTGAGACACCTAGGCACCCGGGAGAGGAATATTTTAAGGAAATGCTGATGTAAGTGGTAAAGAAGAAAAGAGTAATGTCCGTCAGGAGATGAACTGTGTGTGCAGTTTGCTGGGGGGATGCAGGGAGAAGCAGACTCCAGCTGCGGGGTTCAGAGCTCAACTGTGAGGAAAGCGGAAGCCAGAGGGGGGCCTCCCTCAGAGATCCCCGGACCCAGGTCAGACGTGCAGCCCACCCCCTGCCCAACATCACGGCCTCATTCTCAGAGCTTGGAATCACAAATTCCGGCCCACAGCCTTCATCACACCATCACTTGCCAGAGTTGCAGACACTACAAGACTACGGTGTCTTAACAGGAAATGTCCTTCAGGTCCAACTTCAAGAAAGATTACATGACTTTGTAAGCCCTGAGTTCTACTACCAGCCTGGGTCAAGATGCATCTCCTAAGGTCTGACATTTAAAGTCACCATGCCATTAATTATAGCTTATATTAAACTTGTAAGAATCAAATACCTTTCTTAAGACCATCCACTATCCCCAACTCTGTTAGGAACTTTATTTTTCAAAAATCCATTTTGGAGGCTCCTGGGTGGCTCAGTCAGTTAAGCACCACCTCTTGATTTCGGCTCAGGTCACGGGATGGAGCCCCGTGTCAGGCTCTGCGCTCAGCACGGAGTCTGCTGAGCTCCCTCTGCTCTTCCCACCCCCCCTAAAAATAAAGTCTTAAAAAAAATCCACTTGGGAATTTTTGCTTACTCTGACTTGAAGGAGGACTACTCATTCCATCAGTCTTAATTATACGCCCCTCCTCCCCCCAACGATATGTCTTTTCTCACCAGGTGACTGACTTTCACACTAATTCTGCCATTCTTCCCTTCATTTGCTTCCCTTCTCCTCGCTGCTGAACATTTTTTTACTTTTCTCAGGACTTTCTCAACTATCTTGAATCATGCAGGATTAGGAAATGATAATAGAATAAATCACTGTAGTAGGCAGAAGATCTCCTACTAAAGAAACTTTCTACATGAAAAATGGAGAAACATGCTGTAGTTATCATATATTTGAGATTCTAAATTACTTTGTGGAAGCAGGTAAAATCCGTCTAAAGTTCCTGAAGCTAGGAGGGTTAGTCATCCTTTATGCTCTGAACGTAAGACAGAATAAATACTTCTGTAAGTATTTCTGAAAGCAAGTGAAACTTAAGACTCTGACGGACAGCTGAGATCCTTGTCTTTGTTCAGCTGGTGGCTGAGCCAGTATCAAACAATTTCCGTTTTGGTTTCTGCTTAGTCACTGGAATCACTACATATTTGGGTCATGGTCTACTAAAAACTGGTACTTCTACTGAGTAAGATGATGAGTAGGAAAAAAAGGCCAGGAAATTAGTCTCTAAGAAGAAAGGTATAATTCTTGAGATTCTGGAAGCTTCCAGATTGGGCCAACAGAGTACTAGAGGGGAAGTAGGGCCACTGAGTAGCTGCAATTAAAAACAAAATCCAATGCAACTTCAAAGGGCACGTTGAGGATGTAAAAGCAGTAGCATATGCTCAGTTATACATTTCCCACTGTTCTCCTAAAAACGCATCTTCTAGAATCCAGTCAGATTCTTCTCATTCATCTTACAGAAGAGGAGCCCCAGGGCAGGGAGAAAGTCTTCTGGTTGTCCTATAAATGATGCCTTTCTGCCTCACACCCCACCGACCGCTGTAGGACCATCTGTGGGAACTTTTTTTGTTCCTTCGCCCTAGGTCAAGTGCTTAGGGGACAGTCCTCCTCTGTAGCAAATGCTCCTGGTCAGGTGGGAGGCAGCCGAGAGCGTGGCAGGAGTCAGCGAGCATCTTCTCTCCGAGACCATCAGAGAACTCAGGCACAGCTGAGAGCCGGCCCCAGGGCTCTGGAGACCCCCTGCTGTGGAGTCCCGAGCGCTTCCCCTGTCCCCTGCTCTCACGGCTTGCGATTTCAGAAGCCCTCCCGTGTCCTCCACCCGGAACCCGTCTTATTTGCCATGCCACATGGCTTCCCAAGAACTTAAAAGCAAAAGGGTGTGTTGGAACCAAATATTTAAACAGTGAGTCAGCAAACAGACACCTGCATGTTAATTATTAAAAGTTTCCCAATGAGCTTAAAAGGTTCCCCCTAGGGAACCTGATGACTCCACGAGTCCAGAATATGACTTACTTGTTCACAGGCCAGAAAGACCACAATGTCCCCCTTCTCGCCGGACTGGTGAATTTCAAAGATAAGGCGTAAAATAGACTCAAAAGACTCCTTCTGAGCGCCGCTCAGGTGCACAACCTCCACAGGGTGCTGCTTTCTCACTTCTACGAGAGGCACGTTGCCGTAGTAAGAGCTGAGTTTGCTGACCAGGTGCGGGGAGGAGTTAATGATGAGCTTCAGCTCTGGCCGCGCCAGTAAGACATCCTTCAGAAGACCGAGCAACACGTCGGTGGCAATGCTTCTTTCGTGGACGTCGTCCAAGATGATGACTCCGTAGCTGCCCAAAAAAGGGCTGGACATCATCTCTCTCTGCAACATGTCATCCGTACAATACCTGTGAAGAGGCGGGAGGAACGTCAGAGGCCCTTAGGAAAACCCATAGATTCCAAATGACACCACAGACGTCTTGGCCACGCCCTCTAACGGGGGATTTAGGGGGAGAGAATCACACGTTACTATAAACTCTGGTCTAAAAACAGATTATTTAAATCTATGCTACTTCCTTCACATGAGAAATTAAATCTATTCCCTTCTCAGCAAAAACTCATCTAAGTACTGATCTTACAGGGAGAAATGTTCTCTGCCAGGAGGAGGTGGTGTGTTATGGAAATATTTCAAGGCTTCATTAAAAAGAGGAAGATGGTGGCTCCACTGGACTCGGCAAGGCCTGGGCCTTCAGGTGATTATGTAACACTAAGGCCATACTAAGGCTTAATCCTAGAACTAGACATATCTCTAATTTTCTCCATAACACAGAGATCTATTTCCTACCTTTGTGTTAATAAGATCATGTGTACAGTGTTTTTAAAAGTGCCTCTCCTGGGGCGCCTGGGTGGCTCAGTGGGTTGAGCCGCTGCCTTCAGCTCAGGTCATGATCTCAGGGTCCTGGGATCGAGTCCCACATCGGGCTCTCTGCTCAGCAGGGGGCCTGCTTCCCTTCCTCTCTCTGTGATCTCTTCCCTTCCTCTCTCCTACTGTGATCTCTCTCTGTCAAATTAATAAATAAAATCTTTTTTTTTTTTTTTTTTAAAGATTTTATTTATTTAACAGACAGAGATCACAGGTAGGCAGAGAGGCAGGCAGAGAGAGAGGAGGAAGCAGGCTCCCCGCGGAGCAGAGAGCCCGATGTGGGGCTCGATCCCAGGACCCCGGGATCACGACCTGAGCCGAAGGCAGAAGCTTTAACCCACTGAGCCACCCAGGCGCCCCTAATAAATAAAATCTTAAAAAAAAAAAAAAGTGCCTCTCCTGATAACTATTAAAAAAAAAAGTACAGATTGTGAAGGTTTCAGGAAATGTAGTTTATATTTCAAATCCCTAAAACAGAATTTTAGAAAGCTAAAAATAGAATATAGGGTAGTTTTATTAATATTTTCTGAAATTAAATGTAATTAAATTTGACCTTGAATGAAAACAGGAGTCATTTTTTTAAAATCTGTGTTCTATTTGAAATTTATGTATCACTTCTACAAGTCTGGACACCTGGTTCAGAAAGACTGTTTTAAGTATGTAATATATATATATATATATATATATATTTTTTTTTTTTTTTTTTTGAAACAGTATCCACTGTTTCAAAAAAGACCACGAAAAAGCTTATAGGAGAACTAAGTTGTTACATACAACATCCAAAATGAATGGTACTAGGCATAAAGATTATATTTACTAAGGGTCTATTATGTGCGTTATAAATGAGATACTAAGGGGCTACAGAGAAAATGGAAAGGACAATGGCAGTATAGAACACTGCCTTCCGTAATCAACAGGTCACTTTAAAGGGTCTCACTTAAATAGCTATTCAATCTGAGCTTTATAAAAATTATGGCTAGCACAGATCTCTAAGAAAATGAACCCGGTTCTGATTTACCTAGATTATCAAAATTTAGCTAACACGTACAAGGTACTCACACGTGTTGCCCCCACAATAACCCCGTGAACAGGCAGGATAAGAGCCTCATCTTATGGACGAGGAAGCCTGAGCCCTCAGAGGTCAGGTGGCCTGTGCAGGGCTCCGGGGAGCAAGTGGTGGGGACACTCCTCTCCTAGCCATGCGCCTCATCTTCAGAGCACAGAATCCGGGGAGGGAGATGGGGGCTGCTTTCTTCCATCATAGGGGGCTTTTTACTAGTTTGAGCCTCTTTGCTGCGACTCAGACTCTGTTAGCAACAAATCAGGGCACTGCTGACTCTGCACTGGCTGGGGGCTGTCAGGCAGGAGAAGAAAGAACAGTCTCCTGGCAACGAGAATAATGGCAAAGTGCAGACACAAAAGATAGTGTGAGGGCCAGCCCCCGCCCCCAGCCAAGGCAGCAGGAAGCAGAACCACTGGGGCCAAGGCCGGTCACCCAGCCCCACTGCCTCCAGAGGCGTACCTGTGCCTCAGTGACCCCGCAGCAGAAAGCTGTTGTCCATACAAAGAGCGAATGCAGTGCGCAGATAAGAACTAAACCAATGTCAACATGAATTGTAGCCCTTCCTTTGGCCGTCATGATTGAACACCTGGGTGGTGGTGGTGGTGGTGGTGGTGGGGTTCCCATAAAATAATCATATGGAAGCCAAGTCCCAGCGAGAGATGTGTCTTCGACCTACTCTGACAACATTATTAGATTTTTCCACAATTATTTCTCTGTGGCTTTCTAAAAAATAATGTGTATGCGTGTGTGTGTGTGTGTGTGTGTGTATACACTTGATCTGTATTAATTAGCAATACTGAAATACTGCATTTTAAAACTGACTACATCCAAGAGTTCCTGCCAAATGGTTTCCAAAGTCCAGATGGCATTAAAGATATAAAAATACCTATACTGACTTCAGACTATAGTCAGAGCTGTCCCTTAATTAATACCATGACCATTTGAAAGGCCACTTCAAAATGTAAAGGATAAAGAATGAATCTGTCAAGCGTTGGGATCCTTCACTCCTATGAAGGGTCAGATGTCCTGTCCTCTCCAACTCTCACAGGGAGGTTCTTACCTAGTTCATCCGTATCACTCATAGATCATTTGTATAATAGAATTTATGCATATACACTAATTTGATGACTCAGGGACACTGTGGCTATAAAAGCAGGAGGTGAGATATCTTCAAGAAGTTCAAGTCCTATAGTTGCTGATGGAAAGATTCCCTATGATTAAATGCTAACCCAAAGACCTGTGTCTTCCATTTTTGAAGGTAAACATTTGAGGGAAAGCAGCTTAATACAGACCCCATGAGTCACATGGCCTTTCTGAATGGGAAAAGTCTCCAGACTTTACCACGAGAGGCTCTAAGCTCTCCAGCTAGCTTGGAGCGGGCACTACTCCTTCCTTCCACTAGCAAATTTGTTGAATGTTCTCTGAAACAAGCATGTCAGATCCTGGGGATATGAGGATGCAAGAGACAGCACCTACCACCCTGTACCACACCACACCACACCACCCCATACCACACCACACCACACCACCCCATACCACACCACACACCACATGGCCCCATACCACACCATACACCACACCACACCAGACCACACCACCTCATACCATACCACACCACACCACCCCACACCACACCATACCACACCAAACCACACCACCTCATACCATACCATACCATACCAAACCACACCACACACCATACTATACCATACCACACCATACCACATCACACCACATCACCCCATACAACACCACACACACCACACCACATCACACACCATACCACACCATATCACACCACATACCACACCTTATCACAGCACACCATATATACCAACCATGTTACACTAGAGCAGAGGTTCCCCAGTGGTGTGTCACACAAAGGAATTACAGATGTGCATACATACTGTTCCCAAGACACTTGTCTCCTCAACCCTTGAGTGAGTGGTCAGGTAGTGCCTGGGGCAGCTAAAGTCCTTGGGATGGCCAAGCAGCTTTGACCATTTCTTTGAGGTGCTGTTAGATAATTCCATTTCCTAGGTGAGCTATGATATAAAACTTCCTGAGAATCACTGGCCCAGAGCATTGCTTTTTTCAAATTACGTTTCTCTTTTCTCTTCGCCTCTGCATGTTAAACTCTTAGAACCCTCTGTGCAAAGGACATCTCACAGTGAAGCTAAGAACAGAGATAGAAAAGATGCCCTTTTCCCTCAACCTGTGGTAGTTATTGAGAAGGATCCTGGGAACCTGTAAGACTCTGAAAAGCAGAGTTAGACAAACACTGATCGAACCTGCCATGATGGAGGTTGGTGCCAAGTTTTAAAGAGGCCCGGTGGAGTGATTTCTAACGCACAGCATAGGAGGGTGAGGGAAGCCTTCCTGGAGTAGGTGAGCCTCGCATGGGGTCTTACACGCCTAGAAGGAATCAGCCATGTCCAGAAGAGGCATCGGCATTCCAAGCAGAGGGCACAGGGCACAGGAGAACCACATGCATGTATCAACTTGGCAGCCGCACACATAACTTGTATGGACCCATCATGAGGAGAAGCTCGAGAAGCACAAACTTGATGGCCTTTGGGCCCAACCTAACAAGTCGTCATTTTTCCGTGAGGATTATGGGGAGACACGGAAAAAGTTTAAAGAAGAAACTCCTGGTGATGCCAGTGTAGGAAAACCACCAGCGCACATTTGGCTGGTGACGAAGCGACCAGTCACTAGGACACATTATAAGACGTAGAACACCAGAATACCCTCTTGTGCGATCATAGAACACAAGCTGAACGTCTTCAAGCACAGCAGACCCAAGCCCCCAAACCCACCTCAGGATGGTTTCGCTGGTGCAGCAGTTTTCAAAGGGGATCACGTAGCCAACTTCATGGCCAATGTTCACATCCATCTCATCTGCCACGCGCAGGGCGAGCTGCACCGCCGTGGGCTTGTGCACCTGTGTGCACACCACGCCCCCGTGCTGGTAGTGGATGGAGAGGCAGTACTCGGCGCACCACTGAGGAACCTTTCAGGGGAAGAATGAGACAGGATCAGCTTCCTTGGAGAGAACCACCAAAAGACAAGGGTTCATCTTATAAATCTTTCCTCCACCAGTGATATCACCAGTGGGCTGCACTATCTCTCACTCAGTGAAACTCAGAGCAGTCTGTGTTACACACAGAGTCATTCCTATTAAAAAGTTTAAGGGGGACACCTGGGTGGCTCAGTCATTAAGTGTCTGCCTTCGGCTCAAGTCATGATTCCAGCGTCCTAGGATTGAGTCCCGCATCTGGCTCCTTGCTCAGGAGCCTACTTTCCCTCTGCCTGCCTCTCCCCCATCTTGCGCTCTTTCTCTGTGAGAAACAAATAAATAAAATCTTAAAAAAAAAAAAAAAAAAGTTTAAGAGTTAGCAGGGACTGTGAAAGTTGAACTTCCTCCAGATTAAAAAAAAAAGCAGATAAAAATAAAAGCAAAATTAAAAAAATATTTTTAACCTCAGCTGTGTTTCTGAAAAGACTAATTTATTTACAGACCGTTATTTTCTTCCTGGTTACAAGAAAGCGCCATCAAAAATATTGCTTCTGGTTGAGCTGTATGTTAACTAAGTTGAATTTAAGTAAGAACCAAAACTAAATATGGCTTCTGGTATCAACTACTATGTTTTAAGCAATGTAAATATTAAATAGCCTCTCAATGAAACATAGTGACTCCAAATTAAAGCATGCACATTTAAATCCAAAGGATTGTAACAAAATAACTGGATAAGCCTACTTACTTCCCTGGTAACAGAAGCTAAAACACATCGGTATTCATCATCTAAACACAATATAAAATAGGCTCACTGAGCTAGTCAACCAATCCATCCATATTTGGAAAGAGTCAATTCCAAGGCTGCTGTTGAATCATTTATATTAAAAAATCCTTTTACTGAAAATGTACTATAGAGCAATTGGCTTTGTTAAGTTTATTTGTGCAAGAATGAGGGAGTGGAAAGTACTTGTTTCATCTGTATGCTGTAACCCTAGGTTCTGGCAGTGTCAGTAAGCCATGCTCTGTTACATGTGTCTTTAAAATAAATCATCCCAAGAGGGTTTTTAAATAGATCTAAGGTACTTAAAAGTTTTAACATGTTTAATTAGAGATTTGCTATTTAGTAAACCCATCATAGAACTCTTAGATTTTAATCCTCACTGTAATTTGAAGAATAAACACAACCAGAAATCGTAACTCCAAAACATTACTGCTATAAATACTAATCCCTAATGATTAATAGTGCAAATGTAGTTCCTTCATCTTAAGACAGGTGTCAGCCTTGTTAACAGGTTGAAAACTAATCAGCAATTAATTTATTCAGCACCCACTTTGTTCTGTGAAAGATGAAGGTTTAGGGTACTGCACCCAGGAAATGTGGAATCAGGGCACAGCAGGAAACGACAAGGCACTCCAGGGACCAAAGTCCAGACCTCCAGTAGCCTGGCTTGTTACTAGTACATTTTTTATTTGTTTGTTTAGTAATCTCTTCACCCAACGTGGGGCTCGAACTCATGACCCCTTGATCAAAAGTTGCATGCTCTTCTAACTGAGCCAGCCACGTGCCCCAACTACTTTGTTATTTGTAAATCACAAACTCTCTAAGCTTCAGTTTCTTCTCTGTAAAAGGGGTAGAGGGGATAAGTCACCCTTCAAGTCTAAGCTCCTGGGACATTTGCTCCACAAGGCTTACTGCGATCCCACAGGGCACTAGCCAGTGGCCATACATGAATCACCCTTCTTGCAGCTGCTGTTCTGTTCCTGGGGTCCGCCCACCCTGTTAGACTAGGAGCTCTGGGAGATGAGAGACCCATTTCAGTCACCAAATAATCTCAAGCAATTTTACTCAATAAATATTTGATGGATGAACAAATTCCTTATACTTTTCAAAAATATTTTGAGTATTTAATATTAGAGTATACTCTAATACTATATATTATATATATTGTATATATATCTAATAATATACAATATTAGAGTATACAATCCTGTATTTTTTCATATAAAATTTGCTGCCTCCCTCATTTCCTAGCAACTAATTTTTTAATTCCTGCCAAACCCTTCCTTTTTAACCTGATTCCCTTCATATCAGGATCCACTCTCTAGGTGTCTAGCTGAAACTTTAAATATCATTCTTGTGAAAACTATATTAAAACTGTTTGAGGGGCACCTGGGTGGCTCAGGAGGTTAAGCATCTGCCTTTGGCTCAGGTCATGACCCTGGACTCTTGGGATCAAGCCCCGAGTCAGGTTCCCTGCTCAGTGGGGAGTCTGCTTCTCCCCCTCCCTCTGCCTCTCCCCCTGCTTGTGCTTTCTCTCTCCATCTCTATCTCTGCATCTCTCTCAAATGAATAAATAAAAATAAAATGAAATAAAAATAAATGAATTAAATTAAACGATTTGTTTGAATTTTTGTCTCCCCACTAGACTGGGGAGTCCTTACGCTGGATGTGTATGGTTCATAGTTTCCCCAATACGTAACAGAGGACCTGACACATAATGGGGATAATAAATACTTGGGTGGATGGAAGGTTAAGGATATCATAATAATAAAGAAAGAAAAGGGAAAAGCTTGGACTCAGAACTTAGAAGTAATAAAACCAAGGGACATTAACTGCAAAGGCAGCATGGGCAGTCCTCACTAGCAGAGTAAGATGCCTAAGAAGAAACAAAGATTCTACGATTTCTAACTAATAGTAGGGCCACGGTATCACCATCAAGAATAGAAAATTGGAAAATAAAATTAAATGAATGAAGCTAAACAGCAGAAGGTGCTTTTGTGGGAAGTGAGGCGCTAGGAGGGGAGAGAGACGACCTTTGAAAGCCTCTGGCGGTGAGGAAGGTGTCAGGCCGGTCTGTGCAGGGAGCAGGCCCAGGGGCAGCGAGCCTGAGAGCAGCTGACAAGCAGGCAGGAGGGAGGAGGCGGGCAGAGGAGTCACGGGATTTCAGAGCCGGAGGAAATCTCTGGAAGGCACGTTGGCTACACTCTCCATGAGTGCCTTGTCCAAGTCCTACTGCCAGAGGCAGCCCAGCCCGAACCGGTCCAAACCCTCCGGCCGCGCATCCAGCGTGATGCCCGCCACGCGGCAGGTGTCCAGGTGCTTCTGAGCATCCTCCTACGAAGGTGGCAACGGGTGTCTCGAGACTCAGCCGCCAACATTTCTAATCGCACTTTCCAGCCTAACAGCGGTGTGGACACAACACCGTGATGAGCACCGCACCGCTTTACAGACGTAGAGCTGCTGCTGAAATCAGGGCACCCAGTTTGCCTACAGCACCGGAGAATATTCCGCACAGTCTTTGTCCTGCGATCCAGGACGGCTGGCTTTTGAAGTCTGGAATGCTACGGGATTCAAACAATTGCGGGCCACGTTCCCAAGCTACTGATTGGGATTTGGCCTGCATTTCTTTTCTTCTATCTACTCATAGAAACAAATGCTGCACGATTAGATTATTACACCGCATTTATAACAGCATAAATATCATATAGGCCTGGCAGTGCAATAAATGTGATAATCCAGTAGTCCTCATCGGCCCCCTTCCCCAACTGAGCAAATTACTTCACTTACGAGGCAAAAAAATTTACTTCAGAAGTGGGAAGAGCTCTTCTAAATTTTATCTGTTAAAGTAACCGGGGAAAGACTGGCCACGCGCCTGCGGTGCTTAAGGGGGGATGTCTGCTGACACAGCCAATGACGAGCGGAGCACAGGCCGCAGCGCATTCCCGCAGAGAGCCCGCTGAGTGCGGCTCTGGCTGGCCGGGACGCACCGCCCTGCAGAAACAGCTACCCACGGACGGCAGCAGTGAGCGACGCACACGCCACGAGAAAAGAAATACGAACTCATCCATCCCGCTCAGTACAGTTCCTCCGGCTTTATGCACCTCCCGAATCACTCGAAGCCAGCTCAGGCCCATTGTCAAGTGTGATACCCTAACAAACGCAAAGTATCAGCTGGAAAAAGCATGATTCAGCAACTTCTAGAAATGTGGACATTTGGTCATTTCCAGGGACCAGGATTACAGTGTCACAGGGCATGCCCGCATTTTCGGTGCCAAAGATAAACACCGTGGCCTTTTGTGTCCTGATTCTGAGTCTCCTCTGGGAGCAGCTTTTTCTTTGTCCCAATATACCTTAGCCTCTCGCCAAAGAGTTAAGCGCCTTTTTGAGAATTCAATCTGCCCTCCACAGTTTCTCGTAGAAGATGGTCCCCTGCCCCTGGCATCCAGAACGTATTATAAGTTGGTACTACAAGAACCTGGAGAGCTTAAATACCTAATTCGTTTGGCTTTACTCTTCCCAGAGAGATACACTGAATTCTAAGCCATTTTGTGCCTGAAACAACACTTCAGAACTTAGCAATAGGGCACCTGGGTGGCTCAGTAGGTTAAGTATCTGCCTTAGGTTTAGGTCATGATCCCGGGGTCCTGGGATAGAGCCCTGCATTAGGCTCCCTGCTCAGCAGGGAGGCTGCTTCTTCCTCTCCTGCTCCCTCTGCTTGTGCTCTGTGTCAAAAAAAAATAAATAAAATCTTAAAACAAAACAAAACTTAGCGAAAGTTGTACAATCTGGTGACCAAAATAGGAAACAGCTTATTATTTTTTATTTTTCATTGATTCTCAGTAGAATTTACTCCCAGGCCATAAGTTTTTGTTTCTTCAGTTTCCTCAGGGATAGCTTTTTCTTCTGTGCAACCTCCTCTTCTGGTTTAGGGACAGTCCAGTCGTCTTTGGGCAGGATCGCTCAGTGTGGCAGGGAGAGCTCATCTGTGGGTTGACACGACCATGAGCCCTGCATCTCAGGGGGGCTCTGTTTGCCTGAATGCGCTCAACAACCAGAGAACTGACATTTCAACCCTTATGTTCAGCATGACTCTGCATTTTTAAGCACATGCAGTAAAAAATTCAACACTCTTCTGGGGCCCTAACCCTGTGCACAGCCTCACTGTCTGGCCTGGGCGCACCGACCAACTCCCACCTCTGCAAGGACCACCGCTCCTACAAAGTGACGTCCTTCAGAAACCTGGTGGCTTATCAGATCTGCATACCCTTGACGGCCTGGGCAGCTTCATGTGTGTTCTTCAAGTGAAAGCAAAGATTTGAACCTCTTGATTTGCACGATTTCGTAGGGTTTTCTGGGTCAAGCGGACAGTGAACCATTTTCAGAGGTCACCTCGGGCTGCTTAGGGAAGAGCAGAAACTGCTCTTTTGACACAGGAGAAAAATAAACCTACTGACATTTTATCTGGGAGTCTAGGCAACAGACAACCCTGAATTTGTACGTTTGGTCTAGAAACTCTCCCTCCTAGAAATCACAACTGCAAATATTTTTCATTTGGAACTCACCTTACAATTGCTTCAAACTCTTTCGACCCATTTTTTTCTTTTTTTTAAAAAATGATTTATTTATTTGAGAGAGTGAACGAGTGAGCATGAGTGGGGGGCCAGGCGGAAGGAGGGGGAGAAGCGGCTCTTCGCTGAGCAGCGAGTCTGACGGGAGCTCGATCCCAAGACCCTGAGGTCATGACCTGGGCCAAAGGCAGACACTTAACTGACTGAGCCACCCAGGCTGCAGCCCGTGCCGAGGCTCTGGACTCTCACTCTTATTCCAGTGCCAGAATCATGGAATCCAAAGGTTGAAAGGAACTTTCAAGACCCAATTCACTCAAAGGTCTGACTCCCCACAAAAACACCCTGCAAAGTGCCTGTGCCTGAGCACGCTCCTGAGGCCACCCCAGGTGAAGTCCTAGGTCAGGCTACATTACGGAGGAGTGGGGCCCCTTCTGAATTTCATGCCCCACGGCCCTGGCTATCTTAATTTGTATGTATTGACACGAAGTGAATAAGGTAGAATCTAGCAGCAGGAAACATGGTCGGCACTTTACTCAGTTAACAGGGTGCAGATGTTCTAAACCGTACAGCTTCTTACTTTAGGTGCGATCTCAAGTGCAGTGCACTTAGCCACCTCCCTAACCCACTTGTCTCCTAGAAAATTTCCAGACAAAAGCTAGAGAAGGAGAAGCAAATAAAACAGACAGCTCTAAAAATATTTCATTTTCTTTCAGGCTTTTTTTTTTTTTTTTTTTAATAAAGCTGCCCCCCAAAAAGGCCATAGGAAAAGCCTCTATAAATATATGAAAGGTTGTCCTATTTTCCCCAGGGCAGGCGCAAAATGCCAGCTGGACCCAAGAGAGATTAAATTTTTAGGATCCTATGAAATGTCTGTGGTCCTCTTTAGCAGGCTTGGGTCTAAAGATGAACTTTTGTTTGAAAGGCTTGAACTCTGAGGAACAAGACAGTCCTGGAAGCTCTGTAAAAAATAACCAGGTTGTTTCCAGAATTGAGAAAACAACTAACACTCCCAATATTTAAATCAGTTTAGAACTGGCCCATTTTCCCATCATTTGAGGACTATTTTGATTTCTGCCACCCTGTTGATACATACTGACTTCCCAACTAACAGAAAACAAGCATTATTTGTGAAAATGGTTGAGAAGTCAAAGATGACAGGAGAAAGCACTGCCAGTTATAAAATATTATAAATGTATGATAATTCTTGCCCTAAAAGATCACAAGTTCTAAAAGAAAACTCAGGGAACATGTTATTATTATTTTTTTTAACCAAAAGCATGGGTTAGCAATTCTGAAACTACATGATAAGCATGTATTCTAAGACTGAACAAGTCAAGCCACTGTGAATAATGAGTGGCAGGTTTCCCCCAGTTAGAGAAGGGAGTTACACATGGGAATCGGCCACAAAGAATGAACCCTGTGGTGTGGAACTGGAACCAGAGGCATCAGCATGAATTTGTGGTTTTTAAGACACAGACAGAAAAATAAAAACAAACAAACAAACATATATATATATATATATATATATACAGAGAGAAAAAGAGAGAGAGAGAGAAATACATAAGAGAGAGAAACAGAAGGAGCCAGAGACAGAGAAGCAGAGTCGGGAGGCGGCTGGTGGGGGTAGCCGCACCCCTCCCCCCAATATTTACTTCCCTGCTATGTTAGCTGACAAGGCCTGGAAGCAATGACAAGCCAATGGCAATGCCACTTCGTGTCCCCATTTTGGTTTCTAAGTACAATTCTCCACTAAAAGGAACCAGGGCTCCTTGAGAAAAATGGCTGTTTCTAAGACTGGAACAGAGACACAGGTAGAGCCTCTAAGGTCTTACGGGGAAAGAGCAAAGACGAGCTCAGGAACCACGGGACACGTCGGAGGGACACAGAATCATCCTGAACGGGTGCCCACAGGCCACATCAGGGACAATCTGAGCAACAAAACAAATGGGCTTAATAATGGATTATAATCCGTAGAATAAAGAAAGAATGCATGAGCCCACATTGAAATAAATGAACAGGTAAATAACAAAGAGGAAGTTTGGTTTTTCAGAAGAATTCCAAATATTAAATGTAAAAGGAACGTCAGAATTAGGAAAATCACCAGTCTGGTTACCCCCAGCGTAATCATGTCAAAGAATGATCTAAGGATGCTAAAACTAGTAGGCAAATGCATGTTGAGAAGCACACTTTACAGTCTCCAAGTACCTCCCCGTATCTTTTTGTATGTTTTTAAAAGTGAAATACTGATTTTTTTTATTCCATTGTTTAAAAACTCTTGAAAAGATTCAACAGGAGACTTCTACAAAAGTGCTCATCATGGGGCACCCAGGCAGCTCTGTTGGTTAAGCATCCGAGTCTTAATTTCAGCTCGGATCTTGATCTCAGGGTTGTGAGCTTGAGCCTGGCTTTGGGCTCAAGGCTGAGCCTGGAGCCCACTTAAAAAAAAGAAATGACAACCCAAGTGCTCATCACAGCACTGTTGGAATAGCCAAACCCTGGAAGCAACCCAAGGGCCCATCCCCAAGCGAACGGATATATAAACTATATTCACACAATGGGATGCCATCAAAAGGAAAAACAAAGGAAGCCCAGCTGCAAAGCATCAGGCTTATCCATGGTTTCCAGACCACCACCATCAGCATCACCCGTGGGTCTGTAACCCTGGCGAGCCCTCCTCTCCACACCTATTGGATTAAAAACTGAGGCAGGTAGTTGGGGGGCAGCAAGTGGGTTTTGGAAGGCCCCCAGGTGAGCCCCAAGTTAGAGCGTCACTATTATGTCTGACTGTCAGTAACACCTGTGCAAGACAAGCTGGTCTCAGAAGAACACAATATGTTCATTTAATAGTGAAAAACTGACTAACTAAAATAACAGCGTTTTTAACCAAAACACATGGTAAAGCTATAAAGAAAAGCAAGAAATGATTAATACAAGTTACTCTGTGGAGGAAAGAGGGTAGAGCATGGGGAAGGGACACACACAGCCTCTGAGAAAAACAGTGTCTTATTTCTTCAAGTAGGCAGCGGACACCACAGCACCTGCGCGGTCTTCCTGCCACAAATGCGTTAACTGGAATCTAATCCTAAGGAAACGTCAGACAGGGTCAAACCGAGGGATGTCGTACAAACACCTAGCAGTACTCTTCCGAAGTGTCAAGGTCATGAAGGACGAGAAAAAAACAGCAGCTGTTTCAGATGAGAGGTGAGGAAAGAGAAGTGGCAATTACACACAATGTAATTTGGATTGGGTTCTAGACCAGAAAAATACTTGTATTATCAAGGACATTAGTAGGAAAAGTGATCAAATTGAATGTCTGTACATTAGGTAATCAGGAAATGTCAATTCTACATTCCTGACTTTGATAATTACAGTGTGGCTGTGCCCTGTTTTTAGTAAATATTTGAAGTATTTGGAGGCAAAGGGCATTGTATCATTAACTTTTAAAGGGTTCACGATAAACACTGTGCACGTCTGTATGTCTTTGCGTGGAAAGAGAGAACAATAAAGCACATGCAAAATATTAACGTTTAAGAAAGTTGGTTGGGGGGCGCCTGGGTGGCTCAGTGGGTTAAGCCGCTGCCTTCAGCTCAGGTCATGATCTCAGGGTCCTGGGATCGAGTCCCACATCGGGCTCTCTGCTCAGCGGGGAGCCTGCTTCCCTCTCTCTCTCTCTCTGCCTGCCTCTCTACCTACTTGTGATCTCTCTCTGTCAAATAAATAAATAAAATAAAATAAAAGAAAGTTGGTTGGAAAACATGGAAAATCTTTGTCCTACTTTTGCAACTTTTCCTAAGTCTAAATTATTGCAAAGTAACAATTTCAAATAATGTTTTAACTTGCTGTTTGTCCACAGAAAAGAAGGAATGCTATACCCATTCAGTTTTCAACAGTAGCTTCTTGCTGAGAAACCAAAAGCATTAGTTGTAACAGTAACTCACTGCAACAATTACAATTCATAGCAAACACTCCACATGGGCAGCTCTAAGTTAAAGAAAAACCACCTATTGTCCATCTCTCCTCTCTTCAAGCTAGAACAAGTAAGCCTCAGAGGTAACAAACAACTTGAAAAGTGGCAATGCAAAATAGAAAGTATTCTTGTACTGGCAGCTCAGGAAGTTGTGTGATGTAAGACAAATTATCAAATCCCTCTGGGCCAGTTTCATCATCTGAGAAATGAAGGCGTTCTGTCAGAGTATCTTTATGGTCTATTCTAATTCTTACATCCCAAGAATTCATACATGAATTTTGTAATCAAAATACTGCTTGCGTTGGAATTTAAAAGCAAAATATAGATACTACTAATATCAAATCTAGAAGTTCAGGTGTCAGAACAGCCTGGACCATATGTTTTCCTTAACTATCGACCCTCATTCTATCCTCCATACTGGACCCCAAAGTGTAGGACCTTGGGCCAGGATGATATTTGCCCACTCACTTATTTCTTACAGTCTGGAAAATCAAACTTTTCTGTGCTGTTGAATTTCTGTAATTTACCCAGCTTCGCCAAGAAGCACGCATGACCAAACACCTCCACTGTCAGACTGCTGGGCACATAAACATGACAACTAGTCCCCAAATCTGTGGCAGGCAAATAACACCTATCACATCTTTTCAAATGGAATATGAGCCATGAAATAATTTGAATGCGTTTTTATCTACTAGTCTAGAAAAAATGTACTGGTACACTAAACACGATATCCACACGGGTGTAATTAACTGTCATCAGCAGCTAATAAATAAAACCAGGTAATTTAACTGTTGTGCTTGAATTGTTAACACTCTCTTTTGTTTTTTTGGTTTAGATAAGATTATTAAAACGGAACGCTATGCTCCGACATTGGACTGAAGTAAGGAAAAAGTACAATGCCTCACGCAACAAGCAAATGGTGTTTCCCAACAGCTACTCACCTGAGAGCTCTTGCCACACTTAGCATCTCCTGAAACGATCACAATTTGATTCTGAAGCAGATTCTCCATAAAGGAGTATTTTTCTTTCCATATTGGAAGATCTTCCCTCTCTTTTAGAAGTTTGTAATAACGGGATGAATATGGCAATCCGTCGAAAGGGTTGAGTTCCAAATCCTCACAAGCCAAAATCCCCTCCTCATCCCCATCACTGGAATCCAGGGACTCGGGGAAATAGCGTTTCTCTGAGGCGGAGTCCGGGCATTCCAGTTCTGCCTCTTCCATCTTGTCCGAGGGCGAGCTTAAGCAGCCGGCATCCTCCGGGCGCTGTGCTCCGACGGCAGCGTGCCGCGAACTGGGCCGAGAGTCTGCGGTCGCTCGCTGGGACGGCCCGATCCGAGACTTCAGTGCAGAGTCTCAGCCAGCTGGGCTCCCCGCATCGGCACGCGGGCCTCTCTGCTGTGTGACCTACGGTGCCCGCTCATGCTCTTCTGCACGTTCAGTGACAGTCCGTACACCGCCCTACAAACACACAAACAAAAAAAGATCAGGTACCCAAACAAGATGTCCAAAAGCAAAAGTACAGGCGTTCAAAACGAAAGCGTTAACTGGTTTTTTGTGTGTGTTTTCTGCAAACTGGTTACTGCCTGTGCTTTCTGCTTCGTCTTTGAGAAGCCAGGCTAGCTCTTCAGGTGCAATCAGCTGCCGCCTTCTCCTGGCCGGCTTGGGGACGGATGCACACTGCACCTGGTGCTCTAGGCCTGATCTCCAGCACAGGCCCCGACAGTGAGCCGGGGATGTGGTGGCTGTGAGGCTCTAGCAGGTGGTCTCTAGCCCCACTATGAGAGAGACACTGGATTCTGTTACTGGGGGACACCGTGAGGACCCAGTGCATCCTGCCCTAACACTGGTTACAAGACAGTCTATTTTGTTTTAATTAAGAAATCCTCTAGCTTAAAGGAGAGTATTTTTTAAAACTTCATTTAGATTTGCTTATGCCAGTCCACAGTGACAGGTGAGGGAAGTGAATTTATTTATTTATTTCTTCCCTCTGAGGCTATAGCTAGCTTTGAGTTATAAGGTCTTTTTTTTTTTTTTTTTTTTTAAGATTTTATTTATTTGACAGACAGATCACAAGTAGGCAGAGAGGCAGGCAGAGAGAGAGGAGGAAGCAGGCTCTCTGCTGAGCAGAGAGCCTGATGCGGGGCTCGATCCCAGGACCCTGGGATCATGACCCGAGCCAAAGGCAGAGGCTTTAACCCACTAAGCCACCCAGGCACCCCCTGAAAATATTTTAAATGAAGAAAAGAAATTACCCAAGCAAGGGCAAATTTAAAAGAGGTCAGTAACTTATTCCCTACATGTCAGGTAAGTGATCTTTCAATCCTGAGTGATTTTTTAAAATCCAATCAATATTGCTGGAAATAAACCCCTTTTCACATTAGCCAGGTCAAAACTAAAAATACAGAGAAACTCAAGGAAAAAAGAGCAAACCATAATTTGTAACTCATGATATTGTCAAATTACTCTTTTTACAGAACCTCGTTTACCACAACTATTGCTTTAGACGGCTAATGGGCTCCCAGGCTAGCTCCTCACCCAGGTAATAAAAAAGGCTTCTTCGGGATGCCTGGGTGGCTCAGTTAAGTGGCTGCCTTCAGCTCAGGTCATGATCCTAGTGTCCTGGGATTGAGTCTCACATAGGGCTCCTTTCTCGACAGGGAGCCTGCTTCTGCCTCTGCCTGCCTGTGCTTGCGTGCTCTCTCTCTCTCTCTGACAAATAAATAAAATATCAAATAAATAAATAAATAAATAAATAAATAAATAAATAAAAGGCTTCTTCACTATTCAAGCCAGGCTCCAGGGAAACACCGAAACACTCAGGAAACAATGGCTGGGTGCCTCCTCAGGGCTTTGGTTAATAACACACATTAAAGATACTCTTAGGTCAGGACCAAGACTTTACAAACTCACACACAAATAGGCCAAAGGGAGAAATTAATAACCAGAGGGGTGGAAGAAAGGACGTCACAGCTCTTTGTTGTTCCTGCGGATGAGACCAGCTCTACAGAGCAGCTCCAAAGGAACACTCTGGCTTGGGATCACAGAACAAGGTGACTTTAAGACAGTATCTAAGAATCAGAAAATTCCACTGCTTAAGAGAAGTTAACGTTTGGTTTTACATTCAATTTTTCCTTTATTCTGATTAGAATCCCTTCTAGAGGTTCTCATTCTACATGTAAATTAAATTGCTGTTATTATGATCAATGATTGCCCTAGATACTATTTCTGAACCATTTTACCTAAAAAAACACAGTTACTATTTTTACCAAATAAACATCCTTGAAATGTTTCTCTTAGTTTTATGATACTCCCTGAAGGTCAATAATCTTGTAATTAAAGTAAAACCTTATTTATTAAGTATCGACTACTTTGAACCATCAAGAAAGACTTGAGTTTTCTGAGCAGTCATGTTTCCAGAGATGGAAGGGTCACCCGGCCCCCTCACCACACCTACAATGTGCAGCTCCATCACCTACTTCTCTGTTCTGCTGGATTAAAGATGGCCGCCAGTGCTCTGCCACTGCTCCCCTGAGAGGTGGAGTCTACTTCCTCTCCCCTTTGCTGAGCTGGCCCTGTGAATCACTACCATCAAAAGAATGCAGTGAAGTGACGATGAACCACTTCTAAGGCATCCACATGCCTGAAACACTCCCTCTTGAAGCCAGCTGTCATTCTGGGAAACGCCCAAGCCACATGGAGAGGTCACCAGAAAGAGACCTAAGCCGGGCTTCCACTGGCAGAAAGCACACACATGCCACGTGAGGAAGCCACGGAAGATGGTCGTAGCCAGGTCAAGTCTCCAGATGACCACAGGCCCCGCCAATACAACCCCCAGCGAAAGAGCACCCACAGCCACCCTGTCAACCCAGAGAACCGTGAAAGGGAACCCACGGTCATGGCTTTTGGAAGCTACTACGTTCCTGGGTGTTGGTGTTGGCAGCAACAGATAACCAGACCTCTGTCTACTGAAGCAATCTAACTTTCTCTTTGTGACTCAGGATCATCATTTCGTCAGTTTCCCAAACAGAACGATGTCCTCAGACTTCCCAGAAGTGTCCAGGGATCAAAGGCCAGACTGGTCTGAAGCCCCGCATTTCTGCAGGGATTCGATACCCATGCACCCTGTGGTCAGCGTGCTTACCTGGTGGGGCCCTTCTCTGCTTTTCTGACCCACTTTCCTACCCAGCATGTTAGAAACCAGTTAAGCTTGTTTGACAGAAATACTTGTAAAGGTTAAGCCCTCAAAGGGCTCTCTATTGAATTCAGCAAGCGCTATGAAGTTTGTGACGATCTATGTTCACCACTCAGAGGGACTTTCTGTTGCTTGGTAGTTTGAGGCCCAGATTTGGAGGGAGCAGCGGTGGAGTTTTCATGATAGACAATGCCTTTCCGCATTTATTTGGCTACTGGCCTGACCCGTATCAGGATTTTCTTAAAGGTAATTAAATACATACAAGAGATCCAAGGTTGGCCTTTGGCAAACTTAGTAGTACCAGTGAGGGAAAGCAAATACGGTAGGTGACATGCCCCTCAAATCCAAATGTAATAAAAACTGTTCTGTTAGCAGTATCAGTTACATTCCTCTACAAGGATCTGAAAGACTGTTACTTGCTCCTTTTCAAAGCTTTCTTACACATAAATTGTAGACTGCATAATATGTGAAGGACTGCCCTTTGAAGCGAGTCTATCACAACTTTCAAACAAGCATTTATGAAAAACAATACAGATCCAATGTAACACGAAACTACCTCAACAGGAAAGAATCAGAAGTTGATGTAAGGGGAGCTATGTCTCAGTCATTGCAATCCTCGGTTCTGGTGCAGTTACTTCTAGAAACACAGTTCACAGAAAAGGTAAAGTTTGCAAGGAATTAAGTAAACCAAGATCGTGAAATTTGTCCTGAGAAACTCTGGATTAGGTTTCGCTGTTCAATGTTCCTCTTCTGCATTTTTCTCCATGTTGTTTACTAAAAATACATTCTTCACACCTATCAAGTTCTCAAATGTACGACGTGAGGACTCTGCGGAGATGGAGGGGCCTGTGTGGTCTCCTGCGGTGTCACGGCTTTGATGCCATCTTCGTGAGGGCTCCCACCTGCGTGTGCTGTCCACCTCGCTCCTGAACTTGGTCTCCTGTGTTCTACTACTAACTCATCACGTCCAAACTGGCTATATAACAGGCACTTCAAACTGAGCATGTCCTAAACTGACCCCCTGATATTTACCCTGAAGCCACAAACCTGGTCCTCCCACGTCAATGACTTCCTTCCTTTCAATTGCTCAGACCAAAAAAATTGAAATTATTCTTGATTTTTTTTTCTTGCCCTCAAATCCCACATCTGATCCTTCAATGGTAGTAGGCAGAATAACAGCCTACAGAGACCTGCATGTCTTCATCCCCGGAACCTGGGAATGTGTACTTTGAAGGCCAAAAGGGCCTAAAAGGTCACCAAGTTAAAGCCCTCCGGCTAGGGAGACTATCCTGGTGAGTCCAACCTAATCTTAAGAGCCCTGAAATCAGACAACCATTCCCAGTTACAGTCACAGGGATGCAGTGCTGTTGGCTTTGAAGGTGGAGGAAGGGCTGTGAGCCAAGGAATGATGTGGGTGGCCTCTAAAAGCTGAAAAGACAAGGAAATGGATTCTCTCCTCGAGTCTCTGGAAAGGAACACAGGCCTGCCAATCTTCGATCTTAACCCAGTGGGGATCTGGACGGACTTCTACCCTACACAACTGTAAGAAAAAATAACCACTCACTCTGCGGTGATTTATTACAGGAGCAACAGAAAACGAATTGATGATGTCAACTCTACTTTCAAAATACACTCAGCACCACTGGGAGCAGCTGGTCCCCTGGGTCATGGCAGCAGCCTCCTGCCTGGCCTTCTGATTTCCTCTTAGCCATAGTCTCTTCTCAACCCGGTCGCAAGGACCCTGTCAGTCAGCTTGTGTGTCCCCTGCTCCCAAGTCTCCACTGGTCCTCATCTCACCTCACTCCAGGGAAAACCCCAAACACTTAACAGGATCAGCAAGCTCGGAGGCTCTGGACCTGGCGCGGCTCTGGCCTCATCTCCAACCGCTCCCTTGCTCCTCACACTTCTAGCCGCCTGGTCCCCGGGGTGTTCCTTGGACACCCCAGCAGGGGACTTCACGCCTGCTCCTCTGTCTGAAATGTCCTTGCCTCAGGTGTCCCAATGGCTAGCTCCCTTTCCTCCAAAAGGCTTTTATCAAATGTCAGTCGGGGTGGCTGACATCTGCCTTAGCCTCTGCCTTCAGCTCAGGCCATGATCCCAGGGTCCTGGGATCGAGCCCCACATCAGGCTCCCTGCTCCGCCGAAGCCTGCTTCTCCGTCTCTCACTCCCCCTGCTTGTGTTCCCTCTCTCGCTGTGTCTCTCTCTGTCAAATAAAAAAAAATAAAATCTTAAAAAAAAAAAAAGTCAACCCAGTGAGGGCTTATCGCCACCCTGTCTACACTTTGACCCACACCCCCCACAACCCAGACCCACTTCCTAGCCTCTTTTCCTGCTTTGTTCTTTCCCCTTGACACTCACCACGGGCCGACAAAGTATATATTTTACCTCTTGACCTTGCTTCTGGCTGGTGTCCTCCACCAGAAGGCGAGCACCATGAGGCAGGGATTTGTGTCTCTTCTGCTCACTGCTGTCTACAACAGAGCCTGGCCCCTACTCCGCATTCAGGAAATCTCTGTTGAGTGGATGATGCTGGCAGTTCAGAGAGATTTTTACTCAACTTTTCCAAGTGTGCCTTACACTGTGTCAGTGTCGAGGTTTTCTCAAACTCCTTAGGACTCAGTTCTTCTCCTTTCCCTGGTCTTTTACTTCATACCAAGATGCTTGTGATGACCTACTGTCACTATGCTTTGGGATTTCTGTGACTCTGTGTCCCCTTTCATTCCCAAAGGCTCTGGCCTGAACTTCTGGGGAATTCCCAGATTCCCAAACTGAAATATTTGTACAGGTTCTTGGTTGGCCTTGAAGAAGACACCCAAGCCACAGTTCACCCTGTCTTTCAGCAGAGTTACAGGGCAGAAACCACAAGAGCTTCCCTGAGATCTGTTGGGAGGCACGGACCACGCTTGCCCCGGGCGGCCGACCTTCCATAACTGATAGAGACAAAGCAATGTCCTTTCATACCAGGGAACCACTCAACTACCTGTCTTACCTATTAACCTCGCCTCACGGTTTTGGTCTCTGCTTAGACTGTTAATGGAGCGATTCCCTCTTTGGTATGTGCCACAGTCTGAGCCCGAATATCGTGGGTGCTTAATCAGTAATTAGAGGCTGCAGAGCTAATGACTGAATCACTTTCTGTTCTTTGGGGATTTTCCACTTTTAAGACTAACATCTTCATGCCTACACTGCTGGTCTTCCGTTTACTTACTCAGCCAGGACCGGGGCGCCCACTAAGTAGCTACCCTGCGAACGGGCCAGTGCCACAGAGCGAGCAGCCAGGTCTGGGTCCTGTCTTCCCAGAGCGTACTGTCCAGCGAGGCCAAACTTGGGAGGGGGGTGTTGTGGGACAGAGACCGTCTATGACACGCGGACTTAGTCTCATGGTCAACTAACTAGAAGAAGGAAGAGGTGGCTGGTACGTGAAAGGTTCTGGTACAGACGAACTCGCAGAGTGGACAGGGCCAGCTCACCAAAGACGGTATGCAAAAGAGACCGTGTTTTATTGTAAATGCCATGGGTCTAACGTGCCCGGTCATTTTCTGACCAAAATTCTTATTTTTTTTTACTTTTTCGCTTCTTTTTACAATTCTCCTATTAGATTTGATATGTTATGGGATTTTTTAATACTAGAACTTATAATGTGCTTTAAGTCCTTAGTGAGACAAGTTTGAGGAGAGCTGGTAACACTTCAAGGCCAACGGCAGGATGAAGCGTAGTGGGGGCCGGAGCCGGCTCACCGAGCTGGGCAAAAAATCATTTTCATGTACAAAAATTCTTAAGACTTATGAAAACTAAACAACATTTCTTGACTTGAGTGTTTTCAATCATTTTCTGATAGGTCTGTGAAAACAGTCTGTTCTGGGATCGGATTCGCAGCCCCACCCTTTTTACCTCCACTCTTTAGGGAAAGGGTTCTGGGAGAAAAGGGAACACACACACACACACACACACACGCACACACAATCTTGCCTTAAAAAAAAAAAAAAAATTCTTTTTATATGACACCCAAAACTGGGTTGACATTGTTTCACCAAATAATTTTTTTCTTGAAGAATCAGTGGTAATTTGTATTGAAACTTCACAAATATTTTAGTATCTATTTAATGTCTCCTCATATTCTGCATGGCAGTAAATTATTTAATATTAAATATTTATACACAGGTTCAAACAGAATTAGTAATCTAAAAAAGAAAAAAGAAACTCCAAGGATGAGTCTTCTGTAAATACTAATATTAAAAAGTTGTACTTTTGTCATCTGTATCCCCAAACTCAGTTATTCCCGTGTCACAGATTTTCCAATCTCCCAGGAGAAACGCTACCCTCGATAAAGTGAACTCTGATCTCTACTATGACAGTGTAAGTCCTGAAAAATAAAAAATATTAATTCTGGCCATTTATGGGAGCAGCTTAGAAAAAGGAGACATCTGTCTACGTGGAGTTTTTGGAACCAAACTGTGGGACTAATGCAAACACTTGCTACATGCACTCAACACATTTATTCAGATTTTCACTTTGTCCTCTCGCTCTACGTTCACCACACGCTTCCTAAAGTCAAGATACATTTCTGAGCCATCTTTACAACTTCTACAAAGTGAGATACAGGGTTTTTCACAGACCATGTGACCAATAAATATTTTCTCAACTAATAAACAATATCCCTGTAACCCATAATTATAATGTTTAGAACAGAGGTTAATGAGGCATTACAAGTGAATAATAATGGTCTTCAGGATAAAGGGCTATTATTTTTTAGAGAACAGGATCACTGGTCCAACATTCCATGCCAATTCCATTCAAAATGCTTTTTTGTGGCAACATAAAGAGCTTGCACCGAATGTAAATCAACTCATTGCTTCCTTCATTGAAGAAGTCTTGCTATTAAAAATGTCAGCTCAGTTTAACAGTATGATTAGAGCCACAGTCTACATCCTGGCACAAGCTCCTTATCTCACTGCCAACCAGTAACAGTGTGTGGACTGGAACTGGTCTGCAGATCGCAATTCGAGAAGCATGGTTCTTACTGCTACTAAAGTTGAACTGGTAACAATAATGGTAATGATGGTAATTCCGCCAATTAGCCTTTATAGAGTGGGCTTCCTGGGTGCCAGATGCTCTACGGCTTTAAATGCTTCGTATGGATTATTTCATTTAAACTCTTAAAGACCCCATGAGGGTTTACTTTATTATTTCCATTTTTCAAGTGAGGAAATTTAAGCCTTTGGAGGTTTAGTTAATTCATCCAGCTTCTAATAGCTCGTCTGTGGGAGAGCAGGTGCTTGAAGTCAAGCAGCCTGATCTCAGCCTAACCCCAGTTAAGTGTACAGCGTATGCCTAACCACACTGTGCCACACCGCTTCCCGGCTGCATCAACGAACCCGGGCTCACGGTGAGACACTGTGGGCTGAAGGAATACCTGAGGTTATAGGAGAGGTCAGGCAGGGGTGGTCTGGAAGAAATACCATTAAACAGAACAGAGCAGCTCTCTTATGAAAAGAAAGACATTTGAGATTTTCTGAAAAACATGGTTGTAATCACCCACGTGGCCTTACAGTCAAATATTTAATATGTAAACTTTATCTCCCAGGCATGTGATACTCTAACTTAAACAATGGGCTTATCATTACTAGGACTTTGGGATGGTTAGCCTGTAGTCTGCTTTAAATGGGCTGAGAGCTCCCCAAAGTACATCTTCCAAGATCTACTTAAAATCTTTCTTGAACAAGATAAAAGTTCAGAATTCATTTTAAAAGACTCTTATGTCCAGACTTCTAACCAGTAGACTTGTTTTGATTTTAATCAAATTACATCAGGTGGCTTTTTAAAGACACTCAAATTTTAAAAATGATTCACTTTTAACTCAATAATTATCTGTTCATACCAAATATGGCTGGAATAACCAATCATGAATAATTAATTTAAGAATTCTACATTCCACTGGTAATTGACATTTCTGTAGACTTATATACGGGAAGATCACCCAAACTCAATCAATACTTACATATCATAATAACCTATCACTGCCCACATATATATTTGTAAATCAAGCTTTTTATTAGAATGTCATTCAGTGCCTTTCAATATTGTTTTGTTTGGTTTTACCAGAGAATATTCTAAAAACTAGTATTTGAGTAAAAGCAAAGTTAATACAATTTGCTAAAATATTAACTTGGCTTATTTACGTGCTCCATTTAGATAATTTAAGCAACAGTTAAGATCCAGCAAAAACTTAACTCTAAAGAGATTATTGCAAGTCTTCCTAGAAAAATAATATAGTTATTTTACCTCCAACATTTACAAAGTGAACTTTTGCCCACCTTTTTGTAAAGACAGCATTTGTTTCAGGTATCGTCATAAACCCCAAAGCTACATTTTACTTGAATTATTGTTCCAAATGGGGGTGGTGGGAAACCACAGATATCAGGAAATTTTCTTTCTTGTTAAGAAAGTAATGGGTAGTCATTTTGCAGTCACTTTAATAACACAGAAACAGATTGATAAACTAAGTTGTACATTCCACAGCAAGTGGAAGAAAATATAATTTCAGGAACGCCAATGCATGAACCCTCAAGAGCAGGGAATCCACTTTATTAATCTTTCCAGATTTTGAGCTTTCTTTGGCCACTCCTCCTCAGTCTCCTTGGGTTCTCCCACCACACCCACCTCCTCATGCCCAGTAACTGCGCCCCCGGGGTCCGAACCCGGACGCTCTTCTCATTCCACTCAATCTCCCTGGAGAGATTTATTCACTCACATTTCGCCTCAGTTTCCGAATGCTTCATCTAAACTTCCCCCTTCATCTCAGACTTCTTTCTTTAGTTCCTACCCCACATGTCCCAACTCCTACTTAAGTGAAATCCCAACTTAGATGACAGGCACTTCAAACGAACTGAACTCATCACGGATGCATTTCTCACACTCCCTAAGAAGAACAAGACTTCTTTCCTTTTCTCGTGTTCTGGATTTTGAGAACAGAACACTTTCCCCATCACCTGGACACCATCCCTGGCTTCTCCCTCTTCTTCACCCTCTACAGCACCAACACCTGCTGCTTGGATCCTCTGAGGGCCCCCTCCACCCTGTTCCCCACCCTCCCAACCACCACACTTATTTTATCATTTCTTGATGGAATTACTACAAAATCTCGGATTTGGTTTTTCTGCCTCTAGTTTTGGCTCTCCACCAGTCCGTCATTCACAGGCTGCCAGCGATCCCTTTCAAATGGAGAACCGATCACGTCACTGACCCAAATCCTTCTCATTACCTTCAAGATACAAATCTCACTCCTTTGGTCCTTTCTGATTTAATGCATATCTGCCTCCCAGCTTCACTTCCTTCTATGCTCTTCTATTAAGTGGCCTCTGCTCCTGCCACAGTGGACTCCTACTCAGAGTTGTTCTCTCGTGCCCCTGTGCCTTTGCCTGGGAAGACCTCACACATAATCCATCTGGTCATCTCCTATTCCCTTGTGGAGAGCAACCCCCGAGAAGTACCTGGCATATTATGGATGCTCAGTAAGTTTGCTGTATGCCTGCAGTAACTAGCACCTCCATTTAAGAAGTTCTCTACAATATGCAAGGTATTTTCACTCCTATCTATAAATCACATGTCATGGATTTTGATTTTCACAACTTGACTGTTAGACAATCCCTGCAGATCTTGTTATTACCAGTTTCCAATGAGGAAATAATAGCTCCTGACTTTCCAAAGTGGCATAGCTAGAAATTAATGTGATCACCCCTGACTAAAAGCTTGTCTTGTGTTATTATTCTACTTAAATTATCAGGTAGATACTGAAAACCCACCATGAGCTAAAAGGAGTACTGGACTTAGTTCCTAAAATAGTTAATCTAATTAGAGGCACAGACCCATGCACATAAAATGGCAGAAAACTACAGGAGAGTAGAGTTGGGGCTAGGTGCCAAACTGGGTAGTATCCCCAGTAGGAGAGAGCAGTGCATTTTGTGGGCATTGACCAAATCCTGGAAGACTTTGCAGATGCGGGGGCAGCAACATGGTCCTGCAGCCCAATTATACTAAGAATGAGTACAATGTTGAAAGAGCATTCCTGGAGTCCAACAATTTGAATGCAGACCATTACAGATCTGGAGGCCACACAAGAAACAAGGCAAAAATGGACATTCGTTTTCTACCTTGACTGAACTCCTTGTAAGTTTCAGAAAGTACTGGTGAAAAAGAGAGAAAAAAGTACCCTCACTCCAGCAAAACAAAAAGCAAACAAAAATCCAGTAACAGAAACAAAAACTTCCTCTGACTTAGGATAGTAAGTCTAGGAAACACACAGTCATTTGTTTCTCTTTCTTTCTTTCTTTCTTTTTAAATCATCCTACTCGCATTAAATAATATTAACTTTCTACTGCAATTATTTTTATTTTGAAACCTGATGTGGCTAAGAGACTTAAGTAAGAAAAAGAAAGGCTAGGTCTGTTCCTTCACTGCTACCTTATTCCCTGGTCAGAGTGGTTCGGTTTACTACTCTAGTTAAGCACCAGCAAAGTAAATAATGTAATAATTCTACCCAGTCTGATGAACTTAGAGACCTTTTTAAAAATCCGGACTTTATCATTTTTACCAACCACCCGTAACCGCCTAAATATGCCAATGAAAATAAAAAGAAAACACATGGTGGGAAATCCCCCAAAGGAGCAACCAATACCTTTGACATTCATCTCAACCCCTACCCCATGAGCAACATTCTGTCCTCAGGATAGCTCCTCCAGTAAGAAAGCATATCCCTTTATCTCAAGCACTTTCTCGAACACTCTTCTCCGTCAACAGACAAGCACAAATACACGGTACCAGCTGCTTGAGGGAGAAGAGAAACTGAATGTTGTCCTTAAACATGTTAGTACCTTCCCCCACTTCCACCCCTCAACCAGTCATTTCTTCCATAAACACACTATCCCCGAAAATCCAATATTGCTTTCCACAGTTGCCAGTTACCTATTACCTGAAATATTTCAATGCCAGACTTCCTCAATGTCAAGTTTATTGCTACTGATAAAACCATTCTTCTACACTGCTAAGTTTAAAATACCAACATATACCTCCACTTTTCAACCTTAAAATCTGCATGCAACAACCAAATTCTTGAGTCCTTTTAACTTCAGCGTGGAGACTGGAGAGAGACAACATTGTTCCCTTGTTCTTTTTTAAATACAAATGCTGAATCCTTTACTGTTTGAGAAAATAAAACCCTATCTCTTTTACATGTTAATAAAGACCAGGTTTTTATCACTAACTTGTCACTTTGATTATGGCATCACTAATGAGCACCATTATGTTTCTTGGATGAAAAGACCAACTCACAATTTTGCTAAAGGTACGGAAAACTCGAGTCTGAAAACACTGTTCTACAGAAGTGCTGTTGATCTTAGATGCTGTTTGTCTAAAAAGGTACCCCCTGCCCTAAGTTTCAGGAACAGGTAATTAAGGTGCCGTGAAGTGTTTACTTTCTAAATTTGTTGTTGCTTCAATATTTTAGCTGATGAATTATGAGTTCAGTATATATCACACTGCTTGTCAATATCCACACATAAACCTTCTCGCTTTGACAAGTAATCTGAAAAGGCCCTCTACAGTCCAGGAGGGGAAGCCCAGTTCGGTGGAACATAATAAATGTCCGTTTCCATCACAGAATATATGCGTCTCAGGTTCAATTAACCTCTGAACGATTCTCTTTATACGAGGAAAGTAATTTTCCTTGGTGTCCTTGTCATCTATGGAGTGGAAATCTCTCTAGTGGCGAAGAATGAGTAATCGCTTACATGACCCAAAAAGGGCTCTTCTCATCATTTCCCTCAAGTGCTGTCTAGAGCAGCGGGAGGAACTAACTGATGGAGGGGCCATCATCTCCAGACATGAGCACCAAATCTGTCCTGCACTTCCCACCCGCCTACTCTTTTCCTCCTCAATCCTTTCCTTCTCTCTCCTCCATGTTTCTTTCCTCCTTAAGGCTCGTGTTTCTTAAGCTAGATCTCTCTCCCGGTGGTTTGCATTTTTACAACCCACCAGGCTCAATCTCTTGCGATCCTCAAAGCTTCCTTAAAGCATGACCGGCACGTATTTCAACAGCCAATTATTATGATGGGATTGTATGGGCTAATGTTACAGTTTAGCAGCCCTACAAAGTTTTGGTACAAAATACGTGGGCTGACTCCACAGCTGAACCGAAAACGGGGAGGATGGAAATAAACGAAACACACACACACACACACACACACTCCAACCGGAAAGATCCAACCCAGGCCCACTGCCTGAAATGTGATACTCGGGATGACAGTGCAATGTGGGGCAACGGAATGCTCCCGGGTTTCAGGATTCAGGAGACGCATTTGGCCCACTGCTGCCGACAGAAGAGGCTTTCTTTTGCTTTCTGAGCCTCCCATAAACGCCGCCCGAGCGACCACCCTCCCGGGGCCTGGCCGACGCCCTGGCTGCCGAGGGATCGCCCTGCTGGGAGGGCTGGGGTGCGAAGGGTCGCTCCCGCCGCCGACACGCGGACTCCGGGAGGTAGTGGCGGGGAGGCGGCCTCTGCTGGGGCCGTTTCGGGGGTCGGGGCGGGGTCGCCCTCGGCCAACGCGCGGGCAGCGGGGCTCCCCAAGGCGGCGGGGGCGCGCCGAGCCCGGGCGACCGCAACAGGTGCGCCGCGGCCGCCCACCCGCCCCTCCCGCGGCCCGGCCGGCCTTTACCTGCAGCGGCGGCTCCCGAGTCCGGGGCGGGAGGCCCGGGCCCGACCGCCCTTCCCCGCCCGGCAGGCCGAGCTCGCCGGACGCACGGACTGGCGGACCGACGGACGCCTCGGGACGGCGACGGAGGGGGGCCCGTGCCCCCGCCCCAAAGGCCCGGGCTCAGGCCCCCGCCGGGGGCGCGAGGGCTGCCGGGGAGGCCGCGACCGCCCGACCGGGCCTCAGGGACAGAGTCTTCAGCCGACGACCCGGCCACCACCCTCGTTCCCAGTCCCCGGCGACGCGCGGGCCCTCACGCTCGCCCGCGTTTCCTCGCGGCTTTTGGTCCCTCCCTCTCGCCGTCCTTCTGGCCCCTCCTCCTCGCCCTCCGGGTTGTCAAGGCAACCCGAGCGACGCCTGCCTCGGACGAGAGGCGTTAGGAGGGGCGGCGGCGGCGCCAGGAGGGGCGGCGGCGGCGCCGGGGGTTCGGCCCTTGGGGGCCCGGGAGCAGCTGACCATGGAGCCCCAGAGTAAGGGGGTCGGGCCGGGCGGGCCGGAACCTCCCGGGAGCAGGGGGGCGCCCCGCGCGCGGTCCGCGGGCTGTAACGCTTCTGACGCGGAAGCACGGTTCTCCCGCTCGCTCTCCTCTCTCCCGGAGCGGGGAGACGGGCCCAAAGCTGCCCGGCGCGTCCGGCGGGGTCCGGGCGCCGAGGGGGTCCGCGGGGAGCCGGAGGGACGCGGGAGCTCGGGACTGTGTCCCCGAGGCGCCAGCGCCCCCGCCGTGCGCTTTCCTGAAATGACCCGCGGGCAAATCCGTGCGCTTGTTCCGACCCTCGTCGTCGCTGTAGCTTGGCTCATTCATTGTCCAGAGCCGCCCCGCTTCCACGACGTCAGCCGCTGGACCAGCCACGAGGCTGGGGCTCGAATGTCTGAGCGAGACCCCGTCCAGTCCCCACTCCGCAGTGTGATTTAAGGCAGAAAACAACAACAAACCAGAAAACAAAACCGCTCTGTCCCGGGCGCGTTTGGTTCATTGCTAGAGGCTGTACGAGCAAAGACACTCCAAATATGAATATAGATCGATCGATCGATCTGTAATGTTCCTGTTTCCCACATTGTTTGGCAAAACGTGGGCCATCTGGAGTTGAGAGCGAATATGCGCTCTAACTTAACTGGGTCCCCCGGCTCCCAAAGCTCTCTAGGCCTGTAGGGCCCTGTCCAAGTTTTCCAATACCGTCTTATTGCTCCTTTTGTTCTCAAAATGATAAGAGTGTTGTCTGTAAAGACTTAGAAGATCTTAAGCTGATGCAGTTTAACTCTCAAAACCAAGTCGGCTTTTCTTGGACAATTTGAGAAATGGAAGTACTCAGATCCAATCCATTCTCTGGGGAAAATGCTGGCATTTTAAAGGGTCGTTAGTTTTGGGCAAGAAGGCTTTATAAAGGCTTTTTTCCTTCCTTTTAACTCATTTGCTGATGAGAACCTTACAAGTTGTGAGTTATAGTTGCTTGAGTTGAATGTATACACTATCCTGCTGTTTGCATTATAACTCGATATTATTACAGCCTTCTTAGTGCAGTGGATAGCGCGTCAGTCTCATAACTCTTTGTATTCTACATCTTATCCAATTTGTTGAAAGAAACTATAACTTACGACAGTCTCCTGTCAAACTGATGCCAGACTGTGTATGTTTTCTGTTAATGGAAGAAAGAGGTGAAATATCTTGCAGAAACAGCAACTTTATTCCTTCAGATTGTTATTGTTTAAATGTGTTAAGTATAGATTTTGACTAATTCTGTGCTCGCTGTCTTTATCCACTCACCCATTCATAGTATCTGTTGTGTTCCAGACACTGTTCTAGAGATGGGGGTGGCACAATGAATAGGATAGTGTTAGTTTGGGCCATCCCAGGAAAACCCTGCAGAGACTTGCCCAAGAACAACCCACACCTCTCTCAGGTCTGAGATTGGGAGGGAGGAGACAGAAGTCTTCCAGGAGGAAGTAAGAGGAGGCCTGCAGAATGACCTTGATTTCGGCTCAGTCATCATCTCAGGGTTCTGAAATCGAGACCCAGGATGGGCTCCACACTGGGCATGGAGTCTGCTTGAGATTTTCTCTCTCCCTCTGCTCCTCCCGTCCCTGCTCCCTCTTAAAAAAAAAAAAAAGAAAAGAAAAGAAAAAAGTATCATGCATAGGAATTACATGTTTATATCCCATCGCATTGGGTTTTGAAGTGGAAAATTTTTGTTAATTCATGCCTGGGAGACAACTCCACATAGTCTTAAATGCTTTTATCAATTTAATCTCAAGTGATCCAAACAATCACCAGTTATCTTAGGAATTTTTTTAAAAGATTTTATTATGAAGAAATCTCTACGTCTAATGTGGGGCTTGAGCTCACAACCCCAAGATTAAGAGTCTCATGGTCTACCAACTGAGCCAGCCAGATGCCCCCGGAAATTCTTTCACAGTCTAATGAGCACTATTTTGGATAAATATTTACTAAATCATTCACTGTTAGTAAATATTTAGAGGATACCATTAAGTGATTTTTAAGGTCCCTTTTAACTTCAAAATTCATATCCAACCTTCAAAATTCAGATTTTACCTGAAACCGACGTTATTTCATTCTCTCAAAAATACTGACGAACACTAGATATGATATTAACAAGAATTATAATTATCTATAACTAGTGTTATCATTATATTATTAATGGTATATTGTGATACCAATATTTTCTAACACATTGTAAGCCTGGTGTTTACCTTTTGTTAGTGACGGGTTTCAAAGAACATTTTACAACTGTAGTTGAACATATCCTCAGTGAATTGATTGGAAGGAAGAATCCTTCTTAATTGCTTTAAGGATTAGACATATACCCAAGGAAAACACCAAGGAACCTCTAGAATCAGTCTTATCCATTCTGTTTCCACACACTTAGGTTTCCATTACTTTTAGGAATGACCTTTATAAATGGAGTCATTAAAATCCAATAAACATAAACCTTCAGACCTCACAGCAGGCTCATACTCTGGCTATAGGCAGAGAACAGGGCTACCACTATTTTACAGAATAATAATAAATCAATGAGCCAAGAAATGACTCCCCAGGGAAAGGGCAAATTAAGTAAGTTCACAACCTTGGGCTGTTCAGAGTGGTTTTGGCTTTAATTATTTTCTTTCTAAACTAACTATACTATTGGAAAGATAACATACAAAACAACATGGAAAATATACATCAAAAAATTGTTTGGTTTTTGTTTTTAGAAAATATTTAAGTTCAACAGTTCTGTCTCTTCCATAATTTCTTAGTGAATGACAATGCCAAGGGGTAACTTTGGGGGCCATTACCCTCTCTCTCATGATCTTTCCCTAGCTCACCAAATCACCCTAAGCAAACACACAATCTGGGTGTAAAAACTATGAATCAAATGCAACACCAAAGTAAGCCCCAGCTCCCACTTAGAACTCTATTGCTGCTTATTCTCTCTATAAAAAATCTAGGTCTAGTTTAGACCAGGCAGCCATTGGCTGCGCCACCCCCCCGGCCCCGCACAGCTTAGAAAGGAATACCAAATGGGGATCCAAGTTATTCCAATGACTCAGAGAGTGAGGCATTCGCTTAAAGGACTGAAGCCTTTCTCCAAACCTGTTTTTCTACTGGTTTTCCCATCTTCGTTAGGATTCTACCATCTCCCCGGTTATTCCAGCTGGAAATCAGAGTCATCCTTCCCTCCTCTCCTCCACTCCCTCCCGCTTGTCTTACCCCACCCACCAGCACGCCTGTGTATTCCACCCTCCAAATACTGTCATCACTGGGACTCCAAGCCACCATCTTGTTTAAGCCATGGTTGGAGGCTCTACTGATTTCTGCAGTTCGTGTCCCCTGCCACATCTGTTTTCCACCTGGAAGCCAGAGTGACCTTTTCACAATAACATATTACATCATGTTCCTCCTCTGCCAAAGGCCCTTCGAGTTCTCATAATGGTCTAGTTGCCTCTTCAAACTTACCAGGTGTGTGATCTTAGATAATTACGCTTCAAATGATGGTCTTTTTTTTTTTTTTTTCCTTAAGATTTATTTATTTATTTGAGACAGACTGACAGAGCACAAGCAGAGGGAGAGGGAGACTTCCCGCTGAACGGAGAGCCTGACATGGGGCTCCATTCCAGGACCCTGGGATCATGACCTGAGCTAAAGGCAGACACTTAACTGATGGAGCCACCCAGACACCCCAAGTGTATGGGTCTTTTAGTCCCTTAAGTATATTAAACTCCTTTAAGGACAGTGAGTCTTTGCGCCAGCTTTTTCCCTCCTGTTCGGGCAGATCTGACTCAATACCCTCTGGTCTTAGTTTAAAGGTTCCCCGCCATTGAGTCCTACACTTAGACTCTAAAGTAGGTTGTGCCCTCCTTCCTCACGTCATTCAGATCTTTGCATTTTTCTCTTAGCAGTGATGACAATTCGCACTTCCTTTGTTAATTAAAAAAAAATCTATTTTCGCCACCAGATGGTAGTGTTGTAGAAAAGGGCCTGTCTGCCCTTTTGGCCCTAGAGCCTGACCGATGGGAGAGACGTAAGCCCCAAACAATCATTGACTGAATGGATGGTACTGCCTCATCTCATGTTATTTCTTTGAGAATGGGGCATCCTTAAAATCAGAAGCCATTTTGTCCTACAACAGGAAGGGCTGCGTACTGGTGAAATCTCAAGTGCCTCTTGTGGAGTGTGCTTCAGGTCAAGTTCATTGAACTCAGGTGCTTACACCTGTTAGCTAGATTACAAACACGGCATTGCTTTTTAGTAGGCTTAATGAGATGTTTTATCCATTTTATCCAAAACAATTAAGGAGGGGCACCTGGGTGGCTCAGTTGTTAAGCATCTGCCTTTGGCTCAGGTCATGATCCCGTGGTCCTGGGATCATGTCCTGCATGGCTCCCTGCACAGTGGGGAGCTTGCTTCTCCCTCTACTCCTCCCCCCTACTTGTGATCTCTCTCCCTCTTGCTCTCTCTCTCTCTCCCTCTGATAAATAAATAAAATCTTTTTTTAAAAAATGAGTAGGCAAGTAATCTTATTTTTGAGACCAAAGGCTCACTAGATCATAGCTCCAACAAAATCTTTGCACTACCGTGGAATACTCAGCTTTAGTAACCCGATAGACCGGTAGGAATTTAAGAGTAATTATGTAAGCCCAGGAATGTTTTAAAAATATCTGCAGTTTTTTTCTCAAGTAGTCTTAGCCCCTAAAGAATATTAATTCTAATAATTATAATTGAAATATTATCATTAAGAAATAAATGCTTATATAAGTCAAGTTCAAAACTTTAAAAAAAATTTCAAAGCAACATCGTTTAAATAGATAGTTTCAACTCCCCATCAAAATACGAAAATTCATTGCGCTCCTGACCTCCGGATGCTCCGCCAGCCCCAGAAAGGGGCAAAACGCCTGGACGATTGCAGCTGTGTCTCACCAGAAGCTCACATTCACCTCAGCGTTATTCCTAGACCAAGTCCATTCCTGGTAACTTGGATTTTACCTCTGGACGGGAAAAGGAAGCACTGTTAAGACATGCTTCCCTGGGAGGACCTGCCCAACCACCCCGGGAGCTGAGCTAGCCAATCAGACGGAAGGAAGGGTTTGGGCACACCAGCAGCATCCAAGAATGCCTGAATGACTCAGTAAGGTCAGAAGGTGGTGTGAACGCCTCAACAAGTAAACAACTCACAACGCAAGAAATGTTCTTGCATTTCTGTGCTCACAGGGCTGGCTGGCAAGCCAGGGCCAGAGATGCTTATCCGTGGGGTTCTCCAGTCTGTGGTCTGGGGGCATTTTTCCCCTGCGAGGCAGAAGGAAGGGAGGAGGCATTCCTTTCTCTAAGACCCCAGGTGCCAGTTCCTTCTGCTGTGTGCTTCCTCCTTCCAGGCTGTCAGGGACCCTTCTCTAGCCTCGTCTTCTCGGGAGTGTCCTCTCTTCCTCAGACTCTCTGCCTCCATGGGTCCGTCCAGAGCGCACTCCCCGCCTGTCTGCCTGTCTGTCCAAATTTTTGGACATCACCGTCTCTTAGAAACTTTGCCTTTTTACCATCCTCCAGCCCACATCAGAGTTACTGTCTGCGTTTAATTAGTACGTTTATTATTCTAACAAGCTGTAATCAGTATGTATTCATCCATTCCACTCTCCCATTAAAAGTTAACTTGAATTGGATTAAGAGTTTAAACATAAGATCTGAAAGTTTAAAACCCCTGTTAGAAAAACAGGGTGAAAGCTCCTTGACATTTGTCTTGGCCAAGGTTTCTCAGATGTGACGCTAAAAACACAAGTAACAAAAGCAAAACCAACAAGTGGGTCTACATCAAACTAAAAAGCTTCTGTACGCTGAAAGAAACAACAAAATAAAAAGGCAAACTACAGATGAGAGAAAATATTTACAAATCATCTATCTGATAAGGGGTTAATATCCAAACTACGCAAGGAACACATACTACTCAACAGCAATAATAAAAGTAACAATCACCATTATCATCACCATCGTCACCATCTAATTAAAAATTAGGCAGAGGACCTGAACAGACATTTCCCCAAAAAGCCACTGACAGACCTTACTTTTCAAAAGTTTACATTTACCCCCACTTGGCTTTTATGACAGACCTATATTAGTACCTGTTTTTTTCTAATCAAAAATAGAATTGGGGAACCCCCGGTGGCTCTAACTCTTGGTTTCGGCTCAAGTCACGATCTCAGGGTCTTGAAATCACGCCCTGCGTCGGGCTCAGTGCTCAGCGGGGAATCTGCTCGGCCCTCTGCTCCTGCCCCCGCAGCCTCTCATTCTCTCTCTCTGTCTCAAATGAATAAAATAAACCCTTAAAAAAAAAAAAAAAATAGCGTTCTCAGTGGTTTTGCCGCGAGCCCTTACAGCGGCCGCGCACCCCATGCAGGGAGAGTGGCGCCGCCCAGTGCCCAATCTGGGAACCACACTGCGCGTCGCCACATCCTGCCGCCAGAGCCCTGAGCAGTCTGTGAGCGTCGGTGCCTCATCTTGATTTATTTGGGGCATCTGTTAGCAAGGTGTGTCCTTGGGTACCCGAAAAGCCTAAGAGAGGTTATTTTTTGGGCCCGAGAATGCTAAAAAAAAAAAAAAAAGAAGTTTTCCATGTAAATTAATGGCAACTGCTGCCATTAATTTGCTAATTTTTGTGGAAAAACACCAGTTCTGTTTGTGATAGTTTTCACAGGAACGTTCTATTCCAGATAGCTGGGGAAAGCTATGTACGAGTGGCCAAAATGTACACAAAAAGATGCTCAATATCACTAATCATCAGAGACATGTAGACCAAAACTACAGTGAGCTAACACGTCAGACCTGTTAGAATGGTTATAACCAAAAAGAGAAGAGATAACAGGCATTGGCAAGCACGTGGAGGGAGAATCCTGGTGCACTGTCAGCGGGAATGCAAACATTAGCACAGCTGCTATAGAAACCAGTGTGGAGGGGCTCCAAAAACTGAAAAATAAAACTACCATGTGATCCACCAATCTCACTTCGGGGGATATGTCTGAAGGAAATGAAATCAGGATCTTGAAGAGATATCTGCACTCCCACATTGCAGCATTTTTCACAATAGCCAAGAGAGATAGATATATCTATGTGTAGATATCTATCTATCTATCTATCTATCTATAATATACTTATATAGATACACAGTGGAAAGCCACAAGAAAGAAGGAAATCTTCCCTTTGTGGCAATATGGATGCATGCGTAGGACATCATGCAAAGCGAAATAAGCCAAAGAGAGAAAGACAAACACTGAATGGTTATGATCTCTCTTATATGTGCCAACCGAACAAGTGGAACTTAGAGAAACAGTAAGTGGAATGCCAGGCAGCTGCCAGGGACTGGGAATTGAGGGAAATGGGGAAACACCAGAGAGTACAAATTTTGAGTTACAAGATGAGTGAGTTCTGGGAATCTAATGTACATGGTGACTAAAGTTAGCAATTCTGTATTTGAAAGTCACTAACAGAATAGATCTTAAATGTTCTTACCATATGCATAAAAATTAATTATGTGAGCTCATAGAGGTGTTAACCAACCTATTGTAATTATTTTCTAATACATAAGTGTATCAAATCGTCAGGTTGGACACCTTAAATCTATACAATGTTCTGTGTCAATGTATCTCAGTAAAGCTCGGGGTGGGAGTGCGAAGCCAGGAGCTCCTCGTTGTTTTCTTTCCTGAAGCTCTCTAGAGCACTTGGAAGAAAACAACTAACTCTATTATACTACTCACTTTAAAAAAAAAAATATTTCATTTATTTATTTGACAGACAGAGATCACAAGTAGGCAGAGGGGCAGGCAAAGAGAAAGGGGGAAGCAGGCTCTCTGTTGAGCAGAGAGCCAGATGTGGGTCTCAATCCCAGGACCCTGAGATCATGACCCTAGCCAAAGGCAGAGCCCCAACCAACTGAGCCATGCAGGCGCCCCTACAACTACTCACATTTACTAAAGAGTTCTAAGACAGCAGCGGGTGGTTTTCCTTGCCTTGTGTAGTGTTTGGTGATTGGGATCTAGTTTATGTTTTAAGTAAGTTTTTGCCACTGTAAGCAATGGACTAGCAGTGTCCCCTTTACCGATGGGGGTCAGTAATGCTTTCAATCAGACTGGAGAATCAATTCCAGATAACTCAGTATCAATTCAGAAAACTCATCCTAAAGTTTCTGTTCTTTTGCTCTGATTCTGTATTAATATTTGTATCAATTAGTGTTTAATTAGAAAAAGCAAAACCGTTGTGGGTGATATAGTATGTGTTTTCCTAAAATGTTCATTTGTGGTCATTTGTTATGCAGCAATAGAAAACAAGTATGTGGCTTCATATAGTTTCTGCAGGTCAAGATTTCAGGAATACTGTAGCTGAGAGCTTCTGTTTTGGGTTGTAGTCCTCATGCTGGCCAGAGCTTCGGCCTCCTAGCGGCTTGACCGAGGCTGGAGGATCTGATTTCAAGATGGCGTACGCAAGTGGTGGCAAGTTGGTACTGGATATTAGTGGGAGAGCTCAGTAACGGAGCACATTAATTTCTCTGAAGGGTTGCTTGAGTGTCCTCACAGCTTGGTGGTAGGTTTTACCCAGAGTGAATGAGCTCAGAGAAAGGAAGGTGGAAGCTGCATTGTCTTTTATAATCTGGCTTTGGATGTCACACTGTCATTTGCCTTAATTACACAGGCCAGCCCTATTCAGGACGAGAGAGCCTGAGAGAGGGCTCTGCAAGGTGGGAATAGCAGGAGGTGAGAACTGTTGCTGACTAGACACTATAGCACTTGTCAATGGTACCACTCAAAGAACCAGCTTTTAGATTTTTGTATTTTCTCCATTATGCATTTGTTGTCTATTTCATTGATTTCTGCTTTTATCTTCATTGTTTCCATCTCGTAAGTTTTTTTTTTTTTTTTAAGTCTTTGAGAGGGATACCTGGGTGGCTGTTGGTTGAACATCTGCCTTCTGCTTGGGTCATGATCCTAGGGTCCTGGGACAGAGCCCCAGGTCAGGCTACCTGTTCTGTGGGGCATCTGCTTGTCCCTCTCTCTCTGCCATGGCTCATGCGCGCTCCTTTTCTCTCTCAAATAAAGAAAATCTTTAAAAAAGTCTTTGAGGGACACCTGGGTGGCTCAGTGGGTTAAGCCTCTGCCTTTGGCTCAGGTCATGATCTAAGGGTCCTAGGATCGAGCCCTGCATCGGGCTCTCTGCTGAGCAGGGAGCCTGTTTCCTCCTCTCTCTCTGCCTGCCTCTTTGCTCACTTGTGATCTTTGTCTGTTGAATAAATAAACAAAATCTTTTTTTTTTAAACAATTTTTAAAAATTTTTTTATTTTTTATAAACATTAAATAACAAAATCTTTAAAAAAAAGTCTTTGAGATGGATACTAACATCATTGTTTTTCAGCCTACTTTTGCAAACATGTGCATGTAAGACTCTGAATTGCCTTCTAAGCTCAGATTTAACTGTATTCCACAAGGTGTGTGTGTGTGTGTGTGTGTGTGTGTGTGTGTGTGTGTGTGTGTGAAGTTGTATTAAAGTATGACATATGCCAAAGAAAGTACACAGTATTAAGTATACAGGTTGATGAGTTGTCTCAAAGTAAACACACCCGTAACTAGCGCCCAGATCAGGAGACAGATGACCATTAGTTACTTCAAAGCCTGGACCTCATAATACTGCCAGGATTTCTGGCAGTATTATGTTCAAGTCTGATCATTCCAACACCCAACATTCCAAAGTTCATGTCTGATCATTCCAACACCTGAATCATTTACAGAGAGAGGAAGAGAGCGAGCGAGCGAGAGTGCGCACCCACAAGCTGGGAAGGTGGCAGAGGGAGAGGGAGAAGCAGTCTCCCTTTTCAAGATCACTTTTAATTTTTATTTATTTATGGAGTGCACACACAGGTGCAGGAGTAGGGGGTTAGGGACGGGGGAGGGGAAAGGGAAGGGGAGAGAGAGAATGTTAAGCAGATTCCTGCCGAGCACTGAGCCTGCTGATCTCAGGACCTTGGCCTCGCTGAGCCACAATCCAGAGTCAGACCCTTAATCTGCGGAGCCACCCAGGCGCCTCTTTAAGAAATCTTTTATACAGAGTAACAGGAACAATTTAGCCAGCACGGTGAGCTCTAAGAGACATGAAGTAGCTACAGAAGTCTCACTTGTGGTGGGCAGAGGGAGAATACTGTGGCTCAGTGTTCTGTGAGTTCTGAGAAAGCGGCTGATACAGGAATCTGGGGGACTCACAGCCTGCGGCCTGGGAAACGTCCTGTACGTCCCAGGGCTCTCTGAGCAGCGCTCTGTGGCCCGCGTCACAAGCCACCTCTGCCTCTTTCACCGTTGAAGCCTAAATATGACAAGATTCAGGACAAAACTTCCCAGTTTACTTCAGGAATGCAGTTGAGAGTGTCTGAGTTCAGGGACCGCGTGACTCAGAAGAACGTTGCACTTTGAGCACTTGGTTGCTCTCTCCTTCCAGAAGACTGTCCGTCACCGGCTCTGGTGGGGTAAGACATGCAGAGACCTACAGCGGCCTTCTGTGGCTCCGCTCCTTGGAATGACAATGTTTCAGGGTTAGTTTGTCCCCCTGTGAACTGTGAGGAGGGCTTTGCAGATCTTTTTATTTTAATTAATTAATTTATTTGACAGAGAGCAAAAGGGAGCACAAGCATGGGGAATGGGAGAGGGAGAAAGAGGCCGCCTGCTGAGCAGGGAGTCGGATACGAGGACCCTGGCATCATGACCTGAGCCTGAGGCAGTTGCTTAACGGCTGAGCCACACAGGCGCCCCTAGATCTTTAAAACAATAGCAGTTCTGGGGCACATGGGGGCCTCAGTTCATTATGTCTGCCTTCAGCTCAAGTCATGATCCTAGGATCCTGGGATCATGTCCCCCCCTGCTCAGTGGGGGAGCCTGCTTCTCCCTCTGCTCGCTGCTCCCCCTGCTTGTGCTCGTGCTCTCTCGCTGTCTCTTTCTGACAAATACATAAAATGAAAAGAAAAAGAATAAGAGTTCTGTTCAAGATTGGACAGAGTCCCCTTGGGCACTATAGTTACATAAAGATGCGACTTGTCTTAAGTTTATGCTCTCTGTTGCACATATGTACATGTGCATATGTAGAACGGAAGCATAAACATAGACACACGTACTTTCTCTTTGGAAATTTTTCAGAGCTGTAGAGTAGCTCAAAGTCATACAGTGAATGCCTCCATGCCCTTCACACAGATGTGACTGTTCACACTTTGCCACTCTTGTTTTCTGCCTTTCTCTCTCCTGCCCACACACTCACACACTCACAAATGTACACAAGCACATTTATTTGCTGAACCCTTTGAAAGTGACGCACAATGACACCATGGTCCCAAATACTTCAGCATCTTTCTCCTCTAAGAACCAGGACATTTTCTTCTGTAACCACGTACTACTAATACACCCCAACAGTTAACATTGGTCTAGTAATATTACCTAATACGTAGTCCCTAGCCGTTTTTTCCCAGTTGTCTTAATGATGTCCTTTATGGTTTTTTCTTTTGTTTTAAAAGCTTGGGACCCTCTTCAGGATTACATGTGGCATCGAGAGGTCATAGTCCTTCAGTCTCCTTTAATGTGGATAGTCTCTATTTTTTTTCTTTCATGGCACTGCTATTTCTTTTTCTTTTTAAAAGATTTTATTTGTTCATTTGACAAAGAGTCACAGTGAGAGAGAAAACACAGGCAGGGGAGTGGGAGTGGGAAAGCAGACTCCTCGCTGAGCACGGAGCCTGACATGGAGCTTGATCCCAGGACGCTGGGATCATGACCATAAAGCGTCAAAGGCAGACGCTTTAACAACTGAGCCACCCAGGCGCCCTGTGACACGGATATTTCTGAAGTGGCCAGGCCAGATGTCTTACAGAAGTTTCCATGCTGGATTTGTCTGATTGTTTGCTTCCTGATGTTTGAAGTCCGATATTTTTACAAGGGGTGTGATATCACACAGATGATGCTGTTTCTTTTTTGTTGCATCTTACCAGCAGGCACTTGATGTCCCTTCTGTATTTTGATACAATGTCACTGCTGCCACTGAAAAAGAAGAGACAAATGTTCTGGTATGAAGTGTAGTTAAGAGTTGGGGAACCTGGAAAGAAGAAGACTCGTTTCTCACGGCTGTCAGGACTAGTGCTACAGAGCCACAGCGTCATGCTTCCTTCCACTGATAGAGGGTGGCAGGACGATGAACATGAACGATGTGCCCCTCAAAGACGTGTCCTCCTAGCAGAAGAGAGAAGCTAACACATATGAGAGAATCTTCCAGTGTGAAGAGAGAGAACATTTCCGCTTAGGACTAGAACACAGATGTGAGCATGGCAGGGATAGTCAATCAGAGGCTTGGTAATGGAGGCAAACCCCACTCTTCATATTTCTGTTTTCACTGCTTCCTGGGATATACTTATGATTCTACTTAGGCCTATTTCCTTCTTGCCTTGCACGTCCACTATAGTCACTCACGTTTTTATTGCCTCATGTTTACTCACCAGAGCCTTGCCCTCCACTGCTCCGCACTCTCTGTGGTGGCCTGCTTCCAAGATGGCTCCCCATGAACCCTCTGCCTCCTGGTGTTCTCACCTGTACCCTGCCTTGGTCTGTGTGACCAGTGACATATGGCAGAGGTGACACATCACTTCCAAGATTAGATTATGAAAGCCTGGGGCTCCTGCCTGGGGCTGGCCTTCAATCTCTCTCTGGTTCCCTTCCTCCCTTGCTCCCTCTTTTTCTCCTTCTTGGATTACCCGTCAGTGGCCATGACATCAGGTCATTGACACACTCAAGCATCCTATGGAATGGCCTACATAGCAAGGAACGGAGGCCAAGTACAGGCTTGCAGGCGGATTCCCCAGCCTCATCCAAGCCTTGAGATGACAGCTGCCCCAGCTGTCAACTTGACTGCAACCTCTAAAGAGACTGTGACTCACCCAGCTAAGCTATTCCCAGATCCCCGACCCCCAAAGCTGAGACAATTGTGGGTACTTGTCATTTTAAGCCACTAAATCTTGGGATCATTTGTTGTGTAGCCTTGGAATCAGACACCATTTTGTATTTGTTGCTGTGAAACTTGGCCTTTCTGACCCCAAGATCAGCATGGATCTCCCCCTATTATAACTCCTTTTGTGCTGCTTTCTCCTCTTTCTAGACTATTATTTTCTGGTTTTAGATAAGTAATATAGTTACAAATTTCAAAAATAAAAAGTTATAAAAGAGTATATGCAGACAAGTTTCATTCTTGTAATCCTGCTGCTCAGTTCCTGCCTTGCAGGCAACCACCTTCTTTGCTCCTGATAGATCATTCCCGGGAGAGCTTAAATATTATATATACAAGTCAATTACATGTACTACATTCCTGTCTCTGTTCTGTATTTTGCTTTTCTCACCTAACCTTATATTTTGCTTTCTTTTTACTACATGAGTTTTCTCCTATTTTAAACACCTGCGTAATATCCCATGGTAGGTTTGCTATTGTTTATTTAACCCGTCCACAACTGATAGGCCGTTTGTTTTCAGTCTCTTACTACTGAGGGAGGGTGAGTAGAAGATGTCTGATATTCCTAATCTCCTGAACCTGTGAGTGTGTCGCCTCCTAGGGCAAAGGGAGCTTTGCAGCTGTGATTAAGTTAAGGGTCGCGATGATGATGATGCTGTATGATCCAGGTGGCCTCTGTGTAATCAATCATGAATCCTTTTTAAAAAGGGAGGCAAGAACATCAGTCTGGAGGGGGCTATGAGCAGAATTTGGAGTGTTAGGAAGGTTGGAATCCAAGAATGTGGGAAGACTTTAGAAGCTGGGAAAGTCCCGGAAATGTCCTTTCCCCTAGAACCTCCAGAAAGAACAAGACTTTGATTTCAGCTCGGCAAGACTTACTGTGAACTTTGGACCTCCAGAACTGTAAGATAATGAATTTGTGTTGTTTCAAGCGGCTGTGTTCATGGGAACTGGTTACGACAACCATAGGGAACTGGTATGGCTATTATCACAAACAATGATAAAGTTGTATTAAATTATCTTGTATTTTGGACATTCTGCATTTTGTGCAAGTATTTTTGCAGAATAAATTCCTAGATGTGGCATGGGCCGAAGGCAGTGTTGGGTTTGGTTAATCCTCACTTCCAATGGTAATATTTGTGAGAACAACTTCCCCAGCCTCTCCAAAGAGTGGGTAACCAAACTTTGGATTTGTAGGGTTTTAGGGTTTTTAGGGTTTTAGGGTTTTTCAATTGCTAAATAGTAATTGCTAAACAGTAATCTTTTGAGTGAGCTAATTGTTATTCCTTATCTGCACACCATTTTAGAATCTCCTTCAGAGTTGGGACTAAGTCCTTGTTTCTATTTATTCCACATTGTTTGCCTGCCTCCCTTCTACTACTTTCTAGAGAGTGAGTTCTCCCCATAAAGTGGTAAAGGGATACATATCCAAAGGCATCCATTCTTCTTCTTCTTTTTTTTTTTTTAAAGATTATTTATTTATTTATTTGGCAGAGAGAAATCACAAGTACACTGAGAGGCAGGCAGAGAGAGAGAGAAGGAAGCAGGCTCCCTGCTGAGCAGAGAGCCCGATGCGGGACTCGATCCCAGGACCCTGAGATCATGACCTGAGCCGAAGGCAGCGGCCTAACCCACTGAGCCACCCAGGCACCCCAAAGGCATCCATTCTTCTTAAGAGTGGGTAAGAAATCTTATGTAGGATCCATTTCATCCATGTACATAACCATCAAATTTTAGTTATAAAAATGTTTCGTTTTGGATAAAAACATCCTAATTGTAATCATTGATAAGGGTTAAGGAATGGTTGCCTGGCATGCTTGTCCTGCCTTTTTTCCCCCCTAATGTTTGATGGATCTAAGGTGGGATCAAGAAAACACGTGGCCTGGGACGCCTGGGTGGCTCAGTTGGTTGGACGACTGCCTTCGGCTCAGGTCATGATCCTGGAGTCCTGGGATCGAGTCCCGCATCAGGCTCCCAGCTCCATGGGGAGTCTGCTTCTCTCTCTGACCTTCTCCTCGCTCATGCTCTCTCTCACTGTCTCTCTCTCAAATAAATAAATAAAATATTTAAAAAAAAAAAAAAAAAAAAAAAAGAAAACACGTGGCCAAAGAACACGTGGCCTTGCCTTGCCCCTGTTGCCCCAGACAGCTACTGCAGAGCTTTTCCATTAAGGGCAACACAATCCAGGCTCCTGGAGGTAGCCAGTCCTTACTGATTATGTGCTCAGGAGCAAAAACTTGCTTGTGTCCTATTTAAGGACTAACAGCTGCACCACAAACTGTAACCTTGTGCCTTTCCAGCGAAGAATGAAACATATGTAGAACCTTCCACCACCTTCCTTCTCTTACCTTCAGAGTGGTTACACCTCCATTCCTTGTGTTTTCTTCTTTCTTAGCATTGCCAACATCTTTTTTGAGAGCTTAAAACTTCAGGGAAAAGAAAAAGTTACCACTTTCCTGGACACATTGGAGACTTCTAGTTTTTAAAAATTCGTTTCTTTTGTTTGTAATGTAGCCTGGTGGGTTTGGAATCTAATTAAAAAAAATTATTTGGTAAAAGTTCTAACCTTTTTAATCACTTAGCTGTTAGCTAAAACTTAATACGTAGTGTTCAGTTTCCAAGCCAAACAGTGTACACATTCAGAGTTTTCAAACCTTCTAAGAAACCACAAAGCTTCAGTTTAATAAGACCTGGAAATACAAAACATATCTATTGCCAATGATCCCAGTTATAAAAATTCTTTGGTTACTGACAAGGGTATAAGATGATGAAGGCTTTTAAGAAAAATATGTGACTTCTGTCTTCTTGCTGTTCAGAATTGGTGATAATTAACAAGCATCCAACAAATAACTTTGAAGATAGACTCATGGGTCTCCATCCTTTTCTGACCGTGTGTCTGCATTTTGACGGTCTCTCATTCTGCTAAACTTGAGCCCTTTAGCCGTCTGCCAAAAGGAGGGTGTATTTGTCCAAGGCCTGGCACTTGACACGTTTCCCTCCTCGCTAATCAGCAGCGGGATAGTATCTTGATGACACAGGAGTAGTGAGTCAGGCTGGTTAGCCAGAGTCAGGATGGTTTGTTCCAGCTGTTTCTGCCAAAGCCATGCCTCTGGTAAGCGTCCTTGCCACCACTAATTCCAAAGGGCCTCTGTTTACTTTGAATTCCTTCTAGATAAAAGTGAACCAATTTACAAAAATGTGATAATGCTACCAACACTTAAATTACCATTAGAGCTCCTATTTTGAAACTTCCTACATACCCATTACAGTGTGGGGACAGTACTCTTTTCCCTCAGGAAAACAGCCTCTATGGTCAGTGTGTTTTTCTCCCAGCACTGAATATGTAACAGGCCTCATTCTTCTGTGAGGTAACAGTCTAAACTTACACGAACTTTTTCATTTTCCTAGGCTTAAAAAAAAAAAGAAGAAAAGAAAAAATCTCCATAATCTCTTTTGTGGTGATTCCCATACCCCACTCTGCGTCAGTTGAGTGGTACCCCCCAGGAGTACAGGAACCACACCTGCTTGTTCACTGTGGCGCCGGCATTGGTTGAATAAGTAAATGGAAGACATGAAAACGTGGGCAAGATCGAAAACTTCACGACTAGGGGAACCCTACAGTGCTATGGGTAAAGAAATGTTGACCCAAGGCAGTGTCTTTGTTTTGTTTTATTTTTACCATATTTTTCCCCAAGGAGTAGAATTTAAATTCTCTTTAAGAAAAATGAAATACTCAAAAGAGAAATGAAGTATGTATGTATGGTTGAGTTTGAAAGGCCGCTGTAGTAACTCAGATTCCACCCCCCTCCCCCATTCTCTGCTTCAGGAACTAATTTGGAGGAACATTGCTCCAATGGAAGGTCCAAGATCCGAGGCGTGGGTCTCACCGTGGGCTTACTTTTACTTCCTGAAGATTTGATTGCCCGTAGAAGGGGAGAGGAAGAGGGTGGTTGTGATCAAAAGTGTGGGCTATGAATTCCTGGGTTGGGTGAGGCCTGGAGGCAAAATTAGAGAATTTCTGGCAATGAACTTGCATCCCATCTGAGGGAGGTTTGGGTGGAGGGAGCCTGGAAGGCTGGAAGTGGTTGGTAAAACCCTGGGAAAGGTTGGGAAAGACTGGTAGATCTAGTTCTACCAGGAATCCATCCAAGAATATTCAACTTGAAAATGACACAAAAGTGCCTTTGCCATATGGGGGAGAACTGCCCTTCCGGGGGACAACTTCATTTGCATATGCACAGACCAGAATCCTCTGTTGGTACTGGTTCTCTTCAACTTATTGTGACCTAAGCTGTGCAAGGCTAGGCTGGAAAACCTGAAAATGGATGAGGTGAACAATGCAGATTTTCCCCACTGACGTACAGGTATTTTCTTATAATTCATAAATGGTTGGCATTTTCCAATTTTATATTGCTCTGTATTAACTTCATAGTTTGTAATAACTGTGATTAGCGGTTTCTTTATAGTTGAACTATTTTGTTCCTCTGGCTGTGAAAAAGTAATGAGAGACTTTAAATAAGATTTCTATCAATAGAAAGTAGGAGTAGTCTGTATTTCCCCCACATACAGTCCTGAAGAAGATATTCTAAGAAGACAAACTTTGTGCCCGGGGCAAACTATTTTGATTGCTTCATGTGTAATATTTGGTATAAAAAATAATGTTTAAAAGGCTTGCCACTTGTAGTATTTATAATTGCCAAAAGGTGAAAACAACTCCAGTGTCCATGAACAGATGAACAGATAAGCAAACAAAATATGGTCTATACATACAGTGGAATACCACTCAGCCTTAAAAAGGCAAGGATTCCGAGAGAGGCCACAGCATGGATGAATCTGGAAGACCATATGCCAAGTGGAATAAGCCAGCCACAGGAGGACAAGTACTGTATGATTCTACAGTCAGAGGACAAAAATCAATGAGTGATGCTTGTCCTGTATGTAAGAGAAAATAAGCCATGGTTGGGGGAATATTGTGTCTCACCAGCAGTGGAACATGCTTGCTGAGGGATATGGGTCAAGAATGAGTTACACAGAGCTTTAGAAGACCAATGCAGAGGCGGGGCATTTGATTGGCTGGGGGTGCATACATGACGGTATTTAGAAAGATCGAGGAAGGAGGAGCTAAGTAGAGCCCAGAGCTGGCTCAGCCTCTGGGGATTGGCTGACTGGTTATACTGTGTTCCCAGTCAAGTTGGAGCATTTACAGGAACAGGAAAGTTTGGTTTGCTGATGCGGCACATGTCGCTGGAGTGCCTCCAGCTCAGGCCCCGAAATTTAGTTCACTACTTACCTAGAGTAGTTAAACCCACAGAGACAAAAAACAGAATAGAGCCTGCCAGCAGCTAGGGAAAGGCGGGAGTTGTTTAATGGATGGGTGTAGGATTTTAGCTTAAGATCAAACATGTTCTGGAGATGGATAGTACTGGTAGTTGTATAACAATGTGAGGGCTCATAATGCCACCAAATTGCTCATGTAGTGGCGCCTGGGTCATTCAGTAAAGCACCTCATTCGTTTCAGCTCAAGTCACCATCCTAGGGCCCTGGGATCAAGTCCCACATTGGGCTCCCAGTTCAGTGGGGAGCCTGCTTCTCCCTCTCCCTCTGCCTGTCTTTCCCCCTGCTTGTGGTTTCTACCTCTCTCAAATTAATATAAATCTTATACACACACACACACAAATGGCTAAAATTGTGAATCTTGTTAAATATTTTGCCACAGTAAAGATTTTTTTAAACGCCTGTCATTTGAGCACCTCCTAAATGCTTTTTCAGTACATCTCCACTTAAAATGACCTCACACAGTGACCATGATCCCTTTAGCTCAAGGATGATGAAACTACCTCCGAGGCACTAGTTCTACATCCAGGGTCTCACAGCTGATAAATATGGGCTTGGTCTGATGTTAAATCACACCCTCCTCCTGCCCTGCCACACTCCTCTCTGAAGAGCTGGAGAAATATCAGTGGAGAATCTGAAAATAACTAATAGAATTGCAAGTGTAAGAGACACATGCGTATTGTTTGAGCAGAGACCAGCTAAAGATGGCTGGGACTGATTTCGTCTAAATACAGTTGAAATGTGAATCCATAGGAAGGGGAAGGAATTTCTAGGTTTCAAGCTGAGCTAGAAGTCCTTAGAGTTACCTGGATTAGAATCCTAGCTCACGAAAGAGAATTAGGAGTCGACTTCTGCTAGCCACAGAGAATATGCAGTAAAGCCAACTTCAAATGTCATTAGCCTGCATTTATTTGATGTCTAGTGGAAACCAACCCCAGGAAACACTGGAGGTAGGAATGCCCCCTCTGAATCTCCTGGGAGGACCTAAGAGACCTTGAGGAATGAGAGGAGGAGTCCTTCCTTGGGGTCAGGTAGAATATTGAAGATGAGCCAGCCCCTCCGGCTAATGGTGATTGCTGCCAGTCCATTGTTGGACTTGACCCATAACTTGTAGAAGAGATTAATTCTCTGAGGGACACAAAGGCTCTGAAGTGGGTCAAAGATGTATAAACCCGGCTGTCCCTCCCTGTCCTTTGCCAGTGGAGGTTGTCTGATTCTTCTGGGGCTCTGTATGTTTACTTTCTGTCTCCCTTTGTGATCCTGGGGTACACCTGCCCACAGCTGCTACAGAATCCTTACCCTGGGTGTGTGTGTGTGTGGAAAATGCTCTGAGGTTGACCATAAACCTGAAAATGAGTTTTTCCACTGAATTGGATTATTTTCTAGTGTCTTCCATCTAATTGACTTTTTTTTTTTAACCGCCCCTAAAACCACTTTACCGTCATAATTGTGTGAGTTCTTTGGGGAATACTTGGTCCTGATCTTGCTTTGCCACGTAGCAGGTGTACGACCCGTTGGTTTCTGCCCGTACTGCTTCTGGAATTGTGTTGTGACTTTTCATGACGACCAGAGTTTAGATTTTGCGACTGCTGCAGTCAATAGTGCTTCCTTCTGGCTCAGTTGACACTGAGGCCACATCTCAAAGTGCAGGGGAAGAATATGGAGGTAGGCAGTAACTATGGTTTTAAATATTTTAACTCTCAGGGTGCCCGGGTGGTTCAGTCGGTTGAACATCTGCCTTCTGCCCAGATCAGGGTCCTGGAGTCCAGGGATGGAGCCCCGCATTGGGCTCCCTGCTCAGCAGGGAGTCTGCTTCTCCCTTGTCCCTCACTCCACTTGTGTTCTCCCTCCCTGCCTCTCTCTAAAATAAATAAATAAAATCTTAAAAAAATAACTAACTCCTGGGGGGTGTCCAGGTGGCTCAGGAGGTTAAGCATCCAACTCTTGGTTTTGGCTCAGGTCATGAGCTCTGGGTCGTGAGATGGAGCCCTGAGTGGGGCTCTGCACTCAGTAGGGAGTCTGCTTGAGATTTTTTCCTTCTCCCTCTGCCCCCTCACCCCTGCTCACAAGCACGCCCGTGTGTGTGTGTGTGTGTGTCCATGCGTATGCTCTCTCTCTAAAATCTTCAAAAATATTTTAACTCCCTTTACCTTTCTTATATAACAATCATGAAAATAGGTGTAAAAACTTTTTCCACTTACTGGGGGAAATTTGAGTTACTGTTCAGTTATTGTCATTCTTATCTGAAAAGGTTATTTAAAAATCTCTAAGGTTACTATTTCATAATCGATCAAATAGTACAAAATTACTGAAACTTTGGACATTTAAAAACATTTTTATTTAACACCTTATGTTTTCTCCCCTTGCGGAGGGGCCCTGGCAAAACCTAAAAAGTGACAGGAGACCACAGAGAACAAAACAAGATCGGATGCAGGAGGAAAAGCTGCGATCGTCTGACCTGCACATTGTGCCTTTTTTTTGTTTGTTTGTTTTAAAGATTTTATTTACTTATTTTAGAGAGATAGTGCAAGTGAGCGGGGGGAGGGGGACAGAGAGGGACCCAAGCCAACTCAGCCTGTACACAGAGACCAACGTGGATCTTGATCCCTTGACCCTGAGATCATGATCTGAGCCAAAATCAAGAGTTGGACACTTGGACTGAGCCACCCAGGCGGCCCTATGCAGTTTGCTTTTTGTTTTTCTGGATTTTGGATGCAGACTGAACCTTGAAATCTCTGGCCTCGGAGTCTCCCAGCACGTGATGAGCATTGTTAGCCCAGTTGTAAAAGTTAGACGTGACATTGGACCTAATGTTTCCTTACGACCATTTTCATAAGGTGTCCAGATGGAAATGTTGCTCCTCATAATACACTAGATTTATTTATTAGAAAAACCTTTTTAAATGATTTTAAGTCATCTCTACACCCATTGTGGGGCTCAGACAACCCAGAGATCAAGAGTTGCACGCTCTACTGACTGAGCCAGCCAGGCGCACCGATACACTAGACTTATTAAGTAGAAAATTTCAAGGTTTGTCGTTTTTGTTTGTTTTTCTGAAAATGTTTCCTTGGGTAAAAAACTTTTTATTCTGTTTCCTGGAGTAGTATTAGTAATAAGTGTAAATACTCTGGAATGATTATTTTTTTCTTTTTTTTTGGAGAAGGCTGCATAAACACTCTATTTTTCTGCGTGATTTACGAGTAGGGTCAACGCTGTCACAATGATGACCATAGATAGTGAATGTGACCAAGCGGGGCTCAGGCACTGTGGTTGCTGTTGGCCCAGAGTGAGCACTGGGCAGCTGACACCCCAGCTGCTGCACGAAACGCACAGCGATGGTTTGGAAACTGCTGGTTAGACCTCCAGACTCTCGGCAGACCAAGGCTTCAATACACAGGCTTTTTGGTGAAGGTTTCGGCAGGTTTGCATCCATTTAAAATCAGCTTTCAATATATTAAAAACACCCTGTTTAATTTAAAGCCAACTGGGAGGATATTACATATGCCTACTATCCTGCTGTCCTGCTACATATTTATTTTCCTGGCCATCTAATAACTTCATTAATAGAAAAATATTTGTGTCCATCTCCCTGCTTCTTCTCCCTTGATCTTGGCTGTTCTTGGCCTTTTGCACTTAACTGGTAAGACCATTCTAAAATTTATATTTTTCACAAAAGTTGTTAGGATTTCCATGGGGATTCAATCAATAGCTAGTCTGGAGAGAAGTTTACAGTCTCGAATTTTCCAATCCACGAGCTTCATTTGTCTTCCCATTTCTTATGTCGTTGGAACATTGTTATAATATGATTTTCTCCATTAAGGTCCTACACAGATCGCAGGTCAGTTACTAGATTCATTGCATTTTCAGTGCTATTGTAAATTATTCAGTTTGTGAAAATTTAATTTTTAATTGTTGGGTGTGTGACTGGCCAACTCGCTCATTATTTATATAGATTCTTTAGGAAATTACAGTAGTTAGCCAGACCATCTGTGCATAAGGTTTTCTCCCTTTGCCAATTCTTTTGCTTTTGTTTTCCTTATTGCACTGACTAGGACCTACAGTCCCCAGTCAGGTGGACCTCTATGTTCACCAGAAATGCTGACAGTGCTCATCTTTGTTGCCTTTCCAATTTCAGAGAACGCTTTTGGTATTTTCCATCGAGAATATTTTTTGTGGTAGATCTCCTTTATCAGAATAAAGAAGTTTCCTTCCATTCCTAATTTGCTTAATTTTCGAAAATGAAATGGGTTTGAATGTTATCAGATAGTTTTCATGCATCTGAGATGATGATTTTTTTCTCCTTTAAGCTGCTGATGAGTTAAGTTTTGTTTTTTTCATGTTAAAATCAAGCATTCCTGGAATAAAACAAAACTTACCCTTTTAATATAATGCTGGCTTTAGTTTGCAAATACATGTGTAGGCTTTGAAAACCTGCATACACTTCATTCTTTTTCCGCATCCAGCTTTGTAATGTTAACAGATAGTCCCATAACCACTACTACAGTGAAGATCCCTAACCATCCATCACTTTAAAAATTGCCTTGGGCTACCCTTTTGAAGTAACTCCTCCCCCTTTAGCCCTTGGCAGGTACTGATCTAAATCCCTGTGGTGCCTTTTTCAGAATGTCATTAACATAATGCAATTGAGATTTACTCCTGTGGTCTGGATCAACAGTTCATTCCTTTTTATTCACACTTAGTATTTCATTGTATGAATCTAGCATGGTTTATCTGGTCACCATGGGGGCGTGGATGGAATATTTTCACTTATTAGTGCATTATAAATGAATTTGCTCTGTTTGTTTACAAACTGGCCTTTGAACATAGGTTCTCAATTTAGTAAATACCTAGGAATTGGATTGCTGGACGGCATGTCCAGCATAGATGTCAGTCTATGTTTGCCTTTACAAGAAACTGCCAAATTGTTTTCCCAAGTGGTTAGACCCTTTCAGTTTCTTGGATAGATACATGAGGGTCAGAGCTATCTATTTCTTCTTGAGAGTGCCGGTGTATGGAAGGGAAAACTTTACCTGACCCCTCGTATGTTTTCAGCCGGGACTCTGTAACAGAAAGATAAATAAGCAAAAAACAACTCACCTGTGTAGAGGCACATCACACCGGGGATACCTCTGAAAAGTAACTCGGAGTGGTGGCTTTCCAACAGCCTGCTTCTGTAGCACCTTCAGCAAAGGGCCAGTGTCTGTAGAGAAATGACAGGAAGAGGAAAAGCAGTGTAGGCTTCCAAGGGCAACAAACTGGGAAGGTTAAAATACCGATGGCATGAGGAAGCTAAGGGAGGAAAGTTTGGTTGCAGATTCCTCTGGTGCCATCTCTGGACTGGGTAGCCTTTTTCCAGTAAAAGAAGAATTTACATCCTGCCTTCAGGCATACATGAGGGAGGGCAAAGCTTTTCCTAGGTTTGCTGGGGCTTAATTGCCTTCTGTTCAAAACAATTTTTATGTGAAAGAGACTTATTTTGAGGTGACCTATTCTGGTTTTCTTCAATAATTTGTCTTTCAAGGGGTTGATCTATTTAATTTGTAGAATTTCTGAACAAAGGTCTGAGGTATCCTTTCTTTGTAGTATCCTCTCTTAACCCAATGTCTGTAGGGTTTGAAATGGCACTTCCTTTCTTTTTTTAACAAAAATTTAATTTAATTAAAATTTTTTTTATTGTGTTATGTTAGTCACCATAAAATACATCACTGTTCCAAGATTCATTGTTTATGTACCACATTCAGTGTTCCATGTGGTACGTGCCCTCCCTAGTCCCCCCACAGGGCTCACCCTTTCTTTTTCCTGGTGTTGGTGATTTGTGTTTCTCCCTTTTTCTTGGTCAGTCTGCCTAGAACTTTATTAATTTTATTTTTTCCCCCAAAGAACCAGCTTTGGATTTCATTGACTTTTCTATTTTAAATTTTATTGGTTTAGTCTCTTCTATTTATTCTCCTGCTCAGCTTTTCTCTAAGTAGATATTTATATGGTTGACTTGATACTTTTCTGACATAATAACTTAGTGCTATAAATTTTCCTCTTGGTACACATTTTTGAAAAGTTGATACGTTCAGTTCAAAATATTTTCTAGTTGTCCTTGACCCACACATCATCTAAAAGTACGTTGATTTCCACATCCTCGGCAATGTGCCACAAATGTTTGATTTCTGACTTAATTCTGTTATCAGAAAACTTACTTGATTTGACTATAATTCTTTAACATCGTTGGGGTTACTTTTATGACCCAGAATATAGTCTATTGCCTTCTGCTATGTTGATCATTCTTCCAAGTTCTGACTTCATCTCACTCCGCTTGCCATTTACTTTTAAGAGTCCTGGAGTCCTTGCGTTTTATATTTTGTCCAGAGATTTTCGCTGTAATCAGAGAATGACTGGCTACAGCATGAATACTGCATCTTGGCCAGCACCATAAATTGTCAACACATTTTAAAAAAAATACCTGTTCATCCGCATTGAATAACATTGCCCTGTAAATATCTTTGCCTGCAGTCGCCTTGTTGGCCTTGGTAGCAAGGTTATTTTTTTCTTAACCTCATGAAATAAACCAGGGAGTGTTTCTTCTTTTTCTATTCTCCGAGACAGTTTATGTTAGATTTCTTTCTTTCTTTCTTTCTTTCTTTTTTTTTTAGATTTACTTATTTATTTTAGAGGGCATGATGGGAGGGGCAGAGGGAATCTCAAGCAGAGCCTGTGCTGAGTAAGGAGCCTGACGTGGAACTCAGTCCCAGGACCCCGAGATCACGACCTGAACCCAAACCGAGAGCTGGATGCTGAACTGACGGAGCCACCCAGGTGCCCCAGATATTTAACTTGTGTATTTCATGGAACATTTTGGTGAAGCCCCAGGAACCTAGAAATTTTAAGGGAAGATTTTGACTACTGGTTCTAGTGTTTGATATGCAGAAGAGGTCTCAGTTTTTCTACTTTTTGAGTCCATTTTGACATTGCTTTTTCAAAGTCTTTAGGTCTAAAGTATAATCCTCATTTTAAGCTGTTTATTAATTTTTGTCTCTTTTTTCCTCACTAACTCTTGCTAAAGGCTTGTGAATTTTATTATGCTTTTTAAAGAACTGAGTTTCAGCTGATTGATTCTATTGTCTGTTTCTTTGTATTTTGTTTATTTGTTATGTCTTTCCTGTTTCTTTGAGTTTATCTTGTTCATTTTCTTTTTTTTAATCTTATTTTTCAGTGTTCCAAGATTGTTCATGCACCACACCCACTGCTCTGTGCAGTACGTGCCCTCCTTAAATCTTGTTCATTTTCTAATTTATTGACTGACTCTTAGCTTAGTTCATTGATTTTATTTTTCAAAGTTTTTCTACAGTACAAATTTAAGACTATAAATTTGCCTTAAGAATGGATTCAACTGTATCTCACAGTTGTATCTTTTTTTTTTGTATCTCAAGTTTTTGATAGAACTGATGATAATGGGGCGCCTGGGTGGCTCAGTGGTTAAGCCGCTGCCTTCGGCTCAGGTCATGATCTCAGGGTCCTGGGATCGAGTCCCGCATCGGGCTCACTGCTCAGCAGGGAGCCTGCTTCCTCCTCTCTCTCTCTCTCTGCCTGCCTCTCTGCCTACTTGTGATTTCTCTCTGTCAAATAAATAAATAAAATCTTAAAAAAAAAAACAAAAAAAAAAACTGATGATAATGAATTTTCCTTGTAATTTTATCTTTGATCAATGGGTTATTCAGAAGTACGTGTCCCAATTTCTACAATGTGAGTTTTCTCATTATCCTTTGTTTCTTACTCTCAGCTTATTATGCTATTGTTAGAGATTGTGATATATTCCACTTCTTTAAAATTTGTGGCTTGCTTTAACACTCAGATATATGGTTAATATTTTGAAATTATTTTACATTTACTTGAAAGGAAGTCTGTTTCTGCAGTTAAGATACTGTGTTGTATACATGTCCATTGAGTCTTTTTTCATAATTTTGTTAAAATCTTCAATATCCTAATTTTTTTTTTTAACTTTTTCTATTGCCTGAGAGATGTTAACATGCCATTGCGATTGTGGAATTGTCTATCTCCTCATATTCTGTCAACTTTTGCTTTTAATTTTGAGGCTATATTGGGATCTATGATTTCAAAAAACATGTATCTTCTTTGTAATTTGAATTTCTATTGAAATCCTTTCCTCATTTATCTATGCTCTCAGCTGTATCAATGATTGACTGATGTAGCTACAGTATTTTCGGTCACCCTCTGCTGTGTGTATGTGTGTGTTACATGTATGTTATAGTGTCTTTCAGCCCTTTTATATCTTTATATATTTTTTAAAGATTTTATTTATTTGAGAGAGACCGAGAAGGGGGAGGGAGGAGCACAAGCAGGGGGAGCAGCAGGCAGAGGGAGAGGGAGAAGCAGGCTCCCCACTGAGCAGAGAGCCCAATGCTGGGCTCTATCCCAGGCCTCTGGGATCATGACCTGAGTTGAAGGCAGATGCTTAGTGGACTGAGCCACCCAGGTGCCCCTGTATCTTTATATTTTCGATAGGACTCTTGTAAACAGCATGGGATTGGATTAACAATTTAACGACTTCTAACCGAATCATTTAGTCACTTTGCATTTATTACATATCCTGATGTTTTGGGATTCTCTCTATACGGTTGTGTATCTGACATGTATGTGTCTGATCATCTTATTTTATATTTTCTACATGTCCCTCACAATCTCCCATTTTCCTGTCTCCTTTGGACTAGTTTTTTGGAAGTCTTTGTTTACATTCTTTCAGTGATTATCATACTAATCTGACCCTACGTATTTGTTCTAAAAGCCTAAAGTTTACCTCCTCGTGTTACAAGAACTTTAGAATATTTTAATTGCTTTAATTCCTCTTGAATTATGCTATTATAATGTATCTAAATTTATTCCTTTTCATCTCTTCATTTGGAGATGATGGTAGATTCACATTCAGTTGTAAGAAATAATACAAATATATTCTTTACTCAGTTTCTCCCAAGGGTAACATGTTTCAAAACTATAATATAACACCACATCCAGGAGGTGGACATTAATGCACAGATTTTATTCAGATTTTACCAGTTTTATGTGCATGCATGTGTGGGTTTATTTAGTTCTATTCTCTCCTATCATGTATAGGACTACTGTTGCCCGGATAGAGAACAGTTCTGTAAGAAAGCGCCTCCGTGTTGCCCTTTTTAAGCCCCAGATGCTTGCTTCTCTCCCTAACCACTAACCTGGTCTTCCTTTCTATAATTTTGTCATTTCAAGAACATTACGTAAAAGAAACTATTTAGTATCTAATCTTCTGAAATTGACTTTTTTCATTCAGCTTGATTCTCTTAAGATTTATTCAAGTTGTTTGGATATATTTTAGTCTTACCATTTTTGTTTTTCTATTTCATGGGTAATTTTATTGTTTTATACACTTAATTGTAGCCATAAATTCACTATTTTCTCTCCCCATCCTTCATTTCTTCTTGTATCACTCAAGATCACTTTCTTCAGCCTGATTTACATCTTTTAGGATTTGCTTAGTCATAGTCTCCTGGGGCCAACTCCCTATGTTTCTGTGTCTTGTACGCTGTCTTTATTTCATTCTAATACGCTTTTTTTTTAAAAAAAAGGAACTTTTTAATCGAAATATAAGCTACATATAGACAAGTGCATATAGGTATAAGAAACATGCAATTAAGATTATAAAAGTACAACTGAGTGAATATTTACCTAGTTGATAGAAATGGAACATCACCAGTACCCCTATAAGCTTCCTTTATATTCCTTTATATTCCTTTATATTCCAGTTGTTACTTTCCCTCCTCCCCAGAGAAATTCCGCATCCTGACTTCTTATACTCGTAGAGGAGTTTTGCCCATTTTTGCACTTTATAAATGGATTTTTTTTTTTTTTTTGCCTGTCTTCTTTCTATCAGCTTTAGCTATGTGAGACTTCCTCATAGCAATGGTTAGTTAATTTTCATTGTTGTATAAATTCTATTTTACTAATATCCCATAATATAATTACTCTGCTGGTGGTAGGAAATTCGGTTTCTAATGTGGGTCTATTATAAGTAATATGGTTGCGAGCTTTCTTGTGCATCTCTTTTGGCTCACATGTGTCTGTTTCTATTGGTTCTGTACCTGGGAATGGGGTGTTGTTTTGGTAGAACATGCTTACGGTAGGCTTTGGGAGATGCTGCTAAACTTTTTCTACTGGTTATGTCAGTTTATACTTCCACACCTGGTATGTGAATGTATCAATTATATCCCATCCTTCCCAATACTTACTATTGTGTCAGTTTTAATGTATTTTTAATTTAGTTTTTCTGTTGGGTATGTAATAGTATCTCACTCAACTTGAATTTCCATGATGCCTAAAGAGGTTGCACATACTTTCATATATTTTGATATTGGCCATGTAGATATTCTCTTTGTGGGGAAGAGTCTTTTCAAGTCTCTTGCCTCACTTTCTCTTGAGTTGCTGGTTGTTGTTTTTTTTTTTTTTTTTCTTTCTTATTTAGTTTTAATGTGAGGGAGTTCTTACATCTATTCTTAATCAGAGTCTGTTGGTTAGATGTTGTTAGTGCTTTTTCATTCTCTTAACCGTTTCTTTTTTTTTTTTATTTAAAGATTTTATTTATTTGACAGAGAGACAGTGAGAGAGGGAACACAAGAAGGGGGAGTGGGAGAGGGAGAAGCAAGCTTCCTGCTGAGCAGAGAGAGCCCGATGCGAGGATTGATCCCAGAACCCTGGGATCATGACTCAAGCCGAAGGCAGACACCCAAAGGACTGAGCCACCCAGGTCCCCCAACTGTTTCTTTTGATAAGTAGAAATAATTAGCTCTAATTAGTCTAATTTATCAATCTTTTCCTTTATGGTTAATGTTTTCAATGTTCTTTATAGATTTCTTTTGCCTAATCTAAGGTCATAAATATATTCTGTTTCCTTTAAGAAATATTTTCAGGTTTATATCTATCACATATCTGGATTTTTATGTATGGTTTAGACTTTTTTCATCTGGTTATTCAGTTGACTTAGCACAATTATATTAGAATGACATTTTTTCCAGGGCTCCTGGCTGGCTCATTCAGTAGAACGTGTGACTCTTGATCTTGGGCTTGTGAGTTCGAGCCCCACATTTGGTTTAGAGATTACTTCAGATGACTTCCTTTTTTCACCATTCGGCAACGCCCCCTTTATTATAAATCAAACACCAGAGAGCCATATGGATGCTTCTCTGGCCTCTTAGCTCCTTAGTTGATTTGTCTGTAATTGTTCTGGGAATAAAATCATAAAACACAGCCCCCGCTCTTAAAGGTATTTACAATCTAATGTAGGAATCAGTTGAGTAGCTTAGTTCAACATAATATAGTGTGGAAGAAAACAATGTTAAAACTGCTCATGTTTAAGTTTTCAGAATTAATCTGTTAAGATTCACTTTAGTAAAGAAATTCCATAGGAAGACTGTTTTCATAACAAAGATATTTTGTGTTTCATTACTTGGATTTTCTTTATAGTTTACCATATGTGAATATATCCCTAAGCATACATTGTTTACTTTTACCAGTTTAACTTTGCTATAAAATGGCATTTATACCACATGTATTCTGTACTGTTTTTGTTATGGTTCAATTTAAGCTTTTAAGACCAATTATATTTTAGTGATAGAATTTCTAGCAGTAGGAAAAATTTCATGCCAGGTGGTTTCCATTACATTGGTAGTTCCTAAGATCTGGTATACAACATCATTTTAGGTGGTATTAAGACAAGCATTTTTAAATGATCACTTTATATTTTAATATTTTCTATTGGTTAAAACCATAGTTTTTCATTTACTTACGGCATAAAATTTCAAGCCAACATAAGAACACTTTGGCCAATTTTGCAGGTGGTAGATACTTAGTTCCTCTTTGTAGAATGCCAGACACTTGAAGTGGGATGGAGATGGCCTGTATGGACGACCTGGCCTGAGATAGTGCCTTTCCTGGCCTAGGGAATGAGAGAGGAGGTTTTATCATTGCCTCCTTTTGGTCAGGGCTACTCTGCAGTCAAGGCCAATTGCTCCCTAAGAAAGTTACCATTTTGGGATAGGAGGAGCAACTACACAATACTGTGCAAAAGGTGAAATCTGTCTCTGTTTTGCCACTCTTCTGCCATGAGTGCCTACTCACCACTCAGCGTATGAGGGAAACCCATAATTCAATGTCAACACATTTGTGATTTCTCTGGCTACAAGATGAAATACCATCCATGTCTGGTCTTCTCTGACAGACGGAAAGATAAAGGGTAGTATCAGGGTGCTTGGGAGGGTTTTGGATTGAGAAGCTGGTGAGCAGATCCTATGAACTATATCTTGAGGAGGGCTTCGGTTCCAGAAGGAGTATGAAGCTAGGAGGGTGGGTTTGTGAGGACAGGACAGAGGCCAAAGGCCAGGCATAGAGCCAGAGTTGGGGGAGGAGGAGAGGGAGCTTTGGGCGGAATATTCCTCATCCAGAGCGACAGCATCAGGCCATGGTGCATTTTATGGCAGTAAATGGAGCAGAGTTTATCATTTAATGTTCAGGTCACACAGTCATCGGCCTCTGAGGAGGAAGCAGGAATCCACAAGACCTGACCATGCATGAGGGGAAAGAAGCAGCCCACATAGTCCAGGGAAGTTAGGTAAGAGTTCAAGTGTGGGACGGTAGGAGGAGGCGGAGCTCTCCACGACTACCGCTAAGAACCAGGCTGGACGGGGAGTTGATCTGGGGGAAAAGAGAAGCTCATTTTAACCTGTTAAAGGTTTGAGGTCACTGGGGCCCGCACAGGAAGCTGGGATGAACAACAATGGAAAACCTAAGCAAGGGTGCCGGGGGTCGGTTCTCACCAGGCAGGGGACAGCAGCTCAGAGCTGTCCGGGCCGCATGGGGCAGAGACTGACAGAATGGCCGATTGGATACTTAGCTAAGGAGAAGAGGAAAGGCCACAGCTAGTGAAATGATCTAGTACAATGGCTTATATGTGGTATTTCATATATATTTGTTGAAGTATTTTTGAAATACCTATGCAGACATTAAAAGACATAGGGAGACTTTAACTTTTGGAGGTCGAGCTTCTGGGAAGCTCAACCTTGGGATGTGGTTTCATATATGGAGGTAAAAGAAAAAGACGTTTAGGTTCTCACACTGGTCAGCTTACCTGAACAAGGCTTTCCTTCTCCGCCTCCTGCTATTGTCTGGCTGCTGTTTAATAAGTATGACTTGAGTTCCCTCTTCCTTAGAAAATTGGAAGTCCACAATGGCTATTTAAAGGCTTATCAGTGCAACTGGAGGCAACAGCTGGCAACTGCTTTGATGGGCGGAGACTGGACATTCAGACTGTGGCTGCCCCATTCCCGTAGATCACCAAAGAAAAGAAACCGGCGTCTTTCTGAGGTGGGACAGGTTGCACGGTCAACAGACGTCGTGGGGCAGGGTGAATTCGGGCAAGGTCATGGGCAGCCGCAGCCTCTCTCGGGCAGAGCGCTGGGCAAGGGCTGAGAGGAGCCTGGCTCTGAGGGAGACTGGCCACAGGCAGGAAGTGCGGCTGCGCGCGCAGGCCGATGTCTGGCTATTCAGAGGGTTGGAGCTCTGGGTGGAACTCCAGTCCTGGATGAATTCAGGCTGATCCTAGAATTTGATGGAAGGAACAAAACTGACTGGAGGGGGGAAGGAGGGCCGCAGGAGGGCGGATCTTACCTCTTCAGTATTGTGAACGGAGCTCTGGGCAGCTCACCCAATAGCTGGAATGGGGCAGAACCAGGATTCCATCCCCGTCTGGCTTCACACTCCTGCCTTCCCCACCAGGCCACATGGGTCTGTTGCTGCTTGTAGGCCATGAGTGCCGGCCCTGCAGCCAAGTTGTCCTGGGGCTCACTGAGCTGTGGGTCCCAGCACCATGGTCTTTCCCCTCCCCGTTAGCTCAGTGCTCGAGTCCGGCTGGGTTGAGAGCGTTTTTCCAGCACGCTGGGTCCCCTGCCGGGGGTGTGTGTGTGTGGGCAGAGCTTCTCTCTCCTCATTTCACCATGGACTGCCTTCTATTCTGAAGGAGGTAGCCTGCCACGGGGCACTCTCTCCCCACCCACCCCTTTCATTCCTTTGCTGACAGTCCTCCTGTCCTATCGGATCATCTTCGGAGTCCTCTTCCGTCATTGCACTTGTCCTGGTTTGCAACCCGGGCCTTGTCCGGTTCTCCGCTCACTGCTCCGTAGAACGTCAAGCTTCAGGAAGGCAGAGGCCACGTCTGTTTGCTCCCCACTGTATCTTCCTAGTTTCACACAGTTCCTGACCCCTGGAAGGTCTTTAATACTATTGATGATGGAACAGGAGAGCTCAAAAACCTACCTCTGCATGTATGATTAATTAACTGACAACAGAGGAGTCAAGAATATACAATGGGGGAAGGATGGGCCCTTCGGCAGTATTGGGAAAAGCGGACCCCATCTTACACCACACATAAAATCCACTCGATGGACAAAGGACTTCAATGTGAGACCTGAAACCAAAAAAAGAAAACATAAGCTCCTTAACATTGGTCTTGGCACTCATGACTTGAATGTGACACCGAGCATAAAAAGAAACAGATGGGACAATATCAAAAGGGAAAACTTCTGCATAGCGGGGGAGGAAACCAACAGACAAAAAGGCAACTTGGAGGATGGGAGAAAATATTCACAAATCCAAATTATATAAAGAACTGAAACAACTCCATAGCAAAAAAATTTTAAAAATCTGATTAAAAAATGGGCATTGGACCCGAACAGACATTTTCTCAAAGAAAATCTATGAGTGGCCAATAGGAGGCCACTTCTTTCTTTCTTTCTACAGGCCTGCCTCAGAGTTCTTGCAGGTTTGGTTCCAGACCACCACCGTGGAGCAAACATCGCAATAAAACAAGTCAAAAAAATTTGGTTCTTTTTTCCCCAGTACATAGAAGAGTTATGTTTACATTGTACTGTAGTCTGTTAATTGCAACAGCATTATGTCTAAAAAAAAAAAAAAAAATCAAGGCAACATACATACTTTAGTTGAAAAAGGATCGCTAAAAAAACCCTAACCGTCATCTGAACTGTCAGTGAGTCAGAATCATTTTGCTGGCGGAGGGTGCAGGCTCCGTGTTTCTGGTGCTGAGCGAGCAGGGTGGTGGCAGCTGAAAGTCAGGCGGGGAGCCTGGTAGTTTCTTAGTGTGGAGTTTGCTGCATTGGTGGACTCTTCTTCCTTTCACACAGGAATTCTCTGTATCATGTGGTGAAGTTTGACCGTGTTTCCTCACAGCAGGACTTTCAGCATCGGAGTCCGTCCTCTGAAATCCTGCTGCTGCTGCACCAGTTAAGTTTATGTGACCGTCTCAAGCCTTTGTTGGCATTTCACCAGCCTTCACAGCATCTTCACTAGGATTACAGTCCGTTGCAAAAAACCACTCTCTGCTCGTCCATCCCAAGCAAGTCCTCATCTGTTCAAGTTCTGTCGTGAGGTCTTGTTCATCTCCAGACAAGCTCTTGGGTGATCAGGTGCATTATCTATGAGCAGCAACGTGTTGAATCTTTTTTTTTTTTTTTTTTTTTCCCCTGAGCACTAGGTCCCAAGAGTAGGCTTAAAATATTCCATTAACCATATTGTAAAGGTGTGCTGTCATCCAGGACTTGTTCCATCGGTAGAGCCCAGGAGAGTAGACTGAGCATAATTCCTAAGCACCTTAAGATTTTTGGAATAGTAAAGGAGCACTGGCTTCAATGCAAAGCCACCAGATGTGTTAGCCTGGTGACTGGCAAGGGTCAGCTTATCCTTTGAAGCCAGGCACTGCCTTCTCTCTGGCTGTAGTAGTCCTAGATGACAACTCCTTGCAACAGAATGCTATTTTGTCTACCTTGAAAATTTCATTGCAGGCACCTTTATTACCCTCACCTGATGTTCAGATAACCCGCTGTAGCTTGTAGGAAGAGCTACAGCAGCTCTTGCTTCTTCACCTTGTACTTGGATGTTACGGAGGCCACTTCTTTCTTAAACCTCATGAGCCAACCTCTGCTAGCTTCAGACTTTTCTTCGGCAGCTTCCCCAGCTCTCAGCCCTCACCGAATTGGAGAAGCCGGACCTTGCTCTGGCTTTGGCTTTGGCTCAAGAGAATGTTGTGGCTGGTTCCATCTTTTGTCTACTGCTAAAACTTTCTCCATATTAGCAATAAGGCTGTTTTGTTTTCTTATTATTCATGTATTCATTGGGGTAACACTCGTAATTTCCTTCGACCGTCTTGCCTTTGCATTCACAGTGTGGCTGTTAGGAAGCTAAATTAGCTTTCTTGTGCTGGTCTTGACTTTTAACACGTCTTCCTCATGAAGCTAAATCATTTCAGCTTTTGACTGGAAGTGAGAGGTGTGTGGCTTTCAGTTGAACATGTAGAGGCCATTGTAAGGTTATTCATAAGCCTAATTGTAATATCATTGTGTCCCTGGGAATAGGGAGGCCCACAGAGAAGGAGAGGGGTGGGAACGGCCAGTCAGTGGAGCAGTCAGAATCCACACAGCATCAGGTTAACCTCAACTAAGTTTGCTGCCTTCTATGGGCGTGGTTGGTGGAGCCCCAAAAGAATGACAGTAGTAATACCAAAGATGACTGATCATGGATTATCATAACAAGTGTAATGATAATGAAAAATTTTAAATATTGTAAGAATTACTGAAATGTGACATGGGGACATGAAATAAACAAATGCTATTGGAAAAATAGCACTAATAGACCACCTTCGTGTAGGGTTGCTGCAAAACTTCAATTTGTAAAAATAAATTACCACTCCCTCCCCAAAAAAACCCTCAATATCTGCAAAGCACAATAAAAGGAGATATGCCTGTACATGCAAAGATACTCAGAGTCCTTACTCATCAGAAATGCAAATCAAAACCTTTTGAGCTAGCACCTCAGACCTGTTGGGATGGCTGTTGTCAAAGACAAGAGAGAACAAGCGCTGGCAATCATGTGGAGAGCAGGGAACTGTGTGCACCATGGGTGAGAACGTAAACTGGTGCAGCCAGTATGGAAAACAGTATGGAGGCTCCTCAAATTAAAAACAAAAATACCAGGGCACCCTGCTGACTCAGTTGGTGGGGCTTGTGACTCTTGATCTTGAGGTTGTAAGTTTGAGCCCCACGTTGGGGGTAGAATTAAAAAAAATCGTTCTCTGATGTGATCCAGCAATCGCACCATTGTGTACATATCAGAAGGAAACCAAATCACTGTCTAGAAGAAATCTCTGTGCCCCATGTTCAGTATAGCGTTACAGCAGCCAAGACCTAAAACAACGTAAATGCCCAATAACAGATGAATGGATGAAGAAAATGTGCTATATTTATATGTACAATGGAACATTGAGCCTGAGAAAGAAGGAAATCCTGCCATTTGTGACATGAATGGACCTTGAGGGTGTTATGTTAAGTGAAATAAGTCAGAGGAAGACAAATACGACATGATCCCATGTATAGTGGAATCTAAAACTGATCTCACAGAAACCGAATAGATTGGTGGTTGGCAGAGGCACGGGGGTTGGGCAAATGGAGGAAGGTGGTCAAAAAATACCGACTTTCAGTTCTCAGTCCTGGGGCTCTCATGAACAGCATAGTTGATGACTACAGTTAACATGACTGTGTTGTTTACTTGGAAGTCAGGAGGGGAGTGGATCTGAGAAGTTCTCAGCACAGGAAACATTGTAATAATGGGAGATGATGAAGGTTAACATATTCATTGTACACCTGAAGCCATTACATTATGTCAGTTAAAGGCCAGTGAAACTAGAAAACAATACTATTCAATGAATGAACACATGAGACTGCCTTCAGTTAACTTTGTTTCTTAGTTCTTAGTTGCCATGTAGGTTGTTAGACCACAGCCCTGTTTTCCAAACTGCCTTGAGTGTGGTAAGAAACTGCAGGCTTGCTAGGAACTTGAATCCCATTCAGCGGCAGACCGAGATTTTGTGAGTTCTGAAGCATTTTGAAGAGTCCTCTTTAAGAGATAAAAGGGAAATTAGAGTCTATGTGCTGCCAGAATGAGCGTAAGAATGGAAATTATGAACGTAAAATTGGTTATGAAGGTGTATACTTACTCAGAATGGCAGAAAGCACAATTAATTAAAAACACAAAAAGCTGCCCAAATTAAAATAAATGCCACAGAAATCCAGAAAGAATAACATTTTTATTAATTGATTTCTGTTCTTTTTTTTCTACATGTTCTGGCTGTGTGCCATTGTCTTCCCTTTTGAGTAACAAGTGACCTTGGAGTTTTGTGGCTAGAATAGAAAGATAATTTAGTCTTTCCATTAATGTGGTTATTAAACTTCTTACTCTAAAATTATTAGGCATTTTGCTGAATATTCTTGCTATAACAGCAGTTTTGTTTTATTTTAACGCTAATGAGGGCCCCTAGCAGGATAAAGTCTGCGTACTTCTCGGAGCAAATCCTGTGTATGCAGGGGTCACTAGCCCAGTTGATGGAAGGTTTCTCAGACTCCAGGAACCTGTGGCATTTCGTCCTGGAGCATCAATTTTACTTGTTAGTATATACGATGAAACATTTTTATACTAAAATAAAAGCCAGAATGTCCTACAGTAGAATGGAAGATCCATTAATTTTTAAAGCCTAAACACAAGACTTTATAAGGCCCTGATTTTGAGTTCATCCCTCAGCACTCCCAGATCTGAGGTTGTCATCTGGTTTCCATTCTAGTTCTTCCATTTGTGTTTAGATTTACTTGATCTCGGTGAATTTGGGCTTTTACTTCTTTACTTAACTGGAACTTAAAACCTACTTTAATTGAAGTATACTGTAGATGTGGAAATTCAGGTTGTGGTTAACTGAATATTCACGAAGTATACATAGCTGTATATCTAGAACTGGAGGCAAGAAACAGAACTTGACCCCAACCCCAAAGATCTCCATTCAGTTCCTTCCACACACTGCCTCTGCTCCATGCTCTGGTTTCTAACAGTGTAGCTTACTATTGCCTGATTTAAAAAAAAATGTGTATATATATATATATATATATATATACACATATATCATATATATGATATACATATATACAATGTGTATTTATACATATATAAAATGTGTATATATATATATACACATATATCATATACATATATATGATATATGTGTGTGTGTGTATATATATATTTTAAAAAGAGTGAGTGGGGTGGGGGTGGGGTGGAAGGGGCAGAGGGAGAGGGAGAGAGAGAAAATCTCCAGCAGACTCCGCACTGAATGGGGAGCCTGACATGGGGCTCCATCTCCCAACCCTGAGATCATGACCTGATCTAACCAACTAAGCCACCCAGATGCCCCTAGGGTTGACTGGTTTTGAACTTTAAGTGGAACCATCCCATCTGTACTTGTTTGGATCTGGCTTATTTACCCCTACATTGTAAGACTCACTGGTATCGTCGTGCCCAGTAGCAAACCTTTCACTCTACTTGCTATTCTTTTGTCTGTATATACCACAACTTACATATTTCACTGTTGGGCATTGGGATAATTTTTACATTTTGGCTGTGTGAATAAATATCACTATGATTATTTTAGGACCTGTCTTTTTGTGAACATGTGTATGTGTTCGTGTTGAGTGTCTGTAACTAGGAGTGGAATTGTTGGGTCCTAGGGTATACATGTGACCAACTTCGGTTAGACATGGTGGCTGACACGCTCCCCAGTAGCGTATGAGAGTTTCAATTGCTCTGCCTCCTCATTAGCCCTTGGTCATGCTTTCTGTCTCTTTAATGTTAGATTTCCTGGCACCTGTGTAGGGGCGTTTCATTATGGTTTCAATGTGCACTGCAAGTTTATGAAGCATTGACAGCTTAGAAAAGATTCTGCTTTGCAACTTGTTTTTGGTATCATGTAAATTTTCAGAATAGTTGTCAAATTTGGGAAGACCTGTAAATTTTATTCATGAAATTTAAGATTTCAGAAAATGTTCCATACACAGAAGTCTGGATGAATAAACTGTGATACACCCATACGTCCACATAATGGAGTGCTACGTAACTGGTTTTTTTCTTTTTAATTTTTTTTTAAGAATAATCTCCATGACCTGATATGGGGTGATTTATTTATTTTGTCACATGTATGACTGTCTCTCAAAATAGCATTACACCGTGCTTTATAGAAACTGAAGACAAATTACTATCTGAGTCTCATAAGGTGCCTAGTAGAAGATCAACTTGCAAACATCAGTCACTACATTTCTATGTAATAAATTGTTAGGAAGCATAATTTTAAAATATCATTATTATATAAAATTCAAAGGATCCTAGGATTACATCTAACAAAACATGTGAGTCCTGTATGTGGAAACCACTTCACTGAAAGACATACTAATGACTCAAAAGTATAACGACTTACAGATAATTAGTATGACCAAGAATGTTCATAGCTGGACTATTTACAATAGCAAAAACCATGTACCCATTGCTGGAATGGCTGAATGAATTATGGCATATTCACATGATAGCGTATAACGGATCAATGAAAAGCTACTCACAACTTGATAAATGATAGTAACAAAATTTCATGAAAAAGCAAGTCTCAGAAGATCATACAGTTTAATATTCTCCTATAAAGTTAATATACCAGCAAAACTGAACAATAAGTAGGGACTCATACATACAATGTTAAACCACTTTTGCAAATCATAGGAATAGGGAACACACATTGGTGGTGGTCTCTCTGGAGGATTAAGGAGTCGGATGAGGACAGGACACAAGTACAGGCACTGGTATACATACATTTCTCAGTCTTCAGCTGGTGGTCCTTTACAGCGCCTGCTTGATTATGGGCTTATATATTCTACATACTCTAGTGATAGCAGGAGTCATAATGAAAATGATAAAATAACTAAGAAATAGCCTTGATATATCAATTTTATTTGTATATACTGTATATATTATATATATAACCTATACTATGATATATATGTTGTGTATACACACACACACACACACACAATAATGAATTAGAAGCTACAATGTAGGAACGGAACTTCCTACATGGCATTCTGGAACTAAATCTGCAGGGTCTATATGAAGACAATTTTGAAAGCCTACTGAGAGCCATAAAAGGAGACTTGAAAGTGGAAAGACCTATTTTTTTCCTAGAAAAACTTATTTCATAAAGATACCAATTCTCCTTGAGTCTATAAATTTAACATTTTATAAAATTTTTGAAGTTATTTTCAGCCTAGATAGGTTAATTGTAGAATTCATGTATGTAAAATGAGTATGTGGGTATAGGCAAAGAAATCATTAAACAAAGATAAAAGTGACTAGAACTGAATAGAAAGCTTCAGTAAACCTGCCTGGAACAGGTAGGTGGATGGACATAAAGGCCAATGAAGCAAACCAAAGCGCAGGAATAGACCCTTTATTCAAGAGACAATTCATATATGATAAAGATAACATTTCAAATCAGAGGTGAACTTGGGAATGCTTAGTACATGTTAGGGGAGCCAGATAGCCATATTTTAAAACCTAATTTCAGAAGGATCAAAGACTTAACTCTTAAAATAATAAATCTAAAAGAAAATATGAAATTTAAAAATAACCTTGGCCTGGGGAAGATCTTTTGAAGCATGACTCAAACTACTGAAGCCACAGAAGATGAAGTTGACTATGTAAGGAGGAGGAAAATAAAACTGAATAAAAATGTGTCGGTGGGAAAATGTTAGTTCATCTTAAAAATAATGTCTTTGATATGTAAAAATTCTGCAATCAATAAGACCAACTATACAATAGTACAGGCAATCAGCAAGTTTCAAACAGACATTCCACATGTTTTCTAAAAGCAAATGCAAGTAGGTTTTAAACATAAAAAAAAAGTTCAACCTTAAAAGTTCAATCTTAGAGAAATGTTAATTAAAATGACAAGAAAGCAAACATTGGCAAATGAACAACTCAGTTAAAAAATGGGCAGAAGATCTGACCGGACTCCTCACGCAAGAAGATACTCAGATGGTGATGAGCATATGGGGGTGCTCTGTGTCCTGTGCCATTAGGGAACTGCAAATTAAAACAAGAAAGGAAGAAAACAAATGAAAACAAACCACTTCATACCATTAGAATAAAGAAAATCCAAGACTCCGATAATACCCAATGCTAGTGCACATGTGGAGCAGCAAAAACTCGTTCATTACTGTTGGGAAAGCAAAGTGGTACTACTGCTCTGGGAGACGTTTCGGCAGTTTCTTATGAAACTAAAGATGCTCTTACACAGCCCCAGCAATCATGTTCTTGGTACTTAAAGAAGTTCAGAACTTAGGGCTACGCAGAAGTCTGCTTGTGGATGTTCATGGTAGTTTTGTTTATAATTGCTAGATTTGGAAACAACCAAGATGTCCTTCAGTACGAGAATGGATAAATAAGCTGTGGTATATCCAGACTCTGGAATATTACTCAGCACTAAGAAGAAATGAACTACTAACCCATGAAAAGACACGGAAGAACCTTGAGTGCATGTTACTAATGGAAGAAGCCAAGACTGTAAATGGATCAGTAGTTGCCGGGGATTAGGGGGAGAAGTTGGGGGTCGAAGGCTGAGGAGGCAGAGTACAGAGGATTTTTGAGGCAGTAAAACCAGTAAATCTACTCTGCGTGATACTCTAACAGTGGATACACGTCATTATACATTTGTTCAAATCCAGAGAACGTACAATGTCAAGAGTGAGTCCTAATGTGAACTATGGACTCTGGTGATGATAGACCAATGCAGGCCCATCAGTGATAACGAATGTGCCCCGCTGGCCAAGCATGTGAATAGCGGAGAACGCGGTACATGTGTAGGGTTGGGCTATGGGGGAACTCCATACTTCCTACTCAGTTTTGCTGTGAACTTAAAATTGTTCTAAACCAATCTATTTAAAAAATGACAAGGAAATACCATTTTAAAATCATCTAAATATTTGACACACTATATTCTTGAGGGTAGGGAAGTAGGCATAATTTTTGCTGGAGCATGGAAGGAGTATCTTATTACTCCAGCCTAAAAACATATAATCTGACTTGGCTATTGTACTTCTAGGAATGTATCCTGCAGACACATTCCTATGAGATTGAAAATATCTACGGACCAGGATATACAATTCATCATTATTCATAATAGGTAAAAAGTTGAAGATATTCTAAATGTCCTACAAGAGGGAATGGGTCAAATAGAGTACATTCATAAAATCACATACTTTTGGTATCAAAAGGAAAAGTAGAAGGTAATTCAGTCTTTGATCACATTAAAAACAATGTTTGGCAGAATTTCAGCTCTGCAACTCATTCAGCATAATGTCAGGTACTTTTTAAAGATTTTTGCTGTTAATTTTGCTGTAATTGCCGTCTGGTTTCTTTCCTGTATAATCCACATTTTCATGGGTCAGGGCAATCATGGATAGTATTAAACAGTTTGTCATTGGGGTCTTTGTAATAGCAGCAATTATGAGTTTCATTTATCTTTAAATTATTTTTAATGAGAATCTAGCAAAATATTGAATATTTCCCTGATGTTTGTATGATCCACTTTTCTTCATTCATTGGGTTATCAGAAATCGAGAGCCTACTCACTTTATTTGAAATTTACCCTTACCAGTTAATTACTGCTTTTACTGAGATCTGAAAATTTTCCTCTTACAATTGGTTTTCTGATGTTAGAATAATTTCCACTAAATTCACTGCTCCTTTTTAATCGCTTATTTCATATTCCAATAATTTTACACTTCTGTATTTAATAGATTGAAATCCTTACCTATATGTCCAAATCTAAAATTTTTAAAAAATATTTTATTTATTTATTTGACAGAGAGAGATCACAAGCAGGCAGAGAGGCAGGCAGAGAGAGAGGGGGAAGCAGGCTCCCTACCGAGCAGAGAGCCCGATGCGGGGCTTGATCCCAGGACTCTGAGATCATGACCTGAGCCGAAGGCAGAGGCGTAACCCACTGAGCCACCCAGGTGCCCCCAAATCTAAAATTTTTAATTTAGTGAACTAGTCTAAAAGGATTTTTTCCAACTTTTACTTAAGATGGCATAGTCAATCTTTCTTAATTTTTAAAGCATTAAAATGTTTAAAAATAATCCACATATCATAACCTATGTCTTCTAAAAAACTGTACCATCCAGTGTTTAGCAGTGATACTCAATTTTAAGAGTATACTATCCAATTTCATGTATCGCCCCCAAAAGACCCACCCATCCCTATCAGCCGTCACTCTCATTGTTCCCCAGCCCCTGGCAAACACAATCTACTTCTGTCTCCATGGATTTGCCTATTCTCGATGGCTCCTATCAACAGAATTCTATAATATGTGGCCCTTTGTGCAAATTTTATTAGCTTTTTGAATAAACACATGACTTACGTTCAAGTTTTTCTCGTCATAGAAAATTTATTTCAGAGTAGTTAAAATTGCTGTTGTACTTCAAGATGTGCTGCGGCCTGGCTGGCTCAGCTGGTAGATCTGCCAGTCTTGATCTTGGGGGTTGTGAGTTTGAGCCCCACACTGGGCATAGAACCTATTTAAAAAAAAAAAAAAAAAGTCCTAAAATGTTATGCTGTAAGATCTCACTGCATTGTCTGTAACAGGCAAACTATCTCACTATGCTTAGACTCTTAAAAAAAAATCCAATTTGGCATTTTTAAAAAAAGATTTATTTATTTATTTGAGAGAGGCAGAGAATGTGCACACACACAGGGAGAGGGAGAGGCAGACTTCCTGCTGATCAGGGACGCCCCCCCTCCTGGCCTGCCTCCAAGGTGGGGCTCAATCCCAGGACCCGGGATCTTGACCTGAGCCAGAGGCAGCCACTTAACTCCATGAGCCACCCAGGCACCCCTGGTATGTGTTTAAAATACTACATCTCCTGTAAGAAAGAATAATTGGTGCAAAATCCTGAAGTAGTCTTCAACTTTAGGAACTGGAAGGAACCCTTCTTGATGTGATTCAGGGATGAGTTGCACCCAGAATGTGTTTTTAAGTGCTTACTAAGGTTTTCAAAGGGTGCTTAAAACTTTGTCATCTCTCCGGACAGTCTGGTCATTGGCTGATTGCAAGTGTGCAGTGTGGGTCACAGTTGTCCAAAACTTCATTCACTCTGGGGGATTGCCAAAACTGCATTTGACCGATTCTTGTGTGTGCCTTAATTTCAGGTCAATTTTGGCAAAAAAATTAAAACACGGTGTCTTGCATACCCCGGTGTTTTGTTTTATATTTTAGAATTGCTCACATCATGGCATATCCGAAGCAGTTCACTCCGGCAGAATCTGAGGCAGGAGAGGCTTGCTTGATGTCTGCTTTTGATTTCTCACTTCATTTTGTTCAAGTTTTCCCTTAGTTTGATTAATTTTTCATGAGCCGTTTTGGATCAATAAGTCAATGTAGTCTCTTCGTTTTGACAGTTTTCCAAGCACTCATGTAAAAAAGGATCAGATCTAGTGGTTAGTCTGACGATTTCCTGAAGTTCTGAAGAGCGTTGCTTTTTATTGTCTGATGGGTAATTCTTTTTCACTTAACAATTTAATGCCCTCAGCTACTCCTTTTAATGCTTCAAAATAATATTGTATTTTGTCTGTTCTTCCAGGCCATGGTAAAGTACATCTTAATATATCTGTCATCCAAGTAAACACAATCTCCCTGTGTTCTGTGACACCTGATTTCTGAGAGTTCTTAATATATTTAATTCCACCTGAAAACTTATATGATGTAGGGCTTGTTAAAAACATTTACTATTGGTAAAAAACAAACAAACCAATACATATATTCTTCAGTTGTGGAACAGACTAGCCAAGATCTTAAAATAATTTCATATTTAAATGTGTTGTATAATACTTGTTTGAGAAGCGTTTTAACAAACCCTCATTTTGGTTCTCTGTAAACCGAGATCACAATTTTGCAGGCGAAAAACTCCCATACACAGTGTGTAACAGACCAAGAGGAGCACTCACACTACTTAACGGAAGTCAACACCTTCATTAAAAGGCGGCCATGCTGACAAATTGTTTTCTCTTTGGAAATTATTTTGTGCTTGATCCTTGTAACCTTATTTATTCTGTTGTCATTTTTATTATCAGTGTCTTCTTGACTATTATGATTCTTTTTGAAATGGTTCTGCACATCATTTCAACCGTGAGAGATTTAATTTCATTGTTAAATGGGAGAATCTTTTTCCTCCCCAACACTTTGAAGGTCCTGCCAGTTTATTCTTCCTGTTTCCTCTTTACTTTCCAGTAGGGTCCTTCCTTTCCAGCATATTTGAGTTTTGGAGGGATCAATAATGGTAGAAAATAGAAAATTTGTCTGAAATGAAGGCAAACACAAGAGCAAGTCAAATGTGTTTAAAAGTGGCCACGGTGTTGGATGAAACCCCATAATTGTATAATTAAATTATTCTTAGGCTACACGGAGTGAATCATTGATGGGGTATGTGTGGGCGTTCTTCGCGGGGACATGTGTTTCTTCAGGCTACTTGGCTGCACTGGTGGCAGTTCCGCATGCTGTTATCTGGAGCTGTCAGACTGGGAGGTCGAGATGCCTGGCTGAGCGGAGGTGTGCCTCAGGACGCGGCAGACAACGCAGCTTCTGCGTCAGTTATGTTTGCTGTTTGAAGGAAGGCTTTGTGTTTGTGTCCTGCAAACCAAGAATTTTGACATTTTATTTCATGTGACTTACTGCAAAAAAAAAGAAAAGTAGGGTATGTTTGTAATTATATACGCTACCTCTAGAGTATATTTCTGACAGGTGAAAACTTCAGTTTTAATTAGTGATCAGTGAGATCCACAACCTCTGCTTCAGATTATAAATATTTGATGTTTGGGAGAATTCTCCACAGACTGGCTTCTGGCTCTCTCCATCTCACTGTCTTTCCCTGAAGGGTGTGTTCCTTGGACAATAGATTGGCTCACCCTGAACCTGTATGATGGGGAGCACCCCGGGAAACCTGTTTCCAGAAGGAGGGCGTAGCAGTACCTCGGGGATACACACGCGCAACTTCGAGTACTGATACCTTTGAGAAGGTACTGATACCTACTGGATCTGGAGCTATGACTCCCCAGGAAATGGAAAACTACATACAAATCAGCAACCATGAGCCCCAGAAGGTATCAGTACCTTCCCAAAGTAGGTGTGTTTCTAACTCGGTGCCCCTTTGATGGTAGGGATACCAGTCCTCACAGTGCTGCCAGATGTGGGGGGAGAGGGGCATAGGGGAAGTTGGAGCGGGAGCAGGAAGAGGGTGCTCTCCTAATAATAATTAGGAGTTCTCACCTTGTTTGCAGATTTAACAAGAAAATGTTTTGCCATGTGAATACATTGTTAAGAACCCCAAAATTTAGGTTTCATGAACTCTGTAGAAAATTTCTTTTTGGGTCTAATTATTTCATGGCTATAGGACCCCCCTCCTAAGAATTGAATAAATATAAGTCCAGTTGGACAACGTTTGTCTGTTGGGCCACACCATGACCCAGACTGCTTTGTAAACTAAACATTTTGTGGGTCCAGCCTCTGAGTCCGGGAAATTCCTTCCTCCCTGCCGCCTCTGCTTGCTGCAGGATTCCACCTGCGTCTGCCCAAGTGTTTGTGCGGTCGAGGTGCCTCAGCCCAGCCTGGGGTCTAGGGGCGAAGAAGAAGCATTTTTCTGTAGCAGGGGAAACCCCCGCACCCCGCCATCCCCCGCCCCACCCATCTCAGTAGAAGCCCATCACCCACTGAAGGCAAAGGTCCTATCAAGAGCATCAGACTTTCTGGCCGGACATTCATTCTTTTGTCCTTTTTCTCTCTGGGGCCAGTGGCTAATGATACATGCATTTACAAAGGTCTTGCTCAGCAAAGAGCACTTTCCTGGAACTTTCTGTACCAGTCAAGGTAAATGGTCAGGCCCTGGGCCGGCATGTGTGCCCAGAGTTGCCCTCTCTTGCCCAAGGCCCTTACCACAAACCCCAAAGCTGCTTTAAAAACATTTTAAGATGATTATACTCTGAGTATACTGAAAAGCGCTGAACTGTGGACTTCAAATAAATGAGTTTTATGGCATTTCCATTCTACCTCTATAGAGCTGTTTTAAAAAATAGTTCAGAGAGGGGCTCATGGTTGCTGATTTGTATGTAGTTTTCCATTTCCTGGGGAGTCATAGCTCCAGATCCAACACAGCTTTGTTAAGAACTCGAGGCAGGCAGAGGAGGGTTCAGCCACTCCTGGTCAGGCGACCTCCTACCTCTGGGAGGGCTCTGCGTTCCAGTCTCACTTTCTGGTAAGGATTCTGCTGTCCTCCACGGGTGTCGGTGAGCCTGAATGAGACGGTTGTGCTCCAGCATCCAGTGCAGGACTGGCGCAATGTCAGTGCTCACATAAGTACTGGGAATGCCATGATGGTTTTGTTACATGCTAAAAAGCCTAAAATTAAAATGAAAGATTATGTTTAAAATTATCCTTGAGTCAAATGATTTCAAATAAAGTCAACATGGATTCGACATCACGGAGAATTTCAGTAGTTAATGGCTTTCCCCACCATATTGGGCAAAATGGATTTTTAGTTAAAAAAGATAGGAAAACTAACTAATAGAGCATTTATTGAAGAGCAAAAAGTTTAAAAGAAACACTTGCCTAAAATTATAACATTAGCAGAAATCACTCTGGTACCTTTTATTCATTGCTTTGCTTGGCAAAGAATTTCTGTGAAACACTTGTAATACTCTTATTTGATGTAAGTATCTTATGTTTTTTCTTTTTTTTGGATTTATTTATTCTGGAGACAGTGCGTGAATGGGCAGAGGGGCAGAGGGGGAGAATCTTTAACTGGACTCCCTACTGAGCATGCGGCCCCAACTGGGGCTCGATCTCACCACCTATGAGATCATGACCTGAGCTGAAACCATGAGTCAGACCCAGGCGCCCCTAAGTATCTTAGTTTTTAAGTAATGTTTTAATAAAAACTCAGTTACATGCTTCATCTCAAGTGATTCTATAGCTCCCACACAAAATCCAGTTCCTTCCAAGAAAGAAAGAATGTGTGTTCTACAGCAGCGCCAAGCAGGCAGGGGTGTGGTGGGGGCAATTAACTCAAGGAATGTTCGAGGAATTTAGGATTGTGAAGGCTTATCTCCATGAACTATGATGACTTCCCCTGGCTAGGGCAGAAAGCTGTGTGAGGCGGCATTCTTCCTTCTTCACATTTTAAAGTTCAAATCAGGAGGAAAATGGAGATCTAAAGAAAATCGTTGAACACTTTGGCTACAAGGTGTTTGTTTTACCTACCAAGCATGCAAATATTTGATGCATGTGGATCTTAAAGCAAAACCAGTACTTTTATTATACTTTGGGGGGATGAAGGGCAACAGCCAGGATGAGGTTTGCATATGTTTGGATAGGAATTCAAAGTGACATGTTACTGAGGATTTCACTTTAGAAAAGAAAAAAAAAAATCAAGGGCTTTCTCGAAGATTGTACAGAAAATAAAATTTATTGGAGCTCTCCCTCGCCTGCATGCTCCACCATTCAGCCACCATATATAATGCAAGTTATTCAAGCATAGAAAATGGGAAGGCACCGTCAGATTTACTGCTACGTATGAGCATGAATAATCTTTATTCTTATTGCTTTCCCACTTCAAGGTGAAGTTTTTTACTTTGGACCAAAGGCATTCGTTGGGTTTGTAGAAAATACAACACAGGCACCTGGGATGTAATATATTTGTTGTACGTGTTCGTCGTGGTAGAAAATGATTATGGTAATTTTAAAGTTAAAAAAAAAAGTTATGGTTAGGCATTTTAAATAAATTTAAAGTGAAAATTTTATAATTAACTTACAAGAGCTGAATGATGATCTGTGGGTATGTTCATTTAGCAGTTTTAGTGGCCAAGGAAGGACCCACTCATGTTCCTTAAGAAAATACCTTACAGGGGTGCCTCGGTGGCTCAGTGGGTTAAAGCCTCTGCCTTCGGCTCAGGTCATGATCTCAGGGTCCTGGGATCGAGCCCCGAGTTGGGCTCTCTGCTCGGCGGGGGGCCTGCTTCCCCCTCTCTCTCTGCCAGCCTCTCTGCCTACTTGTCTCTGTCTGTCAAATAAATGAATAAATCTTAAAAAAAAAAAAAAAACCAACACCTTACAAACTAGAGGGAAGATAGTTTAGTAAACAGTTAAAAAGGAGAAATGATAATGCATTTTAAATTTGTATACCTGGGTGGTCTAGAACTCATCAAAGTCTGTTAGGTGCGACTCATGGAAGTCACACCCCTTGACATTATGCAAAAGAACCCTGTGACCTTACACTTGTACCTGTCCTCCATGCTATTGCGAGATGTTTCTTCTTTACATACTATTAACCTCAAGATACATTGTTGCTTACTTTGGGCAGATGATCTATTTACCCACATATGTGCTGTTTTTAGTACTCTATTCCTTTGTGTAGATCCAGATTTTCATCTCCTAGGATTTTTCTTCTGCCTATGAAATTTTCTTTAACATTTTGTATAGTTCAGGGTTGCTGGTGATGAATTATTTCAGCTTTTATGTGTCTAAAATAGCCTTTATTTTGCTTTCATTTATTTATTTAAGACTTTATTTATTTGACAGAGAGAGAGAGATCACAAAAAGGCAGAGAGGCAGGCAGAGAGCAGAGGAAGTAGGCTCCCTGCTGAGCAGAGAGCCCAATGTGGGGCTCGATCCCAGGACCCTGGGATCATGACCTGAGCTGAAGGCAAAGGCTTTAACCCACTGAGCCACCCGGGTGCCCCATTTTGCTTTTATTTTTTTAAAGAGCTTGCCACTGGGTAAAGTGTTCAGGTAGACCCTTTTTAACTCGGGTGTTTTAAAGATGTTTCTATATCGTGTTTGCTTGCGTAATTTCTGAAGAAAGGTCCGCTGTTTTCTTTGCCCCTCTAGTTCCCCAAGCCGCCACCTATAGTTGCTTTCAAGATTTTTCACTGAACTTCAACAACTAGATTAAAATCTACTTGGCATGGTTTTCTTAAGTTTCTTCTGCTAGGGGTTCTTGAAGTTCTGGATCTGTAGGTTTATACTTTTGATCAAATTTGGGAAATTTTTCCTATTATTTCTTCAAAAAAATTTTGCCTATTTTTTCTACTCTAGTTCTTGAACTACCCTTACACGTAAGTTAGTCTGTTTGATATTTTCCTTCAGTTCACTGATGCTATCTTAATTCTCAAGTTTTTTTCTATGCTTCATTTTCCCATTTTTTAAGTTTTTTTTTTTTTTTTTTTTTTTTTTTTTTTTTAAATCTAAGTAATCTCTACATCCAACATGGGGCTCAAACTTACAAATCCAAGATCAAGTCACATACTCTTCCCATGGAGCCAGCCAGGTACCACCATTTTACCATTTTTTTTTTTTTTTAATGGCTAGGTCTTCTAATTTAGGGACATCTTTCTACCATGTACAATCTGTTATAAATTCTAATCTGTTTATTTTTCATTTCATATTGTATCTTTCAAACAGGTCCAGTTAGACATTTTTTATGTCTTCTGTTCTTTCCTCATCTTGTTCGTGTTTATCTTCTTGAACATCTAGAGCATACTTATACTAGCTTAGTGTGCTTGTCTATGAATTCTATTACCTATGGCACTTCTAGGTTCATTCCTATTGATTGATCCCCCCCCACTCCTTATACGTAATATTTTCTGCATCATATTGGTGATGTTTTCTTTCTTTTTAAAAAGATTTATTTATTTATTTACCTGACATAGAGAAAGAGAGAGAGAGAGTATATAAGCACAAGCAGGGGGAGTGGTAGGCAGAAGGCAAGGCAGGCATAAACAGGCTCCCTGCTGAGCAGGGAGCCCAATTCGGGGCTCGATCCCAGAACCTTGGAATCATTACCTGAGCCGAAGGCAGATGCTTAACTGACTGAGCCACCCAGGCACGCCAATGCTTTCTTTTCCTAAAACAGCTTATTTTTATAATAGTTTTAGATTCACAAAAAATCAAAGATAGTGTATAGTTTCTATGTAACCCACAACCAGTTTCTGCTGTTAACTAAAGTCTCCACTTTATTTATATTTCCTTAGTTTTTACTAAATGCCTTTCTTTTTCTTCCATGATTCTACCCAGAATACCCCATTAAATTTAGTGGTCACGGCCCCTTACAGCTTTCAGTGGTGGTAGTTTTTCCAGACATGTCTTGTTTTCGACGCCTTGGCACTTTTGAGAAAGGCTGGTTCAGGTGTTCTGTAGAATGTTTTTCAATGGGATTTAACGGAACTTTTCCTCCAGATTACGTTGAGTTCATGGGTTTTGGGTAGAAGACCACAGGGATAAAAATGTCATTTTCATGGCACTGATGAGGCACTGTCGATGTTGATTTGAACCCCCTGGGTGGGAGAGGGAGGGGTAGTGTTGGTCAGAGTTCTCCAGCTGAGGTCCCTTCCTCCTCCTGTCCTCATGGAATGTGACGCGTGGCCCACACTGAAGGAGCGAGCAATTATGTTCTACCTCCTGGAGAGCAGATCATTCACGTACATTATCTGAAGTCCTTCTGCATGGGGGATTTGTTTCTTCTTTCAGATTTGTTTATTCATTCATTTGGAATTTGGATCTGTACCTTATAGTTTGAGGATACAGTCCAATACTAACTTCATTCTGCTCTTCCATGTTCCAGCTTGAGTCGCTGGGAATTTTTCAATTGGTGTCCATGTCTCTTGAACATTGTGGACTTTTTTTTTTTTTTTTTTTAAACTATTAACTTTCGGGCACTGTAAGAGGCTGCAAACTCATCTTGTGTGCTTCCTGCCCCATTTCTAGAATCAGCCTTTTCTCCAAGGGCTGGCTTTCTTCTGAACTGAAGAATAACATTAGAAAGGAAGGTCTGGGTGCTGGCCTTGGTTGTTGCTATTTACTGGGGTATCATTGCTTTTAGGACTTCCCAGTTGACAGAGCAAAGAAATACAGGAGTGTGGACACACATGTACATACATGTGTATGTAAGTTAAGCTACACATGAGTTCATACTGATGACTCCAACTATAATTTAGCATGTGGGCCATTCTAGCCTCCTGCTTGCTTGTCTGTGAGGTCTCCCCCCCGCCCCCCCCCCGGTAGTGACGGGTTTGGTTCTCACCATCTGCTATTCATTTACTTAATTGTTCATCTCCAACACACATGCACAACAATTAACAATTGTTAACCTGGACTCCTGTGGGAAACGGCATTATCAAGTGGAGTAGTGTTTGTGGGTGGTTTCTTTTCCCTTGATCTGAGTCTCTCTACACATTTCAGTTACCTGGGGTGGCACCCTTTCCCCTCCCCGTCAATGAAGTCGTTTCATACATCTGCAACAATTAAAGATTGTTTTATCACATTGTGGGTTCCACCTTGGTGTTCCCCAACTACCTAAATGATTAAAAAAATGTGCATTAAGCTTCACTGCTTGGGCTGTAGAGTTCCATGGTTTTTTACAAATTCACAGTATCGTGTATCGACCTTTAGAGGCTCATAAAGAAGAGTTTCATTATCCTAAAAAATCTTTTGTGTCTCACCTACTCATCCGTCCATCCCTACCTTAAAACCTCTGGCAACTACTGATTTTTTATTCTCACCACAGTTTTGCCTTTGCTACAATATCCTATAATTGGAATGGTATGGATGTATTCTTTTTGGACTGGCTTCTTTCACTTAGCAATGTAAAAGTAAGATTCTGCTCGTGGCTTGCCAGGGCATTGGTTTCATTGTTGAATAACACCCACTGTAGGGGTGCACCATAGATCCCCTGTCTCTTCACCTACCGAAGGATCTGTTGCTTCTAGTTGGGGATAACAATGAGTATAGCTGTTGTGTAAACATTCCCACACAAGTTTTTGTGTTGATGTAAGTTCTCAAATCAACTGGGTAATTACTGGGGCTCTTGATTGATGTGTCATATGGTAAGACTACTTTCAGCTCTCTAACAAAACAAAACAGCATTCAGCCAAAGAAAGATCTTGCCAAATTGTCTTCCAGAGTAGCCAGACCAACAGCAGTGATTGAGAGTTCTAGTTGCTTGGCATCTTGGCTAGCATTTGGTATTGTCTGCTGTCCAGATATCATCTATGCTTATAGGTGCTGGGTGGCTTCATGCTGTTTTAATTTGCAGTTCCCTATCGGTGTGTGATGTTGAGCATCTTTTCATGTGCTTATTTGCCATCTGTAGGTCATTTTGGTGAGATACTGATTTAGATCTCTTGCCAATTTCTTAATTGTTTTCTTAATGTTGAATTTTAAGAAGACTCTTTATGTTTTGGATACAAGTCCTTTATCTGATAGGTTTTGCAAATATTTGCAAAATGATCCCCCCCCTTTTTTTGGAGGCACCTGAGTGGCGCAGCTGGTTGAGTGTCCAACTCTTGGGTTCGGCTCACGTCATGATCTCAGTGGAGGATCGAGCCCCGGGTCAGGCTCCTTGTTCCGTGCGGAGTCTGCTTGAGATTCTCTCTTACTCTCTCCCTCTGCCTCTCGCCATCCCTAAAAAAAAAAAAAAAAAAATCTTAAAAAAAAAAAGCCTGCCTTTTTTTTTTTTTATTGATAAAAGTGTTTATTTCATTCTTGTTCCTGAAGAGAATTTTTAGTGAGTGTGCTGTTCAGGCTGACAACTGTTTTTTCTCTTCCCTCCGAGACATTCCTGTGTTGTCCTTTAGAATTCTTATCTCCTCCTGACCTTACTTTGTGAGGGGATGTGTTTTCTCTCTAGTTGCTTTTGGGATCTTGCCATTGCCTTTGATGTTCTGTAGTTTAATGTTTGTGTCTAGGTATCTTTTTATTTATCCCACTTGGGATATGTTTTTCTTCCTGAAGTTGTGAATTTGTATTTTTAATTAGTTACGGTCCATTTTCAGTGGTTAGTCTTTAAATGTTGCCTTTCTACTCTCTGTAGTCTTCCTTTCTGGCAGTCAGAGGGACTGTATGTTGATCTATTTTTCTTAACCTCTACTTTACATTTTCTATCTCTGCTTCATCCTGGGTGAGTTCCTCAGACATATCTTTATATTTCTGCTTATTTGCCACTTAATCCACAGCTTAGTTTTTATTTCAACAATTGTATTTGCATTTCTGGAATTTCCATATGCTTTTTTTGGTCAGATATTTCTGGGCATTCCTCATAGTTTTCTGTTACATATTCAACTTTGTAAATCTTTTATTTCTTTAAAACTTATGTACATAACTCTTAGTTCATCTGAATGTGACCATTCCAATGTCTTCGGTTCTTGGAGGGCATTTTTAAGGTGGGTTTGTTATTCAGTTACGGTGAGCTGCCCGTCATCGGAAAGAGAGTTTGTGACTCACAGTTCGAAGGAACAGGGGCGCGCCATGCCCTGTACGGAGGAGGACACGCAGGGAAGCAGCAGGTCAGTCAGGAGGCAGAGGGGAGAGGAAGGGTGACCGCCGACAGGACGCTTCCCCGCGGTTTCTGTGCGAAAGACAGGCAGAATAAGCAGGTTTAAGATTGACTAGTTTGAGGGTTCCTGGGTGACTCAGTCGGCTCATGTCATAATCCCAGGGTCCTGGCATTGAGTCCCGCATGGGGCTCCCTGCTCACAGGGGAGTCTGCTTCTCCCTCTCTTTTCTACCCCTCTCTCCTGCTTGCACACTCTTCCTTTCTCTCTTAATAAATAAATAAATAAATAAATAAATAAATAAAGTATATTTAAAAAAGACTGGCTACCTTGAATAATTCCTGCAGGCTCTGGGGCATAGGGGCTGTCCCAATTGGTTTAGCATCTGATAGGTAGTTAGGACAGGTGGCTATTGGTCTAGAGTTTAAGATCTTGTAGGAGGTGAGAGGAAGTGTGTGATTTGGGTTGACTACTTTTCATATGAAAGGTGCCCTGGAAGATAAATTCATGGCCTCTAGGAACTGGCTAGCCCTGGGAGGGGCAGTCTCCCCAGAGTAAGTAAGGCCCCGGATGTCAAAACCTTAGTATGAAAAAGGCATGCTGAATACCAGGGTCTATATTCCTGTGTGGTAGCTTGCCTTCCTTTGTGTTTGCTAATCTTTATTTGATCTTAAACTGTGTGGTTAATAACTTGGAGGGGGAGTCTTTCCATCAAAGAGAATTTGCTTCTGCCCCAGAGGTAGCTGAGGGGTTTAAAGGAAGCGTGGCTGCTTTGGATCCCTCCCTTCGAACGGGACAGTCTGACTCCACTGCTGCTTGTTGCTTTCCAAGTCCAGTACGGCAGTGACATGGTTGCTGCATTGCTCTGGCCTCGTCAGCTTGAGGCCCTGCTGCCTGCCGATGAAGCCAGCTCTGGTCCTCCCGTGCTCTGACTCCCTGCTTCTCTGGCTCTGGTTCTCTGCCTCAGCAAATTCCTTCTTTCCTGTTTTCTGGTTGTTCTGAGACAGTAAAGCCCAGGTTTCTGTTCCCATTGGTTCCTGATGGATCTGAACCCTGCTCACATTTTACAGTATTTTTAAAATTGGGACAGGGGTGAAGAGATGGGCTGTCTCTGGATGATAATTCTGCCTTTTGTAAGACCGAAGGTGTGTCAAAAGGTGTGTCCCACCCCAGCTCTAATCATTGTGGACTGGAGGGTCCTTCAAAGAGTCCAGCAGGTTTGGTGCCTGTGTCTGGTCCCTTCAGGACTCTGCCTCCTACCTCCCAGCTCCTCACCACCATCCTGTTCCCACCTGGGTTACTGCAGTGGCCTCCTGACTGGTCTCCCTCCTCCTGCCCTTACCTCACTTTGGTCTCTTTAAAATATGGTAGCCAGAGGGTTCCTGTTAAAACCTAAATCAGACTGTGTCGGTCCTATACTCATAAAGCTCGAATGACTCTCTATGTCCTGCAGCACCAAAGTCAAGGATTTTGCAGTGACCAGAACATCCTGGATGTTTCGTGCACCTCTTTGCGCCGCCTCACCCTGGACTTCTCTCCCCTCACCCTCTCCTAGTCCTGCTCATGATCCTCTACTATACCGCCTCGTGGCAGTTCAGGAAACATGCTGGGCTTGCTGCTGCCTATAAGCTGTGTTAGCCGTGCCGCTTCTGGGAGTGCCCTTCCTCCAAATACCTCCAGGGCCGTGTTCTCAGCTCTACCCGTTCTTGATCCAACTCTTTGATTCCAGCTCAGGTCATGATCTCAGGGTCATGAGATTGAGCCGTGTGCCGGGCTCTGCACTGAGCGCGGAGCCTGCTTGAGGTTCTCTCTCCTGTTCTCTTTGCCCTTTGCCCCTATTTGTGAGCTTGCTTAAAAAAAAAAGAAAGTCACACCCCCACGGGAGTGAGTCTTTCTCGGCTACCCCAATCTAACACCGCAACTGACCCCACCCTCTCTAGTCCCATTCCCTGCTTGAAATTTTTACTTAGCGTTAAGGATCATATTATATATTATATATTGTTTCTTTTAAAAACCAACTTTACTGAGCTATAATAAAGTGTACCCATTTTAAGTATATAGTGGAGTTTTGACAGATGTATCCACCTGTGTAACCAGAGCATTTCTATCACCAAAAATATCCCCCTAGGCCCCTGTGCTACCTTGTAGGCACATTTCCAGGCAACCACTGCTCTGATTACTGTCACTAGGGATCTTTGTGTCTTCTAGAACTCCATGTAAGTGGAGTCACTCAATGTGAACATTTCTGTCTGGTTTCTGTGACTCAGCATTTTATCTGCTGCTACATGTGTCAACAGTACAGTAACTGTTCATTGGATATTATGAACTATCTATGCATTCCTTTTTATTGCTGAGTGATATTTCAGTGTATGGATCTATCACAATGTCTCCATTTACCCACTGACGGGCATTCGGTATGTCTTCAGGTTTGGTTGGTTTTGAACACAGGTACACTGAACATTCATGTCCAAGTCTGTAGACATGTTTCATTCACTTTGGATAGATAGGTTGGGTGGAGCTGTTGTTTCAATGTTCAGTTTCTATATTTAACTTGATTAGAAACTGCCAGTTATCCAAAGTGCACAGTTTCAGATTTCCACCAATAATGTGTGAGTTACAGTTCTGCATCCTTGCCAACACTTAGATTTCTCGGCTTTTTTACTTTAGTTATTCCTGGCATTTTGTTGGTTTTACCAAATAGCCAAAGCAATCTTGAAAAAGAAAAATAAAACTGGAGGTATCACAATTCCAGACTTCAAGTTATATTACAAAGCTGTAGTCATCAAAACAGCACAGCAGTGGCATACAAATAGATCAACAGAATGGGACAGAAAATCTAGAAATAAACCCAAATATGTGGTCAATTAATCTTCAACAAAGTAGGAAAGAATATCCAATGGGGAAGATGTCACTTCAACAAATGGTATTAGGAAAACTTAAAAAAAAAAGAGTAATTTTTTTTTTAATATGTTCTGGACATGTGTCTTTTGTCAGATGTATGAATCACTAACATTTTTCCCCTGTTCTCTATATATCTTTTTTTATTTTCATAATGGTGATTTTCAAAGATGAGATGTTTTAAATTTTATTGAAACTCAATTTATCCATTTTTTTTTTCCTTTTGTGGTTAATGCTTTCCATGTCTTGTGTAAGAAATCTTTGCATTATGTGTGGTTGTAAATTTTTGTCCTAACTTTTCCTGTATTTTGTTTATTTATTTTGTTTAGTGTCTTTCCCACAACTGCTAAACATAAACTCCTCGAGGTAGAGGTTTGTGTTGAATTCATTGTGAAATCCCCAGTATTGGATCAATGCATAGTTCATAGTAGGCTCTCAGTTAAATATTTGCTGAATAAATGCTTTCATAATTCTTGTATATATCCGTAAATAACACATTAGATTATTTCACATACTCAGTAAAGTTATTGGCTATGAGCTGAAGTAAGCACAGTAGTTTCTAAGTAACAGGCACCATTACTTACCTAAGAGAGCAACATAATGTATTCTGTGATACAAATAAACCTCAGTTTATCCATTTTCCTGTTGAAAAGGGTATTTCCAGTTTTTCATTACATCATTAATAACATGACAGTGGTCTTACCAGGTCTTCTTGCCCGTGTGCAGGAATGTATGTCTCACTTTCAACCTGTTTTCTGGGGCAAGAGGGTTGATACAAGTCTTATTTGTCTGGATACAAGGAAACCAGTCTCTTGCATACTCTTGGTACATTGATATATGCACCATTTAAAGGGTAATTTGGCAACATATATCAAAATGAAAACTTTACATATTCAAAGACTCCATAATTTTACTTCTACAAATCTTTTTTTTTAAAAGATTTTATTTATTCATTTGACAGAGATCACAAGTAGGCAGAGAGCCAGGCAGAGAGAGGGGGAGGCAAGCTCCAAGCGGAGCCGAGAGCCCGATGTGGGGCTCAATCCCAGGACCCTGAGATCATGACCTGAGCCGAGGGCAGAGGCTCAACCCACAGAGCCACCCAGATGGCCTGAATCTAGAAATGTCTTATAAGAATACTTGCATCACTGCATAAAGTTAAATGCACCACAGTTTTTATTGAAGTATTAACTGTACAAGAATATCATATACAGAGAATAGTTTGTTTTCAAAATTTGAGTGAAAGCCACATATATTAACATGCAAGAAAACAGTAGCCTGATACTGGAAAATCTGCTATACTAATGCTCAAGAAATCTTTGAATTGTCATTGAATTGCTAGTGATCATCATTTTTTTTTTTTGGCGGTGTGTGTGTGTGTGTGTGTGTGTGTGTTTAATCCAGAGAATTCTTTTTAAAAATTTCCAATATCTGAATAACCATCTTTCTTTTTGAAAACAGTAGGACATACTTTTTTTTTTTTTTTTTAAAGACAGAACAGTATACTTTTTAGAACTCATCTGATTGGATGGTAATAACTTTGCCTTTTAATTGAGGTTATGTTTGAATGCTTATGTGTGCCAATTTTCATTTGTAGGATTAATTTTATAGTCTCCATTTAGAAAGCAATATTTTTTTCCCCATGCAACCGTAAGATTGCAAGAGTAAAAATAAAAGCTTGTGGTTAAAGGATAATTTCAAGTCAACATTTCCTCTGCATTTTCTGGAAATGTAAGGGACGAGTTGGGGAGGATGTAAGTGTGTGAAGAAGAAAGGATGTGGAGGAAGGGAGCTGGCGAGGGTGGAAGGGAAGCAAGCTGGCTCAGAGGATGCAGGAAATTTATTTGCTTCCAGCGAGATCACAGAGGTACATTTGTAACAGGTGCAGAGAGGGGGAAGGAAGTCTATTTCAAACTGTTTTGTACACACTGGAGGAGAGGGACTTTTTGGAAGGCAACTATAACATAGTAGCTGCCTTTGAATTTTGTTTGTTGAACAGGTTTAGTTACTATGTACAGCAAAGTGTCCGATCATGAATCTTGGCTGCCAAGACCTGATGGGAGCCAAGAAACTGATGAATACGAAAACAACCCCATAATAGAAGCAGGGGATTTCTTATTCAGGACATTATTCTGAAAAATGCAAAGAACAATGACCATTATTTATAATTAATGTGGGATTTATGATCCTGTTTTTTTTTTCCATACTGGCTGCCAAAGTACAATGTATTTTCCTGTGTAGACCCTCGTAACTTATTTAGAATGAGTGAGTTTTGGAGAGAGTTATGGTTAAAAAAAGTTTGTATATGTTAAGTTCGGTCATCCCTTCTGTTCATCCTTTTTATTGTAAACCATTGCAAAGGCAAATGTTGGAGGAGCAGGGGCGTGGTTATAAGCTACAAAATAACCCCATTTGGAAGAGCGCCAGCGTGTGGGAAATATGGATTGATGTGTAACAGAAAACCACGATGTTTTCATTAATCACAACTCGTAAGGACTCCAGTTTATCATGTACATGATATCCCCTTCATTTCAAATGTTCATGTTATGCCTCTGCACTTTTACAAAGACCTATGTTAGTACCTGTTTTTGCTAACTGATAGAAATCTAAAGAGGATTTTCATTTTAAGATTCCACCCAGCATCTCTGCTTCCAGCTGCCAGAGTTGACCTGTGTCTCAGCACCTGTGCTTCCTCTCCATTTATATTGTGTGCCTAGTAACCAGATATGTCCTAAGGTACCAGAAAAGCCTACGAGAGTGTCTTTTGGGTCTGTGAATGCTAACAATTTTTTCCCCATATAAATTAGTGATAATTGCTTCTTTGGTTTATGCCATTTTGGCTTATAAAAAGTTTTGCAGGAACGTTCTATTTTTGGATAGCAAGAGAGTCCTGTATGTCCATGACGAGGGTTAAGTTTTTCTCTAGAGGTATTACTATTAGTCAGACTACTCAGTTGCTATTAAAATGATCCAACTCAGTTTTTGGTTTGAATTTTGCATGGTGGCAAGTTTGCACCTTATGTAACCATCAACTTAAGTGGCATGATGAATCATTTTTCTTGCTATAATGTCGTCATGGACCTTTCCGGGCTGCACCCTTGATACCTGAGATCAAAGTCCTCTCAGCACGTTGGCCTGTTTCTTGTAGAGCAATGACCATAGTTGTGATTTTTTTTGGTGGTGGTGGGGGAGATGTCTTTGTGTAGTGTTTCTATCTCCTGGACTCGGAGCTAGAAGCGTCTGTCTCATCCTACCCTCCTCTCGGTACTTAGAGTGCTTACCCCACAGTAACATTCAAAAAAAGATATTGAAAAGTAAAGGTCAGAGAATAGGTAGAAGAAAGAGATTGGTTGGATAGAGAACAAAGCAGGAAAGTAGCAGTTTCAAGAGAAATTTAAGACGATGACCCCTGGTATAATCCCTTGAAACCACAAAATGTGCTCAAAAGCTGTAGGATTGCAGATTCTTGTCGATATGCATCGTTCCACTATATTCATGTGACGAAGAAGGGTTCAAACAATATGGTTATTTATGTTACAGGCTGGATTGAGTTGGGTTTTATGGGGCTCTGTGGAAGGCAGCTGATAAACCTCTATGTCCAGAGACAAAGTATCATCCTATGGGATGCCAGGCGTGAACTAGAAGATGGACAACACAGTGACTTGTGTGTGATTTTCTCACACCTGCCGGCCAGCAGCATACAGGCGGAGCACTGACAAGCATCAATGGCTGTAGAGTAAAACATCCTGTGTTCAGACTAGTTCTCTTTGATGGTTGAATGAACTGCAACCTATTTTAAGGAGTTAAAAGACAATTCCCTGAATATTTGAATAACAGCTTGAATCAAGCATTTATGAAGTGGTGTTGGCTTGGTCCACTTTCCTCCGGGAGCCTGGTCTCTAGCTGGATTGCATGTATCATTGGAATGTAGGGAATATTAAAGACCCACGACTCCTGGGGGTGTCTGAATTTGAAACAGAGCCACCTTTGCACAACATTTTACGGTGATTGTGAAGTGCGGGTTATCTGGGTACCCATTCACTTGGGCAGTGAGTAAGACAAGAATAAGGATAGAAACACACCTGGGTCTGCTGCACCTTGTTCTGTCCTTTTGTTCAGTAGTTTAGTCATGGAGTTACCACCGGCTGCCGCCCAGCTTAGGAAACCAAGCGCGGCCAATGAAGTTACTCTGCTCTGCTCTTCCTTTCCTTCCTTTTTCTCAATACAGTTTTGTTTTCTCGAGTTTTATGGAGATTGTGTCATTCGGTACACATCCTTTTACAACTTGCTCTTGGAATTCAGCTACCCTCCACCCCGATTTATCCATGTAGATGAATTTAGACCCAATTAATCGCAAGTGTAACCTTAGCTACCGTGCACTATTGCAGTGTACGGTTATTTATAATTGGTTCAGTCTTATGCTGGCGATGGAGGTGGTTTCCATGGTTTTCCGAATGCAGAGTTGCCGTGAACATCCCTGCCACGTCAGGGACCGTGGCTGGGAGTGGAATGGCTGGTGGTGCAGAAGGCATTTCACCTGGCCCCTGGCTCGCGCGCGAGATTTCCCAGCTCATACTTCACTGGCAGTCCGAGAGCGCCCACCTGTTCCTTTTCCCTGCAGCCAGCAGATTTTGATTTTCATAAACTTGATTATGGTGAACTCCCCTTGAAGTCCTTCCCTGATGATCGGAGGGTGCATGTGCTTGATTGACATCCCGCCTCTGCTGCGTATTTGGCCGTCGTCTTTAGTGCAGTTTTCTTCATGGATGGAAGCTAAGCAGATGCACGGAACATCTTTTCTGTTGCTGCTATTAAAATATCCCACCATATTCACTCTAAATATAGTTTAAACCTCAGTGACCTGCTCTGTGGCAATAACATATAAATAGCAAGTTGACTTTTCATATTTGGTTTGGAAAGACTGTCATTTTTACCCAGATTCATTACTCGTTTCCATTGAGAAGCTCAGAAACCCCGTGCCAGCTGCACGTGGAGAGGAGCCCAGGCTCTGCAGTTAGAGACCCAGGCTGCAACTCCTGCTCCCCTCTGACCAGTTTTGTAGCCTTGAACAGGCCGCCTTACCTGTCTGAGCCTGTCCCTTCCTCCCTGTTCCTCATCTGTATATGGAGGTCATCAGATCATCGAGAGGTCTAGGCATACTGTGGCTTGAGTGTCCTGTGCAGAAAATAGTCTGGGCAAGAAATAGTGTGGAAACACATCTCCTGTTTTGTCTACTACCTGTTGCCCATATGGAATTCCAAGCAGGGTTTCCACATAGCAAAAAGGACAAAGCGAATGTTTTCCAAAGCATTACCCCTATCTTATGTTGAAGCTCCTTATACATTTCAAATCACTTTTCAATATTTTGTTGCTTTTTCTTTGTGGGAAATTTGGGAGGGAGCAAGGGAGGGGAAAAGGGAGGCAGTCCTCCTGATTTATCCTCTTTTTCCCGAGGCAGGAGAAAGCGGTGGATCCAGGACACGAGACTACAGTTCCTAATAATTACTCTGGGAGGTTGTGTCTTTTGTTTTTTGTTTGTTGAGTTTTGCTTTATGTGTGGTTTCTGTTTTCCTCTAAAAGCTTTCTAGCAAAGTAGAGAGAAGCAGGTTTAAGCAGTTTGCATTTTGTATTATTTTCTCTTAGAAGATAAGGGTGGTTGGCAATAAAAATATAAGGAAATTTTCCAAGAAAATGAAAATGTTTCTATTAAAATCTTAAAAAGATTTGTTCATTTTTGAGGGAAAGTGAGTTGAGGGGAAGTGCAGAGGGAGAGGGAGAGAGAGTCACAGGCAGACTCCCTACTGAGCATGGGGCCCAACAGGCTTCGAGATCCCACAACTCTGAGATCACGACCTGAGCCCAAACCAAGAGTCAGACGCTTAGCTGACTGCACCCCCCAAGAGCCCCAAAGAAAATGAAAATGCTTTTTAATAGATGGTGTCCTCTCAGCCTACAGGCCCTGCTAGACTTACCCCTCGGACCCTTCACACCTCACTTGAGAGCATCTCACCACCCCTCCCAGCCGCCACTGCCCCCCCAACCCAAGATGCACCTGCTGCCTCTCCTCTCCTTGCCTTGTGCTTCTGGTTTGCCTTTGTTTGTTTTGCTTTTGTGTCGGGTCTCTTAGCGCCCTTGCCCTCTCTGTCTGGGTCATGCTTGTGCCATTGGGATGGAGGCGGTGTCCCACAGATAGACTGAATGAATCAATGTAAAGTAAACTTCTCCCTTGGAAGTACATGCAGAATGTCTGCTTGACACTAACATGGTCAGTAACTTGAGCCGGAGTGTAACCGAGGCGTCTCAGGCTACAAAGCATCCACACTGACTTGTTGGATATTTTTATCAGACTTGTTTATCAGACTTGTTTATCCAGGTACATGTAAGCTCAGGGAGAGAGAGTCGAGGCTGATCGTTGATCTTTGCTGAATTTTATTTTCATTAAGGATACGTGAAAATGTGCAATCCAATTTTGGATTTTTTTTTTCATATCCAATGCTGTAATGACAATAGAACTTACCCCCAAATCAGCCATAAATCCTGCTCTAATTGCCTCTCATTTTTCTAAGGGTTTCTGTATATGCATCTGTATATTTTATACCATTATAATCAGTGTCTATGCAAATTTGAGTTCTTCCCTTAGCATATCAAACATATTGGCATTAGTATATATTCTCCCATGTGGCTTTTTAGTGGCGAAGTATTTTTGCATACCACTGTGTATACAACAAATTCCATGTTCTTGAACATATAGGTCATTTGCAGTTTTTATGGCTATCAAGAATGCTAAGGTGATTTTCTTGGTTTTTCTGTTATTTATGTAAGTGTGCTGTGTAGTCAAATGTAGGGAGCTCATAGGTGGTATATACAGAGGTTAAGGGCATGGCTGTGGTGTCATGTTGCCTGCGTTCAAAGCCTTGCTCTGCTGCGTACTGGATGCCCCCAATAGTCTGGCAAGCTATGTGTCCTCTAACTATAGTCCATTTGTAAAATGGAGGAATTTCTAGGATTTCCTAGGGTTGTTTTAAAGATTAAGTGATATATTGTATCAGTGATATAGGAGTGCAATATATGAGATGTGATATGCAAATTGCTTACAACACGGTCTGATACAAAATGAATGCTCATTAAAATTTAGCTATTAAATAATCCAGGTTTGTGGGAGTGGTGGGTTTGGTGGAAGCAGAGATGAAGAGTGGCCATGGTTATGCTGATCATTGATGAAGCTGCGTGCCGAGTGTGAGGACACTACACTATTTTTTCTATTTTTTTAAATGTTTGACTTTATTTTTTATTATTTTTTATAGAATGAAGTACACACAATACAAAAACCCTTTAGGTTTTATATTTATTTTTTGGTTTTGGATTATTTTCTTTGGACATGTTGCTAGGTGAAGAGTCACCAGGTGGGATGTTGTATAATCCTTGTGGAACATGGCCAAATAGCTTTAGTAAAGGGTTATGCTCAGGACTTCCCACAATGTGTAGGTAAACCAGATTTGTCACAGCCTTAAACATGCAAGGGTAATACCCTGTGCTAATTTTCATCAAATTTTATAAATAAAATGGTACTTCAGTTATTTTAGCATCCCCTCCCCACCCCCATCCTGCTTCCTTTTCATTGAAGTATAGTTGGCACAAAATGTTCCATGAGTTGTAACAGCATGACCTACAGCGCGGTGATTACGCTGTGCTCACCCCGAGTGTAGTTCCCATCTGTCACTGTAAATGCAGTTGCAGGATCAGACACTGTCTTCCCTGTGCTGTGCCTTTCATTCCCTTGACTTATCTGGTGCAGAACTATAAGCCTGGATCTCCTGCGCCCCGTCACCCTCTTTGTCCGCCCCCCCCCCCCCGCCTCCCCCACCGCTGGCAGCCACCAGTTCGTTCTCGTGTCCATGGATCTATCTGTTTTTGCTTTCTCAACACTCCGTTTTGATTAGTAGTAACTTTGAGCATTTTCTTAATTGTATTTCCTGGTGGTTATAATTTTTCCAGCTTGTCTACTTCTATCCTTGGTCCTTTCATCTATTGGGGTTTTATAGAATCCCATTCTATGAAAACACTAGGATAGTTTGGTGGAGCTAAGGCCATTTTGGCTGTCGCATCTCATTTTTAAGTTAAAGGAAAAAGCCGTCCTCGCTCTGTGGCTACTGTGATATTTGACTGAAAATTCCTTCTTTGGTACGTATTCATGACAAACATTGTGGGATACTTATAAAAATCCAGGGTGTAGGAACGGTTATGATCTCCTTGTCATATTGATTTGGAATATGGTTTTGATTTATGGTTGCTATAAATAGATGGTCAAGCCATGACGAATTGCTTCGAGGTGGCAGTCACCACTGTCCTTTATATAATGTCCCCTCAGTGTGCTGTCATCTTCATTACAAACCACCTGCCACTTGAGGCCAGGATGCAGATGTCCCTTGTCAATGAAATTTGACCTCAATAAATTTGCAGGTGTCTTTGGAAGGACAGGGAAAGGGCCATTCTGCTTCGGTGGTTCTGTATCGACAGCGATGAGACTCCTACTTGCTTCTCCATCATTTTGTGCTTTCTGTGACCGTCATCACCACTAATTTCAATGTGGGCTGCGATCACGAGTTCCCTCCGTAGCTTTTCAAATCCCATCACGTGCCCGTCATCAGGAGACCTGGGTAATTGGATATTGGTACTAATTCCTCCTTTGAATCTCCTTTTATAGGGTTGGCACATTTCTGTTTTATTATATTATTACAACCTGAATTTAAAAATTAGGGTGCTAATGTTGTACAGTGGCTTACTTATACCTGAGAGCATTTGTGTTTAGACCTATACTTTGTAAATGATAGTTCTTTAAAAGGTGGGTTTCTTGTGTGCTTGAGAGCCATATTTTTTTTACCATCTTTGTAACCACTGGGACTAATGGGGACAGTGTGTGGAGGCTTCTATTTTATGTTCATATTATTTATTACTTGGCAAATGGCGGGAGGGGCATGGAACTGTCCTATTTGTCAGATTTGCATGAGAACTTTTTTTTACAAAGAATGTCTGTGGTGCACAACACAGGCATAAATCCTCACGCCATCATCTTTCTGCAGTCTGCCTTGAAGTATTTCCTTTTTCATAATTTGGAAAACCTTTTCTTTTGGTATTTATTTTATTGAATTATAATTGACCTATAACATTAGTTTCAGGTGTACAACAGAGGGATTCAATATCCGTGTGTGTGGCACTGGGGTCCCATAGGGAGTCTAGTTACCATTGGTTCCCACACTTAGTTACAAAACATTTTTCTTTGCTTCCCGTAATGAGGACTTTTTAAGATCTGCTCTTATCAACTTGCAAAGATGTAGAATGATGGTGTTTACATATGTTTACCATGTCCATGGTGCATTATATTCTCCTGACTTATTTGTAGCTGGACGCTCATACATTTCTGCCCCTTTTACCCCCACGCCTCCCCTTCCACCCTGACCTCAGACACCACCAACCTGTTCCTATTGGAAAACTTTTCAGATAAGTTAACCACGATGGAGAGAACCTACCAACTGTTTAGGAACCACACAAAGTTGAAGGTAAGGTTTGTTTCTTCCTTTTTGTTGTATCGTGAGGAAAGTTAAGTTTTAAGCCAGAGCCTGTGACATGAGATTCTGTGATTGTCTAAATTTTGACACTGGTTACCAGACTTAAGCAAAAAGCATCTTTTAAGAGATCTGATACTCACAGGAAAAAGAGTTCTAAAAGTTCTGTATAAAAAGTAGCCTCTAACACTGTATATTAACTATCCTGGAATTAAAACAACAAAGTAGCATCTTAATTTGTATCTATTAGTGTATGTTTATGGTGTGTTGTACATTCATTTTATAAAACTTATAAAAGGCAATTCCCCAAATAGTGGTTATGATAGAAGATAAGTACAAATATGGATATGAACATCTTTTTTTTTTTTTTTAAAGATTTTATTTATTTATTTGACAGATCACAAGTAGGCAGAGAGGCAGGCGGGGTGGGGGTGGGGGAAGCAGGCTCCCCACTGAGCAGAAAGCCCAATGCGGGGCTTGTTTCCAAGACCCTGAGATCATGACCTGAGCCGAAGGTAGAGGCTTTATTCCCCTGAGCCACCCAGGCGCCCCTGGATACGAACATCTTGGTTAAATAGCAAAAAGGTGAGCTTTCGAGTTTTTTAAGAATACTAATTTAAGGGTGCCTGGGTGGCTTGTTCGTTTAAGTGTTTGCCTTCAGCTCGGGCTGTGATCCCAGGGTCCTGGCCCAGAGTCCCGCGGCGGGCCCCCTGCTCAGCGGGGAGCCTGCTGCCCCCTCTTGCTCTCTGACCCTCCTCCCTGCTTGTTTGTTTTCTCTCTCAAAAAAAAAAAAAAAAAAAGTTTTTTTTTTATAAAAATGTTGATTTCAGTCACCTTAAGAAAGATATGTTACTTGTCATCCAGGCACTGAGTTACTCCTAGAGTAGAGGGAGTCAGAGCTGGGAAGGTAGATGCGCTCCCCACCGCTCCTGCCCCCCGGCTGCAATTCTGGCTTCCCCACGAAGTGTGGGGGTGACAAAATAGAAAAATGGAGGAATCTGTGCCCGAACGGGTCGTACACTCGATGCAGCCTATTTTTCCAGTATGATGTGTACTCCCTGGCCTGGCCGACTTCTCTGGGGTTCTCTCTCTCACTAATTGTTTACTCCAGACCCTATAGTCACCGTTTCTTGGCCTCTCAGCGCCATCTTTCCCTCCGTTCCATGCTGGACACGAAGCGGCACCCGGCTGTCTTCCTACCCACGTTCACAGTGTCAAGGTGAACGGCAGCCAAGCCTCTCTGCCTTCTTGGCCCCTGCTTAGGGTTCTGTGCTCTTCTCAGACCATGTTCTTTTTGGTGGACTGAGTTCCCGAAGATCAGCGTCTCCCTGACCCCAGGGCCGGGAGGGACTTCCCCTCCCTTCCCCCTCCGGTATGCAACAGCCCTGCACTTCAGACAATGGGGTCTCCATTTTTCTTGTCATGTTCATTTTCAATTTCCTGGGGGTTTAAGCGGGTTCACAAGTCAAGACTTACTTAAAAGGAATGGTTTGGGAAAAAAAAAAACCCCAAAACCTGACTCTCAACTCTTGGAAAACACCTTGACGGTTACCAGAGGGGAGGTGGCTGGAGGGCTGAGGGGGAAAGGGAAGGGGATTGAAAGACACTCATCGTGATGAGCACCGAGGAAGATATGGAACCCGTGAACCATTATGTTGTACACTGGAAACATAACACTATGTTAATGACACTGGAGTTAAAATAAAACAAAGGGTTGGAAGAAAACTTTAGATTGAATGAAAAGATTTTTCACCCAGGTCTACCTTTTGGATCTCTGCTCCTACGAGGCAGTATAGTTCAGGGTTAAAAATAGGGACTTCTGAGTCAGATTCCCCGGTTTTGCCTATACTATGGTCTGACTTTGGGCAAGTTCTTTGACCTCTCTTGTGTCTCTGATACTTTATAAGGGTAGCAGGATTTTTGTTATCTCCACCTATAGTTGTAGGGAAGGTGAACTGGTAACTGACCATACAGCATCTATGACAGCGCTGGCGCTCAGCGGGCGTCCCGGGGGTTTTGTTGTCCCCCCTCCTCGCCGCTGGTCTCGTCCCGGCCATTGCTGTCGGCTCGCACGGAGGCTCAGTGCTGTCCCGGGCCTGTGTTCCCTTGGCATCCTAAGGTTTGGACTTGGGCCTGTAAACTGTTTATACATATATTTTAGGATCCTAAAACCAGTTCCCAAAATGTGTATAATAGCAAGTCATGACAAAAATACTAGAATCTTTATCAAAGAAAACACAAACTAAGTACAATGTTGTAAGGGTTAAAACACGCCTGTCAAATGACGGGAGGTTTGCCAAAGACGAAGACAACTTTGGTCTCCTCTGCTGTTTTATTTTGTTGTCCACCCCAAAAAACCCCAAAACTCTTCCCTGATGAGAATGCTCGATCATGTCCTGACTATAAGGGTCCTGTCTGGCATGAATGAATAGCTTTCCACCCAAAGCAGTTCTTGCCCAGGTGGAGATTCGCATCGTGGGAAGCTTTGTTGTTCTGTAAGGAAGACTTAGAGGGTAGCCTCGCTGGTCTGTGCACAAACCCTCAGTGTTGGGGTATGACTGCCGTGCGGAACGGGGTCTCAGCCACAGCCTGTCTGCGGCTACCATGGCTGTGCGCTCGGTAAACCTTCACTCACGAGTGCTAGACCGTGGTGAGGCCATGGGCCAGGGAGATTTGAATCACTCCTTTAAAAAAAAAAAAATTAAATGAGGAACAACAACAAATCAACTTTCCAAACAGCACACCTTTTCTGGCAGGCCAGATCAGGGGGAGGGGTGATAGCGCAAGGGGACCCTGACTGTCCTGAGACTGCTGCCAGATGTGGGCACATTGCCACGTCTGGTGGAACTGGTGCCAGGTTCAGGCATCGAAGTCTGATCGTCCGGGGCTGAGCTCACAGACCGGGATCTCTCGTTAATTTACTGTATCGATGATTAGTAAAGAGCAAGGCAAGAGAAATGCTCGCATAACGGGGAATATTTTTTTAATTTAAATGTAATTAATTAACATACAATGTGTTATTAGTTTCAGAGGTAGAAGTCAGTGACCCACCGGTCTTATATAGCACCCAGTGCTCATTACATCTCGTGCCCTCCTTAATGCCCGTCACCCAGCATGACTGGAACATTATCTTTTTATTCCTCACAAAAATTCATGGTGAGCCATTTGACTTGTCCATTGTAAAATTTGGCATTAAATTAGAGTTCCTTGCCTGTCTTGATTTTGACTGAGATTCTCAGCCAGGCGTCTTTGGAATCGGAGTTTACTTGCCTTCTAATTATATTGGGGGTTATCTGCAATGGTCTGTTAGTCCTGCTCTTTGGATGGTTCTAGAAGGTTCTGGAAAGAAAAGAAAAAAGGGTTGCTCAGCACTGGTGTCGTAATGTCAGGGTGTGGGTCTCCAATACCTTCCGGGCAGTGTTGCTGGGATTAAAGGAGGTGCTGATTCCACAAGGTGAGGGTCTGGCAGGTAGGAGGTGTTCATGTGTTCTTTCCCCCACAGATATTAATTAGTACGTAGGACATTGAAATAGGTTTCTCTGAGGAAACCAACAGCCCCATGAGTCATGTTAGTCATTTTTATAGTTCTTAATATTTCAAGTATTGAAAATCATGTAGCCCCATGGACCACATAGATTTAAAATGAAGCATTTTGCCAAACAAGTCTTAAATTCTTAAAGAACTGAAACCCTACAAATACAGTGGCAAGTCTCCCTCCCCATGATCTCTCCGTCCCTTCCCCGAAGTCTTCGCGATAACTCTGTCCTGGTGGTGGGCGTTCTTCCCCAGCACGTATTCAACTTTTACTGCATATTTGTGTATTCACCAACAATACCTAGTGTTGTGTTGTAAAAACTGAAGCAGTGCGATGTAGCAGGTCCTTTGGGCATGTGATTTTCACCTCCTCATTGAGATTTACCTAGGTTACATGCAGACCTAGCTCCTTTTAGCTGCTGGGTAAGGTAGCATTGTACGACTCTGGAATTCGCGACTCCGTAGGCTAGTGAGTTATCACAAAACACTTTGAATATTTTTGACTGTTTCAGAGCATTAATTTAAACCCAGGTTTAGTCAACTCCATCATGCCATGCTTTGGTAGATATTAGGAAAATAAAGTTGAGAAGAATGAGCTTGCAGGCTGTCCCCTGGTGTATCCAGAGGAAGTAAAGGAAATTGGTGGTTGTCTGTCCTCCTGGCCTGGAGCAGGCAAGATCAGGGCAGCCCTGCCTTCCTCAAGGACGGCTACACTGTAGGATGCCCCAGAGTCTGCGGCGAGTAGACTGTGGTCTGTGTGTCCGCTACCAAGACAGGGCTTCTGGGAAGTCCAAGACCCTTTCTTAGTGAATAGTGAGTCTGGTAAATCACTGAAACTTCTGAGGCCCGAAAGGCCCTGTGAGATACAGAGGGTTTTAAAGACAAGTGTCAGACATCTGGGACACCTGGGTGGCTCTGTTGGTTAAGCGTCTGACTCTTGATTTTGGCTCAGGTCATGATCCTAGGGTTCTGAGATCAAGCCCCACATTGGGCTCTGTGCTGGGCGTGGAGCCTGCTTAAGGTTCTTTCTCTTTCTCCCTCTGCCCCTCTGCCTGCTTGTGTTCTCTCTCCTAATAAATAAAATCTTAAAAACAAAAAAAAAGTGTAAGACATGGACCCAGCCCTCAAGGAAGTTAAACATCTCACAGGGGAGGCGAAGCTAACACGAAACACAACAGCCAGATGCTGACCACCGTGGTGTGCTGTGCCCCTAGTCCTCTTCCACAGCAACAGACTAACCTGTATTTTCCTCCGCATCTTTCTCTGCATCTCATTCAAGAATACCTTCTGGAAATCCTTTCAAGGCATCTAGTCTAGAACTAGTTCATTTTTTTAAATGTATACATTTTTTATTATGTTATATTACAGTTCATTTTTAAAGGACCATGTAATATCTTGTTTGCCGTAACCTGCTAAAAACTGCAGCATTTCCTGTCCTTGTAGAGGCATCCCTCTGTGCTTTGGTGCTCTGGTTTCTGCAGGCATGGGGTGGCTGGAGAGGCGGCTATAGGTATGTTTAATTTTAAAGCTTGCTGCCATATTGCTTTCTAAGAAGGCTAGAATTCCCATTTCCCTGCCAGCAATGTTTGAGACCGTCCTCTCCCTACACTGTCATCTCTCCTTGTTATGCTCTTTCGTCTGGAGCATCTGGACATGATGTTATATACGATTGTTATCAATTTCTGTGTTTGTTGGACATTGTTCGGGCTGTTTGTTTTCAATGTTTTGTGCACTGCTCATCTTTCGTCTGGCTGGTTATTAGCCTTTGGGTTTTTCCCTTGGTTAGTCTGCAAAAGCTGTTAATCTAGAAGAGATAGCAATCCTTTGTCATCTGCAATACATAAAACATTTTGCAATGATCCACAAGTGAACTATCGTATGGATGGGTTAAGATATGATCTTCTCGACAAAGTATGTCGTAGCTCACTACATCAGCTGGATTTTCTGTCACTTGAGCTTTTCCGATATTCTTCAAGCAGCAGGGAGGATACTTACATCTGTGCCGGATGTGGAGGGAAACAGTCTGATCTCTCCCTATTGTAATGCATTCAGCTGATCTCGGGTCCTTTTGGAAATGGAGTCCTGAAAGTCTGTATTGTTTTTTGTTTTTTTTTTTTTAGAAATCACACCATCCCCAAAGCCTCATCCACCTGTTGTGGGCAAAGTGACTCATCACAGCATCGAATTATACTGGGATCTGGAAAAGCGAGCAAAACGGCAAGGACCTCAGGAGCAGTGGTTCAGGTTCTCGATCGAAGAAGAAGACCCCAAAATGCACACTTACGGTATCATTTATACGTAGGTGCAATGTTGAATTGCTTAACACTTTGCTTTGATTTCCTGATGAGCTGGAATGGTTTCTATTGTCTCTGACAAGACTCATTCTGAAATGAAAGAAAGAAGTGAGCCAGCATCATTTGCATGCATGCTGCTCACGAATTAGAATTTTTGGAAAATCAGCATGAGTGGTCACTCTGAAACAAAGCCTCCTCTACCTTCGAGAGCTTCTTTGGCTCCTGCAGTGTTCTAATGGTATATTTTAAAACTCTAAAATGTAGAGACACAATCAAGAGGATTTGAGATTGGAGGAGGCTGCTGTGTTCAGAGATGTGGACGGGGACCCCCTGTCTGTCCAGGATGCCTCCGGACCGCCTGGCACACTCCTGTTCTCGGTTAGCTGTTCCCAGGCAGTGCTGGTCCTCAGGGCTGGGTCTTCCTCATTAGGTTACCCTGAGCGTGTTTCCTTCTGTTTTCACGTGGCTGTTTCCTTCATGCTATGCAAATATCAGGTGGAACATCCCTTCCGCGAAAGGCCTTCGGAAATGGCCGCGCTCCCACCCAGGCATCTCCTCTGTCCTGACTTTGTCTCATGAGCTCCTAACCTTCAGCTCTGCTGGAATTATCTGTCTTGTTGGCGTGTTTGTTTTGTCTTCCTACTAGTGTTTAAACTCTGAGAGAGGCAGGAAAGATTCCTGTTTGCATAACACCTGATGCCCCTGCCCCTAGGCCGTGCTGGCACGTCGCAGGCCATCTGAGTACTTGTCCCACGGATTAATAAATAAATGTAACTGGGGTAATCAAGAAGTCATTTTTTTTTCCAACTCCTTTCTTCCTTTGGACTGCTTTACCACGTGTGAAACGACTATCTTAGGGATACCAAAAACGCAATACAAATACAGCTGTGTGAACTCTAATTAGTCTTGAGATAACTGTAGAATCATTTCAGGTTGTAAGAAATGACAGAGATCTGGTGTATGTATTGCCCACGTCCCCTGGGGACTAACATCACCGGATGCTGTAGGGTGGCCTCACGGACTGGGGCTGATGCCGTCAAGGCCCAGGGCATCTCCGGCATTTTGCCAGTCTTTTCTCAAGGTGGCATCATGATGATCTTGAGGGTATTAACAGAGGATTTCACTCTTCCCTGAATGATAATATTCTGGGGATTTAATGAACGTTTGGTTGGTTGTGGTTTTGTTTTTTTAAGATATAAACAACAACACATAACCCCCCCCCAAACAACAAAAAAACCAAATACATTTATCTGAAATGTAGTTACCATCTGCAAATAATTCTGGCCCCATGACTCGAAAATGGTGTTTTAATGAGGTCATGCCATGGTGTTCTCCATTTAGGTAATTTCCATCTGAAGTCTGAAAGCATGAGTTACGGTATTGGAAGGAGGAGTATGCGGAAGGGAAGAAACATCGTTTCTTTCCCGGGTCCCCTGGCGCCCACCCTGCTCTCGGGCTGCAGGTGGGGCCGTGCTCTAGGCTCCTTCCTCTTCGCTTCTCTGCCTGCAGTCCCCGGAGGAGGGGGGTTGGGGACCACCTCCCCGCACCCCCCAGCCCCCCAACTGGAGAGCAGCCATGCACTGGCCTCTGGCCTGGGGCGTCTGTCGGGGGTGTTGCACGTTCTGCAGAGGCATGAGTGCCGCCCTGCTCCGGGGTCTGCCGGGAGGAGGGTCTGGCTTCACGGAGCTGGTAGCAAGCCCTGCCAACCGCCACCCTCCGAGAAGAGGCTGCCGAGGCCCGCCACTAGGTGGCAGGATGAGACTGTGTTAATCTCGACTCGGCGCTCCTTCCCCTGCTCTCTCCAGGTTTCCTCCAGACCAGCAACGCCTTCCTTTGAAAAAGTGGTTTAGAACATCTGACCTTGGAATCAGGATTTAAGAACTTCCTTTTACTTGTCTGTTTCTGTCCCTGTTCACCGCCGGCCGATCCTGAATCAGGGATGTCCTCACAGACCCTTCCCTGGTTTTGTGAGTTCTCCCTTTGCAAACGCCTGGTCTGCTCCCTCCCGAGGTCGTGGCATTTATACCGCTCGAGGATGCAGACTCCATCTTCGGACTCCTTCCCTGATGAGCTCCAGGAGCGCGTTTGCTGAATTCTCTTGCCTTCCAGCCGTCCGTTCTGTCTTGCTAATCATCCTTTTGTCAAGTTCTCTTCAGGGAGTCTCCATTTCTGGAAGCATGAAGGTCAGACTCCGTCCATGATGTCCTTCACAGGCTACCTACAACCTGCCCGCCTTGTTGTCTCTCTCATTTCTGAGCAGGAATCCTCCACCGAGATCTGTTTCCTGTCCTTTGAACAGGCCCTGATTTTTCCTGTGTGTATGTTCAGCTGTTTTCCCTGTCAGAACAGTGTCCCCTCATCCCACACTTTCTTCCACAGGGTCGGATTCTACCTCGACCGAGAAACTTGTTACTAACCTGTTGTCTGCCCCTCTAAATTCCTATGACAACTGTGCATTTCATTCATTCACTCACGATTATCCTGTATTTCATTCATTCGGTCTGCATGTATTAATGGGTAACTGCTATGTTGCAGACACTGCTGGATGCAGGGGTTGTGCACTGAACAAACCGACAAAAATTCCTCCCTCATGAGAAAAACAAATAAGAGATATAAGTGAAAATGCAGAGTAGGTAAATACAAATGGTGAGAAGACCAAGGAGAAAACATAGGAAAAGTTGAGGGTTTGGAACAGAGATAAAGGTTTCCCTAGAAGGTCGCATCTGGCTAAAGAAGAAGCTGAGGCCGATCTGGAGTCTGGAGAGTATCTGAAAGAAGAACATTCCAGGTAGAAGAAATAGCAAGTGAAGCCCCTTTGAGATGGGACTGGACCAGGTATGTTCCAGGAACCCAGGGGAGTCGAGTGGGTGAGGAGAAGAGCAGCAGGGGATGAGGTCAGTGAGGCTGTCACTGGGGTCCGTGGCTGGGACAGAGCCGTGGCAGGAAAGCCAGGGGCGACTGCTAAGCTGTGGAGCGGCAGGGCCTGGTTGACGCTCTTGCTCTCTGACGATCATTCTAGCTGCTGAGGTGAGAACAGGCCCAGGGAGGCACAAGGCAGCCGTTGCTTTTACAGTGAGTGAGGTGGAGAGGATGGAACCGGGCGAGCCGTAGCTGAGTTTAGGATGGTTTGAAAGACAGACTTGAAGACTTTGCTGGTGGCTCCGATACGAGATGGGAGAGAAAGAGGAGCATCAAGGGTTCGATCCAGACCCGCCCCTTCCGGACAGCGAGTCAGGCTGCATTCAACCTCAGCTTCAGAATCTCTGTGCTTTAGGACGACAGTTTCCCACACGACACTCCCGGTGTGTCGGCCGTGGCTCCATTCCACGGTGTCTGTCTTCCATGTCCGCCCGGGCTGAGGGAGCAGCCTCTGCCTGGAGGTCGCCAGTCACTGTGGCTGGGGGCAGAGGGCAGGCCACACTGTTTCTAGAAGCTTCTGCCCAGAATGATACATTTCACTCCTGCTTCTGCTTCCTTGCTCAAAGCAAGTCCTACGGTCATGTCTGAGTTTGACAGGGCAGGGGGAATGAGACTCTTGTTCTGTCCCCAAATATTTGGGAACAATAATCTCATCTTCCACAGGTGGTGTGAGGGGACTGGGCCCGAGCATTTCCAGTTACAACGACGGGAAGATGGGGGGTGAAGAGAGGAGGGGAGACTCCGCGGGGGCATCAGGTGGTGGCCAAGGAGAGACGTCAGGGAGCAGCAGCTGGGCAAGACTGGCCTAGGGGACCGTCCCCAGTAGGAGGCTGGATTGGAACTGGGGGCGGAGGGAGCATAGAGAGAGAGGGCAAGTCTGGCAACTGGGTCTTTAGGCGTTCCAGTATTGGGTTTCTTAGGTTCCATGTTTGTTCAGCTGCCACATCAAATATTTGCTTAGGGACTAAAAACAAAAATACAGGAGTGTGTTAGACTTTCATAGGCTCTGATCGACTGTGGAAAAGTCCCAAGATTTTCTCATTCATTTAGGTACCATGCCCAGGCCATGGGAACTTGCACTTTCTTTCTTTCTTTTTATTTTATTTTATTTTATTTTATTTTATTTTATTTTATTTTATTTATTTATTTGACAGAGATGACAACCAGGCAGAGAGGCAGGCAGAGAGAGAGGGGGAAGCAGCCTCCCCGCTGAGCAGAGAGCCCAATGTGGGGCTCCATCCCAGGACCCTGGGATTATGACCTGAGCCAAAGGCAGAGGCTTCAACCCACTGAGCCACCCAGGCACCCCAGAACTGGCACTTTCTCCACGAGTTTGCTGAATGGCTTCCGTTTGTCCCCCCATGGCTGGGTGGCGATCGCTGCAGAGTACCAGGGCCCCTGTGTGGGTCTGGTACTCTTCTGGGGTCCCCTTGATTCAAGGGAGAGCCTCCAGCCTTCCCTAGTTGTGCCAGTGACTTCTGTCTTCTGAACAGTTGTGTGATTCCTCTTTCCCAGGGCCGAAGGTGCTGCTTGCTTCAGCAAGACCGGAGGATACTTAGCAACGCTGGACTTTATTGGAGCACTCTGGTTTCATGGTGGTCTGAAAGGATGCTAGGTCTTTGACACCTGACACTGAATTCCATTGAAGCTTGGATATGATACTCAATTTTTGCTCCTCAAAATCTTTTCAGAAGCCACAAATCCAGGGCTCGGTCTCTACGAGTCCCGTAACAATAGATACGGACGCGTACTCACATAACAAGAAAATCTACCTACTCTTGAACTCACTTTGGGCTAGGTAGCTCTGTTTTCGCTGGTGGTGATAATGATTTTTAAAACCATATAGTTTTACTGAATACTTATTTTGGTTTTAGAGCTTTGCTTTTGTGGTAAATATATATATTGACTTTTTTTTAAATTTTTTATTTTTTATAAACATATATTTTTATCCCCAGGGGTACAGGTCTGTGAATCACCAGGTTTACACACTTCACAGCACTCACCAAAGCACATACCCTCCCCAATGTCCATAATCCCACCCCCTTCTCCCAAACCCCCTCCCCCCAGCAACCCTCAGTTTGTTTTGTGAGATTAAGAGTCACTTATGGTTTGTCTCCCTCCCAATCCCATCTTGTTTCATTTATTCTTCTCCTACCCACTTAAGCCCCCATGTTGCATCACCACTTCCTCATATCAGGGAGATCATATGATAGTTGTCTTTCTCTGCTTGACTTATTTCACTAAGCATGATATGCTCTAGTTCCATCCATGTTGTCGCAAATGGCAAGATTTCATTTCTTTTGATGGCTGCCTAGTATTCCATTGTGTATATATACCACATCTTCTTGATCCATTCATCTGTTGATAGACATCTAGGTTCTTTCCATAGTTTGGCTATTGTGGACATTATTGCTATAAACATTCGGGTGCATGTACCCCTTTGGATCACTACGTTTGTATCTTTAGGGTAAATACCCAATAGTGCAATTGCTGGGTCATAGGGCAGTTCTATTTTCAACATTTTGAGGAACCTCCATGCTGTTTTCCAGAGTGGCTGCACCAGCTTGCATTCCCACCAACAGTGTAGGAGGGTTCCCCTTTCTCCGCATCCTCGCCAGCACCTGTCATTTCCTGACTTGTTTATTTTAGCCATTCTAACTGGTGTGAGGTGATATCTCATTGTGGTTTTGATTTGTATTTCCCTGATGCCGAGTGATATGGAGCACTTTTTCATGTGTCTGTTGGCCATCTGGATGTCTTCTTTGCAGAAATGTCTGTTCATGTCCTCTGCCCATTTTTTGATTGGATTATTTGTTCTTTGGGTGTTGAGTTTGCTAAGTTCTTTATAGATTCTGGACACTAGTCCTTTATCTGATATGTCGTTTGCAAATATCTTCTCCCATTCTGTCAGTTGTCTTTTGGTTTTGTTAACTGTTTCCTTTGCTGTGCAAAAGCTTTTGATCTTGATGAAATCCCAATAGTTCATTTTTGCCCTTGCTTCCCTTGCCTTTAGCGTTGTTCCTAGGAAGATGTTGCTGCGGCTGAGGTCGAAGAGGTTGCTGCCTGTGTTCTCCTCAAGGATTTTGATGGATTCCTTTCTCACATTGAGGTCCTTCATCCATTTTGAGTCTATTTTTGTGTGTGGTGTAAGAAAATGGTCCAATTTCATTTTTCTGCATGTGGCTGTCCAATTTTCCCAGCACCATTTATTGAAGAGGCTGTCTTTTTTCCATTGGACATTCTTTCCTGCTTTGTTGAAGATGAGTTGACCATAGAGTTGAGGGTCTATTTCTGTGCTCTCTATTCTGTTCCATTGATCTATGTGTCTGTTTTTGTGCCAGTACCATGCTGTCTTGATGATGACAGCTTTGTAATAGAGCTTGAAGTTCGGAATTGTGATGCCACCATCGTTGGCTTTCTTTTTCAATATCCCTTTGGCTATTCGAGGTCTTTTCTGGTTCCATATAAATTTTAGAATTATTTGTGCCATTTCTTTGAAAAAGATGGATGGTACTTTGATAGGAATTGCATTAAATGTGTAGATTGCTTTAGGTAGCATAGACATTTTCACAATATTTATTCTTCCAATCCAGGAGCATGGAACATTTTTCCATTTCTTTTTGTCTTCCTCAATTTCTTTCATGAGTACTTTATAGTTTTCTGAGTATAGATTCTGTACCTCTTTGGTTAGGTTTATTCCTAGGTATCTTATGGTTTTGGGTGCAATTGTAAATGGGATTGACTCCTTAATTTCTCTTTCTTCTGTCTTGCTGTTGGTGTAGAGAAATGCAACTGATTTCTGTGCATTGATTTTATATCCTGACACTTTACTGAATTCCTGTATAAGCTCTAGCAGTTTTGGAGTGGAGTCTTTTGGGTTTTCCACATATAGTATCATATCATCTGTGAAGAGTGATAATTTGACTTCTTCTTTGCCAATTTGGATGCCTTTAATTTCCTTTTGTTGTCTGATTGCTGAGGCTAGGACCTCTAGTACTATGTTGAATAGCAGTGGTGATAATGGACATCCCTGTTGTGTTCCTGACCTTAGCGGAAAAGCTTTCAGTTTTTCTCCATTGAGAATGATATTTGTGGTGGGTTTTTCATAGATGGCTTTGATGATATTGAGGTATGTGCCCTCTATCCCTACACTTTGAAGAGTTTTGATCAGGAAGGGATGCTGTACTTTGTCAAATGCTTTTTCAGCATCTATTGAGAGTATCATATGGTTCTTGTTCTTTCTTTTATTGATGTGTTGTATCACATTGATTGATTTGCGGATGTTGAACCAACCTTGCAGCCCTGGAATAAATCCCACTTGGTCGTGGTGAATAATCCTTTTAATGTACTGTTGAATCCTATTGGCTATTATTTTGTTGAGTATTTTTGCATCTGTGTTCATCAAGGATATTGGTCTATAGCTCTCTTTTTTGATGGGATCCTTGTCTGGTTTTGGGATCAAGGTGATGCTGGCCTCATAAAATGAGTTTGGAAGTTTTCCTTCCATTTGTATTTTTTGGAACAGTTTCAGGAGAATAGGAATTAGTTCTTCTTTAAATGTTTGGTAGAATTCCCCTGGGAAGCCGTCTGGCCCTGGGCTTTTGTTTGTTTGGAGATTTTTAATGACTGTTTCAATCTCCTTACTGGTTATGGGTCTGTTCAGGCTTTCTACTTCTTCCTGGTTCAATTGTGGTAGTTTATATGTTTCTAGGAATGCATCCATTTCTTCCAGATTGTCAAATTTGTTGGCGTAGAGTTGCTCATAGTATGTTCTTATAATAGTTTGTATTTCTTTGGTGTTAGTTGTGATCTCTCCTCTTTCATTCATGATTTTATTTATTTGGGTCCTTTCTCTTTTCTTTTTGATAAGTCTGGCCAGGGGTTTATCAATTTTATTAATTCTTTCAAAGAACCAGCTCCTAGTTTCGTTGATTTGTTCTATTGTTTTTTTGGTTTCTATTTCATTGATTTCTGCTCTGATCTTTATGATTTCTCTTCTCCTGCTTGGCTTAGGGTTTCTTTCTTGTTCTTTCTCCAGCTCCTTTAGGTGTAGGGTTAGGTTGTGTACCTGAGACCTTTCTTGTTTCTTGAGAAAGGCTTGTACCGCTATATATTTTCCTCTCAGGACTGCCTTTGTTGTGTCCCACAGATTTTGAACCGTTGTATTTTAATTATCATTTGTTTCCATGATTTTTTTCAATTCTTCTTTAATTTCCCGGTTGACCCATTCATTCTTTAGAAGGATGCTGTTTAGTCTCCATGTACTTGGGTTCTTTTCAAACTTCCTTTTGTGGTTGAGTTCTAGATTTAGAGCATTGTGGTCTGAAAATATGCAGGGAATGATCCCAATCTTTTGATACCGATTGAGTCCTGATTTAGGACCGAGGATGTGATCTATTCTGGAGAATGTTCCATGTGCACTAGAGAAGAATGTGTATTCTGTTGCTTTGGGATGAAATGTTCTGAATATATCTGTGATGTCCATCTGGTCCAGTGTGTTGTTTAAGGCCTTTATTTCCTTGTTGATCTTTTGCTTGGATGATCTGTCCATTTCAGTGAGGGGAGTGTTAAAGTCCCCTACTATTATTGTATTATTGTTGATGTGTTTCTTTGATTTTGTTATTAATTGGTTTATATAGTTGGCTGCTCCCACGTTGGGGGCATAGATATTTAAAATTGCTAAATCTTCTTGTTGGACAGACCCTTTGAGTATGATATAGTGTCCTTCCTCATCTCTTATTATAGCCTTTGGCTTAAAATCTAATTGATCTGATATAAGGATTGCCACTCCTGCTTTCTTCTGATGACCATTAGCATGGTAAATTCTTTTCCACCCCCTCACTTTAAATCTGGAGGTGTCTTCGGGCTTAAAATGAGTTTCTTGGAGGCAACATATAGATGGGTTTTGTTTTTGTATCCATTCTGATACCCTGTGTCTTTTGACAGGGGCATTTAGTCCATTAACATTCAGGGTAACTATTGAGAGATATGAATTTAGTGCCATTGTATTGCCTGTAAGGTGGCTGTTACTGTATATGGTCTCTGTTCCTTTCTGATCTACCACTTGTAGGCTCTCTCTTTGCTTAGAGGACCCCTTTCAATATTTCCTGTAGAGCTGGTTTGGTGTTTGCAAATTCTTTCAGTTTTTGTTTGTCCTGAAAGCTTTTAATCTCTCCTTCTATTTTCAATGATAGCCTAGCTGGATATAGTATTCTTGGCTGCATGTTTTTCTCGTTTAGTGCTCTGAAAATATCATGCCAGCTCTTTCTGGCCTGCCAGGTCTCTGTGGATAAGTCAGCTGCCAATCTAATATTTTTACCATTGTATGTTACAGACTTCTTTTCCTGGGCTGCTTTCAGGATTTTCTCTTTGTCACTGAGACTTGTAAATTTTACTATTAGGTGATGGGGTGTGGGCCTATTCTTATTGATTTTGAGGGGCGTTCTCTGAACCTCCTGAATTTTGATGCTCGTTCCCTTTGCCATATTGGGGAAATTCTCCCCAATAATTCTCTCCAGTATACCTTCTGCTCCCCTCTCTCTTTCTTCTTCTTCTGGAATCCCAATTATTCTAATGTTGTTTCTTCTTATGGTGTCACTTATCTCTCGAATTCTCCCCTCGTGGTCCAGTAGCTGTTTGTCCCTCTTTTGCTCAGCTTCTTTATTCTCTGTCATTTGGTCTTCTATATCACTAATTCTTTCTTCTGCCTCATTTATCCTAGCAGTGAGGGCCTCCATTTTTGATTGCACCTCATTAATAGCTTTTTTGATTTCAACTTGGTTAGATTTTAGTTCTTTTATTTCTCCAGAAAGGGCTTTTATATCTCTCGAGAGGGTTTCTCTAATATCTTCCATGCCTTTTTCGAGCCCGGCTAGAACCTTGAGAATTGTCATTCTGAACTCTAGATCTGACATATTACCAATGTCTGTATTGATTAGGTCCCTAGCCTTCAGTACTGCCTCTTGTTCTTTTTTTTGTGTTGAATTTTTCCGTCTTGTCATTTTGTCCAGATAAGAGTATATGAAGGAGCAAGTAAAATACTAAAAGGGTGGCAACAACCCCAGGAAAATATGCTTTAACCAAATTAGAAGAGATCCCAAATCGTGAGGGGGTAGAAAGGGGATAAAAAGAGGTTCAAAAAGGAAGAAAGAAAAAAAAAAGAAAAAAGAAAAAGAAAAGAAAAGAAAAGAATTTTAAAAAAGAAAACAAATAAGAAAAATATAAAAAAGAAAAAATATATATATTGGATAAACTAGTTAAAAAATGTTAACAAAGAAAAAGGTAAAAGTTAAAAAAAAATTTACCAGAAGGCGAGAAAAAAAAATAAATGAAAAGGAAAAAAATCAAATTAACTGCAAGACTAAAAAAAATCACAGGGAAAAAGCCATGAGTTCCGTGCTTTGCTTTCTCCTCCTCTGGAATTCTGCTGCTCTCCTTGGTATTGAAACCGCACTCCTTGGTAGGTGATCTTGGTCTCGGCTGGATTTCTTATTGATCTTCTGGGGGAGGGGCCTGGTGTAGTGATTCTCAAGTGTCTTTGCCCCAGGCGGAATTACACCGCCCTTACCAGGGGCCGGGGTGAGTAATCCGCTCGGGTTTGCTTTCAGGAGCTTTTGTTCCCTGAGCGCTTTCCGTAGAGTTCCGGAGGACGGGAATACAAATGGCGGCCTCCTGGTCTCCGGCCCGGAGGAGCCGAGAGCCCAGGGCCCCACTCCTCAGTGCGCCCTCAGAGAACAGTGCCCAGTTACTCCCGTCTGCCTGACCTCCGGCCGCGCTCCGAGCTCACCGAGCCTGCGACCGGTTCAAGGTAACACGGAGCTGCGAGCTCACTGTCGGCTCTGTCTCTGTAGCCGGCTTTCCCGTTCCAATACCCGCAAGCTCTGTGACACTCAGACACCCCCGATCCTTCTGTGACCCTGCGGGACCTGAGGCCACGCTGACCCCGCGTGGGCTTTGCCCCGGTTTAGTCTCTGGAGCGATGTCCCTCAGCGGAACAGACTTTTAAAAGTCCCGATTTTGTGCGCGGTTGCTCCGTCGCTTGCCGGGAGCTGGCCCCTTCCCCCGGGGTCTATCTTCCCGTCGCTTTGGATTCACTTCTCCGCCGGTCCTACCTTTCAGAAAGTGGTTTTCTGTTTCCAGAATTGCTGTTCTTCTTCTCTTCGATCTGCCGATGGATTTTCAGGTGTTTGCAATCTTTTTTTTTTTTAATTTTTTTTTTTCATTAGAAAATAAAGTGTTTATTAAGAAACTATACACTGAACACTCCTATAAGTCTCTGTGGAAATACAACGCCCCATTGTCATAGCACAAGGTGAGAAAATGGCAGATTCAAAGATGTTGGGATGGATGGAGCCTGGCAGGCTGGAAATGAGGTAATGATTTACAATAATTAAAAAAACATCATCCTCAAGCTTACTCCTTTAAAGCCACACTCCGGGGGAGGCCCTGGCCCAAAGGGTCAGCAGGACACGATGGGGACCAGGCTGACACGAAGCAGTGGGGGGGCGGGCAGGACGGCGGGAAGCTGGCAGGGGCTAGATACACACACCCCTCGAAGCCCTGGAGAAACCTGAATCCCCACACGCTGCTCTGGACACTACGGTGTCTGGGAGCCACCCCCGATACGGGCCAAGAACCTGGGCACAAAGAACCACCATCCCCAAGGACCCAGGAAGGAGGAGCTTCAGTGGGAGCTTGGTTCCCATGGAAATGTGCCAAAGCCAGAGAGAATCTACTGTCTTTCGCTGTGCGTCGCCACCCCAAAACTTAAGTGGGTTAAAAACCACCACCGTTGTGTCCTAAGAGCTCCCGTGGGAGACCCCCGCTGCTTCATGCTCTCCACCATCAAGGGATGGCCTGTGCTGACTTCTCACCACGGAGGCACCCCAGGTGGGAGCAGCTGGGCCAAGCCCAGCATCCCCTCGGCCAACATGGCAGCAAACTGGGGCGTGGCTCGGGCCCTACAGCTGTGCCCTTCCTACCGGAGGAGGGAAGAGGCGTCCCCGCACCTCTCCTCAGTGATCGAGCTGGAAATGGGAGAAGCAAACCCCTCTTTGGGAGAGGGTGGCCATGGAGTAAGGCATGAGTCAAAGCAAGCAAAATGAACACATATATTGACCAGAGAACAGGACAACACTTCCACTGGGGCCATGAGAGGGGCTGGAGGAGGCCCGTTTTTCCTTTTCTTCCCCTTCAGTTCATCTTGGCCTTGAAATGGCGATTCCACTGGGTTCCGAAAGTTCTCAGAGTCAAGAGTAAGTGAAAGTGGGGGGGGGGGTAGAGAGCCAATCCTGGGATCAGGGACTAGCCGGAAGGGCCTTGGCCCCTGACTCCCTCGGTCCCTTGTGGTCCTAGGAGGATGGCCCGTTCATGGCCAAGGCCAAGCTTGTTGGGACTGCAGATCTAGGGGCCAAGGAGTTTTCTAATATCACACTCACTGTGAGCCATTCCAGAGAGAAGAGGAAGGGAGGGGGGAAATGTGTCCCCCAAAAGTATGGTTTTTTCCACCAAAAAAAATTTTTTTTGTATATATATATATATATATATATATATATATATATATATATGTTTATATATATATAGAAAATGATTGGTTTCCATTCTTTCCTCTGAGACCTAATCTGGTGCCAGCGCTCGGGCCTGGCTCCCCCTCTCTCACCGCGTGGTCTCTGCCTCCGCTTAGCCGCTCTTCCCCACGGGAGGCTGCAGGGCGACGAGGTCACTAAGAGGACGGCCTGGGATCCCAGGGGAGCCGGGGAGACCCCATGCTTCCAAGCAGGGCGAGTGAGGCTGGAGCACGGCTGGACTTCGTCAGGCTTTCTCGTGGTGGTTGGGTGGTTTTGGTAAAGCAAGAGAATGGCTAGTGTGTGTGTGTGTGTGTGTGGTTTTTTTTTTTTTTTTTTTTTTTTTTTTAAAGATGGTTCTTGGTGCACAGGTTTTTAACTCTCTTTATTGGCTCTAAGGATGGCGGCAGGAGCTGCCTCGGAGGCCAGGGGAGAGAGGAGCACAGTGATGACTGAGGGACAGGGCAGCCCTGCCAGTGACGGACGGGGGACGACCCCTGTCTTGGTGGCTTGAAAGGGACGCAGGGGCACCGGTGGCTCATGCAGTTTCTACTTAGTTCCCCGGATCCAAAGAGAACAGCGCCTAGAGCTTCCCACCTCTCAGAGGGCCTGGCCCACCCAGGTGACATCAAAACAGAGAGGCTTAAAAGGAGTTTTTAAAAGCCATGACGTCCTTTGCTGAAATAAACACTGACATCCTCAACATAGAGGCCATGGTTAAGAGGCTTGGAATGTCCGGGAAGGCTTATTGGATTCAACATAATTTCTCTGAAACCATGTGACCTTGGGTAAGACACTTCCCCACTCTGGACCTCAGGTTCCTCATATATATAGTGAGTTGATGAGACTAGATGATCTCTATTGTCCTTCAAGTTTAATATCCCATGATTGTCTATGTTTGAAAAGACCCACGTGTCTGGCTTGTGGCAGTTGTGTCCCTGACGGAAGTACTGGGGATTCTCAATGACCGGGATACGGGTCATGCCGATGACCACCGTGTCCGGCCCGGCGTCCAACGAGGAGGGCGTGGTGATGCCATGGTTGATGTGGTGCAGCGGGCTGGCTGAGTCCTCCTCGCCACTGATGACAGCCACAGGCCCTGTGGCAGGTCCGAGCCATAAGCAGGACCAGGGCTTGGGGTTCAGTCTCCAGTGGGGAGAGATTTGGTTTCCCATCCCTGGGGTCTTCATGTTGCCAAGGCACTGGAGCCATCTTCTTGGCCATCCTCGGGCTCTGAGACCCATCAACACTGTATTTTGAGCTCAGCTCACAATTACCAATCAGCCACAAGCTCCCAAATTGGTCAGAGTCATCCCAGAAAGGTAGAGGCTGGCATTACCCACCCAGTTGACACGCGTCCTCGGGCCTCCTACATCTACCGCTCTCTCGGCTTCTCTTTCCACCATGACAGTGCGGCTCTAGAGGGCGCGGGCCACTTCTGAGAGGTGGCTGAGAAGTACAGAGCCCTGAGCGTCTCCTGAAGATGAAAACCAGCGTTGGCAGCCACAGCTTCTTTCAAGACATGAGGAAGTCACCCCAAGATGGGGGGGGGGTCAAACCCTGGTTGCCAGGGAATTTGCCATAATCCTGAAGAAGAACCTGAACCAGGCCCCTGTGGGTCTGCACACCATGGGTTCTAGGTGTTTGCAATCTTTAGATAAGCTATCTAGCTGATCTCCGGCTAGCTCAAGTAGTCTCAGCCTGCTACTTCTCCGCCATCTTGACTCCGCCCTATATATTGACTCTTAACCGTCTGTTTTCTTGGTTTCTTAACTCAGATGTTTTTCTTAATGCCACTGGTATCATTTCTTCACTGTCTTTGTGCTGGTTTCTTCTTTGTGGATGATGCGATGTATCAGTTCGTATCTGTTATCTCTTGCTGCATAACAAACCATCCCCAAACTTAGTAGTTGTGCTTAAAGCAAAAAAAAAAAAAAAAAAAAAAAAAAAAAGTCCTGTGTTTTCTCATAACTCTGCAACTGGGGCATGGTGGGAAAGGCTGGATGTGTAACTTGTCCTTTGCACTCAGGGCACCCTCCACCGAGGGTGGGGGACTGACAGCCTCCGAGGTGGGGTCATACAGGAGATGGGCAGCATTCCCACATTGCTTCCTCCGGCTCTTAGCGACATTCAGAGCGTGCGGATTTGATCACCGAGTGTCCTGATCCTGCGTGTCTCCTCCCTTCTAGGGGATACGCAACAAAGCATGTTGTGGAAGGTCTGGAACCACGAACACTGTACAAATTCCGACTGAAGGTCACCAGTCCCTCTGGAGAATATGAGTACAGCCCAGTGGTCTCCGTATCTACAACCAGTGAGTATACAAACACCACACTCCTTTATCCAGAGATCAATGAAGACAGTGAGCCCTATGGAGGTACAAGTACCCTGCCTTTTGCTGAGCCTTTCTGGAAGCAGAAACCCTTCCATTCAAAAGAAAAATTTATTTATTTATTTATTTGAGAGAGAGAGAGAGAGCACGCGTGAGCACGCAGGAGAGGGAGAAGCCGCCTCCCCGCTGAGCCCAGAGCCTGACGTGGGGCTCGAACCCAGGACTCTGAGAGCATGACCTGAGCTGAAGGCAGGCACTTCATGGAGCGAGCCACTCAGGTGCCCTGAAACGCCTCCAGTTTTAGAGACTGTGCTGCAGCTGTTTACTGGCTCGTCCAAGCCACAGCGGGAGGGAAGTCTGTGCTTTAACAGACGGGGAGCGAGGTGCTGGGGCCGGCCCCGCCCTGGGAGGGCACATTCAGGACTAAAAGTACAAAAAGGTAGAGTCGCCTTTCCTAGGAAGCGGGCCGGGGGTGTGGGCTGAGGAACAGTCTGCCTGTCCGGCTGTGCCTCGGGTGACAAGGCCTAGAAGGCATTTTGTCCCTTTTGAACCACCTCAGTTTTCTGTCTTGACACATGAATCGGATTCCAGTGGGGGCTGTGAGTGAGGAAGAATGAACAGCGGCCAACACACACACACACACACACAGCAAGGGGCTGGCCATGCCGCCTCTGACCTTGCGTGTCCTTCTCCCGGTCCCACCTGAGGGTGCAGATATTTTCTGTGATCGGTATTTTGGTGTTTTAAAGATGTGTGTGTGTCTAGAATGTGGTAAAGATTAAAATGGTCAGAAACGCTCTTTGTGGCCTGCTTGCTGAGAGCACAAACGTCTTTTCTCAGTTGCACAACGAAGTCTTCCTCCTGTGAGTAAAAGTCATTTTAAAGTTTTAGTCCCTATTGGTTCTGGCATGTGCGGGTGTGACACACACATACACATACATGAATAAAACATACACTTTTCCTTCTGTGGCTTTCAATTGTGTCCTTTATGCATTTATTTGGAGAGGTTTTTTTCTTATTTAACTTCAATTATCCAACTCACAGTACATCATTGGTTTCAGATGTCACGTTCCATAATTGATCAGGTGCGTGGAACACCAGTGCCCGTCACCTTACGTGCCTCCTTGATGCCCGTCGCCCGGTTACCCCATCCCTCCTCCCCCTGCCCTCCAGCAGCCCTCAGTTTGTTTCTTAGCGTTAAGAGCCTCTCAAGGTTTTTCTCATTTGGATTTTTATGTGGATTAAAGATGATTAAGGTTTTGAGTTAGCCTGTCATCTCTTAGTTTGCAGACAGGGCACTGGGGAGTTGGGTCTTCATTTGGCAAACTGAGAATTCAGTGACAGCTGGGAGCGGTGTCCCTGTCCCAAGGTGCTCCGCTCGCTGCAAAGACGCATAATTTCAGAGGAGACTTTCCGAGTGGAACGGTCAGTTACAGTGACGTGAGTCAGGCAAGAGGGCTTGTCCTTCCTGTGGTGGCGGTGAAAGCATTTCCTTCCTCTGGGAGACCAGGTGCTCTGGAGCTTTTAGGGGGAAAAGGCAGAGCGGTTGAGTGTGAGTTGGTCTCCTCTGTGTTGAGGGTGGGTACGGAGACAGGAGGAACAGGGGCAGGAGAAGAGTCGGCAAAGGGGAACCCAGTGTTTGAATAGACTATCTAGGGGACGCTGGGCCATGGTGCTCCCTCCTGTCCCGCCGGCCCCAGCCAGCCACAGGCCCCTCCTGCACTCCTCTGCCTTTGCCCCATTTCTCTGGAGCTCCCACCTCGGAGCCCCCTCTTCCCGGTGCCCCTTCAACTCCTCTGCCTGCCACTGTCCAGGCAGAGCTCTGCTTGGGGGTGGTCCCTTGTGCCTCCGCCAGTACCCGGCTGGGTCTCACCCCCTCTGATAGCACCCAGCCCATCTTATTTTATGTATCTTTCTTCTTCTTTGTCTCCCACCGACTTGTGTGCTTCCAAAGTGGAGGACGTGCTGGGTCAGTCATGTCTGGCGTAGAAGATCACAGTGCATGGGTGGACGGATGGGGAATGGAAAGGTCCAGAGGCAGAATTAGGATGAAGAGGGAAACACTGATCTTCTCAGCTTGCACTCCTGTCTGGGGAGATGCACGTGTGTCCTACGGGCTGGGGAGCATCCCCTTGACCTGCATGGGGAAGGCAAACAGGATGCAGAGCCGGCCATGGTGAGCCTCTGCTCGCCACTGGCATCTTTGCTCCTGCCACATCCACGCCAGGGCAGGGGCTGCAGGACCCTCCGGCCAGAGCTGATGTGGTGCTCGCCTACCATTCAGAGCTCTTCGGGAAGGCAGAAACCATTGTAGGTTTCCATCAGCTGGCCAGGACGGTGCTGGCTTCCTGCGGAGCTGGCTTCCCAGAGGCAGCTACAGCGAGGTGGTCTAGGATCCAGAGCATTTGTCCCTGCAGCCCGTGGCTTCCGTGGGTCACTAGACCAGACCTCCTGCAAGGACCAGGGTGTGATGGAGACATGGTTCCTGGTGTTGATCTGCATACCGGGCTTCCTGCTCCTTTCGTGGTCTGGTCACAGCGCTGGGCTGCAGTGGGCAGGGCGCTCAGACTTGGGGGACTCTCCCGGGTGGCAGTGGTCCTGGATCCTCTTCCTGCTAGCTGCTGCTCCCTGACACTATTATTCTATTTATAATACCCAAAGCAGACTCCCTTAAGGAGGTAGATCATGCTAAACAAAGAATTAAAAATGTGCATATTTTCCAAAACAAGTAAAAATTGCTTCTGTGGGTTGATCACTTGCATTCAGTTTGAAAGTGTTTTTAATGAATCCCGAAAGCATGCACTTTGTTTGAATAAAGGATGCTTAGCTTTTTTTTTTTTTTTTAATTTTTTTAATTCCAGGTAAAGTACACAAGACTCTTGCTTAAATGAGGCATGCAATTTTAATCAGTTGGGCCCTTAAAAAGAGAAAAGCAGCTGCTGCTTGTTAATTGGCAAATCTCTCCTCCAATGAGCTCATCATTTACCCACTGCTTCTAACAGAGACCCGAATTCTGCCCAGAAAGGTGTTACTGCCATATTGGAATATCTGTGGGCACATCTGCCACTAAATGACCCTCTTACAGAACAGGGCGATGGCTTTCCCCTCCTCCTGGGTGTCCCCTCTCCTGGCCCTGCCTGATAAGTTCCATCCAGTGCTGCGCTAGGACAGGAGAGCGGGGGGTGGGGAGCACTTGCAGACGTCCTCCCTGTGGGTGGCATTGATTCAGCATTAACATCCGCCAAACAAACCCACAGAGGCACAGCCTGCCTTCTCTGTATTCGGTTGTACTTGGGCCAGGCCCACCATGTCTTTGAGGATTCAGGGGTAGCAGGAGTGGACCATTTGGCTCCCCCTGGGATTTCCTCTCTTTGTGACTCTTGCCTGTAGTGGGAGAAAGAACTGCTCCGCTCTGTTCTGCCAACAGGACCCCTTCACTTATTCCTCCTCCGATTCATATAAACGGAGACTTTTGCAAGCCCGGGTTGATCCGTGTCTGGTCCGGTGCTCATCTTCAGGACTCTTTGCCTTCCCGGCAGTGGTGTGAGCGGGGTTAATGAGTCAGTGCTGAGAAAGAGCATCTATGCCCCGAACGAGAAGTATCGCTTCCTTGTGCGGAAACTCCGCAAACAAGGAACGGTTAGCCATAGCGCTGTGCTCCTTCCCCTCTGTGAGAGGTCCTTTTGTTCTGAGTAAGGTATGAGGGCTCTGATCACCTCTTGCAGAAGCAGACATAGGGCAATACATTCATTTCAGTGATGTCCTACCATCAAAATACCCTGGTCTTTGCTGCGCACCGTCCTCACGCCTCTAAGCACGAAACGGACTTCTTTGACTTTCTAATATTTGCATGCTGCAGGGGCTCCTGGGTAGGAGGGACCAGGAAGTGCCCCCCCCTGCCTCCCCCCCAGCCGAGAGCTGGACCGTCGTCATGGACTGGAGGTGGGTCAGAGCAGAAACACGTGGTGATGCTGCACCTGCTTTTAGAACTTTGTTTAGAATCTTAAATTCGTGCGTTTCTGAAACTTTTTAGACTTTGGCATACCCTCTCATTTACCACTTTGTTCCGGGGGAACGTGTTTTTTATTGACGAAGTCTGCCTATTTTCAGAGTTTCATAAGGTTGGAAGCACATGATGAGTTGGTTGGCGGGTGGCCCTGCGAAGGCCTCGTGAGCTCTGACGTTGCCCACGCCTACCTGCTTGGTCTCAGACAACTCACTCTGCCTTCCTGGCTCTCTTCTGTGGTCTGAAGAAGAATTAAAAAAAAAAAAAAAAAAAGGATTGTGTAGAGTCCTAGATAGAGCTTAATGAATAAGTTTCGAGTTAGGATGTCCTATTTTAAAATTTAGTAGAAATAGGACGAGCTTCCTATGTTCTTCTAGATGATTCTATGCAAATTAGTTGTTTTTGTATTTTTGGTGGCAGTTGAAGTTTGTGAGTCACAGAGGGAGCTGGCCGGGGTATGTACCACCCCCATGCTACTCGTCCGTCCTTCCCAGGAAGGGAAAGGAAGGGAAACTTTCCATGGGTTCAGTTTGTCCACTAAAGCAGGGATGCGTCACCCAACAGATCATTTTCAGTCCTTACTAGTCTAGCCCGGGGCTCCTCAGCCTTGGTGCTCTGATGTTTGGGGGCTGCATAATTCTCACTGTGTGCAGGTGAGATCATCAGTATCCCACGCCTCTACCCCCTAGACGCCAGGAGCACCAACCCTTAAGGTGCGACAACCAAAAATATCTCCAGGTCTTACCAAATGTCCTCTTGGTGGTGGTGGTGTTGGGGTGGGGGTTCCCTTCTGTAGCCCCCCAGGGGAACCACCAGGCTAGGCGTGATCTTCCTTGGAAGGCCAGGGACAGAAGGGGGGCCTTGCCCTTGGACGGTTTATCGTGATACTTTTCCTCGAAGCGTTTGGTCTAAAACTATGTGTGGAAAGATGAGGAGGAGGTACAGCGCGGCTGAAAAATGGTCAGGAGATTGGCAAGCACTAGCAGACAAAGTTGGGATTTCAAAAACCGTTTTCACTTGGCTTTATTTTATTTTATTTTTTACCAGAAGAACAAGGGTGTCAGCTAGAGGTCATTCTGCTAGTGATCGATATACTCTTCTGCCCCATCCGCCCTGGCTTCCCAATTCATAATGTGCCCCGTTAAAATCTTCCAAGGAAACGAGTAGAACAGGGGCTCCGGGGCCCAGGAGCTCTCCCTAGCGGAATTTGCTGACCGGGATGGGTACTGAGTTTACAGTTCCCAGTTCCAGTGAGCTCCATGGGCTCATCCCAGAGAGTTTTTCTACTGCAGGTGCAGAAGAGGGAACTTTCGCCCCACCTGGTGGGGCCAGCTGGGGGATCTCTGGAGGCCAGCCTGGTGGAGGGTGATGAAGGGGTGGGTGAGCCCCAGGAGTCAGTCTCGGGGCAAATGTGGGAGGACAGGTAGGAGATGGGTGTTTTCTTTCAGGGTTTCAGATGATGACAGGTTCGAAGCTGGTGCTACTGTGTAAATGGCAAAGGAGAGGAACACGCTGGTCTTGCTCCCTCTGGGACTCTCAGGGTCAAGACTGGGCATGCGAGTGACGTAATAAACGTTTGAGTGAATGGAAGAGACCTTGGGGCTGCCTGGAACTGGGGATTATAGACTCAGGACCTATCCGGGTCAGCGAGGTCGGCTCAGGTGTGATGGGCGTGACAACGGTGGGGACAAGGACAGTGGCCGCTGCCCTTCCCACGGCCTCCACAGCGGACGCGTGTTGGATATTCAGGACATGCCAGGTGCTCTGCTAAGTGCTTCGCGTGTGTTCCATTTACGCCAAACCATTCAAGCAACGAGAGACGCACAGAGGGTGAAGCAAGCCCTGGAAGACGGGCTTCTCTCACTTGGCCGTTTATTGTCACACTCTGCACCTTTCTGCACTCTGTCTTCCTCGAGGACCTAACGTTCCCCCCACGCAACGGGACGCCCTCCCTTCTGCCCCACTTCCCCTTGTTCCTGGAGTCGCTTGCAGCCTTCCCCTCCTGGCTCCTCTGCCTGGCAGGCTCTCCCCCGTCATTGCGCTTTCTCACGGTGCTCCCCCTCTGTGAACAAGCCCCTTCTGCGCCCCGGCCCCCCAGCAGCTCTGGGGAGACCAGGCCAACGTGAATGTTATATTCCTGGGAAGCACTGAAATTTTGGATGTCAAATGTTACAGCAATTTATTTTTGTCGTTTGTTCAAGTAGTTTAGAGTCCTTTGGCAAACCAAACCAGCATGTTGCGACGATCATGGGCTTTTCCTTGCTTGTGAGAGACATTTAGTAAGTCTTAGGAAATCTGGAAGGATTATTTTCACCTATCAAAATACCACGCACAAAGCAGTGCTTTTATAACTTGAGAATGTCCCAAGTCCTTAGGACAATCTGAATGTTCTTAATATATGGAAACATGGCCTTTCTCAGTAAAAGAAGTGGAATAGGAAATGTAGGCCACACTTCTCGGAATAGCCAAGTGCCTTCTTGGAGGGGACCGTGAACACCCACTCAAGGCCGCGGGAGGCGCGTATCTGGAATGAATATTCTCTCACTCGACTTTGGCGACTGTTTTCCATCTTTCTTCAGGAGAACCCATAAGTAGTGAACACTTTCATCGAGCAGTCAATGTGAATGATGAAGATTTGCTGGTTCGAATACTTCAAGGAGGGTGAGAGAACTCTGCCTTAAAATTAAACAATTTTTAATGCCCAGCAAGTACATAGAATTGCACTTAACTTTATTTCCCCTCCATTTTCCATGCTTTTGAAATTGCTCCAAAATAGATCTCCAGTGACTGGTGGGAGTTCAGCAGAGTCAATAAAGATGGCCTCTGAGCCCCATGGAAATGCTAGGTTTTGTAAATATCTAATGGAAATTGAAAATGAAAATGAGAAGTCTGGGTATCCTCTTTTCTTCCCAGAAATAATTCCTATTTTTAGTGTATGTGCTGCCGAAGCGAGCACTCCAGAAATAATTCCTGACTCTTGCTTATATGCCATAGCATTTAGGCAAATTTCACCCCTAAGTGTCCACGTCTACCTAAGGAATAATTAAATCTGCTGTTTCTGATTCAAAAAGTCGGTAAAACACTAGAAGAAAAGTAGCAAATACATTTGCTGCCATGGGATGTTTGAGGCCCTCGCGTAATGAAAGGTGAACGATGTTACGTAGATTCTTTTTGAATCAGAAAAGTTTTGAGAACCTTAGAAGACCAGTCATTTTGCAAACAGGGCCCTTAGCTTGGGGGAGAGAAGGACCCCACAAAAAAACAAGGCTTCTGAGCTGGTATTGAAGAGCTCTGCTTTGTTCCTCCAGGGGCCTCCAGGGAGAAATGCAGGCCTCCCCAGCCCAGACTCTTGGTGGAGCGGAGTGTGGGATTGCCGGCGCCCCTCTGTTCTGGAAGGCGGTGGTGCCCGTCCCAGTGTTTCCACTGCTCACATGCTGGTTTTGAGTTGAATGGAGAGCTGGTTTTAAGCGAAACTAGAGCAATTTCCCTTCCTGTGAATTTGAATCCTTGAAAAATATTTAGGCAGGGTGGTTTAAGACAACAGAAACTTAGTGGCCCAGAAGAAATCGGAATTTTCGGGGAGAATAAATCGTTTTAGTCACCTGTGTCCTGCAAGAGACCTCCGCTGTGACTGCGGAGAGCCACGTGGAGCATCTTAATCTCTTTTCTCTGTGTTTTTTCCCCAAGAAATGTTAAGGTTGATGTTCCCAATAAGTTTGGCTTTACTGCTCTGATGGTTGCTGCCCAGAAAGGTTACACCAGGTAGGCTTCCTCCTCTCGTATCTCTGAGTGCCTGAACCTTTCCCTTCTCCCAAAGGCTCTGGTCAGAACATGGATGGGAGGGAAAAAGGTGTGGGCAGGACTCCCCTTCTTCTTGCTTTCCAGAACTCTACCACGTGCGGGCTGCCCCCAAACTCGGCTGTTTGCAGCCCGAAGTTCTACACCGCACAGGAGAGAATGTAAACGTGTAGAATCCTATGGTGAGGAAGAGAGGTAGCCACTAAATTCTATTTTACAATATATTTTACATGTCCCAGGAAAACTGATTATTGGAATAAGAGTGTCTTTAAAAAAAGAAAGAGGGAAGGATATTAATTCTGGAAAACAAACTTCCCCGAGAGGTTGCTAAGAGAATTTTCCCCGATACACTCTATCATCTCTATGCCACACAGAGGCATACACACTAGTGGCTTATTTTACAACCATATTTATATTTAACTACTAAAGTGCCATTTTGGAAAAAAAGACCTATATTTTATTAAATGCTGCCATTTGAAAATCTATTTAAAATGGCCATTAAAGTGACAGCAAATTAGCTTGACAATACAATGTGTTTCATGTGGTATAATTTGTTTTCAATGAATAATTCATGTGAGGAAGAAGCCCCCCCCCTTTCTTTTTTTTGGTGTTGAAGTGGTAGTTTTCTGGTTTAATAATGTCCTTTGAAGCCAGCCGGCCTCTGAAGGTAGAAAGGAAGTGTGGAGATGTGTCTGAAATGTAGTGCTGTGTGTGTTCCCGCATTACCGTGGGTTCCTATCCATCAAAGCTGCATCTCCAGTGACCTTCCGATTTGTCTCCTGCAGGCTTGTGAAAATCCTGGTTTCTAATGGCACAGATGTGAATCTGACGAACGGAAGTGGCAAGGACAGGTGGGTGGTGGGATATGCCCCAAAATGTCCCCCTACTTCGGTTACCAGGTTTGTGTCCAGATGGTTTTTGATTTAACCCAAATATTTGCAGCAGCTTCTTTTGACAGGGCTGTATCCCAAAGGGAAGAGGTCGATGAACAAAGCCTGGCTTATTCATTCGTTCTTGTATTCCTTCACGCGCTGGCACAAAGTGGGCTATACCTTGTACGGCCGCCACCTGCCCTCGCTCAGCGCCTGGCACACGCTTAGTGCTCAGTGACCGGTAGCCGTGATAGTAACCATTGCCAGGGCCGTGCTGGGCATTTGGCTGTGCCTGCGACACTTGGGGCCCCCTCCAGGGATCTCCTTACATTTTGCCTTACTCTCTTAACTAAGCCTCTTAGGGGTTCCAAAGAAGCACAAAGCAGTCATGATGAAAGCTACAGCCCAAGAACTTCCCGTGGTGGAGGCGTGGAGGGCCACACGGGAGAAAGTGACAGAAAGAGCACGATACTTGGAAACTCTATTCAGACAGATTAAAGAATGCTCTACAAAGACTTAAAAATGATCAGTATTCTAGTAAAACACCCTATGCAATAAAATGGACCAATTCCTTATAAATCTAAGGAAAAAAATCAATTTAGAAATAATACATGGCCATGGCTATAGAGAAAATCTTTTGGAAATTTAGGAAGAAAAAAATAGAATTTTGGAAGGGTCCCTAACAGGGCCTAACAGTGGTGATAGCGGAAACCTAAACGTAGAAAGAAAGTGGTACACTGCGTCTACACCAGTACATGGGATAATTTCACTGAAATTATCTTTTCGATGGTACATTTTCTGGGAAAATGTAAATTCTCAAAACCAGCCCAAGACACAGAAAATCTGAAACAACCGATATCCGTGCAAGCACAACCAATATCTGTGCCAGCAGTTAGAAAACTTAGGAAGGGATTCTGAAACAGACTCGTGGGGGCCTGTTGTGCCCATGCGCTTGGGAGGAGCGTAGGTAAAGACTGTAGATAACTTACTTAGCAGAGGAGTAGTTGGACCATCACCAAGCATAACCTTACTGCTGAAGTCTGATGGAGAAAGAAAGCTCTTTGTATGTTCATATGTGTGCAGACAGTCACGCCCCTTCCATCCTAACTCAGGGGGTCATGCAGGATGTAAGGATGTCTAGAGTAGGACATTTCTCAACGCAGTAGACCAAAGGTGAAAACCTAGGTATGTGCAGAAGCAAAACAGTAATTTGGTATAACCGCACACCTTTCACTAGTTAAAATATCTTTACTCTTTTAAAGAGCAGGATGCTTTCAGTCCTGGGGACAGCCTCTGGAGATAGGAGCACCAGCCTGTGGTGATGGAGAGAATCGTTTGATTGCATCATAAAAGCTTAGTTATCATATCAGATGACCAGCTGTCATTCCTAGTGTTGACAAATGGCTTTGAAGTTAGTAATGAAACCCGTAGGAGTGGGTGAGAGCCATAGAGCTCGATGTCGAATCCAGACTCGCCAGTGGTCAGGTCATATGACCTTGGGTAGTTACTTAACCTCTGTGTGCTTTATCTACGAGGTAAGGATGATAGCAGTCCTTACAGAATTGTGAGTGTTTAACAAGTCACTACAAGAAAAGTGAGTGAAAACGGTGCCTGGTATGTTTCCTTGTTTTGTCACTTTATGACTGGTATTTTGAAAGATTTTTTAAAAATTTTTTTTTATTCAACAGACAGAGATGGCAAGTAGGCAGAGAGGCAGGCAGAGAGAGAGGGGAGGAAGCAGGCTCCCTGCCGAGCAGAGAGCCTGAGATCATGACCTCAGCCTCCCAGGTGCCCCATGACTGGTATTTTGGAGTGCTGGTCAGCCTGGTGAGAGGTGAAATGTATGAGACCTGGCTCCTTTCTTGCAGTGCCCAAGTGAGTCAGCTTTCAAATACTTGGACTTAATAAGGAAATTTAGTAAAGTGGTCAGCTACTATTTAACAATTTTTTTTTCTTAAATAACAGCAGTAATCAGTTAATAAGTATATTGAGGGAAATAGAATAAATCTCTAATGGAAGTGAGAAATTTGTATTAAAAATCCTATAAAAATGAGATTAAAAGGTTTAAAAGAATGGCATATACCATATATGGTATACAATATGCCATACCTACATCATATGCCAGAATGGCCAGATCGAAGACTGCAAAAGTTTCAGGTTTTCCTGAATGAGTATATAGACCAGCATAGCCTCAAAGGGAATTATTCTTGGGAGCCTGTCAAAATGATTTTGATTGACCTGGAAGAACCAAGGGATGACGCCATCTACTAACCTTATTGAAGAGAAATGTGGAAAGACTTTTGACAGTTATTAAAATGACTTATAAAGTTTTAGTAATTAATGTAGTATATGAGATCGATACAAATAATTGAAAAAAAAATCTGTGAAATGAACTAGAAATAGTTCTTCATATACGTCGGAACTTAGTATGCCACGATGGGAGCAACACAAACTAATGAGTATCAGAAGAAAAAAAGGTTAAATACTGGCCTTGTATGGCATGCATCAAAATAAATTCCGGATGGGGCGCCTGGGTGGCTCAGTGGGTTAAAGCCTCTGCCTTCGGCTCAGGTCATGATCTCAGGGTCTTGGGATCGAGCCCCTCATCGGGCTCTCTGCTCAGCAGGGAGCCTGTTTCCCCCTCTCTCTCTGCCTGCCTCTCTGCCTACTTGTGATCTCTGTCTGTCAAATAAATAAATAAAATTTAAAAAAAAAATAAATTCCGGATGAATTAAGAATTAAATAGAAAAGACAAAACCAGAGAAACTACAGCATGTGTCTGGTCTTCTAATAAGGAAGGCAGAATCACTGAAATAAATCACTAAAGAGAAGACTAAAAGTACATGACACGTTTTTAAAAATTAATTACAAAGTAAAGGGTAGCCTGGGAAGAGATTTGCAAATATATTATAGACAAATGACTGGTGTATTTAATGTGGGGGTACACAGTAGAAACGAGCAGTTTACACGAAGACAATTCATAGCAGAATAAATTAAAAAGTTAATATGCAAAAGTGCCAGTAATAAAGTAAAAACTTACTGTCCTATTGTGAATTAAAAGAGGATAGTAGCGTTGGTAGAGTGAGTAAAAGGGACCCTTATTGTTGCAGTCGATGCAATTGTAAATGGACTTAAGGGCCCTGGAAAGCAATGCATCTAACGGGAGCCTCACGTTTGCACTAAGCATTTGGCAGTCTGCATGGGAAGAAAGCACCACAAAGCCTGGCCAGCAAAGGGCCGCGTTTGCTCTTTTCTGGGAGCCTCTGAGACCTGCGGGCCTCGTAAGGATCCAGAGAGTGGGTCCAGAGATGCAGATCCAGAGATGCGGGCCTCCGCTTCCACTCCAGCCGCACTCAGGGCTGAGCCTCAGAGCTGGACGTCCTGTTTATCACTCAGAGACTTTGTAGGATTTCCCTGTTGGGAAGACTTCCTTCGGCACTGCCCCCCACCGCCACCCCACCCCAACTCTGTGTTTTGAAAAGTTCAAACATTTAGAAAAGTCGAAAGAAGAGTAAAGTAAATTTCTATGTACTCACCGCTTAGGTTTGGCTGTTGTCAACATTTTGCCTTTTTTGCTTCTCTTTCTACATGTTTTATTCGCCTTTTTCTCCTTCCTTGCCCATTTCAAGGTGAATAGGCATCCGATTCCTCAAAATTCTTCAGTATTTCAGTGTGGGGTGTGGTCGCTAATCTCTCCTTGTAAAGATACAGTTTCCTGCTGAAATTAGCAAATAACCTATGGGGTAATCATGGTGTGAATATCCTGTTCTCTGTTAACTTTTACCCAACGATTTTAGCACCCACTGATGGGCCTTACCCAGATCCGTTATTTAATTGGAATTGCCAAAGTGTGATTTTCTAATTCCACAATGTCGTCCATATCGACTGGCTGGCAGGCTTCGGAGAAGAGGGCTTTCCCTCATCACTCGACGATGGACTATATTTTCTTCTATAAAGGCAGAGTAAATGTTTTTATTTAAATACAAATATTTAGAGTATGGAATTGGCTTAATACCCATCTATAATGTCAAATGAGTATTTTTTCTCCCCTCTGCCTTTTTTGAATATCTTCACAGACTCATGGATATTTTAAAATCCAATATTTTACTCAATTTACAGTGATTCCTTTTTAAAATTGAGATGTAATTCACACACTCCTTTAAAATTTGGTCCTTAAGGAACATATTAACGACGCTGTGCCGCTGTTGCTGGTCGAATTCCAGAGCATTGTCTTCAGCCAGAAAGAAGCCCTGTGCTCACCGGCAGGCACTCCCAGTTTCCTCTCTCCCGGTCCCTGGAAACAGCTACCCTGTCAGTTCGTCCCCAGGATTTGCCTGCTCTGGGCACTTCACGTAAACAATCCTACAACGTGTAGCCTTTTGTGTCCAGCTTCCTTTGCTTAGTGTGATTTTTTTTTTTAAAGATTTTATTTATTTATTTGACAGAGAGAGATCACAAGCAGGCAGAGAGGCAGGCAGAGAGAGAGGAAGGGAAGCAGGCTCCCTGCTGAGCAGAGAGCCCGACGCGGGGCTCAATCCCAGGACTCTGGGATCATGACCTGGGCCGGAGGCAGAGGCGTAACCCACTGAGCCACCCAGGTGCCCCTAGCGTGATGTTTTTAGGTTCATTTATGTAGTGGCATAACATCAGTGCTGCTTTCTCCTTTTTATGGCCAAAGAATATTCCATCGTATGGGATGCCGCATTATGTTAATCTGTCCATCTGTGGACGGACACGACATTTCATATGAAGAATTTTCATGGCTTTTCCACTCCCATTAGGATTGCTTAGTCTAAACCAGGCAGGGTAAAACGGGGACCGGAGTGTGATGACTGTACTTAGAGCTGTTGCCGCCCCCTCCGTGTGTTGCAGTCTGATGCTCGCGTGCTACGCGGGGCACCTAGATGTTGTGAAATATCTCCGAAGACACGGCGCATCCTGGGAGACCAGAGACCTCGGGGGCTGCACGGCTCTGCACTGGGCTGTGGACGGAGGCCACTGCAATGTCATCGACTGGATGATAAAAGATGGCTGTGAGGTACGGGATCTTCCTTCTCAACTACACGTGTCATGAAGACCTTGCGGTTTTGATCCATGGGGTTTAGTAGAAGCAGAGCCCTATGTGGATGCCTTTGATTCTCTGAACTTAGAAATGCTGCAGAAAGCCCTCTGACTTACCAGTAAGAAGGTTCCTGAAACCCCGGAAAAATGGTCTTTATAGAACCGATATGATAGCTGAGGCTTCACATTGTCATGGAGGTTTGTCTTAATAGGACAAAAAGAAACTGCTGAATCCAGGGCTGGATCTGATGATGCTTCTGCTTATTTATGCCGGTGTCCATTCGTTCGTTATCTCTTCATTCAATCTGTCCACAAAGATTTACTGAGCACCGGCCATGCACCAGTTGCTAGCTCAGGTCCTGGAGACAGGAGATGTGGAGAACTCTTACAGCCATAGGGCTTTTTACTGCTCTTAGAATGAGACTGTTTTTATTCGTGGTTTGCTTTAAAGATTAACCACTACAAAACCCTTCCCAAGAGCAAACTGACCATATCACAAACAGAGCATTTCAGCTGCTTGTGCCTTTACCTTGAAGCAGGCATGTGGGTAACCCTTCTGGTCTCGTGTTATCAGACAGTGCAGGTTGGACTTAGTGAATAGAACTGGTGTTGTTGGGCTTCTGTAGCTGTTTGAAGATGAGTCAACAGAATTAGCTCAATTATGGTAGCGGCTGATAACTTTGGAGAACTTAAGTTCAAGGCTTGAAAGAAGTTAAATAAAAATTTCAAGGCATGGAAATAAGGAATAGTAAACAAAATGCTCTCCTAATTGAGGTTGCCAGATGGTGCAGAGTATGGAGAAATTAAACTGATGACCTGGAAAATAAACTCAAATTGAGAGGAGTCATGTCTCCTGGAAGATGTTAGCAGATTTGTTCTGGCTTGTCTCTGAAGTGTGACTGAAGGAAAGCCTTGCCTTTTGCAATTGTGGGGACTCCCTGGTTGCCACTGCTGTCTGCAAAGGGCTGAAGAAAGGGGCCCTTTGAAGGAAAAACCTCAGTAGCTAAGATAATTCCCTTTTATCACATTTTTTTTTTCTCTCTTTTAGAAACATGCTCGAGAAGTGGGAAGGATTAGCACGTGGGCCTCAGTGGTGGGGCAGGGCCGCACCTGCCCTGGGTGGTGATAAGAGCCGTGGTTGTCTTGTTTGCTTTATGATGAACTCGGCTCATGCTTTGGTCTCAGTAGAAGTCTGTAGTTAAAATGAATTTTGACCTTTGCTGAATGAAGGGCAGGTCTCTGCCATGAGTATTTAAATTCTGTAATTTTGAAAACAAACTTTCTGGGCTTCAGATACGAGCATGTTTGTTTGTAGGTAAATTCTTTTTTCTTTTTTAAATTAAGGTATCATGTATTATTTGTTTCAGGGGTACAGGTCAGTGAATCACCAGTCTTACACAATTCACAGCACTCCCCATAGCGCATACCCTCCCCAATGTCCGTCACCCCGCCACCCATCCCTCCTAGTTCCCTTCCTCCCAGCAACCCTCCGCTTGTTTCCCAAGATTAAGAGTCTCTTACCGTTTCTCTCTCTCCCCAGTCCCATCTCATTTCATTTTTCCCTCCTTCCCCCCACGGCCCCCCACCCTGCCTCTCAAATTCTTCGTATCAAGGAAACCATATGATAATTGTCTTTCTCTGATTGACTTATTTCACTCAGCATAATACCCTCTAGTTCTATCCACATCATTGCAAAGGGCAAGATTTCATTTCTTTTGATGGCTGCATAGTATTCCATTGTGTATAGACCACATTTTCTTTTTCCATTCATCTGTTGATGGACATCTAAGTTTTTTCCATAGTTTGGCTATTGTGGACATTGCTGCTATAAACATTCGGGTGCACGTGCCCCTTCCAATCACTACATTTGTATCTTTGGGGTAAATATCCAGTAGTGCGATTGCTGGGTCATAGGGTAGCTCTATTTCCAACTTTTTGAGGAACCTCCATGCTGTTTTCCAGAGTAGCTGCACCAGCTTGCGTTGTTTGTGGGTAAATTTTATCTTTTCCTGTAGCTCTGGAGCTACAGGAACGTTACCACTAAAGATTTCTGTGAGGTCGGTTGGTGGCAGACCGTGGATATCAACAGGAGTGCCTCCGTGTTCTCGGTAGAGGGGCCGCCCCGTGTTTGGGAGATGGTAGGAAGGGTCTGGGAGCCAAGCAGGGCACTGTGGCCACCATTCGAGAGTATCACGATTTCCTACTGACAGTGACTGACTGGCATGGGGAACCGTCTCTACGTTTAATGAGCCACATGACCTTAGGAAAGGTGTTTGACTTCTCGGAGATTTGGTTTCATCACCGGTAGACCAGCAATCAAAGCACCTACCCCATTTAATCCTCAGACCCAAAAGAGAAAATGAGCGTGAAAGTTTACGGTCCGCATAAAGCACCCCATAAAACAAGGTGATGATTTTATTATTTAAACACAATGGAGTCTGCTGCTCTGAGCTTAGTTGTTATTTGCATGAGCAAGAACTGTAAATCCTCATGATGTTCAGGGGGATAATCTCCTCTGTACAAATAACCTGACCCGTCCCAGGGACTTTGTGGCAGTCCCTAGTTTGTTCCCGCATTCTGGTGTTTTACTGACATGTTCGAGTAATACTCCTGTAACAGAATTAGGGGCAAGTGTGTGTGTGCACGCGCACACACACCTATCGCCTTCGGTATCATTCTTCAGGGATCGGTGAGGTCTTCCCTGGAATGGGCGGAGGCAACGCTCACATAGTCTTGTTCTAGAATACGGCTTTTACGTGACCTCGAGAGCTCCCAGTCCCTGGATTACTGGGAAGTGGCCATCTTATTACTAGTCCGATTGAGTTTGGAGAAGGTACTAGGTTGGCCAACTCTCAGATTGGAATTTATGTTGTAAATCTGGATGCTTAGTGTTGATTCCACCTGTAGTTCTCCTGCTTAAAGTTAATCTATGTTGATAAGTGTAAGGGTGTGTGTATATGTTACTGTCTCGTTCCAGAAAGGAGTTAAAGCTGCTTACAGAGACACTAATAAGGAAACAAAATAAATTAAAAAAAAAAAAAAAAGGTGATGAAAGATAGTCGAGAAAATAAGATCTTTAAAAAAAGACTTTATTGGGGCGCCTGGGTGGCTCAGTGGGTTAAGCCGCTGCCTTCGGCTCAGGTCATGATCTCAGGGTCCTGGGATCGAGTCCCGCATCGGGTTCTCTGCTCAGCGGGGAGCCTGCTTCCCTCTCTCTCTGCCTGCCTTTCCGTCTACTTGTGATTTCTCTCTGTCAAATAAATAAATAAAATCTTAAAAAAAAAAAAGACTTTATTTATTTGAGAGACAGTGCACCCACAACAGTGGTGGGGAGGGGGGCTGAGCAGGGAGCTGGAGGCGGGGCTTAATCACAGGACCCCGAGATCATGACCTGAGCTGCTTAACCCACTGAGCCGCCAGGAGCTCCCATCTTTCAACCCCTTGAACAAAATGTAGGTGATGAAGTTGCCGGCGGATGTCCTGGGCCTCTCAGCCCCTATAAAGTTCTAACACAGCTTCTCACCGCACGTGAATGTGAGTTAGCTCTGTTCCCTTGAGCCTTCCCAAGTCTCACCCCTTATGGGCTATCCAGCTCAGGGGCATTTGGGCAAGGAAACGTTCCTTTATAAGTTTCTGATGGGTATTTTTAAGGAAAAAGACCCTGGACTGAGAGCAGCTCTTCTCTGGCATAAAGGTAGATGCTGTGGACACGGGCTCAGGATGGACCCCCCTCATGAGAGTTTCTGCAGTCTCGGGAAACCAGAGCGTTGCATCTGTGCTGATTGAAGCTGGAGCGGATGTGAACATGAGAGATAAAGACGGAAAGACCCCGCTCATGGTACGCCTCTCTCCAGAACATAGCCTGGCTTTGTGGGATTAAGGTCAGAGCTGCTTCTAGAATTAGGCGATTCTTGTGAATTCAGCTCTGTACGAGCCCTGGGTTTTTGCTCTCTGTATATTCCCCACTGGCCTGTTAATAAAGGCATGATAATGTCACTGCAATATTTTTGTTCTTTTTACATCTATTTCTTTAAGGATTACTGGCCCCAGTCTCCTGGGCCATTGTAGCAGCCTAAACTGATCTGTTCCAACAAAGAACATGCTGCTTTCTTGTGCTGGTCTGGGCTAGCATTTCTCCTGTCCTTGCAATGCGGGGGAAGGCAGACTGGGCTCCAGCTTCCTTGCACTCAACGTAGCAGCAGAGTGAGAGCACGCATCTGTCATGTGAAGTCACGGCGGCCTTAGCTGGCTCTGCCTTCTTGGGAAAGCCTCTGGCTGGTTTCCCCGGGCCTGCCATGCTTGGGGTCCACCCAGGCCGCCAGCCTCCTCCTCTGTGGGAAGCGCAGACTCGCTCACACCCCACTGTCATTGGTTTTTTAGGTGGCCGTGTTAAATAATCATGAGGAGTTAGTTCAGTTACTTCTCAGCAAAGGGGCAGATGCAAGTGTGAAAAATGAGGTAAGGAACTCAATCTTTATCTAAAGCCTTTCCCCGCAGAAGAAAGAAAAAAAAAATATATATGTATATATATAGAGAGAGAATATTATATTGCATATAATTGTATATAATTGTATTAATTGTATGTAATTGTATATTTTTATATATATATATAATTTTTGTTTTCCCTTTCAGTTCGGCAAAGGTGTCCTAGAAATGGCCAGAGTTTTTGACAGACAGGTTGGGATGTTCTTTCTGATTCTCGAGGCTAACTTTGTGGTACTTTAAAGAACCTCGAACCGGGGATGACGTTCACCTGTTTTTGTTTATCCAGAACGTGGTCTCCTTATTAGAAGAAAGGAAAAGAACCCAAATGGCCAAGAAGTAGTCCGTCTGCTGACCTGGGCGGCGCTACTGATTTCGAAAGCCCAAGCGAAACACAGTCAAAACGCAGCCATTGAGCTAGAGACTAAATTCCGCATCTTTGGGGGCCATACATTTGCTTATTTATTTAATTGAAGATTCAGTGACTTTTGTAACGTACAACTGTTCCCACTTTGAAATACATCTTTTTTTTTTTTTTTTTTTTTTTTTAACCTAAGCACGTGTGCCTGTGGTGTCGTCATTGGGCGTTTGCCGCGTGGAGATGTTTTCTTGCCCTCGTGCCTGTTGCAGTTAGACACGAAGCCAAATATTTATGTATTAGAGCTGCACAGACACGGGTCCCCCGCTTCCCGCTCCTGCCCCCTGAGCTGTCCTCCAAGCCGGTCCAGGACCTTATGGGAATTCTTCCCCTCATGTGTTTTCAATTACAACCTCGGCTCTCGACTTCAGGCCTTCCAGGCCGTGTGGTCAGGCCGGTATTCCCTTCTGGAGGGACGTTCCTGGAAGCCCAGGAGGCCCCGTGAAAAGGTTTCTCCTCAGCTGTTGGCCTCACATCAAAGTAAAAAAACAAAACAAAACAAACAAAAGTATTTCAAGACTCTGATTCTGCTCTGTTAGAGGAGTCTGGTGGAGGGTCAGTCTTTCTAGAACAGACCTAACTGAGCATGTGTTTGCATATCTGTATGACAAAGGAAGACCTGGCCTGCTGGATGCTGACGACTGTGCCAAAGAGAAGTATATTAAGTTAGGCTGCAGAGCAGAAGGGGTTTTGACACTGGGCACGCAGCTGGAAGGCAAGCAGGCCTTAACCGCAGCGAGGGCTGCCGGTTGGGAGCTTAGACACACGTGTGCGGGAGCTTGAACTCGCAGACACATGTGACCGTGAGCCAAGTGAGCCAGCAGACCATATGCCTTTTGTGTCTCCAGAGACAAGTGGGTTAACTCGGCCCCAGGAGAAGACTGGCCACAAAGGTCCGCACCAGAGTGGAATTTTCTCTGCCAGAAAAGCCCGATTAAAAGGTAATTAAAGCTCCAAAGCTCTGGGGGGGATGGGCACAAAGTGCAGGAGATTTTATTGATATTGGCAATTCTTAGCTTTATTCCATACAGTTTCTAGAATGTCCAGGTCTGGAATTGGATCTGTGGGTCATAGATCGTCCTCTCTTTACACATTTCATATGGGTTTTACCTTTTGTACAAATACAGATTCCTTTATTTCTGCTCTAATCTTGATTATTTCCCTTCTTGCGTGTGGGGTTGGCTTACTTTGTTGTTGATTTTCCAGTTCTTTAAAGTGTAAAGACAGCTGGTGTATTCTGGATTTTTTCAATTTTTTTGAGAGAGGCTTGGACGGCTGTATTTCCCCCTTAGGACCGCCTTTGCTGTATCCCGTAGGTTTTGGACTGAAGTGTCTTCACTCTCGGTTTCCATGAATTGTTTGTAAGTTTCTTCTTTGATTTCCCGGTTGATCCAAACATTCTTAAGCTTATTCCTCTAAATTTGCTAGATTAAATTTTTAAAATCTCTCTCAAAATCAGAGCATAGTCATTACTTCCCATAGTCCTCCCCCGCCCCCAGGATCGATGTGGACCTTCATTTCATGTCTCGGTCTGTTGTAGATCCCATCCGCGAGCCCCATCTGTGGCAGGAGTGCACGTCCCTGCTCGTCCACAAAATCCAGGCGGTGTCGTCCCATGCTCCTGATGGGAGCCTTGGCCATACAGTGCGTGACTTTGGTCAACGAAATGGTAATGGAAATGGCTCCTGCCCCTCTGAGCAGAAGCTTTAAGAATCCCCACGTGTCTCTTCCTTCTGTCACAAGACCAGCCGTGACTCAGTGGAGGCGCTCCCTCAGCCTAGGGCCCCGCGGAAATGCCAGAGGTCACCCGCAGATGGGTGACTCAGGAGAAACAATCCTCTTGTGGGGTAAGCCACTGAAATTTTTTTTTTTTAAAAGGATTTTTATTTATTTATTTGACAGAGATCACAAGTAGGCAGAAAGGCAGAGAGAGGAGGGGAAGCAGGCTCCCTGGTGAGCAGAGAGCCCGATGCGGGCCTCGATCCCAGGACCCTGAGATCATGACCTGAACTGAAGGCAGATTTTTCAACCCACTGAGCCACCCAGGTGCCCCACAAGCCGCTGGAATTTAAGAGTGGTTTGCAGTTGTAGTCAAGGTAGCCAACCGTGAGTGCTGATGAGGTCTTGTGATAGGTTTGTGAGTTTAATTTTCCACAAATGACATTCGCATCTCTTGAGTCCTGTGGTTTCCAGCTTATTTAAAAACTCAGGAATGGGTGCTGAATCTTCTCAAATGTCTTTTCAGTGTCTCTGGTAATCCTAATATGACATACTTCCTGAAAACCTGTCGATGTGGTGACTTGAATGAGTAGATTTTAAAGTACTGAACCATTCTTAGAGTCCTGAGACATCTCCCTGGGTTATGGGGCCGCACTGGAGTCTCTATGTTCAGATGCTTTGTGTGTGTGCGTTCCCTCCTCTTTCCTTAGTGAGATCAGTGATTTGACTCGTGTTTTAATTTTCCCAAAGATGCAACCCATGGTCTGTTGTACCGTTTGGAACTGGAGTTTTACTTCATGGCTTTATATGTAGTTTTATAGATAGTTCTGTGTATACAGAACTTTTTAGAGGCACTTTGAATGAAGGCACATTCTATATGTTTGAAGTATCTCCATTGGATCCATTTTGATTATGTTAATTTTCTTTATTATGTTTATTTAGCTGGCATATAGTATGCTCTTAACTGGGGTCTTCTAGGTACTATTTTTTGCCTACTTGTTTTGACATGGGTATAAGGTGTTAAGAACAAAGACCTTTTGTTACCATTCTATATATCTATTTTTCTTTGTATTTTCTGTAGTTCCTTATGAAGTTGGGTTCTGCTTTTAAAAAAATCTGTGAATATCCACTATACTCAGATTTTCATTCTGGAGAAAACTGATATCCATGTTTCTACCCCTACATGCTTGCTTTTTTGAATTTCTCTTTTTTGTAAATAAGGTGAGTTTTCAAAAAAGACTGATTTGGATAGGTTATACATTTACATTATTCAAGACGTCTCCAGTCTCCCTCCCCAACCCTTGACCCCCACTCTTGCATATCTGAAAAGGCGTCTTCTTTCTTGTACTGTCGTCTGACTGGTAGCACCTGCCCCCTGACCACTCTTTTTAGTTTCTTACGGACTGTTCCAGATCATCTTTTGCCTCTGTAAATGGGGGAAAATACAGAGAAGGGGTTTCCCTTTCCCCATTTTTGTGACATTGTCAGTAATGAACAAGACACATCTTTATGTTTATCTGGATACCATTTATTGGATATAATATTCTTAACAATGGCTTTCTCTACGGAAACAGGTGGTTACCCGTAGAACCCCAATATGAGAAATGTGTACAAAAGCAACAGACTGTAACGTAAAAGGAATGTGTAAAAAAAAAAAAAAAACAACTTAGCAAATGAAAGCTTTATAAATGGACAAAGCACGATGAACGTAAGGAACCGGTTTCGTAGCTATAAGTGTACTGTGCTAAGTGGCTTGCAGCCAAGTGTTCAAGATATTTTACTTAACAGTTGCCGCACACGCTCAAACCATGGGTCTTCCCCACAACCTCCCAATTCGACCTGATAGAAGGCAAAATAGACCCATTAGCTTCCTCGTCCTGCCTTGGACTCTTAAGAGGATTTTCCGTCTTTCCAATTTGATACTTTTCGTTTTTCTATCAGTGTTTGCTTATAGACCACGGATATACATGTCATTCTACTTCTTTGTGAAACTTAAAAAGATCACAAGCTATTTATCATTTTGTCTGGATTTAAACTGCACTTAAATTGAGGACTGAATATATTATTTTCTGGAAGGAGACTCCTGGGGGGAGTGTAAGACATGTCTTTTGCAGATGATATAGAAAATCAGGATGGGTTCCAGAATATTCAACCTGGAAGAGCAGAATCCCACTGAGAATCCCTTTCACTGTGTGGTAAATCTCTGGGTTATCACTACCCGTTATTGAATGTTGTAACAATTTCATATGCAGTGTTTTGTCTCCTAGTTTTTCTCCTATGAAACAGGCTCTCAGGACCGGACTTGTCAGCAGCCACTGCTGTCCCAGGAGCAGAGGGGGGGTTTCCATCCGCATGCAGGTAAATACAAATGGCTTCTAGAAGCATCCTCACGGCACAGAAACGGATCTTAGCCTGGGGCTCACTGATCTTTCTTAGTGTGTCACTGGTATCACTATCGGAGTTTCCAAAAAGGTTTTAAGGGACTAGATGTGAACAGGAACTGTAGAGTGAGTCAAAGGAACTGTGCCATCGCGGGTAAATTGTGCCATCGCGGGTAAACTGATCTTCTAGGGTGGGGGATGTGCCTGTGCGAGGGATGATGCTGGATTCGAAGCTGGGGCACCACTGGTGGGCTTCCTCCAAGCTGCCCCTCTGGAGAAGAGTGGGCTTTGGGCATCCAGCGGCTGGGCTGGGGGGAGGGTAGCGACACGCCACCACAGCCACACCCACTTGGGTTGACCTACAGTAGCCCTGAAGGCAGAGACTTGTCACATGAGGGACATTGGCACTGGGTTTGCTGTGGAAAAGCGGCTGGGCTCTCGGTGATAAGAGGCAAATAGATGTATTAGCCTCTGCTGTGTCCCGAGGTGTATATGGGCCTGTTCCTGAGTCGTGGTGGGGGGACGGGTGACTGTAGCAGCCTGGGGCAGCCTCTGGGGGTGGTGGGGAGGGACAAGATGGCAGCTGCAGTGTCGCCCACCAGTCAGCCATAGTGTATGGAGTCAGACCTAGGGGTCAGCACGGCACCGGGAGACTCCTGGAGAGGGCTGGTACCCTGTTTATCTGGGTCACTTGTGGCTACCCGGGGTCCTACTGACAGCAGGGAGGAGAGGGCTCCAGAGTGCGTCTGCCCTGGGCCTGCTGCTTCCAGAACACTGAAGGGAGCCCTCCCTTGCAGAAGTTTCCAATGGAATCAGCCTCACGAGGAAAGCCCGCCCAGGGGTCAGCTCGCGTGAGAAAGATCCAGTCCAGCTGCCCAGGCATCTTGCCCTTTGAGTTATTAGGGTCGCATTGGCTCAGAATGCTTAGTAAACATCAGCTGAGACGGGAGGAAGGCGCTGGGGCATTCCAGCCCGCCCAGCGCCAGGCTCTCTGCAGCACCGGGGAGATCACAGCTTGACACGGGTCAGAGTTTTTGCTGTTTTTCTTTGAGGGCATGCAGTGATGGCATTGTACTGATTTGCCAGAGAACAATGGCCTGTGGTTTCAGCCTGAGAATTCATAATAAAGTTAAGAAGGCATAAAAATGTCCCCTCTGAGACCAGTCAGGAGTATTTATGCTCATGTAGTTTAATTTGTTGCTTTTGTGGTTTCTGTGATGTCATCCCACATGTGTAAGCTGGAAAATTCACACTGGGAAGTGTAACCTCTGTATGCATATTCGGACAATGGAAAATGTTATGCATTGTTTCTCTTGGTTGCTACACATCTGATTCCATGTGTCAGGGAAACAAACTGTTACCAAAAAATTCAGGAGATAAACTTTTAAAGAGAATGCCTGGAAGATTAGCCCTATACTTCCCGGTAAGTGGGGTCATGTAAGCTACAATGATAACAAGACAGGGGAAGGAAAGTGACAACCCTCAGAGCCTGCTTTGGGTCTAGGCACGTTAAATTTCTCAGTGATGGCCTTATAAACTCTAATCGACCCTTATTCATGCCTATGAAACATTTAAAATATTAAAAATAGACTGCCATGGAAATAAAAGCATTGATTTTTTTGTTTTGATCATCTATAAGGCATATAAAAAGGGAGAGGTACACCTCCCCACTGCTTCCCCCCTCCCCCCTCAAAAAAAATCCCTGTGGTTCTTTTAATTATATTAAAATGGAACGTATGCTAAAATGCTTCAGTTGATAGATTCTGTATCTTGGAAGTATTGTTCCTTTAATATCTATATTTGTCAAGGGATGTTAGGTTTAAACATGTTCGTGCTCAATAATAACTTGTATGGCTCTATAAACGCAATTTGGGCTGCAGAGAGAGGGCTGTCTCATCAGCTGCTGCCCCTAAATGACCACTGATGATTCGTGGCATCAGAAGATCACAGCGTTAACCTTTTTTTAAATACCAATCTATTCCCGGTTGTCTGAAATGGAAACATAGGAATTCTAGCTAAGGACAGACAAAAAAGACAAAATTCACATCCTCTTCCTGATAATAGGAGGAGGGGCAGAATGACAGATCTAAGAATCTGGGCATCTGTAAAGACAGTACCCACATAACGCACCATGAAATTTCTGTAAACTTTTCAACAGCATGTGTTTTGGCCTTGATACAGTTACCAATGTACTATCAATTACAGTAATTCTGTAGATGTTCATCAGCAGTAATACTTTCTAACATGGCTTTGCCTTTTTAAGAAAATAATAATTGTATGATACACAGACATACTCTATAGGGGTTGGAATGTATCAGATCTGGGCTCCCTTTTGTGTGTTTGTGGCACGGATTTGTTTAGTCTATCCGTGATCCATGAGTACTATGTTGCCGAGATACAGTGGGGAACAAGGGGTGAGTTAAATGCCGTCTTGTTTTCTGGAAGGCAAGCTGATTCTTGGTCTATTCCTGGTCTCTGTGCTTCAAGGCCCAGGCAAACTGCTGAAATGACCCCCCCCCCCCCCGAAGTCTTTATCATAAAGCACTCGGACTGAATTACAGAACTGTGGCCAACTGCTTTCGAGTGTGAAAAGGAGTCACATATGACCCGACTACAACACAGAGGTGTAATGGCATTTTTACCTTGTCTGAGGATTTTTGTAATTTTCGTGCCATTAGTACAGGCAACTTCAGGATCTCGTTGTGAAAACGTCTCCCCAGTCAGACATTTGAAGAGCGAAAGGTTGAAGGAGCCGCTGCCCAAGACCACATTTCATGAATATTTAGGATTAAGAATCTATTTCCTTATCACATTCTGTGATGCTCAACAGGTAGGTTGCGAGCGTTAAAAAAAAAGAATTCAGACATGCTGAAAACATCTTTGAGAGAGTCCCGCAGCCAGGCTGGGAACACAGAATGTCCCCGAAATAACTGACAAGTCACTTAAATGGATGGTAGACACAGCCGGCCACACGGCCTTCTGTTTGGTTGTAGTTTCTGTGGGCATAGGGAGTCTGCCTAATTTTTAATAAGCTGAATTTTGCAAGAAGAGATTTTTATCTACAACGTTGATTCACTAGATCTGGTTACTGGTTCACATCTGAAAATAGTTATGGTCCCATGGAAAGCCTCATCTATCTGTCCGAACACAGAATCATTGTATTACAGTTGAAAAGATAAGGTGGTAATTTGCTTAGCTCCAAGCAGTACCGGGCGGGGGGGGGGGGTGGAGGCTTGCAGTGCCTGGGTGTAGCCCACTTGCACAAATACCCCCCTGCCCCATCTAAGCAAGGTGCTGAGGCCACAGCACCGTGGGAAGGGCAGTGTTTCTATAAAGCAATGGTCTTTGCTCTCCAAATGTGCTCAAGGCCTGCGAGCTCAAGGTCAAGTTACTGCCTGGCCTTGTGTTCCAGTCTGTGCCCTGGCTCAGGTTCTCTCCAGACCCTCCTGGCCAGAAGCCAGGGCCTCCCCTTCTATCCTGGACCTTCAAGGTGTGGCTGCTGGTGGGCTGAGGCCCAGGGGCTCCCTGAAAGCCCAGCCCCAGCCTGGACGTGAAGCCCCTGGCCCTGGGCTGAGATCATCAGGGGTTCCAGAGAATCACTCAAGGTTCTGCCTGGGGGCTCCTGAGCTGGGTCTGTGCCATGACCACAGCCATGGAGAGATTGTTGGAGAACCATTCTGCCAATAAAGCCTCGATCAAAAAGACAACCTCCTGTCCAGAATCCCATGTAGCATGAGATTTCAAGTTCACTGAACTACTGAAAGCGCACAAGGCTTCTTTCCGTGGAAAACTCAGTGATGGTTAAAAAAAAAAAAAAAATGCCTCCCACAGCGCACTGCACTGGAGCCAGCATCGGGCATAAATTAATAATTTACAAGTTCCTGAGCAAGTGTACAGAGCACCATAGCACAGCACAGCACCGACGGCAGTAGCTCGAGTTTGGAGAAAATGGGTGTTTTAAACATTTTTAAAAAAATTCTATAAGTTGGTACAAAAAAACGAACTCCAACTGGAGTCGAACGATAGTGCAAACTTCTGTCTTCGCTGTCGAAAAAAGGTGTCAACTTGCTTCTCACTTCGTGTAGGTGGTGTGGGGGGGCCTGGGCACTTGGTGGGGGTGCTTGGGAGCGGGTCTGTGGCAAGAGAAAAGAAAATGAGATTGTAGGCGGAGCCCCCCGAAAGCAGCTTGCAGGTCCAGGGGCTCTTCTGCCCTCTGCGGAGCCTTGGGAACCAGACCCCACTCCCCATGCTGAGGGCTTGGGATGGCCCTGGCGGGTGGCAGGCTTGCGGGGCTCCGGGGGAGGCCGCTGCCGGCTTATGCCTGCAGGCCCCTGGAGGAGCCCTCACCGGAGTGCCACCTCCTCCTCGCAAGGTGACTCCAGAACCAAGCCCCTCCCTAGAAAAACTGGGAGCCATGGAGGTCATGGAACCTTCTCTAGGAGCCACGTGAGAAAAAGCAAAACCTAGGTGAGACCAATTTTTGTGATGCATTTCACAGAACTCTCCATCGTGGCCATAGGTATCAGTACAGATGTCTCCATGGGAACAGCCCCTGAGCTACTAGGCATCTGGGACCCGGAGTGGTCCCCATCCTGCATGCGTCTACACTGATGGTGTGTCAATTCTCCAAAGTGCGCCTGCCATGACCTGGTGAGCCCGTGCATGTCTGGGGAGCAGAGCTGGGCATGTGGGAGCCCTCAGAAACGAGTTCTTCTTCTTCAAGGGCAAGACCAACACCAGCTTGTGCCGGTGCCAGTGGCCGGCATAGGGGACGACAGGCCACGGCTTGGTGGCATTTAAAAAGAGAGCTTTCCCCTAATTGCGTCCGCATAAAGTGGTGCTTTTTCTTTTGAACTAGAAAAGTAACTTTAAGACTGGCATACGAACCACAGAGAAATCATTAGCATGCTCTGCAATCTTTCTGTATTTCCACAGTCGGGACCGAAACCACAGCTCTGCCCCCTTGACCGGCATTATCTCTGGGATTTATGAGGCTGCTTGTGCTCTCACAGGCTGAACATTTTTCCCAAAAGCTGTAATGACATCACGAACGTGTTTTCCGCATTGGAGATGCTGAATTATTGAGCCCAGGGCCTGGCCAACACCCTACCTTTGGTTCCTTGGAGCTCCTACAGCAAGCTTCCTGCCAAGGGGGTATGCGTGTCAGAAGGGTGTTTTGGCTGCGGGTGTAACCCTACCCGTGGCGGGGAGGGACGGGCGGCCAACATGAAGCCTCTGTCTGTTTCTAGGGTATAAATCCTCTGGCTGTGTGAGCAGGGAGGGGCTGCCCACTGGCCCCCTTCCCTGGCATTTGCACTATACCAGAAATAACTGCTTGTAACCTCCAGAACATAGGTAATAGTAAAAGGTTAAAAAAAAAAAGGAGTTTTGAGTCTTTTACGTTTTTCATGTAACTTTCATATAAACGCATTAGGAGTTTATATAATAGTGGCTCAGTTTGACACCTCGCTGGCACAATTCCTGGAAACGGGATAGCTTTCGAAAACCAGTGTGGGCCAGGCCCGGTGCTGAACCTCCCTGGGTCCCTTGTCCTCTGGGACAGGGTAAGCGATGACCGTGGCTGGGCGACAGTCGTGAAAGTGGATTCTTTTGTTAGCTGGATGGAGAAGCTCCCCGTCGCCCCAGGTGTGCAGGAGCTGACCCCTCACCTCGCCTCTCTCGCTCAGCTGTGACCACCCCCCCCCAAAATCACCTCCTTTCTGGGGACCCCAGGGATGGGGCCGAGTTTATGAAGGTTTCCAGTGGTTTTGGGGGTACGATCCGCCTTCACGGGATCACACCACTTGGGAGCTGTTTGTCTTCACCATGTAGGGGGACAGGGCCTGGCTCACCTCAAGAGCCACAGGTTTCCCAAGCTCATGATCTAGTGCTACTTGAACTTGGTTTCTCTTAGGGACACTGGGGCGCTTACCAAGAGCCACTGGGTGATCCTGGGGATTACAGGCTTGTGTGTGCCTCATGCTAATGTTCCTGTCAGCTTGGGCAACCCTCTTACACTGTGCCTGGGTATTGGGGGACAGGAAGCCCGGCCTTAGACTATCGGCCCCTGTCCTGATGGGGCTGGGAAAGCACGGGTCAGTGTGGCTGCCGCACATGGTTCTGGGGAGAAAGGGAGAGGCTGTTACACCGACCTGAGGGGCACCAGGCGGAGCCCAGCCTCCTGCTGTCCTGGGGCCCTGGCTGAGGCACTGGCGAGCCGGCTGGTCCTGTTCAAAGGATCTGCAGGCAGAGGCTTCTGAGGAGGGTTTGGCTTTCGAGTTCCCTGCAATAAACCACAAGATGGTGCGATCACCTGTCTCTGTGAGCTGTAACCAGGCCCTCACCTCAGGGGTCGCCAAGTCCCCTGCAACATGGCCGGAAGCGGCCGGGCTACACAGGTTTCACGTCTGGAGTAAACTTGCTGAACGTGTCCTCTCACCATACAAGTTGTTACCTTTGTTAATCTTCTCACCAACATTTCTTCTAATATCTAAAAGATGTTTCAATAGCCTCGCCTAGTTACAAAGGAGGGACTCCAGAGGCCACCCTGGTCCCAGGCCTTGGGCGACAGTGCACACTGGCGTTTGGGGCCAATGCTACCTGGAGGAGGTGAGCTTTCCTGTGCCTGCAAGCTTCCTTTCAATTTGTAAAGACCTAAAACTGAGAGGTTGGTAAAAATCTTAATTTTCCAGAATCGTGTAACAATTCATCCAGCCACGAATGAATGTGCTAACACAAGTGATGATCTTCCCCGCACCACCGTGGGGTCCCTCTACCCCATCACAATCCAGATTGCTGAGTGAAATGCACTGAAATTCTTCTACTAAAATACTTAATTCAAAGAATCACAAACTCACACAGAACATGACAACGGGGAGGAAAACCTAAGAACGTGTTTTGAGGGACAGGCGTCACTCTCTAGGGAAGCTAATGGAAAGGTCATGTTGAGCAGAGCATGGACTTGGGAGTGACACTCTGAAGACCACGCTTTGGGACTGTGCTGGTCACTTAATATGTCTAAACCTCAATTTCTTCCTCTGTAAAATGGGGGACAAAAGCACCTATCTGAAAGCATTGTTACACAGACTACATAAAATGATGTGTGGGGGTGGGGGACAGGCCCCTTGGGGAGGGGGCTGTCAGTCGGCGAAGCATCTGCCTTTGGCTCAGGTCACAATTCTGGGGTCCTGGGATTGAGCCCCACATCAGGCTCCCTGCTCGGTGGGGAGTCTGCTTCTCCCTCTCCCTCTGCCTCTCTCCCTGCTCTCTCTCTCTCTCAAATAAAATCTTAAAAAAAAAAAAAAAAAGCTTAGGAAGCCCCCAGAACATAGATAATTATTAATACCATTGGCATTCCCTCATGCCACAAATTTTTAAATGCTTAATGGAAATATGAGAAAAGCAACAAACAAGTCACTTGTTTTCAGGGGCCCCTTCCCCTGGCTACCCTGAGAAGAAGGGGTATGGGGTGGGGACCTGGGGTTGAGGTCAGTTAAGTGTTGACCGTGTTCTCCTCTTGGCCCACGGAGAACACGGGTGCCAAGATACCTTCTTCTCTGGTCTTTGGAGCCTAGAAGCACTCGCAAATGCACAGCAAGTCTGTAGGAAACAGTGTTAGAACCTCAAGGGACACAGGATGTCCTCATAAGCAGATGACCTACTTCCCTGGCATAGGCTCACTATTCCATACTTCCAAGACCACTTAAGAGGATTTTGAAACACTTGACTTGAATTTCTCACAGTACTTACCCCACTAAAATTACATTTCCTCTGCAAATGGGGCTTAGTTGAAAGAATGCAAATGTGTATAATCACCATTGAGCATATCTTTGTGAGCGGAGGAAGCAAGTCTGGAAACCACAGCTGTATGGAAAGTATGCCAAGTTGAAACAGCGAGCAACGGGCCACTGACCAAGGGATAGACTTCAAAGAGCCATTTCTATACCAGTTCTTATTAAAGGAAACCAAATAGAGCAAATGCCTTAAGTCGGCAGAAAGACAGTCTAACATGCCTACGAGGAGGCTGCACACCGAGCATGGGCTGTTTAGAGAGTCAGCCAGGCTCTGCAAACATGGGGATTACTTAGACTCTAAGTTATAGAGAGGGGTTGCTAACAGGACCTTCCTCAGGAGGTTGATGTGAGGACAGAACCATTAACTGGAAAGCTCTCCACGCAGGTCCCAGTACGCAGTGTCCAATGAGTTATGGGTAAGCTGTCTCACAGCTATTAGGAGCAAATTTACCATCTGAAGGTACCGCAATCCTAACAACAAACTTTGGGTAATAAACTATGGGAATAAATCAAACTCCATGTCCTAGAAGTTGGCGGAAAACTATGAGCAAGAGATTAGCCTGTGATGTAAAAATGAATGCACGCACCTATAAAACTGAAAAGCTTTGAGGTTTAAGTGATTCATTCTTCAATGATACTGGTTTTGCTCCTAAGAATGAATAAGTATCTGGTCTTGGTAATAAAGATAATGTCAGGTTTTTATTGCAGTGCTGGAGAAAAAGTGAGACCCCTGTTATAATGTATCATAATACATTAGGATTTATCACAGAAACTCAGGAGATAGTTAGCTTGGCCATTCATTCTAGTTTGTTGGGGACATTTGCAATTTATGTTCATGGCACTGTTTAATTATTAATCACCACCTCTCTCAGCTATGTTCTAGTTTAAAGGATAAATTGTACGGTCACCATAGTGACCAAAGCCCAAACAGTGGAAATGTTGATCGAAAGTTCTGACGTCAAACCCTGGGATCTGCAAGACCCCGATCCACTGTGAATCGGTCACACTCACCAATGCTGCCTAGGTGAGATGTCTGCTTCCTGCCAGGTCCGAACAGGCCCAGCAGAGCAGCGGAGTTAGTGAAAGAGGAAGCATCCTCCCTTCTCAGATGTCAGGCATGGTGACGGGGAGCCTACAAACAGGTGCGAGGAAGCCCTAGCTGCACACGGCAGGACCTTGCAGGAAGAGGTAGGGTTCCCACATGCCCTGTCAGGCACCACTTTTCCCGCTGCCTTTGCAAACCTCGGTTTCCAAGAAAAGTCCAGCCTGGCCACAAAGTGTCATCAAAATGGAGTCGAGAAAGGACTCCCGGCCAGATTGTTCATACTCAATACATATTCCTGTAGACCCATTAAAATCAGGAATTCAGACTCCCATTTTTCTCCCTTTACAACTTCCAGATATTGGAGGAAAATCAAGATATGCCATCAGGTAGAACTGTCCCCATTTGTCCATGTTCTGCTCGTGTTTTAGTGGCAGCTACATATTTCAAAATTTTGAGAGGGTTGGGAATACAGTTTTAAATCTAAACAGAGTCCTCTACCTTGGCCCCCACCAACTGTTATCTACCTCTGTGTAAGCCACGGCCAATGCATCCTGCTTATCCGAGACCTCTCCACAGGAAGAGGAGATTTTATCACAGGAAAATGCCAGTGATGCTGCAGACATCACTGATGAGCTCATACAGGGTCAGGGGATGCCGTCAGCCCCCCATCCATACTCAGCCTCTCTCTGGCTCTGTGAGGAATATATGCCAAGGACAACCAGTTCTCAGGGAAATGCAATTTCTTTTTATTCTTCCTTCAAAAAAGCAAAAGTCTCAACAAATTGGCTCTCTTAAAAGAACACACTTACACTGGTCTGTAAGGTGACCTTGACCCTTCTTTCCGAGACTACCTGAAAACAGTGTAGAAAATGCATATAAAGGAACAATACTCCATCTTTAAGGAAAACTTACAACCCCAAAAAGGAGGTGAATTATCCAACAGGCCAGCATGAAGAAAGGTCCTGGGATGCAGCAGATGTCTGCCATTGCCAATCTGACATTGGAGAGGGGAAAAACCTTGCTTGAAGTGGGTATGAGGAGAAAGCAGATGCCGTGATATGTTTGGGCTACATAAGCAACAGTGTAGACAGGCCCAGTCATCTGTGTAGGCCTGGAGCAGGGCCAGGGCCCGCACAATCCATGCTGGGAGCAGGGAAGGCCAGACCACTCTTCCCTCAGAGCCCTCAGCACTGGCCTGGCCTTTCCCTCAGCTGTCTTGTGATTGGATTTCCAGGAAGAACTGCCCAACTCTAAGGAGGAACTGGATACCCTAGGAAAAGGAAGGCAAAAGAAGAACCCATCCTGCAAAAATGTCTGTCTGTAGAAATGAAAAAGAGAGGCAGCAAAACTCAAATAAAACCATGAAAACGAAGGAATAAAATAGCACCAAACACAGGGCTGTGAGGGTCCCAGCTGAGGGAGATGAAAATTTCCACAGTACAACAAAGACCACAGCAAAGACAACACAACATATGTACAAGTGGTGTCACTTAAGGGATCTGAGTGAAGATGGAAGAAATACCCACAATTATCTTGTAAAAACTTTCCTAACAGTGAGAGGGTCAGATCCATGGATTACTCCTATTTCCCCAGGAGAATGAATTTGACTCCTCAATTGTAAGATACAAGCTACAGAAGTTACCGGACAGCAAAGAGACCAAATCATTTCACTTAGAAGGACAGAAAAAAAGTGCCAGCTTCTGATTTGTTCAGGGCAGATGGAGGAAGCCCATGTATAAGAGTTCAGGGAAAACAACGTGTGACCCCTTAATTTTATATACACACTGTGGCTGAGAAGCAAAAGTAACAGCCAAGTGTCTTTGAACATGCAAGAGTCAGGGAGTGTACCTCTGCAGGGCTCTCATGGAAGGAGGTACCATAGAATGTCATCAGCTAGCCAGACAAGGAATGAATGTGTGGCAGAAAGATCATCCATGAGCGTTGAATCCTTTCAGTATAGACCTGCATCAGTCCAAACTCTGGTGTTCATGGCTACAGAACAGAACGTTACAAAGCATGGTAATGGAGACAGTACAGACCTAACCAGCTGGAGGATGAATCTCCCATTTCTGGTTATATGGCAGGCTGGTTATTTTGACCTATTTTCTCTCTAAAACCACTAAAATTATTGGAGGCACACACACACACACACACACACACACACACACACACACTATTTTTTTTGAAACAACAAAGAACTGCAAGATAGCAAGATATATCAGGTCCACATCTCACTGCAAGCAGCAGCCTGCAGAGCTGGGTATCTACTGAAGCTGAGAAGTCATTTGGCAAATTACGGAAACCTAAGTTTTGGTTTTGATACCCTTGTATGGTGAGGGATACAGGAGTCCAAGGTCAGCACCAGCCCAAGTTTAATAAGACACTATTCTCTCCCTTCCTAACCTCTCCCCAATAAATCCAGGCTCTACAAAGAACTATAACTCTTGTAAGAATGTTCTAGAAATACTAGGAGACTGTAAGGGGAGTTCCCTTGGTGCTAGGCAGACCAATGGAGGAAAATAAAGCTCTAACCATAAACTGCCCTCAAGGACCTGAAGCTGAGATCACATCACATTGGTAGGTCAATCAGATCAAGTCATTGAAAGGGGTCTCAGACTGGTACTGCTTCCAGGCACCAGGCAGAGGCCAAATACATCTTCTCTGAAGGGTCAAACCTTCATCCTAGATCTCAACTTCCAGAAGGTTTTCTAGATAATTTTCCAGAAAAATGAGCAGCTCAGTAAAAAAATTACCAAGCACACAAAGAAGCAAGGAATTGTGAAAGAGACCTCAGGAGTAATATACCTAAAGATTTCATATTGTGGAATTATTTGAACACATTTTCTGTATTTAAGGAAATAAAATCCAAGTCAGCATATTGCAATAAGGAAAGTTTCTAGAAATAAAAGGTAAATAAAACATAATTGCCCCCAAAAGAATAAAATACTTAAGAATATGTCTAACCAAGGAGGTGATACTAAAACATGGATGAAAGAAATTGAAGACAACACAAACAAATGGGAAGATACTCCATGCTCATGGATTGGAAGAATTAATGTTATTAAGATGTCCATACTGCCCAAAGGAATATATATATTCAATGTAATTCCTATCAAAATACCAACAGCATTTTTCACAAATGAAAAGAGATAATACTAAAATCTGTATGGAGCCACAGAAGGCCCCATTAGCCAAAGCAAACTTGAGAAAGATGTACAAAGCTGGAGGTATCACGAGCCTAGATTTTAAGATATACTACCAAGCTATAATAATCAAAACGGCATTTTACTGGTACAAAAATGGACACATTGACCAGTGGAATAGAACAGAGAGCCCAGAAATAGACACATGCTTATCTGGTGAATCTATGACCAAGGAGGCAAGAATATACAATGGGGAAGTGAGTATCTTTAGTAAATGGTGCTGGGAAAACTGGACTACTGTCTTACACTACACACAAAAATAAGCTCAAAATGGGTTATAGACTTAAATGTGAGACCTGAGATCATAAAACTCCTAGAAGAGATGACAGGCAGTAATCCTTTTGACATTGGCTTTAGCAACATTTTTCTAGATATGTCTTCTTAGGCAAAGGGAACAAGTCAACTATTGGGACCAGCCCCAAATGAAAAGTCTTTGCACAGCAAAGGAATGAACAAAATGAAAAGGCAACCTATTGAATGGGAGAAGATATTTGCAAATGACAGTTCCAATAAGGAGTTAATATCCAAATATACAAAGAACTTGCACATCTCAACACCCAAAAAATCCAATTTAAATATGGGCAGAGGAACCAAATAGACATTTCCCCAAAGAAGACCTGTAGATGCTCAACAGACACATGAAAAGATGCTCCACATCACTGATCACCAGGGAAATGCGAGTCAAAACCACACTGGGATACCACCTCACCTGTCGGAGTGACTGGTATCCAAAAGATAAGCAGTAACAAATGTTGGCTAGGATGTGGAGAATTGGAACCTCTTGCACTTTTGGTGTGAATAGAAGTTGGTGAAGCTACTGTGGAAAAGAGTATAGATGTTCCTCACGACATTAAAATAGAAATATCATAGGATTCAGTAATTCTCCTACTGGGTACTGACCCAAAGAAAATAAAGCCACTAATATGCAAAGATATATGCACCCCTATGTTGACTGCAGCATTATTTATAAAGCCAAGACGTGGAAGCAGCTCAGTGTCCATCGATGGATAGACGGATAAAGAAGGTGTGGTGTGGATATACAATGGAATATTACTCAGCCATAAAAAAGAATGAGATCCTAGAGAGTATTATATAAAGTGAAATAAGACAGGGAAAAACAAACACCCTGTGATTTCACCTATGGAGTCTAAACGTGTAATCCCAAAAACCAAATGAATGAACAAATAAACAAAAGCAGAAACCAACCCATAAATACAGAGAATAAAATCGGTGATTGCCAGTGGGAGGAGAAGTAGGAGAATGAGCAAAAAGGGGTGAAGGGGAATGGCGGGCGCAGGCTTCCTGTTATGGAAGGACTAAAGCCTGAGGACAAAAGGCACAGCATAGGGAACACCGTCAATGCTATCGTAATGGCAGTGTATGAGGAGAGATGGGAGCGAAGCTTCTGAGCATGGCCTCACGTACGGAGTTGTCAGAGCCTGTGTTGTGCACCAGAGACTAATGTAACATTCTGTGTCAGCTGTCCTTCAAAAAAAAGGAAAACAAGTAAGTGCAAACTGTGTGAAGCCAATTGTAGTCTGATACCATTTACGTAAATTGAAAAACACGGTATATGATATATTCATTGGATATATGTATCTATGTAAACATATTGAAAAGGTTCTATAGAAAAATCCCCATCAACCTACAAAAGTGATTGTATCTGAGGCTGTCGCAGTGACATTGTCTGGACTGCCTTTTCTTTCTTTTTTCTTTTTTTTGATTTTTTAAAAATTAAATTTATTTATTTTCAGCATAACAGTATTCATTATTTTTTCACCACACCCAGTGCTCCATGTAATCCGTGCCCTCTCTAATACCCACCACCAGGTTCCCCCAACCTCTCACCCCCCCCACCACTTCAAATCCCTCAGATTGTTTTTCAGAGTCCATAGTCTCTCATGATTCTTTTCTTTTTTTAAAAAAGGAAACTGTGCATGTCACCTATCTGAGATTTAAATAGGCATATGCACGAGATAACAATGGGCTGTACCTGTGTAGTGTAAATGTGGGTGAGTCCTACATTATTTTCACTCTTCTGTATTTCAAACGCCTTAACAGCTCATGACAACCAAAAGGAAATTAATTTCAACCTTTGGGCCAAAGGAAAAAACAAAAGCGAAAGTGTAGGTTATTTTAAAATACGAATAGAACAGTACCAGTCAGAGCCAGTGAGCACAGACAATGCAGTGTTTGGAGGGAAATTCCTAGACCCCTGCACTGATCTGGTAACGTATGCACAAAATAAACAATGAAGCATGGACAGAAATGAAGTAAGGGTCTAAAGTTAGAGAAAAAAATCTAGAGATGGAGGGAGATGAGGAAGGGGAAAAGCAGACATTAGAAAAACGAGGAGCTGTCATTTAGCAGAGACTCATTATACCACAGGCTCATGATATTAGATATTTTCATGAAATGACCACCTCGCCATCCGGGATGTGCTGGGGGACTAAGGTAGTGGGGCTGTGGCCGAGGGATAGAGACCGGGAGGCTGCGTTGCTTATACGGCCCCAGCCAGCTCCCTTGGGAGCTGCCAAGCGGCCAGAAAACGCTAATAAAACACAGGCTGTGAAGGGACAAAACAGCACACAGACTCAAGAAAGAGGGTTGAGGTACTCGGTTGGCCCTCTAGAAACAGGGAGTTGGGTTCTTACTTTGTTTTACACACCAACAACAATGGCAGATGGACCAAATATTCCAGGGTAGGAAAAAAAAGATCACAAAATGAGGCAGAAACCTTTGTGTTCTTCGGGTAGGCAGGCCTCTCTAAAGACAATGAGGTGGCAGAGGAGAGGAAGAGAGTTTACAAAAAAGGAAAAAGAACCCCCACAAATGGATCTTGTATCTTTGAAAAGAGGTTCTGCCTCATTTATGGGAAGAGAAATGTAGACACCACTTATTTTTTTAGCTATCATATGGGCAAAGAAAAGTAAACTCTCTGAATACCGTGTTGTTGGGGAGTTGGGGAGTAGAAATCAGCAGGACTCCTTTCCAGGCTGTTCCGTCTCATCAGATCATACGGCCTTTGGACAATCATTGTGTTCCCCGGGGCTGTTACCCCACAGATGTCCTCTGCAAGGCCCTGAAGTCCTTGAGCAAAGACATGCCTGTTTGATGCAGCAAATGACTGGAAACAACCCACGTGGCCCTCAGTAAAGGACAGGTTAAGTAATTTATGGGATGGCGCCACAGCAAAACACAAAGTAGCCGAAAGAACGAGGTGGACCCCCATATCACCGCTCGGGGACAGCCAGCGTGCTAGAGATGGCGGGGTGGGCTGCCACGTGAGTTCCAAACAAGAGGCTCAGAGGAAACAAGAGGCCGGCAAGCTGGCAGGTGCTAAAGGTGGGTGTGAGGCAGACAGTGTTTCATGATACTCTTTTCTCCAATTTTGAACATTCAAAAATTTCCAAGTTTTCAATAATTTCTCTCTGCAGAGAAAGAGACAGTGGAAAGGAGGCTTTCACCAGTATTCCCAGTTGCAGTTACAAAAGCCTAGTAATCCTGCTCACTTCTGGCAAAGGAAGCCTGGGGCAGAGTGGGAGGGAGACCAGTTGTTAGAATCTAAGCAACCTCTGTTCTGTTGGAATCGGTAATCATGGGCATCTATGACCTGTTAAAAAACATAAAGGGTAAAAGCAGCATTTTTCTCAAGTACGGCTTGCGTGTTTCTCATAACTTTCTAAATGAGTGGAAAGCAAACATCCCTTAGAAAACTGTGACCACTGAATGGCTTTCCTCTGCGGTTCCTTCTCTCCAGAGAGATACAGGAAATAGATGTTTTTAAAGACAACACATGGGTTTGTCACATGAATAACTGGTATAGGATATGAAACCAGAGAAATTTCAGTTAAGATTCCTAGAAGTACTGGGCAGGTGGCAAAGAGAGGTCAGCAGGAGTCCAAGACCTTGGTAGCTACATTTCAGATTTACAGGACGAAGGGACTCAAATTTTTATGAATTCGTGACTCACGGAACGTGACGGCCACAGGGGAATAACCGATAATGGGATGAGACTTATTTTTTACTACTTAAAATTCACATTCACTTGGCGTGTTTTTCTCGCATCTATTATGTTCAAGGGACTGGACTTGGGTGTGCCTGGGGATGCATGACCCAGTCTGTGCCTCCTGATATTGGGCAGAATAGATGACAAGGTCGCCCCTGAGGCAGCAGGTGAGCACGGAGGCTCACGGGAGGACGGCGGAGAAGGTCAGACAGGAGGCTGCCTCGGACAGCATCTGGGCAAAAGGGGGAAATTTGGAAAGCAGCGAGCAGGCATGGTGGGGTGCAGGGGGGCACAATTTCCAGCACTTGTGCTCAGCTATTAGCTTTTGGGTTGCCTGGCTTAACGAAGGTTTTTAGAAAGATCAGCTTCGTTATATTTCATCTCACTTCCTTGGGAGAACAGCTTGACAAATGGATTTCCTTTTCTCATTACATATCAGCATTTCTGATGAGAAAGGATCTAAATCATCAGATTTCCAGGCCCCATGAGCGCTGGTTTAAATACCAGACACCCACACAGGCCAGAAGGGTACAAGTCCTTATTCATTCCAACGCCGAGTTCATTCTGTTGAAAAGGACTTGGAAAGTCAGGGCTCCGCCTCAGAGTCCAGATTAATTCATTTTGCTCACATCTATATCCTAAAGCATTTAGGAATGAGGAGCTGTTGTTTACCAGGAACAGCTGGGGGTGCGGGGGTGGAACTGCTCAGCACCCCTTCTGTGAGGCTGGGGGGGGGTGGGGATTTGGAGCGCCTTGAAACAGACATTGTAACCCACACCCCCACCCCAGGCCACTGAAGAAAGCTGTTGTTCTGCAGCCCTCTTAGTCCACAGAGACGGCACTGGAGGAGCTGGTCTCGTTTGACAGAACATGGCTGGTAGTATGTTCCACAGACACAGACAAGGCGCCGATGAGGAGAAGCGCCTGTCAGAAACACGGAACCGACCATCTCCACCTCTGCGGAACATGCACGTTCAAATACCAACTTCTTGGTATTTGAAAACGCGGCCCCAGGACCGCTCTGATTCTGAGCAAGGACCAGCTCCAGGAGAGACGAGTCAGGACCAGAAGGACCCTTTGCTCGCAAGCCAAAGGACAGAGAAATACAGGACTCTCATGTTACAGACGCAAGCCTCTACAGGATGCCAGGAGGTCCGCCCCCCCTTCCCCCTCAGCACCTTGTATCTCTGCAGCAAAATGGGGGCAAAAATGAGTTCCACACGGTGGAGATGGTCGGCGGTCTGAACTAGGCTAATCTGAACAGTCTTCAGCCAGAGCAGTGTCTGCCTCCCTCCTCTCCAGCTACCCACCTGTCCCAGACTGCAGGCAGCGAACGTGGTTTTCCCACCACTGGGAGCCTTTCTACCAAGCTGTTCGGCCTCACTGGACCCGGTTCCATCCTCTGCAAAATGGGGCCAAGGGGGATGTCAGCTCCCAGGCTCCGGGAGAGGGTCGGAAATGCCCATAAAGACGCTTGGCTCAGGAATGCCGGCCACGTCATCGGTGTTCAGTAAATGTTTGCCGTGTTACACCGATTTAAAATAGAAATAGAAAGCTCTTTATACCAAGACAATTAGTAAAACCGCACACCCAGACACATACATGCCCACAGAAATACACTTCTATGCCATTCGGTTTTGAGAATAAAAATAGCAATGAATCCAGTCGCCCCCGTTTTGAGGACATTTCTGCAGTGCAGAGAAGCTGTGCCAGAAATAGGGCTGGCAAGCATTCTCAGGGGCCGACCAGCTCTTTCAGGAAAAGACTCTGATTCAGCAAAAAATCATTCTCAGGAGCAGATCCAATTGTCCTTTTTTGGTTCTTATTTTCCTGAAGAAGCTAATCTGACTAGAAAAACAATCTCAGCCAGTTCAGTATTATTCACTGATAAGATTGCTCAGAGGAAAAGCACTTGCTAGCATTTTCCAGGAAACTAAGGGCTTAAAGAAATCAACAAAAACGACCCTGGGCCAAATATCCTCACACAGCAGCATGTATAGTTCAAATGCCATTTCATGGGGCAAATCTTAAAATAAAATACAGATAAAAGAGGGACCCTTGCATGAAGGTTTTGCTCTTTAGAAGAATGGCCCGGCTATGGACTGAAGGTGCCTCTTAGATTCCCTTTAGAATCCTGGCACATTTCAGTCTGACAGCCGAAAATTGCATTGCAATCTGCTGCTACTTAGTACAGCCCTCTCTAGACATAATTTTCTGTGAGCAGAAATCTTTTTTTTTTTTTTTTTTGACAGAAATATCTATTTCTTAGATGTGACATTGAACACATTTTTATTTAAACTTTAAATGACTTCATTAAGCCAATTAATCAGAATAAACTGCATAAAGGCATTCAGGAGGAGGACACAGGGGGTCACAGAGGTGTGTGACTGCCTACAGTTGTACCTTGTGTCGTTGACATCCTTGAAATCTAATGAAAACCCCCAAAAGTTTGTCCCCATCTTGCTCTCTTCTCTTCCAGGAGCAAAATTACACACACTGATGCCTGGCAGTTGAGAATACGAGTGGTCTTCCTATCTTGCAGGCTTTGGCGGGTCGCACCTCACTGTTCAGGCTTAGGTGGCTCGAGGCCTTCTCTTACGTGACAGGAGGTCGCTCGGTCTATGCCCAAACTCTTGTCATTTTCCCTGTGTGGCGTCTGTGTACCCGGCTGCTGCCTGCCTCCTCCTCTGGGCTCCTCTTCCCGACCCGGGTTGGGATCCTCTCCAAGCATCTCAGACCTGACTCTGCAGGCGCTGTCCTCCCCCTGGACATCAGCCTTGCCTCCCTACCCGGGACTGGCTGGAGGCCACCGTGATGATGGTCTGCCTGCTTCCCTGAGAGCTTAAGTAGGTCAGAGGGCACCAGCACACAGATATTTCCCCTTCAAGGTCCCTAGCTCACCCAGTGTTTCTGGGGCCTCCCTCCCTTCTGGAAGTCAGGTCAGTTGACTTCATGAACCAAGTGTGTGGTCCAGACAGTGATCCTCTGGCTGAATTCTGTGCAGGTCATCAACTGCCAGGTGTCTGTCCCTCCTGTCCCAGCCCAGGGGTCAGGCCGGAGCCTGCCATCTCAAGTGGCTTCTTCCCAAGAACTTCCTTTCAGACTTCTGCTCAAGACCCACACTTGCTAGGTGCTGTATCTTCTCCCCTTACTACACATTATTCTATTTTAAAAAATGATCATAATGATAATATTGACTTTTTGGGGGGGGGTGCAAAGTTGAGTGATTTTTAACCCTTTCATGGAGAAAAACAACAGAGAATATCTTAAGAATGACCATCCCCAGAAGGGCTCTAAAGCTTTCTGGGATCTGTGCACAGACTTCCTTTCTTTCCTCTTCACTTCCTGCCAGACCAAGATGAACCACCCAGCAGCAGGACCCACGGAAAAAGGCACCTGGTGCTTCCAAAGTGGCCTGAAAGATGGAAACGTCTTTCTGATTGGTCTGATCCCTGCTGCCCTCCCCTCAGACCCAACACACACAAGGGAGCCTTCCTGCAGGGCAGGGTCAGTGCCACGCTGGGTGTGGTATTCTGTGATGCTCCCCAACGACACAAGGCACAACTATAGGCAGTCATACACCTCTGTGACCCCCCTGTGTCCTCCTCCTACTCTCCTGTTCCCAAGCCCGCCTTCTGCTTTTCATGCTCTGGGGGAACTTGGCAAGTCAGCCAGCAGCCAGATGGACATACTGCCTTAAGTTTTCTCTAAAATAGCTGGCAGGATGAAAAGGAAATGAAGAGTTTGTTTCTTTGATCGAGGCCAAGGAGGTAGTTGAGAAGTTTGTGTTCCAAGGGACATTTTGCTGCAAAGGAAATGGTACCCGGGAAGGGGACGTCTGTGGACAAGCCGGGGAGCGGAGTCAGACGGCCTCGATTTGTATAAATCACACAGAATGCTGGACAGAAAGATCAAACATTTAGCCTTTCGATGTGAGGTAGATATCGTGTTTACGGTAACATTTTCCTTCTGGAAGGTTCAGATGGTAAGTCTGGATGAACGACGCATGGCTAGCCATGTAGCTGTGTGTTTGTCAGGTTGTGGGGGACCGGGCACGGGGACTCAAAAGTGCAGTGTCAGTCAGTGGATTCGATCTGTGCTGCCAAGAATAAGCCACCTCCAAACACAGCCCACACCTGCATGGAATTAATTCCAGCTCTCTACATGCGATGGGGGAGGAAGCGTGAGCTTAATCTATATCATATGTCTCGGAAAAGCTCCAGACAGACACCAGCCTGGAGTGAGAAATGTGGATTTTTCAGTTCCTAATGTTTAAAGGGTAACATTTCCTTCATTTCATAAAACAGAATGAAGGCCTTTTTCGGGGCCTGTTTTTAAAGGAAATCTTGAGGGAGAGACTTCTGTAGGCATTGGCTGCTGTCAGGAAAAAAAGATACCAGCAAGTGGAAATATTTTGCCTCAGATCCCATGGTCTGCTAAAGACAGTCCCAGTTTGACGTGGTGCATAGGCAAGTTGTTTAAAGAGAGACATAAAAAGCCTCAGCATGAGGGAATCCATGGGAAAAGAGCTGGCAGGCTCTGCAGATATCTGAAATTTACATGCAAAGTATTGAGTATGGGTGCATTTTCTGGGGGTTCATAGCTTTCATCAGATTCTCGAATAAGTCCATCACCTAGAAAAGTTTAGGGCATGTTTACTGCCTTCCCCCAATGTAAATCCGAGACAGGTCAGAAAAACAACTGTAAAGAACTCTCAACAGCCAATAAAATAAACAGAAGAGACTAGAGGTAGACCTTGACTGATAGTGAAATGGAAGGGGACTTTGCAAGCACAAAGAAAGGGGAGAATTCACACAAAAGACAAATACATTTAACAGGCAAAACTGGAATTCCTTTTACACCCTAAAATATCATAAGTAAAATTTAAAGGTAAGCCAGGGAAAGGTTTGCAATAAATACCGCAAGAGGGAAAATGCTCTTGGTAAGAGGATGAACTCTTATGAATTGGGAAGAGCAAGTCTCTCCCAAATAGAAGAATGTAGGCCAAGGGCAGGAACAATTCACGGAACAAATACAGTCAGTAGCAGCTCCATGCTGGAGCTAGCTGGTCCAAGCTCATGTCAGCCAATTCTCTACTCCTTGTTTGGTGAGATTACGTTGATGGCCTGAAATTGGCCACGGTGGGATTTTTTGCAGCAGAGAAATCACTGACAGATTAAGGCTTTTTTGTTTTTTGAGGGGCAATTTAATGTTACACCATTAGTTAACAGATATGTAAAACGCAGTCTAAGTGTGCCAGTAATCAGAGAGATACAGAATGAGATGAGGTCTGGACAAGACGGAATAAGCCCCCTTCACACCATACCGCCCACAAATTACAACACAAAAGTCTGGAGAAAGTCCATAGAGCAACTGAGACTCTGAAAGTTGGAGAAAAAAATAAATGGACTGGCTGTCAGACCTCAGAACTCAAGGAACTACCCAAGAGTGAGCTCTTGTTTTTGTTTTTTTTAAAAGGCCTTCTGGCTGCAGCCAATAGTTGGGGAACAGGGTAACTCAGTAAGAGCGAAACATCTTGACTGTACCCGACCTTACTCCAGTTCCAGGTGGGAAGCAGAAAAAGCCATTTCCTCTGCCCCCCAATTGGTCACCACATCCTGGAGATGGCAGAGCCCTGCTTCCCAATCCTGCTTACTATAACAGGCCACATCTCTTCCCTGGAACAGAGACTGTGGGCTAAACTTTTCAGTAGATTTCCAATCACCATAGAGGCGAGAAGGAAGTGGAACATTTTTCATATGTCAAAAAAGAATAGTCAACCCAGGATTCTATATCCAGTGAAAATATCCTTCAGGAGCAAAGGTGAAGTAGACATCTTTGGATGAAGGAGAACCAAAGGAGCATGTCACCATTGGACCTGCTTTAACAGAATAGTTAATGTTTCTCATACAGGAAAGAACTGATAACAGAAAGAAACTGAGAATATCAGGAAGAAAGGAAGATGAGAAAGGGTGGATAAGTGAGTAGAGGTAGTAGACCAGTATTCAGTTTTAGAACTTTGTTTTAAGCAACTCTGCTTCATGGTTGCAAGCAAAATTATAGCATCTGAAGTGGTTCTCAGTGCACATAAAGGCAACACTTAAGACATCTATGTGATAAATGGAGAAGGATAAAGAGACCGCAAAGGTGGTAATGTTTTTACACTTGAAGTGACAATGTACCGATACTAGTAGACTGTGATAAATTACATCCATATGGTATAACCTTTAGAGAGACAGTTTTTCAGTCAGGTGATTTTGTCCACCTGGGGACATCTGGTGAAGTTCAAAGACATGGTTCCATGTGCAACTGCCATCTTGGTAGAAACGAAGATGCTGCTAAGTGTTCCACAACATACACAACAGTCCCATAGAACAAAATATTACCCAGCTCCAAATGCCAACAATTCTGAGGTTGTGAAAGCCTGCCCTATGGCAAATTACACAAAGACATATCTTAAAACACTGTAGATCACTCAACAGGGAACACTAAAAAATGTTCAACCGACCTACAGGAATTCAGGAAAGAGGAGCACAATAAACAAAAATCAGACGGAGCAAACAACATTAAAATGGTAGGTTCTAACACAGCCATAATTACATTAAAAGTAAATGATCTAAACACACTTATTAAAAGACAGTGACTGACAGAATGGATGACCCAGCTACATGTGGTCTCTGAGAAACTCATTTTTAATACAATGACATAGGAAAAGTAAGAGTAGAAAGGTGGGAAAAGACACATCTTGCAAACATGAATCAAGAGAAAACTGAAGTGGGTATATGAGGATGAGATAAAGTAGACTTTAGAACAAAGGTAAATACCAGAACCAAAGAGGGCCAGGACATAATGACAAAAGAGTCCATTCACCAAGAAAAAACAACAGTCTTAACTCTGTGTACCACAAACACCAGAGCTTCAACATGCACAAAGAAAAAACTGATGGACTGAAAAGAGACACATTCATCATTGAAGACATCAACATCCCCTTTGAGTAAGCGACGGAACCACTAGACAGAAAAAAATGAGTTTTTTTTTTTTATATATCAATTTGACAAAGCTTTGAAATGGTAAGACTTAGAACCAGCAAAGTCATGGAGACAGAGATGCTCTGTAATAATCTGGAAATACAAATATACATAGGGGTCCTGAAAAAAGGATTAAAAGGATTATAGCACTTTTCAACCCAATATTTTCATTTTTAGGAAGATCTCTTAAGGGAATAATTAAAGTGTCCCAAAATTTATCTGTCTGCATCTTCACAACAGAACTATTTAGAATAGAACTTAAAAACATCCAAACTTGCCCACTAATTGGCAAGTGCTTAAAAAACTATTCTACCGGGCGCCTGGGTGGCTCAGTGGATTAAGCTGCTGCCTTCGGCTCGGGTCATGATCTCAGGGTCCTGGGATCGAGTCCCGCATCGGGCTCTCTGCTCAGCAGGGAGCCTGCTTCCCTCTCTCTCTCTCTCTGGCTGCCTCTCTGTCTACTTGTGATTTCTCTCTGTCAGATAAATAAATCTTTAAAAAAAAAAAAAAACTATTCTACCTACATATATAGTGCTATTTTTAAAGAGACATGTTTAAGAATTTTTAGTGCTGTGGTAAATAGGAATGATTTTCAGGCAAAAAAGGAGTCTGTAAAACAATGTACATACATAATAATTTAAATTATGTTAAAAATACATGAAATTCTTAAATACAACAATTACTAGAAGTATGACAATGATAATAGGGAAAAATTATCAGGGATTATGTCTCTGTGTTTCTCATGTGCTTGTTTTTACTGTCTGCCCACCTCAAATTTTAATCCCGAAGTGATGTCTTATTCATGGTCGTAACAAACAGAAACCATCAACTTCTAAAACAGCATAAAAATGAGATAGATGACAGATACGGAGGATGTAATACTGTGCTGCATCTGGGAGGGAGAGACTTAATGGATGGTAAAAGTCTTGTGAGTCATTTTGAAAATAAAAAAAGGGTAAGAAAGTATGCCCACCAATATTCCTGAGTGACCATCTCTTTTTGTTTTTAAATATTTTACTTACTTGGGGCGGGGGAGAGCACAACCAAGCAGGGGCAGAGGGAGGAGAAGCAGACTCCCCACTGAGCAGGGAGCCCAATGTGGGGCTCAGGACCCTGAGATCATGACCCGAGCTGAAGACCCGCGACCACCCTGCGACCCCTGAGGTGACCATCTCTGATTTATTGTGCAGGCCCTATTAGTAGCAGCGTCCTGTTCTTCTGAGAGTTTGGATTAGGTGGTAAGTGGGGCAGCTGCCTCAGCTATTCTGAATGCAGATATTCCTGATAAAACACACATATTGTGACTATACCGAGCCCTGTACTAAATGCTTGCCATGGCTTATCTTGTTTAACCATCCAAGGAGCTGAGTTATCTGCATTTCACGGAGGCCCTGGCAAGCAGACCAACCAGAGGTCAGCATGTGGGCGGGTCTGGACTTGAATGACATCTATCACAAGAGCCGCGAGGGCATACCTGGGCCTGCCGGAGTGCAGGGCTGGCCGGCAGGGGTCTGGCGGGGACGAGGGGCGCACGAGGAGCCTTCTGGAGAGGCGGGAGCACTCGCTGAGGAGAACTGGGTGGAGGGGCGTCATGGGCTCGGAGGGGCCCGCTGATGTCCACGTTCTGACATGGGGGCCATCTCCTGGTATTTTCCTGTAGAGGGGAGCAAAAGCCATGGTGTCATGGGAGTCACCATTCCCTGGGAGGGGGCGGTGCTTATTGGTCGTCCATTCTCCCGAGAGGGAGCCCATCACTACTTGTGCAAACTTCACAGCTGGAGCAGAAGCACCCTCTGACCCAGTCTGGAAGAGCGGGATCCATTTCTCCAGGAGTTTTAAAAACTGGTTCATCAACAAATTCATCAACAAATAGGCCCATGACACCTGGGCAGGCACCAACAAGCATGACGACACAGACCACATCTGAAGGAAAGGATGGAGGAGTTATGAACTGAGGCTGCAGGTGGTGCCCTCCAGGCTCAGGGAGAACCAAGGGAACCCCTGGGAAGGACGATGGAGGCTTCTGGAAGCCGGCTGAGGTGAGGGGCCTGCACCTGGAGGGTCACCTCCTACATGGTGCTCCTGCTTTTAGGGCAGATCAGAACAGATGCCTCACGCCCCCACCCTCCCTCTTTTCCTCCTTTCTCTTTTTCTAAAAACAGCTTTATTGAGGTTCCCAGAAAGACGGCTAATTGCACATAGTGGAACCGGGTGAAGTGGGACCCTTTGACATGTGTCCACACCAGTGGAACCATCACAACGCGCAAGGTAATGACATACGCCCACCGTCACCCTTGCCTCCCACTCCTCCCCGCCTCCCCTTCCCTGCAACTACTGGTCTGCTTTCTGTCACCGTGAAATAGTTTGCATTTTCTAGAATTCCACAGAAACGGCATCATAGAGTGTGGACTCTTCTTTTTACTTGGCATGATTATCTCAAAATTCATCTATGATGTCATATATATTAATAGTTCATTCTCTCCTATTGCTGAATAGCATTCCATGTGTAAATAGACCAAAGTTTGTTTATCCTTTTACCTGTTGTTGGAAATTTGGGTCATTTCCCATTTTTTGGCTCTTCGAAAGAAAGCTGTGTCTTTGGCTCTCACCAGCAAAGCTGGTGGTTCTTGCTATATAGTCCTACATTTGGGGCTGAGAGGTGGTAAAGCGTATTAGGAACCCAGTTCTCTAGACTTTTTATAGCAACGGAGATAAAATAGCTTATGATTTATCAAATAAGTGATAGTTCTATTTAAAATCATTTGTCATTTCTTGACACCAACACTGTCACGCATAATTTGGACTCTTGTTGAATGAGTCCAATATTCAAAAATTCTCATGCATATGGCAGAAATACTTGATGGGGACACCTAAATATTGGAGTGGACTCTGGTGATAATTCACAAGGAAGCAGGAAAGGTCAGAGCCAGGAGGCGGCCAGCAAGTTAGGGACTTGGGGTTTGGACCAGCTCTTTGAAACCACAGGCTAGAGTAGACAGAGCTTACACAGCCCAGAGCTGGAGCAAAAGGGGCCCAGTCATGGGCTCCCTGTAACTCTTAGAAATGCATGGGGAGGTATAGGGCCAAAGATGATTCAGACCTTGCTGGCAGCGTCTGAAACCATAGGAGGGGCCCAGAGGCAGGAACCTGCTTGGGAGGCAGACCCAGTGGGCCTCCTGGGAATTAGGTCTGGGTGCTTGGAGGGATCATGGCCCATGACGTACCACACAGTACATCACACCGGGGACATCGCCTCAACTGGATCTCGGAGAGCTTCCATGGGGCACAGTGGGAGTGGAAGGAGCTCCCAGCCATTACGTCACGAAGTGGGTGGACTCCACATTTCAGGGATCTGGTCCCATCCCAAACTATCTGTAGATCTCTGGGATCTATTCCTACTCAAGCTCTGTTGAGAAACCCATGTTACAAGGTGCCCACGAACTTCTCACGTTTGTCGACAGCTTACCTTCGACATGCTGGAATGTGGCGGCTTCCTCATTAGGCCTTTGCTGAGGGGGCCGAGGTGAGCCTGACCAGGGTGGGAGCCGCGAGACGGCCGTGAAGGGCGCACACACCTGCAACACAATCGCGTTACACGTGAACAGGCGCGTTTCCCCTCTGGTTGACTCGACTTTTTCTGATCTGTTCACAATCACGCTCAAAAAAATAATTGACTTATTTTAACTCAATATGGTAAACATGCAAAGGAAAAATTATCTAACATTCTTATGAGATTAAAAAATATATATTGATTTTTTTTCTCCCCAAAGCCACTATTCTGTGAAATTAGTTTTTGCAATTTATAGACACGTGGCTCTGAGACCCCTGGGAGTTATTTGGTAGAAAGAGGGCATTTCAGCAAGATTGTCTTCGAATACATTTAGATCCAAAGCTACCCCAGCTGACGAAAATATTTTAAGATCCTGTGTCTTGTAAAAATTACTGATATAAGGGTGGGAACCAACGTATCAGTGTGATTCCGCCTGCTTACTCATGCAACCAGCAGCAAACAGTCTGACGGGAACGGAAAGGAGGCAGCTGGTCTGGCAAAGATTTTAAAAAACCAAAACAACGGTTTTACTATCTAAAAATCTGACCTCTAAGGAAAACAAAGTGAGAAGAGGAGCCGTTTCCCGTGCGTTGATGGCAAATGCCGTCTCTGGAAAAGATGACCCAAACCCAGCGTACCTTAGCTTTTCAATGGTGGTTTTTTTATCTGTAAACAGCAGGCGAATTAATGTCTTCCTTTTCAGATAAACTACAAATCCAGCGGCAAGAAGACAGAGGATGGCCACCAGAATTCCTATGGTTAAACCTTGGTTATCTGAAACAAAACACATTTTGCTCAGGCAAAGAGAGTCATGATGAAATACGGGAAGTATCAGGTCGTGGCCCTCACGGCCACGCGCGCTCTGAAGGAAGGAGCAGGAATGCCGTGAGGGGACGTACTGATATGTTGGTCTTAGTTCAAAGGTCATGTCTGAGGTTCAGTCTGCATCACCAGTGATGCATTTCTAATAGCTCTTGATAAACGGGAAGGTTGTCTGGCGGGTGGGACCATAGCCCTGACCACATGTCGCCGCCAACCCTCCCGCTGCCCCGTGGACATGGTGGCCACAGATGGTGGCAGGGAGCCGCTACCTCCCTGGACAGTGACCTCTCCAGCCCCCTCACAGATAAGCTCCTTCCCGTGCTCTCCCCCTCTCATTCTTTAACTCTGGGGTCTGTGTTTATTGTCTTTAGACCAAGACTCTACTTCTGGACATTGTCAAAATAAGTGAGAAAACCCCACAAAACCCATAGCTAAAAGGAAAGGCCCACGGGTTTGCTTCTGTTAGATTTCATTGTGTTTGTTACGTTAGGGACTCAAGTTACAGGTTTGGGGCAGCAAAGCCCTTTCTCTGGAAGGGGGCTTTTTATTTTCTCCAAGGGAACATCCCTTTTCTGGGATTTGCTCCCATTTTGTTCAGTACAAAGACACTGAGAAGCCCCCCTGAAGGGTGTGGAAGAGAAGGGAAAGTAAAAGCTTCAGGCTGGTTTCTGGCCACAGAAAGAGCCCCAGGGATGACCCTGCCAGGCTGAAGAGGGGCTGGATTGGCAGCTCCCACTGCTCTGTGGAGTCCTTGAGAGTCCAGATGTGGGGTTCACGGGTCTCTGTCCCCCTGCCAGCAACAAGCAGGGCGTGCCTCCCCTGGCAGGTGAGCCACAGCCCCCTCAGGCTGCTGGGGACAGCTGTGCAGGTGCTGGTCCCCCCAGGCTCTCCCCACCCTGCTGCTGGCTACGGTGCTCACAGGGGCTGACCGCCAGGCCCCGCCGGCCCGCTCCCGCTCTGGGAAAGAACGCCTCCCACCCTGTTTCTGGACTTCGTCCCCAACTGACAAGTCCTATCAGGGATGTGTCTCAGCCTAAGTAAGACAATCAACATATGACAGTCTTGATTCCCTTGTTAGTGTTACTGGAAAAGCCCTGCTTCTGGGTTTCTGGCCAAAATGTCATTCTTTTCAGACGAGGGCTCTGGCTAGAGTGCTGTTGTGTCTTCACAAAGCCAATGAATGAAGTGAGCAGCTATAGCACGAGCCACAATTTCCAGCTCCTCGCAATCAATCCACAAGTCTTAAGCTGATCAATAGTTCCTAGGCCCCACAATGAACTCGGCTGCACCATCTGGGCCACCTGCCTTGGTCTGTCATAGTGCGTGCCATCATGCCGCTCGAGCTGGCAAACCGGGGCCCCCTGGCCCCCTCACCCGGTGCAAACACCAGGCCCCATGTGGCTGCCACGTTGGCCCACCTCCCCAAGTCCCCTGGTCTCCCCTCCCTCGGCCGCACTCTTGCAGGGTCCCGCTGGGCCTGCTCCGTGTCTCTGGGCCCTGGAAGAGTGGCTGGCGCGTGGCAGGTGCTTGAGAAGTCACGGTCAGGCTGGGGGGCGGTGGGGGCAGGGAGGCTCAGGACAGAGCTCCCCATGCCTGCCTCTTTGTGTGCGTTTAGGTGTACTTTCACGCAGTCGTGGCGGCAGGGGACAGAGGCACGGATGCTTCCTTGCTCCAGTGAAGGACAGGCGTGGGGGAGCCCCCACACCCGAGCACCGCGGTCAGTACCAGAGCGTCCTGGCCAATCCGCTCCAACCCCCATGTGGGGGGAACGGGGGCCTGTGCCCTTGTCCGAGCAGAAGCTAGCATCCTGCCAGGTGAGCACGACACACGCTTCCCACTGGCTCCAGATGTCAATCGCGGGGCAGCGAATGTGCCGTGGTCAGGGCGGAGACGTCAGCGAGCAAATGGTACACTTGCCCAGACCTGCTTCCCCACCCCCCAACACCTCCCGGAAGGACCGCTCACTAGACAGCAAGACTTTCTGGTCCTTTTTGTCCTTGCTGCGGGGCCTGGACCCGAGGGCGGGGTCGCCTGGAGTCTCTGAGAGGGACGCTGAGACCCGACCCAGTTTAAGGAGAAGGACGACCAGGAGCTCCTGACACTGTCTGCAGATGTGGCCCTGGGGCAGGTGCTCCCCTCCCCCATCCCAGCACTGCCCTCACCGCCTGGCCCCGCAGAGCAGCGTTATGTCTTCAAGATGTGGTGATGTGGTGATGTGGTGATGCCACCGCCAGTTACATCAGGACGTGAGGACATGGGGTGTCCCCTGTACAGCACGAGCCACCGAGTGAACGTCTGAGCGTGCCGGGGCTCGGGTGAGCACTGAGTGTCAGCACAAGTGGGCTCGGGCCGGCCCCCTGCACCTTTTTGTTTCTTTCCCTTTACAAGGGGCGTCGTTCAGACTCGCCTGTTCCCTGCCTGACAGGTGCTCAGCGAGAGCCGCAAGGCGCCCGGAGACCATGCGTCAAGGTCACCCCGGGAGAAAAGCAGTGGGGAGCAAGCGCTGGTGCGAGGAGGGTTTTCTGAGGGGGAGAGGGACCTGGTCTCACTCGTAGCTGTGTGGCTGTGGGGAAGTTACTGGCCTCCCCCAAGCCCCAGGTCCTTTATTTGTAAAGAAGGAAGAATGACAGTGGCTTGGGCGTGAGGCAAGTGTCCGAGGAGATCGAGCAAATGCCGCTGACGCCCAGCCCGGTGACCGCGCCGCACGGCTGCTCCGCGCGCAGAAGCCTTCTTGCTCCCCCCGGGGCCGCCGGGGCCGCCCACCCAGGCTAGGAGGTGACTCTCTAGTAGGCGTTTTAGGAGACATTTGGCCTCGCACCTCTTGGTCCCCCATGCACCGATGCTGGGCTTTACAAAGTCCTTTCATCCCACACCCAAGTTCGTACCTGTTTGGCAACGCGCTGTCGAAATGACCTTGGCTAAGCAAAGTGTCACAGATGAACAAGGGACAGAGTCAGCCACTCAGCCAGAGCGGAGTGAGGACTCTTGGCAAAGGTCAGGACGGGACAGAGCCTGGACATGGGCCTCGGACTGTGTCGGGCCCTTGTGGGGGTGCCTGGGCTTCCCCCTGGGGGTGGTTACACCTGCACACCCACGGACCGCTGGTGAGCCCTTCGTCTTGTTGGAAAGATCTGCACCTGCCTTCCCACAGTCCCCCCGGTCACTCGGCACCCACTCCTGGGGACATGCTGTCCCTGCTCACCTGCTCGCCGGACGGGGCCACTGTCTGTGCTTCCCCCGAAGCCAAACTTGTCACAGAACGGAGGCGCCCAGTGGGCCTCGCAGTGGCAGTTCTTGCGGTTGTTACACACCTGTCCGGGCGGCGGGGGAGGGGGACACCGAGAAAGAGGAGCAGCGTTAGTGCCTGCCCTCCATGTGGGGCGGTGGTAAATCTCTGAGCTCTAATTGGCTGCCACACGGCAGCAAAGGCCCTGTGGTCAGAGTTCCCTCGAGCACTGAATACACAGGTGGGACCAGAGCCCAAGGCTGCGAACGTAACAATCTGCCTCTTCGCTGCTGTAAGGGCAGTACTGGGGACGGGGGGCATCCCCTGCCTCCCACCCCTTTCCCTCCATCAACGGCCAGGTCCTCGTTTTCTTTTTTTCCTTTTCCTTCTCTGGTGTCCTCTTTTTCAATTCAGAATTCCCCCCCCCCCCAAAAAAAAAAACCACAATGAGAAGCCCCCTCCATGGTGAGCGACGACCCTGCTTCAGGGCTGCGGAATCTGAGCCCTCGGCCACCCCAGGCCCGACCCATAGGCACAGCCGTGCCTCCTGCAGACACGAAGTTCGGAGAGGCGGCAGACCTGCTCTGACGTCTCGTGCCTGCAACACCCACCTGCCTGGGGAGTCTCCCAGCGGCTCCTCCCTGCCTCCCAGCCCCGCGGGCTGGCCACAGCCTACTAAACCCTGGGGTCCTCATGGCAGGAAAGGGGTGCTGAGAAAGCCGGAGGATGGGCTTCACTCTGGGATCGGGGGCCAGAGCCCCCCAGGGAAGGACCAGCTCCAGCTCACCTGGTTAGCGGTGACCGACGGAGGAGGCGCCCCTAGCCTGAGCTGACTGTCAGACCCGCTGCCAATACTACGGAACTTACGGAGCTCCTGCATGTGCAAGGGGCACAGGAGCTAGGAAACAAGAGGGTATTGTTTCTCTGAAAATGGGGGGCATGCCGTGGGCACACTGAATATGGGCAAGTAGCTAAGAAGAGCTTCTGGCCCATCTGGAATGGGTCGCCTGCGAATGACCCCGCAGGGCTGCTCGGACCAGGAAGGATTCCGCAGTCGGGTTGCTTCTGAGCATCCCAGGTTCTCTTCCGCTTACAGAAAGGAACTGTGCATCGCAGGTGATGGGCTTTGTGTGGTTTATATAAGTCGGTGCAGACCTACAGTCAGACACTCATCCCAAAGGCCTCAGCCCCGACTATGCTAGATGGGGCCAAACACGTACTTCTCTAAGGCAAAAATAAAATGTTTGGTGTAGATGTCTCATTTGTGATGTTTTCCTGCTTTCACTGATTTTTTTGTTGTTGTTGATGATCCAGCCATCAAAAACCCCAATTGGGCACCTGTGTGGCTCAGTGGGTTAAGCCTCTGCCTTCAGCTCAGGTCATGATCTCAGGGTCCTCAGGTCCAGGGCCTCAGGGTCCATGATCTCAAGGCTCAGGAAGATCGAGCCCTGCATTGGGCTATCTGCTCAGCAGGGAGCTTGCTTCCCCCAACCCCCGCCTGACTCTCTGCCTACTTGTGATCTCTCTCTTTCTCTCTGATAAATAAATAAAATCTTTTAAAAAAAGCCCCAATTCCTTAAAATAAGACCGACAGTCCAGACAACCTATGATAAGTTGGAAGCTATATTCCTGTAACACTAACCCCCTGCGGCACTGATGACCGAGTGGCCCAGCCTGTGCGGACACTGAGTATCTTGCCTGTCTCTCAAAGACACTGCTGCTGACCACTACCTGCCACGCACCTGCGAGGATTCGGGCCCAGCACTGCCTACTCCATTTTGCACGGTCTCCCAATGCAAACTGGAGTCCGGTGCCCTTTTTGCACTGGCAGCAGAGAGACTGGCAGCTTTGCTATCCCCTTTGGAGGCACAGCTGGTGAGCCTGGTCTCACTCGGGGAAGGGCTGTGGTCAAGTGACTCGTCACCAAGTCACGGCAACTCTTCCGTGAGTATGGGCCTTTCCTCTCCAGCATGTGGATGGGAGCCCAGGGATGCTGCAAGGTGAGGAGCCCAGGGTCTGCCCCCCAGCATGCCTGCTACCTGATCCCATGACCTTGGACAGGCACTACTGCCTCTCGGTCCTGGGCTCCTTCATAATGAAGCTGCACCAGACCATCTCTTAGGGCCATTAGAAAGAAATCTATGATCCAACAAAGACATAAAAGGATTTTGTTTTATATTGACAGTTAGCTATACTTGCAGTCAACAAACCGGCCAGAGATGGCATTGCAATCCTTCATAGTTACAGCACAATCGCCATTTTATGAAAACCCCATAATTCTATGTTAGAATCATTGGTGAGTGTCTGCGAGTTTTAAAAATAGAATTGGGAGCATGATTTCTGCAGAGAATGTTTCAGAAAAACAAATGAACCCCTGGCATGGCTAATCAAGATTAATATGATTCCATTGGAAATAATTAAGCCCATCAGAAAAAATAGATTATGTTTTAAACAGTTAGAGTCCTCTTCTCTCCTAAAACAATTCTCTGAACTAAAGTAACCACTTTCTTTAGCTGAAATGCATTGTGTGAGATTTCAAGAACACGTCGTCAGTATGTTCTGTCTCCCTTGGTTTAACTGCTTTTGGAAGTGTTTCCGTTCAGACCCATGCTCTGAATCTTGGTCCTTAGATTTCTTGGTACTGCCTTAGAATCATGGTCCTGCCTTAAGGTTTCGAACAGAGGAACAGCTCTGTTCGAAACCTTAAGGCAAAATCCTTTATGCAGGAAGGTGTGTTTTAAAACTACTTTGAAGATGACAAAGTCCTTTTTTAAAAATCACAGGATGCTCATCTGAAAGATAATTATGGCTCCATCTGATTTTCTTTGCTAAATAAAAGTCACATTTCTCCTGCTACGTAAAGGTCAGAGAAAATTAGTGTCTTTAGAAGAAAGCATGGAAGCGACAGCTATATTTTTTTAGAAGTTGCGGATTGCAGAATCCTTTACAAACGAACAAACTGGTGCTTTGCTTGCTAGGGACTGGCTACAGGAAGCCCACTGGGCCGCTCACCCCTCTTTGGTGACACTGCTTCACACACTCCTGAACGCCGAAGACGCTTGTGTTTTGACAGCGACGATTGAGGCAAATCTGTGGAAGAAGGAAAACGTGGTGAACGTCTCAGCCCCTTTCCAACCACATGCACCGCATCTGTGATCTCAAAAGGGAAAGCCAAGAAAGTTCGAGGAAGATGATTTTCCTTCAGCTGCTACGGGGGCAGCACAGCGATGCCCTTTCCAGCTAACTCTGACCTGGATTTGAGCACCTACTTACGGACTTGGCACATTTCAGGACTCAGGTCAATGTGGTGCTTCATATGGTTTCATCAATTAGGAGATGAGGATAACTGATTTTTGTTTAGAGCTTGCAACAAAACCTATGAATTGCGGCATCCCCCCCGCCCCGCACTGACCCCCCCATCTGCTCCTTCCATGAAAGATAAAGAGAGAAGAAATGTACCAGCCCTCAGCCTGGGGCCTGTGCGGACTCAGAGACTCCAAGAATCCAGGTCCAAGAACCTTTTAAAGGAGATACTGACACATGGGAACGTTTCCAAATTACTGACCCACAAGCACTGTCACTGCCACATACCATTAACGGAAAGGCCCCACGGAGGAAAACAGACAGTTCCCTTGTGTTTATCAAGCCTTTGCAGGGGCGGTAGTTTTCCTAAACCGTACCATGCTGGTTGCAGGAGTGTAGTCTCATCTTAAAGGTGCCTAACATACTCCAGACTCAAAGGATCAGGCCCTTTATTTCCTCTAAGACGTTACAAATTAGTGGGGGCAGAGAAAGAGAAGTCTAATTTTTAGATTGCAGAAGCATTTCTGATCGAGTAGAACCTCCCTACGGGAAGTTTGCACCAGTGACGCACTTTGAAAATAGTGCCAGTTGCCCAGGACAACTCCCAGGGCTGCTGGGAATCTTGGCCAAGGGGATTGTCACATTCCAGCTGACAAAAGAAACTGAGGCTACAGAGAACGCAGCAGGACCCGGGTCAGAACCCCTGCATATGGGGGCCGCTCTCCTCTTAACCCACGAGCAATGAAGGCCAAGGACAGCTTTCAAAGAACCCGTGTTCTGCGGGAACGGAGAGGGAAGTGCATTTACTCTTGCACATAGAGGAAAAAACTCATTGACAAATCGAGGCCTTGGAATTTCAGTGTTTAGACGCACCCGGTTCCGGCTTCTGGCTGTTCAGACTACAGTTTAAAATATCAGTGTCATTCTAATGTCAAAGCCAGAAAAGGAGCAGCTGACACGTGTGGTTAAGGAGACCCCAGGAATATACATCGTGTTTCACGTACCATCTTCCCATTTCCTTCGGGACGAGGCACTTGTGGCTCAGAGTATATGACCGGACGGGGCTGAGGGCACAGAATTCTTACCCTGGGGACTTGGCCATGGAGCTGAATCTATCTTTCTATTTTATGACTTTCTATTCTGTGACCTCCATGTTGGTGAATGATTTCATAATCCTTTTGAAGGTGGGGGTCCTAAAAAAAGGCATGCTGATTAATCCTCTTTCCTAAAATGTTTTATTAACTTGCCTTCATTTAGCCTGATGAGAAAGTCTGCTGAGAAAAATCAATGTGGCAGAATGTTAAAAAGAAACCTCAGTTTCTTGTTTTGACTTTTCATTGTTGACTTTCTTTCTAAACCCCCAAATATCCTTGTCTGCTTTCCCCCTGCTCTCCAAAAGACCTCCCTTTGGTTTCAAGCTGATTCTCTCTCTCTTCCCCTCTCCTATTCTCTCTATGGGGGTCTCTGAAAATACATATGACTTCCCGTTCCGTCCAGGTGAGAACAAGCCGTCACTGTGCCAAAAACCAAGGCCGCATTTCCAAAAACAATATAATAGGCTACTGTGTTTGCTTCCAAAGTAATTTCCTGGCTGGAAACACTCCTGACGCCCAGAGTGTAGAAATGACTTATTAACACTCAAAGACTGAGAAACCGAGCTTGATTTTCCCAAATCTGCATCTCCATGGTTAGGCCAGGACCTAGGATTTATTAACTTTGCCTTCTAGGTGCAAAGAACTGGATTCCAGAGACAAAGTTCTAGGAAGGAGCGGATTTAGGAAAACAAACCAACCTCCTGAGTCAGTTCTTGGACAGGACGTTTCTCCACAGGCCCCTTCCAGACTTACATTTATGATGCGAGTGAACATTTGGGTCTTACTTTTCCATCTGCACACTTGGTGCCGGCAAGCACAAGCCCGGGGTCCGGGAGGTCATCGCCCAAGTACACGTGGGTCCCGCGGCACAGAATCCGACCTCCTTCCTGCAGTGGGATGTTTGTTTCTATGGAGACGGCATTGGTACCAATGACGGGCCGGCTGGCACCTCCTTGACACTGGATTTTTCCACATTTAGCATCTCTGCAAGGGTGAGAACAAACAGTCCCCGAAGAGGGCAAGTCTGCAACCAGCTCTGAGCCACATGGGAAGTTCAAAGCCATGACGTGCTCGGGCCATGGGTTCCGTACCTCATCTCGCATTTGGCAAAGGAACTCTTGGAGTCTTTGCCACAGTTGCCGTACGGGTCACCTGCAGAGTTGACTCTCTCAAAGCAGATCCCGGGGGCAGGTTTAGCACCTGAAACAGAAGCCAAGCAAGGGTTTCTAAGGTTTGTCGCTGACCGGCGCTGGGATTTCAGGTTAAGGGGAGATGGGTTTGGTGTGCAGAGAAATCACACCTGCACTTTGGCTGACTCCTGAAATGAGCAGGCCTGGGGCCACCTAGCACCCTCCCCGGGCGTCACTTGCGGTAAAGCCTGCATCTGCTAGCTCACTCTTCTCTGGGGCGGCTCTCCGGGCCAAGGGCATGCAGCCTTCTAGGAGATGTGGCCTGGCTATGGGACCAGACCTGAGCCAGTGCAGAAAGAAGGGAGCTAGCTGGCCTCAGGTGCAAGGGAGTGTGCTCTCTTTAATGGCATCTCCTACAATTCTGGTGAGAAAACACATGCTAGAGCGGGCTCAAAGGAATAACGATGACTATGGGGGGTGCAGGGAGAGAGGGAGGGAGCCAACAGTTAGCACAGATACCTTACACAGCAGCTTCAGTCCTATAAAGCTCCCTCCGAGAGCAAGCCCTCGCTTCAGTTAGGGCCCATGTTAGCAAGGCAGAGAGTGCTCTCAGAGGCCAGGGAGGGACAACCCCCCACAGTCATTTTGCACGGAATGACAGTGCCCAGTAGAGAGGCATGTGGGAGCCAGAGAGCGGAGGACATAGGCATTCCTAGCACATCTTCTGGCCAGGGAAAGAGTGACCTTGTGCTTTGGAATTCACATGGCCAAAGCTTTGGAGGGTTCTTAGATCCTAGGCATAGGGGCACCTGTTGAAGACGATGTGAGAAGTTCAGGGAAATGGTCCATACTTTTCAGAATAAACTGTGCCTTGTGGTGTGGGCCTGACCCACCTTCTTTCCTATACTGGTGTCCAGGTGGGTGCTCTTTCCGGTAACCCTTCCAACCGCCAGATGCCCGCCGCCCAGACCTCACTCTGGCCCTCGCCTTTCTCTGCACCCAACTCTGGGGAAGCTCCCTGCACTTCCCAAGGTGGCAACTGACTCATTTAAAATACCAGTCTAACGATGGACAAGGGAACAGAAGACCTTCTTATTTCTAAAAATTTCTCTTTCTTTAACCTGCACCTGATTCCTCTTCATCAGGCAGGAGCAGACATGATCCCCTTCTCATTTAAAAAAACAACAGACAAATCAAACCAAACAAAACCCTTGCAACACTTGAGATGGGCTGTGGGTTCAGCCATTGGCCTCTGCGGTGAGGTATCAGAGTCCCGAACCTCTCACTTGCCCATTCTCTGTTTTTTTAAAAACCATGTTGAGACACCTCTCCAACTCATTTTTAAGGGCATGACGGCAAACCGGACACAGTTTTCTATCATGGGAAAAAACCAGGTCTCTGGCTCGGGAGCATCACAGTCCTTTCCTGGCACCCCGGGTTCCTATTTCCGCTCGCAGCGTGGGTACACCACTGACCTGCACAGCTTCTGCCTACTACTACAGTCCATTTCCTCCGTGTCCTCCTGCCTTATTCTTTTCCTCTACCCACTGCAGGTGAAGAGACGGGGAGGGCGCGTCTCAGTGTCGAGCCTGTTTCTGTTTGATGGTACTTTGATCAAAATACCTGGATCTAATTGATCAGTTTTAGAAAAACTGGCATCTAGAATATACCAACAACTCAATGGTTGATTGTGTATTCACATGGACTCAATGTACTTGTTACTTACCTGTCTGGTTTTCTCTTTCTCTCTCTCTCTTTCCTTCTTTTCTTTTTCTATTCTTTCCTTCCTTCTGTCCGTCCGTCCGTCCATCCTGATGCAGACTTCATTCACACACACAGTTATTTGGCCCTTTCTGTCTGCCGGGCCCTGGGGGTGTAGGGGTTGACCACTGTGGACAAAGCCTCCTGCTTGCTCTCAAGTTGCAAGGAAAAAAAGTGCAAGCAAATGGGTATCTTCCTCTCAAGTCCTGAGTGTTATGAAGGAATCAACCAAGTTGGAGGGCCCAGGGGGCTGTTGTGTTAAGCAGGCTGGTCAGGAAAGAACTCGTAGAGGGGGGACAACGGGCTGAATTCCACACCTCAATCCTACCAGGGATCCTAAGAGGCAGGTCTTATTATCCCATTTTATGGACAAGAAAACTAGAACCCAGGAGGTTAAATATGTGGCTTAAAGCCAGGCAACAGGACTGCCGGAGGTTGGAGCTCAGCCTGTCCTCTCTGGTGCTCTGAGGTGTATCAAGGCCCCACCTGGACTAGGTCCTGCATGGGGATAGAGAGCAAAAGACCTGAACTGCATCCGCCCCCATTGCTGAGTGGAGAGCCATGCTGGTATGCGTGGGGAGACAGGGCAAGAGCTGTAATGGATACTCTCATGCCGCCCAAGTGATCCCAGACTTAGGCCAATGTGAGATAGGGAGCTCCTTCTGCGTGCTGTAAGGCCAATGGAAAAGGCTTCAGTCCTTCTTTCCCTGCCTTGGAAGACCAGCCAGGATAAAGGAGTGCCAGCAGGTCCCGGCGGATGCTGAGCTCTGGAACTGGGGAGGCAGAGTTGGTATCTTTCTGCTACTGATGCTGGGTTGATGCTTCATAGGGTCTGTCGTGCTTGCTCTTATCAAGTAATTTATCCACTGGGAAATGCGGCCACTTAAAAAACAAACAAACAAACAAACCTTGCTGCTCTTTGAATGTGTTCATTGATTAATTTGTTTTCCTGGTAGAGATAAAAGAGATTTTATACGTGTGTGTGTGTGTGTGTGTGTGTGTGTGTGTGTGTATAGAGATTTCCAAGCCATTTCAGACTCATGAGCTTGCGAACAGCTAGAAGGCAGGACTGGAGGAGGGCTGGACTGGGGTTTGCGGAAGGGTAAGACGAAGAGAGAAAGAGACTGGTTGCCACCATGATTTAAAACAAAGGGGCACATTTTATGTAGGAATACCACAGAAAGTGGCTAAAACAGGAAGTCAAGCAAGGGGGTACAAATCGTATTTAAGCAAGAATAAAATGTTTAGAAGAGAAAACCAATGCTAGGTCACTGCTTGGGAACCTGGACCTGGAAATTTGACAAAATTGGGTCTTCTAGGGCAGGGGACTTTGGGATTCTAATGCCCCAAATGTCAGTGGGTTGTATGGCCTGAAAACCAGGTGTGTGTGTAAATCCCTAGGGGCTATAGAACAGCATTACAGTTTTCTGATAACTGTGAAGTGTTGTGCATGCCCCAGTAGAAGGTCACAACACACTTAAAGAGAGTTTCCATTTTCCCACAGAGAAAAGGCCCAGAAATGTTGATGGCAAATTTGAATACGTGAATTTTTAGCAACATGGATGACAGAGCCCAAAGTATTACAACATACTATCCATTAACTTGGTGAAAAATATTGAAAAGTCCCATTTTAATAAAGAAATATTACTTTTTCTTTTACTCTCCTATATTAAGAAACAAAGCTGCTCAACGTCTTTACATTTCTCTTTGGTCTCAAGGTCTTTGGTCGACTGATCTTTGACAAAGGTGCCAAGAAAGCCCAATGGGGAAGAATAATCTCTTTAACAAATGGTGCTGGGAAAACTGGATATCCATATGCAAAAGAATAAGCCAGACCCTTATCTTCTACTGCTGCAAAAATCAAGTAAAAAATGGAGTAACGACTTAAATATAAGACTTAAAACTTAGAGTTTCAAGAAAATATAGTGGAAAAGCTCCTTGACATTGGTCTTGGCAAAGATTTCTTGGACATGACACAAAAAGCACAGGCAACAAAAGCAAAGATAGACAAATGGGAATACATTGAACTAAAAAGCTTCCTTACAGTAAAGGAAAAATAATCAACAAAATGGAAGGCAACCTACAGAATGGGAAGAAATGTTTGTAAACCATCTATTTGACAAGGTGGTAATACACAAAATACATAGGGAACTCCTAGAACTCAATAGGAAAAAAAAAAAAAAAAAGGTCCCAAATAACCAGATTAAAGAATGGGCAAAGGAACTGAATAGACAAGTCTTCCAAGAAGACATAAAAGGGCCAACAGTTATATGAAAAGACGCTCAGCATCTCTGACGATCAGGGAGATGCAAATCAAAAGCACAATGAGACATCACTTCATATCAGTCTGAATGGCTAGTATAAATAAAAAAAGCAAAAGATAACAAGTATTGGCAAGGATGTTGAGAAAAGGAAGCACTTGTACCCTTGTACCGTACATTGTGGAGATGCAAACTGAGACGGCCTTTGTAGAAAACAGTATGGAAATCCCTCAAAAAATTAAAAAAAAAAAAAAAAGAACTATCATATCACCAGTGGTCCTACTTCTAGATATACATCCGAAGGAGCTGAAATCAGAATCTGGAAGAGATATCTCAACTCCTGTGTTCACTACAACTTTATTCACAACACCCAAGACATGGAGCCAAACTGTGTCCACTGATGGACAAACGGATAAAGAAAACATAGTAAGCACACAGAACAGAAGACGACTCAGCCTTAAAAAGAAGGAAATCCTGCCATTTGAGACAACATGGATCAGCCTGGATGGCATTACCCTAAGAGAAATCAGTCAGATACAGAAAGACAAATACTGCACCATCTCCCTTATATGTGGAAACTGAAAAGGTTGAACTGATAAAAGCAGAGAGTAGAATGGTGATTGCCAGGAGCTGGTGGAGGCATTAGTCAAAGAGTGCAAAGTTTCAGTTACACAAAGCAAGTCCTAGAAATCTACAGTACAACAGAGTCTACAGTTAATAATACTCTTATGCTATGCTTAAAATTTTGCCAAGATGGTAGATCCTATGTTAAGTGTTATCTCTCTCTCTCTCTCTCTTTCACACACACACACATGAAGAGGCTAGGAAGAAACTTTTGGACATGAAGAATATGTTTCTGGCATCGGCCATGGTGAGGGTTTCTTGGATAAGTGTGTATTTCCAAACTCATCAAGGTGTATGTATTAAATACCTACAGCTTCTTGTATGTCAGTCCAGTTGAGTAAAGTTAAAAACAAGTCTGTTTCCACAGCACATCCTCTGTACTTCTAGCTCATTAGAATGCTGACCTTTTTATTCTATTGTGATGCTGTCACTGGAAATCTTATTTTTAGGTACAACTACCCACTCTGCCAACAGGGAGTCTTCTGATTTTGCTTTTTTCTATCCACTCAGCAGGTGTATGCTCATGATCTCCATAGCCATTCGTCCTGTTGCTTGTCAAAGTGATCTTTTAAAAGCTTTTTTTACCAGAATGAAAAAAAAAAAGTGGAGGCATGAAGTCACACCCTAGGCATAATTAAACAGGTGATAAACACCCTTGTCTTTTCTTAAACCCAATTTTGTCAGTCAACCTCCATGAACTTCCTAAAAAGCATGGATAGACGTTCATGAGGTCCGCTGTGCCTTTCTGACTGGGCTGTGAGAATCAAAAGACATGATCGAGAGACTAAGAGGTCAGTAATAAGCCATTCTTTCTGATGCATAGATTTTTGGGGGTTTCCATGCTTTGTATCCGGGCATGTACGGGATCTAAGGAAAACAATGAACGTTCATCACGCTTCAGGTGCTTTTGGAAGGCTCCCCGCCCCCACTTTGGTCTCTATAACCAGCCGGGCTGCAGAGTTCGAAGAGCGAGGGTCTAGGACTGAGAATAATAGTCTCCCAACCCACCGCACTCTGGCCAGACCCCTCCTAGGACAGCCCGTGCAGTGGGAGAGGCTCCTGGCAGAGGGCTCTGTGCCGCAGGCCATAGACTGGGTCCATGGTGGCTACGTGCCCAGGGCGAGGTAAATTCACATTTCCCTCAGAGCCTGACTGCTGGAGCTGGTTGGCTGAGGGTCCTGGGCGACTGTGTTGCCTGGCATTGCTGACTGCATCCCTTGGGGCCAGCTTCCATCACTCCCATCCCACAAGACTGGGGTCCACCATCCTTCTCTTGTCCATGCCGTAGGGGCTGTCCCCTCCTTGTATTTACCACACTAGCTTCTCTCTCTCTCTCTCTTTTTAATCTTGTGATGTCCCAAGTCTATGGCCTCACTGTCAAAACCCAGTGGACAGGGGTGGTCCCTCAGGCCTGCACAGAGCAGATGTGTGCCAAGAATGAGTAAGTGACGGGCCGCTGGGGAGAGAGTTTGGGGAAAGCATGTTCTGCCTCAGCTGCCCTCCCCAGAGGAAGCCACTTGCAATTTCTGTAGAACAAAGCATCTTGGGTAGGTGAATCCTGTCCTCTGGCTCATCTTCCCCACGGCTCTGGATTTTCACTTACACATTTACATCAAAGGAAGTCTTACCACGTGTCCAGTGAGGAAAGAAGATAGAAGGTCATCAGGAGACAGGTTTTACAAATATAGGCAAAGGAAGAAACCGTATGGGCAAGACAACCAGAAAGAGGGCTTGGCGCTGACCTTGGGAGCAGAAACAGCCTTGCATTCCAAGGACACATCATTAAGGAAGAAGGACACAAGCCCCCAGAGACAAGTCCTGAGCACCTCGGCTCAGGCCAGTTCCAAGAGTGGAGCAGGGGCCAGCCAAGTGTTTCATGGGGCTCTCTCACTTAGAGACAGAATGGTCGATACTTTCAGAAGCGTAAATGACTTCTCCCCACGGGGGAGAGGTTAGGAATGCATAGAGACTGGGGTTCAAAGTTGCCACACTTAAAAGTGTCTGTCTTCACGTTTTCACGAAGAGACTTCACGTCCGTCTCTTGGAAAAAATGACAACGGGGTTCTTGTCCCTACCATAGCGCATCAATTTACAGCCTTTGAATTCTTAATAACAGAACACTTAGATGTTTTGCCATTATCCAAAGATAAAATTTAGCCTTTCAGAGGGAATTTTGACATCACCCTGTATTTTACAATTACACAGAAAGTGAAGGATTTTAATTACTAGTTTTATCTTCAGAGGGATAAAACTTATATTTGTAATTGTAGTTTGCAAGTTCCAATGTCATTATGTCTTTTGAAAGAGAGATGATGACATCTTGCATTAAGCTCACAATTTACTTGATCTAATCTTTTCCTTAAAATGACTCTATTATGCAAATGCACTTCTCCTGTTTGGGCGCATGGGCTCCTCCCTCTCTGTCACTAACTGTCCCGCCCCCGCTTCTCATACCCACAGACAAAGCCCTTCTTTGGCACAACTGAAGGCTGTCCCATTGTTGTTGTACTTCTCCCTTTCTCTATTCCAAACTGACCTCTGCATTCAACGGAAAATGAAGCCCAAATGAACAAGTTTTATCACGTCCTTCTCATGCTGCGGGAAGAAGGGGAGACTCTCCTGCCTCGAGACAAGAGGGCTCTTGGCAAAAGTCTCTTCTCTTCCCATCGCTCGTCACCAGAGTTGTGGCTGATTAGTAAATGTACTGCCCCAGGTGTATCATAATAACGCAAACTCATTTAAACCAGCCTTGCAGATAAACACTGAATATTTACCAGCCCATAAAAACTGTCTGGTAGGCTCGCACTGCATAAATCAAGCGACACTATTTTCTGGTGAGTGATAAAATAGATAAAACTAACATATTTCAGGACTTCCCTGATGCAAATTGTTTGTGGCTCTAGACATGTAGTTATCCGTAAGATTAATTTCCAAGTAACGCTTTCAGTAACCATGGTTCAGATAAACAACGTTGGCAAAAGTAAATTTTCTGCCTGAAGAAAAATATCCAGCTGTATTTCAGAAGGAATAAAGGTCATGTCACATGGACAGAAAATCTTTGTGGCTATTAAAACCAAACTGGACTAAGGGGGGGTTAGCACAGGCCGCAGTCTGAACTGCAGATAAGAGTTCTGTGCCTGACACCAACCCATAAGGCCTTGAGATACAACATTTGTGGAAGAAGAATCGGGGGGCCAGCGGTGGGGAGGGGAAGAATTTAAACTCCTCGCCAACAAGAACATTATCAACAATACTTAGGAAAAGAAATAAATGAACGAAAACCCCAAAAGGTATTCTAAAAGGGTATTACATTGCTAGCAAAGAGTTGGTTGCAGGCATATGTTTTGAATTTTCTATCATTCTATTTGTAGAAAGATTTGGAAGCAGGATTAGTTTATTGAAATCCAACGCCGGGTTGAGAAAAGTCCATTTCAAAAGGGAATAAGTGAGCTGGAAGGCAAGGCTTTGTCCGGCCAGCGTTCCGGCAGCCAGGCCTGGAGACGGACGGACATCCTGAGCATAACTGGACGTTTCCGGATGACTTGGCAGTTTGGTCCAGTCACTGGGGCGCGTGTGGCACGGGCCAGCAAGCAGGAGCCCAGTGACCCTAGAGCTCTGAGTCATCGGGCCTCAGAGGGGAACGAAAATGGCCCTCCAGCAAACGTGGTCCAGAGCTCAGAGCATTTGCTAACCGTGGGGGAAATGAAATATGGCAAATGTGTTCCTGACAAGAAGTTCTCCCTCTCTGAATCATGGGAAGCTAATTTAAACCAAGCACCGTAACGCAGCGTTAGAAGGCTCTCAGCCCGGTGCATCTCGCTGGCTGGGAGCCTGGCCGCGGAAGTCACCCCCGCCCCCGGGATCATGAGGGTCACATCCCAACTCTCCTCCAGGTCCAAGCAAGAGCGCAGAGGGACCCTGGGAAGTCTGTTCCTCTGGCAGAATCACATTCTCGAGTCAGCAGCATCTGGTAAGAGCTGGACACCAAGGAATATGTAATAAATGAGAGAACGGGGTGAGAAGTGAGGCTCTCTGCTCTCCAGGTCACAATCCAAGCTCTGGACAAGCCCAACTGCCTGCAGTTCCCTGGAATGCCCCCCCTACCCCGCTGGTGTTTCTGGGTGCCTTGACCCCTGCCGTTCCGCATGCAGGAAGTACCCTTCCCCTCTCACCCCTGCCAAACAGGTGTCTCCAGGGCCACCTCATCTAGGACGCCCCACTCCATGCCCCGCCACTCCCCAGCACTCACGCCAGCCCCAGGACACTGGCTCACTGGTCCGTGAGCTTTCCGTGGGCAGAGTCAGAGCCTCCTTCTAGAGTTCAGACTTCCGAGGTGCCGCACACCGAACACGCGACTGCGTGTGATGCCGCACACACGAGAGGTCACGGGGTGTGTTCGAGGACAACAGGATACCCGTGGGCTAGCTTGACTACAATCCCCAGTTTACAGCTGAGGCCCGAGGTCAAGTAGTCTGTTGAAGGTCACCTCATTAGCAAGGGGTCTGTTCAATGCCCGTGGTAGACAGATAACGGCCCCCGAAGAGTCCCCCGTCCTAATCCTCAGAATCTGTGAGTATGTCTCCTCACATGGCAAAAGGGACTTTGAGAATGTGGTGAAGTTAACAATTTGGGGAGGAGCATTTCTCCTGAAGGGTCTGGATCAGAGCAACAGGATCCTGGGGCCCTTCTAAGAGGGGGACGGGAGGGTCCGACGCAGAGAAGAAGATGGCACAGCAGAAGGAACAGCCGGAGAGAGACCACGGTCGGCAGGTGCGTGCTGCTGGCCTTGTAGATGGAGGCGCACTGTGAGCCCGGGGGAGCATGGGCCTCAGGAAGCCGCAAGAGGCAGAGAAGTGTCCTCTCCCCCCGGGGCTGCAAGAGTAACACTGCGTCACCAACACCATCATGTGAGGACTTCCAAGCCACAGAGCTGGAAGATGACAGATTTGTGCTGGTGTATGTCACCACGTTTGTGACAATTCATTCCAGCAGCCTCGGGAAACTCGTACTGTGCCTCTGGACTAGACAACGGGCAGCTGCACGGACACAGAAGGAAAGAGCACGCTGCATTCCCAGAGGAGGTGGTCAAAGGCCCTTCTGAGGACTGTGGGGGCCGCGACTGGTTCTGACCTTCCCGAGGAAGTGTGTCCAGTGATATGAAGGACCGAGAAAGGATTGGCTGAAGTACAGCGAACCTGGGAAGTCACGGGGCTGAGGTAGGACCCCAAGCTCAACACTTCCAGGAACTCTGAGCACCCCTGATGCCAGGGAGGCTTAGTCCATGTGCCGTGACCCTCTCAGTCCTTGGGGGAGGCTGGCGAGAGAAAAGGCAGGCTGGGAGTTGTGAATCCATAGCCCTCCACAGCAGCTCGTGCAGGCCCCCAGGAGGTCAGGCTACCCCCTTCACCAGCCGCCACAGGGAGGCTGAGAATTCAAAGGAGGTAACGTCCCAGTGCTCTTGCTTTTGAAAAGCTCAGGCATGACTCAGGTTGTCAGTGTTCCTGCCCGTCTGGCTCGCTCTCTCTGGTCCAGCAGCTTGAGAAGGACTAATCTGATGAGATAATAAATACCAGCCTTGGTCACCAGGAATCTGAGGCATGTGGCCAGCTGAGTCACACAGTGGCGGTGGCGCGGAGAGAACCGCGGAGTTCCATCTGACCTCACTTGGGAAACGGGGCCAGACGCCGTAATACAGCAGGACACCAAAGAGCATATTTTACTCCAAAAGCTCCAAGTGCTGTGTGTGCTCTGGCTACAGAACACTTTTTTGGAAGGGAGCATTATAACATCCCCTGTAACTCAAGAAGCAGGAGATTGCAGAGTCCGGAGAAAGGCTAGGAAGGACTAGCCCCGAGGGAGGCTTTAGGCCTCAAGGACTTGGCCTAAAGCAGTAGCCACTGTCCCAAAGTGACCTCACTTGGCAGAAAGGTGTCTGAAGTCACGAAACTATTCAGAGCCCATCCAGCCACCTGACGGTGTATAGTGAGTGCCTTCTTTGTGTTTGTCATCGCAAGGCCTTCACCCAGTGTGAGATGGAGAGATTCCACCCTGGCCTGGGGTCCCCTGGCCCAGCCAGTGAGGAGGCCAGGACAGAGGGCTGGGCAGGGTCCAGAGATGAAGCGTAAGGCCCCAGATACCACAGGTCCCCCACCTCCTGTGCCCGTGGACCCACGAAATCTGAGGAGCACTGGGAGAACGCCCCACAGACATGACGAACAGGCCGCCTCAGGCCCTCGATGCTGCATCTGTGCCGCTCCTCTCGCCCCTCAAGGAGGCCCAAGTATGGAGGGGCATCTTTGGCTGGTGGGGCAGTGGGCTCCGTGACAGGCCTGGCCCTCAGAAACCTCTGTCCCCGTTCTCCTGGCTTGCTCATGGCTTTCACATCACACTGAAAACCCAAGCTATGAGTATCTGTCCTAGTTTACTGTCCTCCTCACTCCTGAAACCAAAACCTCACAATGAACGCCTGACAGAGGCCCATATCAGATTTCCCTGCCTCTGGAGCTTGCCTGGCTCCCTGCCTGGCTGACCACAGTCATCTTGCCATGGCTGGTGTCCCTGGCCAGTGCTGAGGTCATGTCTGCAAGGCGGGAGGGACAATGACAGGCAGGGTGGGGACCGCACTCTTAGAAAGTGCTCTCCATGGGATTTACTACTGGAATCCTGGAGCTGGACAGAGGCAGCAAACCCTGCGATGGGAAATCCACTGGGCCCTGGCTTCCCCCAGGGCCCTGGACCTCTGGCCCCCGAAGATGGGTCAACAGAGGAGAGACGTGTCCGGGGACTGATTATTCCCTTTTGCATCCAAGCATCTGTTGGGACAGTAGAGCTTTGTTCTAGGCCTGGTCTTTGGTGTGACTACATGTGTGCATTGTCTGTGGCCTTTGGGTCATCTGGCCTCAGTTCAAATCCCAGCGTCACTACTTCACGAAACTGTCTTCCAGTCTCTGAATTGGGGCTTCGGTTTCTCTAAACTGTAGCCATTGTCCCTATCTCTAAGTTGGGAGTCAGAAGGGACAAGTCATACTGCCCATCGAGCCCGGCCTCCCCTACACAGGACGCAGTGAGTCAACAGCCTCTAATTACCCCAGCAGCTGCTTCCTAGCTACCTGCCCGCCTGGGGGCCTTTTTTGGAACACACAAGTCCATCACTCAGCTTTTAGAACCAAAATGGCTTTCAAAGATCTTAAACACCTGTGTCCATGTTCTTTCTCTGCGTTCCGGTATCCAGGCCTCCCATGCCAGCAGTGCCTTCTGTGTCCCTTCCCAACCCATGGCCAGTTTGCGGTTCCTTGCATCAGGAACAACCTCTCCCTGTCCCTCCTAGTCACAGACAACTCATGCATCCAGTCTTCAGTGACTCTCTTTGACACCCCCAGACTCCGGTTGGGGTCCTTGCTTGAGCACCAAGAAGCACTTACACATAATCAGAGTGGATGGAAGGTTCTAGCTGTCAGTCTAGCTGTCTAACTGTTAAGCTATCTGAGGCCAGGGTTCATAGCTGATTCTCCCCTGTCACTCCCTAGGGCACACAGTCAGTGCTGACACGTCTCTCCTCATTGGACCACAGTAAGCCCTCAGGAGAGGTTCTGGGAAGCACCCATTTTTGCCTGCCCAGTGCCTAGCATGGCCCCAGACCTACCAGGGAGCCAGTCACTGCAGCTGAATGGAAGGAAGTTTTGTAGATGGAACACGGCAGGAGTGGTGCTTCTGGAAACCAAGTGAGCTCCCCAACCCCACCGCTCTGAGCCCACTGGTGGCAGCCACCTACCTGGTCCCCAGAGCGTGATGCACTGTTGCTCGTGGGTCTGACAGATGCCGTTGTAGCAGTAGCCGTCTACCCCCTGACACGGGTGCCCATCGTGCAGGTACACGTTGGCGGGGCAGTGCGGGCTGGCCCCCGTGCAGAACTCTGGGAGGTCGCAGGAGTTGCTGGAGTCCCTGCACGCTGTTCCCGCAGGTTTGAGCTGGAAGGAGAGGCTGTTTATAGCACGTGCGCTGCAGGGAAGGGGGAGCGACTGCCCAGCAGCGCCCCTGGGGCAGAACAGAGCAAGGCCATCCTCATGAAGCCTCAATAAAAGGGCAAGGATTCCAAAGCACGAGAGACCCCGAGAGTCATTAAATAAACAGAACCTCGTCCTGCGCTCTGGGGTTCGCCTTCTATGGGGGTGGAGGGGGATGAAGTCAAGAGTTGCTTCTTTTTAATGTCACGCAATATTCGGGTTTTCTGCTGAGCGGACGGGCTGCTAGCTGGCACCTGCTCTCTCTGGTGGCCAACACTGTTATGTGTTCTCTGATGACGTGGGCACCTATGGTGTTAGCGCTGTGCCCCGATGACAGAAAACATCCCAAGGGCTCAGTCACAATAACGTTTCACTTTGTCATCAAATCGCGGAGCTGGAAACCTGTCTGCCAGACTCCATGGTGGGGGAGGAGAGAAGGGACGAAGCAAGGCAGCAACAGGAGAGGCTGGGAACCGTCGGCCACCGCCTCACCGTTATGTGGTTGAAGACACGAGGGTGAAGAGTGGCTGCTCGGAGGCCGCACAGCCAGCGACCTCCCCCCTGCTCGTCCCGGACACTCTTCCCTGCCAGGAGCTCTGTGCCAGGAGCGCCCGCTTCCTTGAACAATCCCCCAGAAATTAGTCACAAGTAAAAAGGGCAGGAGGAATATGTCAAGCCGGTCGTAAGACTGTGTCACGCCCTTGTGACCCACCGGGCTCTAGCGGGGGAATTAAGACGGAGTTTCCTGTGAGCAGAAAGCCAAAATCAATTGCTTAATTTGGAAGGATATAAAGTCCACCCTTGGAATCCTTGAACCAAAATCTCGGGCTTCCAGATCTCGGCTCTGAGTAACGGGACAGGCCCTGGAATCGCCAAAATGAACCCAGTCCTGGTGGCAGGAAGAGCCAAAGCCGGAAACAGGTGCGGTGGGCTGGGCCGGCCGGCTGGTGTCCTGTGTTAGGAGGACCGCAGGATCCAGAGGTTGACGCCGCACCCCTGGAGGAGCCCACACGGCTTCTCGGCCCCGCAGGCAGCTGCTCCTGGGGTCAAGCAGGGGTGGAGTGACAAGGGTCGGGCCCGGCTCCCCAGTTGGTCCCATTACTGGGGACGTCACGCACCTCCAATGGCACAGCAGGCACATTTAACACGGAGCCGGAGTTTTTCTGGCTGTGTTGCTTTCGCCCCACTAATAAATAACTCATCACAGCTGATGTAGCCCTTAAGTGTGCCAGGGTGACGGTGGGAGGAGGTGGTGGGGGACACCGGCTTGTGCGGTCAGGGGCCACCATTCTCACAGCCCAGGTGTCCTGTGTCCTGCCCCAGAGAGGAACCGGCGGAGCCCGGGGGTGGCCTCGGGCCAAGAGAACTCACCTGGCAGTCTTGGCAGCACAGCCCATGGGCACACACGGCGTCCGGCTTCAGGGTGCACGTGCTGGCGTTGCAGCAAACATTCAGACATCCCTGCAGAGGGGAGTGGGCTCTGTGTGACACGGCCGCAGGTCGTAGGGGACAACTACTCACAGAAGGCGGGACCCATAAAGGGAAGGAAGAACCAGAGGGCCTGGCCCTTGAGCTGAAAACCAGCGTGGCCAAGAGTGACTTCATCTGTGACAAAGCCCAGCCTCTGGGAAGTGCTTCTGAATGGATGGGGTGAGCCGCCAGGAAGAGTCCGTGGCCCTCAGTGCCTCTGGCGGGGGGTGAGGGCAGGGAGCCTGCAGGAAGCCTGGCTACCGCGTCGGGCCAAGCTCGCAGATGTGGCAGGTCTCCCCACAGCGAACTCTATTGGGATCACCAGCAAGCTTGGAGCTGACTTAGAAACACACAGAGACGTGCATCAGCGGAACTCTTTCAAAGACTGGCCCTCTTCATCTGGAGCACGCCGGCAGGGCGTGAAGTCCCCCGGTTGTGTTCAGACCACCGTTCCCTGCGATCCCACCAAATGCTGTAGCCAAGACTCCTGCTCGGCCCAACAAGGCACCTTGCAGGTCGGAAATGCACAATGACCTAGATCACCGGAAGGTCCTGTGCCCGCTGATTTGCAAGGGATTTAAACAGTTAGATCAAATACTACTTGCATTGTTCTCTCTGAAATGAGAGAAAACCTCCGTTGCCAAGCTGTTCTTCATAAGAACCTGCTTTTTTTTTTTTTTTTTTTTTTCTAACAAAAACCCTACAGGGCATGGACATCTTTGCTTAGCTGTCTACAAAAGCTCTACGCATAGTGCCTAGGGTAAGCATGAAGTCCTAGGACTTTAGGACATCCCAATAACCTGGACTTCACGCATTTTAGAAGAAATTGAATTATCAGAAGGAAGTGGTCAGGGGCACCTGGGTGGCTCAGTGGGTTAAGCCTCTGCCTTTGGCTCGGGCCACGGTCTCAGGGTCCTGGGATCAAGCCCTGCATCAGGCTCTCTGGTCAGCGGGGAGCCTGCTTCCCCTTCTCTCTATCTGCCTCTCTGCCTACTTGTGATCTCACCTGTCAAATAAATAAATAAATAAATAAATAAATAAATCTTTAAAAAATACAAAGAAGGAAGAGGCCATAGGGTCTTTGGATTAATTTATCAATGTCCTTCTATTTATTATATGACATGAGCAGAAGAATGTATACACTATTAGCTAGAGGGAAGCCAACCATGTACTGTTTTAAGAGTAAAGTCGTTTAGTCCTGAAAACCATCTTCTGCAAATAAGTTTATTGTTAGGATTATAAACACAATTAACAACATTTTGTTGATAATCCAGAAGGTTTAGGACTATCCTAGATCTCTGAACTGTAACGTGCATAAGACTGTGAATTATGCTCTCATGTGGTGTTTATCATTTGCCCCTGTTACACATACATCCAGAGTTATTAAATTTTAAATTCGTTCAAGGACTTTATAAACATCCGGAGTATATAACATATACAGTAAGATAAAAGTGCCAACCAGAAGTCATAGCTGTAATTTTCAAGACAGCAAGGGTTTCTAACTCATGGACTTACAATCTTACAATATTTAGGAAGTGGGTGTTTTTTTTTTTTTTTTTTTTTTTTTTTAAAGGAGTCAACTGATTGCATTCCTGATCAGTGTCATCAAATATACAGCAGTGTCATGCTGCACATTAAGGTCTAAATGGCTCTACTGACACACTAACCCAATCACAAATTTCCCCGAGCTTCTAAGTTAAATCAGCCCTCTGAAAACTGGATCCTAAGATTCGTTGAGAACTACCTCCCCCCACCTCCGATCAAACCACCAGATACTATAAGCAGCTGCTCAAATGGAAACGCAGCCAAGCGGCATGGCTTTGACTTCAAAGGGGATTGATAATGTGAGAAAGATAACTAAGTTTAATGGATATTTGCAGGCTACTGGCATTCTATTGACTTTAAACAAGGAGACAGGGCTGCTTTCCCAACCCTGTTAGCCAGATGAAGGAGTGAGTTGTCAGGACATCCTTATGGTGGATGTAAATCCATGCCCTGCACGGAAGGCTTCAGCAGCCACTTGCCTTTGTCGCAACCCAGGATCTCTTTCCTCCACAGGACTGTACTTATCAGAAGAGAAACATTCTTCCTCTGCTGATACACGTATTATCTTAGCACTCAATAGCAAAGTTCAACAGAGCCAATGAACACTAGGTCTCCAAAGGAAAAAAAGAATAATGAAGCCATTAGAGGATGCTGCAAAGACCCCGTCATTCTCGGTTTGGGGGCGGTGGACCCGGTTCTTCACTGCAGCGCACTGGGGTGTCTACGGTGCTGCTTCTTGAAAACAGTGGAGGTTATTTCTGGGAGCAAGGGGGCAGAAGCCGGGTCCACTTGTGAGCTGGGGAAGTTGTTCTGATCCCATTTGCTCGCTGATGTGGTGAGACACCAAGTCCCTCTATGGGTGAGGGGGTACGTGGGCCAAGAGAAGCACGGGGGTAACAAGTACTTCCAGTGCCTGAGCATTGGGGATGGACACAAAGAGCCCCGGTGAACTGAGCCCAGCTGTGGCTGTAAGTTTTGGCCGCAGCGGTCTGGAAACTGGGTACTGTGGGTTGCTACGCAGTTTGAAACGCAGAAACTGTAGCACTGCAAATTGAAGCAAAAGTCTCGTCCAACACTTTGAAAGAGTTCTTGGACAAGAGGATTTTGGATGAGGAGAATTCCAGTTCTCTTCAAATATCAAGAAATTACCCTGTGAAGTAAGGACCCTAACCCCAGACATATCCAGTTGGGAACTCTGTGCAGGTGGAATGAAGCTCTCCACGAGGAAGGAGTCGGATTTGATCAGCGCTGCCCTGCGATACCGCATCCTGCCTGGAGAGACGGTAGGCACCCTCCCAAAGCCGAACGCCTCCTCGATGGAGGTGACGTTGAGGGTCACGGCCGTGGCTGGTCAGTTGCGGGCACTCAAACATTTGCTGACGTGCTGGTGGTGGGGGCGGCAGTGGTGCTGGGGCCGGTAGGGATGACAGTGACGGGGATGACAGTGGTTATGGCAGGGTGATACGGGACGGTGGCCATGGCGGTGACGGGGAGGGTGGCAGCAGGGCCGGTGTTGGTACCGGAATGTGGAGCAAGTGACTGCTAATGGTCATTCTAGACCTGAGAGTTCATGACTCTAAGAAGAGCTGTCGAATTTACTTAGATTAAACAAGCAATTACGAGGAGTTCAAATCAAAGACAAACCGTTTGAAGTCCACATGGCCTCTCCTGAGAACCACGGGTAATTTAAACTAATTTTGTTTTTCTTCTTCAGGTAATTAGCAAAATCCCTATGGAATTTCCCCTTTGCATGCCCCATCCCATGAGAGTTTCAAGTGCTCCTCCACTAATCTGAAGAAGAGTTTCTACAGCCCCATGCATGAGGTCTTGCTCCGGCACAGCCATCCCCCCCAGCACCTTGTGACCACAATTCCTGCTGCTCTGGACCAGAGCTGCTCTCAGAGATGAATCCCGGGTTTGGAAAGGGCACACAGCATTTGATGGGACCAGCCCTACCAACCCCATCCCCTGGTACTTATTCACTCCTGACCTTCTTGCAGAAATGGCCAGACTGAGTCCCAGATGGGTCCCACTGGTTTGCGAAACCACAGAGACTGGGAGATTGAGCAGATGAAGGAGATTTTACAACCAGTTGCCTGTCTGATAAACCCAGGAATCCAAGGTTTCTGCACCTTTCCTTCCACCTCAGCACCCCCTTTCAGAGCAGCTCTCCCAAACATGCTCTTCCTGAGCCCTCGCCAAGCCTGTCTGTCCATCCAGTGAAGCCCGCCTTGAACCCGTCTGCCATTCCAGCTGGCATCAGCTCTCAGGGAGGGGATCCCACATGCAGAAATCTTGCAATACAAACAGCTCGCTTTGATTTATTCTAAACACAACCTCCTCCGAGCTTCCAGGAGGCACTTGCTTTTACCAGGAGGTCTCACTGTATCCCGTCTCTTTCCTTCTCAAGATCATTCAGAGATTAGAAAGTGGCTGTTATAATTTTTACATTGATTAACTTTATCTTGGGCCCTCCAGAAACAAGAAATTTTCTTGACATTGGCTGGGAAACAGGATTAAGTCAGCCCTTTGCTGGATAAATCTGTTGCTTCCTGCTTTGGCTTATTGCTTCTGAAAGCTAACGAGGGAGGAGGCAGAAGCCCAGAGCCTCGGCTCGTGCATACAAAGGTGGCCGTGCATCAGGCAGAGATGTAACGGGGGAGAAGGGGGGCTCTTGGTTCAAAATGAATGTTGCTTATTCAAATTCCCCTCTGGTCCGTCGCCTTACAAAGAGAAAGAAATGATGCTTATTAGCCATCTGAGGCTAGCATTCCTAAGCTTGCTTCTCTGTTAAACTCAAAGCTAAATGCTTCTCCATTGTTCTTGTCCTCAGCAACCCTCACTTACATGGTATCCTTCAACACAGAAGATTCTTTAACATTTCCAACCAGAGCCGCCATTGTCACAATTCAAGAGTGCTACCTTGGCTTGTGTGGCTGCTCGAGGTGGCCGTTCAGGACTTTGCCTCCCGAGTTTCTAGCACTTCCGTTCCGCGGCATCCTTCCTCCGCACACACACTGCTTTGTGAGCCGCGGCCGCGAGACCACGGTCCCGGGGCGAGTCTCTTACCTCAGGCTCCCCGCAGTCACACTCCTCCCCTTGTTCCACGTAGCCGTTCCCACACCTCTGGCCCCCAAAAGACTGCTTCACTTCCGGCAGGTTGAAGAGGCACATCCCCACGCCCTTCTCCAGGCTGACCTCCAGGTCCTTCTTGCTACAGCTGCTGAACACCATGGGGAACGGGAACCTGTGGAAAGAGCTGGAACAGTCAGCTGTCAAGGCACAGGGCGGGCAGGTGTTCGTGGCACCCGCCGACGACACCTGCCCACATGTCCATTGTTCGTCCCCAGGAACAAAGGCTTAACGACCTCACACAATATGAGGCTCAATCTGCCCACATGCCCACTGTTGGTCTCCAGGAACAAAGGCTTAACAACCTCGCACAAAATGAGGCTCAATCTGCTAAGATCACGATCTGAGCAGAAACCAAGAGTTGGACGCTTAACTGACTGAGCCACCCAGTTGCCCCAAGCAAGCCATTTTTGAATGACAAGCAAATAGAGAATATCTGAAGTTATACTTAACTCAATGGCCCTTCCTCCAATAAACAGTAATCAGTGAGTTAAAATGATTACAAATCTCCAAAGGGAATTTGATGGCACCAAATATTAGATTCCTCTGACACAATACAATTCGAATTGACGTATATTTTAAAATGTTTCCATCTAAACAGCCACTGGTTGCAGAATGTCCAGTGAACTGTTGAGGTCTTGGCTTAAGGAGTCAAAGATCGGTTCATTTATCTTGATGAAAAATGTGCCAATGGACCAGGAACGAGGTATAGAAGCGGCTCCCAGCACGGTGTCAAGAACCCACGGACAGGATGTATCTATCAGCCCAGTGATTACTAAGATGGCGATTTCTTCAATTCAGTCACAAGGAAAAGAATGACATCAGGAAGATGCTTGGCACAGCCAAGCTCATCACCCTACTTCCTAGGTGCCAACTCTGCCTCTGAGCTTTGGGTGACAGCAGAATTAAAGTTTTTGGGTAGTGTGTTCACTACTCTTTCATGGTATCACTTACCCACTTCATTACTCAAGAAGGAGTCTCCAAGAGTCTATGATAATCCAAGCTCTGAGGAGGATCCCAAATATGGTTGGAGCCCTTCCCACTGTCCCCCTGTAGGGCCTTTGCCAAGGGAGCTACGGGACACACCTATGCCCCACACCACCTCTCTATCCATAGAAATAAAACATGGATGCATATTTACATATACATAAAATATACCACGCATGCTTATCCATATAACATAGGATTCATATAAAAATTATAATTATATTCGGTTAACATATCTACATATTTTCAAAAATAACTATATATTGAGAACCTTCTTTAAGCTGGGTGGCATACTGGGTGCTTTCTCAGTAATATTTCTTTCTCCTTTTTATACTTTTTTCTTTTGGACTTAAAAACTTCCAAGCAATCCAATGAGACACGTAGGACTGTTCTCATTTTGCCAGCAAGGCGAAGGGTTGCTTTGTGAGTTTACAGTTAAGGGATGGAAGACCCTGGATTTGATTCCAAGTTCAGTTATTTCAAAACCCATTTTCCTCATGACGGAGGTCCGTGCGTATTGCATTACCTGGAGGGGATGGCCAGAACATGGCCAGTGATCAATACACCCTTGATGTGCTAATTTAAACATGAAGGACATAACCTCCCGCTGCCCACCATATGCCTGGATCGGTATTTCTCCAAGTGTGGTCCTCGCATCAGCATCACTTGGAAACCTACTGGAAACGCGAATGCCCATGCCCCACCCAGACCTACTGATTCAGAAGAACTCAGGGTTGGGGCCCAGCAACCTGTGTTTTAATAAGCTCTCCAGGTGATAGAGGTACAATTCACATAACAGAGTCCTCCATTTAAAAGTATGCCATGTAGTAGCTGCTACAACATTTGTAATATTGTACCACTGTCCCTACTAGTAGTTCCAGAACATTTATTTTCCTGAGCCCTCAAACCAACCCCATACCCATTAAGCCATCACTTCTCATTCCCTCCTCCCACAGTCCCTGTCAACCACCAACCTGCTTTCTGTCTCTTTGGATTTGCCTGTTCTGGACATTTCATAGAAATGTAATCATGCAAGGTGACCTTTTATATCTGGCCATTTTCACTTAGCATGATGTTTTCAAGGTTCATCCATGCTCTGGCATTATTTATCAAAATTAAGGTTTGAGAACAACAGACCTAGATTTAAAACTGAGAGGTCATACAGGTAATAGGGATAAACCCACATCTACTTGGGTCAGAAAATAAGAAATACAATCTAGGTGCATCAAAGGTCACCTTCCATGCACTCAAATTAGAAATTGTTCTGTTTTACACCATGGTTCCATTCTCTAAGGGAAAAAAGCCCAAATGTACAGCATTTTGAAAACATTATGTACTTTTAGGAAGATGCTAAAAAATTCCATGGGTATCTACCTATCTTTTAAAGCCAAATTAAAATCATGAATACATTTTCGGATATCCTTCAGTGTTGCACCAGAATGACGAACCAATCATCACTATATACTAATTAAAGTGCCACGGAAGGTTCTGGTCATGGAACACGAGGTTTCTGTCTGAAGCAAGTTCCTTCCTCTCGCTTCCAACTCCGCAGTGTGGGAATTCTGCCTGCCTTTGGTTGGTTCTGTTCCTGCCTCATGGGGGAGCCGTGTTCCCCGCAGCACAGATGAAAACAGCACTACATTGGGCTACATTGTTGCCCATACCATGGGAGGTCTTCTGTAGCCCAGGGTCAGTGGCTTACAAAGACAAGCTTCAGTTCCTTCCAGAGCTTTCGGGAAGCTCATCATGAAGTGCTTTTTAACACTTCTCGTAAATTATGCCAAATATGTCAGGAGAGCTGCTAATTGAATGGACATATAGTGAGGAGAGAGGGGTGCAAAGCAATAAGACGGGCACATTATTTGGAAAAGAAGGCCTTCTGCAAGACACCTGTCCTCCACACGAGAATGCTTCCCAGCGATTCTACGTCGGACCCAGAAAAACTGCTGCCTTCGGCTCACGGGCAGACACCACACGGAGTGACCTTCCCCTGCTCAGACGTGACCTCTGCTGTTACATCTTCCTCTGCCTCAAGTTTTTCACTACCAAGGGCACTTGGGAGCAAATTCACCACACAGAGTGCAAGGTCAGAAATAAAACGTGGACAAAACAGGCAGCTGCAGACATGGGGGGAAAAACAAAACACAAAACCCACTTTTCGAAAGAGGAACACCGCTTAAGGCTTCTCACTGTAAATGTTACCCAGCTTCCTACTGTAGCCGTCACAAAGCTGCCAAGTAAAACATTATTAGGGGTTACTTTTACTTTGACAAATGTGGTCAGAAAATTCTTTGCTTGCAGGTGCCTATTGTGCATTTCCCTGCTATATTCGTGGGGAGAACCACACTAAGCCAATTTATCAGCCCTGACAGTAGAAGTCGGCAGTTATCTGCCTTGCGAAAGCTCTCCGGGTATTATCCGGAGACAATGGCTCTTCTTGTTGGAAACGAGGCAGCCGGGGAAAGCAGGTGTGACCGGGCTGGACTGAGGGGGAAGGGAGAGGACTGTGCGCCAGGTTTCCTGAGACGTCCTCGCTTCTAATAAATGTGGGTTGGGTCCCAGTGTCCGGGTTCCCAGCTCCGAGCTCAGGGGGTGACATCAGTCTGTGCTGACTGCAGGAAAGACACAGAAGTGACCCGAGGAAGGAGGGGAAGTGGCCTGCACAGCTGCTAGGAACCCCTTGGAGGTGACACAACCGTGTGACAGGAAAAGCCAGCATCGCAGGAAGTTGGGACAGATGGGAAGCCTTCCAGATTTGCTTAAATCGATTGGAAAAGAAAAAAACCACAACCACCGCCTCACTTCTCCCACAGCTGATAAATGATTAAGGCATAGCTGGTTCTAGAAAATGTGGTGCCGACATTCTGCTTCCTGCTGGTCTCTTTTTGCAGACTAGAGTGGAGTTTTACTTCCTCCTGACAGGAGAAGTGACATACTCGGCAGGCCTGGGGGTGGGGGCGCATGTTGCACGGAGCCGGGAGAAAAATCCGAAGTGGAAGACGGAGTCTGAGCACCCCATCGATCACAACTAAAGCCACGTTTTAAAACTGAGCCTCTTTTTCGCATCTGTAGGAACGGGGTACCACAACTACTTTACATGCCACGGGTCAGGGTCAGTGAGCTTCCGACAGAAGTGGGGCGAGCCTCCACTTACCTTCGGAGCACGCGGAGAGTCTGGGTGCCGAGTTCATAGGAAGCAGCTGTGTATTTCTTTTTAGAATCGCTGCTTTGCTACTTCAAATTACTGACTACAAGTGCCTTGTACATTCAAGGACCTAGAAGCATTTCGACAGGATGCAGAATTTATCCTAATTGTGGCCCAAACATAGCAATCTTTAGACTTTAAAACCACAAGTACATGTCAGCTTGAGAGGAAAATGACTCAGGAGGCCAAGAGATAGGAGGCAGTTAAGTATGCTCCCTCAATTAAATGCATACACAGTGTGGAAGGAGTGAAAAGACCCAGCTCCAGAATGGAAGGGCTGGGTTTTCTCTCACTCGACCGGAGCAGGGACTGAGGAGCAGCAACAAACGAAGACGCACTTGGACCCCTTTTACCCGCCGCACTCGGCCGCGGACCCTGGAGGCTCCTTCCGAGGCTTTCCCGAAGCTCGGGTCACGGGAGCACCCTCTCCCCTGTCCTCTGACCCTGCCCTCCACAGCCCAGGCCAGGCCCGAACATAGCACACCTGGCCCCCGTGCTCGGGGAACATCATCTCATGACTCATTCTGGAGCATTCCGTCCACAACGAGCCCAAAGACCTATTTTTCAAAAACAACGCATTAGTTAACAGTTCAGAGCTGCTGCCTCCGCGTTCCTCCTCCCTCTCGGAGTGCAAACCCGGCGGCGTGGCTATCAGCGCCCCTTCCTAGCCGAGCCCGAGGCCTGTGTACAGCAAGTGGGTGCAGGAGGTCACCGATAACCTGGTCAAGTTTCAAACCAAAGATTCTAGGACCGTCTTCAAAAAAACCCAAACCTTTAGTTTTCTCACAGTTGTGCCCAGGACTGAAAACTCGATCAGCGAGTCTGGAATCGAGGGAGCAAGAAGGCGGTGCTGTGGGGACCGGCCTGGTCTCCGGCCGCCTGACGGGATGGAGGTGCCGCCCAGGGAGGTCGGCCCGTTGCAAGCATTCTCCCCCTCCACCGCCCCGGTCAGGGGTAATGAGCATAGATACGAATGGTCAGCGAGCCCGCACTGTGGGCAGGGGCCCCGGGGGCCTTCTCGCTCACCCATACCCCCACGAGTCAGATTACATCGTTTCTATTTTGCAGAGAGGGACACGAGGCTCTGAGAGCTTATGTACCTCTGCACGTCACCTCAGGTCACAGAACACAGTTCTCTGACCTGATGTCCCATGTTCTGCACGGGCAGCCCACCTTGCCTCCAAGGCAGTCAGGAGGCCTGGGGAGCGGCTTCTAGAAGTTACTCCCAGGGCGGCGGCCTCAAGGCAGTCTCAAGCAGGACCTGGAACAGATGACTGAGCCAGGACCATCAGCACGCATGGATAGGTAGCTGTCCTGAGGCCTGGGCTCCCTGAAGTCAGGTAGAGGAGGAAGCAAAACCCCAAGATCCTGCACGTTACCCCAAACGTACCTTCAGGGACCTCCCTGAACGTCTTTGGTATAATGGGAAGCAGAGGCCTCGTCTTGGGATTTATCGAGAAGGCACACGCCTGGGGGAGGCGGGGAGCCTGCTCCGGCCCCAACAAGCTGTGGGCAGAGGAAGGAAGAGCTCTTCCACCTGGAAAGCAGCATGGCTCTGCTGGGAGACCCTGCCAGGTTGTGTGGATGGGGGTGGAAGTGACCCTGAGTCTGCCTTCTGCCCACCCGTGGGGGCATGGGGCACGACCCTGAGAACCCCGGCTCGTGCGCCAGAACGAAACCCGGGGTGACCGAAAGGAATTCCTCCTGTCAGCTCCAGGAACAGAAAGTGACTGCATTAGGGCCAAAGGCTGACCCAGTGGGCCTACCAGATGGGCCGCAGAAGGCGAAAGAAAGCACAAGGCCAGGAGCAAATGATCAAAAACGTCCTTAGTAGGACATTTCCATTGTTAATAGCAAACACCTGGGATTCAGAAGGAAGCCATCATCTGCGGCACATTATCATTCATGTTTTTACATGTGAACTTTGACCTCTGCTCCTCCTCCCTGGAAAACAATTAAAGCACAAATGTGATTTCCTAGAATTTTTAATAAGGAAAGAGGCCAACTGCGCTCCACCAGTCCGTTGAGAGGTACAGGGGAGATCTCTGGACGCTTCCAGAAATCAGACCTCTCACTTCTGTGTGCTGATGGCGGTTTCCTCCTGAATCCAGGCCTGCAGAGTGGGGGGGCTCAAGGCAGGGGACCTGGCCCATCAGAGACTGTCTCAGGTGAGTTTCTCAGCTTCATTGTAAGAAAAGGCCCCTGTCTCTGCGTGGGGCTCATCAGGGACTGAGCTCTGGCAGATGCAAACAGACCCCGAGGTGAGTCGGGGCAGGATGCATGCCGGAGAGAACGCTGGCCTCTTCGCGCCGGAGCAGTCAGACCTTCCCGTCGTGGCAGGCAGATTTTGCCAGTCGCTGCTGCCTCTTCGAGTCTGTCACGGGGAAGCCACTTTGAATCGATTATGGTAGAAGAAGTAGTCATGCCGGATACCTCCAAGCCACCCAGCCAGGACTGAAGCTTGAGTCCTGTCCTTGTCCTGCTGAGCTCCCGACACTGGGCCGGCCCCGGCTCCGCCCCACCCTGCACCCCTGCACCCAGTGCTTTGGAACCGAAGTTTCCTTCGCTCAGACACCCATGGGGAGGCACCGAGGAACGGGCTGAGAGCCAGAAGCTGCGGGCTGACATCTGGAGTCTGATCCACACTACCTATGGGCCGGTAGGCTCCCCAAACCTCGGTTTTCTCCTCTGTAAAATGGAGATGATCATATTGTTCTTTTCTCATAGGCGCGACTGAATGAGGAAGGAGATAAGAAAGTTCTCTGCAGACCAGGGAGTGGTCTGTGAAGTCGATAGGGCCTTCCTCTCGCCACGACTTTCAGATTTTATATTTCTGAGCCCTCTCCTCCCACTGCAGCTAAGTCGAGCAGAGGCTTTCAGGAGAAGCCGCTTTGAGAAGAACTTCACGTTTTGGAAGCGAATTGCTCCCGCCACCCTGCTCTCCAGAGTTCGTCGGAAAAAGCAGCAGTGGACTCCGTCACTATTCACCGCCCATTTCCCTGGGGGTTCTCGGCTCTGACTCTAGAATAGACAGCCATCTCAGAGCCTTCTCTCCAGAGGTTCAGCCATTACACAAAAGGGGAAAGACGGCCTCACTCTGCGTATATCTGACTGGGCGGCGATCACCGTCCGTCCGCCCGTCCGTCCGTCATTCCACCCACCGGTCTTGACTCATCCGCTGACCCATCCGTCCTTCTCTCAGCCGTCCACCGGTCCTTCCGTCCACAACCACGATCCCTTCTCCCACTGTCCTTGCTTCTGTCCCTTTGTCACGATCCACTCATCCCAGCACCCGTCCTTCCAGCAATCCAGCCTTTCATTCAGGAAGGACTTACTGCACCTCACCACGTGCCAGGCACTGTTTTAGGGGCTGGGACCTGGGCAAGGGCAAAATACACAGAGTTTCTGACCTAGCGGAGCGTGAGGTGGGTTCAGCTGGATATCGTTGATGGCGGAGAGGCCTAAGCGTTTACCCTTGACCTCACCCTGGAGCCTCCGGGCCGTATGACCTGGGGAGCGGAGGAGGCCACGGGTGTGTGTCTGTGTGCGTAGGAGGGGGAGGGAAGCACGGGCAGAGTCTCAGCTATAATGTTTTCACACATGTTCTACCACAAATAAAATGCTGGGTTAACGAGCAATGACAGGAAATAATTCTTTGCTGTTGTAACATAAGTTGAAGGGAGTCTGACGAACTAAATGTTTTAAAATTGGGGCAGCTCGCCTGCCTCCCAGAAGTCACCCAGGGACATTGATCTGTACCGAGAAGGCTTCAGTCCTCACACGAAACCCAAACATGGCTAGGGCCGTGTCCATGTGGCAAACCCAGAAACAGGCTGAATGGCCCAGTTCCCCACCACTCGTCCTCAACCTTAAGGCATACAGCCCAGCAGCAAGGAGGTCCCTCGAAGCCTCCCTCTGGAAGGTGAGCATGCTTACCTCTGACCATTACCCCAGGACACATGCCCTCTCCTCTTCCTGATGCTTAGCTGCTGCAAATTTTTATTTGAGGGAAGTCATAGCAAAGTGGGAAGGCAGGGGCTCGGCACCCGGTGACTCAGCCTTATGTCCTGGAACTTCCGGTTGGGAAGTTTTGGAAAATGTAGGCAGTTCATTCAACTTTCTGAGCCCCAGCTCTCTTCTCTTTAAAACAGACATAGCCATACGCACAGTTTACTGGGTAGTACCCAGTAATACCCACATGGTTTACGAACGCACTAGGACACTGGAATGCAATCCTCTAGGGGCAAAGTCATTGGCATTTCCCCCAAACTGGGTTATTTAAGAAGCAGGGGCTATGCCGACGGAGCTCTCCAGCTTGACCTCTCTGTTTTGTGTCTAGCTTAAGAGAGGAGGAGGATTCTACTATGCCCTTGGGCAGTGACTTTCAGTATTGGGGTACTGCATTAAATGTAGCCAAATGCCCATATTTTCAGAGAGTACCAGCTGTTGACATAGAGAGGAGTAAGAACGTTCTCTGTATCGGTGTGCTCTCTTGAACTCTTTTCAAGAATCTCTCCTGCCAGTTCCTTTCCCCACTATGATAATGTCAGGATATAGCCAACAGAATAACTCTGGCTGGATAATTAAGCCGATTCTGAGCAGCAGTGTGTAAGTGTTACTAGAGTCCCTCCTTCTGTCCCTTCCTTGGATAAAGATTTCCATTCCCCGCCCCCCCCTACACTTTGAAGACTGATGCAAAGCTTTTCTTTAACCTTTCACTGAAAAAAAGAAACAATCATCTTTAAATGAAGAGTTAATATGGGAAAATGATTTCCCACAAATCCGTTCTTTTTTTTTTTTTTTTAAGTTTTAAAGATTTTTTATTTATTTGTCAGAGAGAGAGAGAGAGAGGGAGAGAGAGCGAACACAGGCAGAGGGAGAAGCAGACTCCCTGCCAAGCAAGGAGCCCGATGTGGGACTCGATCCCAGGAAGCTGGGATCATGACCTGAGCCAAAGGCAGCTGCTTAACCAACTGAGCCACCCAGGTGTCCCACGTATCTGTTCTTTTAAAATCCCCTTATGATAAATGTATTTCATGATCTCTGTTCCTCAGCGTTCAAAAGAGGGGGGTGAGTTTTAATTATGTGTATTTTGCACTCTTCAAGAACGCGAGGTCTGCAAAGAGTACAGACTCCCCGAATACATCTAATTTCTATCTATTCCTAATCACATCCCAAACTCTGAGGAATCTTCCACTGAAAAGCTCCCTTTAGTTCCTTGAAACACATTTTCAGATAGAGGTCTTCTCAAGCAGAAAACCAGTTTTCCAGTAATGTGAGCTAGAAAACCTTGGGCAGCCTGCCCAACCCCATTCAGTTCGTCAGGGCTCAGACCGGACTGAGTTCCTGGGCGTCTTCCCTGCCCGCCATCCCTTTCAATGTTTTGCTCCTTGTTCATAATGAATTACCGTGGTTTTTAAGTGTGAATTGGTATAATGGTTATATCAAAAAATGTCTCCTTATCTTGCAGCAGCAATACTTATCGGTGAGATGCTATGAAATCCAGGACCATGTAAAGAGACTAGATTAGGTGACCCTGCAGGGAGCCTCATGGCCCCAAAAATGTCCCCCGGCAGAGTTCTGAGGTTCTAGCACATAGTCAGCACGGTTTACTTGCCTGTCGTCCCACCACAGTATGAGTTTCCAGAAGCTTCCTGCCTTCTGTGTCTGTGCCCTCACTCTGCTCCCCAGGACTTGGCACACAGGGGCACAGTAAATACGAGCTGAGTAAATGAGTGGTTTTGTGATGACTGGTTGCCTAACCCCACTTCCTGCAGTGGGCTGGTCCTGAGTCAGAGGCAGGCCTGATGTCTTCTTAGTTTTCATCAGAGAAGGCTGAACCCGGGTGGAGGCCATCCAGATGTGCTCCGCGTCCAGACAGCTGTGTAGCAAGTAGGTATGTAACAAATGTTTCCTGAGTTGAACTCAATGGGACTGAATGAACCGACGATATCAACCTTGGAGGACACAGCATGGCCATGCTTCCAGCTTAAACGTGCATCTTTGATCCAGTTGGAGATGTTACTCCTGAATGTCCAACCTCGTCTTAATGTAAACTATTTACACCACTTGAAGAGTGAGGGGCCATCGTCCTCTGATTTCCTTCACCTGTGTTATCCTGGGCGCACAACACTCTGCTCTCTGTTCTCTGCTGGCAGCCGCGGAACATTCTTTGCTCAGAGCCATTTGCCAGTCTGGACAAAACAAACCCAAACAGCTCCAAACCCCTAATCTTAGCATCAGCCTGAAAACTATGCAGTAATTCCTTTCAGACGCACACACAAACACACACACTCATGCACACACGGAGTGCGAGAGGGCTCTTCCACGGCTCTTTGAAGTCGAGGCCTTAAAGGATGCTTACTGTAGGGACAGCAAAGTGAACTCCTTTGTACATCACGTATGCAAGGCTGGAGAAGCGAGGGTGTTGGCGGGGGGAGTGCTCTGCCCCATGTGCTGAAGCAAGACCCTTGTCACTGACTTCCAAATGCCTATTAATTACACAAAAATAGAACTAGAATTTATAGCCTATCACTTTGGTGTCTTTTTTTTTTTTTTTTTTTTTTAATAAGAAGCACACCCTGCCTTTTTAAAATAGACACAAACCCCTTAATTTGGCAAGTGATCCTAGCTTGGACACTGGTGATCTTAGAAGGGAAGAAAGCTTGAAAGGTTAGGTCAGATCAGATTACTGCCCTGCCTTAAACCCTCCAAGGACTTCTCACTACCCTGGAGACAAAACCTCCTTGCAACCTTGTGGACCGCGCTTTGCTTGCTCCTACTCCTCCCAACCCTCCTTCTCTCCAGCAGCACCAGCAACCTGTGCCCCCCAGGCCCCACCCCCATCCTGACCCAGCCCCCAACAAGCCCCTGGCCTGCTGTCAGCACCGCCCCCACATCTCCTCCGCCCAAACCCAGGTCCGCCCCGGCCCTTGCAGGCTCTCTGACCCGCCCTTCCTTTTGGTCTTCACTTCAAGGTCACCTCCAAGAGAGTTCCTCCCCAAGCCCCTAATTCAAGTGGGGCCCCTCGCCCATGTGTTTCCTTTCCATCCTCTTTGTGTCTTTCAAAGCTCTTTAACTCTCTGTCCTCGCCCAGAGAGTACAAGTTCCACGAGGCGAGAAGAATGTCCTGTTGCTGGCCGTCACCCCCACTTCTACGAGAGCGTGTGAAACCTCACAGCTGCGGGTTAGCGCGTGTCCCAGACTCAGCCTCCTCCCCCCCCACAGCAGGCTCCCTTCCTCCAGCTCTTCCCAACAGAGGACTTCCCGCAAAAAAATAAAGGAAGCCCCAAGAGCACTTTTTGAATGCCAGCACTGCTTCCTGGGGATCCGCTCTGGAAGTGACATTTACAATGATGCTAAACATCTTTTTCTGCACGTGTTCAAACGATTCACATTTTTCTTACTCCCTTAAGCGTGGCTTCATCCGCCACGCTTTTAGTCCCAATGCTCCAAGCAGCTGACGAGCCAGTGGACCCCAGAGTCTAACTCCCACTCGAACCCCCAGATACTGCTTTTGCCCAAGACTGCTTTCCAAGGCAGGTCTTCACGTGAACTACGGGAAGACAACACAAGCTCACGCACGCTTCCAGACCTTTCCAGGCGTCGCGGTCATTAACGGTACGACCTGTCAGGAAGCCCCTCGGACCATCCCTGCAAGGTGCTGCTGACCTCCCGCCGCCGCCTTGAAGCGGGCGTGGGCACCAGCGTGGTTCTCCCCGGGCATCGGGTCCCATCTGTCAATGACGGGCAGGTGCGGAAGGTTCTGGAGTTCGGATTCTGGGAAGTCTCCATAAAGAAGACACAAGGCGTGCTAAAGGCTATGCTTTCTTCCTTGCCACCATCTAGAATCGGATCCTTCTGATTTGGGGAGACCTGAATATCACGAGAGCAATCTGGATTCACCTCTTTTTGGGTCCCCTTCGAGGCTAAGACTTGAGCAACATTTTGAACGTTTGCTGCTTATGCCTGAAGCCAGGAGTACGGAGGAAGTTGGGGGAAGACGGGCGTCTGGTCTACGCCGAGCTGTGCACACTGAGACTGTGGGTGCATTGCTCAGTGACTGTTCTGTGGCACTGGCAGTGCTTCCAGCAACTCCGAACAGGGGTTCTGGAAGAGGCCCTCCACGATTTAGACCCCGCAAGCTAAGTAACAACAGTACTGGCGCTGCTGTGTATTTGTGGAGTGATTTACAATTTACAAAGACATGTGATCTCATTTAATCCACTCACCCCTCTCGAGGGGACCCCACGAGGTAAGGGAGAGACCACATTGGGATAATATGGCAGATTAAAAGCAGCCTGGAAGTTCTGCAGTGGGTGATGGATGGCTGAGGGTTGCCTGGGCGGCCTGACCTCCCCCTCGCTGTGGGTTTTTGTGATTAATTCACCCACTTGCTTAGGAAGTTTCTTTCCATCTGAGAAAATTAAAAACACCACTCTCTGGATGGGAATGTGAGATCATAAATGAGAACCAAATAGAAAAGGTTTACACAAAAGCACAAACTCAGCAAAAGAGAAAACTTAGAAATTGCTAATAAGGTATAAATCAAGTAAAGGCTATTAGCAAACCCCTGGTAAAGGGAAAAAATACACCTTTGAAATGATTTGCTGAGCTCTTAACAATAGTGCTTCTACCTATGATTTTCAAATATCTCTGGGGCAATTTGGCTCATATCCTTAAACACTGCCTCGAAGACCTTCCAATTTGAAGGACTTTACACAAAGTTACGGGGAGCGTCAGAAATTGTACCTCCAGAATCACATAATTCTTAGAGCTGTAGGGTCTTCCTCGTCCGAGCCTTCCCCAGGACCGTGAGCACGGGGGTGGGGGGAGGGTCCAAACAATTCAGTGACTATGTGAACAAGTAGGGGGAAGGTTGGGTGGATACAGAAGGTCCGATGGAAAGATGGGTAGGTGGATGGATGGCGTGAACAGCCAGTGCTTGGGCGGATGGGTGGGTGGGTAGAGTGAATATGAATCAGTGCATGGACAGATGGACGGAAGCCAGGAAGGAAGAAGACAAACTCACTCATTCTCTTGATGAAGAATGGTTAACACCAGAGGGGTTACTCCCTCACCTATATTACCCAAAACAACTGGTATCAGAATAGGGGCTCCCAGGGCACTTCAGTCCTACTCTAGTGTTTCCAGCCTAGATTTTCTTCTCTTCCATTTGCCAATTTTATCAAGAGTTCCGAAACGTTCATGAGATCGGTCACTGGGAACCACTTCCGGAGGCATGTAAGCTGATACGTTTGTGTCTATATGATAAGCAGGAAATTAAGTAAGCAGTGAGTTTTCTGTAGCCACTTGGAGTTCATCAAGAAGGAGAAAGCACGAACACCACTCAGCTGTATGTTAACTTCCTACAAACCTCATTGTCTGAGACCCTCACGGTGCACTGGCCAGTGATGCTGGGCCCTGTAGGGCCTGCCTGGATACTGGAAAAAGAAGACACCTAACCGGCCACTGGCCCAACTTCACACCCTAAGAAGGAATTCTTCGTCCCAAATGCCCCCCAAATTGTTATCCTACCTCTGCCTGGACAGTTTAAATGAGAAGGAGGACACGCTTTCTCGGAGGAACCTGCCTCCCTTTGGAGAGCTCCCTGGTTTGCATGTAGGGTTTTATAATATTTCACTTCCTGTTGGTGTTGGCCTAAGATGCTCTCGCTTTGGGCTCTGGTTCCTGGCTTCAGTTTTCACAGACACGGAACAGATCCCTCCACTGGGTCTTGATAACACCCTTGAATTGTGTTTAAGACGGAACTAGGAGCAAAAAAGATGCCCGTGAAGGCTCTGTGAGTGGTGGCAGTGAAGACAAGCAATCACTTGCTAATCAGGTGACAGGGAGGTGCCGCAGGAACATCCCTCAGGCATGGCAATGTCCAGGATATGAGCTGTGCCCTTCTGCCCAGTCTGGGTTTCAGGGGCAACACAGAGCCCCAGGAGCCATTCGATAGGAGCCTCCCAAAGCTGCTGTTCGCAGAAGCAGAACCTCCCTCCGTAACAGCCCGCCCCTTACACCTCTAGCCGGTGCCCCCCAACCTGCCCCGCCCAGGGCCGGCCCCTTGCCAGCAGGCCTCTACAGAGGCCAGTCTTGGGGCTGCCAGCCAGGACTTGCTTCCTGCTCCAGCTTTTCCTTCCAGCAAACCCAGAGAGCAGGCTTCACCTGGGAAGGACCACAAAGAGAAGCGTTGGGAAGGACTCACTTAGGTATAAAAAAAGACAATTGTAACAAGCGTGTGTTCTCCTTTCCTAATGAACATCTCCCCACACGAGTACAACCCTCTAGTTTGGGATGGGGCCTTGGAGGCATGAGGATCTCATCAGAATCTGTGCTCGATCAGTCCACGTGCCATCTCTTCCCACCTCATTTGGATGCTCCCTTAATGAAACTACCTTCCTTTTCCCCTGGACGAACGAGTCTCGGGTTTCAGAAAGGCATTTCAGAGGGAAGAACAGCGTGATTTACTGACATAGAGATGTCACTTCATGTAAACCTCTCAAATTCGATAAGGTGATGCCTCAGAGGTGGGGATGCTGCTAAGCCCCCGGCCCCCGCTAATGATACACGTCAGGCACACGGGCCGCAGGGCCAGTCCCGACGACGGAAGAAGCTCTCCCCAGCCAGCATGCTCTGAAGGCCATGTGACCCATCTCACCCAAGTGAGTTTTCCCAGCCCTGGGCTATGGGCTGAAATAGAAAACCAGTGCTCAGACAGTAAGATAATTCGCAATTTCTAAACAAAGACACGTCCATCCCTCCCCACTCGCCACTTCTCAGGGAAGAGGTCAGCCCTCCTGCCTTGTGGCAGTGCAGTCTGTTTGCCTGTGACCCACCCTCTCAGATGAGCCCAGGCTGCTCTTGCTACTTAGAAAGGGATCTCCTTCTAGAAGTTTCTATGGGTGGTCTGGTCAGAAAACCAGGGAGACTTTTGCTTAGCAATTTCCCAACAAGCAATTCAACCTGTGGCAACTCTGAAAGCGGCTGGAATGTTGGTACTTGCCCTGTGGAGGGGTTCATGATGCAGCCTCCTTTGTCCGCAGCCACGCTGCAACCACAGCCTCGTTCCAGCGTGTCGTGGTTCATCCCGAAGTTGTGGCCCAGCTCATGTGCCAGGGTCACGGCGGCACCAAGGGGGCTGTCTGAATGGTCCTCAAAGCAAACACAAGAGCACAACGTATAGTTCACATCTCCTTGGCTTTTCCGCCAGCCCCTGTCCACCTCTGTCCCCCACCATTCATCTTTTGTGAACATTTGACCCAATCCAATCCCCTATAAGGAACAAAACACAGAACCCCATTATTTAGTTCAGACATAAGTCGGAGATGTGACCTATTTTATGAAACCAGCTCATGGGCCCTTCTGCAGAGGAATGCACACATGTAGGACTCCTTATGTCTTTACATGAAATGTTCAAGGCAATCATCTCTATTCTGTTTCCTGTAGTCTCTTACAAAACATCTTTCTTAGGGCACATAGATGGCTCCAAAAAAGTACTATTTTAGCCTAGACGGAGATGAGGCTGATGAAAAGTTGGCAGGGGAAGGATACTTTGTGACATTCTCAGTAAGACCTGAGCAGGGGCTACTGAGTATCCGCCCCCCCCCCCCCCCCGCCGTCACCCTGCCCTATCTACTTGGTAGAGAAGGATACTTGGAAAATTCACAATAATTCACAAAAAAAGCAAGCCACATTGAGTAATCTGCTTGAAGACTCAACTGCATTAACATTATAATCCAATTATGTGTCACTCTTGCTGTCCCTTGTTTTGTCAAGTCAATTTGAGAGATGGGTAGAAGCACCCTGATTCTGTGACGGCTGCTGCTGGGGGCTCACTCAACTCTTTGATGGGTTTTGGAAGGTGGTTTCTCCATTCAGGGAGCACTGTGCGGCCACTCCTAACTTAATGAACTACATGGATGGTTTGGCTAAGTAGATATTAGAGATTATTGTTACTTAAAATATTATTACTAAATTACTAAATACTAATTATTAAAATATTGTTACTTAACTTGAACAAACTAAAATTAACTAATTACTAAAGGTAATTTGCAGAAATTGATTGTGCCTATCAGTGGTCTTTTTTTCTTTTTTTTTTTTTTTTTTTTGGTTTCAGGAATTTAGTGAAAAATAAATAAATAATAATACTTTTTTTATTATATAAATACTATAATTCCAGCTAAATAAATAACTTATTCAACTGGAATTTAGTGATAAATAAATATCTATTTATTTTATATTATATTTATTTTATTATTATTTATTTATAATTTAGTGATTTTAGCATTTAGTGATTCATCACTTACCTATAACACCCAGTGCTCACCACATCCAATGCCCTCCTCCATGCCCATCACCCCTTTCGCCCATCTCTCCCTCCACCTCCCCTCCAGCAACCTTTAGTTTTTTCTCCATAGTTAAGAGGCTGTTTTGGCCTTATTTTATTTTTCCTTCCTTTCTCCTTTGTTCATCTGTTTTGTTTCTTAAATTCCACCTATGAATGAAATCATATGATATTTGTCTTTCTCTGAGTGACTTATTTCACTGAGCATAATACACCCTAGCTCCATCCATGTCGTTGCAAATGGAAAGATTTCGTTCCTTTTGATGGCTGCATAGTATTCCATTGTATATCGCTGTACATCACTTCTTTTTCTTTTTCTTTTTTTTTTTTTAAAGATTATTTATTTATTTATTTGATAGAGAGAGAGAGAGAGAGAGAGATCAAGTAGGCAGAGAGGCAGGCAGGTGAGAAGGGGAAGCAGGCTTCCCGCCGAGCAGAGAGCTCGATGTGGGGCTTGATCCCAGGACCCTGAGACCTGACCTGAGCTGAAGGCAGAGGGTCAACCCACTGAGCCACCCAGGCGCCCCACATCACTTCTTTTTCTATTCACTGGTTGATGGACATAAGGGCTCTCTCCATAATTTTGCTATCGTTGATAGTGCTGCTATCAATGTTGGGGTGCATGTGCCCCTTTGGATCACTATTTTTATATTCTTTGGATAAATACCTAGTAGTGAGTCGTTGGGTTGGAGGGTGGCTCTATTTTTTACTTTTTGAGGACCCTCTATACTGTTTCCAGAGGAGCTGCACCAGCTTGCATTCCCACCGACAGTGTAACAGGGTCCCCCTTTCTCCACATCCGCGCCAACATCTGTTGTTTCCTGTGTTGACCATTTTAGCCATTCTGCCAGGTGTGAGCCAGTATCTCACAGTGGTTTGATTTGTATTTTCCTGATGATGAGTGATACTGAGCATTTTTCCCTTTGTCTGTTGGTCATTTGTCTGTCTTCTTTGGAGAAATGTCTGTTCATGTCTTCTGCCCATTTCTTAACTGAATTATTTATTTTTGGGGTGTTGAGTGTGATAAGTTCTTAACAGATTTTGTATACCAGCCCTTTATTTGATACAACATTTGAAAATATCCAGGTTGCCTTTTAGTTTCGTTGACTGTTTCCTTCGCAGTGCAGAGACTTTTCATCTTGATGAAATCCCAACAGTTCATTTTTGCTTTTGTTTCCCTTGCCTCTGGAGATGTGTCAAGTAAGACATGGCTACAGCCGAGGTCACAGAGGCTGCTGCCTGTGTTCTCTAGGATTTTGATGTATTCCTACTTCACATATAGGTCTGTCATCCATTCTGAGTCTATTTTTGTGTGTGGTGTGAGAAAGGGGTCCAGTTTCATTCTACTCCATGTGGCTGTCCAGTTTTCCCAACACCATTTGTCGAAGACACTATCTCTTTTTCCATTGATATTCTTTCCTGTTTTGTTAAAGATTAGTTGACCATAGAGCTATGCCTATCAGTGATGTTTCTAAAAAGGCCTGCCAACCACAGAGCAATAAAGGCACCCAGGAAAGAGATAAGAGGTTTTCCAAAACACTTCCAAGAAAGAGTGACCCTGGGTTTTGGAGAAAGCATCATTCCTGACACAGAACATCTTTGTGGGGTCTCTTCTAAAGGCATGTAGATAAATGGTTATACAGGCTTTTGCTTGCTACAGCTGCAGCTGACTCCTTCTATAGCCCCGAGTCTCACAAGAGAATAGCGTATCAAGGGACGAAGTTATTCTTAGAATAGATGAAATTCCTAATAAATTACTTTGCTTAGATTTTACAGTTTCCTGTTGTAGGAAGCTTCACAAATATGTTTCAGGAAATCAATTCTCAAGAATAACACAGGTTGGCAAACAGAATGTAGCCAACCTAAGAATGTGAAGGGTTGAATTTAGCATGCTTTGGCACAAAATTCAAGGACTTCATCCTTTAAAAATTATTCTTTATTTGATTTTTTGTATTACTGAATTTCTTGGGTTTGTTTTTAATTGCCAAATTGTTTTACATTCTTCCACGGATAGGTGATTATGAACAGAATATCTCGCAAGAGACCCTGATCAACAATTTACATTTCTAATAAGAAAAAAAAACTCTACTTCTTTTCCCCCCCATACTTCTTTATTTATAGTATTATTCCCAAACCAAGGCTGTTCTAGTCCAGTTAGATACAAGGGCATGGCTTTAAGTTACTAAAGCAAATATTTGCTCCATCTTAAAAAAAATAGAGAACTAGAAGAGGAACTCATCTTTTCAATTTGATTGGGATTCCTGCTTCCCTGCTACACAATTTCCTTCCTCTTAACTTGTGAGTCCTTGAATGGGGCATGGTCACATGAACACCCATGAATTTAATTTTAGAGACATAACAGGAGAAGTCTAGAAGTTTTAGGTCTGGTCAGGAGATTGATCTCATTGATCTCATGAGTTTTATAGAATTAAAGGAGCTGTAGACTTGTGTCCTACTTGATGCTTCTCTCGTGTGTGGCATAGACAAAGGATGTGTTTAACTGCTGCCAAGTTGGTCAAACATATTTCCTGTCGATCAACTTTGGTCTTGACTTGATCACCACCGCAGTACACATATTTGCCTATATTTTCCCACGTTCATTTTCACCCACTTAAAAATACAGCCTTTTCTGTATGTTTTTTTTTTTATTCTGTTCAGTTAGCCACTGTATAGTACATAATTAGTTTTTGATGTAGTGCTCAGTGACTCATTAGTTAAGTAGAACACCCAGAGCTCATCACAGCACATGCTCTGTATGCTTTCAAAGAAGGAATCTTGATCAAGTGCTTGTATGGAAACAGAATGAGGGATATGAACCGAAGAAAGCCACTTAATGTGATCAGGATGGTTATAAAAATGTTTCAACACGCCAAACAGAAGAACCTGCCATACTTATAAGGAATTTAGTTTCAGCTCTAAAAAATATTTACACCCATTTTAAGTGGCAAAGTCAGTAGCCACTGACCATGGAACCATAAAACAGAAAATTACTCCCTCTTAAAGTTTTACAGGCTGCTCTGTAAAAATACAGTCAGGATCTGACTTGAAATTAACCTGGCAGCAAAAAAACCAATCTTTCCAATGACTTCCATAGCGGGGATCACATAGAGGGCTTGTAGGTTCAAAGAAAACCAGAGGGCAGCTCCTTCGAGCCAGAAATCCAGAGTGGGTGCCATTCTCCCAGACGGCCACTCCCACTTCTTCGTTTAGTGCCTGTTTATATGAATTACCAGTACTTACCAGAAAAGAGGAAAACATTTGTTGTGTATATTCTCTAAGAAGATTAGGTCAGGAGAGAAAACCATAGTCAGCAGAACCTTACTCCTTCAGCTCCTTAATACAATGGAGTACTCAGCCATGTTCCGTTTGCAAAAACTGTGGAGGAGGTCATGGTTTCTTAGAAGGGCAACGTTCTGTTTGTTTAATGGAGATGCCAGAGTAGGTTCGAGACCACCCCCTGTCTGAGGGCTGGGGCAAAGGGGACACTGCATTTTCAGAGCAGGGATGGTGCCAGAATGAGGTGAAACCTCTTCTTTAATTGATAGAATGGAGCAGGGGTCCCCTGTGGGGCAGTGTATCAAAGCTATTTCCCTCTTAAATTCATAAGAAATAAGTCCTAAATATTCTTCCAATTTTGTTCCCTTTATTAACATGTAGAGCCCCAAAATGAAAAAAAAAATTATCCTTATAGAGTAATAAACCTAGGTATCTGCCTTCCAAGGTTAATGTTATTATGAAGACAAATTGGATAGCGGCTAGGAGGTCGATCAAGCATTTGCAGTGGTAAATAGTTAAAAAGCTCAGACTTTTGGCTGCTGGGGCTGGAGGCAGGACCATTGGAAAATCATTCTAGTAGAAATGTTTGGTAAGACCGCAGTTCATCTAAGAAACTGAGTGATGACGGCAACCCCAGTGCCCCAGTGCCCTGGTTCATCTCAGTGCTGGGGGGAGTCCTGTATTGTAATGATTTGACCAAAACTTTGAAACTTTTTCTCCATAAAAGGGGTAGACAGGCTTCCACTGGGTTATTTTTCACACACTCACCTAACCTGTGTACGACTTGATGCGTGGTTTGGTTTTTATAAATAGTCCCTAAAATATTATGGGATCTAGAAGACCATAAATAGAGCTAGAAAAAGGTTGAGTTACATATAAGAAGCATGAAAGGTAATGGCCTACTTTTACAAAGTTGGTAGAAGTAGAGCTGTTGGAGAACTGCAGGGAGGTGAGTGGCACTTTGCCGTCAGCCCCGTGGTGCCCTCGACTTACCATGACGATCCCTCCCGACTGCTCTGCGGTACACATGCTCATGATCGGGGCCATGCCAATGGTCGTCCCTTGGAAATAAACCCCGCTGAGAAACAAAAAACAAAACAACTTTCTTAAATTAATACAGAATGAGGACATTTCCTAACATTAGAAATCATTTTGGTCATTCTTGCATTCCAAAAAGAAGAGCACAGACACGTGCAAAAAGGCAGAGAGCCACGGGGGGCATGTTTACAGGTGATTTGTGTCCTTAATTCCTCTCAAATGTATTTTGCATTGTGGTCCCATAATCCCTTCAGATTTTTGTTTGCAACACTCAGGCCATGACCAGTCCTGACCTTTGTACTTATGAGTTGTATCCTGCCTATTTCCGACGGATTAGAGGATCCTGCTCCTTTGAAACATGTGCTGATGGAAGTGCTAGGAAGAGTCACAGAGAATCACTGGCAACTAAATGAAATGCACATGGTGATTTACTAGATTTTCTGTTTTAGCTGAACTTGGTTTCCTGTGGACAATTACAATTAATCCAGAAACCCAAACTCTTTCAAGTGTCTTGCTAACATAGCTGGCAACAATGATGTTGGTGGAGAAATGATTGATCCTCTGGAGCCCATGCAGAATGAAAACCCACGTCGGGAGGAAGCCTCCGCACCCCCGGAGGAAGGTTCCAGTAGGGGATGTTGTGGCTTAGGTGCAGGCTTCCCCCATGTGGATTCTTAATGTGGAGTCTAATAACGTGAAGCCCTGTTTAATGCCAGTGCTCATATGCGACCCTCGTGCATTAAAAATGAAACATTGTTCGTATTTGTTGAATCTCCTTTAAATGACTTACTCATGTTACCTTGACCACATACATACATAGCCTATACATACTCTGTTTGAGAAGTTAGTTATTTTGACAGTGTTCGACAAAAGGAAGTAAGTCTATATAAAATCTTATCTGTGTATATATGTATATGTTTATCCATCCATCCCTTCCTATCATACTCATATGTGCAGTAGTTGGGGTTACAGGTTTTATATTTACATTTATATAGACCATTTTAACAGATACAATTATATATATATGTGTGTGTGTGTATGTGTATATGTGTATATATATATATATATATATAATAAGAGGCCAATTTATTTCCAGATGTTCAAGTTGGACAGACTCCATTTGGGAAAAAGAATTAAAACAAAATACTCTGACTCAAAATTTCTAAAATGTACTTTAAGTAGTTTGGGATTAATCAATGCATAAAATATGAGGCAACCGCAAATATCCAGGGTGGGAACAAAAACAAACAACCCCGTGAAAATGGCCAGAGTAAATTATCAGGGAATGCCAACAGCCTTAGTTCATACGTAGGCATTTTCTAACCAACTGAGCCACCCAGGCGTCCCATACGTAGGCATTTTCTAAAGTGAGGATGGGGTGAGAATGGTTTTTAACTTCCCATAATTTTTGTTTCAAAGGTTTTATTTATTTATTTGAGAGAAAGAGAGAGAGAGAGAGAGAGCACATGCACACAAGCAGAGGGAGGGGCAGAGGGTGAGGGAGAAGCAGACCCCCCCCCCCCAAGAAGGGAGTGGGGCTTGACCCCAGGACCCTGAGTTCAGGACCCGAGCTGAAGGCAGATGCTTAACTGACTGAGCCACCCAGGTGTCCCATCTTCCTATAATTTTTTAAGGAACTAGATATAACTTGCCAAAGAAAAATGTCTGACCCCGAAGCTTCCAATTCAGTGAAACGAGCTGCATGAGAACATGGGAATAATAGCATCAACTGTTTAAGGGTCTTAATAAAAAGTTGTTCAATTTGGGGAAAATCTATTCCTTACCAATGTGGATGATGATAAGAATTTTTTTCTTTCAAATATAAAGGTATTTGAATATCTTTCCAATATATTATATTATAGCTCTACTTTCCCTCATTTTATTATCTTCATGACCCGATACTACTGTTGCCTTCTCCCAGCGGACTGGGGACTCCTGAGAGTAGGGAGGCTTACCATGCTGGCCATCGCTATGTTCAAAGGACCTAAAACATACTTGCTTCCTGACTGGTGCTCAATACACACTGATTGAAAGAACGCAGACCCCTAGGGTCCTCTGATCTAGAAAGCCAAAGTCATGGCGAAACAGGAGGAGGAATGAACATTTCCTTTCTCCAGGCATCTGGCAATAATTATCCTAATGCATCATCTTCACATCTTGCATAAACATTTTTCACTAATAGTGAAAGAAAATGAGCTTTTTTTTTTTTAATAGCCTACTCAGGACAATTTTATATTAAGACAAAGACTAGAAAGATTTGCAGAGAGGAAAATGTCCAGGTGATGAAAAAAGAAAATAAGAGATTTCTTACAGGGATAGGTTTCCTCAGGGGTTCAAAGGAAGGCTTTCCTGATGGACCCCCAGTTTGGTCAGGATCAGTGCCCCACTGATGTGGACTGGAAAGCACCCTGGTACAAGTCAGGGTGCTCTGCAGTTTTGGGGACTGCCAGGTGACGCTAAGAGGAAACGGGATTGCTGGGGTCACTCTTTAAGCAAAGCAGAGACAATGGATCCCCCTACCTGATGAGCTGGGCATTGTCATGCGATTTGCGAGGTAGAAGCTTCATCTTTCTCCAATCCAGAAATTCATGGAGGCTTGTGAACGGGTCCTGACTTATGGAGCATTTGTCGATGTCATTCCACACCTCCACGCCCACCAGCACTATCCGAATGTTCAGGGATCTGTAAAACTGACCAAGCAGACACCCTCTGGGGATCACATTCATGAGAGCTCAAAAGGCAGGGTAGAACGTATTTGCATGTTTTGAATTTCACTGACATGGGTGAGGAAAAGATCTCTGTGCTCCGTCTTTCCTGCAGCACTGGAATTTAAGAAGTATTTGCAGTGTCTGATGCAAAGTGATGTGTTCATTGCATTTCCAATGTTGTTGACCAGTTAGATGCCAAAGTTCATAGGCTTTTTTAGTATATGTGCTGCCGAAGCGAGCACATAAAGTTCATAGGCTTTTTGATGTCTGTCCTTACTTGTATGGAAGCACGCAGTTCACACGGTTCGCTGGCGATTGAAAATGTGCAGATAAATGTGTACTATCCCTAAAGTAGCTACATTATACCTAAAGACTGCCCGTGAGTAACTACTGTGGGGAAAACAATGAGGGAATTAGAATCTTTCAGAACACTCTGCCAAGGACAATAATATGTTCCTTTAAAGCAAAATGTTCTACCTAGGAGTTACTGAAAATGAATCTGCAGTAATTTTTCAACAAAGACTCAGACCTGGCTGATGTGATCACATCCCATCACTTATAATCTACCTAGAAAGTTTTAGTTAAATGCACAAATCAGTCTTTTGGAACAATAAAGCCATACGCAGAACCCTTCTTCTGGAACTTCAGTGACCATCTTCTTCACAGCCGGACTCAAGTTAGCTCACCAGCGGCATCACGGGAAGGATCTTCCAGAGGAAGTTCCTGTTTCATAGGCTTGTGAAATCAAGCTTCAGATATACACCAAAGCATCTTCTCATTGCCTGTGTGTCTCCTGTCTTTATATACTCCCGACTTGACTTCAAACTACAGCCCTTTCTCCACAAGCAGATCATCCCGGGGCAGAGGTGGGAGGAGCAGCTCTTCGGATGGCTAAGGGATAGTCTGGTCGGGGACAAGACGACCGGTCAGGACAGAAGGAGGATCTACCCACTGCCTCCAACTCTCCCGCTGCCCGCCATGTGCATTACAATGAGGAGGTGGCTCTGCGCTCGGGGCCCAGGGGGTGAGGACATGGGATCACCGGGGTGGTGTAAACTCATCGAGTGCCTGTGATGGGTGAGGCGAGTTGCAGTGGGCAATGGGCATATCCTCATTTTCTGATACTCCAGGTAGCCCAGGTGAAAGATGTAGCAGCCCAAGTCAGGCTTCAGATGTGAGCTGGTCCTGTTTTATGCTACACGCATCTGGGACAAGTAGCAAAAGTCACAGAGGCTTCTCATTGGGTGGTTAAGTCCCATCTGGATGTGGCGAGTTAGTGGGCCATACGGTCCCCAAGTCCAAGCATCTGACGCCCGTTCTGACCCACCGGGGACAGGCTCATCGCTTCCCCTGCCTATCTCCCCGCAGTCATCTGGCGAGCATTAGGTTAGCCCAAGGCTGTGACTGGAATGCACACTACGTCACAGAATGTAAGCTGGTTGCAGTGGTCCCACCAGGCTTCAAGCAGATCACAATTACAGGCATTACATTAATAAGTTAATGAGACAATTCTCCGACCTACATGCAGCCCAACAGCTTGTTTTTAATCAAGAATTGCTTGCTTCGTGGTATGGACTTGCAAGCTCCCAGCCTAGGCTTCCTGGGCAGAATGAAGCTCCCGGACTCTTCTGGAGCTCTGGCTGCCCGTGTCCGGCTGCTGCCCTTTGGCCGGGAGACCACACTTTGCACTGGGTCAGGCAGAGGTAACAGTGATCAGGAGGTGGAAACGTCCGAGCTCCAGGGCCGAGGTCCACACCGGCGCGCTAAGCCCTAACTCAGAGCCAGATGCCCCGTGTGGGCTTCACGTGGTCATCTGTGAAGGGCACACTGAGTTTGCCTCTGACAAGGACGGGTTGACTAAGGTCTATAAAAAAGCACTGTTCCTCAGAGCTAGCCTCTGTGCTGGCCAACAAAGGAGCTTATGGTGGAATGACAGGAGGGAAGCTGGGCAGGGGGCCTGGCAGCAGCCTGCCCAGCCCACGCACCCCAGAATGTGGGGGTGCAGCCTGAGAGCGGCGGCAATGATTCACCCACGGACACCGCGGCAATGAGCATTTGCTTGGCTCCTGCTGTATACCAGGCTTGGCCTTGGCAGCGTGAACAAGGATTAGGATAGCCTTGTCCTTGGCTCCCAAATGCTCAGAGGTCAGCAAGAGGATCAACGCTGGGGACACTTAGCTACTGAGAGAGTCCACTCCAACAGACTGAACGACCAAGAAAGGGCGTGAACAGGAGGTTCACAGGGTGCTGTGCTGAGGGTCAACGAAACCTTTCTGGAAGAAGAGGGTCTGAGAAAAAATGAGTGGAGGGAAGAGCAGACCCGGTGGGATCCGACACGAGAACCGCTACCCTTCAGGCGACCAGCTTGGGAGAGGAGAAAGGAGACTCCCATGAGCTGGAAAATACCTGAAGAAATTAAAAGCACAGAAGATAAGCCTGTTTGGAAGCAGGTCACAGAGGGTCCGCGCCAGCGAACCTGCCACTGGTGTTAAGCTCTTACTGGATATGAAGTGGGACTGGTGGGGGGTGGAAGGTTACAGCGGCGAAGTCTGGGCGATCACGTACGTCCAGCGCCCCACCCTGCAAGTGAATCAGGACCCGGGAGCGCCTCCTAGTTCCTAGGCATGAGCTTTGCTTCCGGCTATGAGCATCGGACCTGCTTTCCATGTTTTACTTAAGGGGGGGTGGTTTCCAGGATGCTTCAGAATGTCACCTTTGTACTCAATGACTCCCTGGTCTTCCAGTCCGGGATGTCCTTCTCCCCCTTCCTTTCAGGCCGCCCCAGCCGGCCAAGCAGTGGTTATTTCACAATGGCCAAGGAGAGCCAAGCTTTCTGCAAATGAGGAAGTTGCCACTGGAACCGTCATTGTTTTGGGGCCGAAGACACTCCGACTTGGAGAGAGACAGAGGTGAACTTTGGAACATCTGCCAGAACCCACGGCTGGTCAGGTGGCAGACTTGGGTGTGCAGAGTATCTGGAGGAGCCCGGGTCACGCAGCACGCTCTTCAGGGTCTGGTGGGGGTGGCTGGATGGGTGTGCTCGGCCGTTCAGCTCTCTCTTGGCCAGAAAGGCAAGAACTGCTGGGCTGGCAAACTCTATGGAGTCCATCAGGTCTTTCCTGAGGTATGTGGTCCTTTAATTACGAGTGCAAGTTATTAACAACCCCCCGATTGCCAAGGTACCTGGGCAGCCATGCCTTTAAATGTTTCCCTGTGACTCCAACGTGCGGGCAGGTGTGCAAAGCCCTGTGTTAGAGGGAGGGCGGTCAGCCCCAGGCAGACGGATAGCTTTGTTCCTCGGGGGTGCAGCGGGGGGCCAGCAGCTCAGACAGGTTCACGCTCTCCTTGCAAACAGGCAAACAGAGTTGTTGCTTTCCTGCCCCCAGGATTAGCCCAGACTTCTGGGGTTTCCTCCTGGTCTGGATCATCTTTGCCAAGGGTGAGTTCCCAATCTCCTCATTCTCGGTGAGCAATCTTCCAACAGTTGATTGAACCAAAAGCCAATTTTGGGGTCTCAGGACGGTGGAGCCGATGTGTCACTTGTAAATGACAGCCTGCCCTCAGGGGGACTCTGGACACAACCCAGGGATACCTGGGTTAAGAGGCCTCTTGGGAGTTCTCTAGAGGGTCAGTTTCATCCTACTGGGGTTTTGACTCTAACTGGGGATACTGAGAACTCCTCCCCCCCAAAAAAACCCACTGGGATTCTGGCCAGAAGAGAGCCTAGAGGGAGATGTAGCCCAAGGCTACCACAGTCCAGACCGTGTGCATGGGTTAGCATCTCCCAGAGCTGCTCCAGGCTGGGAATTCTGTGCTCAGAGGAAGGGCAAGTCATTGTTCCAGCCCAGGACCAGAACCCGGTCTCCCTGCCAAGTCAGAAGAGGTGTGTTCCATTCCCTCCACCCTGTTTCTAAACATTTACATGCTTTGAATGATTTAATTACCCGAAAAAGAACTTACCTTGTCAACGTGATTAGCAATCTCTATTAATCGCTGCTTAACTTTTTCCAGATCTTTTCCTTGCCTCTGAAACTTAATAATTTTAAATGTCAGCATTAACAACAGCAAGAATATCAATCAAATCTCATCTTCCCTGCTCCTGGAAACGTGAAGTCTTAAGCTTCCCAAACCACCCGGGACCCTCCACGGCTTACGGTGAAATGAGTTCCCATCCTGACGAGTAATTTCCCTGTCTGGGGACTTTCTGCAACTCCCTGAAATTTGCCCAAGCCAAGTGCTCAGAAGACAGTAACTTCTGCGATTTTTCCAGCCTCATAAATGATGGAGGCCGTGACATGTTTTGGCAGAGAAAACAGACAATGAGAAGGCAGTCCAAAGCCATTTTTCATATCATCAACTTGATTTTAACTTCCTCAGAAATTTCCTTTATATTTGTTTTTTAAAAACTAAACAGTAAAAGTAATAGAAGCTCATGGCACCGAGTCGAACAGCAAGGAGGAGAAGGGGGGAACGTTAATGAATCCCCTTCTCCCCTCATCTGACCTTCCTGCATGGGAACGATTCTCTGAGCAACTGTCAAGCCGGTGTCGTTCACGGGTGTCGGCTGATTTCCCGAGAAGAAGTTGCCTGATTCACAACATGGACTGGAGGCAAGGAACGAATGCAGAGAAGATCGTCTAAAATGATGGTCATGGAATTGGAAACTAACTGGAGAGAAAACTAACCTAGCATCAAAGCAGGCTTCAGAAGGTAGGGTTTTCTGCTGTATACCCCCGCGGCCTGGATTCTTCAATTCATTTTGGGTCAGGAGGGATGGACAATTTTGCACCAAACTTTCCTCCCAAATGTGTCAGAATATATTCTAAAGTCATCTGCCATTTCCCCCAAGTAACTTCTTCTGGAGACCTTAGCTACAGAGTAGCTCTGCTTTTCCTGAAGTCCTGGTTTTTACTTGGTAATATCAGATACATTTACCATATTTGGTGCTCTCTAATACCAAAAACCACTTTTTTCAATGGGTTGTTGCAATGTTTTTAAGGGCTCATGGAATATGGAGTTAATCAGAACAAGTAATAACCTGCTACACATTTTCGTTTCTGTATTTATTTATTTACTTATTTATTTATTTTAACCAACTGTACTGCGAAGTTTGAGAAAGTTCTTACCTCCCGGTTGTCTGCTACAATAACCAGCTCTACGTACTTGGTCATCTTGAGGGTTTCTCTTTTATGCTGCCAAAAGCAAACACAGATTTGATTTCCCTTCACACCTCTCTGGGGCTTCCAGCACACTGCCTGTAACTCTGGACCCCAGCACTTTGCCCAAGGGGAGACTATCTTCACCACCGCCACCGGCAGCATCCCCCCCCACCACCCCGTTCCCTCTAAAAGTTCATCTCCAACCCCAACGACCTCTGTCAAACCTCCTGCCCATGAGTGACTGGTTTCCCTTTCCACGTGGGAAATCCTTAAGAAAGGAATCCGGTGAGCCTGCTGAATTGCTGACGGTGGGATCAGAACAAGTCAAGACCATTAGTCAATGAAACAGGCACATGACGAACAAGACAAAGCCTCTGGAACAGGAGCCGGCTGACGGCCGCTCGTTCGGGTGGCACGTGGCACAGAGCAGATCCCTCCAGAAGATGACGGATTCAGTGTCTTCTCTGTGTTGCTTTCCCCTTTACGATCGAGTGTTGGGATTGAGGAAAGTGAAAGAGAATGTATTTTGAGGAGAGACTGCATGACCCTTGTGGGGAAACACTAACTAACCCGCTTCAGGCAGCTGATTTCTTGTGGCCGATCATGTAAACATCACGTCAGAGCAAAGGACGATGGCGGTCCGGAGACCAAGGGGACAGCCAAGCTGATAAACGGAACAGAGTCAGATGAAGAGGTGGTGCTAGCAGTAAGACCAGAAGGAAATGGAAGAGACAGAATAGAAAGAAACAGAGTCAAGAAAAACTAGAAAGACTGAACTATTTGCCATGGGAGCAGAGGGCGGGCGGGAGGCGGAGTGGGACAGTTGGGAGGAATGAGGGAGCTGCACATGAAGGCGCACGGATGGAGAAGATGTCCAACTCCCTCTGAACTAAAGGCAGCCTCTGAAGTGGGTTACATTTTAATCAAGTTTCCTCAAAAAAAACATTTGCACTCTTCCATGAATTACTGGGAGAATCCCAAAGGCATTTTTAGGAGAAAAAGAGCAATTCATGGAGGGTGGTCTCAAAAAGCAAACATTAAAAACGAAAAAACAAAGCCTTCTGTTTCTGCAATAAAATGTGGTTGGAGGAAACCGGGGGCTGAGGTGGGCTCGGTCCTCGCCGGCAACGGCCTGGTTTCTGCGTTAACGGCACTGTTTCACGTTTAAAACTCTCATGCTCTAACCACGCTTTCAGACAAAAGCAAAAATGACCGAGGCATGCTTTGAATCAGCTTTCCAGTCACATAATCCTGAGGGACACATCTTTTATAAAACAAATCCCCGTCAGTCCGGGATCTTCCAAACAGAGTTTTACAAGAAAAATGTTTGTATCATAGCAGTGTTCCTGTTCACTGCCCAACCGTGCTGATTCATGAATTTAGGGATCCCTCAAGAAATCTGGAAACCTTATGGAGAAGGGAAAAATAAAGCACCAGAAAAGGTATAATTTCTCATACTTTTACAAGGTTATGAGAAAAAAAGTCAAGCTTAGTGACTACATGGTGCAGGTGTGCTTCCTGGTGATAACTGCCTACTCAGAGAGGAAGAAAGATGAACCCCAGTGGTACCCACTGGTGTCCACAGAATGAGCCACCTTTAAAAGGGGCGAAGATCTTACCCCTTTTCCTTCTCGAGGTGTGAAAGAAGCTGATGTCTCTGTCTGTCCCCTCCCCACCCCCCGTGCCAACTTCCCGATTAACCATGAACACATACAGCTAATCATACAAAAGAACATAGAGCTCTGTGGCAGAAAAAAACCCAATTAATCTCCCCTTGAAAAACCCGCTGAAAGGGCCTTGGTTGTTTAGATGTTTATACCTTTCAGACCACGAAGGGGTGAAATAAATGATTGGGGGATTTTTCCAAATGACCTTGGATCACCGTTTAGAAAATACACAATTCCAGATAATGAAAACAAACACATGAACACAATTTTCCTGTCTCTGCAGTTTTCAGAGAAGTCCAAACTTTCTCATGAATTCAGAGAAATGCAAGCTCAGAGAGCAGCCTAACCACATAATAATAAAAAACCCTGGGGGAGGGGCCGGCTCATGGCCGCGAACATTCATTCTTCCATCAGCGGCACACAGAGAGGCTTAAATTACCTCCACATGACTTCGACCTATCTGGGCTGTCCGGTTAAAAAGAAAAAAAGAAATCGTATTTAAAATTTTTGATATGCAGAGCAACATTTGAAACTGGTGGCTTGACTGAATTTTCATTTTTGGGGTTATAAACAAAAGCCCTTCCCCAAACAGATAGGAGCATTAGCGTCTGAGGATGGCCCAGTGGTCTCCGTTCCAAGGCGGAGACCGAGGCGTTCTCGGAGTCTTGCTCAAGAAGGAACCAGTTCCCAGGCCTCTCAAAGTCATCACAGCCAAGTTCCCAAAGACAGGCTATCCCCCGACAGGCTGCAGAGGAAACTCTGGCACGGGGGCCTTAACCCAGCCCAACTCAAGTCAGAAAAGCAAGTCGAGATTAGGATTTCAATAAACGCTTATCATACCTCCTCCCTCCTCTGGATCAGACTCTGTGTATCTTTTATGCACCCCACAGATATCTACGATGGCTCTCTCTGTGTGTTTGGCACTAGGTCGGGTGCTGGGGACAGAGGGATAGACGAGAAACCCAAGGTACCGGACTCATGAGGCTCGCATTCCAGGAGGGGTTAGGAGACAGGGTGACAATAAAAAAATCAACAAAAATAAAGCTTAGTCTGTAGAAGGGGCAACAATAGACATAAACAGCGTGTGCAAGGAGAATAAAGATGGGGGCGTGTGATGAAGGCAGCTGCAGCCCGAGGATGAGAGGTCTGGATGTGTGCGGGGATCAGTGTTCAGGTAGATGGAACAGCAGCTGCAGAAGTTCTGAGGCTGGGAGGCCTTGGAGTGTCGTGGCAACAGGCATGATGGCTGCATGGTCTAGGGAGGGAGGGAGGAGTGTAGATGAGCTATGGATGGGGAAACTGTGGCCAGGGCAAGGAGGCTGAAGCATCCTCCAGTGACCTGAGCGCAACGGGGAGCCCCTGCACAGAAGCACGCTGGCTGCTGGGAGAATGGATCATGGGAAGACAGTAGTGGAAGCCAGGAGTGCGGGTGATTGCCGGTGACAGTTTGGGACAGGAACCGTGGAGATCGGCAAACAGACTCCAGCTGGATGTGATACAACCAGCAACACAAGGACCGCAACAATGAAGCCGGGGCCCATGCCTCTGTAGGTGGCCAGATCAGCAAATTAAATGAATCCAGTTTGGTTTGATTTTCCTCTGAGTGAAAAAGGGTCTCTGTCGGCTCCCGTGAGGCCTCCTCTGAGGCCACTTTGTGAATATTTATGAGCTGATCCCTGGTCCTTGCCTGCCAGGCCCTCTCTGCCGTCCTGCCACTGGCTTGTGCAGGGGTCCGGGGGTGGGGTGGGGGTGAAACACACGGATCACACCCGCGTGGGATACGGCCCCCGGGGCCCCACTGATGGGCGAGCTGCACAAGCAACCGGCAAGAGAGACAGTGAGCGGGAGGACGGGCTCCGCCTGACGGACTGAGTGCGAACAGGGACGCGGGCAGCACACTGCAGTGTGGTCCGCAAAGCCAATGGCGGCAGCAGCTCTGTTACTCATTGATTCAGAGTTTCAGGGGATGTAAGTGTCAACAGGAATCTGCACCTGGACAGTTTGGGGGCTCAACTCACGCGGAGGGAGGCTCGGAGCTCAGGGTCAGAGAGGCCATGGCACTGAGCAAGGTCTGGGAAGGGGCAGCCAAGGCAGCGCGAGGACCTGATTCGGGCGCTCGGGGCAGGTGTGGGCGCGCAGGTGGTCGAGTGCGAGAGGTGGCAGCCGTGCCCGCTGGAAAGACGGAGGCCACGTGGTTCCGGCCCCTTCCTGATGCTCAGCTCTGCTCAGGCTTGGCACGGGCTGTAGACTCCCGTTGCCGTGACTGTCTTCCACCGAACGAACGGGAGAGGCTGTCTAGGAATCGGAAGCCATCGCATAGGCCCATCGCAGAAGGGCCGTGTTTGGGGACACGCGGCAGCCGGAGCGAACCCGGCTTCCTACAGGAAGTATTGCCTTTTCCATTTGACTCATAATTACCCACGCTAATGGAGGGGAACCACAGCACAGATAATCCCCAAAGAAGGGGTAATTCAAACATAATTTACATTTGCCTTTGGGAGGCATTATGTGATTTTTCTCCCGCAGTGAATTTCCCAAGCCTTCGCCTCTCTCTGGCTCAGGCCAGTGTTAGAATCAGTCTGCCTTCTGGCCCGGCTCCTTGATGGAAGGAAGGAGCGTGGAGAGTCAGAGGGCGGCTGGGGGTGGGGGGCAGGGCACTAGGGAGGGGTGGGGAGGGGGGACTCCGGGACCCTGCAGAGGCGAGGTCACATTACAAGGCCATGTGACCGCAGGCGCCCTTCCAGGAGCCACTTGGGTTCTCACTCAAACTCAACGTAGGGCCTTGTAAAAATGACAAACCATAGCTCGAGCCTGTATTACTGCCGGTGCAAACCCCGAGCGCTGATTTATTCCTGCTGCTCTGTGAAAGGAAACGCAAATATCTGCAGAAAAACCTCAGCCTGCAAACCAGGCTTCGCCCTGGTGAACATTCCGCGGGGGCAGAAGATGCGGGCGGAAGGCGGGCACGGCTGCTGCATCGCAGGAACAGGAGGAGCCCGCAGCAGCCGCAGCAGTTACATTGATTTTTTTTTTTTTTTTTGAGTGTAAAATCAGGGGGTGGGAGTGAGGCAGGTGCGTGGCCTCCTTACGCTCACTGGAGTCGCTGTCCCAAAGCATGTGGTCTCCCATTCCAATCCCCAAGGAGTCCCCTTATTTAAGAATCACGTTTCATATCGTTTTCGTTGTGTAGATGTACTTTGTGTCATATTTTCCTCTTCCACTGAAACAATCACAAGGAGTTTTAGAGAAAAACGTTGAGGACAGAGCTGTTGCCTTGCCTTTTCAATTTAAAGGTTCATTTGCACCCCAATGTGCGTTATTAACAAAACAACATTGTTATTCAGGCTTTGTGCTCTCTTCTCTGAGTCGGGACTGGAAATTACGGTGCCAGCCACCGTCCCAGACAGCCAGAGGCTTCGTTAAGGAACTAAAATACGGCTGGCAAGCAGACACGGAGCCTTGTACTTCTGCGTGAAACGGTAAACGTATTCGGGTGTCACTTAAACTGTCAAGTTATAAATCTCACAATGTGGGCCCCGTACATTCAACAAGGTGATCCAAGACAAGCGCCTTGAAAACAAAATGCGAATGTCCTCCTTGTTTATGACTGGAAAACCTACAGCTTAATCACCTCTTCTCTGAGGTCTGGGATGAAGGCAAGAGTGTTTGAAGAGTAAAATAAACATGACCTGGGACCGTGGAGGTGGGTCTCTGTGATTCCAAGTCTTCAATCTGTCGCTCTAAAATGGGTGGGAGGGGGGAGAAAGGCAGGACGAAACTCTCTCGAGCTCTGTTCACGTGTGTGTGTGTGGGGGGGGTTCAAGCTCTGATCCCTGGGTCTCCACTCCTGAGTATCTGTGTCAAGGTGGGTCACCGTCCCAGACGGGTCCCCCCCCCCCCCGTGTGAAGGGCACGGGGGCAGCGCGCACCCGCCGTCGGAAACCTTGTGAGCAAAGTAGGAAATAGAGGACAGCAGGGTCACACAGGCAGATCACCGGGACAGGGAGAAACAACGAAACGGAATTGAAGGTTAGGGAAACACAATTCACAGGTGCGAGGGAAGTTTTACAAATGAGAAGAAAACATTTAGGATCATGTTTCCTGTTTGAACGCGGAATAAAAATGATGAGGAATGAACAAAGAGGAATAATCTGTACGCCGTACTGAGTGTTAAGTCAGGAAAGAGGAAATGTGCTGTCTTTTAAGTGGAACCTTGAAGAACATGTCTCTAGACCACCCAGTGTTAGCACAGTTGACATCGTATCTATGAAATCCTGATGCCTTGTCAACAGAGGAACAGGAAAGCCAGAGACGAAAATCAGGAAATTGTTCAGAATTTCCTATCTGGTTGCACTCATTCCAAGTCAGGGCCCCCAGCCAAATGTGGCTACCCTCACTCCTTTTTTAGAGTGTTCTACGGCTGGGGCGCCTGGGTGGCTCAGTGGGCTCAGCCTTCTGCTCAGGTCATAGTCCCAGATCCCGGGATTGGAGCCTCACATAGGCTCCCTGCTCAGTGGGGAGCCTGCCTCTCCCTCATCCCTTGCCCTTCCTCCCCGCTCACGCGTGTGCTCTAAGCTCTTTCACTCACTTTTTCTCAAATAAGTAAAATCTTTAAAAAAAAAAAACAAAAAAAACAAAAAACAAGAGTGTTCTGCTGTGGCCTGTGGCACCCAAGTAATACTGGACATAAAAAGGTCAGGCAGCCATTTGGGGTGGAGGTTTCCTGATAATGTACCAGAGAGTACCAGAGCCCCTGTGTTTCTGTCTGCTTAGCAGGCAGGAAGATCTGTGGCCCGGGCTTCACCAGGCAACGACTCTTCCCCATTCTGTGGCAGAAGGAGAGAAGTTTGATGAGCAGAGCCAGGAGCAGGTGGCCAGAAAACACGGGAGTGTTTGGACAGTCTCAGGAAGGAAGGAAGGACAGGCACGGGCAGCAGGGACAGTAAGCAACCCTCCTTAGCCACACCGTGTGGCCAAGATTCCATTCACCTCTGCAGGGGCACGCAGGCAAAGACTGGGGATGTTATGCAAATCATAACAAAGACCCCAGCTGTACAACGGACTTGCTAATATAGAAGGCTCCACATTGTCTTTCTCCTGCTGAGGAAGGGGAGCTGCATTCTTGTCTTGTTTATCATTGTGGGTGCAGTGGTGCAACCCTGGATCTATTCCACAGTAGCTTCTCACTGACCACAGTGTGTGGTAATTTTGTCGGCCTCTGAGCCAGACTTTACGCAGCACAGTCTGAGGAGTCTGAGGCAGCCATTTGCAAAAACAGTGATGGAGGTTTCGGTAACAGTGATGGATGCTGTGCGCACAAGATATCGCCCACTCCAGATCCCCCCACACAACATGCAGACAACGAAACTTCTCCAGCTGTCTTTGCCCTGGAGCCCCCTAGCTAGAGCCCCCACTCCCCGGAAGCATGACCCTGATTCCCCCCTACCCTTCTTGGCCACGTCCGGGAGGGTGGTGGGAGCCAGTTCCCTGCAGGGAGCGCAGACGTGCTGTGATGTGACCCGCAGGACCCCCACGTGCCCTTCAGCTTCTCCACCGGGAAGAGCTTGTATTTGTTTGTTTCACTTTCCATTGGTTCCAAGATATAGGTACTATTTTCAAATGTAATAAGTCCCCTGTTGAAGAAGAAATAAGAAAAAAATATATAATTTTAAGCGTAGTTTCTTGTTTATGGCCAAGGCTCTGTTCTTAATGAGAGAAGAAATACAAGGAGAAAAGCCAATTTATTTATATTCTCAGGTTTTTAATTGGGAAGGACATTTCTGAGCCACATGTTTGCATGGATTCATCTTGCAAATGTTTTGAAAACAAGTCTGGGAAATGTTTTGTTTCAAGTATTTTACTGTAAAGAGTTGACTGTGTTTAGCCTCTATGTGTTTTTTTTTTTTTTTTTTAATTTTGATTTATAATTTTTTTCTTCTCAAAGATATATTTCTGGGGAAAAGAGTTGAGAGATGTTTCATCTGCTTAGAAAGTAACTCTATCTGAGTTAGCAGATGGGAAGGGAAATCTTTTTCTTTAAAGGAAAATCCTTGCATGTGAATTATTCAGCCCGATCAACTACGCTTCCTAAATATTTGAAAGGATTCTGATAGGAGGTTGAGTATAAACCTACACTTATTTATGGGAGCCATGAATAAAGGAAGCTGTGTAGGCGCACGAAGCATTAGAACTGCTTCTGGAAGGCTGAGCTCTGCCCTCTGCTCTGTGTTAAAGTTGGATCACTCCACATAGGAACCACGACTACTGGGAGATGTCCCAGCCCCGAGGTTGGCGAGGCAGCCTTCAGAGTCTGGCAGTCTGGGGGTAAGCTCTAGGTCCGTGACCTTGACCTCTTTGAAGCTTGGTTTCCTTACCTGGAAAATGGGACTGTAATACCTATTTCTCAGGGCTGCTCTGTCATCCAGTTAAAACTTTTAGCCTGTGGAGGCCATAAATCAGTGTTTAAATGGGAGTTTAAGTCCTCTTTGTCATTAAAAAGGGCACATCCATGGATGAGGCTGCTGTTAACATGTTATTCCAAATACCAAACTCGTGACAATTTCAGGAAGATCTTGTGTTTTGATAACACGTCTGCCCACAGACGAGCCATTCATGACTCCCTGACGTGAAACGGAGCAGTAGTATGATAAATCCACTTCTGGGAATGAGAATAAAAAACCTTTGAAGTAACTTTTAGATTTGGGTATAAAAGTTTAAGTTCTTTTAAAAAAATAGACAAATGTGCTGAACATTCCACCTTGTAGAGACAGACAGTGGTATCAGGCCATGGACCACAGTGCTTGTCTGACCTAGGCAGTGTCTGCTTCCCAGAAACGAGCAGAGCTAACCCAGAGGTGTCAGCCTCCTTCAAGTGATGGGGAACATTGGCCTACTTGATGGTTTTTGTCTCTCTCTTTTCCAGAGTGAGACAGTAAAGTATTTTAACTTAAAAGGCTCTTTTTGATATTGAAAGATGGATTTTCTTTGGAGAAATGGCAATTTGAGTAATAGTAAACTGGCAGTTTTAAGACTTCCCACATAATAACAGAAGCTTCTAGGGACTTCCATTCTTTAGGCAACCACCATCTCTCCACTAGAGAAATGCCTCACATTTTCGAGTGAGACTTATTGCACTGTAAGCAGACATGTCTAACATAGTAAACCTTAACCTTTTTTGAGACATGAACCCTTTTACACTCTCCCTTGAAAAATACACATGTGTGTATATTGCAATATTTTGCAGATAATGTCTGAAGACTGGGAACTATGGATGAGGTTCAGGGGCTCCAGGTTTAGGGCAGCAGCTCTAATAAATAATTTATATTGCATCAACCCAAGGACTTGAGCCTGCCCTTGTCCTTAAGACATAGCTGAAAAAGTTGGTTTCTCCATCAGTTTTCTTCAGAAAATTTCAGCCTTTTTCCAAAACAGGGACCTTGTGAAATGTTCCCTTGTCATTCATTATTGCTTATTTCAGTCATTCACTCATGTTATGCCTATCGTTCCAAGTTTAGCCTGTGTGCTGTGGAAGCAAGCACCGTCCTATGTTTCTTGAAGGCCCATTTTATTTAGTTGCTCTTAAATTTTAATAGAATGATGGGATTTCAATACTCAAATAGTATGGAAGGAAGAGGTTTAAAGGAGTCAAGTGTGTATTTGGAATACAAATGGTGAGCAAATCCTCTCTACTCAGTTCATTGTTATTCAGCTGGTTTGCTCTATCAGTCCTATGTAATGAAGTTATAGACAAAGGCAAAGAGAAAGATCTTGCCCGGGATGCCTGTGCCCCAACTCATGTCTTTGTGTGTCTCTAGCAGATCACATGGACATGACTTTGGCCATCAACTCTGTTGGGGTGGCTTGTATCTCTCGTCTTAAAAAGTTCTTTGTGAAATAAGACTTAGATTTCTCAGTTTGGAATGGGTAACAGGGGATTTTTGTTTGTTAAAGTTCATTTTAAATAGTCTCAATTAAGAAAGAGTACTTAAAAATGATAGGCCAAGGGAATGTGGAAGACAGACACACTTGAAAGGAATATATGGATTTGCTAAAAAATCGACCTTCCTGTCCTAAAACAAAGATGATACCAACATTTCATTTGATACCGCAACGTTTTCTCTTTTGCGTTAGCGTTAAGTAGGCTGGACGCTCACAGTAAAACATGTCACTAAGTTGTAATCATGAGAAACAAATTACTGAAAAAGTTTTTCTACTTAATGGAAAATTTTTAGAAATTGTTACTTAGTCATAAAAATGTTCTCATATCTCCTTTTATCTTTCAAGTCATCCAAAGGCCAGATGTTGAGAAACTGGGGTGAAGGCTCTCCCTTCGCTCAGAACAATTGGCAGCCTGTAGGACAACTTAATTAAATAATTGCTTTGGACTGTCGTGGGTATAATTAATCATTTAGCCCTAGAGATTGCTGGAAACAACAGTGGACACAAAATTCAAGGATTCAGGGTTGCTGAGATGTAAAATTTTGATGTTCTCACAGCCCTTGCTGGCCCCAAGCTAGATAAGCGAGTGTAATTTAAGTGGAATGTCAAAGATATTTAGCTGTAAACTTAGATTTGGAAGTATCTCAGAGTATGGAATTTAAACCCAGCAGACTTTGAAGTTGGGGTTCTTTCCCCTTGCCAGAGTGGGGCAGAAAAATGAAGACCCCAGGTACCTTCTCTAGGGGGACATTAGGAGAAGTTGGGAGGATTGGGAGGATGCTGGAGGGTACGGGACCGGCCAGCATGGCAGGCAGTGGACTGGGGGTAGTTCATGGTGGAAGAAGAGAAAACGGGGGTTGGGAGTGACGAGGGCCACTCCGATGGTGCTCTGCCCGGGCTGTGCCCCTTGCACTAATCACCCAGTGGATCTGCACACGGTTGCAGCTCTGGGGATTGTCCCCACTGTCCAAGGCTGGTGGGAGGCTGGAGGCAAGAGCTGGGACCTGTGTGCCCCAGCCCTGCACCTTTCAGCCATCCAGCGCTCCGGTCTCCCCCTAGCGCTCTTCTGAGAGGGGTCTGTACAAGGAGGAGCACAACGGGGGAGAAAAAAGTCAGAGGAAACAGGTAGCCTTCCTTTACATTGTAAAATCCTATCATTTTTCCTTCAATAGAAACTGAGGGGAATCTATTAAAATTTTAAATTGACTTTGTGAGCCTTCAAAGTGAAAACTCAGGAGGCCTGTATTTCCTCGAGATAAGTTTTTGTTTTTCTCAAAATTCAGTTTTTAATCTCCAAAGCAACAGTGCATCAGGCAATAACATGGCTTAATGTGGCTGTCCTTATTACAATTTTTCTTGCTACCCCAAGGCAAGCTGGAGAGAGGCATGGATTTTGACTACCTATAATAAGGTAACGATTAGAATATATGAATTACCCGGACTAGCTCCATGTTCAATTGCTAATTGAATTTTCTTACAAAAAAAAAAAAAAAAAAAAAAAAGACTTTTGGTCTCAATACCAGGCTGCCAATCATCAGTTGGAAATGTGGTTGGCATGAAATCTAATTTCAGCTCTTTCCTGGGGGAGCCCAGGGGTAAACATAATCTCCCACCGCACGTACGCTGGCTACAGCGATGGCGGCGGTTAGTAGTGAACACGCAGGCACTGGAGGGCTCACTGCCAGCAAGTAATTTCCATGGGTACGACTCATGGACGATCAAGACAAATTTGCATTGTCCCCTACTACGTGGGAAGCCCTGGGCGGGCTCTGGTAGAACCACAAAGACATCTCACCACGGTTCTCATTTCAAATGTAATTCATACCAGGGTCTGGGAGGCATATGACAAGAGAGGTAAAATGTTAGACTATTATAAAAGATTCTAATAGTAGTTGGGACTGGCACATCAATACTACTAATAATAATAACAGCAGCTTGGTTATAATAATATATAACCAATATATATATATATATATATATTATATAATAATATAATAACCGCCCGCTGAGCCAGGCTCCTTTTTAAAAAGAACAGTTGATCGAGAGATGATTCAAATACCATTAAGTTCACTGTTAAAGCAGGCAATTCAGTGACTTTTAATACATTCGATGAGATGTGCCAACATCACCACTGACTCTAGAACATTTTCATCACCTCTTCAAAAACCATGTCCCCGCTATCTGTCACTCCATGGGCTCTCCTGCCCCATGAGCCCGGCTTCTGAATCCTCTGTTTTCTCTAATAATTACAACAATCCTTTCAGAGCAGGTATCATAAGCCCCTTTTACTAAGAGGATACCAAGGCTAAGAGCCCGAGGTCACTGTGGTGGGTGAAATCGTGTTGCCCAAAAGAATATGTTTGACTCCCAGCCCTTGACCCTGTGAATGGGACCCTTGGAAACAGTCTTTGCAGATGGGGTCTTGTTAAGATCTCAAGATGAGCTTCTCCTGGGCTGACAGTGGGCCCTAAATTCAATAAAATGTGCCCCCTTCGAGAAAAAGGAGAAGACAGAGACATAGTGGGGAGGCCACGTGAAGGTGGCAGCAGAAACCTGTGACGGGGTGACCAGCCAGGGCAGGCCGGCGGTGGCCAGTAGCCACTAGGAGTCAGGAGTCAGGCATGGGGAGAAGCCTCAGTCCAATGCTGAGGACTCCTTGACCTCAGACTCCCGGCCTCGAGAAAGGGGACTATACATTTCTGTGGCTCTTGGCCCCCAAGCATGTGGTGACTTCTTCTGGTGGCTCTAGGACTCTCACACAGACACCCAGCTGGTCAGCAGCACAGCCAGGACGGCCCAGCTGTGGACCTGGCCCCCGAGCCATTCCCTCCTCCACGGCCACGCTAGGGTGGGCCCTCTCTCCTCCGCACCAAGGACTCCCTCTGAGGAGGGCACGGCTGAGTTCTGAATGCAAAGTCTGCCCACGGGCTGGACGGTCAGCTCGGTGCTGACTGAAGGAGCATCACCCACCACCCATGCAAAATGGGGGGCCCTGCGGGGAGTTTTGGAGGATGGGGACCTGGATGGTGGGGAGCACGAAGGTCCATGTGAGCGGCCTTGAAGGAGCAGGAGCCGAGGAGAAAGTGCAGAGTGCGCAAACACCCCACGCACACGAGGGTGTGGGCGAATGGCCGGTGGGGGCCGTGGAAGGAAGGTGGGCACAGCATTTGGGCTTCCTCCTCTGTCTCCACCCTTCACCTTGGCTTTGGCCTTGGCTGCCCTGCGGCCTCACTGCAGGCTCCACACCCTCCATGCGGACTTAAGGTGCCTCTTGCTCACACTTCCAACTCCCGCAGCCCATGCTCTGCCCTTGCTGTCCGCTCCTTCCTCGGCCTTTCCCTTCCCCGACCCGGGGGGGTCTCTACGGATCCGCAGGCTCCTTCCGTGGAACCGGGGGTGCCCGGCCCTCTGGCCTGTGGGATGCAGCTGCTTCCAGGCTAGGGCCATGTTCTGTTCCTCCGGGCTCCCACCCAACGGCCTCGCACCGTTCCTGCCGCAGCCCCCTGGCAGGATCGACCTTCCAGGCCGATGCAAGCTTCCGCTCAGCCGACCTTCAGGACGGCCCGGCATCCCGGTCCCTTCCGCGGGTCTCCGGTTCTGCGCACGCCCACGTCGCAGCTCTCGCGACACGGTGCCCACATGGCTTCTGGCTGCTTCCTCATTCGCAGTGGTTTTCCCGGCCCGGCACCAGGACTGGCATGACCGACCGGCGGGGGATCGGGACGCGAGAAGCCGGCCCGCGAGCGGTTGCACACACGTGTGAGTGGGAACGGTGGCACACGGGTGTGAGGGAGCAAGAGGCTCTGATCGCAGGCTGCAGGAAGCCCTGTGGCTCCGCGTGCAGGGGTGAGGGCAGGACTTCTGTTATGATCAGGCAGTGTTTCTGAAACACGACCTTCTGGAATGTGCAAGATGGCTGTGAAGGGAAGGGAGGAGGCAGGAAGCACGGACGGGTGCGAGGCAGCTAAACAGTCTCGGAGCAAGGGTTGGTCGGGGGCGGGGGCAACGCGGAAGTCTGCAGGGTCTGCGGGAGCACCAGCGGGGTCATCAAAGGTCACCAGGGGCCAAGCTTTGGATCCAGAGATGGGCTGGACCTTCCGTGGAAAAGCGGTAGGAGGAGAGCCCATCTGGGGACTGAGGAGTTCGGATTTGGACGCTTTGGCATTTGAGGCAGAGTGGGGCAGGGATCGCTGACACTTGACCTTGGGCGACCTTCAGGATGGACACCAGGGCAGACCAGTAGACAGATCAGTTGTGATCCCAGCACTGGTTTCCACCAATGTTCCCACAGGACCACGAACGCACGTCTCCTCCTCCTTCGGAGGAGGCCAGGACAAGCAGCAGGGCCAGAGGTGGCAGGTGTGGCCAGAGGGCTGAGGGCAGGTAGCGGAGGCCAGGTCCTAGCCTAGAAGCTGAGGGAGCAGAGGGTCTCAGTGCAGAGCTCAAGGCCGAATTGACTTTACCTCCTCTCTAGCCCATTTCTTCCTTAATATGACCTTAGAGATGTTTTAAAAATTTGGACTGGCCAAGGAATGCCTGGGTGCCCGTCGGTGAAGCTTCTGACTCTTGACTTCGGCTCAGGTCATGATCTCAAGATTGTGGGATCGAGCCCCACATCTGGCTCTGCCCTCAGCACTGAGTCTACTTGTCTCTGTCCCTCGGCTCCTTCCCCATTCTCTCTCTCTCTCAAATAAATGAATTACTTAAAAAAAATTCAGACTGGCAAAGATTGTCACTGACCACTTAATGACTTGGGGAGAGCATGTTTTCTCCACTGAGGTTGCCTGAGCACCTATAACTTTCCAGGTTTTAGGCTGAGCCCAGTGCCCCGCCTGCCTGGAACTCACGGTCTGGCAGACAGGAAAGGGAATGCAAGGTCAGCTCTGTGCGCCTGACTTTCTGGCCCGTTAGGCCACTTGGCGGCAGGCCATTTAGGTTGAGCTGTGAGATCTGATAAAAAACCACACCCATCCAGGTGAGGGATCTGGAGTGAAGGCGTGAGGGGCCAGGAAGGCGGTGAGCCATGGCGCTGGACGTGGGGGCCTGCGGGAGGCCCGTGGCTCAGTTTCCAGCCTGCCTTGCTCCCTCTGTCTGCTCTTCCTCCTAGGTTCCTTCCTCCTCTTACTTTATCAGCGGAGATTTCTGGGTGAGTTTTTCAAATGGGTCAATTCAACTTGTCTGTTAAATTGTAAATAATAAAATAATAATACAGTATAAAAGCAGAACTTTTTTTTTTCTTTTACAATGGTTGCCTTTCCCTTAAATTGCAAATGATTATTTTCATTATAATGGTTATTTCTGACTCCATGGACCATAACGCTGGTTAATTCTTTTGAAAAATAAATTGACTATTTTTCAGTAGTATGGGACAAGTGTATTCATTCCTACATTCTGTGCGATATTTGATTTCATCATATAAAATTTGGTGCAGCAAACTTTATTATACAGTTTAAAGGAACATAATAATATATGTCCTCACTGGGGTAACAAAGAGACTTACATCTGAATATTTATATGCAACTGAATTTCTGAAAACATTTTGTGCTGTCTCTCACATCGAAGGCGAGTGCTGAGAGCTCCAGGCACTACAAGCAATGTATCAGAAATGTTCCCCATCGTGAAGGTCCTTACAACAAGGTATACGAACAGAGCGAGGAGCCTTAACGCAGGGGTGTGAAGAGATGTTTATAAATCACCTGCTCCGTGGCAGGAAAGGGCTGCCTGTGACGGTGCAGACGAGGCAGGGTTGATCTGCATGGGGAGAATCTTTGGGAGGCAGGGACGGGCCTTCATGCAGGACACATCATTTGATTTGTTGAAGCTTTTAAAGCCAAATGGAAGGCAGAGAGAGAAGCATGTCCCAGGCAGAAGGACAGCAGGGACAAAGACGAGGAGATGCATGAGGAATGCTCTGGAAACAGCTAGAAAACAGTGGAATTGGGGTAGGGGGGCTTCCTCAAGGTAGAGCTGTGCCTTCCCGTGGCTCTGGTGAGCATCACAGGAGAACACGCAGAGGCGCATAAATGCGGGAGAGGCCTCTTTCTTGAGACAGAAGCTGTGCCTTGGAACAGCGTCGCATGGTGTGGGGACCAGGCTGCCGATGGAGGAGCCTCCGTCAGGAGCTCTCACCATGGTGGTAGTAACACCGCCCCACCCTCAGGGAAGCAGAAACCGTAAGGATGATGAGGAAGAAGGTCTGGCCCCCACCGTGTGTCACCACTACCCCAGGGGACACGTGTGTGTGCACATGTGTGTACATGCATCTGAGAGAGTGTTAGTATGTGTGTGTAAGTCCACAAGTGCGAGTGTGCCAGCCACGGGACGATGGTGAACGACAGTGTAAGTGTGCCTGCACGTGAGGACGGAAGTGCAGGCATGAGGTGTGAGTGCGAGTGCGTGCACGCTTTGTGCTCAAGCAGCTTCAACCCCATTTAAGAGTGAAATCAGTATTACAACCCGTCCTAGTTTACAACTCGAGATACCAGTGTCTCAACTATGGAGGGAACGTTGGCTTCAGTCTGTTAAACCACCAGAGGTTCCTTCAGAAATTCCACCTCCTTTTAACCACTGAGCCTGCCGGGGATGGGAGAACACGTGGCTAATCCCAGAAGTGGGACCAGACGTCTGTCTTATGACAGAACACGAACACAGCAGGGTGGCACCTCTAGGGAGGGAGCAGACTTCTGTCCCCAGCTGGGTCCCTGTGCAGTGCTGTGTGGGGGAGTCTGTGATGCCCGCGGGGATGGTGTGGGTTAAGGGCTTACGGGTAGGGGACGTGAGGCACGAAGCAGGGAGAGCAAATGAGAGTCCAGAATGTCAAAGGAGAACCATGCGTCTTTGCACTGGAACCATGTGACGAGGACTGAGCGTTTTGGGGACACATAGGCTAATGAGGACTGAGCATTCTGGAGAGACGTGTGAAATAGCAGAAAATTAACTTACACCTGAACTTTGCCTTTGACCTGGAGTCCTCTCAAAGTAAGAACAGACTCCACGGCTGCACTCATTTTTTCCACGTTGCACTCCATCACCCCCTCTAGTAAAGAGCTGTTCCCTCTTTAATCCTGCTGGGATCTTTATGCTTTTCTTTCTCCTTATTTTCTCTACCTCAAGCTTCAAATGAAGAAGGCAGACTTGCTTGCTTCCTTCCTCTCTTGTCTCTTCCAGGACCGAGTTTTTCCTAGCTGCCCACGTGTGAACCAGTCTTTCTGAAGCTGTGCAGGACGTTCCTTCCCGGCTCTTTCTCTGCAAAGCTGTAATCTGATGGGCTCTAATGAATGTGTCCCCTAGGACATTTGGGTTTCCCCCACACATTCCTAGATCTGAGTATGCTTTTGGATCACACCATACTGAACAGAATTTTTTTTTTTTTTAAACAAGGCTTAATTTTTATTTGTTTAGAGATAATGCTATTGCACACTCACAAGACTGCAGTGTCGTGGGATAAACACCTTTTATATGCACTGGGAAACGTGAAAAAAAATGATTTCCATAAAAAATATTAATTAATGAATTATGTGCTTTATGGTGACATTTGCATTATTGTGGTGGCCTGGAACTAAATCTGCCTGCCCTGGGCCCTGATGGCACCAATTTCCCCCTCCTCCCTCCAGGCAGGCCCAAGAGTGGGAACAGCTCCCCCTGTTGTTAGCATCTGGGAGTCTCCCTCTGCTTTTTGCCTTGCTTTCTGCTTCCACAGCTCCCAGGAACAGAGCATCTATCTGATATATTGGGCAATTCTCCTTTTGTGTATATACGAGCTAGGTATATTTTGCATATTATACAAACTGTGTGAACATCATTTCTTTCTCTCTTTAAAATTGTTTTAAAAATTGGCAGCTTTCTTTACGGTTCTATTACTCTCTGTTACCGCCAAACTGACTAAAAGTGCCTTGTAAACCGCATGGGGGAGGTCTTTTTGCTTGCCATCTCTGAAAAACTTTTATTTTCGCTACATAAAATTGAGAACTGTCTAAACATTTAGCAAACAATATCTTAAACAAAAGGAAAAGAGTTTTAAAAAGTTAACAAAGGGAGAAAAAATTGTAACTTTAAACTCTGCTAAGATAATCAAAATTTTATGAAGTTGGAATAGGAAATTGTTGTTTTAGGGTTTTCTTTTCCCCAGTTTTTCAAATCAAAATTTATTCAGATACATATTAATTTACTTGTGCAGATGTCTAATACAAGCTTATGTGTATGAAAACAGCACACAAAAATGTTCATGCCATAGAAAAACGTTCTTAAAAAAAAGTTGATTATTTTAAATGTTTGTATCCATGCCAAATTTTGATAATTGTTAAAGTAACTGGAGATCTTTAACTTAAATCTTTAACTTAATATTTTCTAGTTCTAGAGGGTCTGGTGAAAATAATACATCTGTAAGAATTATAGGAAATGACACTTTAATGGAAAAATACTATCTGAAAACTATAATGCTAAATCTACTTGAATAAAAGCAATTGTACTATCAATTAAATAACTATCTAACTATCTAAATAATACCTAAACTAAAAAGAGATAAGTCAAAATAACTTTAAAGACAGAAAACACATGCAGATGTTATGCTGTGGTTGTGGGAGTTCAGGACTGGCCTGTGGTGAGCTCAGTCAAATCCGCAGGGGCCTCTGGTGGTGTGGCCCAGCTGCCTGGGCCCTCAAGTCCTGGCTCTTCTCCTTCCTGGAGGTGCTGATGATCCAGGGGTTCTCTGACACTACTGGGCCTCTGTGGGCAGCTGGTGGAGGAGCAGGAGTAAAAGGGCCACTTGGGAAAAGCTGGAAGTTGGACTCTGCTTTGGCCAACATTTGCCTGTTGTAATCACTTTCTTTCTTTAGCTCCTTGAGGCTTCTCTCGGTCAGCACAGCTGCCATCCAGCTTTCCTGAGCTCTCTTTGCATGGAAGAGGATCCCCTTTTGATAGTGTATGGCATTTTCCTCCAATTGTCTCCTGGTGTCTTCAGCGATCTCCTTGTAGAAGTCTCGAGTCTGAGACATGGCCTTGATGTTTCTACGTGTGCAGGAAAGATTCCACTTAATGTCTGCGCACTGCTCTTCTGCCTCAGACCATTTTCTCTCAATGGGGCTGATGCATTCTTGATATAATATAGGCAGAGTTCGAAGCTTCTGTTTCAGCTGCTGAATCTCCTCTTCAAGCTGTGAATTTTCACGCTGCAAAGAGGCCTCCTTGGCTTGAAGATCTGTTATTTGTCCCATAAGCTCCTCATTCATTTGCTTTCCTTCCTGCAATTGTCTGGCTAGTTCCTGCTTTTTCGCTTCAGCACTTTGAAGGGACACGTTGGAATCAGCATCATCAGTGACACCCTTCAGATCACCCTCTGACCCGTGGATGGGGCCATCATCATTTTCTGTTTCCCTCTTTTCCTCAACCTCACAGTTGACATGACCCAAATGATCTCCAAGGTAAGTGGGCCCGGGGAAGGTCTTCAGCAAGTTTTCACCCACCGGTACTAACTGGCTGACTTTCTCGTTCAGGGCCTGTTGGAATCCTGCGTTTGACTGTTCAAGCCTTTCTTTTTCCTGCTGCATTTCTTGGAGTCTCTGCTTCCATCTCGCAGTTTCTTGGGCGAGCCGTTCTGGACTCTGGAGATCAGGAGGGTTTTCATTCAGATCACCCAGGGTTTTCTCCCAAAAGTCTTCTCCCTTCTCTTCTGAGGCTTTGAAGATGGGTCTGTCACCAGTCTCTTGAGACGATTGAGGAGGCTGGCCCTTCAGTAACTTTTTCAGAAAGTCAACAGTATTCTGAAGAGACAGCCTACAGTGGTCTGTATTTATTGCTGATAAGCACGAGGATTTTAAGTTGGGAAGACTGGCCTCCGCCCCGGGCAGACCTCGGGCATCATCAGCTTGTGTCAGCGGTTCCATATTCTCACTGCCTTTTCCACAGACTTCAGCGTGGGCGAAACACCTTTTGCCTGACACCTTCACACTTCTCTAAAATGTGTTGTTTCTTCACTGGTAAAACCAGTATCACAGTTTATACCAGGATCTCCCAGGGAAATCCACAGAGACCTGAAACGTGTCTCCAGCTTTCAGAAATCACCAGCGGAGGACCGCACAGGTGGTCTAGGACCAAGTGGAAATGGATCTATGGCAGGCAGGAGGCCATCCACGGCTGTGGAGAGCTCCCTAGCTCTGCCTCCAAAGGCCAGTGTTCTCTGGGTCTCAACTGAAGGCTCAGAACCTTGGGGACGCTCTACCTCTAAGGTAAACAGTTGCCTGACAACCAGCGCACGGCAGTTGCATTGGGGGATGGGGAGGCCAGCCAGCTTCTAGGACACAGTTGCCCTCTCACTTTGCCCACAGCGGTCCCGGATGACCAGGTTCCGGCCTTCCTTCAGGTGGATGGTGAGGAGGTAGGCAAAAGGACTGGGCAGGTTACTCAAGCCATCACTGGCTTCCCCAAACATAGATTGTTCTTCACATTGTTGGGATGTCAGAGAAGCATTCAGATCGCCACTTCGCACAGCTTCTCTGGCTCTTCCAGGGCCTCGTCTCCAGCCGGCGTCTTCTGCAGCAGATCCAGGATGCCATTGCTGGAAGGCCTCCTGTCCTCGGCGGGAGAGGCATAGGCCTCCTCGGGGTCCGTTTCCACCACACGGAGGTAGCCGGCTTCTTCCTGCCTCCAGTCCAATTCCTCCTCAGACTGTTTCAAGCAGCTACTGCTGCTCTTGGGCAAGATCCCCGCCGTTGACAGGCTGCTGGGCACCGAGGTGTACGACGACTGGGGCCCAGAGTTAAGGCCTGCCCTCTGGGGCCAAGGCCTCAGCCTCCAAGAGGTCAGACAGAGAGGCTGAGGTGGCGGTCCAGGGAACGCCTGGCCCGTAGGCCTAGGGGCTTGTTCGGGTTTTCACCCTCCTCTTGCTCAGGTTGAGTAACAAAGGCCTGGTCCGCTGTTTCAGAGAGCCCCAGGCAGACGGTTTATCCTCCATGGCTGCACGAAGACCCAGGGAGTCACTCCATGAGAGAGCTCCTCTGTGTGGGAAACAACCGTAGCGGCTCCTGCCGGGAACCGCCGCCGCCGCTCGCATGCGCAGAAACGGCCGGGACGCGCCGGGGGCGGGGGCACGTCTCGCGCCGTCCGACTTCCTAGACCCCCGCCCGCCAGCCCCGCCTCCAGGGGGCGGAGGCGGCCGCGCGTCACCTTGGAGCGACCGCCCCCCCAAGCGCGGTCGCGCAGTGGCCGGGGGCTCCGCCGGCGGCTGAACAGAATTTTTAATGCCTAAATCTGCTAGGCTGGTGCCATGAGGGCTGACTCTCCCCTTTATCTCCAGGCTCAATCGATTCTTCTTCCGGTGGGTAGTTGGTTCAGCAGAGCTTTTTCTCTGTTCTGATTCTCTGCTTGCAAGGTCACGAGGTTGACTCCTTAACTCCAGAATTTCTCCATGGATGCACAGTTTGCTGCTTTTGTCACAACAGCACAAAGAGCTGGTACGTCCGAATTCTCAGGAGCGCCACCCTCCTTGGGATCTCCCATCATCGTCCCCACCCATCTTGATGGTGGACACCAGACGACATGCAGCACGTGCTCTTCTGACTTTTCCTGAAACCCCAGCTACGAGTAACTTCACAGCTTTCCTTTGCCCGATTATGGTCTGTGTGATGTACCCTGGACGGAACGTTTTCCAGGTGCTGGAGATGAGAGGTAGAGGCTGAGAAGCAGATGCTCCTCAAACCGGACAGAGAGGCTGGCTTCTCCGTGTGGGAGGACAGGTACCTGCGCCTTTTGTGGACAGCCCTGGTGGAAGGGTGGGTGTTATGACCGAGGGACATGGCCAAGCACAGAAGGCAGGTTTATCCTATTCGAATATTACTCCGGGAATACGCTATCCAATTGTTCTTCATTTTCTATTTTTTTAAAGATTTATTTATTCGTATGAGAGAAAGGGAGAGCACAACCTGGAGGGGCAGAGGAAGAGGGAGAGAGAATCTGAAGCAGACGGCAGCTGGGCTCAGAGCCTGACGTGGGGCTTGATCCCACCACCCTGGGATTATGACCTGAGCCAAAACCAAGAGTCAGATGCTTAACTGACGGAGCCACCCAGGTGCCCCCTTCCTCTTCATTTTTAAAAACTAATTAACTAAAGTCACTGGTTTGTAAATGGAATACCTTGGAGAGACCCCTTTCTCTTTATCTACCAAGAGCTTGAAATGCCTATGAAAATCACCTGAAACTTACCAAACCAATCCCGATGCCTCCCTTAATGCCTGTTCTCAGTTTCGATGGTCTAAAACTTCTTCACAGATGTGTAGAAGCCATTGTTGGAAGAGGCCTGTTTGTTGCTTACGGTCTTGGCCCTCATTTGCCCTTTCTCTGGCAAAAAGACCCCTGGTTTTCCTTGGAGCACTCACTCTCCCCACTTCCCATCCCTGGGGTTGGGTGGGGTTCACCCCAGCCTGACCCAGGGACTTAAACCAGAGCATCACACCCACCACTGGCCACTGCGATTGTTTCAGGGAGGGACCAATGACCCAGTCAGGGCCAACCAGAGGTATTTTAGAGGAACTCTGCTGAACTTGAAAGAGGGGTCCTCATACTTCTACTTGGTCTCTGAGGATGTAAGCCGACAGCCTTTTGAAAAGACAAAAGACTCTTTCCAAGTCCCTCCCTCGTGCACCTCAGTCCACGGAGAGCTGATGTCCTCTCTGTGTGTACCGTCACTTGCAAACAATGTCCTCCTCCCCCTCCTCCTCCACCGAGCACCCAGCACGCCTGCTGGGCCCGCACATGCCTGGGAGGCCCTGCCTCTTGAAGGGCTTTCCCACGGCTTCCTCAGTAACCTCTCACTCAGCGGCAGGAGCTTGGCCCCTTCGTGTATTTGTGCCCCACACTACCCTGGGGGAGTGAGTTTTAGACACAGAGCACTTGTGGTGGAGAAGGCAATGGTCAGAAGCTTATGTAGATGTCAGGGGTACCAAAATCTCTAAACCCTTGAAGAAGTTTCTGGATTCTTGCTTGTCTGCAAGTGCCCCCTCTACCCAGGCTCCGGTAACCCGGCAGGATTCTTGGGAAGGTGTCTCGTTGAGCTCTGCGCCTCTGCCTGCTCCCCCTACTGTCCAGTTTCAGCCCAGCAGGCAGAGTGACCTTGTCAATGTCAAGTGAGACATCCCTCAGCGCAAAGTTCCTGTGACCCTGTCATAGACAAGGGAGAGGCCAAGGCCCTTCTCCTTCTCCTTGACCTCAGCTTCCTCTGCCTCCTCTGCCTGCTCTGCCCCAGCCACACTGGTCACCTTGCTGCTCTGCCAACCCCGGGCATTTTCCTGTGTCAGGGGCTTAGCACATGCTGTTCCCTCTGCCAGGAACGTGCTTCCTGCAGACCTCTGCACAGCTCGCCCCGCCTCCTTCAGTGTCGCACTGAGGAAGCGCTCAAGGAATGTTTGCCGGAGGAACCCTTAGCAACAGGAGAGCATCAAATCCATCAGCAGCAAGATCACTCTGCTCACATACCGGATTAGCAGATGTTTCAAAGTTAAATAGTGTCCTATAAATGGGATATCGAAATGTTTCATGAGAGCAACAGTGTGCAGAAACACGTACACCCTCAAGGGAGGGAACCACAGAGAGATTTAAGTCTCTGTCTCTTGACTTGCAGAGACAGAAGAATCAGGGTAGAGTGAAGAGTATGACGTGACTCTATTTTTATAAAAATAGAGAAACGCACATGCATGGGGCCTTGCCCAGGCCTGGTGCCCAGGACGAGGAGGCAGGCTGGAGGAACCCCCACGCTGCTGCCATGTTCCACCTGAGAGGAGTGGAAGGAGCGTGAACAGGGAAGGTTAGCTTTTTGTACATTTTGCTGGATTCCAGCTGTAAACACTGACAATAAGCCAGATGTCTGGGATTGGGGAGGATGTGAGGAGAGAGACTCTCAGCTCCGCGGCCAGCGCGGGCGCTGGGACAGCACTTGGAAGGAGGAGGTGGCAGAACTGTTGCTGGTGAAAGGTTGGGGCGTCCACCCAGCACCTGCTCTTCTCCCCCGTCTCCCCGGGCCCTGTGCACCGAGCCACGGACCCCCTGAGACCTCCTGAGGACCCGCGCGGCCAGCGCAGTCTGTAAATGAGCGAGGCTGGAAACCGCCTAAAGGGGCACCATGGAGGGGGGACGAGACAGGACGCGGCGAACTCAGGCGCGTCGTCGGAGGAGCGAGCCAGTCGCACGTGAGCCACGGAGGAAGGATGTCAAGACAACGCCCGAGACAAAAGCAGATTGCCGAGCGAGGCGGGATGTCCCCCTCCTCTCCTGACGCCTGGACATTGTGCGGGCGACCGGGGCCGCGGCAGCTGGGAAGGGGGCCCGTCCCCGGGGGCGGGGACCGGATCGGACGGAGACGTCGGTGCGGCGGGAGGAGCGGGCTCTGCGGCGCGCGGCTGAGGGACGGCCCTGCTCTGCGCCCGGGACGCGCAAGTGCAGACAGAGGAGCCCACAGAAGGGGAACGAGAGCGAGAAGCAGCCGAGGAGGGGCTGACGGAAGAGCCTTGTCTGGGGGGCGCCGGCCCCACACGGGGAGGGGCTCCCGCAGCCGGCGCCCGCCCGCCGCCGGCCCTGGCCGGGGCTTCCCGCAGCCGCGCTCCGGGCCGCGGTCCCCTGGGGGGTGACCCGCAGAGCCCGGGCGGCCCAGGAGGTGCGGCCCACGGGATTCCTTATTAACTGATGCGGGTTCCACGGCCGCCGCGTGTCAGCGTGAATCTGCGAGTCCGTGTCCCGTCAGCGCTCGGTGAGCGCCCGGCTTCGTCCACAGCCGTTCACACGCTGAGGAGGCCGGGCGGCCGCCACTCCCCTCACACTCGCAGGACTTGACTGACCTGTGTGTGTGTGTGTGTGTGCGTGTGTGTGTCTGCGTGTGGTATGTCACTTCTGGTGTATTGTGTGTGTGCGGTATTTGGGCTATGGATGTTGTGTGTGTGTGAGATGTGTGTGTGTGTGTGTGTGTGAGATGTCACGTATGGTACATTGTGTGTGTGTCACGTCTGGTATATTCTGTACGTTGTATGTGGTTTGTTGTGTATGTGGTGTTTGTGCTGTGTATGTTGTAGTGTGTGTGTGGTGCGTGGTACATTGTGTGTTGTGTGTGGTACGTCACATGGAGTATATTGTGTGTGTGGTGCGTGTTTGTGCTGTGCATGCTGTAGCGTGGGTGATGTCTGTGTGTGTGGTAGCGTGTGTGGCACACTGTGTCTGTGTGCGGTGCCGTGTGTCGTGAGTGTACAGTGTCCCGCGTGGGACTCTCAGAGACGCGGCGTCCCCGGGTCCCAGAGGGCGGCCCGGTCTCACTCAAGCCGGCGCGCCTCCCAGGCCCTCGTCCCTCTCCTCACAGAGCCTGGGGGATGCAGGCGGCTGGTTCACAAACCCGGCGAATGGATCCAGCAAAAAGGCTGAGGCGGCTCGTGGGGGCACAGGAGAGCCAGCTGGTGGCCAACGAGTGAGACCTGGCAGGGCGAGCCGCGCGGGTTGGCTTGTCCAGCCCCGGAAGGGAGCAGTTTCCGGACACGTGCGCAGCCGCGTAGCGAAAGCCCCTGCGACCCACGCCCGGATTCCACTCTCCTCGCTCGGCTCGGCTGGGTGCTTGCTTCGCCTCCTGGCAGGGGAGGCCTCTGCGTGTCTCCCGAGCGACAGCCTGAACGCTAGGACCCGAGCTCCTACCTTTTAACACCAGGATTATTAAGCCCAAGAGCCACATAAGCGAAAGATCGTCACAAAATCCTCGGATGTAGAAGCTCAGCCCCATCCGTGGCTCTCAACCCACCAGGCCTAAGAACCTTCTAGAAAGGGCTGCTGGGGCAGAGAAGCTAAGATCCCGGGCACGCTGTGCTCCTTCGAGGTGACTGGAGGGGCTTCTCTGGCTCACCGGGGGGGGGGGGGGGGGGGGGGGGAGGCTCAGGCCCCACCATTTACTGTTGATCCTTGAGAGCGAATGGGGGGAAGAAGGAGGTGGCAGTCATGCTGGGGACCGGAGCCGGCCCCGTCAGGGTCGCTTACCTGAGGCCAGAGCAAGTGCTGAAGCTGGCGGTGGAACCAGAGTGTCCTCGCACGTGTCCGTGGTAGTAGCAGTGACCCTATAAAGAGGAGAAAGTCGGTTCAGTCACGTAGCTTCTTGCCTGCTCACAATAAGCCAACTGCCTCCGATCTGCTTCTCCTGCTTTCACCTACGGGATTCCCTCTTGGCATAAAATATTGAACCGGCGGTCTTAATATTTAATGCCAAGTCTGGCTTGACCTGGCCAGGACCTCCGGCAGGAAGGTCTGATTTACTTAGAGATGATCAATGCGGTGTTAAGAAGCGTCCCGGTCCCACTCTTGTCTCTCTGACACCCTTCAAAAAAGCTCTGATGCTGAGGGTTTCCCCAAACCCAGCGGCAGAACAGACCCCGGGGACGTCACCACCTTACCCTCCCGCGAGCTGTCTTTTCTAACAAGATGACGACCCGCGTGGCGTATTTAATCACATTGTGAAATGGAAGAGAATGAGTCCTAAATCAATGGCTTCTGGAAACAGAACAGCAGAGACGGCAGCTGAGGGGACCATCCTGAATTGCCCAGTCGGGAGCTCACGATCTCTCTTAGCAGGAAAAGAAAAATAGGAAGGTCTTCTTGGTCTACGACAGAAGTCCCCGCATGATGCCTGCAGAATTCCATTTCTTGAATAAGGTGGTCACGTGCAACAAGAAACCACTGCACAGACTTCCCACCCCGAGACAGAGATCTGTCCAGAATCCACATAACAGAGTCACAGGGTAGCCCCCACGAAGCGGCTGACAGGCAAGAAATGCTAAGCGGGTTCCGCTCGCCGCATTCGTGGCCTCTGCATGCCAGCCGCGTGGTCCGGCAGCAGAGGCGGCGTGGAAGGAACAGGGCCAGTGGCAATGGGCTTCAGCCCATCCCTGCGGTGTCCCCGACAGCACACGGCCCCTTTATTCATGTGGTGCTGGTCAATTCACTTTTCCCGGGGCAGAGCTTGGTGCCCAGCCGTTCTGCTCAACAAAAATGCGATCCCAAGACCGCACTGACTTTGCTAAGAAGGAGGACTGGCTTGGGACACCTGGCTGGCTCAGTCGGCCAAGTGTTTGCCTTCGGCCCAAATCATGATCCCAGAGTCCTGGGATCGAGTCCCACGTCAGGCTCCTTGCTCAGTGGAGAGCCAGGTTATCCCCCTGCCTGCCGCTCCCCCGGCTTGTGTGCTCTCTCTCTCTCTGACAAATAAATAATCTTAAAAAAAGAAAGAAAGGAAGAAAGAAAGAAAGAAAGAAAGAAAGAAAGAGGACTGGATGGGATTGAATGGCCAGTGGCGTCCAACAACCTCCAGTAAAGGGGTCAAGTTCATCTGTCCCTCAGTGGAGGACAGACTTCTGGGGCCACCTGAAAGGCAACTCAAGGAGGAAGAGGAGAGTTCTGGACACTGGTTGTTTTGACTTTTCTTAGCAATTCTAGAAGTTCTTCAAAAATTCAGGGTGTACGTACTATGGGAGAAGTGATTTTTAAAAATCTACTTATGGTATCTTTGGTTGCACAGTTTCCCATTCTTATAAAGTCAAATTTTCCATCTTTCTCTTTACGAATGTCACGCACTGCTCAGGGTGGCTTTCCTCAAGGTTACGTGGACGTCCTTTATTTTCTTCCATTTCCATAGTCTTACACTTAGCTCTTTAATCGACCTGGAACTTACTTTTTGAGGGGGCGAGGTTAGAATCTGTCCCCCACAAACTGAGACCTGGCTGTCCTCTGCCACCATTTTCGCTTTCCTGGTGATGGGGGGTGCTACGTGTCGCCTACAGGGTGCCCGCGGCTCTGCTGTTCTCCTCCAGGAGCTGTCCCACGTGAGACCAGCCTGCGTTTGTCCATCTCCGTGCCCAGAGCGCCGCACTGTTTAGTTCCTCCTGTTCCATCCCACATTTGGAGGGCAGACAGAACAGGTTCTCTGTTTCCACTAAGATTAAATTCACACACCACAGGATTCACCTTTTAAAAGCATACACTTGGCAGGTTCAGAATGTTGTACAGCCGTCACCCCTGTCTAATTGCAAAACATTTGCATCACTCCGAGGAGAAGCCTCGTCCCCGGGAGCCCTCACTTCCCCGGACCCACCCGTCCTGCCTCAGCCCCTGGCAACGGCTCGGCTACTTCCTGTCTCTAGGGATTTGCCTGTTCATTCGTTTCGTGGCAGCGGATTCATACAAAACGTGGCCCTTCGTGTCTGGCTGCCTTCGGCATAATGCTTACAAGGCTCATTCAGGTTGCATTCCTTTCTATTGCAGAATAATAATACACGGCCTGGAAATGCCCAATTTTGTTTCTCCATTCATCAGTCGAGGGGAACTTGGGTTGTCTCCACTTTCTAGCAATTGTGAATAGTGCCGCCGTTAACAACCGTATGCAGCTCCCTGCAGTTTTGGTTCTCCTGGGTACGTGCTATAGTATAGGGTTTGCAAATATTCTCCCCCACGTTGTGGGTTGTCCTTTCATTCTTTTAAGCATCTCTTCTGCACACACGTTGATCACTTTGATGAGGTCCACTTCTCCCTTTGGTTGCTTGTGTTTTCGGCGGTGCTATACCTAAGAAACCAGGATCTCTAGGCGCTGAAGATTTCCACCTATGCTTTCCTTCAGGAGTTCCACAAGTTTAACTCTTATACTCAGATCTTCGGTCTACGTGGAACGAGTTTTTGTCTGCGGCTTGAAGCGGGATTCCAGTTTCATTCTTGGGCATGTGCTGAGGAGCATGACCCAGGGCTATTTGTTCAAGGGCTATCTTGGCAACCCTGTGGATGGCAGGTGTTCTTTGGTTCTGTTCTTTTCTTCAAATGTTTCTAGGATAATGTTACCTATTTTCTCTTCCAGGTGAATTTTGGAATCAAATTTTAAGCTTTGTAATAATCCACTGAAATTATATTAAGAATGTGGTTACTATTCCACTGTAATAGGGGCACCTGGGTGGCTCAGTCGGTTAGGCGTCTGCCTTCAGTTCAGATGATGATCCTGGGGTCCTGGGATCGAGTCCCACATTGGGCTCTCTGCTTGGTGTGGGGTTTGCTTCTCCCTCTGCCCCTCCCTCCTGCTCATGCTCTCTCTCTCTCTTTCAAATAAAATAAATGAAATCTTTAAAAAAGTAAAACTCCATTGTTATAATCCATCAAGATCCATTTTCCTATTCATGTACATGGTATGTTTCCATTAATAATGTTATTTTTATGTCCTTCAGCCTAGCCTTGGATTTTTTTCATGTTGCCATTAAAAAATTTTCCATTAGGCTTATTCCTAGGTATTGGGTAGGTCTGCTGGTACCACAGATAGCATTTTATACATGGTTATTTTTAATGTAAAGGAAAACTTTTTTTTTTTTAAGTTATCTCATAGCAGACCATCTTATCGGATTAGTTTATAGTTTGTCCAAACTTAGTAGCCTATCTTGGATGGTTTATGTTGTTGATTATACTGACTGCAAACAAGAGAAATTTGTGGCTCTTTTTTGGCCCCCAGGCAATGTCAGGGAGTAGGGTGGCTTGTTGTCCAGGGGCGAAGGCAAGAGAGGGGACGCTCACAGAGGGGAAGCATGTGCAGAGATGGGAGGCAACAGGAGAGGGGCTGGTAGTTCAGGGACGAGGGTTAGTTCTGCTTGGCTGGAGGAGTCCATGGCAGGAGCAGGGCACGGGAAGCTGACCTCTCCAGTAAGCATGTGGCTCAGGAAGGGATGTATCGGGACAGTGGCAGGGGACACAAGCCCAGTCTGCCATGTCAGGTGTCCAGACCTTGCTGCCATGTGCCTTTTTAGCTTCCATGTGAAATTACTTTGAAAGGCTCCTTGTCCCCCCACCCCAGATAAGGGGGCCGGGGTACTTAAGGGAGTTGTGATAACAGGTGTCTAATTACGAGGAGGCTACATAACTGGGTCATAATGGCCCAGGGCACCAGAGGGATCCCAGGGGGGGGATTTCAGTCCTGGGTGCCCAGCAGGCACATCAGAATGGAACAGACCCAGAAAGCAGAAGAGTTTAGGCTGACCAGAGAGCTCAGAATCATGGGTTTTGTCTGGTACTCATCATGCATCACAGATTTTGCCTCATTTTAGAGAAATATGAAATATTGCATTGGCAGCTGGGTATTGGTTAGACAGTGAAAAACCAAATAGTGACAAAAATCTTAATTACTGACCTCTGAAATTTCAAATTCATTTATTCTCAGTCTCAATTTATTTCTTAATAGATTATTTATCAAACGTACTTTCAAATTAAATACCCAGAAATATAAGCTCATTAAAGCATGAGCTGAGAACAAATTAGTATAAAATTAATTTCCAGTTCACCAGTTAGGCGGAAGGAGTGCTGATAACAGAGGCGGGGGTGGGGGGGGAGATCCTCATTGTCACGGTCCCAAGGCCATCCCGTCTCTCTCCGTCATTAACAGAGTTCATAGCTCATTTCCTAGCACTAAAAACTGCGTGAGGTTCATCCTCCAACAGCCCAACAAGCCCACGGCTCGCTCTTAACTTCTTAGATCACCAAGCATAACTACTAGAACTCCAAATTCCAGATTTTCCAGGACAATTCAAATGTCATGAAGTTTTAATTTTTTCAATATGAGGCACTGCATGCTTCCAGAAATGTGATTTCATTTTTAGGACACAGTCAATCATATGGATAAACTCAAACTCAGAAAGACATACTCATCCCACCATGTGCCACATAATTGGTTGTGAATTTGATTATGAGGAGGGGAAGAGACGTAGCCTCCCGCTCTCTGGGCGGTTTTGCCCCCTTTGTTGGTGGTGGAGGCAGTGGGAGAAGCGCTCGTTCTGGGGTCTCTAGGCGAGGGCTTGCCACCACACCCAAGAGCCAGATCACCTCCCGTGGACTGATGCTAAGAGGCAGGAGTCCTCCAGGCCTTGTGGACTTGCAAATGCTCAGACTGTTGGATGGGGAGGTGACCACACCAGTGAGAGACACAACAGGTGTCCATCATGCCGAGGGAGGTCGTGTGCCCAGGGCACACTGTGCTACTGATCCTATTGCTTTCCCTTGCAAATGGTCCCAAAGCATCCCCTTCCGCAGCCTCAAGAGTGTCAACTACTGTCTCTTTTTATCACACCCATGTCTGCAAAGGCACTGCTGAACAAGATACTGTTCCGTTAGCCCGTTGACTCTGCCTGTCCTCCTGATCCAGTACATTCTATTTCTACCAACAAAACATAACCTAGAAAACAGTCCCAAACATGCATAACCACAAAATTACATCTTTTCCTTTGCAAAACCTCTAACCATGTATTTTATATACTTATTACTTAACCTAATGCATTTCCCCACTCCAATAAAATAAATTTTCCTTCTGTTTAATATGATCGACCAAATGTAATGGTGGGGAAGAGGGAGATGGAATGAAAACCCTTGAACTCGAGGCGAGCCCTCCACTGACTGCCATACGGGGAGTCGAACAAACTCGAGGCAAGCCCTCCACTGACTGCCATAGGGGGAGTCAAATACAAATTCTGTTCTCCAACTCTCCACGGACTAGAACGGGAGGAATTTTATCTGCTAAATTGCTAACAAAACCGGCCTGACCTTGTGATTCAAAAGGACTGGGAGCAGACAAAGTCTGTTAGGGAATAGGCCGAGCGAAAATTATTTTCGACGCCGCTTCTCCTCGGGAAGTTTGTAGCTTCCCCCACCCCACGCCCAGCCGCACCACGTGCACCGTGCCGAACTGATTTAGTATTTGAATCACACCATGTTCTAGCTGGAGAGAAGCTCAGGCCATCTGAGGCCAAACTTCCTCTTTTAAGGCAACCCCGTTCCTGAGCAGATACGGAAACGGGGCCCTGACTGGTCAAGCGACTGTCGAAGGCCACAGAACTGGTCAGTTGGCTAACATTTAGCGGGGACTAATATTTAAGGCCTTGATTCCGGGCCAGACGGCTTCCCCCACCCCCAGGCCCTGCTGCTACGAACATGTGACCTCACGGGTCTCTTTTCCGAAACCAAAGCTATCAGGTGAAACCCACACTAGATGGGATGCCTTCTCAAGGACCACAGAGCCTATCGCAAGGCCGCTCAGGGAGCCCCGGGAAAGTGATGCCCACGCCGGCAGAGAGCCCTGCAGAGAGAAGGGACACAAGGGTGAATGCGCGCGTGTGGGTCGGCGTGGAAGCGTGCGCGCGTGTGGGTCGGCGTGGGAGCGTGCGCGCGTGTGGGTCGGCGTGGGAGCGTGCGCGCGTGTGGGTCCGCGTGGGAGCGTGCGCGCGTGTGGGTCGGCGTGGGAGCGTGCGCGCGTGTGGGTCGGCGTGGGAGCGTGCGCGCGTGTGGGTCGGCGTGGGAGCGTGCGCGCGTGTGGGTCGGCGTGGGAGCGTGCGCGCGTGTGGGTCCGCGTGGGAGCTTGCGTGCGTGTGGGTCCGCATGGAAGCGTGCGCGCGTGTGTGGGAGCGTATCTGTGCGCACGTGTGCAGCTGCCTGTGAGCTGCCGGCCCGCACGCAGATTCCAGCATGACCTTGGTCTAGACTGAGCTCCCTCCCACGGCCCTTCAGGCCCCCCACACCGCACGGTTTGCTGGAGGCTGAAACACGGTGGCGGTGCGTCCGAGCCAAGGAAAAAGTGATTTCGCAGCCCCGCATGTTTCCCTGGCTGAGCTACATTACGCTTAGCCTTGAGAGTGTGTGGGACAGGAGGGCTGAGAAACGCGCCACCACGCCCACACTCCCAGGGCTCTCTCCGCTCTCAGCTCTAACGAGAACCATGTCTGGTTAAACGACTGTGAAGGACGAGCCTCAGGGGCCATTCGCATTATTTCGTTGTGCTGGAATTCTACATCAGGCAACACATGCTTAAGAAATCATGTTCACGTTCCTGGGGACCTCCCAGCACACTGGGCCTGGACACAGGATGTCTGCAGGAGGGAGCGCGCGCCATGGCTCCCACGTCGGAAATCTTGGACTTTGAGACGTCGGGTCTCAGGTTTTCATCTGTGAAATGGGAGTGACCCTGACTGTCCAGGGCATTAGGGATCAAAGAAACGTCACACAGGGAAAGGCACTGCCATAGATCCCGAGCATGAAAATACACACTTTAAAACCCACTGTGCCATCAACTCAACTTTCCTCTCTGCTAAACCCTAGCTCCGTGTGGTTTTGCTGAATAAGTGAGTGTGTGAGAGCAACGGACACACTGGAGAGAAGGGGGCTGATTTTCTCACACTCCCATGTGGGTTCCTAACTCCCAGCTCCAAATCCGCTCGCATGCTGGCTGGGGCTCTGCAGGACTGTGAACGCGAGCAGGGCGGGCCTGAGGGGAGTCAGATCGGAAGAGCAGATGTGGGTCAGTTACGGTCTCACCAGGACACACGCGTGTTAAGAACACAGCGCAGCACAGCGCCTCACCGGTTTTCCTGGCCGCGGCCCACTTTCTCATCCTGCCATCCTGAGAGGAGGGACTTCCAAAGCGAGGACGGTCCAGGGCGGCTGTGAACTGCTGTAGGCAGTGGCTAAAGCTGGCTCGCCTTTCTAAAGGCCTCAGTGTGTGTCAGCTTCAGATGTCCGTTTCATGTTCACATTCACGGATGGTTAAGTGCTTCAGCTGGGATTTGAACCTGGGCCATCTGCCTCCCTGGCTTGTGATCCTGCCTCTAGACAGAAGGTTTCACTCAGAGCCATCCCTTCCTGACAACTTTGGAAAAGGGAAGTCACCCAGACCTGCGCTCCTCTGTGGACTCATTCCAGATTCTACCTGGGTTTGGCGCTTCCATGGTGTGGCTCCTAAAGTCTCCTTACCATGGGCGCATCGTGTCATCTGTAGTTGGACTGCATGCTCCTGAGGACAGGGGCTGTGTCCTGCTCCCTTCTGTAGACTGCCACAAAGCCTGGGACCGTTACTGAGCTGCACTCGGTTGGGCTCCAGAGCAATGTGCTTAGCAAACTCCCAGCGGGCCGGTCGGGCTTCCTCTCCCAGGCTCCAGGACTGAGGATAGCAGAACACGCCCTGTGCTTCCCCAGAAGCCTACGCTGGGGGCCTCCTTGCAGATGAATGCTAGGCCCTTCCCTAATCCAGCTTGTTACAGTTTTCTAGACTAATTCCACTAACTACAGATGCCCCAGACAGGAACATGTAACTGAGACCCTTTTGTGTTCTGTTCTGAGTGGATCAGAGGCAGGATCGCAGTGGCCAGGAGCTCTGATGCTAGAGTCTGGCTACACAGGCTTGAATCTTATCAGCTGTGGGTTTGCTCTAGTTATTTAACCCTCTATCTTAGATTCCTTATCTGGGTATAAAAATAGCAAACATTGATTTGTTGGGAGGATCAAACAACAAAACGTCTGAAAAGCACTTTACTCATGCCTTGCGTATAGCTGATGCCGACTTGACTCAAGCTGGCATACGGGCACTCAGCACACCCCTGTCGTGGGGCCAGCATCTGCGTGGGTGCCCCACACATGAACAGGGAGGTGTGGCACCACCGAGGAATGTGCAGACTGGTCTAAGAAGTCCGGGTTTGAGTGAGGGGGTTTCAGGAAGCTATCGATGATTTATCGGAATCAGAATAAGGGCAACAGGGAGCAGCACACCTAGAGAGATGTTCTGGAAGAACTGCAGGAGTAGGGGCTGGACTGAATCTAGATGAGACTGGAAATGGAAAGAAGAGGTCAGGTGGCTGTGACGCCTTCTGGCGGCAGAACCTCAGAAGGGTCCTTGGACAAGGAAGGGGAAGAGAGGGAAGGGGCAGTGGGGCGGTGTCTCTGTGGGGTACCGGGGTGCCTCGGTCAGGGGAAGAACAGGGCAGCCTTCTGGGAAGAGTACACAGGTTGGACAGGTGTAGACCACAGTGAAGGCAGGGAAATTCAACCCAGTTTAAAGCATTTCTTAGGAGTGTAATTACGAGCCTTGCTCCCACCTGCTAAATTTACAGGATATGAATGACCTGTGAATTTCCTCCTATATCCAGAGTCACCTTTTCATACGTTTCTGATGCTAACCATTGAGGAATAAGGTTGACTTCCTAATCCACTTGCCTTGACATGTCTAGTCCAAGCCAACTGCAGAGATTTGACTCCCCCCGCCCACCTTTTTTTTTAAAGAAAGGAAGAGAGAGCTGGGGGGTAGGGGCAGAGGAAGAGGGAAAGAGAGAATCTCAAGTCCACTCTGTGGAGCGCGTGGAGCCTGACCCTGACCTCAACCCCACAACCCTGAGTTCATGACCTGAGTCGAAATCAAGAGTCAGACACTTAGCTGACTGAGCCCCGCAGGTGGCCCCAACTCCTTTTTGATAGGAAGGATTTGCCATGGAAATGGATGGGGTGTCACCCAAACAGTACTTTTGATCAGAATACTGGATTTCACACCGATCTGATGGTCAGCCACAGTTACCACTGACTAGTCTCCTACTGGCACCTGCCAAGCAAATGTTTTCATAAGTCTTTCCAAGAGAAACACATACAACAAATGGAAATTTCTGGGCATGGCTCGCGCGTCTAAGGTCAGACATCTCCCTTCTCCGTCTCCATGGTCCTGACCTCAGCAGCCATGTCCTCTCCCCTGGGCTTTTAGACTTTTCCAGAAGAGCCAGCTGCCTGATCTTGCCAAATCCCTGCTCTTGCTTTCTCTGATTACTCTTGGTGTTGTCACCGGCGGGTCCTTCAAAGCCTACACTGGTCCTGACACCCCCGAGGTGGAGACCTCTTATGCCTTCCCAGTGTTCCTCCCCGACAACCGAATGTATCACCATGGCCTCCAAAGCCTCCACATTCCAGCCCCTGTCAAATTTAAACACAGCCCTTTGCCTGCCAGCAAAGCTCAGTCCCAGCCTGGACTGTCCCTCCCTTACCACCCCCTGGTTCCTGCTTCCTCAACCTTCCCATCTCAGTTCAAACACTCCTTCCTCCAGGAAGACCTCCATGATCCCTCAGACCAGATTAGGCCCCTCAGCCTTCCCTTCAGCGCACTTATCACGGATGTTGACTAGGTGTGAGATTCTTGGAAAAATGTCAGTCTCCTCCTTCTGGCCCCATGTGGGCCCCTCGTCTATATTCAACCCCTGCGGTACCCTCAGTGGGGGCCACAGAGCCTGGCATAGTGGCGGTTCTCAGCACATGGGCGGCAGATGGGGGCCTTCCCACCGGAGCCCCCAAAACACTCGGGAGACGTTCTGGATGGTTATGCTGGCCTCTCCTAGAGTTGTCTTCTGAGATGCGCGTAGCACAAATGTCATGTGCGCTGTCTCCCACAGGCCTTATTATAAGTAACAATATAAAAGATAATCTTCCCTCAGATGTGGCCAGCAAAGGATAAAACCACAAATATTTCAGCCTGTCAGGACAATAGAGAGATAAAAGACAAGCTATTAATTCCAAAATTAAAATCAGCCACTACTCAGCCTGTCAACCAGCTTAGACTGATGGTGGAGAGATGAAATTTTTTAAAAAGAAGGTACTATAGCCAAAAGCCGTTCTTATTTTTATATAATCTTAAATTTAGGAAAATTCATTGTGTGCTGACTTCAGGGGATAAGAAGATGAGTCAGCACATTTCTTTTTTTGTTCTCCAGCCTGATTCAATAAAAACAAAACCCCAACGGCTGAGTCTGTCTCCTCACCATGAAAGACAAGACGAGGTCATGGACTCTGCTCAAGGGGTTTCTGCTGGAAGGACAGGCTGTCCAGGGCTGTGGGTTCTCTCGTGGGGAAGACTCTTCACTCCTTATCTTCATAGTAACATGGCCGAAGGCTCAGAGGAAGCAAAGGAAGGGGACCAAGTTGTTGCTGGGGTACAGGACAAGTTGTTCTCATTCTGATTGTATGAGCGATATGTGCTTGCTGCTTCTGGGGGCTTGGGGGTGCCAGTTAGCCTACCCTCCAACTGCTTTGCCTACAGGAGCTAGATTCAGGGTCAGAAGAAGATCATAACACACCTTCAGCGAAAGGGGTTTCTGGTATATTCTGTTAAAGGCTACCACTTAGGTCTGGTTAGAACTGAGGCATGGGCAATTTCCAACCTTCATCCCTACCACTCCGTTCTTGCTAGTCAAGCCTTGGGGCTCATCTCAGGGAGGCTGGGGCTGCAGAACACTTTTGCTGAGAATGCTCCATGGAGGGAGCGGGCTAGCCCCAGCCACCACTGACTGAGGGAGGGCACCAAGGCTCGACTCATGGCCCTTCCGGGCATGGGATCTCCCCGCTCCCCAATAAGCAGGGACTAGGGTTGTTGGGCCTGCTTACTCCTGCCCTCTTCTTCCTAAAAAAAGACGCTTCCATGCAGAGGAGTGGGGGATGAGTAGAAGGACGGAGTAGACATTCACCTGTCTATCTGCTGACCTTGCAGAGAAACAAGAAGAAAGAAAAACATAATCCTCCCACTCGCCATATACACAGAAAAATCACAGAAAATAGAAAAATCCAGAGCCTCCCCACACAGAGATGGCCACTGTTAGCACCCTGGCATGCTTCCCTCTGGCTTTGTCTCTAAGATGGATACCTCTGTAGCCTACAGCCTGCACCGTCCGAGACCCTAACAGACCCAGCAGCTGCTTTAGTACTCTGTCTCTTCTTCTCTCTTATCATATTTGTCTTCCCACATGAGAAAAAAGGACAAAAAAAAAAAAAAAAAAAAAAAAAAAAAAAAAAAAAAAAAAAAATTGCCTAAGAAAAGGAAAATTAGTGAGGGGGGTTGAAACCAAAACCACGAATCTGGTAGAACAGCTTTGGGAGCGTATCTTACACATTCTGGCTGTGTCTGTGCGAGGGGATGGCCACTCACCCCCACGTACAACAGGGAAGGGGAGGACTGAAGCCTCCTGTCACTGTGACGCTCTTTTTTCTGTTTCTACTTGGAACAGCACTTACAACTGTGAAGATAGCCTTCATGATCACCATAAAAACATGTATTAAATGAGAGCATCCAAGGAGGAAAGAAGAGGAAAAACCGGAGAGTCAAGCGTGAAATGACAGCACCCATGTTTCTGTCCGAGGTTGATTCTCAGGTCTTCATTTTTGACCCCAATCTTTCTCCTGGACTCTAGATCCATATACCCAGCTGCCGACTGAACACCTTTACTTGGCTGTCCCATTACAGACTCAGTGGGGACAAACCTGTCCTCACTGACCCCTCTGCGTTCCCAAACCAACAACTGCTCCTTAATGGTGCCGGTGACAACACAAGGCCTGATGTTGGTGACAACCCCTCATCCACTATCTTGTCTATTCTGTCTCTTCAGGTTTTCTTCACTCTGGCCAGTTCCATCCATTCCAAGGCCACTTCTGTGGGGAAAACCTTCATCAGCTACCTGAGATCCCTAACAGATTTTCTCGCCTCTGGTCTATCAGCGATTCTGCCAATCTTACTTCCATTCGGCCATCAGAGACCCTTTCTAAAGTACTGGACTGAATATGTCATTCCCCTGCATGAAAACCTTCTAAAGCTTCCAATTTTCTGTAAGGTCAAGTCAAACCTCTTTAGCACCAAAGGGTTTTATACCAACTTTTCTCTTCTGTACTCATTTTTAGAGACTTAAATGTCATTTTCTTAATGAAGTGGCCTCTAATGAGCTAAAACTAACCACGGCCTTGATAATGTTCCAATGGTAGCAATTTTATTAACACATAAGTATTTCCAAGTTTTTAAAGCACTCTACTCTATGAGTAGAATATATATGCTGAAAAATATGTTTTAGTCAACCCAAGTCGCCAAAGCCCAACTGTCAGCATGCAGAAGGTGGTTAATAAATGAGCAAATGGGTAAATGGATGAACGGATTCTGGGGGCATCAACCACGACGCTGCAGTAGCTGCGTGAATGTTTTAGAAAGTCTGGTCTGTGCAAGGTGCTGCGTGAGGCTCTATGGGAATAGAAAATAGATATAAGAAATATTCCCCAACCATAAGAGTTCTTATAATATACGTAAAATATATTATGGATTATATTTGAAGAAATAATATCAGTTATAATAATACTTTTCATCTAGATATAGTAATACAATAAATTACATTATCAGATACATAGATGTCAAACTCTCTTTGCATTCCTTAGATGAGTACCATTTGGTCCCAAAGTAGTTTTCAAAATATGTGCTGGATATGATCTGTAAATATTTTATTTAGGATTTTTGCAACTATGTTCATAATATAATATTCATATTGTGGATGGTCTTTTTCTGACTTTGTAGTTCCTCTCTTCTCCCTTAAAAAATTTTTAAAAAGTTCAAAGGGACTATTTTTTGTTAATAGGTTTGGCAAGTTACCTGATAAAATATTCGGGTCTGATGTTTTTTTGAGGAGGGTGGATTTAAAAAACTTTATTTTTTATTTATTTTCTTTGTATAGTTATATTTACATTTTTGTTTCACCTTGAACAGCATTAAGAATTTACATTCTTAAGAAAATGGTTAGTAACGTTGATAGCATTCCTGTGATTCTCAAAAATCTCTGTATGGCGAGAGTTAGGCCCGTCTTGGTGTTCTTAGGAATTCTTCTTTCTTCTTGATTAGACTTGTGTTTTATTCATTTTAGTAATATTTTCAAAGAACCATATTTTGGCTTGATTCTCTCAATTTTGGGGGGAGGGTCTTCCTTTTCATTAATTTAAACCTATCCTTCAAAATCTTCCTTTCTGAGAGCGGTATGGTTAACTCTCCCTCTCTAGTTATGGATTTGTCAGTTTACTATAATTCTTTTGATTACTGCTTCACACATAGGTTCACAGTTATTCAGTTATTTTACCATTCTTTGGAATTGTTCCTTTTATCATTAAGTAATCAACCCCTTTATCCATAATAACGCCTTTTTATTTTTTTGCATTAGGATTTAGCCCATCAGATATTAATGCTACAACAGCAACTTTCTTTAGGTTAATATTTGTCTACTATTTATTTCCTATTCCTTTCACGACCATTTTGTATTTTGAGTGTGAATCTTGTAAAAATTATGTGGCTGGATTTTAAGTTCTAAGCAGATAATCTGTTTTTACTTTAACAAACAGATTCATTCTATTTACATATAATTAGATTAATATGTTTGCTCATTTTTATATACTTATTTTGTTTTACATTTACTCTGCTTTTCAAATCCTTTTGCTTCTTTCCTGACCTCTACTGAGCTGATACACTATTTTTGTTCATCATTGATTATTTGGGATTAAATATTTTGCTTTTCCATTCCTTTAAGGGTCATACTTAAATTTGCAAGTTATTTATCAAAATCTAAAGTAAACATGGATCTGTATTATTCTCAAGTACAATACAAATTCTTAAATAGTTTTAAATCTATTTGCTCATCTTGTCTTAAAACATCCAAATTTAGTCACTATTGTTGCAATTTTTATCCTAAATACCTTGCTTAGATCTACTCACATGCGATCATTCTGCTTACTGTGGCCTCTGATGTCCCACCCTTACCCCTTGTGTTCCATTTCTTTCTTCCTGCAAAAGCCTTTGATAGATACTTCGTTAGAATTTAAGAGCAGTAAATTCTCTTATTTTTGTGTGCAAGTGCATCCTACTATTATTTTTGTGATTTTCCGTCGGCTTTCTGGAATTCTAATTTTGTAGTTGCTGACAAGTCTGCTGTTGGTTCGACTGTCATTTCGCACAAACGTCTCTTTTCTCTCAGGCGGTTTTACGGCTTCATCCTTGCTGGCGTGCAGTTTCAGCACAAGCCTTCCTGGAGGGAATTTATTTTTCTTCTTCCTGCTTGGGACGCACGTCTTTCTTCAATTCCAGGACACCCTCATCACACTCTGTTTAAACACTGCGACTTTTCTCCCACTTTCTTTCTTTCTGTATCTTCACTCTGGAGTTTCTTTTTTTTAAAAAACAGATTTTATTGATTTATTTACTTTAGAGAGAGAGTGCACGAGTGGGAGGGGGGCAGAGAGAGAGAGAATCCCGAGCAGACTCCGCCCTGGGCGTAGAGCTGGAGGCAGGGCTTAATCTCACGCCCCTGAGATCCCAGCCTGAGCCAGAATCAAGAGTCGGACACTCCACTGACTGAGCCACCCAGGTGCACCTTCACTCTGGAATTTCTATTAGGCCTATTCTGTTGTCTTTAAAATACTTAGCATTTTCTCTGATTTCTCCATTATCTTGCATTGTCAGAGGTGCCGATTCTCTTGCTACTCTTGTTCACCAGTGCTCACTTACAGAGGTTTTTCTCACTGTGTGTTTTGTAATTTTGATTTGGGACTCATCATTGTTCTTTGGTTTTGGGGTCTCGTGGTCTGAGCTGTAGAAATATCTCTACAGAATTATTTTGGGTGGCTTCAGCCCAGGGGACCCCAGATTGCTAATGTGGGGCCAATTGTAGCCTAACTGATTCCATTGTATTTTTGAGGTCAATATATTGACTGGGAACTACATTTCCATACAGGTATTAGAAATGAGACACTAGTCCACTGCACCACAAACATATACTTACAAGGCTAGCTGGGGTTTTAATTTCTCTATTTTTTATGGGCATTTTCTTCAATTCGGGATACCCTGAGACAATCCTCTTTGTTGTCCCTTCTCTGGACCAGAGTTTTTCTTTTTCCGTTTTTCACAGAGGAAGCATCTCTCTGGGGCCCAGCTTCCGTGGGACTCTCAGCTGTAGGTGCTCCCACTTCTCTTGCCCCAAATTCCAAGCACAGGTCGCCACAACTCACCAACCTACTGCTCCGAGCTCATGTCCCCTCCTTATTTCTGCCTCCAGGGGTTTCTTGGATTCTCTTTTAAGCTTGACCAGGTTTCAAAAAAAGTTCATAGATGGCTATATTTTATCCAGGACTTCTATGTGCTTTCTTCGGGCTGGAAGGTCAGTATCAGGTCATTCCACCAAATTGCTATGAGTCTGAAGGTATCAATTTGTACTTGCTTTGTGCCAAACATGTGATAAAGAAAACAAGCCTTGGCATCGTTCACAGAAGGGAGAGATCCCTGCCGCTACTCGGGGCTGCTTGATAACAATTCAATGCAAATGTAAAGCCTTCCTCTAAGCTAATTCTTTTTAAAACAAATATCCAGATTTTTTTAAAAGTAATTTTCCTAGTTCTCAGAAGGCTTCAACTCTCTTTAAATCCCTATACTCACACACACAGGCTGAGCGAGCACAGAGGGTACCCAGGAAGCACTTGTTAAAGGATCAGATAGAAGTACCCTCTTGTCTCAGTTACACGTAAAACTCCAAATACCAGGGAAGCTAAAAGGTGATAAAGGTCATATTATAGTAAGAATCATGATATAGAACCATATTGTTTATGGAGGATTTATCGTTTATATAAATAAATGGCTTATACCTTTATTTATGGTAGATACACTTATAAGAGGTAGGTTACATTTCTAATAAGTAGGATACATTTATAGGTTCACTAGAATCAATTTTCCTTTGAATGTCTTGAAGACACTTAAAGTGTAACACAGTGAAGTTCAGCCCAGGCTACCTCGAACTTAGGCTTTTCAAGCCACCTTGAACTTAAGCGAGGCTTTCTAGAAAGGGTTTGCCTAACTGAGCATTCCCCCTGGTGAGTAAGAAGGTGGTTTCAAGGACAGCAACACCTCATAGGCCTTTCCTGGCACAAAGCTGGCCAAGGCCAAGCTTTCCTGGAGCTGGGACGCAGTGCCCAAACCCTGAGTGGTGCACAGGCTCTTGGTGGGATCTAAGTGAAGAATCCGGGCGTGTGACTTTGCTAGGAGGAAAGAGCTGCGAAGTGCAAACCCAGATTGGATAGCGCAAGATCACGGGGGTCTACTTGCTGGACTTACCGTGTGATTTCGACTGAGGGAGATGTCAGTACCATCTTGCAGATAATGAGTTTCTGTGAAACTGCTGGCAATGAGACCTCTGTGGAAAAATAAAAACAACAGGAAAAGATGAGTGTAGCATCATACTGGTATGTTGCTTGTGAGTTTCTAGGCCACAGGGCGGCCGGCATCTGGCCCATCCTCATTTCACAGATGACCCAATGCAGTCCCAAAGGACCTTCCACCTATTCAGGAAGGAGTCAGGAGACCCAGACAGGGGGATCCAGACATGTGCTCGGAACAACATGTGCACACGACACGGGGAGCCCTCACTCTCTTACCTCATTCCTCCCAAACACTCCCAGGCATGTGTATCCCCAGGAACAGAAGCACACATGTGCACACGCAGCGGGAAGGTGCACAGAACACACACTCTTCTGCAAATCACACGTGCAGATTTCCAGCCTGGGGGACTTAACCTGCCTGGCAGCCAGCAGGCTCTCCCATCTAGAATCAATGGCGGCACCACCTGTTGGGAAAATAATGCTGGGTCCACAATACTGCGCCTGCTGATACCTCCTGGGGCGAGAGAAACAGCTATTGATGGGAACATGTCAAAGAAGAGAAGAAGAGTTCAGAGCAACAATGAAATGCTCAAAGCGTTGCTACAGAGGCTGAGGAAAAATGATTTCGGACACACTGAAATATTGAATTTTTAAGATAAATGAAAGGCAGAGAAAAAGCCCTCTTTATCCTAACTAAAATTGTACGTGGTCTGCTAGATCTTCATCGATGAGAGTAAAGCCTGAGTTTCTTTAGGTTTTCAATTATTTAGCGATTTCTTTTGTAATATGCGCTATTTTATTCTTTTTCAACAGAACTGTGACAGATAGTCCCTGTACGCCTCCTGTGTGCGAGGTGCTGTGCTAGCTGTGAGGGTACATTGGTAAATAAGAACACGGTGGCCTGGTGGGTGACAGAGGAGACACCACCCAGCGTGGGAAGGGCTGCCGCAGAGGCAGGCAGTCTCACCGGGTGAACGCAACATGGCAGGGGTGCGGCCGCAGGAGAGTTGGCACAGGAAGCCTGACGCCCTGACGCTGCGGCCGCAGCTGGCCAGACAAAGGAGGCGTGGTAGGACAGGGGAATTCCAGGTGGGGGTCGGCAAGGCCAGGAGACCTGCGGTCTGAAATCCGCCCAGCCGAGCCGGTGCCAGACGGGGAAGGGTCCGTGTACATGGAGCCTGGGTGGTACCTGCTGGGGTGATGAGGATTGAGAACTGTAGTGTGTACTGGACTTTGCAGGAGGTGCGGTGCCTGCCGGCGGGGGGGGGGGGGGCTGTCTCCCTGCCCCCCAGCCTTCAGAAAATGCACTTCGCCCCATTGGTTGTGCTGGGAGTCACTCCACTTCCCGTCCAGAGATAAACCTGGGATCCAAGTGAGCCATTCGGGAACCTTCCCTACAGCATGCCAGAAGCGGGGCCTCTGGGGAGCAGTCTCACCTCCTTGTTCGCAAAACTCCAGCAATCCACTCACTGGGCTTCCCTCAGCCGGGTCCCCTGCTTTCTGAGGATCCTGCCCAGGGGACCAAGCCATCACTCGGCTCTGGCAAAGCAGAGAAAGGGGAAGGCTTTCCAGGTGTGCGGGGACCAACACTGTTTCTCCCCTTCCCCGGTAAAGCCCTGCCCTTGGGTTCAGCCGGCTCGAGTTGGGTTTTGCAACCAGAGCAAACGGGGAAGAGACAAACAGGGAAGAGACAGAAGTCGGAAGCTGTGGACGCAACAGATGAGGAACACTTCCTCACAGTGCGTCTCCCCAGCTTCTCTCACAGCCACGCCCAGAACTGAAAGCAATCTCCCTGTTCCATGTGAATTTTGACATATTTAGGATAGGCCCAGCCTCAATCAGTGAAACCCATAGAGTGGTCTGATTTGTGCTCTACTTACCAGTGAATGTTGGAGAAGTGTGTGCCCAAAACACAAAACAGATGATCTCTCACACTCACTGACAAAGGTACGTGGATCCTTCTGTACGTACCCCCCTACCCCCCACCCCCTACTCTGCACAGATCATGCTGGGCGAGGTTAACCCCCTGCTGCTTTTGGTCTCAATCCTCATCCTCTAAGTATCCCTCCTGTGAGCTGTCAGAGGACCCTCTGGACAGGCTCACTGCCAGGGAGACTGCAGCCCTGCTGGGATGGGCAGCGACAGGTGGGGGAGCTGTGGGAGGCTGGTGGCCTAGACCAGGAGCTGTAGGGGAGGCCGAGGGCATGGGGATAGCAAAGGTCAATGAATCTTTCCAGAGTATAGTTCTGAAGGGAAGCAGAGACATGGGATGTGAAGTCAAGAGGCAGGGGCTTGAGGGGAGAGTGTTATCTAAAGGGATGGGCTGGAGAAATGGGGATGGAGAGGAGGCAGAGCAAAGCCTCGGGAGTCAGGGGGAAGATGCTTAGAGCACAGGCGTGAGTGAGGAGGAGCCCAGCCGGCCTCAGATCGGGCCTGTAGCAGCCTAGTGCTCCTGGTGAGGGAGGGGCTTGGTTGGCTCCAAGTCACAGAGAGAGGAGAAAAAGAAAAACGTAATATAATTCAAGTTATATTATTATTACTTACATTATTTACTGTTTGCTCATCATTTTATTATTCTGCTTACATTGGTTAGTATTTTAGTAATTCCAGATCCCTATTTTGAAGGAACCTAATGCTAAGAGGAGTCACACACATAGGAATTTGCAGAGAGGGGATTTTTAATCCAAAGAGATATAATTTTAAGGCTTTCTAACCGAAAGCTGGTTTGAATGAATGTCCAAGGAGAAGACTCACTTCATGTATGAGAGACATGGAAAATCTGCCAGGAAGGCCAGGAATTGGAGAAGATGAGCTTTTCATAGACAGCAGTCTATGAAACAGTCTTGGGGACCAGAGAGATTTGGGGGTATACCAGCAGAAAGATTAATTGTAAGGTTTTTAAAACGTGACTCCTTACAGTAATACAAAGGCCCATGAACAACTTCTCTCTTTAAAAACCTACTGCTTCATTGCACTACTAGGTATTTATCCAAAGGATACAAATGTACCGATTCAAAGGTGCACCTGTACCCCAGTGATGACAGCAGCAGTGCCCACAATAGCCACACTGTGGCGAGAGACGAATGGATTGAGAAGATGAGGTGTATTACGCCACGGAATATGACTCAGCCATCAAAAAGGATGAAATCTTGCCATTTGCCACGACGTGAATGGAACTAGAGGGCATTGTGCTAAGGGAAATAAGCCAGTCAGAGAAAGACAAATACCATATGATTTCACTCATGTGTGGGATTTAAGAAACAAAACAGAGGAACGTAGAGGAAGGGAAGGAAAAATAAAATAAGATGAAATGGGGGTGGCAAGCCATAAGAGGTGCTGAACTCCAGGGAACAAACTGGGGGCTTGGAGGGGAGATGGGTGGGGGATGGGGTCCCTGGGGGCCGGGCACGAAGGAGGCACGTGATGGAATGAGCCCTGGGTGTCATACACAACTGATGAGTCATTAAATTGTATTCCTGAAACTAATACCATGTTAACTAAATTGAATTTATATAAAGAATTTTTTAAAATGCTACTGCATTTCCTTATTGTCCTGATGTCACTTAAACGGAAATACCACCTCAGTCGTACTCTGAGCTCTGAACTGTGTCACTGCGGTTCCCTTTATTGAAAGAGGGAGAGCTGGCTGCTGAGTCGTGCCCAAGCATGTCCCCTGAAGCTAGGACAGGGATGACCCTCCTTTCTGAGTTTTTTCTCATAGAATCTGGGAAAGAAATGGCCTGGAGCGCCGGTGCAGGGACAGCACCGTGGGTGTTAACCTTCTCAAAGGGAGGGCGGCACACAGAGCAGACGCTCAGGCTCCACAGGCATGGCCGGCGCCCTGAGCTCGGGGGCGGGGGGCGGGACCGGCTCATGCCTCAGTTTCCCATGAGGGACTGGGATAGGAGATGGAGGGCTGCCAGCTGGCATGGCCTCTGGGCCCCTCTGCAATGCTCAAGCCATGGGTCTTTGCTTCCACATGGGGCTCGAGGAACTGGGTGTCCCTGGGCCACACGCTGCACAATCGGACCCATCCCACTCTCTGTGCTGACCTCCTCTCGTCGCCAGACCGTCCACCTCATGCTTCCCTCAGGCTGCGAGGAGCTAAGGGCAGTGATGGGCCAGTCCCGAGCCCACTTTGGGGTCATGCACTCCCCCGCTTAAAGCCAGAAATGCCTCCCCCCACGCCTTCCACGCTCTCCCAAGTTCTCACAACCTTACCCCCCCAACACACCGTGACTGCTTGTGACTCAGTCTACCCCAGGCAATGCTGCTTCCTGGCATGTTCTAGAACATTTCACACCCTCTTCCACTTAGGGCCTTTGTATTTGTCCTGCTCTGTGCCTGAACCATCCTCCACGTGATTTTTCACGGGGCTGGCTCCTTTTCATCGTTCAGGTATTAGTTCAGCGTCTTGCCGGGGGTTCTTTCCTGACCATCTCCCTGGAAGTGGCCTCCATCCTCACCACTCCCCACATCAAAGAACGCCTCTGGTTTCCTTACTTGTCTATGTCCCCCGGTCCAGGCCCTGTGCCAAGCCCTCTATATGCACCTCATTGAATCCTGATAGTGCCTAGTATCTGGCTCTGTGGTTTCGATCCCATTTTTACCCCAATTTAAACAAGGAAACTGAGACACTGGGAGTTTAAGTGACCCACCCAGGAGCACACCTGGTTTTGGTGCGAACCTGCGCTTTTAACCACTATGGGGCACTGTCTTCACAGGCCGCCCTGGAGACGGCGCACGGACCGGCCGCAGGTGCTGGGCTGAGCGCTGGATAAGCGCGTGTCAAAGGGAAAAAGAGACGGACGGCTGGCCGGGCGGGCGAATGACTGGATTTCAGGAGGCTGCTGCAGGCAGTCGTTTTGCCTAGGGCTACCCCCACCCAACCCAGGTGTTTGTGTTTCATGTCTTTCTTAGCGACCGTGACTTCCTGAGGAACCATAGCTAAAACTGAGAATGTGCTCACTCGAGGCTTTCTAAGATGTGTGTCTAATTTAAAAGGGCTAGAAGTCAAAGGTCCCTTGAGAAAACAGAGAGACAGTAGGACGATGGCCATATTGGAAATGCAATAGCAATGGGCCCATTCCCCTTAGATTTCCCCAAGGAGAAAATCCAATTAGATGCATGCTCTGTGTCAGCAAATGAAAACAGAAGGCGAATGCATAATTTCATGAGAATGTTCCTTTTCTCTGGTTGTTAGATGAACTGATCTAACATGGAATTCTGTTCTTCCCTACACCAGAAAATAAAATGCCAGGAGTTGATTTTGGTATTTTCCATACGTTTTGCTATTATAAGTGATTCCTCAATATTCGCATTTAATATGTACTGTGCCGGACATCGGGAATGAGACCGCCCTCAAACTCACCATCTGGTGAAGGACAGACCCAGAGAGTGATGAGAGCTGGGTGATGGGAGATAACGCCCAAAGCACTGGGGGAGCTCCAGGAAAGGCTTCCAACCCAGAAGCCAGCCTGAGGGAGGTGGTACCGCAGGGAAGATGGGGAAGAGGAAATCAAGTCGCGAGAGGGTAGTGACCTGGGAAATGGAGAGGAATGAGGAAGAGACGAGTGGAGATACGGGCAGCCACATTCGCAAGGGCACAGAGAGCACAGGAGGCGCGTGCTAGTGGGGGATGGGCACAGGAAGCGGCTTTGTGGAGTTGCAGGGGCTGGGGTGGAGAGTCTGTAGTAGGGAGACACCTGTGCTCCGAGGGGCAGGCTGGGGACGAATCCTACAAGTTGCAAGTGTTGTTGACTTTATTCCATGCAACGGAGAGCCATTACAAGTGGCTGTGATCTGAGCAGACACAAGCTTTGGAGAAAAAGGTCACTCTGACAGCCATGTACATACCACTGGGGGAAAGCAACAGGGCGCCTGGGGGCTCAGTCAATCAAGCATTCGATTCTTGATTTCAGCTCAGGTCTTGGTCTCGGAGTTGGGAGTTCAAGCCCCACACTGGGCTCCACACTTGGCGTGGGGGAAAAAGAAAGAAAGAAAGAAACAAAGGCAGCAGGAAGCTAGTGTGAGCCATCAAACCAAAGAGCAGACCAAGATATGAGACTTGAGGATGGGAAATTCAGACAAGGGCACAGAATTAGGAACTTGAGTTGACCAGTGAGATGGGTAGTTCATGCAGGAGGGAAAGGAGACAGTGAGGTCTGTCTTGACCATGTCAAGTCATGGTCGTGCATGTCCCCCCAGCAGCTGACTCCCTGAGTCTAAGGTTTAGGAAGTGGTTGGGAGCCAAGATGGAGATGGAAACACCTAGACAGCACATGCTCTGTTGATCGGAGAACGGGTATAATCTTGTATTTTCCAGCCAAGCACTCTACTTTCTGAGTTCAAAGTCTTTGGGTATATCTGGCTAGAAATGATCACTTATGATTTACATTAGAGCACTGTGATATAGTGATCTTATAAAATGTCTTACCTTTCTGAAATGATTTGTATATTGAAAGTTTAAAAATTACCCCAAAATTGCCTTTTTAAGTTAGGATTGAAATGATTCCACTCTAAATTTACTATTATATAATTTAATTCTGTAGTTTGAATAATATGAATTTCAGCAAAATGGCACATTTTATTCCCCAAAGTGTAAGAGAGCAGTAAGAAACACCTGCTTATTTTTATTTCTGGAATCACTTTCTCCGTCCTTCCTCCACTAACATCTCTCCGATGTTCCGCCGGGACTCTGTTAGGGGCCTTTCCTTGCTCAGCTTTGTTTCTCGGTGACTCGTGTTCTCCCACTTTGGGTTGAGCTAAAGGGCAGAAACTATATCCCTAAGCTAGCATAAAGCCTAGCACACCGGAAGTACTTAATAAATAAACGGTGGCAAACACAGAATCATTAGAACAGAGAAGAAACCCATTTGGACAGAATGTGTTTAGACTAATTGGATCAATGAAAAAGAAAAGAAAAATGGCTCTAAATTGTGGTAACTGATCTTGGAGGGGGCCTGGGGTGAGGGACAGTCACACTCACTCCCTTGTTATTTCAAGAACTCTAGATGCCGTCACGTCATCAAGACCAATCCTGACAACTTGTCACCAATTTCAATTTCAGGACCACTTAAATGAGGGAAGAGAATCTAAGAGATTGGCATCAATTATTTAGAACATGAAAAACCCGCTGATGACACGTCAACTTTTTTCTATTATTTCTTTGAAGACTATACATATGGTTTAAGGGTTTAATTATGGTGTGCAGCATAGTCATGCGAAAGCATCACAAGACAGCTCTTGTGTGGGCTGCACTCGCAGGCACCACAGATATTCTGCAGTTAAATCGCACACGCACTTGCGGTCTCTCTAGCAAACCCGTTTGGTATTCATAGCACCCAACTCGGTCTTTTGCTGAAGATTTACTTTGCTACAAGTTATTATTCTGCAAATTACCAAATGATTCATATATAAATTTGGGTAATGGTTTTCTTTCCAAGAATTTGAAAATACAGCTCTGAATACGTTCTTATGAGGAATAAACCATCTGGAGCTTCAACAGGATATAACACGTAATAGAAACCATAATTAAAAACCATGATCAGGATCTTCCCAGTTACTAAAATGAATATCCTTTATTGAAAATGATCTATTCCTCAACCAGAGCTAAGTAAATAGAAAAGATCGAGAGGAAAACCAATATGTACCCAGACTGGATATTTCAGACATGGAAAGAACTCCTTCTAGTCTTCAGTGAAAACCCCACGGTGGCTGGAGTCACGGGACTCCCCATGCTCATAGCCTTGGCTCTTCTGGACTCTTTGGCGGAGAGATCAGACAACTGAATAATTCTTGATAAAGACAGTGCACTGAGGTATGAGGCAAGAGATGGAAAATGAAAACCAAGGAAAAGAATCCAAGACCTGCCACCTTCTGTCTCAGCGCTGCTCGAACGTCCTTCAGAGCCTCGTCCTCGCAAACACTTAGGCTTTTTGTTTTCCTTGTAGGAAAAGTCATCCTGGCAAACAAACGATGCTCTCAGTTCTTGATTTGGGGAGTGAAAGGAAGAAAAGCCCCATCAGCATGGCCATTCATGACTGTCATCTTCACCAGCAGTGCCATCTCCCTGCTGATGTTCGCTCATCAAGCACTTTATGTTGGCAGAGACCCTGTAGTGTAGGGGCTGTTACAACACACAGAAAGGTTAAGGGACTTGTCCAAAGCCACACAGCCACACCAGTGGAGACTGCACTTGGTTCTCTTTGGCTCCAAATTCCCCCTCATCCTAACTATGGTCAACCCTGCTTTGCCAGGAAGAAATCTCAGCACACGATTCTTAAGGTTTGAAAAATAATTTGCTGCTGCAAATCATATTGTATCTTCTCCTGAAATAATTGTTTCCACCCTACAAAATGGGGCTTATGCTGTTTCTCATAGCACTTCATTCAATTTAGCTACAAAATTCAAATTATTTTCGGTTATAATTTTGGTATTTGGGATCCTAACTATTTCTAGCTGTACAACTGTAAGAACAATGAAGCATTTACATCGGATGTTCTTTTGTTATTCTCTATTTGCAAAAATACTCAGAATGATTAAGCAACTTTTTCCCCCTAGAATAATAATAATAAAAAAATCCCTTTCCCCAGCTCTTTCTCATTTAGTTTCACTAACTATAATAAATAAAACTGTTGAGACAGCATTTCAGAAACTGTAAGGGACAATTAAGTTCCTTGCAAAATAATCCTTAATGTACTGCTTCCATTTTGTTACAAATACACAGGCTTTTGGGTCAAATCATGGGGCATTGACTCTGAGGTATGTGATTCCCATCACAGATGACACCATCCACCCACAGAGTGAATGGATTACATGAGCTACCAGGGACGGCTGTAGACTCGGCAGAGACGCGTGCAAGGATGGAGGGAGGCGTGGCTTCCAGGTGAGACACAAGCGCAGGGGAAGGATGAAGGGCACCTGCCGCTGCTGCTCCCCAGCTTCATTCTACTTGGGCTGGAAGAGTTGTCAGGCTACTCTTCTCCTCTATTACGTGGCTACCTGTGGTTCCAGTGGGTCTTTGTTTCTTAAAGATTTATTTATGGGGTGCCCAGATGGCTCAGTGGGTTAAGCCTTTGCCTTTGGCTCAGGTCATAATCCCAGGGTCCTGGGATGGAGCCCTGCTTCGGGCTCTCTGCTCAGCTGGGAGCCTGCTTCCCTCTCTCTCTCTGTCTGCCTCTCTGCCTACTTGTGATCTCTCTCTCTCTGTCTCTCTATCAGATAACTAAGTAAAATCTTTTAAAAAATAGAGATTTATTTACTTATTTTAGAGAGGAGCAGTGGGGGAGGGGAAGGGCAAAGAGAGAGGGAGAGAGAGAATCTCAAGCAGACTCCTCATTGAGCATGGAGCCTGACATGGGGCTCGACCCCAGGACCCCGAGATCGTGACCTGAGACGAAGTCAAGATTTGGATGCTTACTGGGTGAGCGGCTCAGGCGTCCCTCAATGTATTTTGAATGTGGGCTTATTAACTGCTTGGGGTGGTTCTTGATGGGATAGGACTGTCTTCATAGCATGAGATTTATCAAGCTTAATTAACATATTTTTAAAAAAGATTTTATTTATTCATTTGACACAGAGAAAGGAATACAAATAGGCAGAGTGCAGGCTGAAGGAGAGGGAGAAAGAGGCTCCCCTCTGAGCAGAGAGCCAGATGCAGGGCTCGATCCCAGGACCCTGGGATCACAACCCAAGCCAAAAAGCAGACACTTAGCCCACTGAGCCACTTGGGTGCCCCCAGTTTAATTAACCTTTTTTTTTTTTTTTTTTTTTAAGAAAAATAAGGTTGTTAAATAGGAAAAGTTGGAAACCCAGCAAACCATCCATTCTGAAGGTAAATAAAGACACTTAGTCACATTTTTCAGATAAGATTGCAAGAATAGATTTCTTAAGTTAGCTTACATGGTCCCCTTCGAACATTTCTGCCCACACAGGTAAAAAAGCTAATTTTTTTAAAGTTTTAAAATTTTTTCTTCTTTTGAAAACTAAGTTGGTTGTGACAGCAGAAGCAGTAGCTAACATTCGTTTGAACTCCTACTAAGCAAAAGCACTTTAGATGCATTATTTAATTTTTACAACAATCCTAGTGGGCCGATTCCTGTTTTGAGATGAGGAAACTAGGATCATGTAGCGGTTCAGTGACTTGTTCTAGGGTTGCCCAGCTGGAACCGGGCAGACTGTCTGACTTCAGAGCCCAAGATCATATTGCTATGCTTTCATTTGCCTTTACTGGTCATCTTTCTTTCAAGGGACATTCCATTTAATATGCCAATTCCTGACTCTGAAAATAATTGTAGTTTGTTTTGTTAGTTTGTAGTTAGTTTGTTCCGTAGATCCAAACTACAATTCCAAAAAAGGAATTGTAGTTTGGGTCTATTTCCCGTTTACTGCTACAGATTTGAAATGAAAGGAGGAATTAGGGGGAAGTATGAATCAGGGTTCTGTTCACCTCTAGTCTGAAGAATAATTTCCTGTTTTATGTGTACTGGCCTAGGAAAGGTTGTCACTAGTCCATACGGAAAGGTGAAAAGTTCTGTAAGGTAAGTGAATGAAGAATGAAGCCCATTTATATTTTTTTGTTGGTGCTAGACATCATCTGAAAACAGTCGAGGAGGTTTGACACCCGAAATAAAGTCAGTCTTGACTCATGTCCAGATTGCCCATCGTGCCCTATAATGCCAGTGGTATTTATGGCTGCAACTCCCCAAGCATCCACACGGTCTGTGATGGGGCAGGACATGTTCTAACAAGTGGCTCTTTAAATCTTTACTGTGACCATTTCATAAACGTAGAAACTGAGGCTCAGAGGTGTTGAGAAGTTTGTCCAAGGTCACAGGGGGATCGAGTAGACATTGAGTGCGGTTCCTAGATGCTGTCACACCTTATCCTCAGCCTTTGGCCATCACCTGCACATGGAAAAACACGCATGCTTCTATCTCCTCCAGCCCAACAAAAGTCTTGGCGGATGATTTTAAGGAAGGCAGGACCCAATGGAACAACCAAATACGGTGTGCAAGGAGAGGAAAGCCAAGGGAAGTGCCTCCAAGTGCTACAAGGGTTGGGGCGGGTCCTTCTTATTGACTTTGGAGGTCCTGTCTCCTGCCTAGTTCCTGGCTCCCAAAAGGCTTCCAGTCAATATTTGCAGGATGCTTTGGCTAATATATTTTTGAGTAGTACAAATTCAGACCAGGAGACAAATCTACCCTCAAAATACATTGCTGACAGCAGTGTGGTAACAGTGGTTAAGGGCAAACCTGGTTCCACTTCTTTCTTCTTTGTGACCTTGGGGATAACATTTGACCTGTGTTGTATTACAGTTTCCTCCTCTAAAATGGGGATAATAGGACCTACTTCCTAAAGTTCTTGCGAAGACAATATATACTAAATGCTTACACACATGCCTGGCCTAGATTATGTGCTCGATAGATGGGAGCAACTATTAGGATTCGTAAACTCACGAGCTTCTGTCTCACTCTCCCCCGGCTCCCAGATCCAGGTCACCCTCTTCCCGGGCTCAGTCTTCCACAACGGCTCAGACACCACACTCCTATTTTCACTCTTGTTCCGTCCCCATCCCTTTCCACACAACAGCCAGAGTCAAATTTTTAAAACAAAAATCAGATCATGTCATTTTTCCACTTAAAAGCCTATACTCCCTTCTGACAGAGCCTGGAGGGCAGTAGAAATCCTGGAACGTGGCCGGGCCCCGCCTCCCCGTCCCCAGGCCCAGCTCACCTCACTAACGCTCTGGGGCCTTCCTTTGGTTTTTCAAGGCCTCCGCCCTTCTTATCTTGCTCTGGAACATTCTTCCCTCTTTCCCTGCTTGGCCAGCTAATAGTAACCCTCGCCCTGAATGACATTTTCTGGAGCAGCCTTCTCTGCCTGCCCCTTTCCACATCTGGTTCTTCTCGTAGCCCCTCTGGCAGGGACCTGCCCTGTTCCCATAATGCTCACTGCCCTTCCCTGCTAATTGGCTCTATGACTTGCTTGACGTTATGCCTCCTTCATTAGGACAGTGGCCCAACTCTCTGATTCCCTCTGTGTCTTCAGCCTTAGACTAGGGCCTACACCCTAACAGGTATCCAATAAACATTTTTAAAAAGATTTTATTTATTTATCTGAGAAAGAATGAGATGGCAAGAGAGCACGAGCAGGGAGAAGGGGAAAACAGGCTCTTTGCTGAGCAGAAAGGCCGAGCGGGCCCTGATCCCAGAACCCTGGGATCATGACCCGAGCCGAAGGCAGACGCTTGACTGACTAAGCCACCCAGGTGCCTCTCAATAAACATTTTTTGAAGGAACCTAATAATCAAGAATGAGAAAAATACATCAAAGATGTTCATAGACAATAGAGTCATTACCGATTTGCTGGTTTTTTAGGGTGGGAGGCGTGTCTTCCTACCTCCCAAAACAAAACCTACCACCACCAAAACCACATGAAACCTAACGGATAAAAGATACTTAAAGGTTCCATCACCTAGAACAGATCTGGCCTTTTGTTCATACCGTGGAGCGAATAAATTGCTTTTTATTTTTAATCTTCAAAGATCAGTTTCTCAATTTTTAATATTAAAAAAAAAAAAAAAGGTGAGCCAGATTCGGAACCACCAAATCAAAACACCTCTTCCTCCATGGACATAGAGCTTTAAGTGGAAAACGAAATGACTCTGGTGCGCGCGGAGCCCCCCCACCGCAGCGGGAGTCTGAGGCGGCGGCTGGTGGGACCCGGCACCTTCCGCGGAGCCCCAGGCGGGGAGTCCGGCCACGCTGCAGGTCTGATGACCCGTAAGCTCTTCCGCAGAAAGCTGGAGGCTGCTCAGCCCGTCTTCCTCACCCACACTGTTCGGTGAGGAACTTTTATTAATTGCTCTGAGGCGAAAGAGGGGATTTTCTTGGCCCCAGAGGAAGCCGGCCAGCCAGCTCCCAGGCAGACGCGCAGATTGGCCAGCTGGGCGCTCTTAAAAACTGACCTGCGTTGAACCAAGCTCATAGAATGTGTGTTAGATCAAATTTGTTCCTTTCTGCTTACTCAAAGACAGTTCTGCTCTGCAAATTTCCATCGCCTCAGTGCCAAGAGAGAGATGCCAGGAGTGACCTATGGCAAGGGGAAAAGACCCCTCGCTTTCTCGAATTCTCTCCACCAGCCACTGAACTCCTCAGACTTTCTTGCTGAGCAACAGGCTGTGGTTCTGAAATGAAGGTCTTGCTCTTTTTTTTTTTTTTTTAAAAAAAAGGGCCTACTGGCTGTGAAGCCGCGTGCTCAGAGCCACGGTCAGGGAAAGCACACCCTCGTTCCCGGGACGGCCCGCTGCCCTTGCCTGCTCACGTCCCCGAGGCTGAGTCACAGAGATCCCGAAAAAGCCACAGATTTCTGCCAGCACCAACAGGCACCGATGTCTGTGAGAGATCCGGTTGAAAAGAACGGATCTTTGGGGCAGCGAAGGGCTGTAAAATGTGAAACTGTAAAATGAAACCATAAGTCCCATCTGAACTCCCGTCGCTGTGTTCTTCGTAGGAAGTATTCTCTTCTCCCCCACTTTTTTTTTCTTTTTTAAAAGCAACCACAATAAGAAGTCCTTGTAATACTCAAGGTGAATACTTCTGATTCCCAGGAGCTATTCTCTCAAAACTTACCTGATTAGCAATTTTTTTTTTTTTTTTTTTTTTTTAATATCTGGAAGCGTTTTGCATTTTCACCTAATGCCTTCGAGAACCCCCAGGGAAGAACCAAAGAGCAGACCCCAGGGACAATGGGCCAGTGATGGATTTCTCTCCAGGACAGAGGCCGCACCGATCAATATTCCCACAGCTGGGCCTCTGAACTACTTGCCTCCTCCACGTGGGCCCTCCAGGGGTAAAGGAGCAGTTTTCATGGTGCCTTAATTCCTATGCAACTGCAGCCTCCAGATTTATGAAGAGTTTGGCTAATTCTAACAGCTAATTTTCCACGAGCACTTAAGTGGTTGAGTCAGAACATGGCTGGGGATATTGGTTCCTGCCATCGTTGTACCACGGGGTGAAGGGAAATACCTTGTTGATTTCGTTAGCTAACACCATACATGGCAAACTAGCACCCTAGGTCATGACTAATAGAGGCCTTTAACGAGCAGCCCAGACTCAAACTGTACAACTGGTTAAAAACCACGACGGGGGTGCTGAGCTGGCTCTTATCTGATGGAAGCCGGGACCCACTACATTTAGGAAAAGTTCAGAGCTCATAAGCCACCAGCCTTCCCAGTGGATGACCTGCTTGGTGCTCTTTTAAAAGGCTGTTGGCATCAGAGCCATGACAACACATATCCGTGCTCAGCTAACACAGCTCTTCTCCCCTGGATATACCTTCTGTAACCGCTGAGTGTCCAAGCTGTCCTGGGCACAGGGCACCCGACCCAGACCATTACTTCACTTCTCTGGACAAACTTTGGGCAGAGAAAAGACAAACATACTTCCAACATATCTGGCTGCCCAGTCACGGATCTGTTTCTCAGATGACAGTATTGTGGTTTCTTTAAAAAAAAAAAAAAAAAAAAAAGGAACACAGAAGAATACTTCCTATAAAGAACCCGGCAACTAGAATTCACATGGGATTTATGGTTTCGTTTTTACACAACAATCTTGCACGCAAAGCTGGGGATTGGGATTACATCATACGTGCTACTAAACTCATATTCTAAAAACATGCTCCAGAAAGGAGTTCTTCATTAAAAGCTAAAATCTTTCCATGTGTCTGGGGAAAGAAACAGTGGACTATATTGAGGAGGAGGAAGGCACAACTTAATGATTAAAAAATGTAATTTATGGCGATCTGCTTCAGTAATCTTTCCTAAATAGTTTCACAGAAAAAAATACTATAATCACCTACAAGTTTTATTGAGTTAATCAGCGTTTCTCGGGGTCAGAAAACAGTGATGCATCCTATATGTCAGAAGCTACAGAAATGTATCAAACTAGGAAATGTGTAAAATGTCAAGTCAGTGCTCTTGACTTTCCCCCTTAAGTGTGGGTGTTTCCAGAAGGAATCAATCCCACCTCGGCTCCCTGGGGGGTCTCTGTTTGGCCCCAAGACCTGTGAATCTGGACCAGCTGTTATCTGTACCAGCCCTGGGGACTTATTATTCATTTTGCTGGGTGTGACAGTGGCACTGTGGTCTCATAAGAAAATTCCACATTATTTCAGAAACGCTTACTGACATGTTGAGGGGCGAAATGACATGGTATCTGGTGTTGGTTTAAAATGACCTCTGAGAAGCGGGGGGCCTGGTAGAAAAAACAGGTGTGGCCACATGTTTACACCGATTGGCCCTGGGTCGTGGCAGTGTGGGCAGGTCTCTCAAGCCCAGCTCTGCTGACAGATGGCACTGGGGAACTCTGGTGGAGGCTGTCCCTGGCCTGCACAGGACAGTAACCATCCCCAGCTGTGAGGACCCAAACTGCCTCCGGCCACTGCCGGCCACTGCCCCAGCTCCCCTGCAGGGCGGGATTCCCAGAAGCACTGTGATGCAGGAGGATTCTTATTATACTGTTTTCTCTGCTCCTGAATACACTTAAAAGGTTTCAGAATGAAAGGCTTTGCAGTTCTTGGAGGAATAAAAGTATGAAAAATCATGGTGCCAGGTGAGTCTCCTGGGCTGTTTGGAGAACATTCCTGAGGAACATGGCCATCTCGGTTTGGGACGCAGACACCGGGGGGGACCTGAACACACAGGGTGGGGGGTGAAGGGGTCGGACCCACCTCAGGTCAGGGATTCAGCCCCTCGGGGGGAACTGGGCCCAGGAAGGTACGTTGAAAAAAGCAGCATCTGTCCCTCGTTAGGTTGTATTCCGTTTGCTTTATCCTTTGTGCCGACATGGGCTGGCCGGGGCTCACTATCTCCCTCCCCACTCCCCCCACATTTTTTTTCTAAACCAAGTGAGGGCAAGTGTCCCAGGTGGTGGCCCTTCACCCTGATGCACACTGTGGTGTATTTCCTACAAGCTGACTTGGTCCCGCACAGATCGTGGTGCGGCTCCCCCACGTGAGGAGCGACCCCGCTCTTGGGTTCATATCCTCACGTCGTCCGTGGACTCAGCGATGTTCTTTGGAGCATTAGCCCTGCCCCCCCCCCCACCCCACCCAGGACAAGATCTTGTCTAGACATTGCTCTGGGTGCTCATGTCCCTTTACCTGTTTTCACTTTTTACTATAGCAGTTCTGAGAAACAATTCGCATCTGTATGATCTACCCACTCAGAATGGCAGGTTTAGGCTATTCACAGTGTTGAATTTAGAACATTTCTACTGCTTTTCTTTTACTTTTATGATATTTAATAAACTTCTCCTCGTGTGGCCTTTGCCTGCTATTTCCTTGGGATTCAATGAAGTGGTCCATTCTCAAAGCAGCCACCTCCCACCTGATGGCATGTCTCTCTCAGGGTGTCCCAGGGGGAGACACGTGCTGTCCGTCTATCCCTCCAGGCTCATCACCTGGCCGAGGCACTGTGGGGTGTCTGCACTGTACAGTTCCACAGGGTGCTAATCTAGGGGGACATCTGGACCAGGAACACGATATACATATATATTTTTTAAAGATTTCATCCATTTATCAGAGAGAGAGAGAGAGAGAGAGAGAGAGAGAGCAAGCGAGCACAGGCCGACAGAATGACAGGCAGAGGCAGAGAGAGAAGCAGGCTCCCTGCCAAGCAAGGAGCCCGATGTGGGACTCGATCCCAGGACGCTGGGATCAGGACCTGAGCCGAAGGCAGCTGCTCAACCAACTGAGCCACCCAGGCATCCCAGGAACACGGTATTTACGCGATCTTCGAGTCTCCTCACAGCTCACGATCTGCAAGGAAAGGAGAGCGAACATCGACTCGGGCGCTCCCCGCCTCCCTGCTCGCGGCACGGCCCCTGCCCGGGGAGGCGGTGGGGCGCAGGCTCTGCTCTGCCAACCGTCCTGCCCATTCAACCCCGAGGCTGGCTGCCTGGTCCCCGGAGCACGGCTCACTCTCTGTGTGGATTTTCGTAGTCCCTCCAGAGCTAGCGAGGAAAAGAACACATTTCCGGAAGGAGTAAGGCAGTCCTCACCTTCCCTGGCGGCACCTCATGCGTGGGGATGGGGACCCGGCCTGCCAGGCTGCTCTCGGCCGGGGGGCCTCGGAGTCCACGTCCCTGAGATACTCAGCTCAGCCGTGCTGGGCCCGAGCTACCCGCGCAGCGGCTGCGTCTCATGGCCCTGCTTCAGGCCTTTCTCTCGGCTCCTGGAACCTCCACAGGCCATGGAGGCCGCGTTAGGCAACCTGCCCGTCTTCTCCTCCAGGGTGGGAAGGGGGCCCGGGACGAGCCTCTGATGGACCAACAGGGAGCAGGACATCGAGGGGGACAAAATACAACGGATGCTTCACGTGCTCTCGCGGTCTATCAGGGTCAAGGCAAACCTCGTCCTGTTTGCTGTGCTTGACACAACCGAGTGCCCCAGACCTGAGGGCCTGGCCCGGGCGGGGAGGGCATTTCTGCCCAAGACACGTGGGCGAGGTGGGGGCCGGGCAGAGCCACAGGGAGAGCTAGAGACCCCCTTCGGGCGGGAGTCCCGCGGGAACGGTCGGAAACACGACAGCCCGGCCTCCGACGACTCCTCAGGGAGCCCCACGGGCAGACCGAGCGGCACACGAGAGCAGACGGTGTGTTCACAGGCGGGGGACGAACACCGGCGAGGAACAAACGCAGCCTCCCGGAGGCCGTTTTACCCAGAGGCCATCAGGCCACACAGCCAGGTGCTTAGAACTTCAACTGGCCTTGGCCTTGGCCTGCCTGCTCGCGGGGCAATGTTAAAAAATATTATTATTGTTTAATTGTAACAATAACAATTGCTCAGAAAATAAAAACCAAAACAGGCAAACCATTGGAACACCAAGAGGAGATTTCTAAGGGTTTTTATTTTAAACATATGTTCCTAAAACAGCCCGTGAGGAGTGCCAAAAACACAGCGTCGAGTCTGTTTTCCTTTTTCTGTGTACAGGATTTACTTTGGAAACTGCCTATAAACGCCCTGAAACTTTTTCTCTCATCAAAAACAATTGAGGAACAGGACACGGAGTTCTGAGGCGTCATCTACTCGTTTCGCTGCGTGGAGGGCGAGAGAAGTGATGCTTGTGTGACACGGACCGAAGCTGCGGCGGGGGCAGTCAGGAGAACGCGCCCCTCCGGCTCGCCCAGAAGAGGCACCGCATCGCACAGCATTCTGGAAAACCAGCCCAGCCACTTGGCTGCCCTGCATGTTGGCAGTGGAGGGAGAGGAAAGGCTCTCCCTTCCCATTCTAGAATTCCCTGGGGGCTGCGGCGTCATGTAAGGGACCCCAGAAGGCGTTCAATCCCCAGAAGTAGGCAAGAGAGTCTATTCCCTTCCCTTTGACCTATGGGCCCTGGAGGGTCTCTCCCCAAAGCTGTGGGATGGAAATCCACACTCCCGATGTGCGAGCTCAGCACAAAGAAATGGCTGTCCCCACCCTCACCCCACACACCGCAGAGAGCTTCTCCAAGGGAGTCAGCTCACGGCGGTCCCCAGGGTTAGGGTCAAGGAACTGGGTGGCGAATAAAACAGACCACGCACTGGGTTCACTCACTGATGTCACGCACAGCAATTGCAGAACAATCCCAGGAAAGCGAAAAAAGTTGTCGGGGACCCATCAGAAAGAGCATCATGAGTTAATGTGCATTCAAGGCCTCGGTGGGCCCCTCTGCCCTTTGCGTCAAAGATTCACAGCTCAAGTGAGAAGGATAAACAGTTCTCTCTGCCCAAAGCCATGATTCAAAATTCTGGCTTTCTTGCCCTTCAGCGTGGGATTAATTATCACAAGGCCTTGTAGGGGATTCACTTATATATGACATAAAGTAGAGTTTACTGTCATTTTAAATAAAGACGCTGGATGAAATGTAAGGCCTACAAAGGGGAGAAAGAACATAGAACCAGAAATGGTGAGACATGACAATTCTGAGGAGAATTCGGAATCATGATCTGGGGCACATTCTACCTGGTGTTCAGAATAAGTGAATGGCTGAATTAAGTACATCCCATATTATTTTATTTCAGAGTAATATGATTCTTTTGTTTCTATTGCATAGGAAGCCATGGTGTAACTATTGCATCACCTTTGGGTCTAAAAATAATGACCTTATAAAAAGAAACTGGAATAAAAACTTAATTCATAAGGGCTTTTAACAAAATCTCTTATTGTCTCCTAAAGTGTGGAGGGTTACACGGCTAAATGTAAGTGGCTCTTCAGTGTGTATCAGTGGACCATACAATCTTTCCTCCAAGTATTTATGAGCAAACCCCCCGAGAGGAGAAATTACAGGAAGAAATCTGCAGTTGTGGTTCCTAATCTTTTAGAAAAGGGCTCCTTTCATTTTAAAAAGAGCCGCCTTACTTGTATAATGCGACAGTGAATCTGTCATGGTATCATGTTTTTAGAGCAGGGGTGCGCTAAACAGAGGGAGTGGGGAGAGAGGCAGGGGGACAAAGAGAGGGACAGAGGGAGGGGGACAGAGTAGGACAGAAGGAGACAGAGGGAGGGAAGGGGGGAGGGAGGTAGGAAGTGAGGAGAGAGGGGGAGGGGAGCGTGGAAGCCAGAGGGAGAGAGAGAAAGACGGGGAGGAAGAGGGAAGAGAGAGGGGACCGCCTGGTTGAGCGCGTCTGTCATTCAAGTCTGTACGTGGCTGCCACTGCATTACGGGAGATGCTTACGAAAGCCCTTTACAAAGGATAGGGCGGATTGTCAAGAAAATGTAGAATTACCTGGGAGGAAAATTTAAAATAACATCAGATTATAAATACCAAAAAAAAAAAATAAATAAATAAAAGAGCAAAAATCAGAAGATTGAAGATCTGATGCTGGTGAGGTGTGGACCAATGGTAATTACTGACTACTAACATATTAATATAACGATACCGGTCACTAGTCATCCAACCCCCACCATGTGTCATGAAGGGTGCTAAGCGCACTCTCACTTACTGCTTAAAAAGATCCGTAAGGTCTCATAATTCCGCCCATTTTACAGAAGAGACAAATAAGGAACAGAGAGATCACTAGTTTATTCGTAGTGAATAGAAGGCATAGGATTGGGACCAAGATCAGTCTGACTCCAGACCATGTTTCAAGATTTCCTATGAAGATTTGAGACTCTGATAGGAGTAGGTTTTTTTCAACTGGTAATTCAAAAAAACAAAAATAAACACCATTTTGGCTTAAGAATGTGAGAAGGAAGCCTGGGGAGAACCTAGACACAAAGCTGTGAACAAACAAAACGATGATAAAATGAAGGAAATAAAATATCAAAATCAAGAGTTACCTCATGCTTGATTATACTGTAACAGGGGGTGGGATTCAGTTGCTGCAGAATTCCTTCATCACCAGGCTTTTGGCCAATAAGGAAAAAAGTTCTGCACTTAACCTGGAGGTACTAGGATACAAGCAATGTGCCAATCAAGTCTTCGGCACCTTTATTCATTCATTAAATAAGAAGAATCTGTATGCGCTTATCCAATTTAACTTGTTAACCTTAATTTGAAAAAAAATTTAGTCTCTAATTTTGGAAAATTTTTTGCTATTAATAATTGGTTAAGCTTTTGTGTCTTATTTATGACTATCACTGACATGAAAATGGCTTTGCTAATATCTCAGCATCTATATTAGATAAAGTCAAACACTACAGATATTTCAAAAATCTTTTCTATATAAACGGGATCTACTCTCTTAGGTAGAGAATAAACATAGTTTCAAGCAGTCAAGGAAAAAACACCACTGTAGTTATACTAATAAAAATCCATATTAGAGGATTTTTGTTCATGAGAACATGGTACTGTTATCAATTCATATTTTCATGGATTTAAAAGATTTTTAAATCTAAAATTCAAATTAATCAAACATTTTAGAAAACCTGAGAAATACTCATTATGCCTCTCTTTTGGCACATGTGAGTGCTTACTGAAAGATCATTTTCCCCCATAAACATCTTTAAGATGTTTCTGTAAACAGCAATTGAAAACTTACACAAGTGTCAGTCTCTTATGTACAAGAGTAATATACAAAAAGGCAACACATTCTTTGCATGCTCATAAAAATAATTCTTTATTTCTTATTGTTCTTCCATGATATCAAAAGTACTAGAACACAACACAACAAGGCTTCAGACAGAAAAAAGAAATTAAAGGAAATAAAAAGATTAGAACACTTGATAAAGAATGTTCCTGTGGATACCTTGTAGTAAAGTAAAAGAGAAAATGTCTCCATTGCCTGTGAAAAGCACAACATGCAATTGTCAATATCTACTTAGGAAGCACCCAATCAACATGATTGTATTATTTATTTCATGAACATAAGTGGCGTATGTGGAAATGTTTCATTAGTCCTGCCAAAAATTGTCATAAATACCCATTAAAAATGCAGCAGTTCTGAGAGGGAAGTTTATAGTGATAAATGCATATACTAAGAAAATAGATCTAAAATAAAGAACTTTATACCTCAAGGAAACTAGAAAAAGAACAAACTAAGCCCAAAGTCAACAGAAGGAATGAGATAACAAAAATCAACATGAAAATAAATAAAATAGAGACCAGATAAACAATAGAAAAGTTTAACGAAACTAAGATTAGTTTTCAAAAGATAAACAAAACTGACAAAAATTGAACTAGACTAAGAAAAAAAAAGAGAATCCTCAAATAAGTAAAGTCAGAGATGAAAGAAGCAACATTACAATGGACACTATAGAAATACACAGGAACCTAAGACACTGCTATGAACAATTATATGCCAACAAATTAGACTATCTAGAAGAAACAGATACATTTTTAGAAATGTGCAACCTACCAAGACTGAATCAGGAAGAAATAGAAATTCTGAACAGACCAATAATGAGCAAAGAGATTAAGTCCCTAATAAAAAAGAATCTCCCAACACAGAAAAGCCTAGGACCAGATGGTTTCACTAGCAAATTCTACCAAACATCTAAAGAAAAATGAACACCCATTCTTCTCAAGCTCTTCCAAAAAAATTGAAGAGGAAGGTACACTTCCAAACTCATTTTACAAAACCAACATCACCCTGATACCAAAGCCAAAGCCAAATACTAGAGAAGAGCACCATAAGAAAAGAAAACCAGAGACCAAAATCCCTGATGAAGACAGAAATAAAAATTTTCAACAGAATATTAGCAAACTGAATTCAACAACATATTAAAAGGATTATACATCATGACCAAGTGGGATTTGTCCCTGGAATGCAAGGATGTTCAAATCAATAAATGTGATGTACCTCATTACTAAACAGATAAAAAAAAAACACATGGTCATCTCAATAGATGAAAAAAAAAACCTGTTAAAATATAACACCTTTTCATGATTAAAAACCCTCAATAAATTGGGTATAGAAGAACATCCCTCAACATAATAAAGGTCATATACAAGCCCACAGCTAGCATCACACTCGATGAATGACTGAAAGCTTTTCCCTTAAGGAACAAAACAATGGTGCCCAGCCTCACTACTTTTATTCAATGTACTATTGGAAGTCCCAGCTAGAGCAAGCAGGCAGGACAAATAAACAAAAAAAAAATCCAAATCAGAAAAGGAGAGGTAAAATTTATAGATGATATGATCTTACATGTAGAAAATCCTAAAGAATCAACCAAAAAACTGTTGGAACTAATCAATGAATCCAATAAAGTTGCAGAATATAAAATAAATGAGTGATGTTTCTATATACTAACAATGAAATATCTCATTTACAATTTCATCAAAAACAATAAAACACTCGGCCATAAATTTAATCAAGGAAGTGAAAGAACTGTACAGTGAAAACTATAAGGTTTTGATGAAAGATATTTAAGGAGTCACAAACAAATGGAAAGATACTTTGTTGTCATGGATTAGAAGAATTAGTATTGTTAAAATATCCATACTGCCTAAATCCATCTATAGATTCAAGGCAATCCCTATTAAAATTCCAAGGGCATTTTTTACAGAAATAGAAAAAGTGATCCTGAAATTTATATGGAACCCAAAATGTAATGGAACCCCAAAATCCAATCACCAAAGCAGTCCTGAGAAAGTACAAAGCCGAAGGTATCACACTTCCCGATTTCAAACTATTCTACAAAGCTGTAGTAATTAAAACACTCTAGTACTGGCATAAAGATAGACACATAGACCAGTGGAACAGAATAGACACCCAGAAATAAGCCCCCATACACAGTCCACTAGTATTTGACAAGGGAGCCAAGAACACTCAGTGGGGAAAAGATAGTCTCTTAATAGACTGTGGTCGGAAAACTAGACAACCTCAGGCAGAAAAATGAAACCGGACTCTTATACCACTCACAAAAATTAACTAGAAATGGATTAAAGACTTAAATATAAGATGTGACACCATAAAACTCTTAGATAAAAATAGGGAAAAGACTCGTTGACATCCTGGTCTTGGTAATGTTGTTGGTTTTGTTTTGTTTTGTTTTGCATATGGTACCAAAAGCACAAGCAAAAATCAACCTGTGGGACTACAACAAAAAAGCTTCCACATAGCAAAAGAAACAATCAGGAAAATGAAAAGGCAACCTGCAGAATAGAAGAAAATATTTGCAAACCATATATCAAAAAAGAGGTTAATACCCTAAATATATAAAGAATTCATACAACTCAAAAACCAACCTAATTTTAAAATGGCAGGAGAACTAAATAGACATTCTTTCCAAAGGAGACATCCAAATGGCCAATAGGTACACGAAAACAACATTAATCATCAGGGAAAGGCAAATCAAAACCCCAGGGAGACATTGTTTCCCACCTATTAGAATGTCTACTGCTCAGAAGGTAAGATAGTAAGTGTTCACAAGGATGTGGAGAAAAGGGAGCACTGCGCACCGTTGGTGGGAATGTAAATTGGTGCAGCCATTATGGAAAATAGTATGGATGTTCCTCAAGAAGTTAAAAATAGAAATACTATCGGATCCAGCAATTCCACTTCTGGGTATATATCTAAAGGAAATGAAACAGGATATGCAAAAGACATCTGCACTCCCAGATCCGCTGCAGTATTATCCTCAATAGCAATACACAGAAACAACCCAAGTGTCTGTCAGTAAACAAATGGATAAAGAAGGTATGGTGTACACACACACACACACACACACACACACACACACACACTGGAATATCATTCAGCCAGGAGAAAGCCATGAAAAGAAGGAAATCCTGCCATTTGTGACAACATGCCTTGAGTGCATTCTACTAAGCAAAGTAAATCAGAGAGCAACAAACAAAACCACGCGATCTCACTTATGTGTGAATTTTTAAAAAGCTGAACCCATAAAAACAAAGCAGTGGGTGGGGGTGGGATTGAGGAGATGTTGTTCAAGGGTAGGACTTGCAACTAGTAGATGGGTGAGTCCTGGAAATCTGGTGTGGAGCTTAGTGATTTATAGTCAACCATACTGTGTTGTGAACTTCGAAGTTGCTAAGAGACCAGATCTCACTGCAAAAGAGAAATTATAACTATGTGACGTGTTGGACTATGGAGGTAATTGTATTGCAGTATGTAAATGTATCAAAGCAACAGGCTATACACCTTAAACTTACACAATGTGGTATGTCCTATTAGATCTCAGTAACAAATGAAATGGTTTAGCAGCTCTTCTTTCCTCTCGGCTGCTTACTTTGGCACCACAGTAGTTATTACACAGCAAGTAACTATGTCTTCCATCTGCCATGTCCCAAACTGTTTCTTTTCTGGCTTCTTTTCTGTAATCAAGTCATTCTACAAGATACAATCAATCAGCACTGCTTTCTTTATCCATTGGCCTCAGAATGAGCTGGCTGAATTGGTCAGAATCACAGTCTTCCATCTATCAAGAGTGGCAAGGACTGTGGGATAGAACACACAAAACCAATCCTGGAGAGAAAGTCGAAGTGATTCAGAAATATTTTGACCTTGTGGGGATAAAAAACAGGACATACTTTGAATGCTAAAAAGTGTTGAGTCACAGATACTCTGTCTTTTGACCATGTTCGACCTTAAGTATTAATTCTAGAAACAATGAGTGCCTCCAAATGCCACTCTGGGGATGCTGGGGATACAAGGATCAATTAGACAAGTTCATGGACTCAAGGATGCTTTTAGTCTAGATGTATACATAGACAAATAGGGTTTGTGGAGGCCACGCTAGAAGCTCAGGCAGGACATGGTCAAGTTTGGGAGAGGAAGGTGTCATCTCTTACTGGGTAGGATAGGGACAAGGATGTAAGCTTGACCCCGATGCACCCCTCGGTCTTACTGTTTGCCTTCAGAGAAGTTCTTTCAAGATATTCTACACCCCAATCCCCCACGCAGAAATTATTCTTCAAGGAGAAATATTCTCTAGGCTATAAGGTTCATATAATATCCATCTAAATTATACAGATGTGATATAGAGGGTATTACTATAAATAAAAGAAATTATTTGGGCTGATTTCCATGTCCCAGGTGTTATATTAAGCATTTTTTATCCTCATAATAACCCCAGGCACTAATCTTATCCTAATTACATGAGAAAACGTATGCTTGGAAAGGTGAAGAGCATTGTAAATGTCATACTTGTACTTAGCAGCTGAAATTAGATGACTGTGTTGACATCAGGGCTTAAGATCTAAGTCACAGCTAGGCTTAGGCAAGGAAAACCTTTCTGAGTGTTCTGCATTCAAGAACCAGGCTTTTTGATTCTGGAGGGACACGCCAGCAACAAGCTCAGCCATCATTGTATCGGTCTGGCCCTTGCAGGTGTGTACGTGTGCCTGTACGTGGGTGACGCGTGAGGCGATTCTCATACTCAGGAAAAAGCAAAGATACAGCACTGAAATGATAAACAGGAAAAATACGGCGAATCTGAATATAAAAGGTAAGCTTAGTAATTCTGACAATATGGGGCTTAGTCTGTTTGGGTGGCTGTAAAGGAATACCACAGACTCGGTGCCTTATAAATTGCAGAAAGTTGTAGATATCATAGTTTGGAGGGTCCAGCTCCAAGACCAGGCTTGCCAGCATGGTCCAGTGAGGACCTCCTTCCTGGCTCATAGCTGGTGCCTTTCCACGGGTCCTTACCTGGTGGAAGAGGCTAGGGAGCTCTCTGGGGTCTTCTTTATAAGAACACAAACTCCTTTTATGATGAAGTTTCCACCCTCATGACCGAGTCACCTCTTAAAGACCCCCAGCTCTTAACCCCATCGCCTTTGGGGGTTAGGATTTAAACATGAATTTGGTGAAGATACAAATATCCATAGCAGTATGTATCAATCTTTTCTTCAAATAATAGTAACAAACCAAGTATTCATATGTGCAGCACCTGGTCCCAAAGAATTTAAAGCAAAGTAGCAAAGTTCCTCGTAATTCTCACATAAATATTTATGAAGTTTTAATTTGCTTTCGCATTGGAAGTTATTGATCCTTTTCCCTATTCAATTGTAAAACCTTATCCTGTACAAAGCAGCCTCTCAAAAAGAAAGTTAACGAAGAGTAAATTTGTTATTCTGTTGATTTTCATTTCCCAGTGTGGCATTATAGCTCTGGAGAGAGGGCCATTGTTATTGTAATTATACTTAGCATGCTTGCATTATAGAATAGTTAGCCAAAAACATTCTGGAAGAGGAAGAAGTACAAATACAGTTTGAATGAGGAAATTTTAGAGGTTACTTTTTGCCTGCTAATTTAAGTCGTGGATACTATTTCCTGGACAAAGCTATCATAGCTTATTAACATAAGAACAAATAAAGTATCTAATAAATATCAAAGCAGATTATGCTATCTTGGGATTGTGTTCAGGGTCTCCTTATTCCTCAAAATAATTCCAAAAGTAATACTGATTTACGTTATATAACACCTATAGCTCCTGTTTTATCAGTACGTGGGCATTTGTATGACCATCCATCCACTTATTTATTTATTCAAGAAACTTTAAATAACGGCCACTGGGTATCAGGCTCTGCGCTGGGGAGTGAATGACCTGGGAGTCAGAAAAGAGACAGTCCAAGGTAGAGGAGAGCCAGGAGAGGGCTGGGTTGTGGAGTTTTTTAATCCCCATTTCTTATCTGGTTAGAATTGCAGCTTTGCATTTGCTCTTGCCTCCATTCCCTATACACATTAGATCCTCACATCTATTTATTTTATAACTGAAAGTTTGTATCCTTTTAGCAACCTCTCCCTATTTCCCCCTCCTCCCCAGCCCCTGGAAACCACTTTTCTACTCTTTGTTTCTGAGTTTGACCTTTTGTTTGTTTGTTTTTAGATCCCGCATAGGAGTGATACCCTGTGGTACTGGATTTGTTTCTTTCTGTCTGGTTTATTTCACTTAGCATAATTTTCTCCAGGTTCATCCATGTTGTTGCAAATGACAGAAATTCCTTCTTCTTCTTCTTCTTTTTTTTTTTAAGACTGAAAAATACTTATTGTGTACACACACCACACTTTCTTGATCCACCCAACCCCTGAGGGACACTTACATTCTTCTGTATTTTGGCTATTGGCAATAAGGCTGTAATGAACATCGGAGTGCAGAGATCTTGTTTCATTGAGAAGAGCACCTCCTAACAGGTGTGAGGTAGTACAGTGTTGTGGTTTTGAGTTTGGTTTCTTGCCTGGCCATTGAAACACCCTGTTAGCAAAGTGAAATAGAAGCGAAAAAGGCATTTGGGGGTAAACACTAAAATATCTGGCAAGTATGTGATAGTCTCTACATTTACACATTTATTTCATACTTTTAAGAAGTCTACTTTTATTAACATACTCAACGATTTCTTGGATGTCTCCTCTGTTCCCACATACTATCCTAAGTGCTGAGGACATGGCAAAGATAAAGAATAAGATGTGGTTTCATCTTTCCCCCAGTGGCAGGGGCAACAGCTGTTCTCCCAGAACCCACACGACAGGCGTCCAACAAAAGTTCAGTAAATGGATGGATGGGAAAATGGATAAGTGATAGCAGGTTTTGAAATCCAAACACAGAGATGTTATTTACATCTACAATTTACACGTAACTATAGAAAAATCTAGTACTGAGTCCTGTGACTAACACTCAAAAACTTGGCATCACAAAATGTTCCTAAATCCACATTTAAGAAATACTGTAGAGCATAATGAATTATTGAATATTCGAGACTTGCATTATTGCTATCCTTATATGATGCTTGTTTTTCTCCAAAAAGGCCATGAAATCTTTATTTAACACCATAACTCATGAGCTGGGGAATGAGGATTTAGTCCTACCAAACCTATCTCAGAACCAGAACTCTGTCCCATGGAAGGGATACATCTCAGCTCTTTATAAGATTTATCCTCTGTCCCTCCTCCCCAGTGTCTCCCCCCACCCCTGCCCCAATCCAGGAATAGCAGAATCGAACTACCAGATACAAGTGAAACTGCTCAACTATATTTCTGTGCCATTAAACTGTTTTGATACATCAGCAACTTTTAGATCATACCAACAAATTAACCTACCACAGGCTTTATTATTTTTCCTAAGCATTGAAGTTATTCTCTACAGAAAACCCACAGCTCTTGAATGTTACATAAAAATGGTCTCAAATTTTTAATGACACAAAGCTTATTAATCTTGCTCAGATTCCATGCTTAAACATTCATTATTACATTAGTCTTTGAAATATGATTTATTTAGATTTAAGTACACCCAGTTTTTATGAAGAAATGGAAAATGCTCTATCATATTTCACAAATTAGGAATGACATTTTCTAGATTAGAATAAGAGGATTCAGCATTGGACTTCAATTTTATAGCATGTGGTTTTGTCAAAAATATAGTATCCAGGGGCTCTGAGCAGCTCAGTCGGTTAAGCGTCTGCCTTTGGCTCAGATTATGATCTCAGGGTCCCAGGATCGAAGCCTTCATCGGGCTCCCTGCTTGGAGGCTGCTTCTACCTCTCCATCTGCTCCCCTGCTCATGTTCTCTCTCAAATAAAAAAAAAATCTTAAAAAATATATAGTATCCAAAACCCAGTGACCTTTCTGTTGGCCACCACTCATCAATGTCATCTTTTCCAATATTTGTGCTTTGTGTGTTGACAACTGTCCTGCAGGAAAAACAACCCCCAGGGCAGCCCTGGGCAGCAGAAAGTACAGGAGATCCATCTGGGAAGACAAGAGTTCGAGCCCTGCCCAGCCACCCCCCTTTCCTCTGCATAGGCACAGCAGTGGGTACCAAGGTGGCATCATCCTGCCGTCCTTCCAGGGTCACGTGAGGATCAGAACACACGTGCCAGCGACCAACACCATCCCACCTGCTGGGCCGTGGGCAAGGAGGGATACCGGAAAAGATTTACAGACAAAAGCCAACACTGCAGCCTGCACATAATCTTCGATTGGATTAAATCCTCTTATCTAATAAAGCAGAGCTGGGCTCTCATCTTTTTTCTCTTTCTGAGCCTTCCTCTTACTCAGGAGCGCCTGACACAATGGTCGGGATCTGACAAGGCAGAGCTGAGCGCTAGCTCGCGTCCCCGGGTGATGATGGAGGATGTTGCAGGATGCTGCAACTGTACCGCATTTTCAAACATACTACGTTTCTTAACCGTGGTGCAAAATGGAGAAATTCTGAGTCTACTCCTGAGCTTTTGTTTTTAGATCATCTGTTTGCCAGCCAGGGCTGTGCCCTTTGGTCTAAATGAAATGACTTTGATAGAGAAGAAAACAATAACACCTTTCTCTGGACACAGTGCTCCTGCTTGGCAAGAGCCAAGGGCTGCCGGAACATCTAGGGTCTAGTCCCGTGTGTTTTTCAGGATGGAGGAAAGTAGTCTTTAGAAAATACATAACGGAGCCAATGGTGCTCTATTACATGCTTAAGGTGAGGCCTGCAGGGGGAAGGTAGAGTGAAAGCCTTCCCAAGTGGTCAGACTGGCTCATGGGAGCACATAGGAAGGGGAGCATCTAGGAGGGCAGAGGGACCAGGTGCCACCTGTGAGGGACGGTGAGGGAAACACAGACGATGTGAGTGACAAAGAGCAGCTGGGTTCCAGGGGCTGGGAACTGCTCTGGTCCCGTCAATTCATCTCAAGTGATCATTTTATGGGCATTGTTAGTGTCTCATGAAACAGGCCATCTCCCGTGAGAACAAGCTCCCTGTCTCCGGGACGAATGAAACCCTGGATGGAAAGTTTTCGAAGATATCAAAGGTCAGCCAGGGGAATGAACTGAGGGGCCGTCAATATCCCTTGTAAATCTGAAGTTCGATGATGCTGTGTTTAAATGTTCTGTCTGGATTTGCTCTGTAATGGCGAGCCGGTGACCTCTGTCTGGAATGTTACTGCTTGGGCCCCACCAGGGACAAGGAGCCTGGAGAGAGCTGCTGCTTCTGCCCTCCACTCCCCTGGATTCTGGCAGCACTGAGAGTCTGTTCGTGGACACCAGCCAGGCCTGGATCAGGAAACTCATCTCTGCAACTGTGTTTGACTTCTCTCTTCCAACTGTCAGTACGTAACATGTGCCTGCCACAGGTCCCCACGCGGCAGTCCTTCCGGGACAGCAAAATTCTGTTGACGTATTTAAGCAACCATTACCTTTGGGGAGTCATCTGGCCAGTCATGAACAAACGAGCAGCTGTGACTGGAGAACCGTGACATGGTGCTTTGTCAGTGGAAAAGTTCAAGTGATGTGTCTGGCTGGGCAGCCATCCGAATGAGGGAGAGTTTATTTCCCTGGAACAATCCCTCAGGCTTCAAACACAGTCTCGTTAGATGAGCTGACATTTTGATAGGACCAACCGCACAGATCCACCTTCATCCATGTCCTGTCTTCCTTTCGTCTCCAAGACAGCTCTGAGACACAGGGACCGCCATCTTTGTTTTATAGATGGGGAAACTGAGGCTCAGTGGGCAAACATGTTTAACAAAGACCATAGTCACCGGCTGTGGGCAGATCAATCCCTGCCTGACCTTCGATGCCAAACCGTGTGGTCTGCTCTCAGTACCAGCACCTCCCCTGACTCGGTGGCTGCTCCCCGTGTTGTGTTTAAGCTAATGATGTGAATGATGTCATGATTAACTACTTCATTCATCCCAATGTCTAGGTGCTGTTGACGTTTACAAATCTTTTGCATCACGGGAATTGTTACATTGATAAATGTTTTCTGTTTCGTCCCAAATTACAGATACAGCAAAGGACAGGCGTCCCCTGAGAAATGGCCCTCTTCGGTGCGATAGTCTCCACAGGATTTTATTGTTCTCATTCCTTCTCTTTTTTAAGCTCTCCCCAACTGTGAAGGAAATGAAGTATCAAGTGTCTTTTTGCTGCTGGGGGCATTTCAGTAAATGGTTTTGACCTTCCTTCTAGCTCCTTTTGAAAGCCGAGGAAACCAGAATGCTGACACATAGGCATTTGGGGGCTCAGCCAGCGGCTGTGTCCCACACCTGCACACAGAGCTCGGGTCAGGTGCCCAAGGGGTCCCCCTGGCACGCCCCCAGCCAGAAGCTCCACCCCCAAGGCAACAGCCTTCCTGTCCCTAGAGGCAGTGGTAAAACCACTGGGCCTAAGTCACTTGAAAGTGACTTCAAAGACTCCATCTACCGGAGAAGGGAGCTGACCCATGCGCAGAAAGGAGGGCAGCAGGCAGGAGTAAGCCAGACAGCGCACAGCTGCTGGCGTCGTGGGTTTTAAGTTCCTACTGGAGCTAAAGTTAAAGGTGCTTTGAAGACCCCTCCCTTCCTGTTCCTCTGGGTCAGAGTAAATGTGCATTCGGTAGCCATGTTGTACCTGGGTCTCTGCTGACACCGTCCTCCAAGCTCGGAGTCCATTGTTCCTGCTAATGGCTGGAGCCGGGGCAGCCAGGTGAGCAGCGTGAGGACCCACGGAGAGGCTTCCATCTGGTCTACCTCAGAGCCTATTGGACTCAGATCAGGCACCTAACCAAGGCGGATCGTGTCTCCACAGAGGAGGTTTAAAGTTCTGAGAGTGACGTCATTTAAAAAGCCAGACTGAAGGGATCCGTGAGTCCAGCTGCCACTGCCCTATATTTAGCAAGAGCTACTTGATGAACACGTGATCTGTTCTCAGTGTTCTCTGTCCCCTTCTTCCTCCCAACCCAAGCCTCCCTATCACACTCAGTTTCTTCCCCCCATCTAGGCTGGCTCATAAGGAAAAGCAGATTCTGGGAAGCAGATTCTGAGAACCAAAAGTTGAATGCTTTCTGAGTTTACAATCCAAATCAAACCCTCCTCTGTGGACCTTTATTAGACACCACATGTGCCGCTGTGCGAGCCTAGTTTTCTCAGCTCCGCCACCGTTGCACAAGTCTTCAGGATTCAGGGTGATCTCATACTACTTCCCACAACAAAATGCTTATCACAGCTTCTCATCCAAACGCACTGAATAGGACATCGGCGTATCAGTCTGTCAATGCATCTGTCACTCAGGCTTACTTTAGTCCAAGTATGTATCAGGCATTCTTCTGGAAGAAGCCTTACCTGTGTGTGACCACACAATCTGGTGCTAAAGAACATTCTTGTTTCCTAGCTTCTACTTCAGGGAGCCGGAGCAGTCATAAGCATCTTCTGTGTATGCAAGCATTTCTCTTATATTTGATCCCATGACATCTCTTTATAACCTTTTAACCTCCCATTCCATCTTTGGGATCCTTTTTAAAAAAATTTATTTATCTAAAGATTTTTATTTATTTATTTGACAGAGAGATAGAGATCACAAGTAGACAGAGAGGGAGACAGACAGAGAGGCGGAAGCAGGCTCCCTGCTGAGCAGAGAGCTCGATGCGGGGCTCTATCCCAGGACCCTGAGATCCTGACCTGAGCCGAAGGTAGAGGCTTAACCCCCTGAGCCACCCAGGAACTTCTTTCGGATCCTTTTTTCAACAGCATTTGGATTGTCGTCTCTGTTACCTTTGTTCACCCATCATCCATCCATTACCCGTCACCCATCCACCCATCCATATATCTACCCTCATCTACCCATCATCCATCCGTCCATCCATCCGTCCATCCATCTTCTGCCCCTCCCTCATCCACCCATCCATACAGGCGCATACTCTGTATGCCAGGTACAGTGTGAGCTCAGGTTGCATGAAGGTCCCTGTCCTCAAGAAGCCTGCAGCCTAGAGCAGCAACACACACATGCTTTAGGAGCACTAAGGAGGAAGCCCTGAACTTACTCAAGAAATTCAGGAAGGCTCCACAGACCAAACGCCAAGTGAAGGGTCACAAGGGAGAAGGACTCACCAGTCTAGAGGAGTGGGCGGGAGCAGCACACAGTATGGAAATGAAGCAGGAAAGAGCAGGGAGCATCTGCCGAACGGGGAGGAGCTCAGCTGGGACGAAGCCACGGCGCACAGCGGAAGGAACAACTGACACCAAGGGACAAGTTGAGGCAGAATGTGGGGGCCCCGAAGGCCAGAGTCAGTCTGCACCCTGCGGTCTTCCTTATCCCTTCCGGGATCCTAATTTTCTCATCATGACATCAGCAGCCGTAACCACGTCTGCTCTGCTCCTGATACCACGGTACTCTGACGATTTCTCAAGTGCTGACCGAGCCGGCCACGTGCTACGTGTGCATTACTCGTTCGCTTCTCTCGGTGACCTCTGGGTAGATCCTATACTTCTTCCCACTTCGTAGCTGGCAAAGTGAGGACAGATGGGGCTCCCTGTCCTGGGCCAGACGGCTGGTCCTCGGTGGCCCCGGAACCACATGGCTGGTCCTCGGTGGCCCTGGAACCGACCCACAGCCGGCCTGCTGCAAGCCACTGGTGAGGCTGACATGCCTGCGGAACCTTCCTGAAGATGGCACCATGGTGACTCCTCCTCTCCTCTGACGGCCAGATGTGAGGCTCGTTTCACTCTGTATTTCAGGCCCATGTACCCCTCAGTTCTTAGCATCCTGTCGCCCTCCCTCTCTCATCAGATGGCTGCTAAAGGCACGGCATTCTGAGCAGGGAGGCCAGCTCTCTCTTCCAAATGGCTGCAGGACAGCAGTCGCTACACTAGGCAGGTGCAGGGACCCGGGGCTTGCCTCCCCCACCAGCCTGACATCCCCCTCCTCCCTGCCCCGGCTGAGATGCTCTGCCCACCTTCCAGCCTGCTTGGGTTGGGGTGGAGGGGACTGAACCAGGGCTGCTCCACTCCTGCCTCCACCCAAGTGCCCACCGTGTGCTGGCTGCTGCAGGTTGGAGGGGGGTGTGTGAGGAAGGAGGAAGCACCCAGGGTTTCCGATGTTCTGATGGGAACCACATTGTAATGACCCGTTCCTGAGTCAGAGGAGGCTGGGGGTGTGGGTGATGGGGGCCAGCGGCCTGGGTTTAAACCTTGGATCTGCTAACAACAAGCTGTGTGTCTTTGGGAAGGGTGAGTAACTTCTCTGTGACCTGGTTTTTTCATTTTAAAAAGAAAGATACACTTTTTGTGGTCCTTATGAGGATTACATAAGTTGACATCTTCAAGGTGCTTAAGAAAAGTGCCAGGTAGACACACACACACACACACACACACACACACACACACAGCAACCCAACCATTGACAGTTAACACACACACACACACACACACACACACAGCAACCCAACCACTGACAGTTACTATGACTAGTAGCAAACACAGGACGAGCGCCCGCTTTGCACGAGGCACCCCGTTCTGGGTGGACCGGCTTCACCTCCAAGGGGCTTCCGTGCTATCACTAAACACACATTAGTGTGTTAGATGCACCTTCAGTTACCACCTTGTAACCCCGATGGCCACTTACTACAGGCAAAGAAGATGATCAGGATCCCGAGCAAACGTGACAAGGGAATCAACGCCACCCATCCGTCTACACCACCCCGCTCTTTACTCTTCTGCCTCAAAGCTCCCCTTTGCAGTTCAGTAGACACGACCCTCTTTAGAGAAATGTTAAGGTTGCCTGTCTCCCATGGCTGATCTCATGACTTCTGAAGTGGTCGTGAAACATTTAAAAAGATCAAATTTAAGCAAGGAGTCCAGTGGCATCTTGTACCATCTGACAAGGGCCCGTTTCAGCCTGGGACTATCTGGTCCTGCTCCAATGGCATTAGCTTAACCAGTCTCGAGCTGTTTGTCCCATGCGGTTCTGCAAGACGGAAGGACATTCGCCCACTTCCAAAAGGAAACAGTGGGCAAACTTTGCCAAAGGATTGACTGTAACAGTTTACTGGGAAAAAGAAAAAAAAAAAAAGAAGAAGGAAGGAAGGCAGAACATACACCATTGGGGTTAGGGTGAATAAAATTCCAGAAGACAATGAATTCAAGTGACCAAGAGGACCTGCTCCCATTCATTTGCAAAGTCGCTGCACTCAGAGGGCTGGGAAGGAGGCACCCTCTCTAACTCCTGCCACAGCTTAATTTTCTTCAGAAAATGCACTTCCTGGATGTACTTACTGCTCACCCTAAAACTGGACCCTCAAAACAAAACTCAATCATGTAACCCAGAAAAGGGCCAGATTCTTTCAAAACACCAAGGAATGACCGACCATGGCATTAGCATGTCTTAGGCATGCGGGGGAACGCTAGAGACACAAAGCTAGCATGGAAAGATGGATCTGGAAAGGGGGGAGGTGTGGGCCCGAGGTTCTGCTGTACCTCAGGCTGGAATGCTTTAAAATTAGTGCTTTTCTTCCTGAAGCATTTACATTTGTGAAAGGAAGAGAAAACTACTTAATAAGCAGCCTAGGTGCTTATCAGGAGAAGAATAAAAAGGAAAAAGGCTCTGAATGCTACAGAGTGTTGGGGGGGCAAACGTTAAATCGAACATCAGAGTGACCCAGTTTCCAACCGGGAAGTATCCTTGGTGCTTCTGTCTCTGCCAAAAGTTGCAGGCACCTAATAAGAAGCTCACACACTCCGGGGGGGAAAAAAGGCTTTCTGGAGGCTGTCAGGCCATCTGTGTGAAAACTGGAAAAGAATGCTTTAAGTTTTCAGGGACAAATCAAAGGCAAAGGGAGAAATGGAAGTATACACCTTGCCGTTTATGGGGAAGGAGACTCAGGTAATTTTGTGGAGCTGGTGACAGAGGAAACAGAGTCGGATGAGGCATCTCCCACAGGTGGGCAAAGATTCTCCTAATTTTAAGACAACCCCCCCCCCCCCCAAGCTGAGTCAAATTATTTTTACTCTAATACTATTTAAATGTATACAAGCATGAAACAAGGTATACCCTTTTGCTTTTAGCTCTTCTCCCAAGCAAAGCAGATTTCTAAGCGCTGGACTGCCAACCCAAGAAGGCTCAATTGAACGATATTAATTCAACCTAATGGGTAATGTGGTTTTGTAGAAACAAAATTGCTCCCATTGAGTTTCCAAAATATGTGACCCTGGTTCTGTTTCTACATGTAATGTTTCTGTATTTGATTTTAATAACACCCTTGCACACAGCGGTCATTTGCATACTTATGGGATACAGAATGGTATGAAAATCCTGAGAGCTTCGGTTCCCTGAATCGGATAATCAGACCTCATCTGTCTCTGAAATTCTGCCAGGAAGCAGTCCTTGCACGCCTGTGTCCCCGAGGTGGAAACCAATCCCTTTATTATTGGAAGCTAAAGCTTCAGGACTGTCATGTGGAAAATCTGCATTAAACATGGACTGATCTTAAATATTGTTGCACTCCAAGGAAACATTTTCTCTCTATTCTATTGACCAATGATAAACGTCTGGGAACTGGTATCTAAAAGATGGAGGGTCCATGAAATTGTGAAGAAAAATGACCTTAAACTTGAGAATAAGACGCAAAGCTTGCTGTGTGCACTCTCCAAGTCAAACCAGAACACTGACCAGGCCACCTTAGGATCCCGTGGCTAATGAGGACAGGGGTCAGCAACCTGCCACTTTTGGTAAATAAAGCTTTAGAGGAACACAGTCATGGACATGTCCCTGACAGCAGCTCTGTGCTCTGCCAGTCGAGTCATCGTGACGGAGGCCACACGGCCTGCAAAGCCCAAGACAGTTACTCTGGGGCCCTTCACAGAAGGCACAGGCTGACCCTCCTACTAGGGGATGCTACCAGTTGGTTTACTATTGGTTCCTGATTAGGGACCACATTCTGTAGAGTTAGATGCTAACTTGTAGAAGGCTCAGAAATTACAAGCAATTTCTTCTGGTAGAAAAGATAATCCCCTAAAGTTAGGGTCTCACCACCCAGCAGGATGCACACGGGATTTTGTGTCTAAGCCAGGGCTCCGATCAGCCATCCCCACTCCCCACGCCCACGAGCCAGCTCGGCCGCCCTGCTGCTCCCCTCGCTGACCAGCCACTCACGCCTCTCACAGATGCTCGTTGTATGTTTCCTCTGAGTCAAGTCTTCAACTTTCTGAAATGTGCGCTTGCACATTCCTCACCTGTTTACACTCGATCGGTGGCACAACCCAGACGGGTCCAATGACCAACGGAGCCCTTTCTAGGCAGAAGTGCTAACATAGGGAGCCATGTAGGATACAAAAGTGAATGAGGATGGGCATTGATGGAACAGCGTGGAGAACTAACCGGTTCTCCGTAACTAGTATACATCAGTCGTGTGCGTTCCGAAAAGAATGTGTGCAGTGAATGCCATAGTTAATCATGACTGCTTAGTTATAATTAGTTACTGCAAGGTAAAATTATAAGTAAGGTTTTTCTCCATGCTTCTATAAAGAGCACCTGTTGCTTCTTATAAAATTTTTTTAAAGGTGGGGGGAGGATTTTAATTTTACCAAAATTAAAGATGAAAGAACTAGCAAAAGCACAAAGAGTTGCCTTAGTTTCAATGGGAAAGAGGGGACTTCTCTTCTCAGAAAGTCATGGAAGTTTGAGTAGTCTCAGTGGAAGAGCAGGAGTGAGGAGGGGGCAAAATCACCTGGGGATCTTAAGAGGAGCATCAGGAAGGTCAGGCAAGAACCAGGGGAGTGTGGCAACAGGATGTACCTTGAGAAAGGCTGGTCTGTTGAGCACTCTAGGACAGAGATGAGCCACAGAAAGGTCCCTGGCTGGCACAAGAACCTACTTGCCTATTTGGCATCTGCACACCTTTGGTGCCAACGTATGCTCCATCCATGAGCTGGAGGTACAGGGCAGGGACTGAAGGAGGTCACAGAACAGTGAGGGTGCAGACCAGCATGATGGGCCTGCAGACCCAGGCTGGGTGCCCAGGAGGAACAAGCAGGTGCACTGCAGAGGGTGACGAGGACGCACGGGCTGCTGAGAAGACAAGCACAGAAGGTGTTTCTGAGTCGTGGTTATAAAAGGTCAGGACTGAGCACTGACTGTTTAATTTAACGACCCACAGGTCAGCAGTGACCCAGGAAGAGCTAATTTGGTAGAATGACTGGGACAGAAGAGAAGAGGAGGCAAGGAGTCGTCAAGGAATGAGACAAATCGGGAGGTAGGCTGTAAGTGGGAGCAGTCGCTGCGGTGGAGGTGAAGGGAAGGGATGTTTCATTTCTAAGAAGATGGGTTTCAGAGCGTTAGGGGTTGTCTAGGATGGAACGTACACCCGATGATGCTGGAGGGAGCTGGGGTGGAGAGGCTGTCCTGCAGGTGGAAGAGGACGGGACTCGGCACAGGCAGCTCGGCCATGGACCGTTGCACAGGTCGTGCACAGTACCACAAACCAAGGAAGCAGCTCTTCCAGACCAAGACATAAGTAGGGCTGGACAAGGAGATGGAGACTGTGGAAGCTTGAGGACAGGGTGAAGGGCTAGGAAACACAGCAGGGCCTCCCAGATGTGGGCAGTGGTGCAACAGGAAGGGCCAGCAGCTTCCAGAGATTGAGGCGCCAAGGGGCTCACCTGGGGTGAGCAGGGGACAGGGCGATGTGTGTACACGTGGAGGGGGCAGTTACAGACAGAGCTGTGTTGGTGGGAACATCTTTGGGGAGCTGGGGAGGATACCAATGGAGAAGAACAGTCCTCATGAGCCTGAGAGCCTCGGAAAGAGGGGGGCACCTAGAAGACCCTGAAGTTCTCTGCCAAGCATGAGGTGACATCACCCTCCGTGAGTTACTGGAGGAGACACAGAAGGGACGGGGGCCTCCACGTGCAGGTGCAGCTCACATGTGACATGCCTGGTTCACAAGAAACGTGAAGATATGAAAGAAGCTTCCCTTCCTGTGACAGCACCAGCTCGAAAGACAGACCGAGCGCCCGATGAGAACAGGCGGCTCTGGGGCTTTCCCCGGTGAGCCCAGAGGACCCACAAACGGGGGACAGGAGGGGGCTGGGGCCCATGCCATGTCATGTCCAGCAGCAGACACGCTTTCCAGATCTGACCTCACCCCTGTGGTGGCTGAGAAGTCACACCATCTGGAGGAAGGTCTGATGAGGTGTCAGATGACAGAATCTATAAGACCGGGACAAGGACCAGAAGGGCCCTGGGGAGCTCTGTGTCCCACGTGCCTCTCTGTTCCCAGCCCCTGCAAGGAAGCCACAGAGGGACCACATGTTCCGGGTTTCAGGGGCCCGGGCAGCCCAAGATGGGCCGTCTGGTTGGCCGAGACAGAGTCTGCAGCCCCCTTGCCGGATGTTACCACCATCATTCGGGTTTCCAGACCTGAAGACTAGAGTCCCCCCGACCTAGGCCCCAAACCGCATGTGCCCCCACATCAGGGCCCCAGCACCCAGCCTTGCAAAGCAATGAACAACCCATTAGAAACAAACTCGGTTTTGCTTTTTTTTTTTTTTTTTTTTTGGTCTTGAGGTACGTCTGGGCTTCCACCTGACAATATGCTCTTTCAATCCTATTTTTCTTTAAACCCCACCAAAACTCATGTGTATTTATGAATCTACTGTTACTGCCAAATTCCTGGCGATTTATTCACGTTCAAAACTCCCAGCTGTGGTGAGAAAAGACGAGCACAGTTTCCAGGAGGGGAAGAAATGAGTTTCCCGGTGTATCAGAGATGTGTCCCATCTTATTACCATCCGTCTGATACCACGGAGTCAAGGAGGCAGGCGGCAGATTCCAGAGTCTTCCTTCAGGGGCGCCTGCCCCTCTGCACAGCGGGCTTCTGTGCTCTGCTGCCCTGGGAAGAAGTCCACGCCTGCCTCGCCTGTGGAACGACCTCCTTGCCAGGCCGAGGACCCCGCGGTGCTCAGACAGAGCCCACGAAGCCTCAGTTTGGGGTGAGAATCTGGAAGATTCAGTCGGACGCAAGGACGTAAGAACAAGGGACTTGGAGGGCCGGGATGCTGTCAGTGAGGTGAGGCAGCCCAGCGACACCGGCAGAGCGACCCGCTCACCCCTGCCGGCCGGAGGAGCAGAAGCGAGTCCGCTGGAGGAAACAGCCCGGGTCGGAGTCACACCACCTGCCCGGGCAGCTCCCGTGGGAGGCGTAGGTATGAGGACACATGCCAGTCTCCTTAGTGACTGCTCGGCGTGCTGTCGGGTGCACAGCCGGCCTGGCTGCCAGCGAACACGCCGGCTCACCTCTGGGCGCCAGGGTCGGTGGCTTTAAATCCTGCCCACAGCTACTCCCTGCCAGCCCCCGGGCACCCTCTTTACCACAGAAAACCTCTGCCCCACAGGCTGTCACACGAGTCTCCAGTATCCCCCGGTCGATGTGAACTTACTTCGTAAACGTACTAGTGCAGAGCTGGTTTCATACACGGTGTGTCTGATGGGCTTAGCTGACTCGTTCCCTTTTTAGACCTCGAGGAGTTATTTTTCATGAAGTCAGAAGAAACGAAATATTTTAAATTATAAATGAAATACAAAAAAAAATTAACACTGTTTCTCTACATGCCACGAATATTTCCTGATAATGAAACAAGGAGAATGCGTTCTTTTGTTTTATTTTGTTTTAAGATTTTATTTATTCATTTGATCCCAGGACCTTGGGATCATGACCTCCACTTCCGGGACCTAGCCAGCCAGATGCCCCAGAGGATGCATTCTTTTAAAGTAAATTATGCTCCTTTCACTCTAGTGAACAGAGATGGTACATGATCTTGAGACAAGAATTAAAGTCTGTCCCACTGACAAACATAGGCAGTGATCATCTGATCAAGGGAGGCTTTGTGGTCAGACAATTGACGAATAAAAACAGAAGTTTCACTACCGGATCCTCGCACTAAATACAGGCACTTGACGGGGTCACAAATGATACACGGTCAGGTCTTCCACACCCATCATGACCCATACCCTCCGTCAGCAGTAGGGCTGATACGCTTGCAAGTGGAACGCTACCACCCATAAGACACTCCTTAATAATCACTGTTCTATTAATTTCAATATTTTGCTAATTGGCATTTCCATGAGGGGTCCAACCTGAGCCACAGGCGGTTAGAACAGGTACCAGGTGTAGGCTGGAGTGAAGTATGGCTCCCTGGGAATCGGGTGGGGGGGGCAAAGAGAGCCCAGAAAGGACACTGGACCTAAGCTGGGGCTTCGGCTAACCGAAAGTTCACGTCCTTGAAAAGTCTGAGCAACTTATTAATAGCCAGAATGTTGACCCTCCAGCCGGATCAGATGCCTCCTGAATCACCACCACTTCTGGAGTAGCATCAACACTCAAAACATCTATGCTCAAATTACGGACACGAAGCCCTGCCCACGGGAAAGGCACTGACACCTGCAGGAACAGTGGAGTGTGGAGGTCAAGAGCGAAGCTGCTGGAGTTAGAGAAATTGGCTGATACTCCCGGCTCTACCTATCAAGGGTTTGTAAGATCCTGGGCAAAGTGCTCCCTTCTCTAAACTGCAGTGTGCTGGGGTGCCTGGGCTCAGTGGGTTAAAGTCTTTGCCTTCAGCTCAGGTCATGATCGCAGGGTCCTGGGATTGAGCCCCACATCAGGCTCTCTGCTCAGCAGGGAACCTGCTTCCCTTCCTCTCTCTCTGCTTGCCTCTCTGCCTACTTGTGATCTCTGTCTGTCAAATAAATAATAATAATAATGAACTGCAGCATGTTAATCCACAAGGCAGGGACATAAACCTCCCTTGGGGAACTGTTATAGGATTTACCCAAGAAAATGCGTGCAAAGTGCTCAGTATATGCTGAGTAAGGTCTCCGAGAACGTTAGTTCACAGCAAGACTAATACCGTCACCAGGAAAACACTGCGTGATAAGCTCTGAATGGCTCAGAAAATTCAGAAGACAGGTCTCCCAGCGGGTTGGAGTCTGGAAGACTCCAGAGAAAGAGACCCCAGGGTGTGGCTTTGAGACAGACCTCGGAGAGCCTGAGGACTTAGATGTGGGGAGATGGAGGAAGGGGGGATGGTAGTTAATTCAAAGCAAGAGGGAGAGGTGCTGTGAGCAAAGACACAGATCCTGCAAATGCATGTGCAGTGTTCTGGAGACATGAGTAGGTCATTCTAGGGGGGGCAGAGGGCTCTCAAATGGGGATGATGGGAAGGAAGACTGGAGAAGTCGGCTTGGCCGGGCTGGGGAAGAGTAGGAAGCCTCAGCTAACATAGCCGGAATCTCTCCCACAGGCAAGAAGTTTTCTGAGCAACTGAGTGATAGGAAAAGGGACATTTGAGAGGGAACAACATGCTAGATGTTGTGGGTTCAATTGTGTCAGTCCAGAAAGATATGTGGAAGCTCCAAGCCCAAGGGTTCATGATCGTGATCTTATTTGGAAGCAGAGTCGTAGCAGGTGGACTCAAGTGGAGCCGACAGCACGTTGGAGTGGGGAGGCCCACGTCCAGTGACTGGCGTCCTCCTAAGGAGACAGATGCAAACACGGATTCTTCCTTCGAGCCTTTGGTTGGAGCATGGTCCTACTGGAAACCAGAAGTCCTTGATTTTAGAGTTTCGGCCGCCAGAACGATGAGAGAATACATTTCTGTTACTTAAAGCCAAGCACAATTTGTGGTCCTTTGTCATGGCAGCTCCGGGAAATGAATAACCATAGGGCCAGGCATGTTAGAGCAGAACAGGACCTGAGCATGATCACAGGATAGGACGGTGGTGGTGACAACGGACAGAGTAAAGGCAAATCAGCAAGATGTGGAGACTCAACAACTATGTGGTGGGAAGGAGAGGGAAGCTGTAAAGATACAGAGGGCCAAGGAGGCCTCCGTCAATGTCAAGAAAGACCAGGAGTGAGGGCACTGCTTCTGGGAGCTGCACTGGGCGGTGGGTAGAGACCCATTGGGTGTGGCGGTGTGACACTGGTTTAACAAGTACGGAATTAACCAGAAGGTCATCTGGGAGAAGAAGGAGAGTGCTCTTTATTTGTAACAGCAGAACTCATCCAGTCCAGTGGAAAAGTAACAAATCCGTACGATGTCTGAGCATCCCCTGACTTGCCACATTTGCCCCTCTCGATGACTTGCCCCCCTGGGAAATCACAGCCTCGGAACATCGGGGGCCGCTATGGTCTCACGTGCCTAGGGACCCACCCCATGTGGAGAAACTCAGCTCCAGAATGCATTCACGGGGGTTTGCAGCTATTAGTACCTGTGGAGAACGTTTGCTTTATTTAAAGATTTTTAGAAAAATAAACAAGGCATACCATAATTGTTGGTTAATTTGTTTTCAGTTAAGCGACTCCAGATTTCGAGCTTTCTTTGTTTTCAGTTAAGCGACTCCAGATTTCGAGCTTTCTGACTATTGCCACTTTCACCTTTTTTGGCCCACCCTTAAGTTCACGGAACTATAATTTTGTGTAAATTTAATGACTATCAAATGACATTACGAAGTCTGAAAATCTTCCTTTTTCATTTTGAGGTGACCCACCCTGTAATCCAGGGCTTGAAAAACCCCAAAGTGCTCTGTTTCTTCTCCTCCCTTTCTCTCGCTTTTCTAACCAGAAGAAATAAAGGTCATTCTCTAGTCAGAATAATTGCTATAGTGGAGAGAAGATATTTTTAAAAATTTTCTCTCAAAATTACAGATTTAAGACGACAAGGAAAGTAAAATTGCAGTTGAAATCCAAAGCAAAACCTTCAACTAAAAATACAAGCTACTCACACCGTGCAATTTGGCTGGGGCCAAGAGGAAAAAGCACTTTGCTTCAACAGAATTCTCGTCTCGAAGTGTCTGCAGAATTCAAGTGGCTTCAGGGTGTATGAAGTCCCCAAACGACTGGAGGGAGATTCGCATACCTAGGTATCTCTGAAATGCCTTTCTAACATTTTCCCGAAGGTCACCTTGACACTCAATCTTCAAACCACTGGAAAGAAAAACATGTCTCTGCGCGACACACTTTTATTTCCCATTGTTGCAGATGGTAGAATACAAGGGAACTACGTATCTGCTTTTCTCCTGGTTCCTTTTAAATGTGCCATGGTAAATCACAACTTTTCAAACCTCACGGGGGAATGGTTCTTCCCCTGTGACATCCTTAAGTAGACATCTTTTGCCAAAGTTCAGGTGTTAAGCAGTTCTCAGTTTTAATCAGGTAAGAGGCGAGCACAGAGAATCGGTGTAATGGGAAATGGACAGACAAGTCATTCATGGGGTGGAAAAACCATGCAGAACATTCATGTCTAAATTTAAAGTTTTGTACCTTAAAACCTACCAAGAGAATGCATCTGATTTAATCTGGAGGAATCACAGTCGTGCTTTTCTAGAAGGAGGAGGCAAGCATTCTTTGTTTGATATCTATATGAATGCTATATGCCATCCTCCAACGTCTTTTCAAAAGAATTACAGTTTGAGGGAGGAAAAAATACCTCCGTTCAATTGTAACTAAAATCATATTTAAGGTAAATACTGCAACAGACGTTTTAACTTTACTTTATAAAAAGCAAGTATAGTGGAATTCCTGTGTGGAATGTGGGTGCTTCAGCCAAGAAAAATTATGTTTTACAGATTTCAGACGTTCTTTTTTGAACAAATATAGAAACATAAACATGCGGAAACACAGAAGTCAGTGAGAAAAACGATTTAGGCATAAACTCTATCAAAGCATCAAATACCATTTTACTGAAGAGCCATTCAATTTTTAGATAAGAAATCATTTTTTTTTCACAAACATACCCTGAATATCATTTACTCCTCTGACAGGATCTGACTAAATATCTTTCCAGGTACAATTTTCCTTCCCACTCCACAAATTCCTCAGAAACTATTCAGAAGCGCTTTAAAAAGTCTCGTTAATCCGGGCGACGAGGGGGTCTGACCCACCCGCCAGGCCCAGCCCTCCCGCGGGAGCCTGGCTATTCCCGACGGGCCTTCTTTTCCGTGGTGCATGGGTTCCTGGAAAAATCGAGTAAATTAGACTTTCGCTTTTGTTATTGTTGTTATTTTTTGGGAACCAAGTCATCCTCTCAGTGCCCTCAGCCGTTTGCTCGGGCGCGGCAGGGAGTCCACAGCATCCTGTGGGTGACAGCGACAGTCATGGGGCTCGGCCTGTGACGGGCGGCCCGGCCGGGCTGCAAGCTTCCAGCTGCCAGTGTCCCTCTGTCTGTCCTCCCCGTGGTGGAGCTCCCTCCTGCCACTGAGGCTGGAGGTGGCCGTCTCCCCGCCCCTTTGATCTAGGCCTGCTCAGGGGTCTGCCGTGAGGATTTCGGGAAAGGTTTTCTCCTCCACTGGGAAGAGCAGCGGGAGGGAGGCAACAGGGCTTCCTTCTCGTGTGTGACCGTGGACGCTGCTCAGTGAAGCTGTGGCGCCTGCAGCTGCCGCGTCGCCTCCGGCTGCAGGGAGGAAGCCGGGGGAAGCAGCGAGCCGCGGCCCCGGGGGGCTGTCCGGCCTTCACGGGCCCCCAGAAATCCCGCTCGTCCCTCCGGCCTTACCCGCCAGCAGCTCGAGGGAGCCGGGCCTGCCCCGCGGAGGCCACGTGGTCACTCCTTCCCTGGCGCCCTGGGCACGCCCGTGGCTCGGGCCCGCGAGGCGGACAGGACTTCGTGTTCGCCAGCAGGACGAGCTCGGAGCTCCTGGGCCGCAGGGCCCAGGAAAATGTGGCGGCCCCTTGCTTAGAGGTCATCAAGAATTTCAAGACAACAACCGCGGAGCATAAACCAGGCTGGGCCCCGGGGGCGGGGGGAGGCCTCCGTTTGCACACTCACGGAACCGGTCCGCTTACCAGCAAATCTTTTCTGGAAATGTCTGGGTAGCAGGTATTTTAGGCTTTGCAGGCCACACGGTTTTTGTCACAACCGCCCCACTTGGCCCTGGTGGTGTCAAAGCTGCCACAGAGAACACATAAGGGAACGGGCACGGCTGTGTTTCAATAAGACTGTATTGATGGGAAGTTGGCCCAGGGGTCTTTGCTGGCTCCCACTGCTCTAGACCAGAGGCTCTTCAACCTCGGTGTGTACGTGAGGGTCACCTAACGGGTCACCTGAGGATCTTGTGGAGGCGGCTTCAGCGGTATGGAGTGTTCGTGCAGCCCCATCCGAATTCACAAGCTCCCAGGCACCACGTTCTGGGAAGAGCGGTCATGTCTGAGAAACAGTGGCTTAGCCTGGAGTGTGAACCATGGGATTGCTCTCTGTGGTCAGTGCCCCCCGAAGAGAGTCCCCCCTCGCGCCCCCCGCAGAGTCCCAATTCCATGACGGCAGGAACTGGACCTGCTCCGCTCACCAGCACCGTGTAAGCAGCACCCCGCCCTGGGGAATACATGTCCAGAAATGCGAATTAATGATAGGAGCCCCAAACTCATCTGCTGAATGGCTTCACTAGGATGCAAGTTCTCAAGAGGGAGGAACGACTCCTGATACTTCTAGTATCTTCGAGGCGTCTGTCTTCCTAGGAAAGGGCCTTCTGTATTAGAGATCTTAAGTAAGTGTTGAAGATCTTCTAAATGCCTCTTATCCAGATTTGTTTTTACGCGGCTCCCGTTGCTGCTCCTGTCATCTCCCCCACCCCCTCCCGGCCCGTCTATCAGCTCTCCCAGCTCTGTCTGGTCATGTCTCCCGTGGACAGCCCATTCTAGGGGGATTAGCTAAGACATTACCCGCAGTCATGGGGATAGGCCTGAAAAACCGAGTTCCCACATTAATCACCATTTCCCGGCCACAGTGACGAGCTCAGGGGACAGGCACATCATGAAAGGCCAAGTGGACACCGTCACAGGATTTGGCTGCAGGTTCTTGAAAGAGGTGGTCTTTTTCGCCTGCAGTTTCAAAGCTCAGAGTGTATGAGGCAAAGGATGCCGATGGCCTTCTCGACGGTCACAGAAAGAGCCTGACCAAAAGACAGCCAGGGCAACAGGGCCCCAGTGACATTCTGAGCCCTTGGCTCCAGCCAGGCCTGAAGCAAGTTGTACCTTGCTTCCCAGTTATGTGGTGCAGAAATGTCTTGACATTTTCATCAAGCAGTCTGAGCTGGCTTCCTGTCACTTATAAGCAGAAGATCCTAACTCTATAGAAACAAACTCCCTCTGTACTTTGGACCAGCTTCATCCTCTTACATTAAATTAATCACAAGAACCCACTTTACATAGGATAGCTGAAGATTTGAGTTAATGTTAGTAATAACTATGAAACTGGAAATGATGGGACCAGCCACCTCCACTGACCTGTTACCCCACTTCTTAAGTCTGAGGTCCGTCCATACCAATGCCTGTTCGGTGTATTTGTTAAACGTGACCTGTCCTTCAAGTAGAAAATCCTTTCAAAAGAAACAGGCTTTCACAGGTCAAGCGGACTCCTGGCATCAGGCAGGTGAGAAGCAAACTCACGCTGTATTTTCTAGAAGTAAAGACAAACCCAGGCTAAGACACCTTCTCTCAGACTTTGCAAGCCGCTTGTCTCTCTGCTCCTCCTGTCAATTTTCGACTCTTGCTGGAGGTCCTAGAATGTGCCTGAATGTTACTCCCTGGGAAATGCTGTTTAGTACGTCGTGGTGATAACTTCTTATTGTTGATACTTTAAAAAATTTGAAATATTCTGGTCACCAGATGATCAGTTTTATGAGTAAAAACATCACTGGTATCTGGGTGAATTCCAATAACACACACTAATATGTACACTCATCTACATTAAAAAAAAAAAAAAAGAAACCAACACATCATAGTCTAAAAATTTTGGTGGGAAGGCTATAATCTCGCCTTCCCAGCAAGATTTCAGGAGTCTAGAGAAATGCCTAATTTTTTTTTTTTTCCAGCAGCATCTAAACAAGTACAGCAAAACAGGGTCACATTTGAACTCAAATAACTGAGCCTCAGAAATCTCTGGCGTTGTGATGTTGTTAAACTTTCCTTACCGGGGGAAAATGGAATGTAAAAACAAGGCCATCCAGCAAGTCTTCCACTGGTCTATAGAACGAGTGCATGGACCTTGAATTTCTTTTTACCCTCTCAAGAAGTACTTGCCACACATGCCAGAAATACTGAGCCTAAGAGACTTCAAGACCCTAAATTCAAAAACCAGCAATGTGCCATTAAGTTACACTCAGCTGGGACACTCTCCTACTGGTCTAGGGAGACAGACTAATCCAGTTCGGAAAACAGTTTCAAATGTTAGCACTAAAATAAAAGAGTTGACTCCTTAACACTCAGCCAGGGAATTAAGTTAATCATAACATCTCATGAATCAAGAGAAACACAGGCTCCTGCTTCCAGAACATACGTATTCATAGCTAATGTTGACAAACAGGCTAATCGTCTGCGCTCCAAAAAAATGTATCTTTTTCTATTGGGGGATGTTTGTCTCTATCTGCTAAGACCTGACAGGGGGCAATTATGAGACTCTCTGACTAACACCAATATTTAAAGAAAGAAACATGCAAGAATCACGCTCTAAGTTAGTGCGTTGCTGTATGTGGGTTTTCTTTCTCCCAAAGGGTTTGCAATTCTCAGCGCACACAGAGGAAGGAAAACAGGGATGAAGAATATGAACTGAAAGTCACTTCAGATGGACATTTTGTGACCCTGGATCAGAAAGCCTGGGGAAAAGGAGGAATGGGGCAAAGGCACAGAAGAAAAGGGGGAGGGTTGATGACACTTCTTTGTCTGCAGAAAACTGCTGGCGGGGCCAAAGATCCGAGCAGAGTTGATAGACTTTTGATTTCATAAGTAAGAAATAATGATGAATTAAAATCCTTCCTTGCAGTCTAAATTGTGTTACAGCAGAATACGTAAATTATTACAACTCGGTTTGAGTTAGATAGTGCACATGGAATTGCATTAAAATGATAATTTAAGAAACAGTTCTCCGAGAAGAGCTCACTCGACACACATCTGTGCACTGTAGGCATTGTTTCACTGGATTTGAAATGCTCTTGGCATTGAGGACTTGGTCTCAGCTCTTGTCTGCCAGTAACAGACACCATACAAACCATGATCGATCATTTCCATGCTAATTGTACTAACTCACATGACAACTGGTAACTAACATGTAATTCCTTTTACGATTCTGCAAATCTTTCAAAGTTGCGAAAGGCTGCAAACCTTTCAAAGTTGATACTACTCTGGATTATTTACTGATGCTAAGAGCTGCTGTTGTTTAAATAGTTTCTGAAATACGGATAGTCTTATCCCACTCACCTCCTAATCATCATCCCTCAGGAATCAGAGATAAAATCCCAGAGTCTATTGTTAGATAAGATTACACAAATATACCCAGACCCTTACATATTTTACCACGAATAACACTAAAAGGAAAAACAGTGGCCATCAAGACTTCCATGTAAGCTAATAGATTTCAATGGTTTCTGTCCATTTTTTCCCTGGTAACGTACATTTTACAGAAAGACGGTTAGTATGCACAGAACTGCATCCTGGGTGTGGGACTCGGTGTTTCTTGATGTGGGCTTCCTGCTGCTCTGAAGAAGAAATACTTCTAGCTGCTGCCCGAGGCCGGGAATGGAAACCCATGGAGCATGTGAAGATGCTGCTCTCAAATTCTTATTTTAAATCAGTGGTTCTCAGTTGGGGTGGACATTGGTAATCTGGGAAGACATTTTTGGCTGTCACAGTGGAGAGGGCAGATGATGGGCAGGGGTCAGGGAGGGAATGATCTCCTCCTCAGCAAAAGTCACTAGTCCTGAGGTCCAAAAACCTGCCCCAACTTCATCGAGCTGTAGCTCTTGGTCATCTGGACGGCTCTCCGAGCTCTTAAAGCATCACAGGAGCGCCTGGGTGGCTTGGTCGGTTAAACGTCTGCCTTGATTCCGGCTCAGGTCCTGATCTCAGGATCGTGGGATCCAGGCCTGTGCGGGGGTCTGCGCTCCGTTTGTCCTTGTCCCTCTCCCTCTGCTCCCCCTCCCGATCGCACTCAGTCTCTCTCGTTCTCAAATAAATAAAGAGAACCTTAAAAAAAAAAAAAAAGATTCATATGTAGTTATGCACCAGAACAAATAGATACGTGAGGCACCCACACACAGAGTTCTCGAAAAAGTTACAGTGAAGAGAAAGAAATCAAATAGAATTTCTCTTTGCTTTTCCATGATAGGTGACCAGCCAACAGGAAATATAATACATGCTTATTGGGTGGATAAAATCAACACCTCAAATGCAGATAAAAAAAAAAAAAATCAAAACTCACAGCACAGGAAGACTGAGCAGAAAAAGAGAACGGTCTGAGCAGTCTGGCTAAAATGATCCTCTGACCATTGCAAGGAAAGTGTATGAGGCCCAGTGGGATGCGTCAACTTCTCTGAATCTCATCCGTCAGAAATCCCGGCACTGCAGCTTCGAGAGAAGAGAAAGGGGAGAGATTTTCTCACTGCTCCCTCCCACGGCGTTCTCAGCGGTCACGTCCCTTCGCCCCTACAAAGGGAGCGCTCCTCTATTCCGTGCCAACTTTTTGTCATAGGAATATTGTCTGAGAAATGTCAAATGACAGAACGTTTCTTTTCAAGGATTAATGAAACTTTCCTATTACTCATTATAGCGCTGTCAAAAGTGAGAGCAGCGAGACAGCAATGAAAGCTGGAGTTCTGAAGACGAGAACATTGTCAATCCTCAGTCAGGAATTCTGGCAAGGAAGCCGAGTCCTATCAACAGAGGACGCACATTTTTCATCCTTTAACTGCTTCTCATGGCCACTTCCAGAAAATGCAGGGTGTTCCCACCTTGATGAAGAGAGTGGGGGAAAAAGGCAGCTTCTGAAATCTTTCATGGTAGCAGCCTTGGGTGCAATTTTTCCAGATATCGCTATAGAATTCTGCTGGACATGGGAAAATTGTTCCAAACTGATAGAAGTGAACAGAAGTGACCCGATGGACAGTGCTGCTCCTTTCTTGTCTTGGCATAAAGTCAAAGCTGCCTTTAGCTGTGATTCCCCTTTAGACTCCATAAGGCAATTTGTGGTGATAAGATAAATACTGGGGTGTCTATTTTCATGCAGAATTTATTGGGATTTGACATCATGCTATGACGACTTGTTGTGCCTTAGACTGGGACAAATGAAACAGTCCGATTTCACAACTGTAGAGTTGGAGACCGCGGTCGTGTTATTATCGGAATCACGCAGATAGTTGAGTTGCATTCCTCCCAAGAACTATTCAAGAAGCAAGGATCAAGCAAGGACTGTCTTGTTACACCAGATGTAAGCTTTCAGCCAGAGAGGCTCCAAAACACGGATTTTCTAAAACAAGAAGCTCTTCATACAACCTTTCCTAGAGCTTCCCATCCAGGTAGCACTGAGCTCAACAGCAGAATGCACGATTCAATAGATGGAGGGGGGTCTGGGTCCATGAAAATTCAAAATGCAGTTAGTTATCCTACCGAGCACCCAACTTCACTGTTGGATATTCTATTCAAAATAATGTATGTGTAACTTATTCCTTGATATTTTTATTAACGCAAACTACATCTTGGGGGTCTCCAGATACTGACTTAATTCATAGGCTTACTTCTCAGCCTTCTGTGGCTATAGCAGAAATGTTTTATCTTCTCCTTGTCTAAGGGGTGCATCCATGCCTGCTAGCTTCCTCCTGGGGGACCCGCTATAGGGAAGATCCTTCCCTTCATCTGTGTCTGGTGAATGTCATCTCATCCTTCCGGAAACAGCACATGACAAAGCCAACATAATGGCAACTGACATTGACTATGCTCTCCTCTGTATCAGGGCTGTGCTGGGTGTTTTACAAACAATATTGCCTTTTACTCTCAACTCCTAAAGAAAGGCAGCTAGTTCCTCCCTCCCACTCCTGGGTGCCAGGCCCACCGAGTCACCTAGCGCCTGGCCCCAGCAGATCCCAGACTAGTGGAGAGGCAATATCACATGGCAGGCCGCATGCTAGTTGGGAAAGAACAAAGCATGATGGGGGAGGGAGGGGCACAAGGGAGAGCATCCTGGGAAATAGTCTGGTGACAGCATGTGTGGGCGAGTCTCTCCTAACGGCTGAATCAATGAGTCAAGTGAAGACGATGGTGGGAGGAGGCATACATTTGAAATGGTCGGGATGGGAAATGATGACTAGGTCATGGAGGTCACCAGGGACGAGATGTGGACATCTGTACAGGGAGGAGAGATCTCTCTCCACGGGCACCCTGCCGTTTGGGGGGCAGAGGGCGAGAGCAGAGGATGAGGCTGATCCCCAGTCAGAGCTCTTCTGGAAACCAGGAACAGGGTGATAGGGAGCAAAAAAAGTCATGAGCGGTTGGACAGTCTGGGAGCTCATGGAAAGGTTGCCGTGGACATTCGTGCATGGCTTCCAGGCACGTGGCACTCGGGACCCTGTTTCCCGCCAGTGGGCCCATATTTTCTTTCAGCCAACTACCCTTTTCCCATTCGCAGTCTTGTTGGTTTGGTGGAACTGACTCCACCAATGGTGGATCTCGGTTTTCCTCTGACAGGAGGGACTTCCTCTCTTCCCTGCGGGGCAGCTGTGATAGCACAGCAGAAGGCACGGAGCTGCTACCGTGATTTGCAAGCACATGGGGCTGTCTAGGAAGAGGTTCTGGAGAGAATGGGGAGGACTCATCCCTGTGACATCACATAACTGTCTCCACACCTCTGAAAGATGTTTCCTCTCAAGCTCCTTTCATAGATGGGGCCAGGGGGTTATTGCTGTGGTCTTGCTTCCTCTCCACTGCTGTTTGCAGGGTGAGATGGAGGTGCTTAACTTCTCTTCTAGACAAGGGTTGAGGGACCCTGTGGGGCTCCGTGCACAACCTAACCCAGGGCGTGCCATGCAGAACACCCAGGCCAGCCATGCAGAACACCCCACTCTCCTGGGCACAGTGAGTGGTCCTTAAGGGATGGGTGCCCTGCTTATGCTCTTTTTCCTTCACTGATTGTCACAGAGATTGTGTAAGAGAGTTGACATATTCTCAAAGGGGAGGGGACCTAAGACCACATGACTCTGGACCTGCCGACAGCCTCCACACTTCCTGTGGGCAGAGGCAGACCGAGAAAGCCCACAGAGAGCAAAGTACTGAACGAGGGGGACCACGGGAGCTGGTGAACACCCTTTGCACATAAGTTATGTTAAGTTAGGTTTTCTATTATTTGAAACAAATTAGACCAAATATTCTCAGGCTGGAGCAGTTGTGAAGTCCAATGTGGAATGCCGGGTTTAGTAGACAGGAAAGGAACAGGAGTTACTGGGACTTGAATACCATCCTAAGAGATGGAAGTTGATTCCCATGTGTTCCCAGCCCCACCGCCACGCAGCTCAAGAGCCTGGCTGAGCCCTGTGACCTGCAGGCACGACGCAGACGCGGACCAGGATTCGGGCTCAGATTCCTGTCTTCCAAATGAGGACTTTCTCATCTTCGATGTGTGCTCTTCTGCAGACTTGGGAAAAAAGCTCACACAGATGAGAAAATTCATTCTGAGAATATGGTGTCGATATTAACATAACTCAGCTCGGGCTCGTTACCTAGAATTTTGAAAAAATAATTTGTTCTAATAATGATCAGGATGCTGTATTTTCCGAGTGACTAAATTCTCCAACTTTACCTTGGGCTGCAGAATAAAAGGTATTTTCTGAGCACACGTGTGCCCCACTCCCCAGCCTTGAAAGACTAAGGTATACTTGTCTTGATTAAGTATTAGTTTATTTTTGGTAACAATCTTCAAAAGAAAAGAAAGTGAAGTGGCAGCTCTTCTCTCTCTTTTTTGTTTTTGTGTTTGTTTCTGTTTGTTTTTTTGGTCCATCCATCTCTTCTTGTACATGCGAAGAGAATCGGGCTGCCCTGGTGTCTCCGGTACCAGGAGGCCTCAGGCTAGCTCTCTGATTGAATTGTATCCGGCGCAGGGATCTGTTCTAGGTCGCTCCTGAACATAACCATTTGGGGGCTTTGAACTTAACAGCAGTCTTGATTATGAGGAGATTGATTCTTTTCAATTTTACTGCAATAGTAGGCAAAGGACATTTTTTCTTTGGTCATGATCAAATACTCATAAATGCATGTGGACCTCTGAGGTCAGTCCCACCATCTGCTTCCTGTGTATTTTCCTGTATGAACCCAGAGGGACTTTTTAAAATAACAGCATTATTTTTTTTATTATGTTCAATTAGCCAACATATAGCACATCATTCGTTTTTGATGTAGTGTTTAGCGATTCATTAGTTGTGTGTAACCCCCACTGCTCATCACCACACATGCCTGCCCATCACCTGGTTACCCCATCCCCCCAAGCCCCTCTCTTCTGCAACCCTCAGTTTTCGTTCCCAGAGTCCAGAGACTCTCATGGTTTGTCTCCCTCTCTGACTTCTTCCCATTCAGTCTGCCCTTCCTTCCCCTGTGGTCCTCCAGGTTATCCCTTATGTTTCAAATATGAATGAAACCATGAGAAAATCATCTTTCTCTGCTTGACTTATTTCACTCAGCATAATGCTCTCCAGTCCATCCATGTCGATGCGAACGGTAGGTGCTCATCCTTTCTGATGGCTGAGTCATATGCCATTGGTTATACATAATGCCAGGGGACTGTTGCGAAAGAAAACCAAAGTTGGGGGCATCACGATGCCTGACTTTAAGCTCTATTACAAAGCTGTGATCAACAAGACAGTGTGGTACTGGCACAAAAGCAGACTCATAGATCAGTGGAACAGAACTGACACCCCAGAAATGGTCCCTTGGCTCTAGAGTCAACTAATCTTTGACAACTCAGGAAAGAATATCCAATGGAAAAAAAGTCTCTGCAATAAATGGTGCTGGAAAAATTGGACAGCCATAAGCAGAAAAATAATAGCATTATTAAAATATAATCCACATGCCGTAAAATTCACCCTCTTTAAAGTATGCAGGTGAGTGGTATTTTAGTATGTTTGCAGAGTTGTAGAAGGGATCTTTTTCACAACATGTGTCAGCTCTCATCCCCAACCTTAAAGCCCCACAAAAGCTGCAAGATCCACATTTTGCTTACCTTTTCTTCCTACAGTATCCAGCACATTGGCAGAAAGGAGGTGCCCAGTAAGTACTTGTGGAAAAAATAGTCCATGACTGTAGAGGCAGGCTAAGCTCAAAGACCAACTATATACAGAAACTTTGGTGTTCCAGCAATGGTATTACAAATCAGGATGTGACAGAAAATAAAATGCTATAGGTTATCTTGGCCATTTAGAATTTTCGACTGTGTATGATGTGATGTGTATGTGTTTGTTCTTTATTTTTCTATTTAGTTTTTATTATGGTATGTTAATCACCACACAGTAGATCATTAGTTTTTGATGCAGTGTTCTACGAGTCATTGTTTGCACATAACACCCAGTGCTCCATGCAATCCCTGACCTCCTTAATACCCATCACCGGGCTCACCCATCCACCCACCCTTTCCCCTCTAAAACCCTCAGTTTGTTTCTCGGAGTCCAGAGTCTCTCATGGCTCGTCTCCCCCTCTGATGCCCCCCCCCCCTTCGTTTTCTCCTTCCTTCTCCTAATGTCCTCCATGTTATTCCTTATGTTCCATAAATAAGTCAAACCGTATGATAAGTGTCTTTCTCTGTTTGACTTATTTCACTTAGCAGAATCTCCTCCAGTTTCCTTCGCTAACTTTAGCCTAGGACACTTCAGAGCTGATGTCCCGATGAAGTGGCGCGAGGGAATTCGTCAAACTTACTGATTTTTAAAGTGTTTCAGGCAGACAGGTGGAAGAAACAACCAATAGTCGATCGAGTCTTTGTTTCAACAGCACACTGTGAAATAACATGCTGGGTTTTACCAAATAAATAAATAAACCGCCCACTGATCACACTCAAAGATTTTTTCTACCAAGGCTGCAGAATAATTGCCAAGTATGAAAGTATGTGCCGGCTAAGTTACCTGCCAACATGAAACTGCATATTTATTCTTAATATTAAATCTCCATGTGACTGACGCTAATTATTGTTGTGATTGGTAATCGATAGTTTGAAAAGCTCCCAGGATGCCGAAAGCACTCAGATGGAAGTAGAGTCCCAGGATGGTGTTTCAACAATGTTACAAAATTTCCCAGCCAAAACACTAGAATGAACTCTTGCTGGCTTACCTTAAAGCACAGCCCCTCTGTTGCTGCTCCTCTCCACGCATAGAACAAAAGCAAATCAAAGCAGGCTCCTTCTAAAAATCAGCTTTCTGAACTCAGGTGAATTCTAGGTTCAGTGATAAGCAGCTTCACAAATGCCTCATTATGACTCTTAAGAAAATGGCACAGTGACTATGAAAGTCCAAATGTATGACTTGAACCAACGAATCACTTCACAAATATGATGAAATCACAGAACTGGAAGTAGTCTAAATGCCCATTAATAAGAAGGAGCTGGCTGGGGGATTTGAGTTCATCCAGACCATGGCATTCCGTGCAGCATTAAAACCACCAGCGTGTGGCTGGTCACAGAGTGGCCGCCGGCAGGTGAGTGCAGGAAGCCAGAGGCAGAGACACCAGCACCGGGCACATCTCTGCCCCGCCCTGCAGCAGCGACAGGACTCAGGAAGTCCTTCTCTCCTCTGGTCCCACATCTGGAAAACCAGGGGACAGTTGTAGTTCTTACCTAGACGGTTGCTAAGAGCTGTTCCTATGAGATGGTATCTGTAAAGCACTTCGGATGGGACATCCTGTAAACATCACGCAAGTATGGGCCGCTCTGCTCATCCCCATGCACAGACCTGTTAACGTGCACAGGGATCGCCGCTGGAAATGTATTCGAGGGACTGGAAATAGGGGTTGTGTCTGAGAGAAGGTTCTGGAGTGTCTGGAGGGATATTTTCTTTTCACTGTGTGCATTTGTGACCTAACAAAAAGCCTTACATTTTTAAAAAAATGAAGAAATAGGGCCCCTGACAGGAGCAAATGTTTCTGAGATGAGTGTCTATGACGTTCATAATGACTCAACTTGGACTCCTCGCTGAGTGCAGGTGGCCATGCATAGGCCCTTTTTGGCCCTGGAAGAGCAAACTCCCGGGAGGGGGCCCTCAGCCCTACCATGGGCCGTGAGCCCACTTTCCGTGGCAGCTGTGTGGGTGAGGCCACTGCTCCTCCGCGGGCCTCCCACTTCCCACCCCTCCTCCTCCTCTTGCCAACTCCTGTCTGGCTGAGACCCTCACTGGGCCATCTCCCTGCTTAGAACGCTTGTCTACACCCCTGTCCCACAGTGCCAGGTGCAAACTCCTGGACCTGGCCGTGGAGGTCTCTTGGCATGTCTGACCACTGTCTGTCTGTCCAGCCTGATGTGCCCTGCCCTTCTGACACAGGCCAGCCTCACCTGTCCCCTGTCCTCACCACTCCCTCCAGCACCTTCGGGGAGGGATCATGTGGCCCCTAGCTCCGGTCCAGGCCACCTGCATCTAGATGTCACTCTGTCACTGCCAGGTCTGGCTGTCCATCCTGGGCAGGTGCCTTCCCCTCCCTGGGCCTCAGTCTCCCCATGGGATCCAGGGATGACACCACCCCTGGGCACCACTGGCTGGAGGGTGAGCAGAGTCACTGTATCTTGGGCTCAGGGACAGCCCCACGGGGCTTGTCTTTCCTCTTGCCCCCTGCCTGACTCTGGATGCTTCCCCCCTTCTCCTTCCATTGACTCACTTCCATGTGTTACATACGGCGGGGAGGGGGGCCGGGTTGGATCCCAGAACAGGGCCGTCCCCTAGCGGGCTGTGCAGTTCAGTTCAGGGTCACCTAAAATCACAGCACATAGTGAAGTGACTGACCGAGGGATGTAGATTCTGGGACTGCGTGGCAGTCACCGGGGAGAGAGGGGGACGGAGGCCCGGTGGCTAGAGAAGGCTTCACTAGCAGCTGACACGTTAGGGCTGAGCGGGACGGATCCCACAGAAGGGGCACCCCTCGGCAGGCCCAGCCCAGAGCTGCCCATGGCCGGGGTAGGACTCACAAGGCAAAAGAGAGGGTTCTGCTTGGGGGTAAGCCTCAAGTCCACTGTGAAAACGAGGCCATTCTTCAAGAGCAGAGTGTGTGCCCATGAAAGCAAGTTGTCTACTGGTCACCCCCCACACAACCACAGCCTAAAGTGCTTGTGTAAACGGGTCAGATCAGGTGTGTCAGCCGAGGGCCGCAGTATCCGTGAACACATCGATCTTTTGACCAGAGAGAGCTCACGAGCAGCCCTGCTTCTCTGGCTAACGTGTCCCCGCCGGCACGCCCTCGGGACAGCCGCAGCTGCGTCCAGACGGGACCCCACCTGGAGGCGGCGGCGGCGGAGGTGCCGGCTCTCCCCCAGTCGTCAGATTTCAGCCTTTGTTGTTCCCTTCCCGGCTGGGCTGGGCTGGGCTGTTCAGTGCTAAAAACATTGACTACAGCTTGTTCTTTTAAATAGTTTGAATGATGAGAGAGAAGGTAGCGTCACCCTCCATCACACACCGAGGTGTCCTGTCATCTGGCGGCTGAGCCTCCTGGTCTGCAGTCTGGGGCTCCTGACCCCGTGGGAGACACCGGACGGCACTGGGGGCGGGTGGGGGGGAGGCTGGACTCCTGGACGCCACCCAGTGAGGACAAGACGGCCTTTCCTGAAGCGGGAAATCCCACTCAGAAGTTAAAAGGATTCTCATAAAGATTAAAACACAAACCCTACCCGAGCGCCCGTCAGCCCGCTGAGGCTGAGCCGTTTGTTCTCCAGCTGTGACCGCACTTGCGGGCTCCCAGCTTCGCCCCTGGCCAGCTGTGCTCCGTCAGCGCCTGCTCCATAAACCGCGGCTGGTGGCAGGCCCCTGGTTTCAGCCTCAAGGAGCCATGAGGCCCAAGTGGCCCCAGGAAGGGCTGAGCCCCGAGGATGATAAATCTTCTTTTTCTACCATAATGGGAAGGTACCGCACTGCTCCCAGTGCCACTTCCAACCCGCCCTTTAGTCACAGTGCCTGTTGCTTCAACCGTTTGGAATGCTGAACATTTATCAAAAAACCAGAGGGCCCAGTGGGTTGGGGAGGCAGCCTCCTTCCCTGGATCCCAGCCGGGAAGCCAGGATGACCCTGGTGGGAGGCCAGAGGGCACTGCCTTGGGCCAAAGAGAGAATTCCAGATTTTGAAAGATGATCCTGGAGATGTCCCCAGAGGGGTTCCAGGTCCTCATCCACACCCACATGCTGGATCTTCAAGCCCAGTGCCTTTTCCCTATAAGTTCCCATATACTGGGTTTTCACCTGAAATCCCATGTAATGATGAAGGAAAAGATTTTTGTTTCTCCCTCTTCTCTTCGTGTTCTGTTTTTAGACTCTGAGCTCAAGAATCAGAGATGCTAGCAAACCCATCTTCGTGCATTAGAGGAGCTTAATTAATAAGATAATGACAGTAAGTGCAAGTATCTTTCACAACCGAGAAGCTGGGGTAAGATAAAGGCACATTTATAATAATGACTACAAAAGGCTAGACTTTATGTACCTAATGAATGTCCTAAATGAATGTGATCTTGGAAATGATGGACCAAACTTTATCCAGAAGATAGCCTAGCTTACTGAGGAAAAAAAAAAAAAAATCGGTCCTATAGGTCTCTACAGAAAGGAAGTACCCCCAATCTATGAAGCTATCATAGGAAAATAGCAAGAGCTTCTTCTATATTTGGCATATTTTTGGATCCACATAAATTACTATATTTTCTTATAAGAAAAATTAGAAGTTTTTAATTCCATGGAAGCATAATATAAAAGGATTCTTTTGGTTTAGTGATATTATGATAATCATTAATCTTTACTAACAATCAGAGCAGAATCGATTGCTGGGTACCTATATCTTTAGGGTGACCATCTTCCAATTTGAGACATCTAAAGAGTGAAATCAGTAAACACGACCTGACGATAGGTATAAACCAGACTGTCCCAGGCAGATGTCCCCAGGGGGACATGTGGTCCCCTCACCGTGTCGTCCTGCTAACTCCACATCTACTCACTGAGGTAGGAATTATTATCCCCATTTTACAGACAGGAACACCAAGGCTTGCTCAAGGTCACACAGCCAGTAAGTACTGGAGCTGGGTTTAGAACTAATTTCAAGGTCCTGGCTCTTCTGGGCAGACTCTCAGACAATAAGAGACACACTGGGGGTATCTTGGTGCTTAGCGTCTGTTAGAAGGGCTGAAGCAGAACACTGAGAAAACTCTCGGGCTCTGTAAAAGTGCGCAGGAATGGGTATTATGGGCAGGGGGCATGAAGGCCACTGGGCACATGGGCTGCCTTCTTGTAGTCTTTGTTCATTCACCCCACAGCAGCACTGGATCTGTACCTGCTCTCTTTTCCCGCTGTTCAAACAATACCCTCATCTAACGTCCAACTGAGCCCAAAAGCCAACCCCAGAAATGAATCCTCCAAAGGGAGTATCCTGCTCTCTTCCATTTCTCACATGTCACCAGCAAGAGAATGGCATCTGACGAATTAGGATCTGAGGAGGTATTGGGGGATGATGAAAAAAAGCAAGTAGTTCAGACATTTGCCATAAATGTTGATATCAATGCCTTCCATCAATTCCACACCTGCTCCAGGCCTGGCTTTGTGCCTGAGGCTTTACAGACATTACAGGCAATCCTCCTGACCCTGCGTGGATCAGAAATGAGACGAATCGGAAATTCACAGGTGAGGAAAATAAGATGCAGAGGCCACAGGTAAGTTATGGAGCTAGGATGCAGCAGCTACGTACGGAAAACTCCAGAACCCAGCTGAGCAACACTAAGGGCCCAGCCTGTTTAGGGTTGCCCTTGAATGAAAAAGAGCAGAAGCAATACCAAAGCCATTGCCGCAAGCCTCAGAAGGATTTATCACTCCAGGTGTGACCCAGGTATGATGCTGTAGCTTTGAGGTCCAGGCCTGCTGCTGTCCCTCATGCTCTCCATGGCTTTCCTGGAGAGCTTCAGGGAGGCTGTGCTCAGGCTGAACTATCATCATAATAGCCCACCCCAGCCCCCGGGCCTCTCCCCCCGCAGGCAGGCCCGGAGCCTTGGCTAACCTGGACATACATTCACCTCTTTGCACTGTGAGATGCAAATAGGTCCTTTCCTTTCTCTCTCTCTCTCTCTCTAAGACTGGAGAGCTATAAAATGTCCACGTTTTATAGAGAAAAGGAATGTCCATAAATCCAATTGTAAGTGTTACTATGATATTATATTTTAACAACTCAGAGGAGTCTGGTGAAAATCCTTGTGTAGCTGAATGACCTTAGTCAAATATAGTAGCTCACGATAGAAACAGATAGTTTGCTGTTTCTCAAAGTCATCTTTTCTCACGGAGCTCTAGGTTCTATGAGCTAATCAATACATCTTATCAGTTAAATCATCAATATAACAGGTTTGATAATTAACTCCATTAAATTTTTTTTTTCTGATAGACTCTCTTTCTTGTTGCTATTACCAGAAAAACCTAGGTGACAGAAAAATTTTTGTCAGCTTATAGGGAAATTTTCCACTAAAATTAGATAATTAATGGGCATTGACCTGGATCATAGTTGTCAAAACTAGGCCATGAGGAACTGGAAATAAGATGAACAAATGGAGAGACAGGGGCTCGATAATTCTGGAATTTGCCACGGTAATAAACAGCACCTTGCCATATACCAAGTAGGAAGTCTGCAAACCTCCGTGGAGACCAAGCCTAGGACTCATATACACGGCGGGGCAACGCAACTCCATGTGAGCTCTGGAAGGGACATATAAAATAACAATTATTGTGCTTAAGTTATTGGATTATGGGCGGTTTTAATACGTGCCAGTTTCCACTCTTTTTATAATGTTACAACATGTGGACAAGGTTAAAATACCTAAAGTAAACTCTTCACCATCTGTCTTTTCTCTCTCACTTAAGGAAAAGGAATTTGGCTACACGTGGCTGTTCATCGTTCACATCCAACGGGAGGAAAGAGAGGTGCCGAAATCCATCTTAGTGGGGGAATGGGGGGCAGGTCTGAAATTCAAAGACCCAGAGCCTCCCCTTTGCAAGGCAGATTAGATCTCCCTCATTCTCCCCGAAGAGCAGGTGGGCTGACCCAGATGCTATGAAACTATCATATAACGAGACACCAGGTCAGCAGAGCTGTCACAGACCAAATGTGAAAAATGGCAGTATCTTTACTCTTCTTGACGCCAGCTTTCATCTCTGAATCACGGAACACACACAGACCCTTGGGGCTAGAAACCCAGACTGGGTCTCAAGAGGTCATCTTGTCCTGGGCGACCCACTGGATGTTCCCTCCCCCCCACCATCCTTCTGAAGTCCCCTTTGAAGAAGGCTGTCTCTTAGGATCCTCAGCAGAGGAGTTTAGCCTCGTTTGAGCCGTGATGCTGGCTCACCCAGCACATGCAAACACACACATGAGATGGAATCATGGGCCATGCTGTTCTTTAAACAAAGGGGCAGCACTCAGTTATAGAGACAGCTCACAGACTGCTAGCCCCCTGGATTACCGATGGTGAGCTCTCGGTTTCTGCACAAAGCCTCAGCTTGGAGAGAGGATGCCAGGTCTGAAAATCCCGGCAGCGTGGCCATCTCCCTCATAAAAAGCACTGTGTTCAGGGCAATTTGCCTCTGAAGGCTTAGAAGAAATTGAATTGGCAGGTTCACAAGGCGTGGCCCCAGTCTTAGCTATGTGTCCTTGAGCAAATCTCGTAGGCCTCCGTGAGTCTGTTTCCTCATGTGAAAATGGGCAAAAGGCTAGCGTTTGTTGCTCTGGGTGCTAGGGGGGAGAACTGAGTACAGCCCCACGCACAGTAAGTACTCAGCACACAGGCTCATGAAGTCTCTTCTTGCAAAGTGCTTTTCCCAGGGCCCAGGCCACAGAATGGGTCTGTCAGGCATTTTGATCTAGATACTCCCCTAAAGCTTCCATTTAGGACTCATCTTGCATTTTGGGGTTGTTTTCTTTCTTTTTTAAGATTTTTGTTTATTTATTTGACAGACAGAGATTACAAGTAGGCAGAGAGGCAGGCGGGGGCTGGGGAAGCAGGCTGCCTGCTGAGCAGAGAGCCCAATGCGGGGCTCAATCCCAGGACCCTGGGATCATGACCTGAGCCGAAGGCAGAGGCTTTAACCCACTGAGCCACCCAGGCACCCCGTTGTTTTCTAACCATAAAGAAAACAGTCATCATGGTAGTGACTTCAATTTTCAGAAACAGCCATTGGAAGTGGAAGTTGTTGAGAATCTGTAACCTCACACTGTCAGAGTGTCCAAGGCAGCAGACAATCTGGCCTTCTCTTCCCATTTTCATGTGTTCACCCTCCCAAGGATTTCTCACTCTCCTGAGAGACCTCAGCCTTTCTTCCATACATACTCCAATTTCTTGGGAAATTAGACTGGCAGCAGGAAATTTTCCATCACTTCACACAGGGCCAAGGGAACAAAGTCATTGTCAGTGATTCATCACGCTCGTTAATTGTCCTCCTGCTTCCTAGACATTCAGATTCAGCTCCACCAAATCGAATGCAAATGCCTCATTCAAATAAAAAACAATTTTCATTTTGCCTCTGTCATTTTTCTGATCAATTTACAGTTTATCGGTTATCACAATCTCACTTATTTATCTATTTTTTGAGGCATAACTGACACAATAGTATATTAGTTTCAGGTGTACAATGTGATGGTTTCATATTTGTAAACATTGTGAAATAATCATAATATGTCACCAAAGTTAATATATTATTGATTTTATTCCTCATGCTGTAGATTTTGTCCCCAAGATTTACTGATTTTACAGCTGGAAGTCTGTATTTCTTGATCTCCTTCATTCATTTCACAGCCTCCCCCAATTCCCACTTCTCCTCTGGCCACCACCAATCTGTTCTCTGTATCTATGAGTCTGGGTTTTGTTTGGTTTGTTTCTTTTGTTTTTTAGATGCCACATTTAAGTGAAATCATGTGGCATTTGTCTTTCTCTGGGTGGCTTATTTCACTAACTTCAAGGTCTGTCCATGTTGTTGCAAATGTAAGATTTTATTCTTTTTTTTTTTTAAATACCTGAATAATATTCCATTGAATATATATGCCACATCTTCTTTATCCACTTGTCTGTTGATGGACACTTCGTTCGTGTCCGTATCTTGGCTACTATAAATAATGCTGCAATGCACATAGAGGTGAATATATCTTTTCACATTAGTGTTCTTGTTCTCTTCAGATAGATACCCAGTAGTGGGATTGCTGGATCATATAGTCATTCTACTTTTAATTTTTAAAGGAATCTCCATACTGTTTTCCATAGCAGCTGAACCAGCTTCCATCCCCACTAACAGAGCAGGAGGATTCCCTTCTCACCACATCCTCAACAACACTTACTATTTCTTGTCTTTTTTTGATAATAGTCACTGAGCTGATCATACACTTTTTATTTTTCAATTTGTTAATGTGATGTATCACAATGATTGATTGATTTGCAGATATTGAACCATCCTTGCATCCCTGGGACAAATCCCACCTGGTCATGATGTACGATCCTTTTAATATACCATTGAATTTGGTTTGGCAAAATTTTGTTGAGTATTTTTGCATCTTTGCTCATCAGGTGTTTTGACCTATAATTTTTTTGGTGTTATCCTTGACTGGTTTTGCTTTTAGGGTAATGGTGGACTTGTAAAATGAGTTTGGAAGCACTACCTCCTCTTTAATTGGAAGAGTTTGAGAAGGATAGGTATTAAATCTTTCTTGAATGTCTCATAGAATTCACCAGTAAAGCCATCTGGTCCTGGACTGTAGTTTTTTGTTTTTGTTTTTGTTTTTTTTTAAGATTTTATTTATTCATTTGACAGACAGAGATCACAAGTAGGCAGAGAGGTAGGCAAAGAGAGAGGAGGAAGCAGGCTCCCCACTGAGCAGAGAGCCCAATGCGGGGCTCGATCCCAGAATCCTGGGATCATGACCTGAGCCGAAGGCAGGGGCTTTAACCCACTGAGCCAGCCACCCAGGTGCCCCCTGGACTGTAGTTTGTTAGGAAGTTTTTGATGACTGACTCAATCTCCTTGCTAGTTATTTGTCTACTCATATTTTCTATGTCTTCATGATTCAGTCTTGGAAGATTATAAGTTTATAGGAAGTAATCCATTTCTTCTGGGTTGTTCATTGTTGTCATATAATTGTTCATAGTAGTCTCTTATGATTCTTTGCATTTCTGGGGTATCAGCTGTAACTTCTTTCATTTCTGATTCTATTTATTCGAGCACTCTTTTTCTTGGTGAGTCCAACTAAAGATCTGTCAATTTTTCTTTTTAATCTTTTCAAAGAACCAGGTCTAGTTTCATTGAACTTTTGGACTGTCTTTTTAGTTCTTTTGTTTATTTTCACTCTGATCTTTATAATTTACCTCCTTCAACTAACTCTGGGATTCATTTGTTCTTCTTTTTCTAGAGGCTTTACATGTAAAGTCAAATAGTTTATTTGGGGTTTCTCTCATTTCTTATGCTAGGCTTCCTTCTTTCTTACAACTGCTTCTGTTGCATCTCACAGATTTTGATATGTCACATTTCTTTTATCATTTGCCTCTAGGTACTTTTTTATTTTTATCTATGACCCAGTAGTATTCTCAGTAACATGTTGCTTAATCTCTACATATTTGTAGTTTTTCATTTTCTTCTAATAATTGACTTTTCATTTCATACAATTGTTGTTCGAAAAGATGTTTGACATGATTTCAAAGTTCTTGAGTTTTTTGGAATTTGTTTGGTGACCTAACGTGTGATCTCTTCTGGAGAATGCTCCATGTGCATTTGAGAAGAATGTGTATTCTGCTGCTTTTGGATGGAATGTTCTGTATGTAACTACTAAGTCCATCCAGTCTAATGTGTCATTTAAGGCTGATGTTTTCTTATTGATTTTCTGTTTGGATGATCTATCCAATGTTATAAGTGGAGTGTTTAAGTCCCTTACTATTATTGTATCACAGTGACTTTCTCCCTGTAGGTCTGTTAACATTTGATTAATTTATTTTGGTGCTTCTATGTTGGATGCATTTATATTTATAAATGTTATATCTTCTTGTCGTATTGACCTCTTTAGCTTTATGCAATGTTTATTTTTATCTTTTATTATATCTTTCTTTGAAAGATTATTTTATCTAATACAAGTATAGCTATACCAGCTTTCTTTTTGTTTCCATTTGCATGACACACATTGCCCACCCCATTCACTTTCAATGTCCATGTGTCTTTACATCTGAGATGAGTCTTTTGTAGGCTGTATATAGATGTGTCTTGTCCTTTTTTCCATTCAGTCACTCTATGTCTTTTGATTGAAGAATTTAGTCCATTTACATTTAAAGTAATTATTGGTAGGTATGTACTTTTTGCCATCTTGTTAATTGTTTTCTGGCTGCTTTTGTAATTTCTCTCCATTACTTTCTCCTCTTTCTTTCTTCCTTTGTGGTTTGATGATTTTCTTTAGTATTAAATTTACATTCCTTTCTCATTTTCTTTCGTGTATTTACTACAAGTTTTTATTACTTTGTGGTTACCGTGAGGTTCACATACATCATCTTATGTATACAATAGTCCCTTTTAAGTTAATAACAACTTAAATTTGAACATATTCCAAAACTACACTTTTCTCCCCCAATGTTATGTTTTTGATGTCACCTTTTACATCTTTTTATTTTATGTATCCCTCAACTAATTATTATGGCTTCTGTTAATTTTAGTACTTTTGTCTTTTCGCTATCATAGTAGCTTTATAAGTGATTAATCCACTACCTTTACAATATATTTACGTTTTCCAGAGAGATTTTTACTTTTCTGTGTTTTCTTGCCAATTCTTTTCAGCTTAAACAAGTCCCTCTAATATTTGTTTTAAGGCTGGTTTAGTAGTGTTGAACTCCTTTAGCTTTTGCTGGCCTAGAAAATTCTAACTCTCCTTTGATTCTGAATGATAACCTGCAAAGTTTCTGCTGAGAAATCTGCTGAGAGTCTTATGGAGTTTCCATTGTACATAACAATTTGTTTTTCTCTCCCTATTTTTAAGAATCTTTAACTTCAGACATTTTAATTATAATGTGCCTTGGTGTGGATCTCTTTGGGCTCATCTTCTTTAAAACACCCTGGGCTTCCTGGACTTGGATATCTGTTTCTTTCCCTAGGTTAAGGAAGTTTTCAGCCATTATTTCTTCAAATAAGTTTTCTGCTTTTCTCTCTCTTCTCACAAATGTTATTTGGCTTGGTGGTGTCCCATAGTTCTGGGAATACATTCATTAAAAAAAAATTCTTCTTTTTTCTTTTTGCTGCTTTTTCTGGGTGAATTCCATTGCTTTGTCTTCCAGCTCACTGATCTGTTCTACTTCATCCAGTCTGCTGCTGAGTTCTTGTAGTGTATTTTTCAGTTCATTACTGTATTCTTCAGCTCTGTGAGTTCTGTCCAGTAGTTTCTTATGTCTTTCATCTTTTCATTGAAGTTTTCACTGTATTAATCTATTCTCCTAAATTCAGTGAGCACCTTTAGGATCATTACCTTGAATTCTTTTTCATGTAGATTACTTATCTTCTTACCATTATGTTGTTTTTCTGAGGTCTTGTCTTGTTCTTTAACTGGGAACATATTTTTGTTTCTTCATATTGCTTGATTCTCTATGTTTTGTTTGTAATAGGTAAAAGAGGCACCTCTTTATCTCTTGAAAAAGGGAACCTGTGTAGGTCATGGACCTTTTCATTAGACCCTCCCCTAGTTCTTAATTTCTCTCTCACCTCTGTTATTGTCTAAACTTATTGTTGATACGTCCTCATTTTTGAGGATGTGCCAAAACTTGTTCATGTTCCAAGGGTAGGAACCTCATTTAGCTCCTAGTTTCAGGCTGATTGGAAGCCAGACCCTCAGGCAGCAGCTTTTAATACAGGCAAATATATACAGTCCTGTTGAGGCCATAATCATAATCCCTCCTGGCCTATATACCAGGAGATCTAGAGGTGTCTGCTGAGTGATAGTTGTAAAAATCAGCACTCTAGATGAGTGTATAAGCTCCTTTCTGGGAGGTCTTGTCGAGTTGTAGCAAGGCCAAGGCAGTGAGAGAGGATGGTATCTCTGTTTACATTCTCTGGGAGTGCCTCCTAAGCCTGTAGATGTGTGGGAAACCTAAAGCTGTCCCTTAGGCAGAAGCTCCAGGCTAAGTAAATATTTTTTTTTTTTTTTCCCACAGGAAGACTGGGGTTGTGTTTCAGTCTGCTGTCTGTCTGGTGTCCTGGGGGTGGTGGACTGTCAGGAACTATCTTTACAATTATTACTTTCCCAGGGGAGCTAAGGAATGCCAGCCACCTTGGTCACCAGGGCCAGGCAATCCAGGGCCATCCTCTGTGAGGACTGCATACACACACTAGCTTTAGCTGGGGAGCAGGAGAGTGTGGAAGGTGGGGGACATTCACCTTCAGAAAGGTGGTGGGAAAATAAATGTCTTGATTCCATGCACACCCCTGGGCTTTAGGAATGCAGCGGGAGAGAGTCTGGTCTGTGAGATGAGACAGGGAAGATGTGACCACCGCTGCTTCCACTTGTCAGCTGGAACCAGGGAGCAGGGGAAGTGTCATAACTGTCCAAGCTAAAAGACTTCAGCTAGCCAACAGGAGATTGCAGCAACTCTTTGTATTATTAACCTGCCCTGGCCAGCGAGCAGAGAAGTATCACAACTACTTGTGTTTTCTGGTTTCAGAAAGATGGTAGGATAGTGCTGCAACCACTTGCCCAAGTTTATCTCAGCAAGGTGGTAAGAGGGTGCCACTTCCAAGTTTGCCAGCCCTTCCATCTCTAGGGAGAGTTTCAACCATTCCCTGGCTCTCCAGCAGATACTTTTAGATTAGCAAATGACTTTTCCTTTACACACAGTCTTAGGTGCTCTTCAATTTTCTATTTTTTTGCTGGGTTCTTGGGCAAGTGAGACTACTTGGTTTCCTACAGCTTTGGACATCAGTCCCGTTGGCTTCATAAGCCAGATGTTTTAGGGGCTCATCTGTTTGGTGAAGATCCCAGGGGTTTGGAGATGTGGGGCATCCATCCCTTGCTCTGCTTCTCCAGGAGAGACCCCTGTCCCACCTCTAGATCTCCTAGTCTATGAGATCCCTTCCTATTGCGTGTCTCTGTTCTGGGGGCAGGGTTTTGATGACCACTGTCTGACCTGTCTTGATGTTGTCTTTTGATCCTTTGTTATGGGGAAACAGCTCATCTTGTTTTTAGATCTCTTTTAGACAGAAATGATCCATGTGTAGCTGTAGGTTTGGTGTGTTCATGGGAGGAAGTGAGTTCAGATTCTTCCTAGGCCACCATCTTGTGTAAATCTCTCAAGCCATTCCATTTAGAAAGAATAAAGTTTAAGGGGGAGGTATTTGTCCTGTAATAAGCACAATTCTAAATAACCCTGTGTAAGTGAATCCAGTAGCTTTTACTTCCTTAATATGTCTAAAGTATAATACTCTAACAGAGATAAAACTTAATTTCAAAGAAATATTTTCCACATTTCAGCTTCTGCCTGCCACATTCTTCTGCTCTCTCAAATCAGTCAACATTATAAGTACCAAGAATATGACCACTATTTGAGGATGGGTGTTATTTCTCCATGGAAATCACTTTGTTGTCTATCTTTGCTAGACATATCACATGTACTACAATGGAGAAGAACATTTCATTTTCAATGTCCTTGAATGTAAGAGTTGAGAACCTACTGGGTATGTATGTAAAATTTTTAAAGGACCATAATTCAAATTTGAGAAAGAGCAATAAAAGAAAGTGGTTTTAGAAGAATTTCCCCAGCAGCAACAGAAACCTGCACCCTACAAATACAAGAAAAGCAGCCCACATGCTCCCTTCTTAATGCTGCTATAGTGTAGGAGAGTGGCCACGTCAAGCCCAGACAAAGGTATATGCCTACCAGGTCCCAAGCAGGCTGCTGCAGCAGGAGATAAGGAAGCAATTGCTGGGGGGAGGGGGTTCTGGGCATTAAGGAAGCACCAAAGCCAAGCCGGCCCCCGCCAGCCTCCCTCTTCACAAGGATGGCTTTTGTCTGGGGGCACAGATAGGTTCCTGCCACCTGTGAGTCAGGCTTAGGGGTGAGAAGCAGCTCTTTTATGGGAAGTATGCCCAGGTGATGGAGAAGGCATCTCATCTCATGTCGCTGTTCTGATTGGCGGAGGCAGAATGCTTCTCTGGGGATGGACCATACTCCTAGCCATTCACAACTCACATGTATTGGCCCCTTGGTAAGGGAGGAAGAGAGTTGGCTGCATTTGTTAAAGCGCCATTTCCTTGTTATGGGTCACATTCCAAGGTTACAAAGCATGGAAGTGGAGGCAAAATAATGACAAGAATTACTTAAAAATACTTACACACTCGAGGACTACAATCTGGCAGTCACAGAATTTCAAAGCTGAATGTGCTCTGCACAGTTTTCTAGTTAAATGCTTTCATTTCACAGGTGAGGAAACAAGCCCAGAGAGGTGAAAAGACTTTTGCAGGGTCACAGCAAATTAGTGTAAGGGCAGCATGAGCACCTCCTTGATCCTTTTATTATCTTGCCTGATCATTTGAAAAATCAGTGAGCTTTTACTTTTCACCTGGGAGCCAGACTTTTATGAACTACTGGGTGGAGGCATGTAGGTTTAAGACATGGGATTGCAGAATGAGCACATATTCAGGATGCAGAATGAGGGTGGAGGAGCTCCCCTTCACCATGGAGGCTGGTCTTGGCTGCCAGTCTGATAACCAGCTGAAATTTCAGTACATACCATTTTCATCTTTTAGCACTGAAATGAGCAAGGACTTCAATATGAACAGTTCATGGAAATATGGCTGGAAACATCACTCCTCTCTGAGCTCTCTGGAATTGCAACTGGGAATTCCCAGGGTCCCAAAGTGACTGTTAAAATAACCTTACGACAGAATGTAAGTGTCCACTGCACCGTAATTCTAGCTATCTCCCAAATGGAATGATGTTGAAGCTTTTCATAACTTTACCAGAAATGAGGATGTGGAGCAAAGTTCCCCTTGAAAACTGAAATGGTCACCTGGGGTGTGGTCCTAGTGCCCCCAGGGGGCAGCAGAGACAAGCGTCTTATTGTGGACCAGCTGTAGACCCAAGACAGCCAATACCGACAATCCACGCAAGTCAGGATCATGCTCTGTGCACATGTACAGATGGGTTAGAGAGCATAGCCGGACAATGGAACAATAAGCTCTGTGTGATTCCCGGGGGTCTGAGGCTGTTCTTTCAGCCCCTGGATGTCTGCCTAAACACAGCTCTCCAGGACACAATCAGAACCATGTGGGAAGGAAGGATGAGTTCAAGGACAGCAGCAAGAGGAGGAAAAGGGTGCACATGGACATGGGTGATGAACACTGTGGTCTGGTAGATTCCAGTGAATCTACCAGTAGATTCCATGTGAAGAGGGAAGTTTTCCTCCCTGCCGACCACACGGGCAAAGGTTTTTTTTGTTGTTGTTGTTTAAGATTTTATTTATTTATCAGAGAGAGAGAGAGGGAGAGCGAGCGAGCACAGGCAGACAGAGTGGCAGGCAGAGGCAGAGGGAGAGGCAGGCTCACTGCTGAGCAAGGAGCCGGATGTGGGACTCGATCCCAGGACGCTGGGATCATGACCTGAGCCGAAGGCAGCTGCCCAACCAACTAAGCCACCCAGGCGTCTCATGGGCAAAGGTTTTAAGGGCCCCTTCAGCAAGGCTGAGGCACACATGGTAGCAGCTCTGCTTCCAAAACCCTTATGTTATCATAGCAGGACCAGGATGGTCAGAGAGAGAAGTTTGGGCTGCAGAATCTGATGGACCTGAGTTTGAATTCTGCTTTGCCCCAACCTGTTGAGCAACTTTGGCCAAGATTCAGTTTCTACATCTGGAAAATGGAATTAATACTTACACCCTCCCAAGTCTTGTCACACCAAAATACATACAGGGTGCTCAGCAAATACTAAGTGCTCAACAAATGAAGATCGTAGGCAACATTTATCGAGCATTGCTATGTGCCAGGCATTTTTGCCAGGTGCTAGGACACAGGGATAACAAAGACTGACTTCGTTTCTGCCTCTAGAACTTACAGTCTAAAGAACTAGGGCTGGTTCACAAACTGTACAAAATGCCTGGTATAAATATGGGCACATATTTATCAGCCAACATGAATGAATTTCCTTGCTCTGTTTTCTTTGATGCTTGTTCTCTGACAATAACTCCTCATCCTATGGCACAGTCAATGATGTTATTTCCGCTAAAATAAGTGTTTCCTGCTATTCTTAGCATAATTACCATCACTACCACCACTGCCACCAATATCGTCGCCATCATCACTACCATCATCACCATCACCACCACCACCATCATCATCACCATCATCATCACTGTCACCTCCATCATCACCATCAGCATCGTCATCACTGTCACCACCATCATCACCATCATCATCACCATCACCATCATCACCATCACCATCATCACCACCATCATCACCTTCATCATCGTTACTACCACCATCATCACCATCGCTATCACCACCATTATTTTCTTCATCATCTTCAAGCTCATTATTAAGCACTTACTACATATGAGACCTTTTGCTCTGCCCCTTACATGGGTTCTTGCATTGATTTTCAGTTAAAGCATGGGTCAGCATCTGTGCATCACCTGGGAGCTTGTCAGAAACAAACTCTCAGGCCCACCTCAGCCCTACTGATTGGTAGTCTGCATTCCTACAACATCCCCAGTGACTCGGAGGCTTATTCAGGTTTGAGGAGCACTGATTCATGAAGGCGGCCATCTCTTGGTAAAAAGTGACTCTCCACTCTTCCTTCCTAGGAGCCCCACCATATAATTCTGATGATCTCACAAAGCTAAGGAAGAAACCAAAGGGACAGGAAAATAAAAATCACAATAATTTTATGAGGCCAAAAGAAAGCTGGAAGCAGGGAGGGAAGAGTCCCAGGCAGAGGGCTGGCGGCCCCCACAGAGCCCCACCCTCAGCATTTCCCCCAAGCCTTGAGCATTGAGGTCCCTGGAGGAAGTGTGGGCGGGCGCCTTCCTGTGGTGACATCCCTGACTCAGGGCCTGTGGTCTGGGAGGAGAGGAGCTTCCACAGGCCAGAGGAGGGAGGGCCAAGGACCGCCCTAGCAGTTCCAGTCCTCCCTCCAAATGTAGACAGAAGGATGCCTAATGGGGGGATGCCCACCAGCTGGCCACTTGGGGGCCGTGCACACCCCAACATTGCCCAGTTCCTCTTGGCAAAGGCAAATCAACATTTACTTAAAGTTCCCAAAGTCTTAAGAGTGCCCCAGTGTGCCTGCAAATAATTGCTATTAATAAAAGCTTAACACTTAGAATGGGAGAGCTTTTGATACATTAAAGTACGCCCTAGGGTTTCTCCTTCATTCAGCTTCTATGAAAGGCATGATTCCCAGAGATCATTTCATTCAAGCCCAGGAACTGGCAGCTGGAGGAACAGAAGCGAAACAGATTTTCAAAAAGTAACTTCAAATGTACAATGTTGGGCTCAGATAGAAGGATTTAATTTTTATTAAACCCTAAGAAGGTTTAGTTAAAATTTTTAAGACACATGTTTTTTAGAAATACTTAAATGGAAACCATCCTACTCCAGTCTATTTCATACTAGAATGAAACCAGATAATTGGAAATTATGTTTCTGGTAGGTATTTTTACACTCCACAGGTGCAGGACAATTCCGCACTAAATGAAATACTTCATTAGACATATTTGCCCTTCCCCAGAGCACTCCCAAGTTCTGGTTATCAAGAGGAAGGGTGAACTTTGTATCGGTTTCTCTGTCCATAAATCATGATCTCCAGTAAAGACAGGTCCCGCCCATGCATCGTCTATTCTGCTCTAAGCCTCCTCTGTTCTTTAAATGAAAAATACTGTTTCTCTTCTGAGTAATAGTAAATCTATTTGTAAATCCAGTGACGATGTGGGGTGAGACTTTATAGAATATTTTTAGGATAAAAAAATCATATTGGCAGTGCATACAAGAGTTGTCAGAACCCATAGCAAATTGGTGGGTACAGATGGAAAGAAAATCCAAAATCTTCTTGTGATTACCCTGTTTGTCCAGAAAAAAACCACCACAACAACCACCACCATAACAGCAAAACACAAAAAACAACCTAGGATGACCATAGGTCATAGGAAACATAGGGGCCCAGAGGTTTCCTTATTCAAGTGATCATACATGTGGATGTCTTTGGTTCATCCCCCCCACATCCCTGGAGGTAGGTAGAGTTTGGGGTTGGAAAGAAAAGCACAGTGGAGGCCAAATGCTATTAATTGATTCATAGGCTCTTACTTTTCCTTTTGAGCAAAAGTCTCTGGAAACCAAATCCAAGTATTGCCTTGTTTCTGTGGCTTCGTGCCCTCAATTTGGGGTTGGTTGGGTGCTTCTTAATGGTGTAGCATGTTGAAGGATAGATTATGTTAGATGCATTAAAACTTTTATTCATTTTAATGAATTCATAAGTAGGGCTCTTTAAAAAAATTTAGGACTAGAAAAGCAATATATGTTAACTACAGAAAATTATAAAAAAGACATTTCAAGTTCCTAAGAACACACTCCAGAGAACACTCTTCAACACTTTACTGCATACATTTCCTTCCTTTCTTTTCCTATTTATGAGCCTGTTCTTCCTTCCTCCCTCCTCTCCGAGCTCCCCGACCACTCACCCTCTCTGCTTCCAACTGTCAAGCTCACATTTTCCTTTGGGAGCCACACCCCTTCTCCCCCGAGGACCCACGGTTGGGGGGAGTTTTGCCTTCTAGTCTAGTAACTATGCAGAGGTATGATCTTAAATCTTTTAGTGGTTTCATTCTTTTGTTCTTATTACTGAAGGGTGAAAGCAGGCCTTCCATAGCCTTCCCGACCTGGCTCTGGGGCACCCCTACACACAGCATCCCAGAGCTTTTCTGTAGCATCATTTTTATCTCCAACATGCTGGCTTACATCCTTGGGTCTGGCCAATTCTTACCTGTCCTTTCTACGTGGCTAATTCTTCCTGATCCTTCTCATCGTGACTGAGATGTAACTGTCCCTCCGAGCCTGGAGTAGGTGCGGATGAGCTCTGTGTGCTCTTTCCAGCCCTCCAAGTACTCGTGGCATTGGGCTGTCCTGGCTGATTGCCCTGTCTGTACCTCAGACACCAGGGACAGAGGGAGGAAGGGCAAGGGCTAAGTCAGTTTCACACCATCCCCCAGGTCCCCCCCGGCACGTCACACTGCTTCTGCCTCTTAGTTGATACGCGATAAATATATCCTCAGTGACTGTCATAACCAGACTGCAATGCATATATACCTTGTAATGTATTACCTACCTTCCTTAGAGTAAATCCCTGATGTGAAATTGCTCAAAGGGTACAAATATGTTTAATATTTATTGCCAAACTGTTCTACCTCACGGTGCCCAATGTTCCATTCTTCTGAACTGTGTCCGAATCTACCCACATTTCAGAAACCTCATCAACACTGAATAGTAGTCTTTTTTTACTTTTGCCAATCTGATAAGTGAAAAATTTGCCCCTCATTTGAGAATGCATTTTTATATACATCAGTTTAAGGGTCTTTCCTCATTCGTCATTTGTGCTTTGTGATTGTCTTAAGCAATTTTTATCTTAGTGTGAACATCTTCTGCTTCTGGATTTAGAAAAGTTCTTTATATAGGAGCCCCTGAGTGGCTCTGTCATTAAGCGTCTGCCTTCAGCTCTGGTGGTGATCCTAGTGTCCTGGGATTGAGCCCTGCAGCAGGCTCCCTGCTCAGCGGGAAGCTTCTCCCTCTCCCCTCCCCCTGCTTGTGTTACCTCTCTCTCTCTGTCAAATAAATAAATAAAATCTTTTAAAAAAAGTTCTTTATTAACTAGTATTATAGTTCTATATAGAACTAGTTCTATATTAACTAGTATTTATTTATAGTATTTATTTATACTGACAATACTTTATACTGACCATAGTTTTTCCAGTGTATCATTTGCTCTTTGTCCTTGGATTTTATATTCTAATATCTGTAAGTTTCAAGTTTTTATTTCATTTAATATTAAACTCTTACCCTTCAGAGTTGCTTTTTTCCTTTACTGTTATGTTGAGGAAGAACATACATAAAATCTTGGAAGATTCTGTCCTCTGTAAGTTGCAAAAGATTGCATTTTAAAAGATTGTTAAGTTGAATTTTAGCAACCAAAATCATTATATTAAAAACGTAAGACATCAGTTTAAAAGGGATTCTTTGGTGCATTGTTCCTTAAATGGAAGCATTCTTCTGCAAGTCTCTGGGGACTTTTGCCTGCCATGTGCAGTAAATCTGCATATTCTATATCTTAATAGCTTTAGCTCAAAAAATGATTCCTTCAACCTACTAGAGACTGAGGTTTGCTGGAAGAGCACGTCCTGCTCCACCAAACTGCAGCCACTGGATGTTTGCAGGCGACATAATTACTGCGCTTGCTTTTGTGTTAGAAATCTTGACCTCCTTCTCCCAGCATTTTATAATAGTAATGCTTTTCTGGAAACTTAAAAATCTTAAGAGGGAGAAAACAGGGGGACAGAAAGAGGAGATGAGTAGGAAAAAAAAAAATAGTTCTCGCTGAATAGGTCCTTCCCGTCGTGCAAATGTGCTTCCATAACCTCATGTTCTAGACAAAACGGCCCCATCTCCAGTCCGGCTGCCGTCCGGTTCCCAGGGACTCCGTCCCGTGTGTTGCATCTGCTTCCCTAACCTTCTCTCCTCACCTGCTGCGGTGTGACTCCTGCCTTCCCTGACAGGGAGCCAAGGTCACCCGTTAGCCCCCAGCCAAACCTGAGGGGCTCTTCTCTTCCTCCTCCTCGCGACACCGCCTTCCGTCGGGATTTCCTTCCCACCTTGCTGGCTGCTGCTTCTCCTTCTTTGTAAAGATCTTCCTCTTCCCGACCTCAACATGTTGCGCCACGCAGGGATCCGGGGCTCCGTCTTTGACCGGCCTCTCCTCTGCACCTTCTTTCCTTCAGTGCCTCGATTTAGCCTTAATTTCTGTTCTTTCGATCCCCAACTGTTTTCTTCGGGCTCTGAATTCGAGGCTGACATTTCAGCATCTCCACTTGAAGGTCTAGCAGACACCGCGGGCTTCGTAGGCACCAAAGATCCCGATGGTAATAGTGGCCCCTCACCCAGTATTGCCCTGTCAGGGACTCAATAAAGGCCCCTCATAGATGTCCACGTCCCAGTTCCTGGGGCATGCGGACATGTTGCCTCCCCCGACGCCAGCTCTCGGTGGATGTGATGAAGGGCTCTGTGGTGGGCGAGGCGGCCCTGCACCCTCTGGCCGGGCCCAGCGCAATCCCAAAGGGTCTTGCGAGCGAGACGGGCAGGGAGGCCCAAGTCAGAGAGGCTAGAAGACCCCGCACTGCTGGCTTCACGGCTGGAGAAGGGACCAACGGCTAAGAAACGCAGGTGCCCTTCATTAGCGGGCGAAAGCAAGAAAAAGGACTCCCCCTCCCCCTCAGAACTGCGCGGGAATCTCTGGTGCGTTAGGCCACTAAATGCACAGTAATTTGTTCAAGCTGCAGTAGGAAACCAATGCGTCTACCTCCACCAAAATGAAACAAAACCAACGCGTCTACCTCCACCAAAATGAAACAAAAATGTTCCTCCTCCTTCATCTCAAGCAGCGCCTGCAGGTTCCCTCAGCCGCGCTGCCCTGCGGCTCCGGGGTCAGCTCTCCGTGGCTTTTACTCTCCGTGTTGTCCGTCCAGCAGCTCACCCACTGACCAGCCTACTGCCAACGTCATGGGAGAACTGATCACCCCATCGCTATATGGCTATTACCGTGGCCCCAGGGGACAATTACCCCCTTGTGACCAAGGTCACAACTAGGAAAACTGCAGGAGGACGGCGGGGCGGGGGGTGGGTAAGGAACGTGAAAGATACTTAGGATGTAGAGTCCACGGGGTGTCAGGAAATGAAGGGGTCAGAGGGCCGAGTGGGTGGGTGGGGGCCGGGTCCCGTGGTGGAGCCACAGAGCCCAGGGGAAGGGGTCTGTGGGGCAAAGCCGTGGAGACTGGACACTTCCTGCCTGCGGACGACACCCAGCCAGAGACCTCCAAGACTCCCCTTCCAAGGCCTGGGGCCAAGGTGCTGGGATAGACACGAGCTTCAGATGTAGATTTGGGCCCCAATAGCCAAACGGTAGGAGTTCAGATCATCCCAGAGGATGGGGCTCCCACGGGACCATCACTTCAGATCCAGGAAGAGGAGGTACAGCCTAGGAAGAGGCAGGAAAGGAGCCTGGAGGCTGGCCAGAGGGCGCTAGGAAAGCCCAAGGTCATGGCATCAGGTGCAGCGGGCACTAAAGAAGGAGAAACTGAGGAACCAGGCCAAACACAGTTCCCGTGGGTTGGCACCAGAAAAGGTCCTGGGGGTCAAGGGAATGGAAGTGGCAAAGACGGAGGATCAGGGCTGGTGTGGACGAGAAGGGATGAGGGCGGGCCGGGAGGAGGGAGGGGGGGGGTGAGCACACGAGGGGCTGGGGGTGCCGGGGCCGGCGGGGGTGGGGTGGGTGGGCGGAGGAAGGAGGCGGAGTTTCAAGGCTGGTGTATTTTACGGGCTACATAGGAGCTGGTTAGGAGGGAGAGGTCGGAGACCCGGGAACCAGACCCACCAGGCAAGAGGTATCAGAACAGGAAGCCCGGCCCCCCAAGAGTCTCAGAAGTCTGGCAGAAAGGGGCGCATTCTGTCGTTGTTGAACATTCGTGAGTTCGATGCTTCCAGATGGGGGGCTCCCTTCACACGCATACGGTGCCATCGGCCGCCTCTATGAGAACCACACTCACTGCAGGAAAGCGCTCTTTGATTTACGCTCCCAGGTAAAGAGGCAAGTGGCGACTGCATGTATACATTGCACCTGGTCTTTTACGTCCTCTGTATACATAATTCCATACCCCACAGGTTCCATAAAGGGAACGAGAAGAGATGAAGCGAGGGGTAATAAATCATTGTTGCCTTTGCGTGCATCAGATGAGAAAGTAAACACACACCAATCTTGCAGTAAAGAAAGCAGAAGCTGCTATAGCTGTCCTTCCTGTGGGAAGTGATGACGGGGTTGGTGACACACAGCAGGCTGCACAGAGCAGAGACTCCCCCGCTAATCAGCGTGAGTGCCAGGCCTACCCAAGGAAAACCGCTAGTTGGAAGTTCAGGTGAGTCACCGAAAAAAGACTGGAAGGAAATAAGCAAAGAGTGATGACATTAGGTGCCATTTATTTCCTTTTCCTTTTTGCTTATCTGTGTTTTCTGTAGTTTATATAATTCTCATGAGTCACAGTTACAATAAAAGATAATGGCAGTTGTGACAAAATGTACATGTCAATAGAAACTCAACACTGTTCCTTAGGCAGACATTAAAGTAGCTTGGTGATTTGTGTTTCTTTGAAAGCTGGTCGGGTTGCTGTTGCCAAGTCTCAAATATAGAAACGTGGAGGACACTTTGCCATGGCGGTCCTCTTGACCAATACTGGCATGTATGAGAGAAAAATACACTCCTGTTTCTTGTTCACCCTTCCGTGACAACCACACTCACAGCGCATCTGACCCCAGATATGTGGGTCCCTTCCCACACTTGGAGCCACCAGCTGGGTGTCCTAGAATTCAATTCAACCCTGACAGTGACCAGAGTGAATGCAGACCCCACAGTAGAAGGGCTCAGGCCCCCAACACCGCCACCCACCTCGGAGGCCGATTGTGAGCAGTAGGGCCCCAGCTTACCCACGGCTTTTGTCCAACTTGACAAATCAGAGGTTCCCACAACCCCCCACCCGTGATTTATCTGCTGGAACAGCTCACAGAACTCAGGGAAATACGTTTAGCAGTTGATCATAATAAAGGGAGGATGAGGGGTGCTGATGGAGAGACAGATGAAGACGTACACAGTGTTGGGTCCATAGGAGCTCAGGACCTCCTTCCACGTACTTGGGGCACACCACCCTTCCGGCACATGGATGTGATCCCCAACTCAGAAGCTCTGTGAATCCCGTACTGGTGGGACTTTTACGGAGGTTTCATCATGTACTCACAATTGATCGATCAGTAACTCCATCTCTAGCGCCTCTCCCCTGAGAGGTGAGGCTAAAATTTCCAGGCTTCTAATCATGGCTTAGTTTTTCTAGTGACCAGCCCCAACCCAGGAGTCCATCCACAAGATCCTCAGTAGAACAGGAGACATTCCCTCACCTGGGAAATTCAAAGGGATTTGGGAGCTCAATGCCAGGAACCAGAGCCAAAGACCAAATATTATAGGGGCACCCGGGTGACTCAGTCGGTTGAGCATCTCGCTCTTGATTTCCACTTAGGTCATGACCTCAGGGTCCTGGGATGGAGTCCCACGTGGGGTTCTGCTGCCAACACGGAGTCTGCTTGTCCCTCTCCCTCTGCTCCTCCCCCAGCGCGTGCTCACTCTCTCTCATCAATTAATCGATCAATCACATCTTAAAAAAAATATTATAACAAAAGATGCTTCTAGTGCTCTTATCACATGGGAAATTACCAAGCATTTAAGAGCCTGTGTGAGGGACTGGGGCAAAGACCAATATAAATATTTTCTATTATTACACAGCACGTAAGCCACATGATCCCACATGCAAACACAGGCTCAGAAAGCAGATCAAATGACAACCTTTACAGTTCAACAGGATGGGTCTGTCGTTGCTTATTGAGTAGCTTAGTCTGGTGCCAAAGACTGAGCTGAGTGCCATAAAGGATATAAAAAACATGGCAGAATATTGAAACTGAAGACACGCCTAGCCTGGGGGAAACAGAAACATGCGTAGGTGTCCGGGCTTCTGCTGGCCCCTCTGGATGCTTAGTCTTCAATGTCCAGATTTGCATTTGCCTCCATCCATGCAAATAAGGACAGAGATCCAAGACTGGCGGTAAGCCAGCTAGCACTGGAAACCGGGAATAATTCCCCCAAATGGGAGGGTTGATGACACTAACATTCATACCAGCAAACAACCGGGGACAGTCCGACCACAAGTACCCTGGAGGAAGCCCCCTGCCTCAGGGCTGCAGAGGCACATGGCCGGCGCACTCACTGCAGTGGGATGTTAACAAGGCCCCAGGCTGTGTGGGACATTAAGGCTGTGCTCCTGTGAGTAAGACCAGAAGGATGGGGGGGGGGGCGAGGAGGGTCAGCGAGGAGCTGGAGGCTGGGACAGGAAGCACCGAAGACTGTGTCCGTGCTCCACAGGGCCACTGAATCCAGGCCAGGCTACACTGCCCAGTGGGTGACAGGCCAAGGGCAAGCCTGAGGAGGCTGTCACTTCGAGGGAGGGACACAACAGCAGCACAAATGCAGTCAAAGGCAAGCAAAGACATACCTGGGGGGCGTGGGGTGGGGAGACGGGACAAGCTCGGGGAGCAAGAAGCATCAGACAAAGGCAAGGTGACAGGCCACAGAGACGCAGCCATGGCTCTGCCCTCTTTACCTTCTGCCCTTCCTCGGGTTCTGTCCGCTCCCACACAGCGTGTCGTCATCTGGGAGATGGGCTCTGCTGCTTCACGGGGCTGGGGGCTCTGAAGGGCCGGGGCCCAGAGCTCAGGTGCCGTTCAGTAAACATGCAGCCATGTACGATTTAGCTCCTCTCCCCCAGCCACTTCCTGTCACCGCCCCTCCCCCACGTTCTGCTTTGGTGTCACTGGAAGGAAGGGACTCCATTGTTTTAAAAATGTTCAAAAGCAACTGGTTTACATGAGAAATAATGGAGATGTTCAAAGAGGGTGGTGACCTCAGGAATGAGGGTGGAACCCCAGGGCTGGGCCCTCTGTTGGGCGGGAGGAGGTACGATGTGGACCAGGCAGACGTGTTGGGGGTGGTGAGCCAGTGCGGGGAGGTGGTGGCTCGCCTGTGTGTTCGCAGGACTTGGCCAGACCAGGGGCCTTGGGAGTACAAGCCGCCCAGGGGACGTCCCCAGTTCAGGGTCAGGCGGGGGGGGGGGGGGGAGGGCTGGGGTGCAGGGGTGAGTGCTGTTCTAGAAGGGGTGGGGTAGGTCTCATCCTAAGAGGGGCAGGGCCTCCACAAGGGAGGAGGAAGGACATGTTTGTGATCGGAGGGAACATTTTTGCCCCGGGGTGGAGGCCACCTGCAGGCGGCTGTCCTGCTTCTAGAGAGGAGCGCGTGCAGGTGGGCCGGGGCAGTGGTAATGGAGGTGAGAAAATCAAGGGGATCAGGAGATGAACTAACGCCAGCATCAGGAGGTCCTGGTGCACGGAGACAACGCACAGGCAATTCCGGGGACTCTCCGGGGTCTGACTCCGGCTGCTGGGTGGGTGGAGACGTGGAGCCTGAGATGCGGAGCCCGAGAGACAACGGGCGTGAAGGAGGGCAAGACTACAGCTTAGTTTTGGATTTACTGAGTCTGAGATGCTCTGGGATGGCTGGGCATGGACATTCTGGTCTCTAGAAACTACCAGACCGATCTGGAACGCCAGAGCAATCAGAGCTAGAGACTCAGCTGTGTGTCGGGTGGAAGCGTGTGGAGAGGGAAGAGCACCAGCAAGGAGACGCCCGGGGAAGGTCAGGAGTGGTGAGATCTCAGGAGACGGACAAGAGCCCTGGATGTGGCATTGCCCAGGCCAGGGGACCGGCCCCTGGAAGCAGCGGTGGTGGTGGGAGTGTCCTCCCTGGGGCGGACAGTGCGCTGCCTCCTCTGCAGAGAATCTGAAACAGCACGAAACTGACCCCAGCCGGTGGCTCTTTACCCCACCGCGTGTGAGAAAGTATAAGCAGATCCAGGGACAGCACGTTCCTCCCGACCTCACCGCCCTCGGCCGCTCGCGCCTGCCTTTATTAACACGTTTCCCAGCGCCCTTTAAATAAGTACCCTCATGGTCTCCTTAATTTGGAGATTGCCTTTAAAACTGTTATGCCTCCTTTTCTGGACTCTGAGAGATACGGAACCCACTAACCTATTCTTAGTTCTAATAAGAACACGAATAGAGGCATTTTTGTCGGGTTGTTTGCTGATCTGAAAGGCCAGCCGCCGGCGATGCAGAAACCATCCAAAACATGTCTTTTAAAAAGTCATTAAAACGGTATTTATTTGTAAGAATTATTTCATTCTCTCTGATGAGTACATGTGTTGTGTAAACTGAGGTCCCCCAAGCTCTTGCTACCGTGGTATTTTAAGTTATATCCTGAGACTGTAAGTGATAAATCTAAAACTACGGAGAACCTTCTAGAAATTAACACAAGAAGGCGGAATTTAATCTCTGGAATAGGAATTTATGTGGTATTATGCTTAAGTATCTATGTCATTATTACCTCCAGTCAATAGCTCATAAAAAAAAATTTTTTTAAAAAAAGGAAAGAAAGAAATCCATAGTTCTGTGCCTGCTAAAGAGACACAAGAACCAGAAATTCATTTTCTCTCTCAAATCTTAGCTTGGTTTCCAAGGGCAAACCTGAAATTCCACTTATTCTGCTCTATTACACTCCTCCCCCCTTTCTTGTATAAAGAGGATCTGCGGCAGAGGCTATACAGACAAATGAATTATTCAATGACAAAGAGATAAAAGAGAAGGTTTCAGGGACTGAAATATTTAGGTCTCCGGTTCTAGGAGTCTGATCACATTGACTACGTGGGCACCCTGGGAGCTGAAATAAACCAAAATTAAGAAGTAAAAACTGTGTCAACATTTTATTAATTTTTGTGGGAGGAATGGAAACCACTTCCAGCAATAATGTCCATGATAAAGACTGACTTTTGAGGCTGAACTAATTGAAAGAGCATTGCATGTACATACCGTTCTACAGGTAGGGGATGAAAACTGCTCAAGTAAAAGGTGCACAGGGAAAAAAAACCACATTGTTTCCATTGGAGCTCAGATGTAATCACAGGCTTTATGGGAGTCAACTCTTTCTAGGAGATGTGACCTAACAGCGAATCGGCTGGAAATGTCACCCCTGCAAGGTCAGCAGCCCTCTTCCTTGTTGCTTTTTTGCCAAAAGAGCAACTTCTTGGGCTTCTAACCATCAGTGTTCTGAGTCACTGAGGATGTCTAGACAAATGGCTAGCTCAAAGCTTTGGTTCACAGGGAACAGATCTCCCCCTTTCTAAAATAAACAGCTGCAGGGGTGACATGTTCTTTTTGGAAACCAATGTAAAGCATACAATATTTACTCAGCTCTGCATTTTCTCTATGAGGAGAAAGAGACCCTCTTAAGAAGCAGCAAGCAGAACTCCTCACCTGCTGGACCCGAGGACTAATGCAGTGACGACTACAACTTTTTGATTACAAATCTCGGTACGAGGTCTCAGAAAGCCTGGGGGTTGCAGGGAGCCATTCCCCTCATCAGGAACTACTTGATCCTGTGTCCGTGGTCCTCTGATGGGAATGGGTACCCGGGATGTCACGAATGGTAGGACGCCAATGGCCAATCCGGCCAGATGACATATAGGGGCGTCATTAAGAGAGCAAATCTGAAGTGTTCTTCTCACAAGGAGAAAAATTTCCGCCTTTATTCTTTTCCTTTTAATGTATCTGTACCAGAAGATGGGAGTCAGCTGAACCTGTTGGTGATCATTTCACAGGAGATGGAAACAAGCCATCACGCTCTGTGCCTTAAACTTACACAGTGATGTGTGTCAATCATTTCTCGATAAAACTGAACAAACATAGGTTTAAGAATGAAGCGTTGCTGGGTGTGTTCATTACCTTGTGGTCATCATTTCACAATGTTCATATGCATTAAGTCATCAGATTGTACACTTTTTTTTTTTTTAAAAAACATCACATTGTATAACCAGAATATATATATTTTGGTGTGTGAGGGGGGTCAATCCTCAATAAAGCTGGAAAAACTACAATAAAATAAAGGAAGCTATATGTATAATACAAATTTTTGTATTTGGTCCCTTTATAAAGAAAGGCCAGCATCTCCACCCATGGTGGACAGGTGACATACTGTCCATATCACGGTGGGAGTCCTGGGGGGCTCCTCTTTGAGCAGTTTTCAAGTCAGGACTTTATACTCAGTGACTGGGTGTCCACTGCTATGCCGAGCGTCCCTACCGCTGTCCTCCTGAGCCCGCACACCTCTGCAGCACCTGCCACAGCATCTGCCCTGAGTCCACACAGATTCCCTTGCTGGGCCTGCTCTGCCATGTGTCTACACTGCCAGTGGCACACGCAATGCTTGGTGGCCCAGTGGACATCCCAAGGACAGAGACGTGGCTGAATGTTTTCTTTACCTCCCACTCAGGCCTACGCCTGGAGTGTGCATTTCTAAGGACTCCTCCTTTGCTGAAGAAAGGTACATGGCCAAGTCACCCACGCTTTGTAAAACCTCATTCAAGTGCACTTAGTAAGCGGTGTGGCCCTCAGGCTGGTGATGCTCAGACATCTCTGGGAATCTCCTTTGTTGGGTCCCCGGGGCTCAACCGTGTGCGGTAAAAAAAGTAAATGTGGGGCTATTTCCAACATCCGTGCTTTTCACACCTAGTGTGCACCAGCAGTCCGTAAGGGCTCGGACTCCCGAGTCCCATGCGCTGGGGGTTTCTGATTCAGGAAGTCTTGGGTGGGGCCCAGGAACTGGCATCTCCAACTTGTCCCCAGGTGCTGCTGCTAGTGTGGGGAGCTCACTCTGGGTAGCACTACTCTTGATGCAAGGGGACCGTGTGGACATTGAAACCACATACAGGCCCCAGAGACACAGCAACACAAATCCCAAGGCAGCCTGTCCATGGTGATTAGGGAGGTGGAGGAGCCCCGCATGAAGTGCATGGCCACACAGCAAACACAGTTACAAGTAAGAAATGCACTGTTAGCAGGAGGAAAGGGAGCACTAGGGGAAAGAATGGGGTGGCTAGAAGTTGCGCTCTCTCTCCATTCGGGCTCAGGCTTGAAGGCCAAGCAGACGGCAGCCAGGCAGGCAGGACGAGGAGGCAGAACCTTCTAGGCAGAGGACAGAACTAATGAAGACTCTGAGGTGGAAAGGAAAGCTGTTTGAGTACCGAGACAGCCAGACCGCTGAGAGAGCCAGACTGACAGGGGGACACCCTGGCCAGGAAGGTCTTGATCAGGAGTTTCTGTGTTATTTCTCGAGCGACAAGAAGCCACTGGGTGCCTAGCCAGACGGCCATCAGGCCTGTATTTGACAGGGACAGATTTGACCTTGTTGGTCAAACACGTGCACCTAAGCCTGGAATGAAATTTCAAGTGGCATCAAAAAATCATTCAGAAGCTGATGAAAGCACACGCAAAGTGTGGCATATCCATACAGTGGAATAGTATTCAGCCAGAAAAAGGAACAGGGTGTCTGCAAACGCTGTGATGTGGATGAACCCTAAAACATGACGCTAAGCAACAAAGCCAGACATGAAAGGCCACACATAACTCCCTTTTAGGAAATGTCTGGAACAGGCAAATCCATAGAGACAGAAGGATCAGTGCTCGGCACTGGGTCAGGGAGAGGGAGCATGGCGACCAGACGGTGACTTTATTAGTTATGGGCTCTCTTTCTGGGGATGATGGGAATGTTCAGGAATTACACAGTGGCCATGGCTGCATGACACTGTGGATGTACTAAAAACCATAGCAATTATACACTGTAAAATGCTGAGTTTTATGTTACGTGAATTATGCCTCAATTAAAAAATCATAACTAGGAAATGAAACTGACTTCTTAAAAAATGGCATTCGGTCAATTGTTTCTTCCCCATCTCTTAGAACATGTGACTTTACTCCGACCTGCAGAATCTCTATCTTGCCTGACAGCTCTTTGGCCCGACAAGTATAACGCGGAGGTCGGGCCTAGGTCAGGGCTGCTGTCTGTCAGGCAGGTTGAGGCCGTAAGGCGAAGTTGCCCCTTCCTGCCCCTCACTTGCCTGGAGGGGCACTGGGAAGTTGAGGAGGTGCAGGTATGTTTTAGAGCAGAGTAAAGTGAATGGCCATTGACTTTGTCCCTCATTGGCTATGTATGTGGCCTGGGCCAAGTTGTGTAAACACTGTGAAAAGTGTCCCCGTCTCTAGAATGGGGACAGAGCGCTTGTAGGACTGTTGCGAGGAATAGAGGTAATGTGCGCAGGGAACGCACAGAAGCAACAGATACCTACAAAACTGTGTTTTTAATAGTCTTATTGATACACTCGACAGCATCCTGGCAGGGAGTGCATTTTATAAACGCTCTTTGGAATCCCCCACAGCAAAGAAAAAGCTGGTGGGGTAGACTTTGAAAAACAGTGTTTTTTCTTTTTCAAATCCAATAGCCATCTCCTGACATACATGTTTGGAATCTTAGACTGATTTTCCCCCCATTATGTGAGTCCGTCTGTTTGCTTCAGTTATGTTTGCAAAGCTGTGTTTCTGAGAAGTTGCATGCAAATCACATTTTTACAATTCTGATAATATTTTCCCATTGTTCCACATTCTATGCTCAGGGGTGATTTATCTTCATTTGTGATTCGTTTTCGATTGGCAGCAGCTCCCTACACTCTAGTTTGAAGCCTCTTTTCTCCCCAGACTCTGTCAAGTTGTAAAAACATACTTTAAAATACCCTTGACATTTGAAGGAACCCCCACTCACCTATTTTCTAAAATCAGACCTTCAGTGTGAAGGCTTTCCCACAAGCAGGGGATAGAGTTGTACTTCCCGGTCAGCAGTAAACACCCAGCAGGCTCGCTTACTCGATGGAATCCACCCAAGGCTTTCAAAATCAAGGGAAAGTGACGTAGACTGAACGACAATGTAGGCAGCTTGCATCGTGTGGGGGAGGGGCAAGGGTGAGACCGTGGGAACACAGCAGGGGCTCCCCCCCACCCCGCCCCTGTCCACAGTGGGTCCCTGCAAGCCCTCCGAGAACACGCCCAGCAAACCCGTGTAGTGGGGAGTGGCTCCGGGGTCCCAGGTGTCTCGGGATGCCTACGTCCGGGAAGAATGGAGCAGACACAGTGTGTCCCGGCTTCGGCCCTAGACTTGCTGGGGAGGCGCTCCCGTGCGCTCCTTCGCATGCCTGGTTTGGACACCCGGTGCCAAGTGCTGTGGACTGTTAGGCTCTTACAGAAGGGCACATTCCTTTGCTTTCCTCACTGAAGCTGTCCCCCAAACGGATGTGACCCAGCCAAGGCCGGGAACAACAGAGACGTACGGGCGAGCCCAAGCCGTGGCCACACTCACCCACCCGTGTGGGACTGCAGATGACTCCAACCTTCTCCTTCTTCCCTTAGACATTCATCCCATCTGCACACTCAGAGCCACTGTGACAGCTGCATCATGTCCCAGGAGGAGGCCAGCACGACCGCGTGACATAGCAGGCAGCGGGCGAGCAGGCAGCATCCGGCCACCGTCTACCACGGGAGAGCCCGGGCGTGGGGTTCCTGCCCCGCGGACTCTGCCGCCCTGCACCAGATCCTCAGCAGCAGACCTGGGCCCAGCTCTAAGACGCTCAAGCGACACGGAAGGACGACGGGGAGTAATGAAGATCGCAGTCCTGAGTGTGTCATCGTCACCCAGCCACGCCTCTACCTACCGCTCACCGTGAGCCCTGCATGGCGCTAAGCTCCGCTCGTACCTCATCCTAGGCAACTCTCTTGGTTCTTTCTGAGGCAGAGACTAGGGTCGCCCTCCATGGGGACCAGTGGGGAGCAGCTCTCTGTGTCTGCGTGTGGGGGGAGGTTGTTCAGGCCAAGTGCAAACATTGGTGGGATGCGCTTCTTACTTTCAGGGTGAATACAGTTTTACTGACTTGTTCTTGGGGTGCAATAAAAGTGGTCTTTGTACAGACACCTGTTTTAGGAAGAGAAGAATGCTGGTTTTAAAAACACTCTGCATTTTAGACAAAAATCTCGGCGTTTCTGAGAAGCTGCCAAGTGAAAGTGGCTTCTAATATCTTCTGTCCTGGCGTCAGACCCTGGCAGCTCTGCAGAGCTCAGAGGGCTTCTGGCCGGCCCAGCCTGGTGCAGACACTGCTGACGCATAATGTAAGGCTCCGTATCGTGACTGTCCTCTACAGCTGAGCTCTTTTAAATTCTAGAGCAAACTAGTTTAGAAGAGGTTGCAGCTCGGCTACAGTCTCGTGAAGGGCACCGTACACCAACTGGATCAGGCTGGGGGCAAGAGGATTCTATTGCTCAAATTCTAGTCATTTCCAGACTCCTACTCATGTTTTGGCAGCTCTGGGGTTAGAGCATAAGGGTTCAGAATTTATGCTGTCGCTCTGATGGTCTCGCGTACTTGGAAACGGAGCACGAGATATCTAAACAACTCATCTAGTATTTGATGTACGGCTGTGTGCGTGCCAGGCAGCCGGCTTTGGCGGGGTCCAAAGCTGTCCAGCATGGCCTCTGTCTGCGCTCCGCTTACACACGATTCTGGGAGATAAGACAAATTTGGTGAAAGACAGCTGGAGAACACGCTCCAGACTTACCCGCGCAGGGAACCGGCTGCAGGTGAACGGTCACCGTCGCACGCATGGGACAGAGGAGGGGACAGAGGGTGAGGGAGAAGGACGAGCTCCCGAGGCAGAGAGCAGACCGGGCACAAGGAACACGCCCTCATGTGTGAATGGGCCCAGGGTTTTCCGGAGAACTTGAGCCGACAGTGAGTTGGAGAATCGCCGTAAGAATGGTGGAATGTCTGCCCTGGTGAGCCAAGACCCAGGGACCCAGCCCTGCAAGTGTCATTTAACATGTCACTCAGTCCATATTTATTGGCATCTATTGATTTACAGGTCTCGTGCTGGGGATTCAGAGAAGAAACCATGTGTCAAACCCCAAGTAGCTCCCACTCCATAAATACAAGCTGAGCAAGGAACAGACCCCATGGAATGCACAGACTGTGACCAGGTTGTAAGGAGCCAAAGAGGAGGTACAGTTCCAGCTGAGGGCGCAGAGAGATGCGGGAGAGCAAAGCGATCAGGAGAAGTTTTGGAAAGTGATGCCGGTGGTGTCCGTTAGAACACGAGTGGTGTGTGGATCGCCACGGAAGCCAGAGAAGCGGGTCCTTCGAGGACAAGATCACAACAGGGCCAGAAGGCAAGGAGGAAGTGGACTGAGGAAAAAGGTTCTAGAGTCGACAACAATGTGGCCCTTCCTCGGGGGTCCACGGAAGAGGAAGGCGAGGAGGGATGGATGGAGGGGCAAGAGGCGGGCGGCAGGGGCCACCGTTCTGTGCGTGTGCCTGCACGACCAAGGAGAAGAATCGGCCTGGGGCAGGGTGGACGGATGGAAGAACTGACGGAGGGTGGACATAGACTCTTCTTTAACAATGGAGAGATCACAGTGTGTTAGAGACGGAAAGGAGGGAATGGATGGGGGGAGCCTAAGAAAGATGGTAAAGGAAAAGACAATAAACCGGGACACAAAATTCTGGAATTCTGGAGGCGGTCACAAGCAAAAAAACCAAACCAAACAAAACAAAGTAAAATAAAATAAAATGGCTCAGGGAACAAAATGTCACCCCTCTTTCTTAGAAAGTGGGAGGACCGAAAGGCATCTGCAGGCTGCTGATCTGCTGATTTAAAGTTGAGAGAGACTGCTCAACTCATCCCTTCATTTTGAAGCTCTTGGGAAACATCCCAGATTTCACAGTTCTGTCCTCAAGAAAATGCCTACGGACCACGCTGGGTAAACTCTGCTGATATCCAGCCATCCCGGCAGATACATATTTATGCTTTTGGTTTTCTACAGGAAAGAAGAAATGCCACTTAATATTTCAGTGAAAAGGCTTTCCAAATTGTATAAGATCATTTCTCCTTGGAAAATAACTCCGATTACCCTTTAAAAGATCTGAACGCAGTTCCTAAGAAAACCCTGAAGTGCTGAACCTCAAACTGTCCATCTCAAGCCAATTGTGCTGCGTAGGGAGTCAGAACATCGGGAAGCTCAAGAAGAATCAAGTGCATGCTTGCTCTAAGCATTCCCATCTTTGGAGATGGTTTTAAGACACCATCACATAAAATGCTTGCATATTGTATTAACCCTTCTCGCCATTTCTCCTAGACGAAAGAGCTTTGATTCCACCCAAGTACAATGTCGACAACACCAGCAGTGAGGAAAATCCCACTAACCAAATTCCAATCACGGATTGCAGCAGCAGCAGGAACTTGGAAGCAGTCACCCGCTTGCCTGTCACTGTGATACCGGGATGGGGGGGGGGGGAGCCTGTCGTCAGCGACGCATGGGCCATCACGGCGTCTGGATCAGTCCTGAGAAACTCATGTGCTTCCTGGCCCCAAGTCATAAGGAACTGATGGCGTTCCATAGCCCAAGAAGAGAGGGAATTACTTAAGACAAGGCTGGATGCTGAAAATAAGTCATCAAGCAGGAATTCTTTGCTCTTATCTAGTTTTTGGTACTTGTAAAAACATCAACCAGAAATAATGAATACATGACTCTAAAAATACCACCCAAATCAGCCTGGTGGCAACAAATAAATAATACAGTCAGCACACAGTGGCCAGAATTTCAACTCCTCCTCCGTCGGGCCATTCACTAAAATTCCAAGAAATAAAAATGAGGCCCGCTTCCTGAGCTCCCACAGTGGTCCAATGGCTCAGCAACAGGCTCTTGGAAGTTGGTAATCTCTCCAAACCAAAGACTTGAGAATCAGAAGGTTCTCTGAGGGCCATGAGGGCAGCAGGCCCTGGTGGAGGGCTGCAGGAGAGAGCATCTGTTGTGGGTTCGAGTCCCATTCCTCCAGCTTCACATCGACATCCACGAAATGAGGATGGCAACCATAGACTACATGCTGTCGGGTTATGGAAAGAATCAAAGGCCATAACTCATGTATTCTTCTCAAAATAAGGCCTGGTTCTATGTGCCAGGTGCTCACCTCAGCACTGGGATGCAGATGAATGGAACAAGCCAAGCTCCCCACATGAGAGCACGCACACAGAGCCTGGTGCATCGTGAATGATCTTTTCTGTCCTTCCTTGTGCTTGCCACTCCCACCTAGGACACACACATGCCACTGTGTCACCACTAGGCTCTCCTGGATGCTTCCCTTGGCTTCCCCACCTGTCCTTCCTATCTTCCACTCGCTGGTCCATTGCTGCTTGTCCGTGGCCAATTGGCAGACACCTGTGTCCTCTGACTGGTTCACCAACAGGTAAAGACTTTTCAGTGTTTGGGACCGTTCCTGAGTCTGTTTCACAAGCTAGGTCTTTCCATAAGTGATTCTCAAGTGTCCACCTAGTTTATTCGCAGAACCACCCACTGAGTCCAATGAACTCTCACTCATTTACAGTTTAAGGAACCTGAGACACAGAGCAGTTCAATAGTCTGCCTGAGGCCACACAGCTTCTGAGTGTGGTCCTTGCCTCCTCTCTTTCCAGTTAGCTCTGGGAGACCTTTTTTATTCTATAATCAATTTCCTCTCCTAAAACCTGGCTACATCTGATGGTTAGTAGAGTCGAACGCAAACACTCTGGTCTCCACCACCTTTAAACTACAAAGAAGGTGCTCTGAGTGGGGGTTTATGGTGGTTGGGGGGTGGGGGCATGGTGTGTTTGTCTGCAAGGGGACACAGAGAGCTTACGACTCTGTAGAGGTGCTTTGGAAAACCATTATCTGTATGTAGCCTTTGCCCACAACATAATTTAAACTGCAGGAACTCTAAATGTTTCCATGGGCCTCATTAGCTTTTCTCCTCCTGAACTCATCTAGCACTTTGTTATATGCCCAGGACATAGAGACCGTCTGCCTTGACTGGTGACGCTGGGCTATTTATCATAGTCCTATATCATGCTGTATATTTCTTCAAGTTGGGACTTGGGTCTTGGTGTCCATTCTGCTTAGCACAGGGACTCATGCACAGTAAATCACTGACAAATGTCGGCTGGAGGAACCAGAAAGAGAAAGAATGAATGAGCAAGAGAGTGGTGCATGGCCAGATTCCACTGTAATAAGGGTAAGGGCTCCAACCCATTCCAGGATGACCACAGCAAGCAGGAAGCCAAGCACATGGACCGACGGGCTCTTCAAAGTTTCCGGCCAACATTCCTTCATGCAGCATATTTCCAGAATGTGTAAATGGGGATTCAATGAGTCAAGAGGCCTAACGACCAGTCCTCATGAGCTGGCACCCACTGTAATCGAAGGGGCCCACCTTTACTTAAATAAACTAACATTTAGGAGACAAGATTTGAGAACAAACAGCCCTGGTTTATCTTAACCAGTGGGGACAACCCAGGCTGACATTTTGTTCACATATTTATTGGGAGGGCTCTGTGTGTGTGTGTGTGAGTTTATCAAATGTCCAGCAATGAGTATTTTTAGAAAGGGTATGTTCTGCCCTGGCCTTGCACTTTCATTGTATCATATCTTTTACTCAAATGTTTAAAAATAATTTTTAATCTGTCAAGACTCTTACATTTAAACCGTTTTTTGTTTTGCTTTGGTTTTGTTTTTTGTAGTTTTGTTTTTCTTTTCTTTTTTTTCTTTCTTTCTTTCTTTCTTTCTTTCTTTTTTTTTTTTTTTTTTTGTGGATGGAGGTGGTGTGTGCATGGGGAATTGGAAGAATAAACTCCAACAGGGATAAAAAAACTTCTTGGGAGTTTGAAGTGATTAGCTTTCTCCTTCTCCTTCTTCTTCCTCTTCCTGAAATTTTTATTGAAATCATTGTAGAATTACAAGCAGTTATCAAAAACTAACACAGAGAGATTTTCTGTACAGTATGCCCAATTTTCCCAGTGGTAACATTTTTGCAAAACTCTAGTACAACAACATCACAACCAGGATGGTGGCATTGATGCAACACACCGACCCTACTCAGAATTCCCGTCTTAACTGTCCTCATTCCTGTGCACACATCATTAGCTTTTTACTTGGAGTAGCTGGTAGTATTGATCTGCCATCAATCATCCCAATTTATAATTAATACACATCTGATTTTCTAGCTCTGAACATGTGGCAGGCATGGTGCCAAGAACTTTACATTGCTGATGTCAGTTAATCCCTAACATTTTTGCCTTCCCTTCTGGTTATAGAAACTCTGTCTCCCCCACTGGCCAAAGGAAGTGCCTTGTTTTCCTCCAGCCAAGAGGTGGGGACATGTTTTAAGGGGCCATCTCTCTAGAATTTCACCTGACAGGAGGACGAAAGGACTGTCCTTATCAGACCCTGACGAGCTGTCCACTGGTTCTCCCAGCAGGACCTGAGGGGCCCTGTCCCCACCTGTCTGAGACCTGGTTCTTCATCCTTTCTTCTGTCAGCTACTCCACAGCCTTCCTGTAGATCCCCTTCTAAAGTGGGCAGGGGCTGCTCTGTTTCCTGCAGTCAAGCCCGTCAACGGAGTGTGTGCTGGGATCCTGAGTCTCTCTTTAGAGCAGGAAGCCAGCTGAAGACGTTAGGGAGCTTGCCCAGGCCACGTGGCTGAGAAGTGGCTGAGCGTGGACACAGACCAGCCTGCCAGTATCAGAGCTGATGCCTTGGCCATTGGGCTTACTGCTTCTTACAGCTTGTACAGCTGGGCGGAGGTGACGTTTGTGACTCCACAATCCCTTCTTTGGGGTATTTCTAGATGGTTAAGTCCAGAGTGGATACTCGGTTAGGGCTATTTTCTCAGCACAGAACAGGCCTCGCTAGGACTGACTCCTGTTTCCAATGCTATTCCAGAAGTCCTCTGCCAAACGACATCTAACAGTCCGTGATTAAACATATCACTTCAAGTCTGTCCTTCCCTGAACCTCTCTCCCCAGGGTCCAAGCACTGGGAATGTTGTTCTACCACTCTTGACATTTACTATAAAAATTTCTTACAAATAAAAAGAGACAAAGAGAGAGCCAGAGAAAGGGGGGAATGCATACATTAAACTTTCAAGTCACCACGATGCATTTCTGTGGTGTTACTCATGCTATTACAACTGGTCTTCATCAAAGGGTTTTCATCTGCTTGCCAGTGTGTCATCTGTCCTAATGACTCACGATGAGGGCTCGTTCCTTTCAGCGTGATTTATTCTAGCTTATCATTCCCGTGTACTCCAGGGGGAGGCTATGCTACAAGCGAGACCAGCCCACGGAGGAATAATCATGAACCAGCCAACTCCTCGTATTAAGGAAACCGGCTAATGTGCTATCCACAAATGAACCCACTGGAAGACTAGAAGGCTACACCTGCTTATTGTCACAGGGTAGACTGGATAAGTAGGGGACAGCCCACCCTCAGGAGAGAACTCTGGGTCCTCTGACAGCCTTTGGACTCACATTCCATTATAACATCTTTGAGGGAAGGATGGTGAGAGACTTCATAATCATCCAGGTCGTCCTTGCGGAGGGGCTCCTGGGTGAAGGCACCATATGGGGTGGGATAAGCCGTGCACAGCCATGGTTCCTGCACAGCCTGGGCTTGTCCAGGGGTGGTGAGAGAAGCTTTACACATGAGTGAGGTAGGTCCCAAGCCTTCCCTGTTTCCTTACTCACATGGGCCCACCAGCCCTCAATGTCCTGCTAACCACCCAACCTGAAGCTCAAAGAGAGGTCTGCACACAGCCAACAGATGTCTAGGAGTACATGAGCCTGGGCATGGTAGCATTGTCTTGGACACCTCTACCAGGAGCCAAACCCACATAGTGTGGAATGCTTTAAGGGCCTCCTGAGTCCAGAGCATGGAAGGGGAGCAGGGCCCATGGCTTTGAGGTGGGCACTGGCAAGCTCTACCAGGCACTTAGCACCTGGCCCAAGAGCAGCCCCTTTGCCGTCAGTATCTCCTGGAGACTGTCTGCTTACACCAGCCTGGCCCTCCCCAGTGGCTCTCAGCCCTGCCGCCTCATCAGCTCACCTGGGACACTGAACCAAAACAACGATGCACAGATAGAGAGAAATCCTATCAGTTGACCTAGGGACTCTTGTTTCTGTTTTTAAACCTCTCTAGGTGATTCTAATGGGCCACCACGATGGACAACCACTGGTCTGGCATACAAAAATCATATTGTCTGAATGAACGAAGGGATAGGCATTAAGCACAGAGTCACATGACCCTGTCACAGTTAATGGCATGTTCAGTGAACTAGGAAGCAACACCAGCTCTGGGTTTGTCACCTAGAGCTTTGCTTCAATTCCAACTCTAGCTTCTAGTGACCTAGGTGAACGTGGGCATGTGCCTCTTCGCTCTTGGCATCTGCATCTGCAAAATGGGTCACTTGGACAAGATGACCCTTGAGGTACCTTCATTCACTGCGCACACCATGAGTGCCCACTGTGTGTGCGGCTCTTTTCCATGGGCGGGGCTTCCGCCAGAGGCCAGAGCAGCACCTGCCCCTCCAGGAGCTTGTAGTCCATTCTCTTTCCACTTCGGATGCTCTCCAAATCTAGAAGTTTACTTCATTTATCTGGATAATAGCCCAGTTCAGAGTAGCAGAGGTCATACCAAGTAAAAGTAACCAAAGCAAGTGTCCCCTTGAGTCCCAGAGGGCTGACAGAGATGAGGTTAAGTAGGAGCCACAGGGGATGGGCAGGCAGGATCTATCCAGAAATCTCTTATTAATATCAACACGGCAAAGGCCAGTTCTAAAGTACCATTTCAGTGTATTTATTCCTAACAAGTCCTGTTCCCATGGCTTTGAGGTGGGCATGACAATCATGACCACAAAGGGACTTCTGTGGCTTTGTACTTTCCACATTTTGCAGAGCGCTCACTCACCCGCTCTTGGCAGCTGCACGCTGGCTGCCCCATACTCCCCAACCTGCTTGTGTGTCCCTGTCCCACGTCTACAGCTCCCACGCTGCCCCTTCTTCCCCCAACATTCCACGTCCTGCACAAGTGCTCCCAGAAGGGCTTCTCCTGTCCTCAAGAGCAGCCACCTAACCTACAACATGCCTGCAAAATGCAATGACCCACAACGGTCAACCTTCAGACAGACCAGCAAGGAAGACGTGCGACAACATTGTCCTCAAGCCGGGACGCCAGTTGTGCCCACTCCAGTCCTCCCCCCAAAACCTCCTGAGTAAGAAACCCCAGAACATCTCCATCAGCCAAAGCTCTGGGATCAAGAGGGGCCACGTGAATGAAGATGGCCTTTTCCCTGCTGAGAGGAAGCAGAAGCTGCACTGATGTTAACAAAGCAGCTCTTTCTGACCCAAATAAAATTTAGAAGCAAGGAAGGCTTCTTTAGGTACGCGAGAAACTGTTACTTTCTCCAAATTTCTCAGGCATGGAGAGGTGATAACGTACTTCTATGCTGCACTAAAAAATATTTTACTGACTCTTTAAATAAAACTCTATGCACAATAATAAAAGAAAAATGGGGAAATATGGCCTGTCATTAGGAATTACATCTCTTATAAAACACTAGAACTGCTTCACAAAATAACTTTCATCCATCAGCTGTGGAGATGGGCAGGGAAATAGAACTGTCCTCATTTTATAGAGGCGAGAACGAAGCTAAAAATATATAAATGCAGAGGTTAGAATAAAAATGAATCAGTACTTCCAAGGATTCAGGAAAGACTCAGCTGAGCAAATGATGCTGGACGTTTATAAGCAGGGATTAGAAGTCACGGATTCCTGGGCAAAGGGAGATGTCCTTTTGAGTACTGTGCCTGCGACAGCTAGGAAATGAGGCATCTGTCATATTTGCCCAAGATAAAGGCACTCCCGAAGAGAAAACAGCTTCTCAGTTGTCACAATGGAGAGATACCAGAAGGTTCTCTGATCATGTATCTACTTATATACAATTTATATAGATACCTGCACACATTGTGGCAAGAGTCAACTGTCCACTTGCAGCATTTGTTAGTTTGGTTACATACTTAAGATGTACTGCATTAGCTTCTTTATTAATATTCCTTTTTCCCATTCTCACATCTCACAACACACTTACTTGAAATCTTTGTCCTTGCTGGGAGATTTTCTGAGTCACTTCACCATTTTCCAGGCTTGGTGTCTTCACCTGCATCTGAATAGTTCAGAATTCCACAACCGTCCCCTATAACCACTTCTCAAACTCGACCTCAGCGGTCACGGTCTCCACGCTGAGCACCACGGGCTCGCATGTGAGCCTCGGTCATGTCCCTTGGGGCCTCTGACGCCTGCTCTTGACGTCCCCCACGTCACTCACTGTGCAGTGATCAGGGTGTCATTTTTTTAAGACGCAGATTTCACCCTCTCTTTTCCCATGGTGTGCAGGACAGAGCCCCAAACCCATCCAAGGCTTGGTGGCTGCACTCTTTGTGGGTGCTCAGTGGGCGAGGTCAACCTCCAAACCTCTGTCCGGCCCTCTGCCAATGGCTTCTGCCCCGCTGTCCCTGTGAGCCTCCTGCTGCTCCCTGAAGCCTTCCCGCCCTGCACGTGGCTCCTCCCACAGGTGACCTGGCAGAGACACACTCAAGCCTTCCTCTCGATCACACTCTCTTAGATGTGTCCAATGCTTATAACCACAGAATGCATTGTTTGTAGCCTCTTCTCTTGGTCATCTCACTGCCTCATTAGACTGCAAGCTTTCGGGGGGCACAAAGCCTTCTCCATCCCACACTGGACCCCAGGGTTTGCTCCGTGCTTACAGTACGGTAGCAGGTCAAAGATACTGAATGACTAGCAGCAGCACCCGCTAGCGTTTAAGGGATGTTTGTTATGCCTCAAGCTCTACACTAACCCTGTTCATGGCTTATTGATTTAATTCTAAAAACAACAGGATAGTCTCAATGATCCCCATTTTGCCGACACCAAGCCAAGGCTTCCGGAGGTTAATTCCTAAATTCACACAGCACAGCCTGGCCTTCATCAAGATGATCACATCCTGCCTGATGCTTCCAGTTTATCTAGTAAAACAAATAGCCTTCTTGGGTATCTGAGCAAATGGGACACAGAAGAGAAATACTTTGTTAAAAAAGCTCACAGAAGACCAAAGAGGACAAATCAAGCTCTGTAGAGTCAAACAATAAGTTTATAAAATAAGCTGTGGCTACTGTCTCCAAAAACCCTGGTGTTCATGAGTTTTGTACAGTTTGTTTATTGAAAGAGGTATCGCACACTTTCCTTAATAACAAAAGCGGCAAGTCACTCATATTTTTTGGTGGTTGTTCCCTTAAACGTTCTCAGACACATGGTCTGGTCTGAAATAGCTAAATGTTCCACTATGGGAAAATGCAATTCTATTCTAACATTTGTCTTTTACATGTACGTGTGACATTCTGGTTTCTTCTGTTCTCCATTGCAATGGCTCTGAGTACTCTCTGGGCACTGCCTACACTGGCGGGGGAGGGGGGGTCTCCCTCAGCCTCTATGGGAATAAAGTCACCTTCTGAGGACTAAGTCAGTACAAGTGACCCAGTTAGCTAACATCTACCTGTAGAAAAGTTTTCAAAACCCTCATAGTACAGTTTGGTGGGCTAAACACCTAATACTGATTTTTTTTTTCTTAAAGATAACCGAGAGTTAACAGAGCCAGCCCACTCATGGTGGTAGAAGTGGGGACCCGCCACCATGAAGGGTCCCTGTAAGAACACAGAACTAAAGGAAACAGACATTAACTCTGTAGGTTAAACCAGTCGTGTCCATGAAAAACAGGCATTTTGGTGGACACTGCAGTCCCCTTACACAACACGCTAACTCCGGGGTCTGGAACTGGAAGGTGAGGCTGGAGACCTCAGAGGCTTGGCTGAAATCCCGGGCCAGCAGGGGCCCAATGGGCATGACGACTGTGGCCCAGGGAAGAGCTAGGACCAGAAAGGGCTTCTCCCCATGGATGGCAGAAGTGGGATGTCAGTGAAACAGACAAGGAGTAAGGGGGTTCATCTAACACAGCTATGTAGAGAAAAACATGGATTATGGAGGCCACCAAGTTCCTGTTCCATAGAACGGGGCCTGCTGTGGGCAGGATTTGTTCGCGTGTCCTTCGTCCCTGCGCTGAGTAAAGCTCACGCTCTGAGCATTGTTGCCGGCCCAGCACAGGGAAAGATTCCATCCGCTCCATTCTAGGAGTTATTATCCCCATTTTATGAATGAGGGGGCTCAGGCGTGGAGAAATTCAGTGTTGGACTAGCACGGCACAAAGCACAGGGACTGCGGGACCTCCCATCTAACCTTCCAATAAATTCCGGATTCGCTGTCCGTCAGCAGTGAGTTTGGTCCTTGCGATTCAGGCCTCTGGATAACTTCTGGTTGTACAATTCCCAGACGCCTTCCCGGAGGTGATGGCCCTGCCTTGGAGGCCAGCCACCGGCCCAGGTGACCAGGTGACACTGGGGTGTCTGCCACACACGCGCCGTTCTACACGCCGCTCTCCAGGTCTGTCCTGAGAAGGCGGGACCGATGGCCAGCAGCCAGCGCTGTCCTCTGGCCTTACAGGCAAACCTGGATGCGAATCTGCATTTGAAAGGCTGATCTCTGCTCCTGTCTGGGATTCTCATAAATCAAACACAGTCAGTGTTTACAGCAGAGTCCAAAGGGAGAGCTGCTGGGAGAGCCCCAAACACTTAAAAATTCTATATGGGAACCAAGAGCACTTCATCTGAAGACAGGAGACTGGAAGAACTAACAGGCCCGCTTTTCATCTGCTTCTCATTTAGAAAAATTGGACTACTGGGGAAAAGGGTAAAAATAAAAATTGGAAGCAAAAAAAAAAAAAAATCTTTAAAGGCCAGCGGATCACCCATTCAGAAACACGTAGAGATTGATATAATCCTACCCTTTCCCAAACACTGGTTAATTGTTTGGATAACCTGTCAGGCAGGAGGATGGGGGGTCTGGGGCGGTGACATGGAAAGCTGACAGAGGGTTAGTGATGACGGCCACAGTCCCCATGGGAAGAGCTGTCATTCAACAGCAGGGACCATCAGTCTTAAGATGGACTGAGTCCCTATGGCAGAGCTGTGGTGGGGCCGATGTTTGCCTCAGTCAGTCCACCTCAAAGGCAGAAGCAGACCATCCACAGATCGCGCTGGGAAACAGATAATTGTGTAACATGTGATGTGTGTTTCATTTACAGAGATATATACACCCGTGCATATATACAGATATACACAAATGTATTTGTGAGTTTAAAGCAATTAGATTGTACTTAGAAAAAAGGCAAAAAATAAATTTAGAGAAGAAGGTAGGGCAAAGATGGAAAGTGGAAGAAAAGTATATCATTAACCTAATTTTCCCTAGACATTAATCAGAAATCTTATCAATACCCCTTTGTGAGTATTTGTTTTAAATCAGTTCAGACAAGCCTGTCCTTTGCTATTCTGGAAAATGGGGCTGGTTTAAGCCTTGCGAAGAACAGGGACCCCACAGGACTTCTCTCCACATGCTACCACCCGCACAGAGTCTGAAACACAGTCTGTAGAGCGGATGCACGGATGAGCAAACATGAACGAAAGAGCAGATCCATGACATGGAAATCAAGTACCTTAATATCAAAATACAAAAAATAAAAATGACAAAAAATAACTCAGATTAAAAGCTCTTTGTGAATAAAAAGGATCATGAATGAACAAGCAGGGTTGGCAATTCTTTTTATTAATCGGGTGTTTTTAATGCTCCACTTTGAAAATTTTGAAGGGATCGACATTCACGTTACCTTCTAAGGAGCCCTACTTTCTGTGTTTAAGTCAAAACCTGTAGATGATTTTCAGGGCATAAATCAAGTTTATGCTGCTGTCAACTTTTTTACTAAGTCATTGAAAATATGACCTGAACTAACAGGCTTTTCTAAACATAGCATATAGGTTACTAGTTCCACTTAACAAAAATGAACGATTGAGTACTATAATGACTAATATTTATGTAATACTGTAACTGTATAATACATTAGGAGATATAAGTATATTTCTATGTGTTAATGTCAATATAGAAATATAATGACAAATATATTCTGAGAAATCCCATTCTTTATATAATAGTTGTGATATTTCCACTTATAGGAATACCATGACAATGATTATAAAAGAAAATGGTGTTGATTCATTGAAATATTTATTCAGCTCCTTTCACTGGCAACCAGAGGGGCTCACTTTCCTTAAACACATTCCAATGACAGTATCCTCTGCAAATCAATCAGGATTTCTATCCAAGGTGGTCAGAAGGAAAGAAGGAAACATGCAACTGGGTTTAAAAGGATTAGAGCAATTGCTCTTTGTGGACAAAAAAACTGTGTTAGGTTTTGCCATGAAAAAGATGATGTTTTATTTTTATGACCTATCGTGTACATAAGAATGTGAAAAAATGAACACTGGTGCACCCATCACTGGGTCTAAGAAATAGAACATAACTAGCATCCTGGAGACACCTTGTTCCTTGCTTCTGTCACCGTGTTTGTTTTAAAAATTATATTCAAAGACTTGAAGGGGATTAAGGCAATGATCACGTGTATCATTGTGTAATGAAGGGTCTCCAACTTTTTAATTCCTTTTTTTAAAAGATTTTATTTATTTATTTATTTAACAGAGAGAGAGAGAGAGAGCTTGTAAGTAGGTAATGAGGCAGGCGAGGGTGGGGGGGAAGCACACTACCTGCTGAGCAGAGAGCCCAATATAGTACTTGATCCCAGGACCCTTGATCATGACCTGAACCGAAGGCAGATGCTTAACCCACGGAGCCACCCAGGTGCCCCCTTTTTAAATTCTTTATTCGAATTCAATTTAGTTAATATATACTATATTATCAGTTACCAGGGTAGAATTCAGTGGTCCATCAGTTGCACGTTACATCCAGCGCTCATTTCATCACGTGCCCTCCTTAATGCCCATCGTCCATTACCTCATCCCCCGGCCCTCCTCCCCTCCAGCAAGCCTTAGCTTCTTTCCCAAACTTAATCTCTTATGGTTTGTCTCCCTCTGTTTTCATATTTTGTTTTTCTCTCCCTTCCCCTATGTTCTTCTGTTTTGTTTCTTAAAGGCCACATATGAGTGAGATCATAGGGCATTTGGTTTTCTCTGACTGACTTATTTCCCTCAGCATCATCCCCTCTAGTTCCAACCATGTCATTGCAAATGGCATGATTTCATTCTTTTTGATGGCTGAGTAACAGTTCATTGTGTGTATCTATACCATATCTTCTTTATCCATTTATCTGTTGATAGACATCTGCATTCTTTCTGTAATTTGGCTATTGTGGACATAGCTGCTATGAAATTTGGGGTGCAAAGGAAAAAATTAACTATTGGGGATTCATCAAGGCTCTCCAACTTCTAACAAATGCCACCTATGCCTCAGGTCAAGAGCTGATGCTTCTTGTCGTGACTCTCCCACGAGTGGTATCCCATGTTTTCTTTATTGTGTTGGCTCTGAGCTTCCCCTGAGCACACACATCTCCCTTACACAATATCACATATGTAAATCTCCCAACAGAACAGAATTCTTGGGTCTCCAGAGAGCAGAGGTCAGAGCCACATGGAAGGAGTTACTCACTCAGGGCTTCCTCATTCACTAAAATACAGCTAAATGGAACCCTTGGTTCTCACAGGAATTGCCTGATTGGTTTCGATGCTTAAATACAGTAGGCGACACGTGATTCCTCATGTAGTATTGTACATACAATTCCTCCCAGTATGACCAGTTCAAGAATTCCTCTGGGACAAGTAAGAATGTATTCTAATTCAGGAAATTACAGAGGCCATACATCTTAGAGGGGAAGTGTGCCCCTTGACAACCACCCAACCCAGTTCCTAACTTGATAAGCCATTGTTTTCTTTTTTTTTTTTTAATTTGGGAAATATCTTGTTTTTAAATGTATTAATTGAAGTGTAGTCGCTGTATATTAAATTTATTTCAAGTGTATAGCACAGTGACTGAACAAGCATATACATTGTGAAATGTCTGCCACAATAAAAATAATATAGTAGCATCAACTATATTCCCTACACTGTATTTTTTATCCCTGTGACTTCTTTAGTTTACAACTGGAAGTCTGTACGTCTTTATCCCCTTCATTCATTTTTAGATTACAATTGAGAAAATCAGAACTAGAGATCTGGTTAATTAATTTGCTGAAAGTCGCAAGGTTACAAATACCAGAAATTTCATGTTTCCATCTTGATTCAATGCTTCACCCCTAAACTAAATTAAACTAAAGAGCAGTGACAAGCGTACGTCATACTTCCCTAAGTGGTCATCTCAGGACTTGATCAATATGGGTTAGCTCTGAAAACAGAATAAAATATAGACGCTTTAGTTGGTTTGTGGTGGGGACATTCTACAGATCTGGAGGAAAACCATTAATTTGTGTGTCTTTTTTCACAAACTTGAATCATTTCTGGGATATGATAGAGAACAAACCAATTACTTAACGAATTTCTAATATATGGCCACTTGCCATCAATATTACATGTAGGTTCTACACTCAAAAGTTATTTTGGAAAAAGCATCAATTTTGAATAAATAACTTTCTAAACAAAAAAGAGATTTGTGTAATGCCAGTGCAGGTAAGTGATGGTCCAATGCGAAAATACAGACTTTTAAATGAAGAAGTATTTATGGAGCATAAGAAGTGATGTAATCAAGTCATAAGCATGATGGTATTTGGTATGATAATAAATTTGACCCAAAATTTAAGTGTATTTTAAATATATTTATTAAATTGTAGGGATAGTACTTTTAGTAAGTTTTTAATGTCATTTTTTCATATATATGTGAAATTTTATATATATACATATTTCTACTTAACCAACCTCCTAGTATATGTATTTTATCAATATGAATACATAATACCACCAGGACTTTACTAAAAATGTTAATAATTCATTGCTTTGTAAGAAGCACTATACAGCCATACCCACAACTCCTAAGGGAGCTGTTGTGGCACTGAGATTTGTCACTGGGTGTTGGCTTGGTCACTAACAGCATAGAGGGACTCTCCCCTAGAGTCTGTCAGATTTTTAAAGAAAACCAGGAAACGGATCAACAAAACCCTCTGGGCCAGTTAAGATTGAAGAGGTAGCCTCAGAAGTGCGGTGAAAATAACTCTGCATAAGTATGTCATCTCCCATAATAACCCTCCTGCTGCGGGGCTTGCTCTCACAGCATCGTCTATCTGCCCACCTGTTTTTCATAAGGAAGAAAATCTTAAAAAATAAAGAAATTCTGTTCTCTGCTTATGCTAAGCCCACTTCAATCCACAGTGAAATCCACCAGCACTAAAAGTGACTATTTCATAACATTTTTAGATAAATGCCTTTCTTCTATTTTTGTCAGGTGTACTTGCATGAGGACGGCTGGCCTTGGCGTCCTTTTGGGCTGTGGGTCTTTGAAGAATTTGCTGCCAGTTTCTTTTAGTCTCACTAAAACACTTGCCTTAACTTGCCATTGTCATTGACATGAAGATAGTCTTTGAGGGACAGGTGATGTCTGGACTCCAATTCAGAGCCCTGGTTTTCATACCAGCAAGGCTAGGGCCCGTTCCTGCCCTCCTATTCTGACCCCTGAGTATCCGCTTCCATGAAGAGACATGTGTGTTTTTAAAAGAACAAGAAAATTAGGGTCTCTGTAGAGAGACTTCAGAGTCAGGCTTATATCCTGCACTCTAGCAGCACCTCAGAGACAGGCTCTGACACACCTCTGCATCCCGGTAGAGTCTGTCATGAATGCGTGTGCTCAACAGGGGACCATGGAGTAAAGTCCCAAGTGTGTGGTGCTGAATTTGAGAAACACAGTAGCAACCAATGAGCAACGGCAGAGCAATGATTACAGGTGTTCCTGTCTTTTTCTCAAACTTCAGGGTAACCAACAGTAGATGAGAGAAAGTTCTTCTCTGCAGAAGCATTCCATCTAACCAATGAAGAAGGGACAATAGAGTTAGAATATCACCACTTTGCAAGACCTAAAGAAAGAACTGATCTACACATCCATTGTTATGGCCACTGACCCTGGCAGGTAAAGTCTCACATGGGGTTTTCTGACAGAAGCCTCAGGATGATTCTTAAACCCAGTGTTCAGTCCCACATCATAAAACTCCCAGTGTGTACAAGAGGACACAGCATCACCGCAATGTAGTCCTACCAAGAAACCAGAACCTGAATCTGCTCAAGGCTGTAGCTCTAACTACTGGTTAATAGAAAACACAGGGGCCAGAGGAATGGGCTAGTGACATGGTAGGGAAGCAATCCACCAAAATTCTACTGGGCAGCGACCTGGTTTCATCCACAGGGATTGCAAGATTTAGAAGGCAGAATTTAAAAGGAGAGACCATTAAAAAAGACGTACCTGTAATCAAATGTAATGTGGGGGCTGTGTTTATACCCAGATGCAAGTAATCTAACCGTCAAAAAGTGTTCCAAGCTTTCTGGAGAATTAGTCTTACATCTTACCGGATCAAGGAAGAGTCATAGCGTCCCACAAACAGAAACGCTATGGCCTTTCTGTTGAGGATGAGACAACTGGAAAAGGAAGGGACTTGTCATACGCAACACCAGCCTCTGTGTGTCGCCGTGGCAGCCACACCACAAGGAAGGGGTGGTCAGATGACAACCACAATGACAACATCGACTTGCTCCCCAGGCACCAGAGACCACCCACACATAGCTAGGACAACTATTCTTATCCATTTATGATGCATTGTTCTGAGGAGGAGCACTGAGGATGTGCAGGATTTTCATCAGAAAACCATAAACCCAAATGAAGGATGGGAGGTGATGTAATTGGACTTGGAAATCCACTTCCATATCAAAGATCCTGTCAAACCCTTTAAACTTTAAAGCAGTCAATTCAAGGACACCATACTCTCCAACTGGAATGCAGAGAGGCACCGTTATGGAAAGGCTGATCTTAACCAGTTAAGGCACTTTAAAGTTAAGTCAGGTTGGGGAACAAAAACTCTAAAAATGGCATTCTGACCTTTTCCAATGCCTGGATAAACTTCAAAGACTGAAATGAGGAGAAAGCTCAAGGGAATGCAGTTCTCTTCAGCAAACAAAATTTAAGCCCAATTAGAAAGAACTTAAATGTTAAGAGACTATAATGGAATTCAGAAGGGATTTGGTCTAGTTAGAAGATGGCTGAAGTCCATCAACAGTCCCATTCTATAGTCACATTCAGAAAATTCTCAACTGTCCTTCCCTACCTCATCAAAGGTGATCTCGCTGATACAACCCAATGTCCTAAAGAAGGGGTCAGAGCTGACCCTGGTGTAGAAATCAGACAACCTGAAAAGGTGTGGTCACTTCCTGCAGGAAAGGCCATTCCCACAGGGAATGCATCAGCTAAGGCAGAAACCCTGGACTAGAAGGATCCGGTGGGTGGCATTTCCCAGCCAGTCCCAGCACCACTCAGCACTTTCTGCCATGATGGAAGTGTTTATAGCCATCCGTGGCAAGAAGCATGTAAACTATTGCAAGTGTTTCCCTATGCACCAGTGATAAAGAGCCTCTTATCCCACCCACTTTTTGCTGCCCCAATCTTGTCTTCATATGTAGCCAGAATGCTATTTTAAAAACTGAATTTTATCCTGTCATTGCCCTGCTTACAGGTCCTGCTCCCATGGGATACCATTGTCCCAGTGAGAAAATACTTAGGTCCTCATGGAGCACGAGGTCCTGCATGGGCTGGCTTCCACTTCTCTTACTATCCCCCTCCTGCACACTAGCACACCAACTTTCTTAGTGTTTGAAACACCTCAAAGCTCCTTCCACCTCTCCCAGGACTTTCGCGCATGCTCCTCCTTCTCGGGGCACCGTCTACCTTCTGCCGTCCTTTACCTGGCTTGCTCTGATTCCTGTGTCGCTCAAATGCTTCGTCACACAACTTCCTTCCCTAGGCCAGACTGGGTCTCACACTAGTCCTTCTCAGCTCTTACATTATAGCTTTGTGATGGCCCGTTTGGCATTGAGGCCCTTGACTGACCTCCAAGAAGACAAGGACTTGACTTTGTTTTCTCTGTCTCCAGCACCAACCACAAGTATCTGGTATTAAATAAATATCCGTGAACAAATGACTAAGTGAATAAAGGTTAAAGAATTACTACTGATTAACTTATTACTAATCATTTGAAGTAATAGAGATTTGTGGATGATATAAGGGAAGTGGAGAGACAAAACCATGAAATAGAGTAGAATTGCTGAGATGTGGTTTTGTCCTTGCTAGTTCAGTCAATAATTAGAACCACTTGAGAGATGAAAGCTCGAGGTTCTAACAGGCAGGCTGGAATTCCTCTGCAAGAGTAGAAATGGGGAAAAAATAGCACTCTATACACAAAAACTTAAAAATTTTTAATCCCTAAAGATGTCAACATTGTGAAACTAAGACTATTGCGGCAACAGGAACCCAGAGGATTAGCTAATCCTTTCCAGCTCTTCTCAGAATTCTACTCTGGCCATCTTCAAGACTCATGGGCAAAGACTAGACATAATCTGATCTCCACTAATTTAGGAAGTTTGAAATAGGACATAGTTTTGGTGAACCCAAGGGTATACTTTGGTGAAACAACACATGTCATTGGGTCCACAGGTATAAAGCACTGAGTCATTCAAACCTGATTATCAAAAACAACACAAGCTCGAATCTTTCGGCACTCACTATACACGGACTTCTATTCTTTCTTGCAGATGAGAAAACAGAGAACGTAAACAGCTTATTGTCGGAAGCAAAACCGGGTTTTGAAGCCCCGTTTCTTGACTCCAAACCTGTATTTGGAGTTAAGCTTTCTCCTTGAACAATTAGTGTCTCACACCACCCAAGATGCACCTTCAACTTCCTGGTGACTCACTTCTGGTTGGTCCAGGCTGTCGTCATTCCATGATTCACTCATATGGTGAGTGCTTGTTGAGGGCCTAATACCAGCCAGATCCTGGGAAGTGGGTGGAGGGCAAGTTGAGACCCTGGCCCTGGCCTTACGGGCATCTCTTGTTGTGGAAGAGGGAAGGGAAGTCCAATGGCGGGAAGGAGAACTGTGGCAAGCAGCTCTCCAGGACTGTGTGTGCAGCAGCACAGGGGGACTATTCTGGATATGGCCCGACAGGGTCACTGCACAGCCTGATGCCAGCCACTTCAGTTTAGGGCCATGGGCACTTATGCACACACACTGGTGACAGTCACCTTAGCAGCTGCACCACCTCAGGGGCTCATGTTGAGTTTGTGGGTCCCATTCATGAGAAATACGAGGAAATTTCCTTCTGAGCTTACAACGTTTATTTTCTGTTAACCCAAGCACAGGACTTTACATTTATCCCCATTAAATCTCATCTTGTTAGTCTTGGCCCATTGATCCAGACTGCTGAAATCTCTCTAATCCAGATCCTGCGACGCAGACAAGTTACCCCCTCCAGTACTGCATTGCCAAGAAGTGTGATCGGTGCACCTTTTATGTCTTTATAGAGAAGGCTCTGGAAATTGTGGACCATAACAAGGCCTTTTACATAGCCCTAGGGCCAATGATTGCATCTCAGTCCAGTTGTCCAGCACAGTCTGGGTCAACACGAACAAGAGACTCATATCTTCGGGTGGTTACTCGGCCAAACCCTAACCTAGCCAGCACGATCTCTACACCAGCTACATCATCCCTCCTGCATCACCATACTCCAAGAGATGTCATCAAATAAACACCTCCCCAGATACTGATGCCCACGTCTGACCAATTTAAAATGTCCTTTCTGCTACCGATTGAGCGAATATGAATTAGATTTGTCCCTTCAGAGATGTCTGGAATTATCCCAGACAGAATAAAAGCCAACGCCTGAGTTCTTCCAATGCAGAGACCCAGCAAATATAAATTCAGCGGGCCATAGACCTCCCCCAACCCCCGCCTTCTGTCAGTGATGGGCCAAGGCTGGAAAACAGAAAGCTCGGTGGGTTTGAGAGATGTGGGGGGTGTGATCTACTGCCATCACTTCTAATTATCCTAAACTGGAAAAACGGATGTCTGAGCTGGCCAGCCTGTCTAATAAAGCATTTTGATCAAAGATGCAATTGCACAGAGCACCTGTTTGAGGGATGGCCTGAGAGCCCACGGGGACCCAGGAGAGTTATGGAAGTCATAAAGCGGTCCCTGCAGTTCCGTAGGCAGACAGCAACACTGTGAAAAATGTTTCTCCAGGGAAGCTTTGAGTCTCTTTAAACATTCAATTATGGCTATACAAACACAGATTTTAAGTGAACAGCATCCGATCTTTGCACAAATTAGGGATGCTCAGAGGCAAATAGAAGAAAGCCCCTGAAACAACTGTTTAATACAAATTCCGTCCAGCTCCAAGAAGAATTGGTGTATGTGATGAGTTTTTGAGCAGGGTTAATTAGGTGACCCTCTTTCAGCATTAACTTTGGATTATGGCTCCTATGATTTAAGGCAATGAGGCCACCTTTATTTTGGTTATGATCTCCAAGCAGGTTTTTAATTAAAACAGATTTCTGGATATTTAAAGACCCAGTATTCAATGGGCAGAGCTCTTTAGCCCTCTGGAAGTTGGTGGAGGTCCTTCTAAAACACATTTGCTTTTTATGAATGATAAATACTCCAATATCCTTCTTCTCAATGATTTTTAAGTTTTTACAGATTTTTTTGCTTCAGTGTTAAAAGTTTTCCTCATCTCAATAGCAATATTTTCTTGCTCTAAAACATGAATAAATGTCTTCCATAATCTTACTAGTCAGAGATACACATATATATGTATATAATTTTGAAATAAAAACTCAATGTTGTGTAAAATATGATCTAACATGCTGCTTACATTGATTATATCATGAGTGCTTTTCACAGTGATGAAGATCCTCATCATCCCCTATTGGCTCGATATGGCTAAGTCATAATTTAATCAATCTCCTATCGATTTAGATAAAATATTCTGCAGTGAACATCCCTGAACACAGGACCTGCAGGCATGATGTAGGGCACCGACAGGTTACCTTCTGGTTAGCCAAGATCTCTACTGTGCTGGTTAAATATACACATTCACCTTGCTTGAACATTTGAGTTCTAATACCTTTATTTGAATAAATTCTCTAATTGGATCTACTGGGCCAAAAGCTATAGGAATTAAAAGTTCTACTTTTTCCTGGACAAAGGATTATATTTTGTGTTTGACAGCTTCAAGAGCTGGTAGCACACGAGCATTTCACTCTACCCATAAAACTCTGGAATTCTGGTATTCATGGTCCCCAAAATGAAGCCATATGGAATAGGCAGGTAGTTTTTTTAAAAAAAAATTTTATGTTCAAGTATTTTGGAGAAGTGCAACATTAAAATAGTAATACTGGCATGCTCTAATTATGAAAATGTTATCCTTAGCAGGGTAGAATCTCTACAGTGGTGTAAGTAGTGTAATTCAAATAAAGCCGCGGAACGTCGTAGGATCATATCAAACACTCTCCATACAATCTCTAACATGAAGGTTGACAGTGAGGTTGGGAAGAGAGAAACGAATTGAGAAGAGATAGTTTTATGTTTTTGACTTTTCTAATTTTGAGATTATTTTGTGAAAGGCCCAGAATTGGAAGTGAGCAAATTAAGGCACCTTTTAACCTTGTAAAAGGATCTTTTATACAGATGAGCCACAGTCGAATGACTGTTAGTCATTGTGTATTATACTATCTGCCATAGTAGACAGGAAACCATTTTCTAAAGAACCAGAAATGAGGCTACTGAGCCACTTCAGAGACTCAGAGAACCAGAAGGGCACTAAGAGCTACATTTCTATAAGGAAAAGCATGTCCAGTATAAAGCTAAGTGAAGAAGCAGGTTATCAAATGCACAGACCCAATATCCACTAGGAAGACCAAAAAAAGCAAAGCTTACTTGTAAGGAAAACATGACCTTGGACCACAACTAAAATATTCATCAGGATGTTGTTTGGTAACAGAAGTATTTTCTTTTGCCTCTTTGATTTTTTTCCCCTACAATTTTCAGTTTTCTGCACTGGACATGTATTCCTTTTAGAGTAGAAACAAGTAGATTAAGGTTTTTGTTAAGTTGATTTCTATCCATCTACCTGCTGTCTGACTACCATCTGTGGGTCTGGAATTGGCATCATTCCTGCTGTCTACCACATCCCCCAACACTCTGACAAAAGGAGCGGACGCCCGAATCCAGTAGCAATCCTAAAGCGCCGTCAAGGCCATGCATCTCCACCAGAAACCCTAGTCCCTTTTGATCATTCAGGAAATATCCAGTTTCGTCTGTTGAGATATTTCAAAACCACATGCAAACAGCAGTCTACAAAAATTAAAATGCCCCATGGTATTCTTACATGAACAAGAAAAAAAGAGAGCATGAATATATTTACTTGGCTGAGAGAGACATACCAAAGGCAACATAGAGGTTTCTGTTCAGCTCCCTGCTCATTTAAAACGGGCACCCGAGACCTCTACTTTAAGACTATCAAGGCATGAGGAAAGCTAAAAACACACATCATTTATTGCTTAAAAAAAGCTTTTAATCCGTTTAATGGTCGGGGGTAAACTACAAGATATAGGAAGAGGCAAGCTGCTATCCTATTTTACATATATTCATGTTAAGTGTACTTATTTTTTAAATGTATATATTGAGATGGATCTCTCTGTTTTTTAAAAATTGTTGTTGGCTGCGGTGTTAGAAACTGAAAGTGAGAACTGGCCATGACGATCTCATCGATTGGACTCGCTTGGGGCCCTCAAATCAAAGCGCGGAAACCATGTGTGATCTGACTTGTCCACATGGACACAGTCAGGTTTTGTGACATCTCTCTTGGGCAGAACTCATTCCAGTGATGCTCTCTTCTCTACAAGATCACATCAGGAAAAAGTCAGCATGTCACGGATGGGTGAGGAATAGGAACCAGTAGTTCCGAAGTTAGAAATTTCTAGAGGTTTTATCTATCTACCTAGAAGAGAGAAACTCCTGTTTCAAATCAAGCAGGACATGGTAACTTCATTTACATCTTTAAATACAGATTACTTATTACAAGCACACAGATCTTTTTTGGTACTAATAAGAAAGAAGAGTATTGCATCCTCTCAGTCTAAGGAACCCAGGGGGCTAGCCAGGGTATAAAGGATGACAGGAACAGGGCTTGTGTTCCTTATGCCTTGAAGCAGACAGTTTTCTACTGGAAAGTCATACAAAATATGTAAAAATATCCATCTGCTTCAGGAAAAAAAGTAATACCATTTTTGGAAATTCATATAATTTTGCCAAAAAAAAAAAAGGTCAAATTTTTAAATAAAAAGATAAAATAAATACTTTGTACCACTGGAGGCAAGCTCTGAAAGATAAATAAACCCTTGGTATTTCTCAGGGAAAAAAGAGGTTCTATTCATTTGAAGCTATTTCTCCTTATATAAGCCAGGAATTGCCAGAAGTCAACTAATTATGGAACGCTGTTAGTTGAACAGAAGATGCTTGAATTCTATCCTTGACAAATCAGGCTCTGGAAATGAGAAACATCAGAACTATGAGGAAAAACCTGCTGATTTACAAAGCTTTTTCTTAGAGTGATAAAATTCTTCATTTTCCACTTCATTTTTTTCAAGTTAATTCCAGCCTCAGGCCCAAATTGGGATTATGACTCTGTGCATTTCATTCTGTTTCTCTAAATGCCAATGTAGATTACGCAGCACTTTGAGCCCACAGCTCCTTTCTTTCTCCCATGGCACAGTATCCAAGAATTAATGTGACTTACTCGTTTCTTTCCAGATGTATGATCAGTTCTTTGCTTCCCAGTTGTATTCGAAAATTCAACACTTCTGGATGATTCTGAAAGATAAATAAGAGAAATCAGCTGAAACACATTTCACATTGACTTGCCAACATCTGAATGTTCTGAAGACATATTCGATGGAGGGAGAGAAAAATAAGTTTTCTTCTTGGGACCATTCTGAGATCCCGGGTAGAGGAGACCAGGTCAACCAGGACCAGAGTTTGGAGGAAGCACCACGCTCCTAGATGGCACAAATGGGGCCTGTACCCCTTTCCTTTGGCCACAGAGCCCCGAGATCCTTTTCGACTACCCCCACCTCCCCAATGACCTCCTCCCTCAGTTTCCCTGTCTCTATAAATAGCCCCTTCGCTTCCCCAACTGCTCACGTCAGAAATGTGAAGTCCTGCTTGAAACCTGCTCCCTCTCCAGCTCCTCTCCATCCATGGGAGGTCCTGCAGTGTCGCTGTCAAAACCACAGCTCCTATCACGTCGTACACCCCACCACCTCACTCCAGTTCCAAGCACAGTCACCTCGCATCGGGAATACCGCAACACCCTCCTAAGCTGGGTTCCTCCATATCTGCCTTTGCTTTCCTCCCATTTGTTCTCCAATGGCAGCAGAAGTTCAACATCAAAACTACCTCTTCATCAACCCAACTGCACTTATAAGGAGCCTGCACTGGTATCCAGCGATAAGATGCCAACCCTTTAACGTGGTCAGTGGTGCCCACACGGCTCTGGTCCTCACTCACATGGACCTTGCCAGCAACTCAAACACACCGAGCTCCTCTGTAGTGCTCATTTTTTGCACATGCTGTTCCTTCTGCCTGGAATGCTTCCCCTCAGACTCCCCTAACTCAGTACCAGCTTTGATGTCAGTAAGTCAGGGAACCCTTACCTTGCTCCTCAATCTCATTGCATACCCCTCTTCCCAGGCAAGCTTTCTGCCAGTCTCCTATCCTTTCCCTCCTCGTGGAAGGAAGAACTTCTTTCCTACTTGTGGTAACTAAGTATGTTGATTTGTGGGTCCACTTGCTTATTATGTCCACAAAGGTATCAGACAAGTAATAGAAGCCCAATTAATATTTGGTGAATGAAGGGATTAATGACTAGGGTAAATGTCTCTACCAATCTCTTCTCCTTCTCGCAAGGCAACATACTCCTTCTTCTCTGAGCTCCAGGGAACCCAGCTCATGTGTGCCCATCTGTCAGTGGGAAGCAGGCAAGTACACTTTCTGCTGTGCCGTGGAAATCCCAATGAGTTTCTTGCCCTGCCCTGAAAATGTACCTATGTGACAATGTCCCTCAACTCACAACCTTACACAAGTTCCCTTCCCACTAACCCAGGGTGGTCATGTGCGCCACCCTCCTACCTTTGAGCCCAATCATTTAGAGTCCTTACCCAAGCCATACTCTACTTGCCAACTCCAAGGTATTCTGTGAACCTCCCATCCCCTTTCCTGCTGTGTACCCCTAGTGATCTGGGAACAGTCACTTCCAGCCCCTCCTTATCCAGACCAGCATGTGTCAAATAAGGGTTCTATGTATCCACGGGGCAGTTCTCACTAGGGGAACTGAAAATTTCAGTTTTTTAAAAAACCAATTGATTTTTTAAAAACCAACGCTGCATTTTCATTCTGACCTGTCAAGACAGTCCCCCAGCACTCAGGCAGGAGACTGGCAGTGCCACCTGACGGACCAGGGGATGTGTGAAGGGCAAAGAAGGGGTTAATTCACAAATGATGCAAACTAAGGGAGGGCCAAAGGCCATCAAAGCCCAGGGCAGGAATTAAGGCTCCTTGGGGACTTGAAAGGAGCCAAGTAGAAGAGAGCTGGGTCATCATGTGGAGCTGGCACCGCAAAGTCAAGGGCGCCCGGCTCCCCGCGGTCAGCGCTGCATCTGAGAGCCGCGCAGTGGCTCAGCCCTGCTCATAAGTCATCACCGCAGGAAATCAGTGCTGCCCCCCTCAGCTGGTGTGGGTTTTCCTGCCTTTGCTCTGAAAGTTCTTTCGGATTTATCCTTGTGAAAATAAGATGTTCATATGTAGTGTTCCAGTATTCCAGCATTAAGAGTTCAAGAGACTTTTCCTACAACATAGCGTTTCATCTGTACTATGGATCAACTAATCACATGTTACTATGAGAGAAGATGGAGTGTAAGCTCCAACATCCAACCTTAGTCCAAATGAAATGAAACTTAAGCAAAAATCCTAACAACAGAAGTCACATGAGTTTTGGGAAAAGGTTAAAATAGGCGTGTCCTTGAGCCATGGGACTGGGACAGCATCACACAGGGCGAAATGCTGCTTCTTTCATTTTCATGGCTGCCCTTTGCACATCTGGATAGTTTCTGATGTCGAATATGGTAGCTGTTAGCCACATATGAATTTACATTTAAATGAATTGAAATAAAATTTAAAAATCAGTTTATCAGTCTCCCTGGACACATTTCAGACTCAAGAGCAAGATGTGGCTAGAAGCAGCCCCGTCGGGCAATGTAGAGCGACAACATTCCTACCTTCCCAGAAAGTTCAGACAATTCCATCTTCATTGAGCTGGTTGGAGTCAATAATAAAGACCTAAGATTTGCATCATTCGACTGCTGCCTGAGTAACAGACTATTTTAAATATCGGTGCCTTCAGGGGATATAATTAGGTGCAAACCCAAGTGGGTTTTTTTAAGTGCACATTAAGAAAACTCTTCTCAATTTTAATTGATGAGTGATATTATTTTTTAAGGAGTTACTTAAGCTTGAGAGTTAAACTGGTAAATTTCCATATAAATGAAACGCTTATCTGTATTTTCTGGGTTTAAACAGAACTTGTTTTGTACGGACTCATTCTAGCAAATGATGACACAAACATCTAGTGATCTTGTAAAAACCACACACCGTAATTGACTTATTTGGGCACTATCTGATGTTTCTAAGAATTTTATAGGTTTCTGAGTGTTTGCTGAATTTTTCAAATATTACTATTTCTATCCTATGCAACATTAGACATACATTATGTCTTTAAATTTTAATATAGTGCATAGAAGTGCTTATAAGTCCTAGATTTGCTATCAAGTCTGTCAGGGGGACTTTTGCCCAAATTTGCTTATATTTTCTGAGACCGAGAGTTAATTACAAATACACATAGAATGTTCTCTCCAGGGTTTGCAACTTGTACTTATCCATGATTTCTTAGAAAAAAATGGGATTATTAAGTTTACAATAAAATATTAGAACAAATAAATGTCTAGATATTTTGTCAAGATGTGCCTGATGTATGTACATGTATGCATATTTGAATTTGTTTTATATATGTGTGTGTGTAAATAATTTCCTTTAATTACAAATTGTCTTTGCTTAAAATACTGAAACATGTATCACATTTTAAAGATGAATCCTGGCAATTATATTAGTGAATAAAGATAAAATATTTGCAGTACCTCTCGCCCCCAGTTCAGCTAGTCAAAACATGACCTTTTGTGCTAATTCCACAGGAAGTCCCTCCAGGACCTGTTATAATATTCCAAAGTCAACATCTTTCAAACAAATACATTTTTCCCTAGGGAGGCAAAAAAAGATCTTATCTGTGTATTTTAGTTGGGATTTAATGGTACAGGAGAAATCAATGGGGAAAAAGAACAGAGAGCTATTTTCATTCAAAACCACTAATTACATTAGATTGCTCAGTTTAAATGCATGTATTCATTCCATTTTCTTCTGATTTTTATACATCGAAGATAATAAACTAGTGCTGGTTAAATATAGCATTCCTTTTCTTAAACATGATATATTGATTACCTAAATGGAACTGTGTCTTTTATTGAATGCTTAAAGAACTGCATTTGCTTAGTCAATTCAATGCTAATCAATAGGCCAGAAATGTTTTGGCACTATTCTAATTCCACCTTTTTCACTGGGGAAAGTAAACCCAAGAAAGAATGTACAAAATGTATCACTACAATTTTAATTTGAAATTTTTTTCATATTTATTTATTATGGGAGGGAAGGTCAAAGGGAGAAATAGAGAGAATCTCAAGCCAACTCCTTGCTGAACGCAGAGCCTGATGACACGGGGCTCAATCTCATGACCTTGAGGTTATGACCTGAGCTGAAATCAAAAGCTGGATGGTTAACTGACTGAGCCACCCAGGCTCCCCACTACAATTTTAAAAAATAATTATTATTAGAGTACCTATCACTCAGCTGAAAAATCAAAACATTACCAGAATCTGAGAAGTCCCTTGCATTAGTTTGCTAGGCTGTCATAACCAAATGCCACAGGCTGGGTAGCTTAATGAACAGAGATTTATTTTGCATGGTTCTGGAAGCTAGAAGCCCAAGGTCAAGGTACAGCAGGGTTGGTTTCTTCTAAGGCCCCTCCTCTTGTGAACTCCTCAAGGAAACTATGTGGGCATCCTCCCCCAGGGGCTGTGCTCAGGTAGTTCTGCCAAGAAAGGCTGCAGCCAGGACCCCACCACCCGTTTCTGGGACCTTCAGTTGCCCTGCGCTCCCTCTGAGGTCAACCACAGCCCATCTGCCCAGCACTCTCTACTTAACTGGAATTCTGAGCAGATGTGTACAAGTGATTTATTAATTAGCTGCGAGTTCTTTCATGTTGTCTTGCTTTCCTTTAATCTGTGTAATTGGGGGTCCCCCAAACTTGACTTTAAATTATTTCACCCATGTTGGCTACAAAATCTCTCTAGTCAATCCACGTAGCTTCTCAAAGATGTAGGGATGCCTCTGACTGCTTCTTCTCTGATGGGTGGAATGATACACAGCACCATATCCTTGGTGTTTCCTTGTCTTTAAAAAACAGCCATCTTCAGCAACTTAGAAAAAGTCTGAACCAGATCATGAAGTTGAAATAAGGTTGCAGTGAGCCCCCAGAAGGAAAGGAATCACAGGAGAGAAAATATGACGCCGGGTCCACTGCCGAGTCCACTCCCACCCTGGCTTCTAGGTTATTCTCTCAAAGATCACGGTCGGTTCTGACCCAGACTCACTCATCTCGGACGTTGATACCGGAAGCTCAGAGAGATCTAATTTTTCAAGCAGAAAAACAGTATTAAGATAACTGCATTGGAGGGACTCTGAAATAACTAGATCTCTCTCCAGCACTAGATACGTGCTTCAGACTACAGCCGTGGCATTCGTGGGGCACAGGGGAGTCATTTATTGCTATGACTATTTAGAGGCAATCTTGATTACCACTTTAATATGAGTGGCCAGCTCCACAGCCGGGAAGATGCGCACACTGTGGAACTGCGCGAGGGCAAAATGAATTAACTGCAGGATAGCACAGGAAGGGGCAAAGGCATTGCAGTGCCATAATGGGGTGTCCCTGGCTTGGGGCCTATTACTTACTACATAAATGATGATAATGTTTATTCATGAGTCATTGACAATTTTTTTTCTGACAGAAACTGACCTTAGCAAACACCTTGTTAAAATATGCAGAATGGCCCATATTAATCTCAGGTAAAAACTGTTTTGAAATATAGGTAATGTCGTTTCTAAGGTTTCTGAGGGTCAGCATGTTGGATTATCTTTAGTGCGGACTCTCCTTCAGTTATCGTGACATGAGGGGTTTACAGATTTTCAGCCTGCTTCCGCCTTCCCATGACAAAACTCACCGCCCCACCACCGCCAGCATGTGTGACGCTCAGAGTTCTTATCCTGTGGCTGCTGGAGTGACCACTAATGCTTATATTTGCAGAAAATTTTTTTATTTTCATTTTACATTACTAGATGTTTTAGCCAAAACATCTTAAAAAGCCTTATTTATTCATTGAAACATTGCCATGTTTCATCCATACATCCCCCATGTGCATCTGTACATGATGGGCTCGGAGTCCCCCGGGCACCGTCCACTCTGGCTGACGACAGTGGCTAATTCTGAAGCAGAATCTGTTCCCTCCTGGAGCTCACTACTAGGTTTAAGAGGACAGCGACAACATGCCTTAATAGAAAGCAAGCTGGAAAACCCTACAATGCAGGTTTCTCAAAATTAACACATCTAAAACTCATTTTTTATTTTATGTCCCCTCCATCCATTCCAAAGAGGAATTTGGAGAAAATCAAATCAGTACTGGCTCTGGCGGAGAGCTAGCCCAGTGACAATGCTCTCTCTTAAAAACCCTTCATCAGGGCCGCCTGGGTGGCTCAGTGGGTTAAGCCTCTGCACTCGGCTCAGGTCATGGTCTCAGGGTCTTGGGATCGAGCCCTGCATCGGGCTCTCTGCTTGGCAGGGAGCCTGCTTCCCCCTCTCTCTCTGCCTGCCTCTCTGTCTACTTATGATCTCGCTCTTTCTGTCAAATAAATAAATAAAATCTTTAAAAAAAAAAAAAGAAAAACAACCTTCATCAGTGGCCCATCATACTTAGAATAAAACCATGGCCTTCAGACCATGAAAAATCTGGCCTCTGTTTACCAGACTTTCAGCATATCATTGAGCTGGCTCTGGCTAAGCTCCGGCCAGCTTCCAGGCCTCTCCACTTGATGACCCTGCGCATGGAGGTCATCCCTGGGTTCCACTGCCAGGTCTCAGGCTGGACATCACTGCCTCAGAGAAGTGGCGGCCATCTTAGTGGGGCTCTGCTCTTGCACACCCAGCTCCCACCCACCCTAGATTTCCTCATTTGTGATCATTTATTGGTGTGTCTATTTTACCTGTTGACTGTGTATCGCCTAGGAAAACAGAAACTTTGCGGGCGGAGGGATTTTCTGGCCTCGCTCCACATTCTGGCCCCAACACCCAGAACAGGAGCACTAAGCAACATCTGCGGGATGATGGAAACAGCACCCAGAGGCTATCGGAAGTAGCAGAAGGATCACAGTCTGAGGGGTCGCAAAGAGACTCCAAAGCCACACACGTCAATTCAGAAGGTATGAAAGAGACATCGGGACTCTCCTACCCCGTGGGAGCTATCCCCAAGCAGAAGCCTATAGTCTGCTCCTCTGACCCCCGTGGGCTGCCTGCTTTACCCCTGGAGGCTGATGTCCCTCATGGGCCCAAGTGGCCATACAGAGGATCCCTGTACACTGAACAAGGAACTGGGCTTTGACTATGACTTACATTCCGTTCCTCTGGGGAAAGGGCTCCTGGAAGCCGAATTCTTTACATTTATACTTGGGACTGACAAGAATGTCTCGTTCCTGGCACCCTCCTGCTCCTCCTGCTCAGTGTCTTTGGACCTTAGTGATAAAGAATCCAAATCAGGGCAGAGGGGCATAGAGCGGGTGGCAGGAGGAGGAGGGCATGTGATCAAGTGTCAGTCACTGTGCGGTGTGAGGCCGACCATCAGAGCCGGGGCAGGGAGAGGCAGGAATCAGAGCCATGTCAGGCGGGGGGCGGGTGCTGAGCAAAGTCCGAGAAGGAGGGATTCGAGGAAGACTTGTTTTGCCGGTAATAACTTATCGGTTATTAACTGTCCCGGGTGTGGGGACCATATTCCAGATGCGCAGTGACATGGCGGCCTGGGAGCAGGACTGAGTGGTGACATGGTACCTCTGGGGACAAAACCATGGGGTGACAGTGTGGCAAGATCAGACCACGGCAATTCGCCTCTGAGCGGGGCTGAGCAGACGCCAGACCCCACCCGGTTGCAGCACCACGTCCTCAGATCTCTGCTGTCCCCTCTCCTCTTCTGCCTTCAGACATGTCTCTTTGAAGGAGAGAATACATCATCCTTGACCTCTCTGCCTGCTGATGGCGCCGGCACAGCAGGACACCTGAGGCAGGAGGCCAGTGGCTACAACGGGACTTTCCCATCAGCCCTGCACCCGAACAACTCACAGAGCCATCCACAGCCCCGGCACCACGTGTCCATCGTCCCCACCGACGGGGACTGGCCCCTGATGAGTGTTCAGTGTCTGCAGCTCCAGCGATGGGACCTGTGATGGGGACCGCTGTCAGGTGAAGAAGGCCCGGGCTGGGTGCCAGGGCCCAGCTCCACGTCTGCATCCTCCAACCACCTCCAACACCGCAGAAGGTCACTGAGTCCTTCTCCTAAGGGCATCCTACTCTGGAAGTTTGCACATAGGTAACAATTTCTCTTTCTTTGATTGCAAAGGAATAATAAATTTAAATTAAAAATGAGCTATTTAATTTCATCTTAGAAATGGTGTTTTTCCACCTAGGAAGCTGCAAACATGAGGGGGCGGTGGGGCGGTGGGAGCAGGGGCTGGAGATCTGCCCTCGGACTGGCTGCAAGCTGCCACTCAGACCAGAGGACCGCTGGCCAGTCGCAGAATAACGAGGCCTCGTCCTCACCCCTGGAACCTGCAAACATGTTACCTGACTTGGAAAAAGGGACTTTACTCATGTGACTAAGGGCAGGACTCTGAAAGAGGAAGATTATCCTGGATTACTCAGAGGGACCCAGTGCAGTGATGAGGCTCCTTGAAAGCCCAGAACCTCTCATTGCTGGGGTCAGAGAGATGTAACGTGCCGCGGCCTCGAGAAGCTGGGAATGGCCATCAGCTCAGAGCCAGCAAGAACCCTGACACCCAGCCCTACGGCCTCCAAGAGCAGGATTCTGTCCACACCTCAAATGAGCCAGAAACAGATCCTGCCCCAGTGCCTCCACCAAAACCAGCTGTCCTGTGAAGTGCTTGCTGTCACCCCGGCGAGATCTGAAGCATAAACACAACCAGACTTCTGATCCTCAGACCCGAGAACTGGTCCGAGCACTGCTCTGCGCCACTTAAGGTGCGGTCGTTTGTCACAGCAGCACCAGGAATCGGATGGACTCGGGAGAGGTCGCTATGAGATTCCAAGGGGAAAACGTCTGTTGGGAAACCATCATGGACAATAAATGGAAAGCGCTGGTCTGCGCTAGACATCCATCACAGTGAGACCACTCCCTCACAGAGCGACTGCGACAAATGCCCTGTCATGTGTTGTTTACTGCCATTTATCCAAATCGCAACTCTCTTGGGTCTTTTGAATTTAGATCTAAATAAGGCTTTTTGGTGTTTCTTTTTTTAGATTTCATTTATTATTTATTTTTTCTTCTTCTTATTATTTTTATTGATTTATTTGACAGAGAGAGAGAGAGCACTAGCAGAGGGAACAGGAGAGGGAGAAACAGGCTCCCCAATGAGCAGGGAGCGTGAGGTAGGACTTGGTCCCAGGACCCTGGGATCCTGACCTGAGCTGAAGGTAGATGCTTAAGGACTGAGCTACCCAGGCGCCCTAAGTAAGGTTTTTTAAGTTAATAAGTTCTCAAATATAAATATTATATATTCGTCAATTGGGGGCCTAAAGTTATAAGCCAGTATGACCTAGTTCCATTTGGGAAGATCTTACACCTGTCTGATCATAGGTATAGAAGGGACAGAAGATTCTGCAGGACCCCCGGAGATACCACACAAGACACTGAATGCCCTTCGTTTTGAGGTGAAATATTCTAAAGGAAGCACTTTCTGAGATTGGCTTACTGATATCAGGGCATACTATTAGAAAGCAGCACAGAGCACTGCTGTTTGGAATGACTTGTCACATCTTGAAACACACAGCCGTAGAATAACATGCACTCTGTTTATTAACTGGAAAGCTGGGTTTTCAATTCCAAGTTCATTTATCTAACTAATTTGATGTCTGGAAACATTCATGTACCATATTTTTCTACAACACCATTTCAAAACTGTCAGTCAGAGGAAGTTAATAGCTTAAGTTGCTGGTTTGTTTGCACGCAAGCTGTCTTCCGGGGAGAATATCCCATTTATATGTTGACTGAGGGCCATTTATAAAGCATCACTGTAATCTCTTCCAAATAAACATTAGCAGAATATAATAAGCCCTTTAAAAAATAACCCTGCTATCGATCAGAGGCACTGCAGAGTCACTGCGTCCTAACGAAAGCCCAGAGCAAACAAGTTTTTCTATTACAAACAGAATTACAGCTAATTGCTTTTTTTTTTTTTTTTTTTAAATATAAAACACGCTCTAAGTGCTCCATGAAAACCCTCGCTGGAAGCCATGCAGAGATCTAGGAGAATTTGCATTTCACAACTTCAGACAAAAAACTGGAGTGGGACTCTCACCAGATCTCCCTATCACGTGCCTGTCACACAGATTCTTGGGGTGTTTGAACCTCAGAATCAGGAGGACGTGGGAGCAGCAGGAGCAAAGAAGCGTCAGATAGAGCAGAAGCTGCTCCCAGTCAGGAGGAGGACGGTGGGGCCGGGGCTGTGGGCTGGGGTGGTAGCAGGCAGGAAGAGCAAGCCAGAGACTCAAGTAGCCTCTGGGCACTGCCATGTGAGCCTCCCTTCCCTGGGCGCGCAGGACTTTATCCTCTGGAGGATATCGTTTTCTTTCCTCAACTTAGCTCTGTTCTGGGACAAAGAGATCCTCAATTGGTACACTTTTTTTTTTTTTCCCCTGAAGGAAAATTCAAGTCCAACTCTCATCCTGTTAAAAATATTAGTGAAACCAACCAGTCGTCAATCTAGTGACACTTATGGCCGACTGTCCTCTATTTTGAAGGTTCCCAATTCCAAATCCCCGGCTCCGACCTCTCTCTTAAGCCCAGATGGGTTGCAAATGCCCCACCAGTCTTGTCCAAGAGAGAAAACCACTCTGGTCTCACCTCTCCCCTGCTGAGCGCATTCCGCATCCCGTGACGCCCCCACCCGTGCTGTTGCAATCATCCTCAGAAGACCCCCTCCTCTGACTCCCTCCTTCCTCTTGGTCCCACGTCCAGCTAGTGGCCCAACTCTGGGCTTCTCCCCCCTACCCCAACGCGTCTCTGTGACTCTGTGCTTGCTGGTGGCCCCCACCCAGCTCTGCTCTGGCCACCCCCTCCACAGCCCATGTCCACACTGTTCTCTGGCTGCTCTAGGACTGCATGGCTTAATTACACTTCTCTCCTCCATCCTGACTAAGACATGCTGGGGAACTTCCTCAGCAGCCCTGACTCTCCCTCTGATGAGGGAACAGAAGGCAAGCTGAGGACAAAGCAGAAGATGACACCCCACAACCCCGCTCCCCACCCCCAATTCCTCCTGCACTCATGCTGCCCTAATCTAAGGAAAGGAAAAACAACTAGTTAACCTATAGAGACCACAACCCTGCAAGACCCGAGTCTCCCTCAGTTTACAAATTCAGCAATCTCCAAGAACAAAGCATTTCCGTCAATAACCTAGCTTCCAGAAGGGAGCGTAAATACAATTAAATGTCCTTATAACCTGCAGCCCATCTACAGACTCTTGAAGGGACAGAGTGTAACGTTCCTCCAGGAAGTTCCCAACTACCTTCTTGTTAATGCCTTCCTGGAGGGGTAAACAATCTTAACTTGACAATGGCCAGGACTCAGGTATCCGGTGAGTCTTCTTTAGCATATGAAAGTTCTTTCTTGAAACCCCCCTTTTTCCTTACCTCCCCCAACTGCATAATATCTAATCAGCCCCCCCTCTCAACCCCGGGCAGCATCTCTTTCTGCCCACAGGTCCTGTCCTGTCCCCGTGCTTTAATAAACCACGATTTTGCACCACGATTTTGCACCAATGTCTCAAGAGTTCTCTCTTGTCCTTGGTCTGGAATCTACCCTACCAACCTGACCTGGATTCCAAAACCCCACCACCTCCACACCTCTTCCCTGTGTAGGAGCAGGCTGACAAACATTTTCTGGCAAGGGCCAGATAATAAGGAATCCATATTTTAAATAAACACTTTGAGTTCCATGGGCCCCAGGGTCCCTGCCTCGAAGCTTCGACTCTGCTGTTGCAGTGCAGACACAGCCAGAAACCAAAGGTAAATGAACAAGCGAGGCTATATGCCAGTAAAACTTTATTTATGGAAACTAAAATCTGAACTTCATATAATTTTACGTATCATAAAATATTATTCTTCTCTGGATTTTTTTTTCCAGCCAATAAAAAATGTAAAAAAAACATTCTCAAACCTGAGTGAGCACCAAAACCACCTGGAGGGCTTATTGACACCGACAGCAGGGCCTATCACAGAGTTTCTTTTTCCACAGTTCAGGGACCAAGCCCTGGCATTTGCAATTCTAGCAAGTTCCCAGGTGATGCTGACTCTGCCCATGTGGGCACCATGTTTTCAACACTGCTGGGCTAGGAAAGGGTGGTTTCACAGGGTGGTAATTCACGTGGTCCCCTCAGCCGGCAACTCTCCATGGTTTGGCCCCAACTATGCGCACTCATTGTCGTCAGTTTGAGTTAGTTGCTAACATCTAACAGTCAGGAGAATTCTCAGACAAATCTGGACATGAAGCTTCTTGGAGGGGAAGAATCGGGGGGAAATGGCAGCCCTGAGCTTGCGCATCAGGTGGCGACAACTGGCTGAAACTAAAGAGAAGCTGCCAGTTTTCCTAGCCCGCCATGCCCTAGTGTGTCTGTCCACGGGGGCCACGGGGGCCACGGGGCAGAAGTAATCTACCGTCTTATGCCTGGCTGGCCTCCTCCGTTCACAGCACCTGCCTGGCTCCCGGTGGCATTCGAGTTCACTCGAGTCTCTGGTCTGAAGTGAGACAGGGTGAGGACAGAAAGAGGACGTCTGTGGGAACCACGGAGAGGCTGGAGGAGCACGCCTTTTCTTTTCTTGCCTTCCCTTCCACTTGCTGAACTCTGCCCCATCCCCTAGGGTTCCTGAGATGCTCCTGATCCACCTGACCTGGCAGCTCAGGTAGAACCCTCTTCTCTTCACTTGAGACTACACATCCACATTCTGCCTGGGGTACAGCGGTTTCTGTCCACCGGCTTTATGCTCACAGGGCTATAAGCTCCTTGAAGCCTGACCCAACTCAACCCATCGAGATGCCTCGAGCACTGCCTTCTTGAACACACAAAATACAAAACGAATGCTTATTTGATTACCCTGATCAACACGTCAAACAGCATTGCCGACTCACTCCTTCATCGAATATTTACATGTCTTAAGTATAGGCTATCTGCCCTGCTAGCCGATCATGACCCTTGCTACAAAGCTTAAGTTTATTAAATACCTTATTTTGCTGAACAAATGAATATATTGGCTATTTTGTTGTTGATAGTGTGTTGACAGAGTGAGGTATTTAAATTCATCCTTGATACACACAATTTTCAAACCAAAATAGAAAACCTAGTCCTTGCCAGGAATGAGTCTGGAAACATCACACAGGGATGACCATCAGATCCTTAATCTACTTTGGGCCTCCCTTAGCCCATCTTAGAGTAAATCATAAGAGTGTAAATGAGGCAGCATTGAGAGGGCCACCGTGGAAACTGTAGGATTTCTACCAGGACAATACTGGCTGCCTTCAAGTGGATATGGAAAATGAAGTTCACGGTCAGTGCTATCATTTCCATCACTGGGGCCGGCCATGGCTCTGCCTCTGGGAGGACAGCCAGGAGTGCACAGGGCCCCCTCCCAGTCCTGTGGGAAGAGGAAAGAGTGGCTACACTACTATCAGCTACCTTACAACAACTATCCAAAGCTGGATGAATAGTCAACTTACCTGGGCATTAAAACTAAGTAATGTTGACCTGACAAAAAGTGAAAGAGAAAAAAAGAGATAACTCAGCTAAACCGATATAACACATAGGTATGAATAATTTATGACTGACCCACAGACTTTTAACCAAGGAAAGCCCAAATCCCCTTGCTTTCTAGAGACAGAATGTCATATAGGGATACCCAAAATCCTGCTGAAAAATCTTACTTGTAATAATTTCAAAGAAAGTAGTTCAGAAAAGATTTCAGAGGAGTTACTAGTTAGAAGAAATTTTGTATAAACAAAGTGGTGTGTGTCTATATTTTTCTTAAGTATAAAACAAGATCTTACTCAGGCACACTGAAATAAGGAAATGTAAAAATTGCTGCACAGTTATCAGGTTTAAGGTAAAAGCTTTCCTGCTCATTTTTATAAATAGAAAATCTGTGTTTAGTGGAAGACAAGGGGAAGTGGCCAATTAAGCCCACCAGAAGCTTCCCCTTTGAGCAGAACTCACTTTCTCATTATAGCTTCCTCACCTCCCCAAGTAAACTCGGATCGCAAGTCCTGAGGTCAAATCCGAGACCCATGACTAACTATCTCCATGACTTAGTCACAGTGAAGCCTCTCTGAGCTCATTTCCTTGCTTGTAAGTCATAACAATGCCAGCTGGGAGGATTAAGTGGCATGGTTTATGTCAACAGCTGGACAGGGCTGGCACCCGGGGAGCACCCCGTGTGACGCACGACAAGGAGGACACCACACCGCCGTTCATATTGATCACACTTCTGCTTCCTTCGTCCAAAAACACATTTTTGCCTGCTAATGCAGCAAACATTCCTGTTCTTACAATCTAGTTTCCATTTTGATATAAACCATAACATCTTATCACAAAAACACACAAAGAGATGTATTTATTTTCATTCTTCTACTGGAATTGTTGAAAAAAATAATTATTCACAAGAACCTCACTCAAATGGTCAGTCACAGCTATTTACTAAGAAAAGGAAGGTTAGCGAATCCCTTCTCAATAACTCTAGGGGACTCTTCCTCCCCACAAAACTACACACACGTTCCCACCGCCATTCCACTTGCGCTTTATTTATTTATTTTCCTACCTACCTACCTATCCAGAAGGGTGCTGTTTGTCAAGAAAACAAAACAAAACCATGGAATGTGGAGGGGACAGAAGGCAAGCCAATCTCTTTTCATCTGACAATAAAAGCTAAAAAGAAACCAGAGTGATAAAGCACGGAATAACAGGTTAAAACACAAACACTCCATGGTTAAACCATGCATCTACACACCGTGTCTGCTATAAATGATTCAAAGTCCTGGCAGGTAGGTTCCATGATGGCAGTGGGTGGAGAGAACAGCAGGCTCATATCCCTTCCTGTTTGTGAGAATCCTCAGGAAACGTGCCAAATCGATTTTGAAAATAAAATACTTGGCAGGTAACTTCCTATTCCTTAATTTTAAATATCCTGTTGAAAAAAACTACATTTTCAAAGTTGGGCAAAATTATTGGTCCTTCCCCCAAATACACATTTTGCAGGAACTACACACCCCTGCTCCTTCCACTGTTCTCTACCTGATATGGTTAGAGACCAATCGCCATTGTGCGACTCTATTCTGGAATGTCAAGTGGGTCAGGTTCTTAAAATGCAACCGTGGTTGTAATATTTCAGATGTAAGCCACCTAATTTAGAGTTTGGTGAGATTCCTTGACCTCCTTGATTTTTACCGTCAAGGTCTATAAATTTGATTCAGGACTACATTACATTTCATTTCATTCACTGCACTCCCCATCCTCTTTACCCTATCAACTGCTCTTACATTACATTCCCCATCCTACAACCACTTACTTATATATATTTTTTAACTTCAGGCCTTGTTATTTTACTTATTGATTTATTTTATGAATTTTGACCCATAGTTTCAAATTATTGAGAACTTTAAAAGTCATCCCTCTTTTGCCTAAGCTGGTAGCTACCTGGGGCTGTGCCAGGCTTATTAAAGTATGATATTCCAGCGTTGGTGAAGTGCTAAGAAATGGGCACTTTCATGCGCAGCTGGTACAAGTGTAAATTGGTACAGCCTTTCATGGAGCAATCTGGAAATAGTTATAATACTCCTTTAAAATGTACATATATTTGATTCAATAATTCTACTCTTAAGAACTAATCTAAATGAAATAACCAGAAAAAGCATGCACAGATATAAGCAGAAAGACACTTAGCATAGTTCATATTGAAAAGTCAGAAAATATCTATGTGTTTACCCCAGGGGAATAGTTACAAAATTGACACAGGAACCACAGGAAATGATAATACAAAGTCATTAAGTTGCTGGAATGGTAATGGGAAATTTCTGTTTCTGGTGATGATGCTCTGAATCATCTGTACTCATCCTCCCACTGAAAACAACTAGAGAAGGTGTGTAAAACGTATAAAAATTCTATTTGAAGACAATGCAGAGTTTCCAAAATAAGGAAGAATTATAGGACCATGACTCGGGTAGAAAAGGAAGCCCATGGTGATACCAGAAGTGGAGGTTAATTTTTCTGCTTATGACATCTGCAGCTATTAAAAGAGGCAATTCAGTCTGAAACTTGAACAAACATCCACCAGATTCACAGGGTGATGGGAACCTGGATACCAGAGTTTGCTAAAAGGTGATATGGATAAATACCCCAGACTCTGGACTTTGGGTTGGGATTTTATGTGCTATCCTCTAGGAGAAAGGGAGAATCAGAAGTAGACTCATCCTCACAGAAACTGAAACCAGCTCAGTCCCTGATCTTGAGCGTCCCAGCTTAGACGTGAGCCATAAACAGTGTCTCAAACTATTTTTACAAATCTCATACACAACGTCTGACACTCAGAAAATAACCAGGTGTAAGTGGACACCAAGAAGAGGACACTGTAAATAAGGAGAAACAACAGGCAATAGAAACTGATCTACAGGAGATTTGGTTGTAGAGCCCACAGAAACTGACATTAAAATGGGTGAGCCTGGTGTGGGCATTGTGGAGGGCATGTATTGCATGGATCATTGGATGTGGTGCATAAACAAAGAATTTTGGAACACCGAAAAAAATTTAGAAAATGATTATGCTTAATATGTTCAGGAAGTTAAAAAACAAAACTTTCAGGAGAGAACTAGAATTTCCTGGATATTCTACAACTGCAAAGTACAACTCAATGAAAAAGTTCCATAGTAGTTTAAACATAGCTGAAGACAGAAAAATGATAGAGTGCAAAATAGGTCAGAAGAAAATATGCAGGACTAAAGCATAGAAGCAAAGGGTGAAGAATTTAGAAAAGGAGACCTATAGGATCTGGTGAATGATCTATGCGCCTGCAATCAGAGGCACAGAAAAGGAGAAAGGAGAAAACACAGTGGAAGCAATATTTGAATAAAATATAATGTGGGATTTTCCAAAATTGGCAAGACATCAAGACCCACGATTTATAACACCATGCATTCTAAGCACTATATAAAAGGAAAAACCACACCTTGACTTAACATAGTAAGATTTCTGAAAAACAGAAATGAAGAAAAAATAGAGCATCTTAAAAGGAACAAAAATAATTGGCAGATGGCATCACAGAAAACAATGGAATATATGATAGCATTTAAAGGAAATAGTTCCTACCTAGAGTTCTACATCGCATGAAATATCCTTCAAAATTGAAAGTGAAATAAAGACATTTTCAGAAGATAAAAATTGAAAGAAGTCAAAAGCAACAGACTGCACTAAAGGAATACTAAGGTCTTTTCTTCAGGCAAAAGGAAAATTGCCCTTGACAGTTGCTTGGAGATGCAGAAAGAAATGAAGAGATAAAATTTAATGTGTGGGAACCTTTAAATGAAAATTAAAGGCTGGTTGTTATATGCAACTAATGAATCACTAAACACTACATCAAAAACTAATGATGTACTACATGGTGGCTAACTGAACATAATAAAAGAAAAAAGAAAGTTAAAGGCAGGTTACAACAATAACAAAAGAGACAGGAAGCAAATATAACCCAATGAATGAATTTACACAGTTTCAACTACTTAATTTCCAGAGACGTATTGTTCAACCAGAAGAAGCAGATTTCATGACCCCAGGTCCTCGTGTTTATACATGGAAGTTTGGTCAGTAGAGATATAGTCCAGACTTCTTCTGGCTACACCTATTTTTTTGTTGTCATGCGTTTATTCAACAAATCTACTAAGCGTGTTAATACATGCCTCACACTGTGTAGGGTACTGGACCACAGAGATAAAGATACCCACATCATCGATGGAGAAGAAAACCTCAGGGAGATGAAGCAACTTGCTCAAGGTCACCAGGCTTCTAAGGGACAGAGCTGGACTCTGGTTCTATTTCTCTGCCATAAGTTTTTTACTAAGCAGCCCTGACTCTTACTTAAAAATACCACATATATGAATGCTAACTGGAATTGATGCATGTTATTCTTTCTCTCCCGTGTTTTGTTGCCATCGACACTCAGCTTTTTTCTCTCATATCCCTGTATCACTATCACTCTCTCCACCATCTTCTAATTATTCCCTTTAATGCTCTTGACTATTTCCTATGCTTTTGTTGAATAAAATATTTTGAATTTATTTGTGCAATGTGCAATCTTCTGTTTAAGATGTCAGCATGCAATGTTCTCTAACTGGAAGAATTTCACTGGGATTTCTAACCATTTAATGCCTATCAGTTATACACAGCTGCTGTCCTCTCTCCCTGGCAGAGAGCAGAGGTCAGGGTCCACGGTGGCCTAGAGAGGATGGCAGAAAACTGCTTCTTCTCTCCTTCTCTTGCCTGACCCCATCCCATCTGATTAACCTTGGCACAGGTGCCCTGGTAAAATACAAAGGTGAGGAGGCCAGTGCTGGTGTTATCAGTAGGGCTCCTTCCTGTTTCTCAGTCACCCAGTTCAGTACCTTGGAGCTGCGAGTTATTCCTCCTGACTCAGACAATAACTTCAGCATGTCTCTGTATCACAATTTAATAACGTGGAGGGAAAGATTATTTTCATAGAGCAATGATCAGCCACATGTTTGTATAGAATGTATGGTCAAGATATAGGTTTATAAGATTGAAATACTGCTTCGATGATTTCATCTGAGCCCTTATCTTACAGAAAGATAGTCTGCAGGCTGGAGGCCGAACTTTCCAAGTTTGGCTCAGGAACAAACATGGAGAAGCAGCACAAACTGCTTAGAATGATGAAAGCATGTGGGGTTAGAGTCTGAGGAACAATAAAAGAATTACGCCAAATGATTACTTGATTTAAGCATCAGAATTGGACGACCCTGAGAAACTCTTTGGAGAACATATTACAGACTGTTGCTTCTCCAGAGAATGTAGAAATTTTAGATAAGACCAGGATGTTTTTGTACACTATCTGTACTGTAGACCCTGATTTTAGTTACTACAGAACTTATTAATAAAGGACTTCATATTTTATTAATAGGAAGGAGAAAAAAAACCTGACCTGACTAGAGAATAAAATTCTCAACAGAAAAATAACATTCAAGTAAAAATAACCTGATGTAACAGTCTCTACAGGTTGAGTGTATAATTCTTTCCACACGTCCACAGATTAAGTGTTGCGCACATACGAACATTGCTAGTATATTTCATGAGCGTCCGCAACCATATCTTGGTGGAAAGACCAACTTCTGAGGAAGCCCAGAGGTTTTTGTTAACAGGTCTTTCCCTTTTCATCTTCTAAACAAAAAACAAGTATTCAAAACAAGCGACTTTTTCAATAAGTAGGTTGAAATCACTGGTTATCAACCTGGGGTGATTTTGCCCCCAGGGGACATGTGGCAACGTGTTGAGACATTTTTGGTTCTCATGACTAGGTAAGGGGTGCTCCTGGCGTCTAGTGCATAGAGACCAGGGATGCTGGGAAACATCCTACAAAACCAAGGATAACACAGCCCCCGCCCCCCACCCAGCAAAGGATTATCCTGTCCAAAATGCTAACAGTGACACAGTTGAGAAACTCTGGTATTAAAGTCTTCTTCATGAAGAGTTGGATTTGACCAGATGGTCTATAGCTTAATAAGTACTAATAACCTACTGCACAACATAGCACTCTTTCTCGTTATTTTATTTCTATATGCAAACAGATGTGTTATGTATTTTTAAGATCACCTTTGAATGGCAGAAAACTTGCCAAAATATAGCTACGTTCAATCTATATCAGTGTGAACGAAGTTTCACTCAGCCCTAGAAATGACAGTACACTGGAAGAGAGATTAATGTGTATTTAATTGGGGGAGGTTTTCTGTAAGATATAGCCTTCAGTTCTCATTTAAAGAAAGATCAGGGCATGCTGGGAGGGCAGAAGAAAACCTTTCATGTTTCTGAGTCAAATGTGCAGAAACTTGGAGACAGGCAAAAGGAACACGGGGGTGAGGAGTGGGGTGGCTGATATACTTGGAAGAGTGGATTTTTGGAGACAGAAGTGTTTTATTTCAGATCAAGACTTGTAGGGTGTGATCATTTGGCAGGAAGATTGGCGGACAATCACCAAAAGTTTGTTTTTAATCCTGAGCAACAGAAAGCCAGGGACCATTGTGGGTTCCACCGAGAAATAAATACTCAGAAGATGAAAATACACTGGGGTCCACTCTTATCATCCAAGTGGACAATATCGCCCTTTGTATACACTCTTGTCTTTCCTACTTTCAAGGCACAGTTAATACTGTGCCTCTTTAATCCTAGTTTACACTCTGTGACCAGGAATTAATCACTTAATCTATTTCAAATCTAAGGAACATACGTGGATCCCATGTGTCATGACCATGGGACAGCTTGAGCCACTTAAGAAAAATTTCAAGTACAAGTAGTGTACAAAAACATCCTGGTCTTATCTAAAATTTCAACATTCTCTAGAGAAGCAACAGTCTGTAGTATGTTCTCCAGAGAGTTTCTCAGGGTCGTCCAATTCTGATGCTTAAATCAGGTAATCATTTGGCGTAATTCTTTTATTGTTCCTCAGACTCTAACCCCACATGCTTTCATCATTCTAAGCTCTTTGTGCTGCTTCTCCATGTTTTTCCTGAGCCAAACTTGGAAAGTTCGGCCTCCAGCCTGCAGACTATCTTTCTGTAAGATGGGAGCTCAGATTAATCCCCACTAACTTGTTCTTGTGATCGCAGATGTGCTTCTGGACCTGTCTTCCTTTTACACGCAATCTTATGAAGTCTGGGCTGAAGACTGCAAGTTAGCATTTTTTAGAAAATAATTGGTCTTTTATGATATTTGGAGAATGACAAATGAGTTTCAGCAAAAACAGAAATTATTTTTGATAAAACAGAATGCCAATAGATGGGAAGAATTCATCCCTTGCATGAGGACACTTAGGATAATGAGTAGAGGCCCAAGGTACAGGAGGGCTGAAGAGGTCTTGAGAGTTTGAAATGACCTCTATAAATTCAAGTAAAAGCACAGTTGTCTCCTATCTGAAGGCAGCTTGTATCCAGTTGTTTTTAAAAAGGAAACCACCAATGAAGAAGATCCTGTTATGCTCAATTATAAATCACCACTGAAAAGTAACTCTTAGAAAAAAAAAAGGATAAAGGTTTGTTTTTTTTTTAATATTCTATTTATTTATTTGACAGAGAGAGAGATCACACGTAGGCACAGAGGCAGGCAGAGAGAGAGGGGGAAGCAGACTCCCCACTGAGCAGGGAGCCTGATGCAGGGCACAATCCCAGGACCCTGAGACCATGACCTGAGCTGAAGGCAGAGGTTTAACTCACTGAACCACCCAGATTCTCCAGGACAAAGGTCTTTTAATAGGCCATACACACCACACCATTACCAAATAATACATGTTTTCAGAATTATAAATGTCTGAAATTATTTTTGAGTCTTAATGCAATGAAATCCTCATGGCTTCCAATTTCTGCTAGCTGCTCGGGTAGAGGTGATCTGTGAGAGAGAGGAACAAGGAGAGGGAGGAACTCCTGTGGGACGGGCTGGACATTGAGGGTAAGAGGAGAACAGAAGCCCAGGGAGGGACAAAGTGGAAAGCTGAGTGCCTGGACCCTGGTGTGGGGGCAGGAATAGGAGAGTGGGAAGGGGCGTTGGTCTGATCATTTCTTGTATTTAATGTGCTAAGTGTGAAATTAATGTTTCTTTAAGTACATGGGGACCCACTGCTGCTTCAGGCAACACAGATATTCCTTTTCATGTGTCACTTGATAAAACCCCCATTCATCACAATGTGCTTTTCATCCTTTTGGTATTTCCAGCTGCTCATGGTAACCTATATATGTCCCTAATATAATAGCAGCTGTTGTCATTGTTTTTGGAAAAATACAAGCATCTTTGAACAGCTTTCCCAAGCAAAACTCTCATTTTCCTTTTTATTAAATTGGTCTTGATTAGTGGCAATAGTTAAATAACTGCAGAAACCCGATTAGAAAGAATAATGTACAGATTACACAAGGGTCCCAGGTTATTTCCCAAGACAGGTTGTTAGGTTACTCCCTAAGAAGAGAAAATTCACATACAGCATTTTCTCCTCAAGATAACTCAGGGTAATTAAGAAGGTCTTACCCTATTCCTAGTTCTTGGGAAACTTCTGAGGCAAGGTATGATGGTGTGAGCAAAACTAGGGACACTGGTAAAGGGAGATTATTTCTATACAGCAGAGCAGGGAAACAAGCCGTATGGTTGAATATTGCTCCTCCACCACACACACACACACACACAGACACACGCACACACACACACACACACACAGCTTGAGACAACTAACTGCATAACAAGCATCTTTCCCTGGGGTGGCTGAGGTTCCTTCATTAACCCCAAGGTAATGCCTCACCTTGCTTCTCCAAACTGTGAGACCATTATATTATACCTCAAAGTGGCTTGTTCATAAAGGGTAAAGATCCTAGGCCAAAGGATGGGTTTAAATTCTCTATATTATTTGACAGAGGACTATGAATAAGTTAAAGAAGTACATTGATATTTCCACAGATTTCTCAATCAGATTGCCTCTGGAGATTAAGTTGTAATGCCTTAAGATGTCCATTATACATGATGGATTCGTTTCTGTTCTATACTCTGAGAATAGTGCTGGTTATATGCCATTCCTGGGAGAATTGAGAAAACAGACACTGAAGTCATTTTTTTTTTTTTTTTTTTTTTTTGTCTTCTCTGGTTCAGAACTCTGGTTGAGAAAGACTGTGCTGCTCACAAACACACAGAAATAAATAAACAAGGCCCTGATGAAGGCAAAGAACTCGGAAACCAACAGTGAAGGAAAAAAACAGAATACGGAAACAAAACAAAACAAAACACAAGCCCAAAACAAAACTACATTAAAAAAGCAAGGAAAATAAGCATAAAAACAAACAGAAAAGTAGAAAATAAATAGCAACCACTGCAATAGGAGGCAGAGGTGGCCCTACTGAAAATGCAAAACTTAAGCACATGCTGTCAGCAAGAAGTAGACTTAAAGACGCAGATATGTTAAAAGTCAAAGGATGGAGAATGACAGGGCATAGAAAGTGAGATGCTATTATTTCATAAACTGGATTTTAAATTTTAAAAATTCTGCTCCTTAAAAGACATCATTAAGAAAATACAGAGTTCCATAGTTTGGCTATTGTGGACATTGCTGCTATAAACATTCTATGGAAAGAACCTAGATGTCCATCAACAGATGAATGGATCAAGAAGATGTGGTATATATACACAATGGAATACTATGCAGCCATCAAAAGAAATGAAATCTTGCCATTTGCGACAACATGGATGGAACTAGAGCGTATCATGCTTAGCGAAATAAGTCAGGCGGAGAAAGACAACTATCATATGATCTCCCTGATATGAGGAAGTGGTGTTGCAACATGGGGGCTTAAGTGGGTACGAGAAGAATAAATGAAAGAAGATGGGATTGGGAGGGAGACAAACCATAAGTGACTCTTAATCTCACAAAACAAACTGAGGGTTGCTGGGGGGAGGGGGTTTGGGAGAAGGGGGTGGTATTATGGACATTGGGGAGGGTATGTGCTTTGGTGAGTGCTGTGAAGTGTGTAGACCTGGTGATTCACAGACCTGTACCCCTGGGGATAAAAATATATGTTTATAAAAAATAAAAAATTATATTAAAAAAAAAAAAAGAAAATACAGAGTTAAGCCATGGCATGAGAGAAAATACTTTCAATACAAAGATTTTGTATCCAGAATACAAAAAGAACTGTTACCACCCAAGAAGATGAGCATAAACAACCCAAATAAAAATGGGCAAAACATTTTGAACATTTACCCTCCAAACTCCCACAAAAAATATTTGAATGGTCAATAAGTACATGTAAAAGTGGCCAATCTTATTGGCTGTTAAGGAAATAAAATCACAACAAGCACAAATATTCCTCCATTAGGATGACCACAACTAAAAGTGAGAGTCAGATCAATAGAATACACATAACTTGGTGGGAAAGCAAAATGGTGTGACCACTTTGGAAAACAATGTGACAACTTGGGCATCCAAACATGTATTTACCATTTGAAATGAGAATTTCATTCCTAAATATTTTTCAAAAAAATAAAAATAGAAATATATGTCCACACAACAATGTATAAAGAGATAATCATAACAGCATACTTCTTTTTTTTTTCAAGATTTTATTTATTTGTCAGAGAGAGAGAGAGAGAGAGCACACAAGCAGGCAGAGACGGAGAGAGAAGCAGGCTCTATGCCAAGCAAGGAGCCAGATGCAGGACTCAATCCCAGGACTCTGGGATCATGACCTGAGCCAAAGGCAGCGGCTTAACGGACTGAGCCCCCCAGGCGTCCCAATAACAGCCCATTTCTTAACAGCTCAAAACTTGAGTCAATCCAAATGTCCATCAACAAACTGTGGCATATCCAACAATGAGTGCCTACTCAGCAATAAAAAGGAATGGTCTGATGACACCAATGACAACACAAATAAGTCTCAAAAACATTATGTTAATCAAAAGAAGACCTAAAAGGGTATATATTGTTTCGTTCTACAGATATGAATTTCTAGAAAAGAAATATATAACCTTTAGGGATCAAAGAATAGATTGGAGCCAGGGTTAATGGAGAAACTGACTACAAAGTAAATTTGGGGGATGATGGGCGCACACATTTGTCAAAATTCATTAAACTGTATACTTAAAATAGGTACATTGTATTATTTAATTGTTTTATTTCAAAGTTTATTTAAAAACAATCTCCACTTTGATATGGTTTTATCTATCTCCCCTTTAAGTTCCACTAATTTTTGTGTTATGTATTTTGAATAAATTCTAAAAAATTTATTTTATTTTATTTTTCCAGTGTTCCAAGATTCATTGTTTATGTACCACACCCAGTGCTTCATGCAATGCATGCTCTCCTCTAATAAAAATTTTCAGATCGAAGAGAAATAAAATTATGGCAGGTTAATTGACACTTTTTTCATTATGAGTATCTCTATTTTTTTAAAGATTTTATTTATCTGAAAAAGAAAGGGAGCATGAGCCATGAGAAGAGAGGGAGAGGGAGAAGCAGACTCCCAGCTGAGCGGGGGAGCCTGATGTGGGACTTGATCCCAGGACCCTGACCTGAGCCAAAGCAGACACTCAACTGACTAAGCCACCCAGTGCCCCTTGAATATCTCTCTTTATTTTTAATGCTTCTTGTCTTAAATCTAGTATATTGGATATTATTACAACTGCTGAGCTTTATTTCGAGTACCGTTTGCATAGCATATATATTTTTTCATCCTTTTCCTTTATTTCTATAGAATTTTCTATATTTCTATATGTATTGATACTTACAGAGTGATCTTGTGAATCACATATAGAGAGTTTGGTTTCTTAACTCCATCTGACATTCTTTTCAAATTTGCCCATTTAATTTTAATATAATTGCTGACACAGCCAAGTTTAAGTTTACCATCCTATTTTTTTCCCATTAATATTTTGTTCCTCTATTTCTCCTTTCCTTTAAAAAAAAATCATGTATTTTTCCTATTCTGTTTTTCTCCTCTAATAGCTTCTTATATTTTTTATATTTATTGTAGTGATTAGAGATTAAAATCTGCAATCCAGATTTACTACACTATATCTTAAATTAGAAGCTGTACTGCTTTCAGAACAATACAAAAATATTACGGCAATTTAATTTCATTTGTTCTTCCCTTTGTACTATTGGGGTCATATATTCTACTTCTGCATATGTTGTAAATCCTTAAACATCTTGTTACTGTTGTTTAACAATCAATATTTTTTAGATTTACCAACATATTTACTTTTTCATGCTCTTTGCTCTATTTTGCAGTTCTGTGCTTCCATATGGATTCATTTCCTTTCAACCTGAAGCACATCCCTTCATAGCTCTTAGAGTCTGAGTCTGAATTTGTTGCAGATGAGTTTCATTACCCCTGTTTGGTCTTTAAACATTTTTATTTCTCGTTCATTTCTGAAGAATGAATGAGCTGGATTGTAGGTTGGCAGTTTTTCTTACTTTCTGCCCTTTCAAGTTATCGTCTCATTTTCTTCCTGGTAGTGTATTTCCATTGCTAAGTCAGCTGTAAGTCTTAATTTTGCTCCTTTGAATGTCTTTTTTCCTCTGGATCTTTGAAAGATTTTCTTGCACTTTAATTTTCAATAGTGTGATGGGATTTTCTCTCTATTTATCCTAAATGGGATTCATTGAGCTTCTTGAAAGTATGAGCTGACTGCCTCTCATCACTTCTGAAAAATTCTCAGGCATTATTTCTTTAGAGGATCCTTCTGTTCCAATCTCCCCCCTTCCTTATGGGATTCCAAGTATGTGTAAGTTAGACTTCTGACTCTTCCATATGCTTAAGTATGTTCTTTCAATTTGTTTTTATCTGTGTTTTATTTTCTTCTATTGCTGTCTTCAAGTTCACTATTCCTAAATTATTCTGTTTACATTCTGCTGCTAAACTTTCCAGTGAATACTTAACATTAGATATTGTTTTATTCAGTTAAAGGATGTTCACTTAATTTATGTTGTAGATTCCAAGCTACTGTTGAAATTCTACATATATTTCTCCATTTTCAGCTTTTTAAAAAACCATACCAATCCAAATTATTTTTAGTAACCTTTGACAGTTTATTTGTCCTAAATTTCTTTTAATATTTAATTTTTTTTAATAAACTTATAATGTATTTTTATCCCCAGGGGTACAGGTCTGTGAATCACCAGGTTTACACACTTCACAGCACTCACCATAGCACATACCCTCCCAATGTCCATAACCCCACTCTCCTCTCCTAACCCCCCTCCCCCAAGCAGCCCTCACTTTGTTCTGTGAGATTAAGACTCACCCAAATTATTTTTAAATCCTTCTCAACTAATTCCAATATATGGATCATTTGTTACACTGCTTCTATTACTATATTTTTGTTGTTGTAGTTCTCTGGTTGTTAGTCACAATTTCTGGCTTCTTTTTGCACATCTAGTCAATTTTTATTTCATGACAGTCATTGTATATGAAAGTACCATAGAGGTTCCTGATGATATTTGCACCAGGAAGAGGGCAGCCTTTCCTCTATGGCAAGATTCGATCAATGCAATCAGTCCCTCACCTGCCAGGAATTGAGCTGGGTCAAGGTTGGGCTGCATTCTTACTAAGACTCAGCCTCCCTCCAGCTGAGAGTGACCCTCCTAGGCTTCTGATGCAGAGTCTGGAGGATCCCTGTCCTCTCAATTCAAAAGACTGCAGAAAAGGTTTAGTTTTACCTTTTGGAGGTCTGAAGCTTACTCTTTAGTTTCCTTACCCATGAAATTTTAAATCTGGCATGAGAGTGAAAACAGTCATGTGACTGTTGCAAGCCTCATTCTTCTTACTGCATCTTGTCTTCCAAGAAACATGAGTACCTGGAAGATTTCACTCTGCCTTTCCAACCCATCACCCAAACCTCCTGAACTATGCCAGAACTTATATGTAAATGTATACTACTGAAGTCAAAGAAAATTTCAACAACACAAACCTTTTCTGCACTACTTTAAACATCCCCAGAGAAATCTTACTTTCGCTACTGATTTACTTAACACTTTAATTTTTTAAAATTAACTTTTTATGTTCAGTTAGCCAGCATATAGTACATCATTACTTTTTGATATAATGTTTGATATAATGTTCAACGATTCATTAGTTGTGTATAACACAACACATGCTCATCACAACACATGCCCTTCTTAGTATCCATAACCCCCTTACCCCATCCCCCACCCTCTTCCTTCCTGTAACCCTCCATTTGTTTCCTGGAGTCCAGCGTCTCTTGTGGTTTGTCTCCCTGTCTGATTTCTTCCTGTTCAGTTTTCCCTCCCTTCCCCTGTGGTCCTCTGTGCTATTCTTCATGTTCCATATATGAGTGAAACCATATAATAATTGTCTTTCTCTGCTTGACTTATTTCACTTAGCATAATCCCCTCCAGTTCCATCCATGTCGATGCAAATGGTAGGTATTCATCCTTTCTGATGGCTGAGTAATATTCCATTGTATACTATATCTTCTTTATCCATTTGTCTGCTGACGGGCATCTTGGCTCCTTCTACAGTTTGGCTATCGACATTGCTGCTATGAACCCTGGGGTGCATGTGCCCCTGCCTTTCACTACATCTCTATCTTTGGGATACCTAGTAATGCAATTGCTGGGTCATAGGGTTTTATTTTTAAATTTTTTTGAGGGAAAGAGAAAGCATGCAGGTGAGGAGGGAGAGGCGGAGGGAGAGAGAGATTTTAGCAGGCTCCATGCCCATCATGGAGTCCAACATGGGGCTCAATCTCGTGACCCTGAGATCATGTCCTGAGCTGACATCAAGAGTCAGATGCTTAACTGAGCTGTCCAAGGACCCCCTACTTAATATTTTTAACAGATAGTACAAACGTGAACTTCCATAAAATCACTATTTAAAATTAATTCAAGTTTTGAGTAAGCGATATTTTGACTTTTCAAAAATATTGATTTTCTATATGAGGAAATGCCTTCAGACTATATCCTAGAAGTTTAAAAATATTCTCTGCAAATTGACTGACGCTTGGTGTGCTTTGTAGTGAAGGATACTGGAACATCTCTTTTCAGATAAGAAGCATTATCATTTCGTAGTTAGCAACTGCAAATAACAGCTGTGACATGTTGAAGTCTTTTGATATTATATCCAGCTGAAGGTCAGACCTTATCACTTAGCAGTCCAGGAATGATGCATGTGTCAGCTGTCATGAAGCCTCATCTGGGATAACTGCCGAGATGCCTTTGTACAGTTGAGTAGAGATTTTTCCTGCTCGCCTTCCATTCTCCTTATATACAGTCCCAGAATCCAGAGTTCTTTGGGGGAATCACCACTCTCCCACTTGGTCCTTGTAATTATGGTTGACTCTCTCCTCATCCCCATGTCAAAGGTGGGCATATGGCCCAGGCTTTGTCAGACACTTATTCCATGCTTCTGTTATGCTGACACGTAACGCAAAATTAGTTCTTAGAGACTCAACTTGAGGATGCTTGTTTACATTGCAGAGGACTACAATGTCTACAGCTGGGCTTACAGAGGAGGTATAAGACTGGAGCTATTGCACCCGTCTTGCCACTATGAAGTTAAGGCCTCTCTCAAAACAGAGCTAACAGGGAGGAATTAAGAGATGTAGAGAATAAATGCCAGCCTTGAGGACATCGGTTGAGTCCCTGGATGGAGCCTAACATGTCTAAACCAGGAAATGCCCCAGGAATTTTCAGTTTTGTGAACAGAAAGCAAAAATCCCTATTTAACATAAGTAGGCTCTAGTTGGTTTTCATCACTGATAACCAGGAGTCTCTTGACACTGGGTAATTTGCAATAATGGATCAGCACTCTAGCTAGAGTCCATTCTAAGACAGGCCACCTGGTGAGCTTGGTGGATGGGGGGAGGAGTTAAAGTGCTCCTACTGTATTACACGAGGTGGGAATCCATGCTCAGGAACTGGTCGTGTCACAAACCAAATATGAACTTGAATAAGCCATTCAGCTTTCAAAGAAAAGCACAGAAAAACACTTTTAAGGACTAGCAGCTGGAGAGAATGGTATAACGTCCACACCAAAATGATCTAAGACAGTTGGAAATAAGGACCTGAATCTTGCAAAACATCAGGGCTGGTGGTGAGGATTTTGTCATGTTTATCGAGGTGAGGGTAGCAACCCTTGAGGGGGTGAAGGGGTCTAGAGAGAGAATGCCATAAGAGGAAGTAGGTAGAAGACAAAACCTTATGAGTTCGCTAGATTTAGAAGGTTGGTGGGGGGGGATAGGAATGGGGGATGGTGAGTAAGAGTCAGGGAAGTAGGAGGAGAATTGGGGAAAACCTGGACCAGGAAATCAGGGGCAGCAGGTAAATGAGAAAGACATCACCAACGACAAATACCCAGAACTTGAAAATCCCACTGAGGGGAGGGCAAGGAATTCACCAAGGTCATTGCTGACCTTGCCAAAAGCTGTTCCAGGCAAGTGGTAGGGTGGAACACAAGCTGCAATAGTTACCCATCAAATCCACGGTAAAAAAGTAGACCCTAGGAGCCATCAGCTGCCTTTGAGGTGACTGGTGGATAAAGCAGGGGTAGAAAGGCAGAAGCTAGGGGCTTAACTCCAAAAATATATAAATGCCATGAAATTGTCTTCCATTGTAAATCACCACTTGGGATGCTTGTTTTCAAAAGGAAGCTATTAAAAACAGACTCTCTAAATAAATGTGTAAGGCTATGATGCAAAGTAGCACATGCCCAGGAAATTTATCAATAACTGAATTACCTGTTTGGTGAGAAGGGACAAAAATATAAAACTGTGGGCGACAAAAGGAAAACTACTATGATTTAGCCCAGCATCTACTGTGTACGGTGTATAGTGGATCCTAAAAAGATGAGGCTCCTGCCTTTAAGGGGTGGCAGTCCACACTGAGGGTCAGTGCAAGATAAAACCTCCAGGAAGCCTCCTCTGAACTAGGCCCTTGAAATACTGAGATCCCAACCTGCACTGGGTGTGGGGCCCTTCCTGCTGTGCCCGTGCTGGGTGTGGTTCCAACACGCCTCTAGGAAGTGCTTTCTCTACACAGGTGTTTGTCTCTTAGACTGGGCTGACAACTCCTGGGGGGCAGGGGTTATATTTATTCATCTTTATGTCACACAGTCTGGAATAGAGTAGACAATTAGGGTTACCAGATTTAGGAAGAAAGAGAAAAATAAAATCTAGTTAAACTTGGGTTGCAAATTCAAATACTGCATGGGATATACTTTTTACTCAAAAGCTATTGGTTCCTTATCTGAAATTCAAATTTCAGTGGGCATCCTGTGTTTATGGGGCAACTCTACACACTCCATCCGTGTTTCCTGAATGAATGCAAAAGTGTATCTGGAGGAGGAGATGTGGAGAGGACAATTAACTCCTCCTAAACCCATTCTCCAAAAATGCTAATTTAAAAATAGCATGATGCCAGAGGTAAGACACTAGCAGTGCACTTATGACCATAAGAAGAAGAAACGAGAGAAGATTTGAGAAACCTGCAGCGGGAACACCAACTGGGGGACCCCATGTCGTTGGATAGATCTGTTCCCCCACCTCTCCCAGCCCCAGGATCACAACTCCTGATGTTAGAGCGTGGCTGTGCCTCTGGATGAATGTGGTTGAATTTAGGTCATTGTCTTTCCTCAACACACAAAAACTAAAAGGAGAAGTACTATGTGCAGCTGGGTGGTCTTGACCACATAGTTGAGGGATCCAGAGACTCTTGGGTCAGTGGAGCCTGGGTGGTCAGGGAAGGCTTCAGGGAGGAGGCGTGCCTGTGGTAAGGCCCTCAAGAAGGAAGAAAACACAAACAGGCAGAAACCTCTTCTTAGGTTCTAATTCTGAATTCTTTGTAATTAAAACTAAAACATAAGCCGAACATGAGATCAAGATTGTGGCTGTCTTCCTTAAACACTTGGTTTGTTTGTTACTCTAGCCTTTTCCCTGCTTCAGCAACAAGTGACTTCCCTCTCTTCGCCAAGCAGACAAGAGTTCCGTCAACCCTGAGATCAGTACAGCTTACTTTCTGACAAACTGTGAACTATGCCCCGTCATTGCAGGCCGCGTTCACACACATACGTGCCCCTGTGTGGAGAGGCACTGTCGGGGAACAGGCACTTGGAGTCAAGTCTTTGGACTTCGTGTTGCCTTCTTTCCTTTACTTTTAGCTGGCATTTTGTTAGTTACTTGCCTCTGTTTTGTGTGGGAGGCAACCACTTTCGTTCAACTGAAGACAGCATTTTAGCTTACCATTTTGCTTATAGTTTCTGCGGGTAGGAACTTGGCTCAGGTTAGCTGAGGGGCTCTATCCTGGAGTGTCTCACGAGGGTGCAGTCAGACGTCAGCAAAGGCTGCTACCACCTGAGGGCTGGTCTGAGACCGGAGGACCCGCGGCAAGATGGTGAACCACAGGCAAGATGGCGCACTCACATACCCGGCAGTTGGTGCAGCCTGTCAACCAGACGACTCAACTCTCCACATGGCCCTCTCCACAGGATGGCTTAAATACTTTCAGGGCTTGGGAGCTGGCTCCCTCCAAAGTGAGAGAACCATGAGACCAAGGTGAAAGGTGTAAAGTCGTATGCTGTCTCTACTGCCTTATTCTGCTGGTGGCACAGACTAACCTTGACTCATCTGGGAGGAGGATTCAGGATAATGTAAGAAATGGGCCATCGGAAAACCAGTTCAGGAGACTCAACTTAGAGAATTCAAAAATATGCCAACTGGGCAATGTCTCCCATCCCAGAAATAGGAGGACATTAAGATCTTATAAAAAATAGCCACATGCCCCCAAAAAACACACAAAAGGGAAGCAGAGAACACAGAGGCCTCATCAGTAGCGTCTGCTTCAAGGGGTTGGGCCTTGCCCCATCCATTCACCCTCCAGCCATCCACCCCACATCCCTCACCTACGCACCCAGAGACCACTGATATTTACCACACAAACTGCTGTGCTAGACTCTGGGGAATAGTGGTGAGCAAGAGAGATATGTCTCCATCCTCTTGTAATAGATAGTCCAGTTGGGGAGACAAACATACAAGCAGATAAATAAAATGGTGAGGCAGAGTGTAAAAGAAACAGAGAAGAATTGTGGTAACCAACAGAGTCGGTACCTGCCTAAATGAGATGGCCAGGGAAGGCTTCCCTAAGGAGGTGGTTTTGAGGCAGAATTGAGGAAAGTCTCTTCCAGCATTGATCAGAAGGGCAATGAAGGGACTCAGAGATGGAAGTCAGGAACGGGCAGGAGGTTTCCTAGAGCTCTTCTGGACAGAATTCCAGAGGAGAAGGAAGTGTGGCAGATGAGACCACCAACTCTGTCCTAAGCAGCTCCCAACAGAGGGGCTGCATTTGTGACATTGCCTTGGGGCCTTTCAAGGAGGTACAGGTGGGGAAGGAGCCAAGCCTGGAAGGAGGGTGGGAACAGAAGTCCCCGCAGTATGGAGGGAAAGCCAGTCCGATGTCCCATGTGAGGCACAGCAGGAAGCAGGTGAGGGTGGTGTGAGGGCAGGATGTGGTGGCAGGTGAGTGTTCTCAAGGAAGTGCTGATGCAGAGAGGGTAGAGCGCGGACAAGCTCTGGTGCTGCAGGCCAAAGTCTGGCTTCTGCTTAGAGCTGCACCTCAGTGGGGCTGCACAGTGAAAGTTTCCCCTCTTCATTCTGGACAAACTGGGAGCACTGTCTACTTACAAACTGGGACACACCCAAGTTGATCAAAAGATATGACATATATATCTCTGGGAAAGAAGATCTGCCCAAGAGCCCACTGTTTATAGTAACATTTTCAATAATTTGAAATGCAAGTACCTGAGGGAAATGTTTGATTGTGAAACTATTTATGAAAGTGATTTTTTTTTTAAGTTTTTTGTAGCATTCATCAAAATTGAATGAAAAAGCACTAGACCAAAACAAAAGCCAAGATAAAAGTAAATGAAATGAAATAACTGAAAAAATGAGGGATTATTATAAATATCAACTCAGACATCTTTGGGAACCTCCTATGTATCAAGTACCAACTGACTCTGAAGATACTGAGGTGAGCATTTCATGGTATTTGCCCTTCAAGACTGCAGCTTCCTTAAGAAACCAAGAAGAAAATCAACTGTTCTGTGTGGATCACACCTGCCGTGATAGAGGTACTGACTGGGTGGTCCACTGCACCACTGTGGAGGTAATGACTGGCTACCTGGCAGCTAACCAGATGTTGACGAGGGGTGGTATATGTGAGGAGTTTGGGAAAACCTCTGCCTGGTCTGCTTAGAGCCAGGAGTGCTTGAACAACACACAGAGTACCCCACAGTTCCAGAGGCTGGAAGTCCAGGTTGAAGGTGCCAGTGTGGCTGGGTCCTGGTGAGGGCTCTCCTCCTGGCAGACCGTCACACTATCACCGCCTTCTCGTGCGGTAGAAAGAGAACGCTGGTCTCTTCCTCTTATAAAGACTCTGCTCCCATCCTGGGGGCCCACCCTCAGGAGCTCATCTAACCTCAACCACCTCCCTAAGGCTCCACCTCCAAATGCCATCACCTTGGAGGTTAGGGCTCCAACACGCAAATTTGGGGGGAAAACAAACATCCAGTTTCTAATGCCAACCACGGAAGGTGACTTCCGGGGTGAACCCAGGAAAACAGGAGACAGGATGTGGAGGGTGAGGGAGAGGGAAGCCAGGGAAGGTAGGAGCACGGAGAAAGCGCATGCAGAGCCGCAGTGGGACTGAGCACGGAGAAAGCGCATGCAGAGCCGCAGTGGGACTGAGCCTCTGCGGGATGGAGAGGAGGCATGGGGGAGGCACAGCAGGAGGGAGGCGGAGGGCGTTTAGTTCACTGAAGGGTGCACAGGCCCCATGTTCAAGGTCTGGGTCTTATTCTGAGAGAAATTGGGAATCATTGATGGTTTTTAAACAGTTCTAAGACCTGGCCAGACTTGCTGAAGAAAGACTCATTCTGCGCAGTAAGCGTGTCTCTGAGGGGCCAGAGAGGGAAGGATCCACTAAGACACCGTTAAAAACAGGGTTTCTGAGAAATGCTTTGTGGCCCAGGGAGTGTGAGTAACAACAGTAATAAACAGTGATTCTCAGCATGTTCTGTACACTTAAACACCATCTTAGCAACAGCCCTCTGAAACAGGTACTTTTTTGGGGTTCCCTTTTTTAATGGGGAAGCAGAGGTTCAGAGAGGTTGTGTAACTTGCCAAAGGTCACAGAGAAAGGAAGTGGTGTGCAGGCCTGACCCTCTGTGAGCAGTCCGCTTTGATGACTTCAGTGCTGGAGAGGGGTCTGCAGAAAACAAGAGGCCTCACCAGCTCCTGCTGGGGTCTCTTCACAGGCCTGACACCCACATTCCATCCCTAACATAATCCATCTACCGCCCTGCCACCACTTCCCTTCCTAAAATGGATGCTCCATCTCAAATTGCTTCTAAAACCACTGCCACAAATGTCACTTCTCAGAACCTTCCGTGGCTTTCCACTGCCTTTGGAATGGAATTCTAACCCTTTAGCGTGATATTCAAGGCCTTGCTCTACCAGAAAGCTCCAATCCTAAGAGTGCCTTAGCCGTCATAGGTGTTTGTCCCCTGCGAACACGAGCCGACAACACTACAACTTGCCACCCCGGGCGCGGACAGGGCAGAATGTGGCTCCAGATCTCAGCTAGGACCCTTCGCACATGAGGACACCAAGGCGGGGAGGGTTCCAACGGGCCGCCTCGGTTGCAGAGGAGCTAGAACTCATCCCTTCCCGTTTCTTCCCGTCCGATTCAAAACGCCAGCCAGGAAACCCAACGGCGGGCTCTCCAGCCTCAGCTGCTTCAAATAAAACAGCTGCATTAATTTGCTGTCACGGCCGTAGGAGTTTCTTGAGAGGAGGTGCCCCCAAGGCTAATGGGTGTAAGAGGCCAGTTCTGCGTGCGCTCCGATTCCTGGAATCTGCAAACACAGGCAGTTGTAACTGGTAACGTTTCACTGAAAAATGTCCATGTGTTGTCTTCAGGCGTATTTACTTAACTAAAGACATACATTTCCACGGCTTCTGGACATTTATTTTATAGGAAAAGCTCTTTAAAGCCTCTCCAACTCATTTCCCCACCTGCCAACTGCTCTGGCCGGCTCTCCCCCAGCGAACCTGGCCGGGGCCAGAACAGCTCGGTGCTGCTGGCCGTTAGGCCCAGACAAAAACGCACTCGACATTTCTGCCTCCGACTTCAGGACGCTGCTGCTGCCCTTCCTGCCTGATGGCCTCTTCTCGGCCTAGCTGGGGGGCCGCAGTCCGTGGGACAGAGATCGGAAGCCTTGGGCGTCAGAGGCCGTCGGGGGTGGGATGGGGGGGACACCTGCTTTGCGTTCTACCCATGCAGGCGTTTCCTGCAGCAGCTGCCTTCCCAGAGACGCTTCCAGACTGAGGCAGACCAGGCCCGGGACCCGCCAGTGAAACACAGGCTGGAAATACTCGGCTCTGGGACTGCACTGGCGCGGCTCTCACTGCAGATGGCCCTGCGAAGGGTCCCTTGTCCCCTGACTGAGGCTGGGGGGCCAGGCGGTCCACAGGCCCGGAATTCCTCCCTTGCCAACTACCCAGGATCTGACGCCTTCCCACGGATCCCACTGAAGACACTGAGACCAGCAAGAATCTGGCAAACACATTCCTGTTAGCTGAATAGGCACCACCAGAGATTACATGCCCAGTGGTCTTGTTTCCAGCTGTAAAAGGAGGGACCGGATTTCAAAAGAGCCCACGTTAGAATTCTCTGCCCCTCGTGGGCTCTCGGCTCTTCCTGCTGTTGGGACGGCAGGAGCTGCCATTTCCTAGAGCTCTGTCTGAGCAAGCTTCAAAGTCGTTCTGGAAGGAAATTGCTGGGTTTTATGCATTTTTCTAAAAAGGGCAAAGTATGTCTAGCATCCAGCACAGGGCCTGGAACATGAAGGGCTCACGGTAACTGCTGGCTGCTTAAATGAGCATGCGGAAAGAAGTCAGAAGAAAAGGAGGGTCTTGTTGAGTCAGTGAAACTTTTCCACTGGAAAGTGATACGTCGCCAGTCGTAGATGGAGCTCTACCGGACAGCGCTTGGTCCTGGCTGGGGCACCCCAGCTCCCCCCCACGGCTGAGCACAGTGTCACAGCTCATCTGGGGATCCAACTGACCCTGCCCTCCAAGGGATGCAGGGATTAATTTGCACAGCTGTCCAGAGCATCCCTGGTAAGCAACTCAATGATCATCTATTGGATGGAAAAAAGAAAGAAACCCTAAAAGGTCTTGGGCTGATTCCAAATGATATAACGTCTTCCCCAATGACAGATGCGTTTAGAGAGGGAAACAGCATATTTTGTTTCCATCATTTATATTCCTTTTATGTGTTGGAGCAAAAATCAGTATGTCAAGCACATATAAACTATTAAGTGTAGCTGCTTCTATAATTAGGCTGAAATCTTCCCTGGGGACCCTGGGTGACTGATGTTTGGGAAACACGGATGTGAACTATGTCACTGGCATATAGAAACTGCTAAGCCAGCAGTGAGGGGGAAGAGTGCATGTGACATGTTTCCGAATTTGGGCTGTCTTCCCTCATACGTTCAGGGGTGTCCCCCTGTGGGATGCTATGGGGCTCAGACATGTCAAGGAAGGGAACTGAGCCAAATTAATGGCTCCTGTGGGAACGGGGAATCCTAACAGAGACATAATGTGCGACCCTAGTCTCATTAGTTCTCTGCTCTCACCAACTCTGTTTTGGGTTTATGACCATGTCTTTAAATTACATGCTCGGAAAATGAGTAGGTTCAAGCAAAAGACCCTTAGTACCTTCAGTGAGTAAAAATTGTGTAGGAAAATGGTTATACCAGCTGAATAAAATCTTTTTGCGTGCCACTTTTAGGAAAAAGGTCAGATTAATTTCCAGTAATTAGCAGAAAGGCAGCCTGGAGGTACGGATCAACTCAGGGAATCTGAAAAGCCAGAGTTAGGTCAAGCGCTGGAAAGTTGGGTATTAATTTTTTTAAATAACATTTTAGGGAAAGGAACTTAATGATTAGGTTTGATTCTCAAGAACTGATTTAGGTTACAGAAAATTGCCATTCTTCATATTTGCCTGAGGTATAGCCATAAAAAAGTCAAATTCCTGGTATATTTTCTCTTCCTAGAATTTTTAGAATTAAATATACTGTTTGAGGGCGCCTGGGTGGCTCAGTGGGTTAAGCCGCTGCCTTCAGCTCAGGTTGTGATCTCAGGGTCCTGGGATCGAGTCCCGCATCGGGCTCTCTGCTCAGCAGGGAGCCTGCTTCCTCCTCTCTCTCTCTCTCTGCCTGCCTCTCTGCCTACTTATGATCTCTCTCTGTCAAATAAATAAATTCTTTTAAAAAAAATACTGTTTGAAAATGTACAGTGTATCTCAGCCATGAACCAGCATTTGAAGTTTGTTTCTCTCAAATCTGGTAAGAACACATACATATATTTCCTTACTCTGTCACCTGAGGAGACCCAGAAGTATCGTTGCAGTGCTGGTGAGCCCAGCTAGCACTCAGATCTTGATGTCTAACACCAACCTCCAGGAAAACAGGTTCCCCAGAGAAATGGCTGATTTTAGGGCTGGGGCAGGAAATATACAAAATGGACCTGGTGCTTCTTGTAGTGACAGAAAGTAAGGAAATGATTATATACACGTCATGGGGGTATGTCAAAGGGACACAAAGCCAACTGAAAGAGTTCCAAGTGGCCAATTTAAATAACATAAATAAAATAGTACTGAGGGGCGGGTGCCTGCCTGGCTCAGTTAAGCATCTGTTTTTGGCTCAGGTCATTTTCTCATGGTCCTGGGATCGAGCCCCGCATCGGACTCCCTAATCAGTGGGGAGTCTGCTTCTCCCTCTGCCCCTTTCCCCCCTTCTCATGCTCTCTCTCATGTTCTTACCCTCTAAAATATAAATAAAATCTTTCAAAACTAAATAATAGTAAATTTATAGTAATAGTAAAATTTATAGTAAATAGTAAATAATAGTAAAACTAAAAAATAGTATTGGATAACAACCCAAAACATAAATATCCATGAGTCCATCCTGATATGGATAATTAATTGAATAAATAAGTACAGAGGGAGAGTAGATAAAATCTTACTTGCAAAAGAATTATATTTTACGTAGCTGCTTCATCCTCTAGGGGGTAGAGCATGACTCTTTTGAGCATGAGATGTACACCATGACTTCCTTCCCAAGAACACAGATGGAAAGGAGATAAACCTGGCCAACATGACCTCAGCCAGACGATCAAGGTCAACATCAACAGTGATGAGTTCTGCTGATAGTACTTGCTATGGTGTAACAAGTATGGTACTTTACCTCTGCGGTCTTCTCCACAACACAGGTAAATTCAGCTCAATCATGAGAAAAATATCAGACAATTCTCAAATGAGGAACGTTTCACAAAATCCTTCATGAGTACTTCTCAATGTCATCAATATTGTCAAAAATGTAGAGTCGAAGAAATTGTCAGAACCAAGTAGCAAGATATGATGACTACATGTAATGTGGGATTTGGGGTGGGATCTTCGAAAAAAGATATTAGGTAAAAACTAAGAAAATGGAAATAAGGTATGGACTTTGGTTAGTTATAATGTACCAACATTGGTTCCCTAATGGCAACAAAGGCAGCATAATAGAAGTCAGCAACAGGGGAGACATTGTGTGAGGTGTAAGGGAACTCCATACTAGCTTTACAACTTTTCTGTAAATCTCAAACTGTTCTCACATAAAATACATCCTTTAAAAAATCTAGTAAGAACAGACTTTGAGAGAGGGAGAAATCAACTTTTCTTCATACTTGCCCCAAATCTCCCGCAGGCAGATTTCTGCGCATACATGTAGTCCTGGAAGATAGACATTTCCTTCTGCCCGTTTACATCTGGTGCCCGTCATGCATTCTCAGGAAGTGGATAGTGACCTTAACGGGGCAAAAAGTGGTACTTGGGGAGGGGTTGAAAATTCTTAGATATTACAATGATTTGTATTCCTCTGGAGCTTAACTCTAGCTAACAAATCTTATTTCTTAGTATTTAATTTCTCCCTAAAGAGAAATATAATTTAAAGTAATTTAAATTTAACTAAAATTAATTAAAGTTAAATTTCTCTTAAGGCAGGCAATAATGAAAACATGGCTATAAGATACTTGTGTACACTGCTCAAAAACACACACCTTATGCTTATAAGGAAGTGTGCAAGGAAATGGGGGGGAGTCTGGAACATGTTAAATCAATACAGGAGGAAAATCTCACACAAGCGCTCTACATAGGCTTTACCCTATAGTTTTTAACTGTTTTTAACATGATTTTACATACTTGGCTGCAGGAACTCTTGTCATAGATTTTAAAAGATTTCTCACTTTTTGAGGAAAAACAGAATTTTTAAAAAATCTGAACTTTGAGCTCTGGTTGAATGAAGCATCATCACCAACATGACTGTTTATTAAACAACAGGGAAGGAACCCATCTCACTGGTTATGTTGTTGACTTGTGAGAAATTCCAGAGTAAATGCATAGGTGAGGGCTTCCCTGGCCTTCACAGGATGTGAAATTATTAAATGCAACATTGATACATACTATGTTTCTCTCGGGAAGGTATGCTCTTTTCCTCTGAACCAAGATTTAAAAATCATTCGGCTTTCCAGAAATTTTATATTCTTTGAAATATTCCCACCTCCCCAAACCTTTTTCTTTTAGTGAAAAAGTTCAGGTTAAAATATAAAAAACCATGTATCATTAACTGTTACAAATGTGCCATATATATGTTTGTTTTATTGTAAATGAAAGTAACTGGGAAAGCTGAGTGTCAGGTGTATGAGGCTCTCTACTATCTTTGCAATGTATCAGTAAATCAAAAACGACTCCAAAGTCACTTATTTTAAAAAACACAGGTCTCTTATGAAGTGCTTATTTAAATTTATTACAATCATTAGTTCACTAAACTGTGAGCTTCTCCAGGGTAGATGGAGGCTCACCTATCCTGTGCCATAGGAACTTGACCTAGGACCTGAAATGCAGCAAGTGCTCACTTGTGCTTAGATGAATGCTTGGGAAATTGAAAACAGAATTCATTAGATTCCTTTTCTCCTACTATCAAGCAACTATATGCTCTCCTTCTCAGTCAAACGTGGAGAGACTCTCCTAAGTATTAAAAAGAAGAAAAAATTATAACTCTGTTTAAACACTGCAAACCACTCGATCTGGCATTACCTACATTTGTTATTTTACAATATATATATATTTTTCTTTTTGGAAAAGTTTATTTATTTAGCTACTAGATGATTAACTATTTCAGATTTATTTATTTTTATTCTGTTCTAAAATGGCTTCATTTCCAGAAAAGCTGGTATATATTCTCCCATGTCTTTTGTTTTGAAATAAGCTCAGAGAAAAACCCTCTCATGGCACTTTTTTCTTTTTTTAATAATTTTTTTATAAACATATAATGTATTATTAGCCCCAGAGGTACAGGTCTGTGAATTACCAGGTTTACACGCTTCACAGCACTCACCATAGCACACACCCTCCCCAATGTCCATAACCCCACCCCCCCCTCCCTACACCCCTCCCCCCGGCAACCCTCAGTTTGTTTTGTGAGACTGAGAGTCTCTTATGGTTTGTCTCCCTCCTGATCCCATCTTGTTTCATTTATTCTTTTCCTACCCCCCCAAGCGCCCCCCATGTAGCAACTCCACTTCCTCATATCAGGGAGATCATATGATAACTTTCTTTCTCCAATTGACTTATTTCGCTAAGCATAATACCCTCTAGTTCCATCCATGTCGTCGCAAATGGCAAGATTTCATTTCTTTTGATGGCTCCATAGTATTCCACTGTGTGTGTGTGTGTGTGTGTGTGTGTATACACACAGTTGTATATAGATACACACACACACACACACACACATATATATATATATATATATATCTCACATCTTCTTTGTCCATTCATCTGTTGATGGATATCTAGGTTCTTTTCATAGTTTGGCTATTGGGGACATTACAATATATTTTTAAAAGTCCCAGTTCCAAGATGATGCTAGAGGCCTGGTGGGGCAGGAGCATGGGGACAGAGCTGCAGAAACCGTGGGGAGACCTAATTCACTAGCCAATTTAAAAATATATGGCATTAGGGCCTCACTAAGAAGTCCCAAGCAATCAAAGAGTTAGTGGTGAGCCACGTGGAGATGTGGCCCCAGAGCCCCTCCTAGATGGGGAGACACGGTCCCAAAGCGGGGGTCACAGCTGAACCCAGCACAATACCTTGGCTTGTGTTGTCTTTCTCATCTGTTGGCCAAAGAGGTGGACAGAACAGAAAGGCCGTGGAGGGATGGGAGAGGCACTCACATCTTGCTTAAGAAAGAACTGCTTTGGCGGCAAGACGGGGACAGCACGCCTGCCCTCCAGCCCATGCCTCTGCAGTCCAGATTTCTGAGCCCGTCCTGATACATGCACAAGGGCAGAAAAGCTAAAGATTTTCCTGGGAAGCAGCACGGCACTACGGAAAGAGCTGAAGACTTCAGAATGTGATGGCCCTGGGCTCAGTGGCCAAAGTGGCCACCTCTGGTTCCTACTTGGGCACTGCCCCACGCTGGCTTCCACCTGCGCATGGCGGGGGGGGTCATCCCGGGTGCGGGGTGTCTCTACAGTACTGACATCTAGTTCAGGGGCAGCAAACTACAGCCTGCTCTCGGGCTACGTCCGGCACCCCGCCTGTGAGCTGAGAATGGTTTGACATCTTTAAATGATTTAAAAAAAATAAAAGCTTATTTCATGACACATGAAAATTCTATTAAATTCAAATGTTGACGCCCATAGATACATTTTATTAGAACATGGCCATGCCCCGTTGTTTGGGTATTGTCTGTGGCTGCCCTTAGGCCACAAGGGCCAGAGCTGTGCGGCCAAGGCAGGCAGCGCTGGGCCCGAAGTGATGAAGCCCAGCTGAGCTCTGGGCAGAGAAGGTTTACCAGCCTCCGGTCTGGCTCCACCCAAAGTCAAGGCAAGGTTCTCAGGGACCCTACTGAGCCTTTCTGGTCTTTCCCCCGGGGCAATGGCTCTTCAGGGTCAAGTTCCCCCCTCCCCCTCTCTGGGGACATATGGAGTTGACATGACTATTGGGGAGGGCCCTACTCGCATCTGGTGGGCAGAGGGCAGGGTTGCCAAGCAGCCCCCATCACACAGGACGGCCCCCTGACTGTACACACAGCACAGAGAGAGCCAGCCTTGGGCAGCAGTGCCGAGCTTAGAAACCCTGCCAGAAGGTCCAGAGTAAGTTAAGAGAAAGGACAAGAGGCTGACACACTACGGAGCGTGCTGAGGGTGTGATGTCAGGCAGCGAGGCGACCACTACCACCTCCTTCACAGACGAGGAACCAGGCTCCACCACGGCCCGTCCCCAGACCCACAGTACACAGCAAGGCAGAGGTGGTGCAGGAGTCTGAGTCCATTTTGGCGAGTTCCAACACCTTTCTCCTTCTGCTGTACTCAGCACTGATTTTTGAAGGCAGTTGGGTCCCAAAGATCCGGGGGGGGGGGTGGGCAGCTCTTCCCTCTCTGGTCCTGCTCTCCCAGAAGGGTGGGCATGGTCTTGGCTGGCTGGGTTGTGTGAGGCCGAAGCAGGAGCAGCCTATGTGCCCACGTAGCTGCAGAGGGACCGTCAAGCAAGGCATGAGGCTGGGGGGCCAGTGGGAGCTAAGTGGTTGGGGGCTGGGGAAACAGGACTTCCTAGGAGACCGTACAGTCTAGAAAGAAGCCGTTTCTTTTCTTTTCTTTTCTTTTCTTTTTTAATTTATTTAGTCAGAGAGAGAGAGCGAGAGCGAGCACAGGCAGACAGAGTGGCAGGCAGAGTCAGAGGGAGAAGCAGGCTCCCCATGGAGCAAGGAGCCCGATGTGGGACTCGATCCCAGGACGCCGGGATCATGACCTGAGCCAAAGGCAGCTGCTTAACCAACTGAGCCACCCAGGCATCCCAAGAAGCTGTTTCTTAGGAAAAACCTCACAGTCGGTATTTTAATAATTATATTCTTAAGAGGAAGCACTATGGGTCAGCTTGTAAGCTAATGTAAGCTCCATGTTCCATAAGTCGGAAAGGCCAACCATTGAGCTCACTCAACCAAGAAGCAGACAACACGGGCTGGCCTGCAGCAACCCCTACAATTACCAGAATAATCTTTTAGAGAAGGGGAAAGTCATTCTGTAGAGGGCTGGTCATCCCTCCCGGAACGGGGAGGCAATGTGGGGAGTTATTCCAGGTAAGACATTAGTAACCACAAAAGTGAAAAATGTAACATTGTACTAAACTATAAAAGACTTCTACGAGATTTAAAAGCCGCTGTAGTTGCTAAAGGGAGGTCAGCAACATCTAAAAGTTACGGTAGTCGGAGAGCATTGCTCTCAGGCCGTAAGCAGCCTGTCCGGCAAGAGGTGGACCGACCTGAGGGAGTGGCCGATGCAGCTGCCCCCCACGCCCACCCCTGCTGCTCCGGGGGGAGGTTGGGGGTGTCGGGCGGATGCAGCCCTGTGTCTGCAGCATCTGTCGGCGCCGTGTGACCAGGCTCCAGCTGCACAAGTCAACTGTGTGCCCGGCATGATTGCACATCAGGGAGATGCGTGTGACCACGAGGACAAAGACACAGGAAGGACCGAGCTGTCTGGGGGAGCTCAAGATGCGCTTCGCAACAGATGGTACCATCTAAGCTGGGGCTTCAGGTGTCAGGCACGCAGCACAGAGCAGTAAAGAACACGGTGTCACTGGGCAGTAAGTGGACCAGGATGAGCTCAGTGGCTGGGAGACAGAAGTGGGACCTTCCAGATCAGGACATCCCAGCCTATACAGTATCCTGAGTATCACACAAGGAGCCCAGCTTTGAAGTCAGACACGACGGCTAGGAAGCAGGAAAGCAACGGACTAGATCTGTCTTAGACAAACGGCCCTGCTTACATTTGTAGAATATCTAGAGGCTAGAAGGCCTAAAGAGGCATGGTGGGACGGGGTCATGTGTTAGACATACCCGGCTGGTGGACTCGACCTCACGACGTCTTCAACCTCATGATCTGAGGGGGGAAGGGGGCTGACCATTTTATCTCCTAGGAGCTATTAAGTAAAGTAGAGGAGATGGACAGGGGGCTGGGTCCACTTTGGAGTGGAACACATTTAAAATAATTGGGACCTTTCAGCTGGAGGTGCCAGAAATCCCCCGGAAAGCAGGAGCGCGTCTCAGAAATCAAAGCGCAGTGAGTGATGTGGATTTTAAGTCCACGTATGTTGGAGGACAGATGGTGAGATCTCCGCATGAAAGGTGCCTGGCGGGGTACTTTCCCCATGGCAGGAGCTCAGGTATGGTGGCTGGTGTCGCTATAGTCATTCCTGGGAGCAGCCCCCCCACCGCCCACTGCTCTGGAGGACGGTGAGGCCACAGAAGTGAATGACACGGCCAGAGGGAGCCTTCCATCCGAAGAAACTCAGTGGAAACCAACATTTCAGAGACAAAGCCAAAAAAGAGGAATGAAAAGCAAGAATCAAAAACATATGAGGAGAAACAAGAGAGAACAGGGTCTGAGGAGCCAGAGGAAGCGAGAATTTCAAAGGAGAGTGAATCCGTGTGAAGATAAGTGGGATAAGGGGTGAAGGGCACGGGCTGGCCTCCCAAGCTGGGAGGCTGCCTATGACTTTGGCAAGGGCCTTTGTTGTGACGGAGTGCCGGGAGAAGAGGTTGCTACTGGGGGTGGGAATGCAGAGCGAGGGAGCCCTGGGTGGGGAACCCCATGACAAGTCCCCTTGGAAAAGCTGAAGCTGATGGTCCTTTGAAGGAAATGTGGGGCTTCTTCCGATGCCTGCAGGGCATCTACTTCTGCCATTTTAACTACGTGCTGTCTGATATTTGATATTTGAGACCCACAATACGCTAAGGGAAGCTTTGGTTTCATGTTCTCATCCAGCTGCCTTTTTACTTTCCATTTCGCACACTGTTTCTATACATTCATTCTCCTGGGAGGAAGCTGGAAGTTGGAAATTTCCAGGAGCATTCAAAGGCTGGGCTCAGCAGAGATCATCTCCTGATCGAGTCATGTCCTGACATGTCTTCCCTGGGTCTGGGTCCAGGGCTGAGTTTTTTCAAGACATGAAACTGGAGAGGGGGTCCCTGAAACACTTTAAACTTGCAATATCACCTTATACTTGTGTAGGTGAGTTTTAGTTCCTAATGGATTTTTATAGTCATTGTTTCTTTTCCTTCTTACAGTGACCCTAAGGGGGAAGAAAGGCAGATAAGCTTATCCTCAGGTTCTAGACCAAAACAACAGCAAACAAACAAGCAAGATCCTGGAAGCTGTAAGGACATGCTTTCCCATCCCCTATTCTTTCAAGTAAATCATCGGCGACAATGAAGGCTTGAAACTTGGTTTGTAAAGGGCCTAATAATACGTCATCCAGATATATTACAATCACAGAGTGGGAGAGAGAGAGAGAATGAGAGAGAGGGAGAGACTATGTGACAGTGTGACAGTACTTATTTTTTTTTTTTTTTTAAGATTTAATTTATTTGAGAGAGAGAGGGAGAGAGAGAGAGAGCATGAGAAGGGAGAAGGTCAGAGGGAGAAGCAGATGCTCCATGGAGCTGGGAGCCCGATGCGGAACTTGATCCAAGGACTCTGGGATTATGACCTGAGCTGAAGGCAGTTGTTTAACCAACTGAGCCACCCAGGCATCCAAGACCATGAGACAGTACTTTTGCCTGAATCAGCTCAGTCAGGTTGACCAGCACTCCAGCAATTTCCAGTCATGCCATTGCTATGGTTCTACTCCTGCGTGCTCACTAGAATGTTTTGGGGGCACTTTCTAAAAAGAAAGATGCCTGGGCCTTCCCCAAAAGTAAATCAAACTCTTAAAAGACTGGTTGACCAGAAACATATAGGAGAGCAAAGAATAAAATAGTAGAGCAGAAAATCAAGAAAGTATATCTAAAACTGTATTCTAAAATACAGCAGGCACAGTTGTGTGGGAAAAATAGTCATTAATGTAAGGCATACTTGAGGATATACCCATTAAAGTAGTTTAAAATTAAAATGTTGACTCTTCAATTTGAAAACAAGACTCACACACATACACATCACTAGCCAGAATCCCTATTCTCACGACAGGCAAATGCATCTGCCTCCGGGAGGGTTATGGCACACGTGTACGAGCACATTAACAGACATTGACATGCTGACGTCATGAGCCCCATGGCATTAAGACAAAATGCTGTTCCCCAAATCACCTAAGTCCCCATTCCCTTAAGCAATATCAGTAATCTGGAGTTATTTTGGCGTACTAGGTATGTGCCTACTACCTGCATGGTTCCAGCTGGGAGGCAAAATCCCAGAGGAGCTAAGACAGTCATCAAATAATAACAGTTTTCCAAGTTTTCTATAAAGACGGCGCTGGTGACTCATAGTCATCAGGTTTTAAGCTTGGCGAGAAACATATCTGTGAGATGCTTCTTGTGGTCTACAAGATGGCTGGCAAGCAGGAAGGATGAAGCTGGAGGTCAGAAACCAGAGCCCACCTGAACTGGTCCATTCCAGGGGCATGCCAAGAACCCTCATCTGGTTGTTTCTCTGATACACTTCCCGGGTAGGGTTGCCCAGTAAAACACAGGACACCAGTTAAATGTGCACTTTGATAATTAACCATCTCCCAGATACTGCTTCACCTTTATCTGAAGTCTGAGTTTCAAGGGACATGCTGGACTTTCATTTACTAAATTTGTCAACCCTCCTATCAGGGAAAGCTCCCATAACTGTTGCTACTACCCAAGAAACTTCAGATTTTTCCATATTTTTGTATCATTGATTAGCATCTATAAATATTTGGAAGATATACTTTCTGAAATCGGATTCTTCTCTGTTTTGCATCTATCACATCATTTCTATGGACATGATGGACTATCCTTTAAGGTCTTAAGTCTTTCTTCCAGGTACCACCACCAGTACCACCATGAGTGACTTATACTTTGTATACTAAATTTGCAACAGTCTCCATGAAACACAAGTATTCAAAAAGTGCAGATTTAGCATTTGGATCCTTTCCCCAAACCTCCAACCATTCTGAATGCTCACTTTCAACTGAAAGCGTCTCTAAAAAATAATGATGTAAATCATATTATCATTACTCACATAAAGGTGGCCCATTGCTGCCCTTCCAGAAAGCTACAGAGGATTTTTGCAATCTCAACTGCTCTTTAAAAAAAAAAATCTGTTTTCTATTATGAAAAATAATCTAAAAATAGTTCCATATAACACAAGGATAAAACCATCTGTATGATCTCTCCAAAGAGCTCATATTTCTATAGATTTTTATCACTTTCCAACTGTTCCAACAAGTTCTGAAATTTAAGAAAGTCATGTAGATTTGGCAGCTAAAACTCATTAAAGTATTAAATTTAATCACTAATATTGCAATTATTTTATGTTATTCTTATACATCATAGAAGGTTCAAATCAAATATGTATCAAAGTAAACAAAGCACAAAACTGTGTTAAAACTCATGGCAGACTTTCTTAAATATCACATTAATATTTCCACCAATTATCAATCAATAAAACCAAAATATTGATGCCACAGAAAAATACCCAGCACTCCAGTACAACACACAGAGAAAATGTGTATCTGAAAATGTTAGCCCCAGTGTGTGTCTCACGAATAACTTCCAACAGGTGTAAATAACGCGAGGCCCCTCATTAGGACTGTCACATCAAAACTGGTATGTATTTTCTTAAGAATCAAGATTTCACTTTTGAAGAAAAAGGTCAGCATTAAAATAAAAACAAAACTTGTACAGAAAATCACGAATGCAGTTAATGTGATTTTTTAAACTTGAGCCATCGAGAAGTCCAGAAAACGAAACAACTGACCTTTGCGTGGACGCTCTCCATCGGGTCCCAGAGATCTCCATTCAAGAGAGAAACACGGACAACTTCATAAGCTCCTCCGCGGCCCCTTCTTCCTGCCGGCTGCATGGTGGGGGCTAACTTGCTTCCCGGGCTCAGCGCTGCATCGAAAAGAAAACAGCCCGGGTCTTCATTCTTGTCAGGAAGATTCTGGCATCAGACATGTATGACCTAAATGACTCAGTGAAAATATCTGGAAGGCCAAGGAAGCCAGAGAAACAGCATTATCTATGAAGCCACAGTCAAGGTTAGAAGTGATGAATACTCTTGTCAATCCAACCCAAGAATTCTGTGACTTAAACAAAAGCTAATTTTTCCCTTCAAGTCCTATGGCTTGTGCTGGGTGATGTGGAAGACCAAGTATATAATTCTGTCCTCAACAAGCAACAAAAATCACACAAGTGGTAACTTTTTAAATGATGAATTAATGCTTTGCTTTAAATCAGCTCTCTCTTAAACATCTCAAGGCTTTAGCTGTATTAAGACTAAATCCATTTACTTAAGTCCCAGTGAATCAGCTCAACACAATGCCAATTCTACTCTCTGTACTTACAGAGGCTAATTTTATATGCCTCACTGAGTGATTCTATAGACAAAATTAATCGGCCAGTTCAGACTGACTAGACTGGTTTATGTAAAAAAAAATTAAGTCACTCAATAAACTATTATATGATCTTGTTTCTTGGGGTCCTGTCGAACCAGTTAATGTCCCGACACAGGTTCAACTTAGCCCCATTTCCATAAACAGTCCTAATGGAAAGTATAACTTTTTTTCTCTTCTGGACAGTGTATCGCTTTCCTAATAAGTCAGGTAATTTCTCTGGGATTGCTCTCCTATGAGGTCATGTTCCTGCTGTTTGGTATGACCGGAGCCTGTCCCTCGAGGTCAAGGATGGGAGCAGAGTCCCTCACATGTTATTCCCATTTCTTCAACCAGGACTCATAATTTTCAGACCTGAGTCATAATAGCACAGTTTTAAGTTACTAAGGAGTTCACATTTATTGGGCACAAATGGTATTGAAATTTTAATCCTAGACATTTTACAGTTCCCCAAATACTTTTAAATCCACACCATTTTATCACTCTTGATGTGGAAGTCTGCCGTTATGTTCAGGTTATAAAAGGATTACTCCTTGAGTATTAACTGTCTGACATAGCTGCTCCAGAAAATTCTCAAGCTGGTCACAAAGCATTTAAAACTCCCAGTTATTGAGGGACCACGGGAACAGGGATGAGCAGAGAGTTAGGGATATGGCCAATGGCAGAGGAGGTGAGTGGGTCCACTGGCCACGAGGGGCCCGGGCAAAGCGTTGTGGGGGGAAGGACCATGAGCCACATGAACAAGCAGAGGAGAGTGGGGGGCGGGGCTCAGGCCTGGGACTAGCTGAGCGTTTTGGGATGAACCCACATTCGAGTGATGAGGGTTCTAGCCATGTCACCAGAAGGGATGCGTGTGGGTCGTGACATCTGCGGACACTGGGGGAGGGCCTGATAGAAGTGGGAAGACTAGGTATCTGAATGGAAGATGCCAAAGCCCTTCTCCTGGCTGCAGAGGGGGTGGCCACTGGCACACAGAGATCATGGTTAGATGAGCCCTGACCACCAGCGTGGTTTCACAGCCTTCATTGCGCTCCCCAGTAGTGTGCCATCACTACAGTGGGGGCTTCGGGGGAGACACAGGCCAGCACCTGTTCCCGCTCTTCCACGGGTCAGCTGCGGGTCTCTCAGCCAGTTGTTCTCCCCCTGCTTGTTTGTCCACTCCTTCACGTACTCATTCAACAACCATGTATTCCCTGTCTGCCTTCTGATGGGCACTCTGATGTCTTCCATTCAAAAAGCCCATCCTTTCTGCTTTGGGTCAGTGTGCGCTCATGTCACCTGGCTGGAGACAGCCCCTCTGCCTCCACAGCCAGGACCCTCATCTTGGAAATGCAGCTTAACCCCAGAAGACTCCGTTCTCTCCATCCTGTGTATCTGAGAGAGGGTCCCAGGTAAAGCTGCCCTCACGACTTGCGTTCTTGAATTGGCAGAAAGAGGACTAGCGCGACCATTTCGGAGGGCGGTCAGGACCATGAAAGAACAGGGCTATGGGGGCTCAGTGTTAGCCTTGCTCTGCTTCTGTCAATCTGCAGTACTTTCTAAATACAAGATAATAAGAAAAACGAGGTGACAGTAGAGTCATGGGGAGGGCTACTCTTGATGGAAAGGCCAGGAAAGACCACTACTTGTTGGGGGAGGGGTGCCCATTAGCACAGATGTGAAGATGGGAACCTGCCAGTCCCACACAGAACCACAGGGAGAATGAGCCAGCAGAGGGACAGCAAGTGCTTTCCTCTTCCATAAAATGAGGCAGAGCGTGGGGATGCCAAGAGAAAATAGGCGTGAAGCAGAGAGCAGCGTCCACTGGTTTACCAGCATCATTCTCGCCAAGACCCAAGTCTCTTGCTCAGGACTCTCAGTGGGATTCCTATGGTGGAATTTACCAGAAGTTCATGCTGAGCCAGCCATATAGCTCGTGCAGAGCCAGACTATGGAAAGCAATTAGCTGAGTGTATCTTAACAGAGAGCAGGTGTGTTCTTTGAATTGGACCAAGAAGGCTTTGAAATACCAGTAATTATGGAATAAGAATTAGAGATCTTCTGAACATTTCCCTAAACCAATGAAAACCACACCACAGGCCAAGAGTCACCCTGGCCAGTATTTCACTTTTCAAAAGTTGGGTGAAACTGTTAAGAAAGTGATTGCAAACATTTAAAAATGTTCTCTACAAAAACAAACCAATTTGATTCTAAGCTGTTCCTGGCAGTTCTGGAAGTTAAATTTCCAACACAAGTGGATTATTCACTTGAGCAGTTAGCCACAAATCCAGTTGTCCAAGGGCTTATAAAATCCAAAACAGGAGCTCTGCCTCACCCACCACTCAGCTGCCACGGGGAAGACAGGAGGCTTTCCAGGGGCACTGCAGCCATGCTCTCAAAGACCTAGGAGATCTTCACTCAGCCTCAGACATTGGAAAACAACCTTCGCATACAACTAAACTCGCTTGAGAAGCCACATGTCTTAGAAGGAAGCAGATGGCACTAAGAGGTCCGGGTCTCCTGGGTGAATCCTTAGCAGGATTCTGCCATCAGGGGAGAGGGGTAGCGAGTTCACATCCTTGATTTGGGGGAAGCTGGAGAACCTTTGTGGGGCCTCCTAGATGACAATCAGGCTGCAGCTGCACAAGCCAAAGACAAGGAACGTTCTTAGTTCTCTGAACCTTTTTCCTCCAAGACTCTTGGTAGTAGAAAATTAGAGTTATTTATTCTCCTGAAGGCAAAATGTTCCAAGAACTGAACACTTCCCTTTTCACCTACATATTCCATCATCTTAATCCAAAAGAAGTCCTTTTTGGCTGAATTCTTTTTGTCTAAGAGGCTTTATTTCTGAATATTCCAAGGAGAATTTCAAGGCAGACTGTGCCAGCACTTGGAGAATGTTGTGCAACCTTTTTAAGAAACTGAGTAACTGCCCTGTTTGCCAAATACAGTATTTATTATTTACGTACACGGATAATGAAGCCGTCCCTCAGCTTTTTAACTGATTGCACAATACCCCTAGCAGTATCTATAGTCAGGAGACTGTTTCTTATGAGCTCTGCTTATGTATTTATACACTGGTATTTCTTTTAGATGATGCAAATAAAAATTTCATTTGTGCTGCATGGATAGACAGAATAAATTATACACAGCTGTGAGATATCAGAGTGTATTTTATGGAGGATCTTGTTGACAATCCATAAAAGCAGGTCCTGAATGATGTGTACATCTAAGTCCTTAGAAGCCCAGGGGAAAAAATACGACCTTATAAAATATACAGTTTGCATACATTTTGTTTCTCCTAGTATTTGGGAATCAACAAAATTCAGTTGCCTAAATAAAAAATGTGAATAACTTATATTAGGAAGGAGCTTCTGGCTTTTTTTTTTTTTTCCTGCTGGGTAACCAGATACATTGCTTGCCATTTTGATAAAATGGTCAGTTTGCTTCAGTCTCATAGTGGGGAAAAAACCATATTAGATAGTTTGGTTTCTATTAAGATTTCATCTATAATAATGAGCTTTACTTTCCCATGGGAAATGTGTATGTCTATTTTGCTTTTGTCTTCGCCGGAGCTTTTTACCTTTGGACTTGTGACCAGCCAACAGGGAAGGTATAAGACCCAATTCCGCAAGCAAGCAAGAATCTTTGCAGCAATGGCTTTACAGTCTTGGAAAAGCCACTAATAAAGACACCTGCCTGAAGAGATGTAGGATTCCCCCATTAGAGCCCCCCAGAGCCTGGCTGCTCATGGAAGTCCTGCCTATCCCTGCTCTGGCCAACCCTCCTTTGCCTGTCTTACTAAGAACAACAACATGATGTCCATTGATGGGCATCAGTTATGCACAGAGACAGACCGACGTGGAGTTCTGGGTCAGTGAACAATGGACACCTTGGAGCCACAAGGCCCAGCGCTGGCCTTGAGTCCCCTGATCTACTTGCTCCAAGCCTACCTCTGGGGTTCTGCCTTCTGCAGAACAGGAAGCACATTTTCCCCCTTCCTAGTTCTTACAGGGTAGAGGAAGCTCAATGCATTCAAAGAGCTTTCAAAAAGCTTTAATGCATGGAACTAGTTTAGGATATTCGAATCCACTTTCCCAAACTTCTATACAGGGTTCATCTGACCAAACCACACTAATGGTGTGAATGTGACCATGGTCCATCCATCAGTAGAAAATGCCAGGCTTAAGTACTGGTGTGTATCCACTCAGGCTACGCAGTGGGCCACTATGGAAGCAAACTCTGATGAGAGAAAAACTCAAGATAAAACTTACACATCACATCTGGAATTCTGGCTTTAAAGGGAAACCAATATGAACACCTGCGCAGACCTAAGAGAGGAGAACCGATCTGAGGCACTAGAAGTAGGATTAAGATAAATAATCTTCTGAAAATCTAGCTGGGGGGAAAAAAATTGAGGTAGCCATTATGAACCACAAACCAATCTGGGGACAAGGCTCTGGAAACTCATAAAGCATTTTCCTTAGCCCCACATATGTGAAAGCAAAAGACAATCTTATAGAACTGACCGAACTGCTCCTTATTTCAGGAAAATATGGTTGCAGTGCTCCCATAAAGGACGGATGTGTTTCCTTGGTTCAGATTCCTATTTGCAGTCTTACCAAATAACACTGTCACTCTTTCATTTCATCTGCAGACTCCCCGGGTGGAAATTAGGAATGTGATTTTTTAAAATGACATAGCTCTGGGATGCTCAAAAGAACCATGGTTAATCTGAAAAAGAGTAACTTCAGAGTGGAAAAACCTGAAAAATACTACTTCGGCCAGATGATCAAGGCAACATGAAGAGCGATGTCACACTGCCTGTGGGTACCTTTCAAAGGATATGGTAGGAATGACGCTTTACTTCAGCAGCCTTACTCCCCAAAACCCATGGCTCCAGTCTAACCTGAGACAAATGCCAACAGAGCCAAGACCTGCAGTACACATGACCAACAGACTTTGAAATAGGCAAGGTCAAAAACAAGGGCACTCTAAGAAACGCTTGCGGTCAAGAGGAGTCCAGGGAGGCAAGACAAATGTCCTTCAGGGTCACATGCTGATGGAATGGATAAACAGCAAGGGAGAAGAGATAACAAGTAAGGAAATCTGAGTGAAGTATGAACTTTGGTTGAAAAAATGTTAACTTCGGTTTATAAGTTATAATAAAAGTATAATATGAATGTAAGCTCTTTAACAAGGGAAATTGGGTGTCAGGAATATGGAAACGATCTATATTTTCTTCTCAATTTTCTTATACATCTATAACTGTCCTTTAAAGTCTGTTGATAATCACTTTTAAAACTTAATCTGAATCTTGGAGGAGCAATGTCATTGTGGAGCCATTCAGTATCCAAAGCTCGGAGATGGCCGGTGACCACGGAGGGCTCCAAACACCCGCGAACTGGAGGACTTCCCCCTCTCTGCTCTCATCGCTCCTCATTCAGGGGGAAGAAAAGATAGGGTGGCGGCAGTCAAGTGCAAAGCATCAAGTAAGTGATACGGTTTTCTAGAGCAGGAAAAGGCAGAGGTGTGTGAGAGCAGTGGATTCCCCCAGCAACTGAAAGGCCCCCTACGTGCCCCCAGATACTCCAGAGGACAAAGAAAGAACAAATTGCTGTAAACACTTCTACATTTTGGGATGATTGGCTCCAAGGCTCTGGGGGAGTACAGAAGTAAGAAGTTGGTTTAGGAAGGTGACACCAAGTGACAGTCACATAAACAGTTCGATAAAAGGATGTCGAAACAGAACCAGATCCTCTCAGAGCCTAAGGTTTTACTTATCCACACTGGCAGGATGAATTATCAAGATGAAGGAAGGAAGGCGCCACAGTGTCGAGTCAGAAGACACGTCCTGCACCCATCACAGGCCATTTCTGGATGCTCTTGGGCAAGTTCCTCCTGCTTGACACTCTGATTCTTTCTGTGTCCTGGAGGTTATGGGACCATCGTCTACTACACAAGGCTGGCAGGAGGCCCCAAGTGAGATCATGGATGTAAAGTGTCCTTGGGTGTCATTTAGCTTAGATTTTTTAGAATCAGTGTTTGGAAAGAAATACACGAAAAAGCTCTTCCAGGTTTGTTCTGAGTGTCGGGGCCATGAATTCATTGTTTTTCTTCTTTATGTTTATATGTATCTCTGATTTTTCTATAATCAGTACATATTGCTTTTGTGATGGATAAACTTTTATGATGAATAAAAAATAAACTTAAAAAAATATCAATCATTTGGACTCGTGACAACAAACCAACTGCTTGAATGTTTTACTTTCTTACCAGCTTTCCTGGCATCACAGATACCAGACTTGGGCATGCCGGAGGACAGAGCCCATTTGGAAATAAAAGCAATCAAGCACTATGGAACAATTACAATTTTGAAAAGATGTTTTATATGTCATTTCCAAACTCAAAGAAAGCTGATTATGGCTTCTCGTAAATGTTTCAAATGGATTCATATCCCAAGCATCCACTGTCTCTACTACACAGAAAAGTAATTCTCCCTGCCCGTAGTGTATCTGTTTGCAGGGAGCAAAATCATTTACAACATTAACTTATTTTTATACCCTTTGCTGGTCAGTGGAAAGTGGAAGCTAATGCAAGGACCATTTTACAAATGGTCAGCCTGAATTACGGGATTATATGGGTTATTCTTAATGTTGCCTAACAACGAATGGCAGAATTAATGACAAAACCCAAGCGCTTTGCATTTCAAATACATTCAGTCAATTTGCTGTTCACTACAGGGACCAAGTCCTGCTATAGGAACTCATTTGATTACTCTTGGGGGTTGGAGTCAGTCAGAGTTTTCCAAAATTTACCTTGTAAAAAAAATTATATAAGGGGGAAAAAATAGAACCAACGACTAAAATCTATACTCTAGGATCCATTTTTGAAAGTTAACAGCAAAAGGACAAGAATAAAAATGAATTTATTTCACTCACTATTATAAATTCAGCAAATGGAAGTCCACAACAGTGAGGGAGCGACCACTTTCCCCTACTAGAAGCTCAGTTCCATCTGAGGGCAATCTCTAACATCCTTGGTGCACCATTTGTCACCACTGACCAACCTCTGCTAGTTGGGACAGTGAACAATGAGCATCTTGGAGCCACCAGACTCAGCTCTGGCCTTGAGTCCCCTGATCTCCTTGCTCCAAGCCCACCTCTGGGGTTCTGCTTTCTGCAGAACAGGAAGCACATTCTCTCCCTTCCTAATTCTGAACACTGGTTCAGCAGCACCTGACCATTCTCTGACCAGGTCTTGCCCTGTTCCACTCATCCCCCTTTCTCTGACCTTCTCTCCCTGAGGGATGGAACAGCCCCCCAAGTCCCAGCTCGGGGTCATCTTCCCTCTCTACTCTGACTGTCCCCCATAGAACTCATTAACATTAAGCTGATGTTGCCCAAATCAATATTTTCCCATCTGGCCCACTCACCCAAGAGCAGTCTATATTACAATACCTACTGGGCATTTTGATTCCTATGTCTTGTCACCACGATCACCTCAGACTCAGCATCTGCAAAAATCAAAGGTTTCATTCCATTCCCCAGTCAGACAACAGAGCATTCTGTATCACCCTTGTCTTGCTAATGCCACCACCATTCCCTGCTCCTTAAGTCACATGGTCACGTGGCTGGGTGATCTGACATAGTCCTTGTCTTATGACCCACGGTCAATAGCTCCAAGGAGCTTTTAATGGTGCTTTGTTTTTGTCTCCCGTTTTCTGAAAACTCTCCTACTTCTTAAGTGGATCCTTCTCCATAGCCTCAGAACCTGCAGGCTCTCCCTCTTCTGGTCTTCAAGGAGGGTCCATCTGAGAAGAGCAAAACCCTACAGCATTGTTGTCCATCAAGAGAACATAGCGTAAATGTCCTAAGGCTGCAGCGAGTGCGGCGGTCAGTAGGGCTACAGTGCAGTCGGTGACTGGGACGGAGAGAGCTGTGGGCAGAAGCACGGCAGGCAAACAAGGCCTGGCTCTCGGCGCGCCTCCAAGGCGGGGTCTGGTGTGGGGTGCAGTGGGAAGACATTCTGGAGTGGGGTCGTAGGCAGAGTAAATCATCCGTATTAGAAACATTCTCTGTATGAGAGAGGAGAGTATGAAGGCTGGAGAAGAATGGAAAAACAAGAACCATTCGTAGGCCCCAAATGCAGTGTTGCCTTAGAACGTTGTGTATTTCTTAATTTTAAAATTTGCTGACATGCCTTAAACTGTAGTTGTACATCACTGTCATTTTGCTGTTTGAAAGCAACCGATGTGTTCCTGAAAGTGTTGTGTGATCTACTTTTGGTGTTAAGGCAGAATAGTAGTATGTGTAAGCTGCATGTTAGACACTTGTCTTTTTTAAAAACTAAAATAATTGTACTGAAAAAGATTATGATTATCATAGGTGACATAATCAATAAGCATATATCGATCACAATGGTGATCACTAACTGAACGGCAGCTACACACCAAGCCCCACTCAAACTCTTTGAATCTTTAACTTGTTTAAACTTCACTATACCCACGAAGTTCACCTTCATTTAATACATGACAAAAGAGGCCCAGAGAAATGCAGCCCACGACCAAGCAAATCAAGACGCCAGGAGGCCAGTCCCCATAGCTAAGTTCTCGGGTCTGTGCTCCAGCCGTATTGCACGATACAGGAACAGTCCCTCGGGCCTGGAGATGCTTGGAGTAAGACTGAATCCTTCCCTGTGTCCTAAACTCCTAGAACTCCATCCCCTGGCCACCTCATCTTACTCGTTCTATTGTCAGTCCCCACCTCTCTATCCCTCAATCTAAAATCACAAGAAGAGGGGCGCCTGGGTGGCTCAGCGGGTTAAAGCCTCTGCCTTCGGCTCAGGTCATGATCCCAGGGATCGAGCCCTGCATCGGGCTCTCTGCTCCGCAGGGAGTCTGCTTCCTCCCCTCTCTCTCTCTGCCTGCCTCGCTGCCTACTTGTGATTTCTCTCTCTCTGTCAAATAAATAAAATCTTTAAAAAATAAAAATAATAAGATAAAGTCACAAGAAGTAGGGGCCTTGTTTATCAAATTCGCTGTTATAGCCTCATGTGCTGACATGTATTTATTTAGTGAATTATTACCAAACAAATGAAAAGTTGCCACAGCCTGTTGTGATCATAATGACATAAGGGAGGGAGCTGGGGCTTGGTTCTCAGCGTGGAGGTTCTGAGAGGTGATTTTTAGCTCACCCAGCGATGTCTGGTCCCTGGCAGGTAGGTGCACAGAACCAAACTCACATGTGTCTTATTCATAAGCCAGGAGTCCCATTTACTTACTTTTAATGAGAAAGAACTGGCAAGTCAACCAGAGCCCTCATCCAAAGCACTTTGCTCATTATCTTCCCAGCAGGAACTCTTCCTTGAAAAGCCAAATTAAGATCAGAACAGAGAACTGAGGGACCATAATAGAAACTGTGATCATGAAAGCCCGGTATTTCCTTTTCCACTCAAGAGTATGTACCTGCCATGCTCACAGAGGTAGAACAGGACCTCAGCAGGTGTGCTGCACACCCAAAGGAAGCAGGCGTAGGCTGATTATTTGAACTTGACTCTACGGACTCCAGGAGCCCGTGAAGGCTAGCTCCCAAACCTTGTAACTTGTAGTGTAGATGACTCTCCTGCCGCCATTTGGACACATCATCTTCTTTATGAGAAAAACCCACTTTGAGTTTTAACTCAGATAATAGTTTATGGACGTGATACCCTATGTGTGCTTTTGCGGAAATATATTCAGAATTCCAGAATGCAACACCAGGGGAATAACCTATGCCTCACGCCCCTACTACAGAGCATTTCCTCCCCCCTTCTCTACCTGCCGGACGCTCAACTGTGGGGACTCCTGTGGCTCTGGCGGTTTGGGGGGGGGGGGGCAGGACTGGGGGCCTTGGCTTCAAGGTGGTACCTGGAGGAAGTCAGGATGGGGGATAATGGGAATTAGCTAGCACACATCTGCCCAGGGGAAAGTGTGGCTCTCTGGAGGCAGGGGCAGGGAGTATTTTACAACAATTAATATTCCATGTGTTGACTTTGCTGGTTGAATTGGAAGGACCCCAATGGGAATCCTAACATCAATAGTCCAATAGGATAAACAAAACTATTATGACACAGTGCTAGAGTCCTGTGTTCAGAGAGGTTTCACTTCTCTGAGATTTGATAAATATTTACTAGGTACACAGAATGACTGGGGAGCACTTTTAGTAACTTCAATTAGAAACACTTTCATTCTCAGTTTTTGTCCAGGTTAGGAACTTTCAAACAATTTCCTCTCAATAATACAAATCTTTATTCTGATCTAGTCCCATGAGACAACAGAACTGGCCAATACTGTACTAGCCAACAAGCATCTTACCAGAGCAAGTGCTTTTGTGGGCAGAGTGTCATTGCTCTGCTTTAAAATTCATGCTAGCGCTGCATTAATTGTTTTAAATGGATTCTTGATCCTCTATAAAATTAGCGCTGATAAGCCGTCCATGCGCCATCGCTGTGAGGGGACCACAGTCACTACCCAGGAGCTTGCCCTGTCTTTCCCTCTCTCGGCTGGTCACACAGGGGAGTGCAGTGGCATCCACAAGAGGAGGCATGGGGTTCCATGGCCTCCCTGCTCTATGGAATGTTGGGGGCAGGGGAGAATGGGCAGGAAGTGGGCTGGGCCCCCTCCTGCCCTTTGCAGAATATGAAGCATGACTGTTTTCTGTCCATTCAGCAGGACCAGGCTCTGGCAGGTCAACATCTCAGTAGCCAATCATAGCCAACAGTTCTCAGTAGCCAAAAGTTCTTTAAAAGCCCTCTCAAAAATATCTGAGTATTTGTGGAATGCCTGGATGGCTCAGTGGACTCTTGATTTCCTTTCAGGTCGTGACTTCAGACTCCTGGGATAGAGCCCCACGTTGAGCTCCCTGCTCAGTGGGAAGTCTGCTTGTCCCTCTCCCGCTGCCCACCCCCCCCCCCCACTCTCTCTCAAATAAATAAATAAACATTTGAGCATTTGTAAAGAAAAAAAAAAATTTCCTTGTTGTTTTAGTGTGCGTTTGTCCCTGAAGTTAAACTTTTTCATGTTTGTATCATTTTCATTTCTTAATTCAGTGATTATGATTCCCTATCTCTTGCCCATTCTTGACTCTTCGAATTTATTTCTACGAAATGTTATGTGCTAAGAATATTAAACAGGCTTAGTTCTAAAATGAACAAGCCACCAGACAACACCTGAGTCAACCAGCATCTTCCCCAAGAGTGGAGGTGTCTGTCCCCTCCACTGGGGGATCCCCCCTCTATGGCCCAGGAGCGGCCAGCAGGTGGTGTAGGGTTCCACATGGCTCAAGACCACAGGCAGCCTCTGCCTTCCGGGGTCCCTTCTGATGCACAGAACAGAGTACACGAAAGTTAACCCCCAGGAGAGCCAAGGAGACCATAGGAGATGACTTGTGGAGAGAAAGCCTTTGACTTAACACCTAGTCCGTGGCTGAGCTCCATCTGAAGTAAGCATCTGGGAGGGAAGAAAGGAAGGGAAGCGAGCTGCGCTGAGGGTCCGTTTCCCGTCAGCTTCCACGCTGCGGTTTCCCCCTCCATTCAGACTCGCTTCTGCCCTCAGAGAGCACGAGGTCCCGTGAAGAAGGCCGGGAAGCTGAGCGCCTGCGAGAGCGACCTGAGTCGCTGAGTGGGAAACGGGCTGCAGTTGACATGGTCCAGGAGGTGGCAGGCTTCGGACAGGTGCGCTCAGGGCACTCACATGTGCAGGGACGGAGGGAGGCCAGGACCACGTCCCAGGTGTGCCTGGGCTGCAGAGGGGGACCTGTGAGGACGTGGATGTCTCTCAGGAGAAAAAGGTGCTACCTCGGGTCCAGTCGCTAGTGCAGCCGATGTGCTCTATTGGTCCGCTCTTAGACTTCGTTCTAACAGACATTCTAATGTTTACGCTGCGGACAGACAAACGCTTCTTCCATCTCTCTTCCCCTTGGAATTTCAAACTCACAAAACCTTCATCACTGAGGAATTTTCTTTGACAGTCTCCGTTTATGAGAACAGACAATAAATCAGGATCCGTGTAGGGCTGCCAGACGTAGGAAACAAAACCCTGACGTCCAGCTCAATCTGAATCTCAGATAAACAACGGGTCTTCAACAGAAGGCACCCCCTGCAATATTACGCGACCCTGATCGGAAGTTCAGACTGAGCTGGGCATCCTCTGTTTTATCTGGCAGCCTCAGATCCAGGTTCCTCGAATAGTTCGCTGGCCCACAAAGCCAAAACATTTCAATCAATTCGTAGGAGCGCATTCTAGCTTTGGAACTTGAGGTGACCGCGAGAATGCCTGGGACGTCATTCTGCTCCGTCAAGTCAGAGTGGGCGACCACATTTACTGTGGCACAGAACGGGGCCCAAGTAACCCAGCTGACGTATTTCAAAGGGGAAAGAGAGATGGGATGCCCACTCAAGAGCCCACCTCTTCAGTAACTGGATCCTCTTAATCTCGAAGCTCGTGTAACCCAGCTGCTGGGAGACAAAATCTATACACAATAAAGAGTTTCATTCAGGGGTCCGCATGACTCCATCCGTCACCGAAGCACATGTTTGGCACGGACTGAAAGCCAAAAGCAGTCTAACAAATATTTCAAAACTGAATTTATATCTTTCTAACACATGGTTTATATACGGATGTAATACCTAGAGAGCTTTTCAGTTCTCAGATCATATCCTGGCTAAACTACAAATAATGTCTGCAGCAGACCACAATACCAAAATTATTTGCTTTTTAAATATGTTAAAGAAAGCTAAGTGTATGAGGGGGCGGCTGCCAGAGATGCCTGCTTTAGTATGCAATTGTTAGAAGGGAGCAGAATCCACACACATCCACAGTAAGCTAAATATTTGCGTAATTCCTTACACAAAGAGGGAGCTGCTCTCTGAAGCTCCAGCTTCGGGATGAAACTTAACCAACTGAGCCACCCAGGCGTCCCTTCAGGATGAAACTTACCAAGGACACTTAGCTCATGTTTTAAAAGTTCTGAGTACACGCTCCCTCTAGGAAAATGCTTGAAGGTCTCCTCTGTAACAGGGCACATGGGGTGTTCGCTCCTGCTGTCCCAAGGCAGAAAGACTTAGCATAATGGCTTTCCAGGCAGGAGAGCGAGCTCAGGCGTACTGGCTGGCCCTAAGTGGCTTTTCCTGACGACCAATTTCTAGATCGAACTGAAAATTATGGAAAGACAAATATTTTGTCTTCAGCGTCAAACAGCCACGTTTATAGACTTTCCTGTCTTCATCATTTTCAGTTTTCCTCTGCCTGTGTGGTAGCTGGAGACACAGCTTCCACATTGGGCAGCAGACCCTATTCGCCACTGGCTGGCCAGGGTGTTCTTGTAAATACTTCCATACCCTCCCCGCTCCCAAGAGTGAAATGGAAACATGGAAACTGTCAGCAAGCACAGTCCCCACGCTGGCACCTGCTGAAATTCTCCTAACTTTTCCCGCAGATTGCTTTCTGATGAGGGCTGAGTGGGGAGCAAGGAAGTCATCACATTGATTTTCTGAGAAATGATACAATTTATGTTTTTTGACTTGACAGTATTAGCAGAAATCAGAGCCACGGTGAGAGAAACGCTCCTCCCGCACACGGGCGCACATTCGCACACACGTTGGCACGTGCACACCTTAGGGCTCTAGAGGACAGACTCTGAGAGAGGGAGGGGGACAGGGACAGCTGCTAGTGGGGTCATCCCCATCACGAGGCTCATCTGGCCCCACAAGGTGACCAGAATTTTAGGAAGCTGCTTCCCCAGGGCCTGACTGTGCGCATTTCTTGGAGGACATTGCACGGTGGCTTGGGTGCAAAAAGGAGCGGGAGTGTCCTTGGAGGCAGTTTTGTAGCCAACAACTCCCAGGTGCTCACAAAGTGCTTTACCCGACGCAGACTGCCATGGTGGGCTGTCCGCACCCTATTCTCCCCATGTGCAGGAATGGGAACAGGATGGGTGGGAAGTGAGCCCTGGAGAGGCCAGGTACCTTGAGTGGCCTTGCCAGAGCTCAACCCCCCAGCAGGTGGCAGAGGACTGGCTCAAATCTGGGGCTTCACCTGCCCTGGTCACCTAAGACTCAGGGTCTCTTCACACCACACTCCCCCTCCGTAGGGTATGCCCGAATTAGGGGCTTCAGTTAGCCGAAGCAGGGCTAGGAGGCAGGCAGTGGCCAGGCTTTCAGCAGAAGCTAGGCTGAGGCAAGGTGCATCCTGAGATCCAGGCCCCACTCTCAGCAGAAGCTGGTGCCGAGCACTGAGCCCCCTGACCCCTCAGTCTGTCCCCTGGTCTCCCTTCCAGTTTCAGGTTTCCTGCATGACTTAGACTTCATCAAATGTGGCCCAGTTATAACCAGTGCTCCTGCCGGCTCTACCTTCTACCAGCCCCATACAAGTTAGCAGGCTCCCCAAATTGATGCCCAGGCCAGTTGTCCCTCTCTCTAGAAATGACTCTGCTCCCTCGAGGTACAACAGATCCCTGTCCCACCCAGAGAGCTGCCCAGAGCCTCCCTCGAGCCCCCACCCCCCCCACACACCCTGGCCAGGCACTGTGTATAGTCTTCCTGATGTGGAATCTCATGCCACAGCCTGTGGTCATGACCAGGCCATATGGGAGATGGCCTCTTAACAGAAGCTTTTATTCTGAGCCCCAACTCCCAACCCCCAGGACCTACCACATGCTAAATAAGTGTGTTGAACAGATATGATAGAAGGGATGAGGTCCAGAAATTGTCAAGGGAGATGTGTGCAAATGGCCTAGCTAACAGTTTGGGTCCAGAGGGAAAATGCCAACCTCCTCATCAACAAGAAAACACCTCCATATGTGGACTCCTTTCCCAGCATCCTCTCTTCTAACAGGGCACTGAGCACCCCGGGGCATTAGTTGGTTTCAGGTGTCATCCATATGTCCCATGATTCAGGCCTTAACCCTCACCAGGTCTTTGAACTCATACCTAAGAGTGGATGGTTGAAAGCACACACAGGTCACTGGAAGGCTCTGGTCCTTCTCCCCTCTCCTCTAGATAAAGGGTCATGAAATTATTCTGGGATCTTCACTGAAGGAACTCAGACCTCGAGGGTCTCAGGACCCTGGCTCATTAGCACCACTTCTGGCGGGGGGCAAGATGCTCTCAGACAGGACACTGATCACGGAAACATGGTATTCCCTTCCCAGACCCCTTCCAAGTCTTTTAGTTAGAGCAGCATCTGTTTGGTATAATAGACCTAACACTGCCCCCATCCTTCTGCTGACCACCCTTCTGCATAAAGGGAGCAGGGCTCTCATTCAGGGACATCGACAGGGGCCAGTGGCTGGGAACAATGTAATCACCCTGCTGTGTTTTCCTTCTATTTGTTTCTATACTCTTTGTGACAAGTGACACTGGCCTTCCATTTATAATATGGAAGTACACTTTCCTCCTTAAATAAATTGAAGTAGAATGTGTATGTATTGACTTAAAGGAAAATGTAAGATAAATTAAGAAAAGATGTTACTTAAGTAAATGATAGCACAGGTGACATCCATATTTGAAAAAATCATGGAGTTGTCAATGCCAAGGTGGGAAACTTGGTAGTACATGGACTGCTTAGACCACAGCTGGTCCACACTGCTATGTGCTGAATTACTGAAGCGGCTCAATAAATAAGCAGGCCCTGACCCCAGCAGAGATGAGATCCTAATTCAGGGTACAGTAGCAAGTGGGGTATGAATCTGAGTTCGTAACAAGCTCCGTGGATGATTCCAATGCAGGCCATCTGGTTGATCAGCAGTCTCAGAGACCCTGGCTTTGAATCAATAATCCTTGACCACCACTCTAAAATCAAAGCATAAAGTCTCCTCTTATGATAGGAATGTCCCTATTTGGTGATCTCTGCTATGATCAAAGCTGGCTTTGTTCTACTACTCCAGAACATCTATCTTTTCATCCATGAGACATTCGAGCATATCCTACACACACAATACAGCCCATAGATTGAAAGGGAATTACCACCCACTCCCTATGTTCACATGGATGCGATACCTAAGAAGTAGAGGAGTATGAGACATAAACTTCAATACCAATGAGCTCACAACATCATGAGGCCCTTACTGAGTCTGCCAGCCTTTACAGAGCACCAGCCATGTTACAAGCCCTTGGGATGAGAGTCAAAGGCCACAAGTCCAACTCTGAAAGCCTTCACAGTATGAAGTGGAGCAGACAATGGTGTCAGAACAAGATGGCGGAGCACCCAGGGACAATGCCTACCACAACCTGAAGAAAAGAACTGGAGGTAGAGGTGGGATGACAGTAGTCAAGGAGCTGTCCCAAGGGACAGAGGATCACAGGCACAAAGGGGGTGGCATGCAGAACAGCATCCAGGGCTGAGAAAGCAACATATGTAGTAAGTAGTCACATGGATGATGAAACGGGGCAGGCCCTGGGGTTACATTAGCATGTCATGCTTTTCACTTCATCTGTAGAGGACCTCAACCTGCTTACTAAAGACCCAAGTTCTAGGAGGGCTTCTGCTAGCTAAATGAACTGAACAGGATATGCTTGAGTTCTAAAGCTAACCAACGCTTGAATGGACAAAGGTAATGGAACCCAGCTCTAGCCTGACCCTGCTCATATATCTTTTGGGAGATTTCATAACGTACCCAGAGTTCCTAAAAAGATTGGGAAACTGCCTTCTGTGACAGTTGATTGCTCTGGGCCAGCCAGCCCTAGGCTTCCAGCTGCCCTTACTTGGGAAACACACTCCCCAGGGATCATGTCCCTTTGCAAGTCTACAGAATATTGTTAAGCCCAGCCAGGGGACTCACAGCACATTCTGCAGGCCTAAATGTAGTATCAAAGGAAGGTAGTCTATGTAAATCTGAGATGACATATTTTAAGTAATTTTTATACTGATTAAAAAAAAAAAAAAAAAAACCTTCTTTGGGACGTCTGGGTGGCTCAGTTGGTTGGACAACTGCCTTCGGCTCAGGTCATGATCCCAGGGTCCCGGGATTGAGTCCCACATCGGGCTCCCAGCTCCACAGGGAGTCTGCTTCTCTCTCTGACCTTCTCCTCGCTCAAGTTCTCTCTCACTGTCTCTCTCTCAAGTAAATAAAATCTTAAAAAAAAAAAAAAAAAACTTCTTTAAAAGAAGAAGATGTCTGGGGCGCCCAGCCAGCTCAGTCGGTGGAACATGTGGCTCTTGATCCTGGGGTCATGGGTTTGAGCCCCTGGTTGGGGACAGAGATTAAATGAATGTTTTTTGTTTTTTAAGATTTTATTTATTTATTTGACAGAGAGAGATCACAAGTAGGCACAGAGGCAGGCAGAGAGAGAGGAAGGGAAGCAGGCCCTCTGCTGAGCAGAGAGCCCGATGCGGGACTCGATCCCAGGACCCTGAGATCATGACCTGAGCCGAAGGCAGCGGCTTAATCCATTGAGCCACCCAGGCGCCCTAAATGAATGTTTTTTTAAAAAGATATGCATGTACGTTCTTATTTTCCATTGATCCTTCATCGGTGCCTCCATGAAATCCTGCTCCTTCCCTAGTCTGTAGCCCTCTTTGGACAAGTCATTTGACCTTTTCAGCCTTACCTTCTTCATCAGAAAAATGACAGATTTATGGATTGTCCCTACCACTTTTTGAAGTCCCAAGAATGTAGTATTGTGGTTTTAGGAGTCATTTTTATTAAAGGAAAATCCCCAGAGTGTGTCCCATCATAAGGCTGGTTTATTGCACCTGCCTCCTGCTCTCCATCAACCTTTGGATTTTGAGTAACTAGTGGTCCTTTCTTCTGGGAGGAGGGCAGAGAAAGGACTCAGGAGGGACTGCACATACACATTGTCTCGGGCATACAGGAGGCACTCCCTGAGCATCTGGGGAGGGGATGGTGGAAAGGGTAGTGGCCATAAACTGGGTGAGTTTCTAGTTTTGCATGCATCTCTGAAATCCCGTATTCTGTGCACCTTACTAGCACTGATACATGCAAATAACATTTCAGTTTAAATTAATTTTTTTTAAAGTAGGTCCTTAATGGAAAAAAAAAATCACTTAATGCTGAAAACAAACTGGTTGGCTATTAAAAAAAGAAAGCTCTGTGGGAGGAGTCTCTGGGGGAGAAAATTACTCAGCATGTCCAAGTCTTCTAACATGTTTGTTTGTGAAGTGAGTGGCATAGAACCAATAGAGGCAAGATCTCCAGTCACGATTGATAAGACATTTTGCTTTTTAGTGGAATATTCAAAAAAGATAGTCAATCAGTAAAATTTTAAATCTACATTCTTCATTTTGGGGTGGTGGCACCATGAGGAGATGGAAGTTTTTCACATATTTATATTAAAACTTGCACTGGTCTGGGGTCCTGGGTGGCTCAGTCAGTTAAGCGTCTGCCTTTGGCTCAGGTCATGATCTTGGGGTCCTGGGATTGAGCCCCGAGTCCATGTCAGGCTCCCCGCTCAGTGGGGAATCTGCTTCTGCCTCTCCCTCTGCACCCTTCCCCTCCCCTGTTCATGTATGCTTCCTCTTTCTCTGTCAAAGAAATAAAATGAAAAAAAAAAAAAAAAAAAGAAAGAAAAACTTGCACTGGTCTTGGAATTCACATTCAGAGAAAATTTGCCCCATGGAGATCTGAGGTCAATCTTCAAACAGAAATTCTCTGCAGAAAAAGGAACTACTTTTTAGATAGAAAATGTTTTAAATTCTGTCTAATGAATACTACACATCAAAATAGAAGGGAGGGAGCCAAAAATTTGCTAAAAAGCAAATGGATGGTTTTAAGTGTGTTTATCATCAAAAGATAGGAACAGAAAAGAGCTAGCCAAAAAAACAAAAACAAAAACAAAAAACAAAAAGCTAACTGTGAAAAATAAAAGGAAGGAGTAAAAAATTAAAAGTAGAAATTATTAAATTAGAAGCCATAAATCAAAGCAATAGATTCAATGACTAAATCCAAGGCTTAATTCTTCAGACAGACCACGTCCATATCCAAAACTCTGATCTGTCCAAACAAGGAGAAAGATCCATTGTAAAGACAGAGAAATAGGTATATTTATAGGTACAGAATTTAAATTATAATCAAGTACTCCACATTCTTTATACTAATAAGTCTGAAAACGTGGGTAGAAGGTTTTCCAGGGAAAGAGGTTCCCAAAATTGGCTCCATAAAGAAATAGCAAAACCAATGGCCATGTAAGTAGCTGAAAAATCGGCAAGAGATTTATGTTCCATAGAGATGCTCGGCCCAGAAAGCGGTAAGGGAAAGTTTTGAAAGCCCAAAGACAGATTATTCTCTTATTATTTTTACTGTCCCCAAACACACACACACACACACACACACACACACACACACTCCAAGGCAGGACGCAGGAAACTTGAGGATTATGGTCGGTTGCTGGAATGGCCCTGATACTTTACTTCCCCCGTCTGAGCCCCGGTGAGCCGCTCGCTTCAGGGCAGAGATTTAGCTCAGCAGCTCCTCTTGCCAAGCCCACAAGCCTCCTTCCTGGGTTTGGCTAGAGGGTCAGACCCAAGCAGAGGCTAGAACTGGGTCTGAGCGTTCGAGATTGTCAGCCCTTGTGCCTCTCCCGGCCCCACAAGAAGGTGCCTGGGCTAGCCTGCTGGAGGGACGACAGACACCCAGAGAAAACCCGATCACCACATCACCAGTGAGTGTGCCCACAAACACAGGAACGGGCCTCACAAGACCAGAACTGCCCCGTGTAAATCCCTGACACACAGATTCCATACTTGCTTTCTGGTTTTAAGCCACTGAATTTGGGGCCAATTTATTAAGCAGTATTGTTGTATCAATAAACAACGGAAGACCACTTTGCCTTCTTAAATTAAATGTGAAAAATCTTAATTAGAACACTAGGAAATTGAATTCAATACCATATTAAAAATATGATACACCTTGAAAGAGTTAGATATGTCCATTAAATGCAAGGATGTTTTGATACTGGGAAATCCATCAATGATTAATGACATCAAAAATCAGTGAATATTTGGATCAGTAGATCAAAGGATTCAGAGAAAAAAAAGGAAAAGATGTGGTACCTCAGTGTCTAAAAGGCAGTTAATAAAATTCAATATCCATTGCTGATTTTTTTTTTTAAAATCCTATTTGAAAACGAGAAATAGATCCTTCTTTAAAATAATGAAACTTCATCTTAAATCCACAGTCAATATCATAACCAGTGCCAAAAACACCAGGGGCCTTTCCACTAAAGCCCAAAACATAAGAGGGATTCCTACTATTTGCACGAGTTTTTGAAACTTCTTTATATTTGAGAGACTGCAAGAAAGCAATAGAAAAGAAATTCAGAGAAATAAGTGTAACAGAAATTATTTATAGGTGATATGATCAGTTACCTAGGAAACCCAAGGAAATCAACTGAACTTCTACTAAAACCAGCAAGATATTTTAATAAACAGGCCAGTCCCAGGATGTATATATATAAATCAATACAAAAATACTATTACTGAAATAAAATTGAAAATTGGATCCCATTTATAATGACACGAAAAGAAAAATAACCAAGAGGGGGAAAAAACCCTAAAAAATCCTTTGTGAGAAATGGATGATGATGCTGTTCATCCAAAATTATGCGTCACAACAGGGTAGTGTCACAACACGTAATCAGTAAGAGAGGACAAATGCCTCAATAACAAGGTGACCCCAGGATATGAACGGACAGAGTAAAAAAGGAATCATAAGCTGTTGGTAAACACAAGGGGGGGGGGATTCAACTGCATAAGTAGGTATTTACAGAGTCTCCTTTCCCAGCTCTCCAACCTGCCCCTCGCCCTTGCTTCTGAGCAGGAACTTATGCTTGGCCTCCCTCCCTGCCGTTTCCCCAGGGAAGGGACCGTAACATCTGTGATCCAGGAGACTGGGAGGCAGAACGGCCTGCTGTGGCTCAGTTCGATCTGGAACCCCCTCTCTTCTTGGATCTGCCCGCAGCACATTCATTCTGGCCTGCCCTCTGCCCTGCGGAAAGGGTAGTGACCCCACCTCAAGCAAGCCCACTCAACCACAAAAGCCAAATTCTCCCACCAGCTTCCACGTAATAGCTGGTACTTTGATCCCCAATGTTCAGCTCCTGAGCAATCAATGTACTCTGAATCTAAGAAGGGAAGAGCGTGCTGTTTCTTAGACTCCCAAACCCCAATGACCATTGAAAACGTAAGTTGAGCACCAGGGTGTCTTAGTCAGTTAAGCGTCCAACTCTTGATTTTGGCTCAGGTCATGATCTCAGGGTCATGGGACCAAGCCCATATCAGGGGCTTGGTGGAGCCAAATGCGGAGCATGCTTGAGATTCTCTCTCTCCCTCTCCCTCTGCCCCCTCCCCCATGCACACATATACGGATGCAAGAGCTCTCATAAATCAATCAATTGATCCATCAATCAACCTGCTCCATCCAAAAGAAAATAGAAAAAGGAAATCTATATTGGGCATGTATAAAAGAAATAGAAAGATAATGAATTTAAGTCCCATGTGAATAATTAGTTTAAATGTAATTAGATGAAATGTTCCATTTTAAAGGAAGAGACCCCAAGAATGGATTAAAATGTGAGACCAACTAGTTACTGCTTACAAGAAATGAACTTTGAGTATAACTATGATAGGTAGGTTGAAAGTAAAAACAACAATAATAATAATAATAATATAATGGAAAAAGATGCTCCAAGCATACATATGTATCACTAAGCATAAGGGAGCTGAATTGGCTGAATGAACACCAAAGTTAACCTAAAAGAATTACTACATGAGATACGGAAGGATTTTGTAATGATGAAAGGACATAAGCAGACATTAACAAGATGCAAAACCTAGTAAGAGTTTCAAAACACATTGAGAAAAAAATGCATAGAACTGAAGGCAGAAAAAGTTTCTAGTTAAGGTTGTACTACTCTCTCAGCAACCAAGAGCACTGGCGAACAACAAACCAGTGAGCTTCTGGAAGATTCAGTCGCACCATCCATCAATGCTGCCGCGTATAGAGCACTCATCCAACAGCTGCAGGAACCGCTCTCTCCCTGCGGCTGTGGAACACTTGTAATGCCGACCACACGCTGGGTGAAGAACTAGTCTCAGCAGATGTAAAGAACTGATCACAAAATGAAATGAGAAATTAAAAACAAAATGATACCTTCTTAAATTCTCAGGTATGTGGTAATTAAGCAATGCATTTCTACGTAAGCCATAGGTCAAGGAATTAGGCGACGGGGAAATTTAAAATATTTTTAGCTACACAATGATACAAACTCAGCCCTTAAAAATGTGCAATATGCAGCTAAAGATGTGCTTCTGGGGATATTTCTATTCCTACATGGTTCTGTGGGAAAAGAAAAAAGATTTTGGGCCAATAGCCTAAGGGTCACCACAAGAAGCTAGAGGAAGAGCAAAACCAAAGACAAAATAGAAAGGAATACAAAAAGGCAGAAGGCTGGAAATAGATGGTAAAAGAGAAAGTCTTTGAAACTAAAGCTGTTTGCAATACTGGTAAAACTGTTCAACCCTTAGCAAGGTGAAGGAGCACACAACTTAACAATTTCTGGAATGAAAGAAAAGGACGTTGTTATAGAGAATTTGGGTATCACAATAAGAAAACACTATGAAATACTGTATACCCATAAATTGTACTCAGATGACATGGATATGTTCTTTAGAAGTCACAAATGACCAGACTGACACAAGAACGAGAAATACCTGTGTGGCCCTCTACCTGCTAAAAAAATTGAATTCATGACCAATGCCCTCCTCCCAACACACACACGCACCCAACCCTCTCAGCGGCCAGATGACTACACGGACGGCTATTGTCAGACATTTAAGAGAGAAATAATAACAATCCTACACTAATTCTTTCCCAAAATACAGGAGGAAGAAAAATCTTCCTAACCCTCATTACGAGGCCAACCTAAACCTTATACCAAAATCAGACAAGAATATAATGAGAAAAATATTATAAACCAATATCTCTTGAACACAGACTTAAAATCCTTAATATTAGGAAATCAAACCCAGTACTCTCTCTTTACACACACACATACACACACGCGCGCGCGCGCGAGCGGAATGAGCAGTTCACTTGTGGATCTAAATTGTCCATATTCCCAGGACTAACCTAATTAGGCCACCCTGCTCTTATTTATTTAAAACTCTTCAGCCAAGTGGATTTCACTATTCCTTTGATAACCTACTTCAGTATTTCGTGATCTGGGCTTAGTTTTTAGGCTATTTCTACAAAGGACTGATGGCAAACCACCAAGAGAAAAATGTATTAGAAAAATAAATAGGGCACAATCTTAAGAAATGTACTTTAAAATTACTGTGAGTTTATCAACAATGAACTTTGATGTTCCCAAACAGTTGTATATAAAAATGGTTTTCACCCAAACTGCTGAAATCATCCAGTGTGGACATAAGTAAAAGGATAACCAAGGTCAACAGAAGGAAACAATAAGAAACAAAGTAAAATCTGTGAATTGCAAATTAGCCTGATGGGCGGTTTTATGTTTTTTGTAGTTGGCTGCACTTAAGTTCTGTTTGAGTCATTTTTCTCCCCCTGTTGAATTTTCACTTCAAAGGTTTAAAATGGAATCAAGAGAGAATGAAAAGAAAACCGTGAATATATATCTGAGTTTACCTTCACCTGGTCACTATGTGCTGGCTAGAAAACACTCATCCCAAGGCAGCATACACTCATTCACACCCACCTGTCCACCGGCTGTTTCTCAGGGAAGTCATGGGAACAAGCTGGTAGAGACCTCTTCTGATTCCTTATTTAAAGTATCAGCTCATATCTTCTACCCAATATAAACATAATATCCCAAGTAGAACTGCATAGATTTCCCGGGATGTTTCTTTTGGATCACTCAAAGATACTAAGTACCAGGCACCTGGGCGGCTCAGCCAGTGAAGTGAAAGACTCTTGATTTCAGCTCAGGTCATGGTCTGGGGGGTCATGGGATCGAGCTCCAGACCAGCCCTGTGCTCAGCATGGAGTCTGCTTGTTCCTGTCCCTCTGTCCCTCCCCCTGCTCTTTCTCTAATAAATAAATAATTTTTTTAAAAAAGACATTAACTACACTTTTTGTACCAAATATTAGGATACATGGTCTCTTTAAAGAAGATTTCCAAATATGCTGATGCATTTACATGAGAGGTTGTACACCAACAAAAAGTTTAAGTAGAGGGTAGAGTTTAGAGAACCAGGTCAGTTGAAAAGGAAAAGCAGCTCACCAAAGGGTAGTTGGCTCACGGTGTCAGGATATACTGAGCCACTGGGATGTGCTCAGTACAGGGGACAACAGCGAACAACACGGATATGTCATCCTGGCACTTAAATACTAGCCACAGAGACAAACAAGTGATCCAACATGATGAGCCCTTGGAGGGGCGATGGCACTTTGATAGCACTTAGTAGGGGGGTGACAAGGACCGAGACCCACCTGCCCTGCAGAAGTGACATTTCAGCTGGAGCGCTTCTTCAGGTGAGAGCTCTGCCCTGAAAGGGACATGGACAGTTAAGGAATGCAGCGGCAGCCACACAGAACCACCTTCCCTAACAAGATGCTGCTACCAATTCTGACACCTCTGCCAGCCGGCTGCCAGCTGTCAGAGCCACACCAGGTGCTAACAAAGATCGGTATCTAATGAACGCGTGCGGTAGAAAGACGGCTAAGATGTGGCTCCTGATGACCTCTGCCGCCCGGGACTGCCATCCCTGTGCAATCTCCTCCCCGGAGAGGGGGCTGACCTGCTCACTTGCTTCTCACCGACAGAATACGGCAACACTTCCATGAGTTGATTACAAAACCTGGGCCTTGTGTCTTTCTAGCAGCCTCTCCCGGCTGCCATCTAAGCTTGCTTGCTGGCTTGGCTGAAGCTGGCCGCCATGTTGGACAGGGAAGGCAGGGAGTCCTCCTGCCAAGGGCCCGCTGGGAACGGAGACCCTCAGGCCATCAGTTCTCAGGGAACAACATTCTGCCTGTAACCAGGTGAGCTTGGAAGCAGAGCCTTTCCCAGTGCAAACTTCAGATGGGCGTGTGGCCCAGGGGTCACCTTGATGACAGCCTGTTATGGAAGCTGAAGCAGAGGGCCCAGCGGAGTCTACATTCCTGACCCACAGGAACTACGAGGTCATAGGCTGTGCTACCTTAGACCCCTGAGCTGTGGTCACTTGGTACACAGCAATCGATAACATGCGTTCGTGTATGTGCATTCATAATTTAAGTATTTTCTACAGCCATCATGGACAAAAGTGATTGGGGAAGTCCTACATTTTATGTGTGAAAGAGAACAGAGGACAGATAATTATTAAACCAACCATTTCCCTGGCAGAGAAAACTTATTTTAGCTAAATCCACACATGTCTCTTTATGGGTCCCTAGACCTCTCTTTCCTGTCAGTCCCTGAGGGCCAAGGACCCATCTCAGGGAAAGTTCTAGGATCTACACAGTGAACATCTCAAGTATCATTCTACCCAGCATCTTTCTGGAAAGATGTGCTGCTCTTTCCTCGAACCCCAATACTCAATCCTCTAGATCAACACAAGATGGGACAGCTGCAAAGGGTTCCAAATCTGGAAGGGCACTTGGAAGTCATGGTTCCTTCCAAGGTGCCCACATAGTGAGCCACTGTGGGCTGTGAAACCCACCCTCTAGTTTGGTTGTTGCTCAGCCTCCTATAAGACGGAGCTGAAGCAAATTGTAAGTGCCTTATGCCTCAGTGGTCTTATCTGGAAAATGGAAATAATTAGAGCACGACTGTCCCAGGATGTAGTGAGGTTTTAAGGAGAAGGTTCATGTAGAGTCCAGCATGCACTGAATGGTAGGTTCCATGCCAGGGTTTTCACAATGACTGGTACTAGAATGCCCATTTCTACTGCCTATTTGCCTATCTGGACCATACCTCTTGGGCATAATCTTTCTGTGCCACCTGCTTGCTTGTGTAACCTTGTACACATTCAACTTCCTAACTGTGGCTTTCACATCAGGAAAAGAGAGCAGTCACAGTATCTCCTTCCCAGACTGTGCCCTGAGGATGCACAGAAGCTCTTGGATCAACACTGACACACATTTACAAAAGCAAACACTCCTTTATGGAATTCCTTCATTCTATCCTCAAAGTAAGAGCAAGGACCCTCAGGAAATATGGCTGTTGTTCAGACACGCAGGTAAGACTGTAAAAACTAGGAGTCAAGTGTGGTCTCGTAATGTGTTGAACTAAGACTAAATGGTTATTTTTTGAAAATTCACTTGCTTCTTTGCAACTCAAGGGAAAAGGTAGCCAGAATCAGTAATTTAAGATTCAGGAGATAAACAATCTTGGTAGTGAGGGAAAAAATATCTTTCCACTTATTTTTTTTCTACAAATAGGGAAAAATAACATCCACGTTCAGTCTTAGAGTGGAAAATTTTTGTTGGAGTCTGGAATGTTCCAAATTTTATTGACTAGAAGCACAAGGATTCAGAGCCTTTAAATAGCTATACTGCAGAAATCCCATACTCTAATTGGTAATTAGCACAAAAGAGCTAAATGGATGTTCTATCCATAAAACGTAAAAGATTCCTATTTCTACTGAAATCCTAAAAACACCTATCCAGCACCATGATAAGCATTTTGTATTTTACATTTTACTTTGCTTGTAATTCTACTCTCTGGCCTCCTCCCAAACCTCTTTCTCAACAAGCCGGTAGAAGGTGAAGGCTGGGAAAATCACACCCCTGGCCTCAGTCTCTGCCATCACTCGTGCTCTTTCCAGCCCTCTGCAGAGCCCACAGCATGTCCCGTAAGTGGAGAAGGACACTAATGATCATTTTGTTTGCTATAACCAAATATATCTGACATTATTAGGACAATCTCAAATGGTCCTGGTTAACAAAGAGATACTCCAGCCTGAGACCAATAAAAATGAAGAGTGAAACATGAGATTAAAGGCTGGAGGAAAGAAAGAGAGCCATCCTACTTCCCCAAATCTCTGCTCCCCTGTGCTGACCTCTGGGACCTGCACACCCATCTTCCAGCAGCAGGAGGGACGGCCGCTCATAGAAGCTGAGAACTTTGGGCTTCCCAAGGCATGAGCCCAAACCTACGGTCTTGAACTGACAGTGGTACCTACCGTGTGCCCCCCAATCAGAAGGAAGAACTCAAATTACAGAACCCTCTGCCCAATATGCCCCTACTTCAGTGCTCACAGCATCCCAGTGAGGTAGGTTGTGTGCTTTTCTCTTTTTTTAATTAGGAAAAAAAAAAAATTAAGTAGGCCTCCATGCCCAGCATGGAGCTCAACATAAGACTTGAACTCACAATCCTGAGATCAAGGCCAGAGTTGGACTCAAGAGTTGGACACTTAACTGAGTCATCCAGACACCCCTGGATCCTTAATTCTTCTCTGACAAATAAGGAAACCAAGGTTCAGAAAGATTCAGCAGTTTCCTCAGGCCACAAAGCTGTAAAGAGTCCAAGCCAGGCCTTCTCAGTCCAAGTCCGAGTTCTAGCATGCCCCCGGCGCTCCTCAGTGTCATCACTGCAGCACGGGAACACACAGCTCCCTCAGCTAACTGCACGTGGAGGTGACATCAGGGGAGAGAAGTTAAAGAGCCCTCCTTATGTGAAGTCATGTGTGCCCATAAGAGGAGCAGAAGCCTCTATTAGGGTTTTGTTCATGCTTTAAAAGAATTGTCTTGAGTTGGCCTTGCAAACTCTTTCCTATCTGGTCCCTTCTGCCACTCCTTTAAAATCACTCTCCTACTGAAACTCTGTCATCAACACCGTGACCCCTAAGCTAGGCTGAATAAGAGAGAAGGTTGAGAGCACTTTCTCAGGGCGAGCAGAGATACGAAGAAAGAGGAGAGATGCTGAACCACGCGGAACTGGGACAGGAAGCTTCCGGGGAACCACCTCCCCCAGCTGAGTAAACTATGCCCTAAGGAACAGACTTTCCCTACTAAGAAACTGGAAGTAAGACTCCATGCATTGAGTACACTAAATCCACATTTCAGTGACAAATCAGGCATCTGATTTTTTTAGATAAATCAGTAGAGAAATCACTCTGTACGAGATCGTGTTATTCATTCCAAGAGTTACAAAGATACACAGATGAGTGTTTCAGTTACCGGCTTGCCCCATTATACAATCTGCTCTCTATATTAGAACTTGAAAGTATGGAACAAATTCAATATACGTCCTGGAAGGCTCACAAGAATGGAATTCTGTTGACACCTCTGCTAGCAGAAAAGCGGCTTCTGGGAGCATATTCTGGCCTTGTTTCCCAGCTGTTCACATTCTGCCTCAGCCAGAGGAAGATGGGAACAGCTGACGGCTTCACCCCCAAAGCTCAGCTTGGCCCCATCATTAGCACATCTCACCCCTGCAGCTGCCAAGGCAAAGTCTAACATGCCAGCAGGAAAGCAGCTGACTTGCGTTTCTGACCAAGCTTTGGCGTATTGGAAGCTGAGAACCAGGGTGCCAGGTGGGTTCAACTCATTTTTTGTACATCTGTAGGGTCTACTCACTCTACATGCCAGGAGGTGAGCAGCTGTGTCTGTTTTTCTCACCATCATATCCCCAGTTCCTGGCACAAATATGAGATTGCTGTAGGCAAATAAACTTGTTGACTAAGATAACCCAGTGTTGGGGACTCCCCGTTCTGAAAACATGGTGGACTGAGCTGATTCAGATAGAAAACTTTCTCAAGACAAGCACATAAAAATGTTAAATAAAATGGGGGGGGGGGTTAGAGTATATACATAACTAAACTAGAAAGAAAGGAAAGGAAATTACCAGGACCCATAAACTAAAAAAAGAATCCATAGCCAGTGCATTCACACTCTGCCAATGCCATCAATGCCATCGAGACCCAGCAGATACAGGGCTGCAGTCTAGGAACTGTCAGTTTAACGATGGACAGTTTGATTGTTACCATAGGAGATGGGGAGCTACAGCCAAGACCCCTGCAGGATCCAAGTTCAAAGGGCTAAAAAAACTCTACCAAATGCTCCAGAGAAACTGCAAAGTGGCATGTATACTCAGAGAGCTCATAAGTGTTAGGGGGTCTCCCAGGAGAAATCAAAACTTCACCTTCATCACGTGGGTGTAGACACCAAAATTACAATAATAATATGCTGAAAATAAATTTTAAAATATGGGATAAAACAAAACAAAACAAAAAAACCAAAACAGAAAAAAAATATGGCACATAATTCCCAAAATGAGAAATTAACATAAAAACTGAGCTCAACTGAGTGAAATCCTTGAAACGCCCATCACAAGTAAATGAATTCCTCCACTAGACCTTTCATAATTCCAGGTGCATAAGACTCCCCATAGAAGCAGTCATCGTAGATGGGAAAAACTGAAAGAGTTCACAATTCAAAACTGCAAGAAGGGACAGCCCATAACTATACAGACTCAGCACCCTAAGAAATTGAAATAATAGAATAATCTAAGAGGTATACATATATTTGCATACATATGTGTGTGTATATATATAATACATATAAGTATATATATGTGTGTGTGAATATATATATATGTGTATATATATATATATAAAAATAAAAAATAAAGCTCCTATAAATGAAAAGTAAAAGACATTGGAAAGGCAGAGTAAGTCCACAGACAGTTTAAACAGCAAAATGACATTTCTTGGAAGAGAACTAGGCAATGAGCTTTAGGCCTAGAGATATGACCCAGAGTTATAAAGCAGAGTGATAGGAACAAAGAGAAATTAAAAGCAGTATGACTAAATAATAAATTCTTGTTACATATAATAAAAGTCCAAAGAAGGTAATGGAGAAAATAAAGACAAGACAGTAACTGAAGAGATGATGATGGAGAGTTTTTAATAATTGGAGTCAAGACACATGTCAAGAGCAGAAATACACAAATTAAAAATAAATCCATATCAAAAAACATGATAAAAAACTCCAGAACCACGTAACAAACAAACAAATAACAATCTTAAGAGCAACCAGAGAAAAAGGCAGATTTAGTGCAAAGGAATCATTGTTAAACTAAAGGCTCCTCCAAAGTAAAAGCAGAGACCAGGATACAATACATGATATCTGCTAGGCAACAATAATCATCAACCTGGAATTTTATACACAGGTAACATAACATTCACGAAAAAGCGAAAACAAACATTTTTCAGGCAAATGCAGAGATCTGTTACTCATAGATTTGTTACTTATAGATCTTCAATGAAAGACCACTTTGAAAAGAAGCAAACTAAATCCAGGAGGCAGAAATAGTTTGTAAGAAACCATGATAGAAGAGAGGAACTGGTTACACTGGAACAATCTGAATAATCCAGGACCATAATAAACAAAAACAGGGGCTCCGGCATGGCTCAGTCAGTTAAGCATCTGCCTTCCATTCAGGTCACAACCCCAGGGTTCTGGGATCAAGTCCCTCATCAGGCTCCATGCTCAGCAGGGAATCTATTCACTTGCTGCTTCCCTCCCTTTTCTTTCTTTCTTTGTCAAATGAGTAAATAAAATCTTTAAAAAAAAAAAAAAAAAAAAAGCCTACCACTGACCCATGACATTTTTTGATAATGTGTTTCAAAATGATAGAATAAAATACTATATAACAACAGTCAGTTAGAGAAGAGATGAAAGGCATTAAGCACTCTTAGCCTGTAGTACAGTTTGAGAGGAGGCCAGAGTTACTGACCACCTTTATACTTTGGTGCCTGAGGTGCAAATGCTAAAAATTTAGCAATACTACTAAAACTGTGGAAATGCAATATATAACCTCCAAATTAACAGAATTGGACAGAAGTAGGTGTAAATAATCCTTCAGTAATATAATAGGAAACAGAAAATTAAAAGTATCTAAAAATATCAATAATAAGTAGCGTTCAAAATTTTCAAAAGTCACAATAAATGTAAGTGGGTAAAATTAGTTGGTTAATAGGCAGCAATTACAAAGTTTTAAAAATCCAGGAGTATTTTCTTTATGATGGACACTTGTAAAATATAAGATGAAAAATTTTTAAGTAAAGAGATAGGAATAAATACACCAGAAAAACTCTAGCCAAAAGAAAATGGATATAATAATTTGGAGTACATAATGTGGTATATAGCAAATTATCTTAGACAAATCTAAGGTTGTACATGTTGAATGGATGCAACCAACTAATCTCAAAATGAATAATGCAAAAACTGACAGAATTACAAGGAGAAATGGAAAACCCATGACTCCATTAGATTCTTAAAACCTCTCTTAGAAGCAGAAATACTGAACAAAAACTATTTGTCATAATATGATGTGACATCAGCTAATAAGCTAACCTAATTTACATATCTAGAACCCTATACCCAATACATTAAATACATTATTTTCAAACACATACGTAATTTTTACAAAAATTAACCATACATGAGCTCATAAAGAAAACCTTAAATGGATGAGAGTAAATAGGACACAGATGACTTTTTCTGACATAAGCGCAATAAAATCAGATACCAATAGCAAAGAAACTACCCTTCCTCCAGCATTTGAAAGGCAAAACACACACAGACCAATCAAAAGATATATCTAAATAACTTAGTAATAAAAAACAGACACAAGGCACCTGGATAGTTCAGATGGTTAAGCATCTGCCTTTGGCTGAGGTCATGATCCCAGGGTCCTGGGATCTAGCCCCATGTCAGGCCCCCTGCTCAGCAGAGAGTCTGCTTCTCCCTTTGCTTCTCCTCTCACCCCCTGCTCATGTTTGCATGAGCTCTCACTCCAAATGAATAAATAAAATCTTCAAAAAAAAAAAAAAAGACACAAAAACAAAACCCCATAATACAAATTACAGACTATTTGGGATGGAATGATAACACAAAACTGGAAGCAAAATGTGTGCAATAGTGAAAGGAGTAATCAGAGAGGGTGCTTTCACCCTTTGTGACTATAACATTAGAGGATGCCTGAAGATGGAAGAGCTAAGCTTGTAATAGAAGTAAGAAACAGGACAGTATAAACTCCAAGAAAGTAGAAGAAAAGGACAAGGATTTCATGAAATGGAAAACAAAACAAAAGAGATCTACGAAAGAAGAAGTCAACTCAAATTTCTCATGAAAAAGCACCACACCCTGGTATGAAGTGCCAGAATCTATTAAACAAAAAATCACCTCATATACCTACAGCTGTCCTAGGAATCAAAAAAGAAGCAGCACCCTAGCTCCCTTTCTGAGGCTAACAGTAAAGCTCTGAAATGAAAATAAAACAGACATTTAGAGAAAGGAAAATTAGAGTCTAAAGTTGGTCATGAGCATTGCCCTAGAGTGGCTAAAGTATAAATAAAATCAATAAGTGGAATTCAACATTATATTTTAAAAATGCACCCAAATCACAGAGGATTTATCCTAGCCATTCAAGGATGGTTTAACAATATAAAATCTATTAACACAATACATTACACTAATAACAGAAGAAAGAGGGGGAAAACAACAACACATGAAAAAGTGTTCTATCCAAAAATGTTTAGGAAAAGCTTAAAAAAAATTAAACAACCATATATATATGTTAAAAAGAAAACAGTTTAGTAAACCAGCAATACAGGGAAATGTTCTTAACAAGATAAAACATATCTAACAAAATTTTACAATGACCACCATAATTGTGAAAAGCTAGTTATTCTCACTGAAGTTGAGGAAAAAAACCCAGGGATACTTCAGTCACCATTTTTGTTTATCACTGTAATGAAGGGGCTAACCAATGAAAGAAGAAAAATAAGAGGGATAGAATGAATAAGAACTGTAAAGAAAAAAAACAGAACTTACTATTATTTTCTGGTGGTAATTCTTTTAGAATTTCTATGAAACCAATTTACAAACTATCAGAATAAAAATCAAGCAAATTTACTGAAATCAAAAACAAAGCACAAAAATCAGTAATATTTATTTACACTGAACAGAAAACATCTATGACAACCTTTTTAAAAAAAGACATAATTCCACAAGTAAAACAAGAATAGCCATAAGCTCGTATTTGTAGAAGCTGAGAAATAGACACATACAAATACATTTGTATGTGTTTTAAATTTTCCATACTAAAAAGTGAAAACCTAAAAATAAAAACAATGATAACATTCAGAATAACAAATCTATTAGGTATCTAGGGTACCTCAAAATATATCTTACAGAGATGTGCAGGAGCTTAAAGAAGAAAATGATTTAAAATTTACTGAATAACATTAAAAAACAATGAATAAGGAAGTGACCAGGGATGCCTGGGTGGCTCAGTTGGTTAAGCATCAGCCTTTGGCTCAGGTCACAATTCCAGGGTCCTCGGGATCAAGTCCTGCATTAGTCTCCTTGCTCAGGGAGCCTGCTTCTCCCTCTGGCTGCTACTCCCCCTGCTTGTGTTCATGTGCTCTTTCCTTCTCTGACAAATAAATAAATAAAAATCTTTAAAAAAAAAAACTGCCCATATTCATAAAGCAAAGCTTCGATGTCGTGAGTTAGTCAATTCTCCCTCAAATTAATCTGTAAGTCCCCAGAGGGTATCTTGCAGAAATTATCAAGATCATTCTAAAGTTCATATAAAATATTAATGTTTCAAGAATAGTCCAGAGAACTATAAAGTAGAGTTGGAAGAGTAAGAGGGGAAATTAATGTTCTTTGAGCATTTAGCACGAGCTGTCCAATACTTTCCATGCATTATCTCATTTACTCCTCCTTGCACTCCTGTGGGGGCAGATACTTTATTGTCACCATTTCAAAGAAGGAAAAACTGGGGGAAAAAACTTGTACGATTTGTGCAAGGTTTAGAATGATCAATCTTCATGGTTTGCCCAGTACCAAGGGTTTCCTGCAACATGGGATTCAATGTGCTAAAACTGGGAAATTCCTGACAACATAGGATATTGACCACCTTCTCAAGGTCACATGTCTGTTAACTGGATGGCAGAACTGATATGTAAACACTCACAAGCTGACCTCAGTGTCTGCCCTCTACACCACCATGTGCCAACCAATCTAAATACCTAGGACTGATTACAAAGTTTATGGGAGCCTGAACACAGGAGGATGCTGGAAATAGGATAAATAAATGTTCAACAGAACAAGGAACCCAGAAGCATATCTGTCTATACTTGGTATTTATCAGAAAGGAGAAAGGAGTCAATAAATTTTAACCTAGATGATTAGTTATCCTACCAATATGTGAAAAAAATAGATGCTGACTTCATATGACGAATAAAAAAATAAAGTCTAGTTATACTAAAAGTGAACACTGAAAAGTTAAAATTTAAAATAAATAATTCTTCTTCTCCTCTTTCTCCTTCTCCTTCCTCTTCTTTTAAGTAGGCTCCATACCCAGCATGGAACCCAATGTGGGGCATGAACTCCCAACTCTGAGACTGAGACCTGAGCTGAAATCAAGAGTCTGGCACTTAACTGATTGAGCCACTCAGGTGCCCCTAGAAGAAATTATTTTAAAATCTCTGTTGGAGCTTAGGAAAGAGAAAAATGTTCAACCAGACCTAGAAAAGTGAGCAAATGATAAGACTAAATAACTCAAAGAAGAAACACAGAAAACAATATGGACACACAAAAAGAGTCAGAGTCTCTAGCAATCAGGATATTGACAATAAAAGTAATGAAATAGTTCACATCCAGCTTGTCAACATTTAAAAGTCTGAAATTGCCAGGTATTTGCAGAAAGGTAACAAGAACTTTCTAACAAGGAGGCATGTCAATTGGTACAACCAATTTAGAAAATAATGGAGCAAAACACGTAAAAATGGAAAATTGCACATATTGCCCAATTCATTTGTAATAGATTCCCTAGAACTCACGCCTGTATTAAGGAGACAAGTGGAAGTATCCCTGCTCCACTGCAGTATCAGAAGTTGGAGAAAACAGATTTATCAATAGGAATGCGCAATGTATGGCTCATTCAATTAAAAGGAATGAAGAAAGCACATGTATGAACATGAACAAGACTTTAAAAATACTGATTTAAAAACAAAGTTGCAGAAGGCAATTGTATACAGTAGGGTACCGTTCGCATAATATTTAAATACAAAAAATACTGAATATTGATTAGAGATAGGTAGCAGATGAGACTGCCCAATTTTTTAGGCACTCATCTAGAAGCTAAGCTCTTAATATAGACTTGGGAGGACATAAAATTTTAAAAGATAAAAAATGTCAATATGATGCTGAGTTATTCAGGTTCTCCATCCTATCTGTCAGTTGGAGGCAAGGTATATTGGGCATTAACACACAAGGATGCAGAAGGAAAAATGAGCTGGAAGAAGTACGAAGACTGAAATGGCAGCCCATCAGACAGCATGAATTTCAATGGGCACATTTCAATTGGCAAATAAAGCCTATTTGAACTGCACTGCCATTCTGCTTAAAACTAAGCTCAATTATAATCTCATTGCTCTCGATGTTATAAATTATGGCAAAGACAGAGTGCAGAGCACATGGACTACAAAATGTTCCCTGAGGCTAGGTTAAGACCTAGTCTCCATCATGAGACAGCCCCAACACTGCCCTACATTGGCAACTTAGCAGATACTCACCCTCTGCCACCATGGTTTCCTCCTCTGTAGATCGAGGATAATAGCACGACCCGCTGCAAGACACTCATGAGATGGTGGGAGCAAAGAGCTTAGAACTGCCCCTGGCACCAACGCACGCAGTAAATGCCTTTTTAAGTAAGTCTGTGCCGGTATAAACACTTTGGGTTCAATAAAATACTAAACAGACACATAAAGAAAGAGCTACTTGAAATGCATAGAAACTATTTCTTGAAACATTCTGTCTAGATCATATCAACTTCACTTTCTCAATCCCAGGGAGTTGATAATTAAAGAATTGTACATACCACAGAGTTGTTTAATACAGATCTCAGTGGGTACACAGCCAAAGGACTACAGTGCTGGCCATTTGGTATACAAGAAACATCTGAAAATGTTTCTCACACCTGTCTTTATAAATCATAGATACCACAGGAACAGTTCGGCTTAAAACGGCTCTTGGAACACAAAACAAAACAAAACAAAACAATTTTTTTTTCAATTGTAGTGAGTTCATTAAGGCGTCATCCATACCAGGAAGAAAGATGGTTAGCATCTTTACATGATGCAGCTGTATTGCTTAAAAAAAAAAATCTTCACAGTTTCCACAGCTCCAACATCTATCTAATTAGGTATATATTGACTTCTGGCATTTGTAGATTTTAAAAGAAAGTTTTAAAACATTTAAAAATTGATGTAATTTTTGTTTCCACAAGGAAGGAACAGAAAGAGCCAAATGAGAAAGAAAGCAAGCATGTCTCTATGTAGGGAGTGGTAAGCCCAGAGAGAAAGAAAGCATGTCTCTATGTAGGGAGTGGTAAGCCCAGAAGCACAGGCTGACTTCTTAACAGACATGGCAGACCCACAGGTGTTTACCTGCCCTCCCTCTTGAAACCCCACAACAGGAATAATAACAATAATTTTTAAAACAATACATTGGAGAAAGGATAACAGGTAAGGGAGAACAACAAAGCTTTCCAAGATGAAGGAGGATAGATGAGTGGTTCCTTACTTAGTGGAGAAGAAAGGGCTGGAACCCTGCTGCTTGGAGAGGAGGGAAGCTATCGAGAAGGGGAGATAGATGAGCTGAATATGAAAGTGCTTGGGAACAGGAGACATGAACACCTCTGACTGCTAATATAGGCTGAGCTGAAATATCATCCAAGAAGTTAGGAGCCCTAGATCCCTTGCAAAGACACCATGGTGAGGCAATGACCCCTTCCTCTCTGACAGATGAGGAGATGTATTTTCTGGAGACACTGAAGCAGAGAAGTTCCATGCTCAAGGACCTCAGGCTTAGCTGAGGGAGGGAGGAAAAGCAAGGTGCCAAATTAAAAACAAAAGGATGAATTAAAACAAAACAAACAAACAAGAAAAAGCAAAGCACACTTCAGAATGAGACATCCACTATAACCCTTTTCCCCTCTGCTTGGCTCACAGACCATCTAGTCAGGCTTCAATCTCCTCAGCAAGAGGATGCACAGTTCTCCTCTGGGAAAATGGAGCAGCCTAAGAAAGAGGATACGGTCAGTGATTATGAAGGTCCCCACAACAGAGCGGTGCTTTGGAAGCACACAGACCTTTCAATCTGCCTCTTAGTGTCTCATTATTAAACATAAACACCCAAAATTCAGAGATTATAACAAATGGGAGTAGGGAAGAATCTCAGGGCTAATGATGACCATGAAGTGAACAAAAAATGCTCAAAAAATAATTAAAATACTCTAAGAGTTCATCAGTATCTTATATTTTTTACACACAAAAAATAAAAACAACAGAACAGTACAAAAAAAAGAAAAAGAAAAGAAAGGGAACATTCGTAGAACAGAAAACATCTGGAAGTTAACTGTCTGGTAGAAATGAATAACTCAATAGCAAGGTTGGAAAATGAAACTAAACTCTCAGAAAATAGAACAAAAATGCAGAGATGAAAAATAAATAAGGAGGTTAGAGAATATCTCCAGGAGAGTGGGACAGACATTCAGCTGATAGCAGTTTCATAGAAAGCATGACAAAAAAACCAGGAAGGAAGAAATAACGGAAGAAATACTACAAGAAAATGGACTAGAATTCCACAGCATGAATTTTCAAACCGAAAGGGCCATAGAGTTCCCACCATGATAACTGATAAGAACTTAAAGTGAATCATCATGACACGTAAAAATACTAGGAGTAAAAATATGATAATAGCTTCCATGGGGGAAAAAATAGTCTACATTTAAAGGACTGACAGAGTGCTATCGAGTTCTCAAGCAGCAAGGGGCACACAGATAGTAAGGGAATATCTTATCAAACCCTGAGGAAATGGGACTTCTGCCTTGGGATTTTATACCTAAACAAACTAGCAGTCAAGCGTGGAACATATACCCAGATTTTTACGCAACGTCTGGCAGGCACACATTCTGACCTTCCTTACAGAATCTGTTTTGTTTAAAATACCAATGTGCACAGCTAAAAATATGTACTTTACTATTTTCCCATGCAGTTAGCAGTGGTCCCGTGTCTCAGGCTGATTAACACAAAATCTGCTACAAAGGTTTCTGGAAGTAATCATATTTTCCTCTTAAAAGAGATTTGGCTGTCTCTGCTCTTCACCTCTTCTGCCTTATTATGCCTAGAATTCAGGTACAAAGCTAAAAGGTAGAGCATATGTCATGACACCAGGGGCCAGAAACATAAAGGCAAAAGCCAACATGTAAAGATACCAGTTACAAACAAAAGTAAAATCCTGGGTCCCTGATGGTCTCATGGACCCACTACACCAGCTACTACATGGCTTATTTCACAACTGCAGGTTGTATAAAGATAAAGAAAAAAAAAAAAATCTGTAGTCAGGTTTTCTGTTATTTGCTGCTGAATATTCCTAGCAAGTTATCAAGTGGTTTTACCTCCCATGCACCCTTCCTCAGGAAGTTACTAGAAATGTGCTCCACAAAAATAAGGAACTAAAGTAAGAAAGAGAAAGTTACAGTGCTCAGAAAACAGGTGATCCCAGAGAGGAAGGATACAAAATGAATTGCAAGTATCTTAGTAATAAGGGTAGTCTTGAGACCACAGCTGTTACTGTATCCTAAAAAGTAAGTAGTTTATATTGGAACAAAAGGATAACACGCTCCAGGAGAGAGAACACTAAATATTAATAAATAATGGATAGATTACCTGATGTGTTTGATCATGTTGAAAGGAATTTAACAGTTCTCCCAGATAGTCTGGAAGGTAGAGATTGGTACACAGGAAATAAAGGGGGGGGGGGAGGCCTTAAAAAAAAAAAAAGCAATTATTAACTCTAGGAAAAACAAAAAGTTGCAAGAGGTATGAAATGGAATCATAGAACACTGTGTGGCTCGACTGTGAACAATATTTGCAAAGTCTTTATAGTATAAACATTGAATTGTTTTTTAGAAATTATGGCACCACTATACTGGAAAGTTGGAGAGAAGAGAGGCCAGTGTGGCTGAAGTAGAATGAGCAAGTAGGGGAATGGTAAGAAAGGAGATCATAGAAGAAAACAGGGATGAAGTTATCTAGAAGTTTGAATTTTCTTTCCTAAGAGCCATAGAAAGCCACTGGAGAGTTTTAAACAGGAAACCAGCATGATCCAACTCATGATTGAAAATGAGGACTTTGGCTGTAGTATTGGGAAGAATACAGTGTGCAGGAGCAGGGGGGAGAGCCAGTGGGCCGGTTAGGAGGCTACTCTAGCAGGGATATCAAGCTTCTAGGGAAGAGAGAAAAATAAATTAAAAAGGAGGGCTAGGTTGGAGAAGGCATACTTCAAAATGGTGGGAAGAGGGCAGATGGGAATACATCTTGGAGGTTGGTGGTGTTTAGAGAGAAAGGGATGACTTTCTATGTTAGCATGAGACATCTGGAGAGACAGAGGGTGTTATTACTGAGTTGGGAAGACTGGAGGAGGAAGGATTGAAGAGTAGAGGGGTTGGTGTCTAGGGTGCTGTTTTGGACCTGTTAGGTACCAAGTAGGCAACCACTTTAGGTCAGAGGAGTAAAACACAGGGAGAAAACCCCAGGATATACTCTGCCTTCAACAAGTTTAATTCCTCCTTTTCTCTTGCCAACACAAAGACACGTTTTATCATACGCTTGAGTTTTTAAGCAACTTCAATGCTATGATTTGGGGCACTGATTGATTTAAGAATTGATACTGAGAATCCAAAAATAAACAAGCAGTGAATGCTGGGATATCACAACCTATCCCCATACAAAATGTTTAGGTCTAACTGGTTTTCTGTTGGAGCCAGATCTACCCCTGGGAAAATCTCTCTCCACCAAAAGTCCCCTACTCCAAGAATAATTTCCATTAACTTGATTTACTAAACGTTTTCTTATAAAACAAAGAATTAATATTCTCCATGCTCAAGGGACTTCTATGCCTATAGAGCATATACCAAGTTAAGGACCACCACAGGCACACTTTGAGATTGTTTGAGTTTTTAAAAGTTCCTTCTCAATAAACATTCAAAAAGACCAATTTGTACAAAAGTCTTTCAAAAGCCCTTTTGACTACTATTTTTTTTTTTTTTTTTACTACTATCAACGCAGGTCTTTCAACAGTCAGCAGTATTCTTTCTTGGCTTCCCCACTGTTTTTCACTGCTTTGTGCGATGCTTTAATTTAATCATTAATTCCCCAATTGGTCTTCATTGCTGTGTGGATTTTAACAAGAGCTGGGTTTTAGCCACATTACAGTAGACGTGGTGGGGGTGGAGGGTAGCAGTGGCAATTGCAAAATAAAACGTACCATAAAGTGGTAACGGCTCATGATTGAGGCCAGTTGTTGAAAAATAAATGCCTGTTACAGAGAACCATAGAAATTTAGAGTTGGAGGCCAAGGCAAGCCATTCATTGGTAGGCTGACAGCGCCTCTAGCGGCAGAAAGACCGCGTTGACGGCGTCCTGGGGAAGCTTCTGAATTTTTAAAAAGGCACCTGCTGGGTGAGTCCTCATTATGCAAAAAACAAAAGCTCCACAGGTGCCCAATTTGAAGGGGATACGACTTGAGGAAATCTAGATCCATAAAACAGCTATAATACCTACATTTCAGTTTAACTTTGAAATGAGTTGTCACTTTACACAGGTTGATTTAAGGATTATTTATAGCCGAGAAACGACGAAGTGGCAGGAGGCGGAAAAATTCTGCTCAAGCTTGGCCGCCACACACAACGAGGGAGCCATCCGGAATAGAAAGAAGAAGAAGAAAAAAAAAAAAAAAAGTGGGGAAGAAAACTAAAGAAGTAGGTGAAGAGTCAATTTTTTCAAAAAATGGAGACGGCTGGGGAACGCAGCAGGCGCACCTGTGCAGGAGCGGACGGCTCACCTGTGTGGTTACGGGGTCTCCTTCAAGTCCGTGGGGGAGGCGCGGTGGGAAGGAAACTTCCTGCAGGGCTGCCCCAGGACTGGGAAGTGGGGAGTGGATTCGCTAAGGAGGGTGTCAGGAAGAGGACCCGACGCACACTTGTAACTGTCAAGGCTTGGACACCGTGGCGAAGGACACCCGAGAGGGGAGGGGACCCGAGGCTGTGCCGTCCGGGCTACGCGCCGGCGTCTTGCCGGCCCCGGGCCAAGCGTTTCCTCCTCTCCTCCCCCCCCCCACCCCCCGGGAATTAGCACCTTAGGGAGGAGGGGCTCCCCCAGATGGTCCCCGCGCGCCGCCCCGCCCCGCCGCTCGCCGTCGCCCCGCACGAGGGGGGAACGAGGTGCCTGCGGCGCGAGGTCCCCCCGGGGGACGACCCCCAGCCCGCGGACGGCCCCGGGCTGCGGGCGGGAGAGGAGGGCCAGGGTCCGGCGGGGGAGCTGCCGGGGCTCGGCGACTTACCTCGGGCCGCGGGGGGCGACAGCAGAGCCCCGGCCAGGGCGAGCAGGAGGGCGCGGGCGGGGGGCGCGGGCGGGGGGCGCGCTGCCATGGTCGCCGGCCTTCGGTGCAGCAGCTCTCGGGGCCGGGCGGCGAGCGCTGCACCATCCCACGCGGGCGCCGAGCGGGGGCCGGGCGGCGCGACCCGGGGGACTTCCTGCCGCGGGGACTCAGCCCCGGAGCCCTCGCGCAGCGCCCGCGCCTCCGAGGAGCGAGTCTAGGCTTTCATTTTTTTTTTTGAAAAAGTTTCCCCCCGGTGTGTGCGTGTGTGCGCGCGCGCGCGGCGCTGGCACGAGCCAGCCTTGACCGTTGCAGTACAGGAGCGAACTGTCCGAGCTGGCCCGGGGACGAGGGAGAGCGTTCGGGAGAGAGGGCAGGCCTGTGAACTGGATCCACGGCCAGCAGTCGCCCTTCTCATTACCACGGAACAAATTATCGTCTCCCCCGCACCCCCGCCCGCCGGCGGCGTCCCGCGGGTCCTAGAGACCGCTCGGGGGGCCCCCGCCAGGGTCCCGCCCAGAGCCGGCGCTCGCCCACTCCCGGGGGTGGTGGGGTGAGGGGGGTAGGGGTGAGGGGGGCGGCTCGGTGTCGGGCGCCTCGCCGGCCGCGCGCCCGGGCGGCACAGACGTGGCTCGGTGGCGGCGCGGGCGCCCGGAGCGCACACATCCCCGCCCCGGGATGATGTGGCCGCGGGGCCCCGGGCGTCCGGCTGCCAAGAGCACACGCGGCTGCACGGTCCAGCTTTCCAGGCTGGGGCTGGAAATGATGACTCGGCTGCTCGCTCCCCGGCTCGCCGGGAGCCCGCGCAACGCGGGTAGCAGGTCTGAAAGGCGGTCCAGCGCCCGGGCGCGCGTCCCCGGGCCTGTGCCCTCCGCCGCCACACGGACACCTCGGGCTTCAGAGGGAAGCCTGGACTCGCAGGCACGCGACGACGTCTGGGCAGGACGTGTTTGATGTGCTGCTTTGGGGTGTACGTTGCTAGGTTGGCTCGCGTTTCTTTCCCTGTGTACGCAAGGCATGGGACCCAGGAGAGGGTGTACCGCGTCGTTTCCCCAACTTTCCCGGTCATGAGAAGCATCTGAGTGCGTCTGTTGGAAATACAGGTTCCCGGGCGCCCCTCCCTGTGGCTGGAGACTCCGCGGGGGCCTTGCCTTAGTTGAGTCCTAGTTCTTGGTGGCTTCCGCCCTTCCCGCCAGAGAGCCTGGCAGAGCCATGATGTCCGTTTTGATAACAGGACTTGTCGCCCTCTCCAAGACCCTGGGGATTGACAGCGACGCAGCTACGGTCACTGAAGGAGCGGGGTGTATTAAAGACGGTGGCCAACACCCACCAAACACGGAATTCTGCCCTGTGACTTCTCACCAGGTCCTGACACAGCCCGCATTCCGCGGGCCAGTGAACCAGTGTGTGAGAAAACTCCCATTACCGACTTCTGCTACGTCCAGGAAAGCGCCTTTTCTAGCCCCCCCCCCCCACCCCGGGTTTTGCAAACTTCTCAAGAACTACGACAACCCTCTCACAGAAGTATGGGCATTTAAAAACAAAAAGCCCTGAAAGCCAGAGGCACTGGCCAAAGGCCCCACCTTCTCTGGGCCAGAGCACCCCAACACTCCATCCGGAAACAAGGTCTGGGTGTGAGCCCCAGTTTAAATCCGGCCCTGTGTACCCCGTCACTGCTCTGCGTGGCCTTTCTCCATTCCTTCATTCCTTCCTCAATCAACAATTAGCAACGCTGTGTGAGGGCCTTGGGAAACCAAACGAAAGAGAAGAGCCTTTGCTTTCAAAGTCTTTCCTGTCTTGTAGGACAAACTGGTAAATCAGGCCTGTTGAACAGGGTGATTGGTTACTGAACCTACTTAATAATCACTGCGTTGCTAGTTACCTACCACATTATTTACTATGGGACTTCATAGGATCGCAGTATTGTACTAAAGTAATGTAGCCAGTGCATTATTTCCATTTAAAATCCTGAATATACAGATGAGGAAACCAGTGTCTAAAGGTTAAGAGGCTTCCCCATGGCCACAGGGCAGAGGAGCAGGTCAGAGCCCACACCAGATCTTAGCAAACGCAGCCTGTGTCTTTAACTCTTGACTTCTAAGCTTCAGGTTCAGCATCTGTTAAGTGAAAGTAAAAGACAAACCTCCCAGATGGCAGAGACCATTAAATAAGCTAATACAGTGCCCCGCCCCCAACCCACGGGATTCCCAACCATTTGTTAAGAATTCAAATCCCCTGGTATTTGCACCGGACATTATTATTAGGAAGGTCTGGGAAGTCTCAACAAGTACTCAAGTGGTTCTTATACTTTGGTTCCCAGAACATTCAGCAACACTGTGCAGAGGAATTGAAAAATTGTTTCCTTTGAACTCAGTGGGACAGACTAGTTTGGAGATGAGTCTAGCTGCTGGCCTCTTGAATCTCTCTGACTAGGCAAATTTTTTACTCATAATGGACCTCATATGTGCTATACACTGGGCTGGGGGCTTTCCCTACTTTCTCATCTGATAATCCATTTCTTTTTGCTCTTCTATATTCAGCTGTTACTTTTGACTATGGAAGTCCAGTTTTTTTGTTTGTTTGTTTGCTTTTTAACCTAAAAGCTGCAAGGCTCTTTCCAAAGGATTAAATGTACCTCAAGATTGTCCTTGGTTTGTTTTTGACTGAAAGAAAACAGCCAATGCAGGAGGGAAAAAATAAGGCAGGAAAGAAAATCCTAGCCACCGTCCTGGTGTCTCAACCATTTAACTCCCCATCTCTGTGAAGCAAGGAGTCAGGACTGACAGTCTGTCCATAAAGACTTCATGCTCAACCATAACAGACGGCCAGGCAGAGACAATCTTCCATCCGGCAGATGGTTGGCCTTTGGACGGGAGCTCTGCCTCCTCGTGCACAGGAAATGGAAGCTAACATGGCATTCAATACTGGATTGTTAGGTCATGGTATGGGGTCAGAGGCCAGGATCTGCTCATTAAAATTTCAGATAGATGGCTTGTTGTCCCTTCCTTTCCAGAAGAATTGACCTTTGCGATACGGTTTCCTGTGGGCTATTTTTGCTGAACAGCCTGGGCATTCATGAGCAGGGCACTTACTGCTCAGCCCAGCTCACATTTCCATCAAGCCACTTTGAGGACAAGCCGATGAGAAATGGAGGCAGATTTTCCTAAGTTGGGATTTTACAGGTAGCCGCTCCTGACTTCTGGAATGGGTCAGCCTCCCTGCAGCTCAACCCTCGATGGAGCTTCAGACACAGGCTCATGGAACAGCTTTTCTCTATCTAAGCAAGGCTCGCTGTAAAAGTCAACAAACACAATCGCCTGCTCCATGATGAAGATTCATGGAAATCTTTTTAATTCCATCTCTTGGGGGGCTTGAAACTCATGACCCACTCAGTCCTTGATAACATGGATTCCATTTTCTTTTCACAGATCTCACTTTCAGAATCCGTGCTTCACTTCATGAGGTTTCTCAGTACTCACTTCAAGGGCACCCAAAGAAGAAGAATGCTTTGGGGGAATCAGGGGCTCATGGGTGCTCCGGATCAGAAGGGACATGAAGATCATTTAGACCATCTCCCTCCAACCCCATCTATACTCACCTGTGGCTCCCTATCAACTGACCATCCCATATCTCTTTGTATACCTACTGTGATGGGGAACTCCTTACTCAAGAGAGCCCATTCTTAAGTGTCCCAAGGGACTGACAATACCCAGGAGGAACAGAGAGCCACCCCACAGCCAGAATGCCAGTCACAGAGATAGCCCCACTGGCTGTACTTGCCTGTCTTTTGGGGCAGGCTGAATAAACAGGCAGTACTCAGAAAAAGGCAAACTGGGAATCTCAAAAACAAACATGAACTTACAAGAATGACCAAATATTTGAAGATCCTCCTTCATTCAAGAAATAAAGCTTAATCTCCTTCTCTTTTCGTGTTGGCTGGGCTGGGAGGCTCATTCTAATGAATAAAATATGGCCAAAGTCACCGTGAGTGAGCTCTGAGACTAAATCACGAAAGGCAGGAGTGACTCAGGTCACTCACTCTGAAGAAAACCAGCTGCCCTGAGGACGCTCCAGCAGTCTAATGGGGGTGGGCGGAGGTGGGACGTGGAGGTCTGCTGCCATCAGCCATGGGAGTGAGCCGTCTTGGAAGCAGAGCTGCCCACCCAGTCAAGGTTTGGCAGCCCCGGGAAGAGACCCCATGGCCAACCCACCCAGCAAGGCTGCTCCCTAATTCCTCACCCACAGAAACTGCATGAAATGATATTTATTGTTTTGAGCCACTGATCTGTGGGGTAATTTTTACACAGTATTAGATAACTAATGCACTTAACAAAGCAAACATCCTATTTCCACCGGAAAGTTTCCAAGGAGTCTAATATCAAGGCCACCTGCCTTCTTGTGTGAACTCCGAATATAAGTTATAGATGGAGGGGGGGCACCTGGTGGCTCAGTCGGTTGGGCATCTGACTCTTGGTTTCGGCTCAAGCCATGATCTCAGAGTCGTGGATCAAGTCCCATGTCCAGCTCTGTACTAGGCACAAAGTTTGCTGAAGTTTCTCTCTCCCTCTCCCTCTGTCCCTCCCCTGCTCTCGCTCTATCAACAAATAAAATCTTAAAAAAAAAAAAAAACAAAAAAACAAAAAACTTATAGGTAGATGGCCACAGGCCTCAGCTACGTACCAGCCTAATTATCAGCAGTATCCTCCATTCACTGTCACAAGCATCACGGTTTCTGAACAAATTGGACCACTATCCTATCTGCAAGTTACCATCTTTTGTGTCGTGTTAGGGGGCAGAAGGAGGAGGCAAGCCCTCAAGCTTGGTTCTACATCTTGACCCAGTTCCTCCTATGACTATGGTTGAACATGGGACTGAACATACGGTCCTGGATAGCACAGTGCAAGCAAACTGTCTAGGGACATGGACTTGCACGCGCTTTCTGTGAGTCTTTTCACTCCTCCAGCGAGCCAGTCACGCAGCGATCTGATCTAAACTGCCACTTCCGGACACGGTGATACATTTTTCACCAGCTGCCAAAGAACCCACAGGCATTTGCTGTGGACTGTATCTTGAACACATCAAAGCAAAAATGTGATTAAAGGCCATGCTTGTCCTTGGACGGAGGGACCCACCAGAAGCAAAGATGCTCCCATCTGGCAAGGCCAGCCGCTCCCTCCTTGGGGTCCTGCTCCAAAAAGAGGCGCGGGCTCCCAGCAGCCGGGAGAGCTAGGATGGGCGGGACCTCTGGGGGGGAGGCAGGCCCTCCCTATGTACTGGCCTGGTCCCCAGCAGCTCTCCTCCCGCAGAGCGGCCAACCCTATTTGGCAATAACCCCAGGGAAGGCCACTCCAAGAGGTGCGTATGTTTTTGAAACTCCTTCTTCACCTGATCTCTCTGGCGGCGAATTGGGCCGTTTGCGTCGTCTTCTGCACTCGTGACATTACGAAGTCACCAGACTCTGCGCCCTCTCTATGTACTTGAATGCGGGCCCCATTTCGTCTTTACTGTCTTAGGCAAATCAACCGCAATTTCTTTAACTCGTCTCCTGGGTCCTATTCTTGCTCTCTTTAATCATGTTTTTTGCTTTCCTTTGGACCCTCTCCAGTTTCCTGATTTCTCTTAAACTGTAGAGGCAAAATGTGGCTGGAGAGCTCCCAGAAGGGTCTGCACGGGGCCACGGGGAGGAGAGGGTGCTTTATTGCCTCGGCTTTACGGGCAGTGGGGTCTCTCTCTGCAGCTGAAACTCTTAACTCCTCTTGGGGGCCTGACTACTTTCTCCTTCAGGCGTGAGGAACAGTTCTGGGTGGTTCTGGGCAGGTGGGCTGCTCTGACCTGGGAGCGCCCGGCCCTCCATCCCATCACGGCCCGGCCTCGCTGGCAACACACGCAGTCCTCCTTCGCGGCACGTAACTCAGCCCGCTCCCTGGATCTCAGGGTCTCGGCTTCTTTGAGGGACACTTTTAGGCAGGCCTCCTTTCTCCTCTTTCTCCCCTCACAGGACTCAGGCAGAAAAGCCAACTCAAATTTCTAGGGCCTGGGGGTCCCGTGCCGAGATCTGGTCTAGAATGTGATGGAGATTTGGTTTTGTAGCAGGGACCAAACATTTGACCCTTGTTGTCATCACCACCACATCCTGGCCCAGCAGAGCCCTGGCTGCCCTAAGCCTCCCAACACCTATCCGTGGGAAGGGGCTTCCCGCCCCCCATCTCCCTGGGTAGAAATACCCACAGCGTTCCTTTCCCGGCATAGTCTTAGGCAACATTCCCCAAGGAGTTTCAGCTTTCTTTGTCCTAGACTGAGCTGGAACATAAGAAGTTGAGCACTCACCCCCAGAGCCCCTCTGTGCCCTGCTGGAGGTGAGGAACCGACGACCGCCCCTGTTCTCCCGACCCCGCTCCCCTGTGATGCAGAGTGTGGATCGGAGCCTGCCTCAAGTTACCATTAACGGACAGCCTCGTCCTGAATCTGCCCGCTGCGCCCCAGGCCTCTGCGATCTCATCAACCCTGCGAATCCTGTCCATTCCCTCTTTTGAAGGAGATGGAGGGTCTGAGGAGTGACTTGGTCACAGACTTCCATGAGGTGAGCTCAGGTCGTCTGACTCCAAAGCTCCCCCATGTCATTTCCTCCATGAGGTGAGCTCAGGTCGTCTGACTCCAAAGCTCCCCCATGTCATTTCCTCCCTGGCGACCCCTTCCTCTCTCTCCCTTGACCCTGTGCTTGCAATTCATAAATCCCATCTCCTCGGCCTCAGGAATGGCTCCTGACTCTGCCTCCTCCCCCACTGCTCCAGCGGCAGGCCTGGGCCACCATGACGCCTCCCCTCGGTGACAGTCACAGGCCCTTGGACCTTGTGTGGCTCCCATTCCAGCTACTGCTATTGCAACAGCACTTTGAAAATGAAAACCTGCCAAATCTTTGCTAAATCCTCATGGCCTTTCGTGATACACGGATTCTCCTTCATGGGATCCACAAGGCCATTTGGAACCGACCAAAGCCAACGTCCCCAATCTCATCTCTCACCTCCTCTCCCGCCGCATGTACAACCCCATCCTTTAGCCACATGGGACCGCTCGACATTTGCAAAGTGTCCAATGCTTTGCCATTTTCCATGCTTCTCTTAGCATCGAATGCCCTTCTCCTCCTTTCTGACCCGCCTCCAAAGCCCAGAGGGACACCATTTCCTCCCCATGGCTTTTTCTACGACGCCAGACAAACTGGAGACTTCTGTTCACTTGCACAGTTCTGTGCCTCCAGGGCTGGTATGGGGGGTTACCGCTTTGTACTCCGAGGATCGGTGTGTGAGCCTGCCTGCCTAACTCTACAGGGAGCCCCTTGGAAGCTGGGTCCCTTGACCTATTATATCTGATATGCCCGTGACTAGCCCAGAGCCTGGCAAAAAGAAGGGACAGCAATTTCTGGTTCCGGGGATAAACGAACCAATGTGTTCCTATTCCCACTTGGGTCTTTAAAACTTTTTCTCTCCACACAGCTTTCCAATATGGGCTCAAGGATAGTGATTCCATGTTAGCATATGTATTGCTGAGGTCCAAGAAGATAAGTAGGCAATATTTCATTTCTCTCCCAAACCACTCCCCCAATAACCTCTGTAATTACTCCTGTTAAGGCCCATTACCAGTGCAAATCAAGTTAGGACTGATTTCCACAGTGCTAACAATCTGTACCAGGACAAGTTTTGTTTTCTAAAATCTTCCATTTTTGACCAACTCTGTGACTTCTGGTACTATTTTTTTAATTTAATAGAAACAAAATCAAACTCTTTTAAAACTCCAAACAACCTCAGACTGTGTTTTATTCCGGTAATCAGACAATGGATGAAGATTGTGGTTCCTCGGAGATATTGCCAACAATGGAAAAAATAAATAAGAACATGAGTCAGAACAATCTGAAACCAGAAATGTGTGTTGGTAATAACTCAGAAAGTCACGTGGAAGAGTCCTGGTCACAAAATCAACTTTGATTTTTTAAAAAAATTATAATCTATTAAGGAGCCCCTTCTGGTAGAGCGCCAAGAAACCTTACGAAATCTAGTACTGGGAAATCAGAATCCTGCACCATCAGGAAAATGCTGTCTCTCTGGGGGGCGGATGCAGACAGTCTTGAGTGCCATATGGAAAAATGACCCACAGTGGTGAGGAAGCAATGTATCACTGGAGAGGGGACCATTAAAGTAGGGTAAAAGCCACTGCTCCGGCCTAATCCTGTTAGGCACATTTCCAGCAGCGCGCTGGTGGGGGAGATTTGCAACAAGACTCCATATCCAACTGCATTGCACTGGAACACCAGAAGCCTTACCCATAGTGGGGTTTCGCTATTTCAAAACCAGCTGCGTGTCCACCTCTCCATGGAGGCAGGAAACCACCCCACTGGTTCATACCCCCATAGAACACTGTCCCCAGTCCCGTGTTGGGCACCCTCATGACATCAGGCCTAAAACTGCCCACTTGAGGGGCTCCTGGGTGGCTCAGTGGGTTAAAGCCTCTGCCTTCGGCTCAGGTCATGATCCCAGGGTCCTGGGATCGAGCCCCGCATTAGGCTCTCTGCTCAGCAGGGAGTCTGCTTCCTCCTCTCTCTCTCTGCCTGCCTCTCTGCCTACTTGTGATTTCTGTCTGTCAAATAAATAAATTAAATCTTAAAAAAAAAACAACCAACCAACCAAACAACAACAACAAAAAAAAAACTGCCTGCTCGGTCTCCATGCCTTGCAACTGTGGTCTCCACCCCAGAGGGGGCTGTCCCAGAGAGGGAAAATGCAGGCAGTCAACAACGACACAAGAGAGTATCCGTGTCACTCTACCATCCCCCCCACTCCAAAGAATGGTCCTTTAGGTCTTAAGAGAACAGGGTTTAGACCAAGGGTCTACATGTAAAATCTCTCTCGAGCTAAAAACACCCCCCTTCTGCTTAGATTTGTGGCAACTGACCTATTTTGCCACTCTCCTACCGACCTACTTTGGAGTTCTAATTTGGAAAGTGACACAGAAGTCTCCTGTACCCCACGCAGGAGGACAGCCGCATGCACAGGCACACACGTGTGCGCACCCTGCAAATCAAGGCCATGGCAGTTTGTCACGTGGGAGCTTTTTTCTCCCGTCACACACACACACACACACACACACACACACACACACACACCCAAAACAAACAAAACAGACAAACAAAAAAACTTTGCCAGCACTTTAAAAAGTGTCAACAGTCCTTTCAGACGTAAAAATACATGTGTGTGTATTTACTAGAGGCTTGTTCTCCGGGAAAATACCGGCAGGGCGATGCCCCCGCGTGCGGGCACACAGCCTTGTCCGCACAGAAACCAGCAACTGACGGAGGAGCCACGAACAGTGGAGCCGCGCGGTCCCTCCGAACACGCGCCCGGCTTCGCGTCGCTTTCACCCGAGTTTCACGCCCACCGTAATCGGGGGGCCAACACTACGTATCTGTTTCATAACAGAAAGACCGTCTGGGTAGCCGATGACCCGCATCTGGCCCCCCAGGGCCGGGTCTAGGTCTGCCAACAACGATGTGACGGTAACAGTGATCGCCGTTCGCGGCTTCCTGTGGTCCAGACACCTCCCCTACACAACCTATAAGCTTCTCTATTACGCTGGGAGGCATATTTTAGTTAGCTTCCCATTTCACGTATGAAAAAACAAAGGCCCGGTGACGCTAAATTATCCAAAACCTCCTACCTACTAAAAGAACCCAGTCAAGGACTCCCACCATGTCTGCCTGATGAAAGTGTCTGCATTTAGTTTTAAATCCTGCAATCATCCCCCTGCCAGGAAGCCATTTGGTTTCTGTCCCTTATCACCTATAAAATGGGAGTGCTCTTTAGCATTGATATTTTTTTTTTAGGTCAATTAAAAGGGAAAGATATTAAATGCAACGTGGTATCCTGGATCAGATTCTGGAACAGGAAAAGGGCATTAGTGGAAAATCTAGTGAAATCTGAATAAAGTCTGGAGTTTAGTTAATAGTCATGTACCAGGGTCGGTTTCCTGGTTTTGACAAATGTAGGATGTTATTTTCGATGTTTACAGTGGGGAAAACTGGGTCAGGAGTATGTGAGAACTTTCTGTAATATCTCTGCAACTTTTCTGTAAGTCTGAAATTGTTCCAAAATTTAAGCTTTTATTTTTTTAAAAAGAAACATCTAAATAAATAAAAGGAAAAGAATGGAAAAATAGTAGGTCTCTTCCTGCGGTCTCTGATTGTCGAGATTTGAACCAAGTATTTATTGTAGGCTGGATGGAGACGTGGACTGACATTTTCAATTATATGTCAGCGCATCAGGATGAACACATTTATTTAAATTTGTTTCTTTAAAAGTGCAATGAAATGCATTGCAGTTTTTTTTGGTCCTTGTATAGTTTCTTAATAAATTCCCAAAGTGGATCTATTTAATGTAAACATTTTTGACAATATAAAGCAGCCTCAAAAGCTAGGAGAAAAGTGTGGATAGCATGCTACCATTTATCCAAGAAGATATGATATGAAAATACGTGTGTGTGTGTATAATATTATGCTATTATTATATTGATTTTTAAACAAAAGGATAAACCATAATTTTTAAAAATCATTCCTTATAAGGGGAGGAAAGGATCATGGCAGGGCAGGGAGAAGTAGGTTAGATTTCTCCAAATACACCTCGGTTTGTACATTTGCTTTTGAAACCATGAAAACATTTACACATTTATAAGACAAATTAAAATATTTTTAAAAATCAGTCCCTTAAAGTAAAAAGCAAAATGAAACAAATATAGCTATATATTGATTTATGGCTCTGCCACAAAGATAGAAACTATCCCACGTGACTTCAAAACGTTCATTTGACTGTACATCCTTAGACATATGCTAAGAACAAAAAGAAGACACTAAAGGAAAAACAAAGGGCTTTTAAGGATCATATTATGGACGAGAGGGCTAGAGCTGTTATTCTGAGATTTCAGATTGACGGGATTAAGTAAAATGTATTCTTACAAACTTATTACACATTTCATTTTAAAAACTTATTTTCTAGCTCTATGCACTGAAAAGTTCTGGATGGGGTCCGTGACCTTTGTGTGGCTCCTGATTTGAACAATCTGTAAAAATCTTTTATAAGGGAAATGGGGAAATGTGAACATGACTTGATATTTGATATTAAGAAGTCACTGTTAATTTTTGAAGGGATGATATTGGTCTCATGGTTGTATTTTGAAGAGTCCTTTCTTTAAGCAAAAAATACTCCTACACTGGGCATGAAACGATGTCAGTATTTGAGATTTGTTTCTACATAATTCTGGGGTGGGATGTGCAGAAACAAGTGAGGCTATGACAGAAATGAGATTTCCATGACTTCATAATTCTTGAGGCTGGGTGTCGGGTGCATGGGAGCTGCTCACACCATTCACGTGTGTGCGCTCTCTCTCTCTCTCTCTGTTTTGTTAGTATTTCACACTTTCTATAATAAGATGGTTTTTTAAACAAGGACTAACTCGGGGAAATAATACAGTAAATATAACAAAATGTTACAATTGTTACATGGATTGATGGATATATTAGGCTGGTTATTAAGCTTTTCTATATGCTTGAAAATGTTCATACGTAAAAACAAAAACCCTCATCAGAAACAATTTGAGGTAGGTTCTCGTGCTTAAAAAGTTGGCATCACTGTAGGAAACTCACAGATTTTCTTCAAACAGTATTTTCCACTTTCGTGTGCACTCTATTATGACACTGTCTCAGGTGTTACTGAGTGTGACTAGCATCAATTTAAGACTGCAGGAAGGGAGGCCCAGGGAGGCACTGACTGGGGTCACCATGCTGAGTTCAAGGTCAGGTTCCACTTTGTCTCTGTCCAGTTCAGGGCTCTTCCTACTCCTCTCCCTGCTGGAATTAGAATATCTGAGAACAAAACTCTTTTCCCCAGTGCATCTGTTTATAATTCCTGCAAGCTTGGGGGTCCTTTACGTATCCTGGGACATTAAGTGGTAACATTGTTTGTGTATTTGTTAGTTGGGTTTTTTTTTACTTAAAAATGTTTACTGAGTTACACACAGTGTGTGAATATTAAGTATACTATTTCATGAGTTTCATTTATGTAAACTTTCACTTAAGTCCTGCCGCCCTGATCAAGATCTAAAATACTGCAGCACCCCATCACCCGAGCCCCTTTTGAATCAAGACCCTGCCCCCGGGTAAGGATTCTGCTGACTCCCACCACATGGACACAAACAGGTTCCCAGTCAGTGGTCTGTGCATCGACTGCTTTCATTCATCTCTATGTCCCTGAGATTCACACGTGTTGCTGCAGGAAACAGTAGACTAGCTTCTAGTGCTGCACACTATTCCCTTGATGAAAGAAATTATCAAATTATCAAATTATCGAAATTATCGAATCCATCCTATTTGATGGGAGTGCGAGACGTTTCCAGTTTTTAACTATTGTGAGTAAACCATCAACGAACATTCTCATAAATGTCATCGGCTGGGCTTGTGTCCTGTTTCTTCTGCAGGATTCGAGTCTCTTGCCTGGCTCGCATGGCATCTTCTCCCCCAGTTGCAACTCCTTACCACCTTTGTGAGACCATTTGTTTTTTGGGTGTCACTGACACGAAGATCAAGATCCCTCAAGCATAGGGCAGTATCCTTTCTTCTCCATATCCCAAGAAGATGTTGGGCCTGGTGCTTAGTCCTTGTTCAATGTTTGATTCACTGAGTGAATGAATGAATGAATGAATGAATAAATGAACCAGTCAGTCAATATTCTTAAAAACCTAAAACCTACTTTCCTGGAAGGACTTGATACACAGTTTACATGAACAATTAAACTCTTTGGACCACGTGAACCTATTTAAATGGCTGTAACACACAGAGAAAATCCATTTGGCTTGAAATTCAGAGAAGTCTCGGGGATTAGAAATGTTTCCCATCTCAAAGTCCTCATGTGCTGCAGGACTGGAGGCACAGAGAGAAGCAGGACTCAGCGGCCAGAGGGAGCTGCCAGGGTTGGCTCCAAGCGTAGACAGTGTGGATCTCTTCCTGAGAAGTCCATCTCTTCCCCGCTGGCCACCGTATTGCCAGAAGCACAGAAAACAGCATTCCCACGCTCACATTTTCAGTCCTTGCCAAGACCAGTAATCTTCTCTTTGTGGAGGTTTCATGAGATGCAAACGCTAGCCCTCCTGACCCCATCTCTGGGTTCAGAAATTCTCCAAATTGACCTCATGGTCCAGATGCACACACCAAGAGGAGAATGATCCCGGAGATGCTATCTGGGTCAGCTTGGACAGAGAGGTCTATGTAAATTAAAGGTTGCCATTAGGATGGATGCGAGATTGAGAATCCACTGCTGGGTGAATATTATAACCACCAGCACTTAAAGGAAAATGTCCATCATTTAGGCTTTTGTTGACTTCCGCAAAATGATTACATCAGCGGACTGACATCGGCAACTTCAGTGGTGAACACTTCCTGAGCATCTGTGTGTGGAGGGGGCTGCAGAAGGAGAATAGGAATCCTAGAGGCTGCGTGCTGGCAGAAGCAGGGCTACAAGGAAGACTGAGGAGACTGGAACGGATGTGCTTCTCATGTCGCCAGGCTTCATTCCTTCCAGTCACACCAGCCTGGAGGTGAGGATGATGCTGTGTTTTATTACATTTATCTGGGTCTCCACTGCATTCTCAACTGGCTCTTGTGCCCATGAATGTGTAGGACTCAGCCCTTTACTTCCAGGTGATCCACGGGACTGTCACATGTGTGATGGGTGCAGACATCCTTGGCCTCCCTTGTCTCCCTCCCCACCTAGGCACAGCCCTAAGCCCCATCTTCCCAAAGCTGCATACAAGGGACCACCACAAGGGCCAGATAACCTGCACTGGGCTCCCACAGCCTGGTGACATGGGACCCCAGTCAGGCCACCTTGTTTGCAAATGTCCCCTGGGAATTTTAGCAAAGATGGTACTTGTCAGTTCAAGCTGAAAAAGATATTGTCATGGGAGTCTTCTCATACCTCCCCTGTTGGCCCAAGGAAGAAAAGCCCTGTATGGATGGCCCTCATTTCTCCGGCCTCCTGGGGACAGTTTACTTCTGCTGGGCTGACTCCTCGGCTTTGTGATCCAGGAAGAGAGGACGGGCAGAGGAGACACCAGAGAAAGGCCAGCAAGAGAGGTGAGGACTTCTCTTGAAGTCCAGGGTGATGGCATTAGGGAACATTTACATAGGAAAGGTGAAGAGTAGGGTAGAGCTAAGGGGTTGGGAAGATAGAGTAACAGGTGCATGATGTGAGGGCAGAGAACAGCTGAGGTGGGATGAATAAAAATGGGGATTCCAAATAATGGGGTGCAGAGGAGACACCAGAGAAAGGCCAGCAAGAGAGGTGAGGACTTCTCTTGAAGTCCAGGGTGATGGCATTAGGGAACATTTACATAGGAAAGGTGAAGAGTAGGGTAGAGCTAAGGGGTTGGGAAGATAGAGTAACAGGTGCATGATGTGAGGGCAGAGAACAGCTGAGGTGGGATGAATAAAAATGGGGATTCCAAATAATGGGGTGCAAGTTCCTACATGTTTTGATATGGAGCCTTTCAAAAGATTGGACTTCCTACTAATTTGTGTGTGTCTTTTGAACCATGGTCCTTGAGTGAGCCCAGCAGTGGCCTGAGTAGGTCAAGACCCCTCTTCCTAAGACTGAGAGGTACACAAATGTAAAAATGGGGCAGCCTGCATGCTCAGAATGGCCCATCCTCTTTGATAATAAACCAGGCCCTCCTAGTAGACCTGCAGCCAGAGGGCTATCTCTTCCCTCAGGATGAGTCCTGTGCAGGAGGCTGCTGGTCCAGGCCAGTGTCTCCTCGGTGAGTGAGGCTTGGGGTGAAGCTGAAACAGAAATAAACATCCATGAAGGGCTTCAGCCAACAGCTCTTCCTGTCCACCCAGGCTGGCTCTGTAGCCCTGGAAAGAGTCCATTTCACAAGAACTGCATTCTGTCCCCAGTGACTCACATGACCAATCGAAGCACAAGCCCTAGTCATTCATTCAGATAAATTTGAACAACATCTGATGGGCAGTTGGGCTTACTTCATCTTAGCCCAACGAGGCTGACTATTTATGCCTCTGGACTCATGGGTACACAGGTTGATGAAGGAACCTGCACACATGACAGGCTATGAGTGAAATTGCCGTGTTCGAAAGACGTTTCCAAGTCAACGAACATCCTATTTTCCAGAAAGAACCAAGGATGCAAAGTAATGCTAGTTAGTAGGGATGGGGGGAGAAAGCAAGATTTAAGATCCTTATTGTATGAATTCTGTGGGTTTCTTTCTCTTTTTAAAATTTGTCTTGGTGTTGTATCTTATTTGTTTTAACTCATTTAAATTCAATTCTGTGTGTTTCTATCATCATTTAATTTCCCTCTCTATAGCCATGCAACTAAATATAAACATTGATAGAAAATACTCCAAAATATTCACAATTGGTCACTTCTGGTTGATGGGACTGTAGGTTACTTTTGTTTTCCTTATTAAAATGTTTTGCAATTTCAAATTTTTCTTAAATTATATTCAATTAGCCTTTGCTGTGAAATAAACTCCAAAACTTGGCTGTTTCAAACAAGAGACAAGAAACCTTATTCCTCACGATTCTGTGAGTCAGTGGACTGTTCATTGGGTCTGGGCTGGCTTGATGGGTCTCTGCAGTCAGCTGACAGTGAAGCTGGGTCAGGATGGCCTCATGTGACTGAATTCAAATTTCTGGTGATTGGCAAGTTGGTTGGTTTCAGGGATGGACATCTCTACATGGAGTTGGCTCTCATTTTCTGTGGGCCAACAGAGTGTGGTGGTCTCAGGGGTGCAAAGAGCATGAAGAAAGGTCAAGTCCTATGACTAATGATCTTTCCAACCTTCTGTTTGGACCACACTTGCTCTTGTCCGTTGTCCAAAGCAAGTGACAAGCCCACCCAGAGTGGCAGGGTAGATGAGACTCCGCCCCATGTGGCAAAGGCCAGGCACCCAGGGAGGAAACCCATGTCCATGTGGGAGGACACACACAACATTTGAAATCAGGAAGAAAGAAGCTCATTCTTTAAGAAAGGATAGAAGAAATTTTTGTCAAAAGATTTGGAATTTGGGTTAAGAGTTCAAGAAGCCAGAGGTTTCTAAGAATATGAGAAGCTCATAGAACTAGTGAGTCATTTATGGCCAAGATCAATTATTATTTATTTTAAAAAGAGATGATGAATGGTCCTTCACTTCATTTCAAATGGTTCCTTTGCCAGGGACTTTTCCTTCATTAATTAAAAATAAATGTTTGTAGGAGGCAGTATTTTGATCCCCCAGCATTTATGTATGTGACAATGTTAAGTCACAAGGTAGAAGAAAAGGAAGCTTGCAGATGGAATTAAGGTCGCTAATCAGCTGACCTTTAAATAGAGAGATCATCTTGATTTTCTGGATGGGCAGGAGAGACAGAGAGATGCACAGGGTGACGTGGCAGGAGGGATTAGAGGTTTCATGGAGCTCTGACTCGCTGTTGTTGGTTCTCAAGATGGAAAAGTAGCCATGCGCCAATGAGTGCTAGTGTGTTCTAGAGGCTGAGGATGGCTCTCCGTGGACAGCCAGCAAGGACACGGGGACCCCAAGGGAAACCACACATAAGGAACTGACTTCTGCCAACAGCCTGGATGAGCTTGGAAGTGGATTCATCCCTAGAGCCCCCAGAAAGGAGCCCAACTTTACAGACACATTGATTTTCTCCTATTGAGACCCCTACCAGACTTCTGACCTACAGAACTATAAAATAATAAATTTGTGTTGCTTTAAGTTTGTGGTTATTTGTCGAAAACCAGTGCAAGGTTCATGATATAAATTTTAGAAACTATATAAAAACACAAAGAAAAAAAGTAAAAACCATTCATATTATTATTATCTCTGGCTAACCACATTTTACTTGAGATATATTTTTATCTATTTAGCTATCTTAACCCAATATGAGAGCATACTGGATATATATTTTATAATTCATTTTGTTTTTTTGTTTTTAACAGATATTGAGAGTATCCTGTGTCGATGGATTTTCTCCATCCCTGAAAGTAGTATTTTTTAAAAAGATTCATTTATTTATTTTAGAGGGAGAACAGAGAGCACATGTGAGGGGAGGGACAGAGAGAGAAAGACAAGCAGGCTCCTCCTTGCTGATCGCAGAGCCTGCTCAATCCCAAGATCCTAAGATCACGACCTGAGATGAAATCAAGAGTTGGATGCTTAACCAACTGAGCCACCCAGATGCCCCCTGAAAACAGAATTTTAATCAGATCTTAGAAGTGATTTTGGAGAGGTCACACAGCATATGGGAACTTAGTAGTGGCCAGGAGCCACTTCCTGGAAGACAGGGAGTCTTGAAGAGTGAGTAGGAGTTTGGTAGGTGAAGACATTAGGGTGACTTTCCCAGCAGGGGGAATGGTGGGGACAAAGAAGTGGAAACATGAGCCCAAAGCATGCTTGCCCTTCTAGTCCAGAGGGTACAGCAGGGGCTGTAGGGGGGCAGGAGGGAAGTCAGGGGACCCTGACCCTGACCCTCAACACTGATGTGCCTAACCTCTGGGAAAGCATCCTCTGAAAGACCATCCTCTTATCTGGGTCTTGTCGCTGTTTCTTTCAAGGAGATGCCTTGTGGACAACTGACTTAGGGCTTCCCTCTGGAAAAGAGTTGTGACCGTTACTCCAAGTAAGATCTATGCAAACTGGATTTTCCTAGAACAATGCTCCAACACCCGAAAACCTCATTCAATGAGAGTTGCTTCAACATAGTTATTACCTTGAAGCCTTTATGGAAAGTGGAGATTGTGCTAATCTCTTGACAGCAACCCACTGCAGAACTGAAATGGCTGACACAGAAATAGACACATTTAATTACTACTAAAATACAAATAAGCCTTGGCAGAAAGACCTCAGCAGGTACAATGTGCCCACCCCACACATTCAGAAACTGCATTTTCTGGTCAGGCTATTCTTACAAAAGTCCCTTGACTTCCAAGCAGCTGCTTAAATGGGCAGCAGAGAGTTGTGTGGGGAGTCTGTTTTCCTCCTTGGGGACATAAGTAAGACACTCAGGGATCCTTGGCAAACACTCCCTCTGTCCCCGGCCAGATTGGCCCATCTTCGGCAAGAGCTTCAGCACTGAGGTTCACCTTGCCCTGTTTGTTCCCAGGCAGAAGATGGGAACAGCAGGGTCTACTCACAAAGGTTCCAAGTCTTTTTATCCCAGAATAATGAAGTACTTCCCACTCTTGTCTCCAGACTGGAGGGGATGAGTCATGCTGAGCAACGCCCTCCTCTTTTTCCCCAGCAAAGCATCTTCTCAAGCAAGGGAGATAGACATGAGTTGCCATGGTCCTGGCTTTCTCTAGGGCCTGAGAGTGTTTTCTGTGTCCATGTGTCACACTGTCTGCAGACCAAAGCCTGAAACTGTAGAACACTTTCTCCCAGCCTCTTCTCTCAACTCGCCTGCCTCCTAATCCAGCCCTAATTCCACCTGGGCACTCTTTAAAACATCAAAGGACAGCTGCTCCCTTGGACATAATGGTTGTCTTTGTTATCCCTGATGGACTGGAACCTTTAAAATGTCACTTCCTTGCAGATTTCATTTGGTATAAATGAAACTGGTTTTAAAGTTAAAACTTGCACTTGGAGGTTTAATTCCTAGGGATTGTGTGTCTTTCTGATTTTCAGCTGGCTCAGCCCTGGGGTCTGACATCCTGACATAGATGTATAGGGCGCTCAGGCAAATTCTGGATCTCTTGTAGTTTCTAAATCTCTCCTATCTGAACTTAAAGAGGCATCTCCAAGGATGTACCACTGCTGTGACTGTGCATTTTGGCATTGAGAAGATGGCTATTTTTCAATGATTTGCTTGTCTCTTCAAGCAGCCGTTATGGTTGTTTTCACCTTAGAAATGGTTGTTTCTGTGAGATAGGATGGATCTTAGTAGAGAATGACCAGTTCCTTCTTGTCCTGGACTGGTGTCCACAAGACTTATGCCAGCCAAGTCTTCCTGCTCCTTGGGACAATCAGTTCTGTCTGTCCCCTGCTCAGAAGGTAGAGCCTGAATTTATCCTGGACTCTGGCAAGAAGGCTGGTAAAGAACAGCATCCTGCTTTTCAAGGTCAATGCTAGGTCCCGCCATGTTCACACAGAGCAAAACTTCTACCAAGCAAACCAGAAGTCTATGCTCAGGACATTGGAAGACAGTCATCCTTGGCCCAAAGGCACAGGCTGTGGGTCTACATGACCTCAAGTGATATGACAATGAAAATGACCAGTCACCAAATGTCAACATGGACACTTTTCCCCAGGTAGGGGGCCATTATTTCTGAAAGTTGACCTTTTTGGAGGTAAGTCTTCATTATTAGGTGTTGGTTGCTCTGGTTGTGATCAACTCACTCCCTCCTTTGTCCCCCAACCTGCTCCACCCCAAGCTTAATGGCCCATGCATCTCCATTTGCATATTTTTTACCCCCAAGTCTTGGCTCAGGGGAGCAGCTTTATTCATATAGTCACTTCCAGGTGGTGCAATAGTTTCCAGAGTGAGTCCTAGGTTGAATGTGGACTTAGGAGGAGAGAAGGCACCTATTGGTTATGGAATGGTATTGAGCATAGAATGGGGAGAAAGTTAAGTTCTCTTTGCAATACTCCTCGGGAGTCACTCTGTGTTCACGGTCCCTATTAGAGGGGTCCTCTGGCAAATGGTGTTTGAGACTCCAGACTCCCTCTTCCCATCAGGAGAGGTCAGGCTGGCCTATAGACCAGAGGGCTTCCCCATTTATGGGGCTTCATTACAGCTTTTTCAGGATGACCCCTCCCAGACACCACATCCCACCCACCCAAACTTTCAGTCCGTAACATTGCTATCTATTTTCCAGTGGTAGTAAATACATGACCTTTTAATGGGCATGTCAGATTTCTTCAGATGGATGTATGAGTTTCTGTAACCGTTTCTCTGTTCTTGGACATTTGCCTTACTCATATTCTCCCCTCTTTTTTTCTTTAAAGATTTTATTTATTTATTTATTTATTTATTTATTTGAGAGAAACAGAGAGAGAGAGAAAGCTGGTATGGGGGGAGCATAAAGGGGGAGAGAGAATCTCAAGCAGACTCCCCACTGAGCACAGAGCCCAAAGTGGGGCTCAATCTTGGACCTGAGATCATGAACTGAAACCGAGTTGGAGGGTTAACCAGTTGGCCACCCAGGTGCCCCTCACATTATTTTCCTCTTAAAAAGAAAACTGTAATTTAATTTCTTACATATGCACTTTCAAAACTTTTGAAGTTTCTAGAATGTTAGCAGTAGGATTGTTGGTTCAAAAGAATCGTACATTTTATAGCTTAGATATGTATTTCTAATTTGATTTCAGAAGAGTTGTATCAGCTTATTGTCCAGACAGTCATGGATTGGAAGAATAAACATTGCTAGAATGTCAATACTGCCTAGAGCCATCTATACTTTCAATGTCATCCCGATAAAAATTCCACCAGTATTTTTCAAAGAGCTGGAACAAACAATCCTAAAATTTGTATGGAACCAGAAGAGAACCCAAATTGCCAAGGAAATGTTGAAAAAGTAAAACAAAACTGGGGGCATCAAGTTGCCTGATTTCAAGCTTTACTACAAAGCTGTGATCACCAAGACAGCATGATACTGGCCCAAAAACAGGCACATAGACCAGTGGAACAGAGTAGAGAGCCCAGATATGGACCCTCAACTCTATGATCAAATAATCTTGGACAAAGTAGGAAAAAATACAGTAGGAAAAAAGACAGTCTCTTCAATAAATGGTGCTAGGAAAATTGGACAGCTATGTGTGGAAGAATGAAACTTGACCATTCTCTTACACCATACACAAAGATAAACTTGAAATGGATAAAAAAACCCCTCAATGTGAGGCAGGAATCTATCAAAAGCCTAGAGGAGAACATAGGCAGTACCCTCTTCAACATTGGCCATAGCAACTTCTTTCAAGATATGTCTCCAAAGGCAAAGGAAACAAAAGCGAAAATGAACTTTTGGGACTTCATCAAGATCAAAAGCTTCTGCACAGCAAAGGAAACAGTCAACAAAACAAAGAGGCAACCCACAGAATGGGAGAAGATATTTGTAAATGACAGTACAAAGGGCTGATATGCAAGATCTATAAAGAACTCTTCAAACTCAACACACACAAAACAGATAATCATGTCAAAAAATGGGCAGAAGATGTGAACAGACATTTCTCCAAAGAAGACATACAAATGGCTAACAGATACATGAAAAAATGTTCATCATCATTAGCCATCAGGGAGATTCAAATCAAAACCACATTAAGATACTACCTTATACCAGAATGGCCAACATTAACAAGACAGTAAACAAGTATTGGAATGGATGTGGAGAAAGGGTAACTCTCATACACTGTTGGTGGGAATGCAAGTTGGTGCAGCCACTTTGGAGAACAGTGTGGAGATTCCTTAAGAAATTAAAAATAGGGGCACCTGAGTGGCTCAGTGGGTTAAAGCCTCTGCCTTCGGCTCAGGTCATGATCCCGGGGTTCGGGGATCGAGCCCCGCATTGGGCTCTCTGCTCAGCAGGGAGCCTGCTTCCTTTCCTCTCTCTCTGCCTCTCTGCCTCCCTGTGATTTCTGTCAAAATAAATAAAATCTTAAAAAAAAAAAAAGAAATTAAAGATAGAGCTACCCTATGACCCTGCAATTGCACTACTGGGTATTTACCCCAAAGATACAGATGTCGTGAAAAAAGGGCCATCTGTACCCCAGTGTTCATAGCAGCAGTGGCCACAGTCGCCAAACTGTGGAAAGAACCAAGATCCCCTTCAACGGACGAATGGATAAAAGAAGATATGGTCCATATATACAATAGGGCATTATGCCTCCATCAGAAAGGATGAATACCCAACTTTTGTATCAACATGGATGGGACTGGAAGAGATTGTGCTGAGTGAAATAAGTCAAGCAGAGAGAGTCAATTATCATATGGTTTCACTTACTTGTGGATCATAAGGAATAACACAAAAGACATTGGGAGATAAAGAAGAAAAGTAAGTTGGGGGAAATCGGAGGGGGAGATGAACCATGAGAGACTGTGGACTCTGAGAAACAAACTGAGGATTTTGAAGGGCTGGGGTTGGGGAAGGGGTGAGCCTGGTGGTGGGTATTGTGGAGGGCATGCATTGCATGGAGCATTGGGTGTGGTGCATAAACAATGAATTTTGGAACATTGAAAAATTTTTAAATTAAATTAAAAAAATAAAATCACTTTAAAAATTTGAGAAGTAAACAGTTGTGATTTATATCTTAAGATAACATAAACTGTTTTTAATCTAATTACAAAGGTAGAAAATTTGGTAAATATAAGTGAAAGAAAATAAAAATAAAGTGTGAAGATCACCAGTTCTAGGGAGAAGGAGATGATTTCTGCAACTTAATATCAAATAGTTCAGAAAAATAATATATACAGGTTTACATAACACATACAGTATGACACATATAACATATATACTCATGTGTTTATATGTATATAATATATATATACTACATGCATATTTTATGTCATATGTAGGAAACAGAAATATCACACATATTATATACACACATCTATACAATCATATATAGATTATATAATGCACTTACATATACATACATATTACGTATAATATATATTATTTTATGGACAGAATCACAATATATAGTGTGTATATGTTTGTGTGTGTGTGTGTGTGTGTGTGTGGAGAGAGAAAGAGAGAGAAATAAAGCAAATGTGGTAAAATGTTAACACACAGTTGGTGAGTCTTGGGTGAAGGTCTGCGAAGGTACGTGAGCATTCCTTGTACTACTCTCAGAACTTACCTATAAATAGGATACTATTCTAAAATAAAACATTAATTGATTTTGGATAATATGCTCTTTGGATTTTTTTTCCTATGCATAAAACACTGTTTCCTGTTAATGTAAGTGTTCAGACTATTTTTTTTTTTTTTTTTTTTTTTTAGCAGCAGCTTCATAGCCCCACTCTACCATAAATATGTTGCCTTGATCTTGGTATATCCCCTTATGGATGTAAGCAGTCGCCTTCCTGTGGAACCTGTAAGTTGTTTCCAATTTGTCACTATTAAAAATAATAATTCAGTAAGTGTCCCTGGGCACAAATCTTTAAACATGTCTTTGGGAAATTTCTTTACTGGGAAAGGCTGCTAATGCAAATTGCCAAATGCTGCTGGACAAGTTGCGCTAATTCGTTCTACCACTTGCCATGCAGGACCGCTTTGTCAGGTGCCCAAAACAGAATCTGGCTCAAAGCTGCTTAGGGGGAAAGCAGGCACTCCCGCAGGCTTGCAGCGGGTTTCAGGGGCTCCAGCCTTGGGAAGCACAGCCTGGCATTTTGGACCCGGTGTGTCCCTTTGGGCAGCATTTCCCCTGCCCCAACCAACTCCCGGTTAATGCCTGTTTGCAAAGCTCTGTGTTCTCACCCCTCCCTCACTCCCACTTGAGGGAGCCTCTGATTCCCTGTGGTGTCCACTCTGGCTCCCACTTCTGGACCTTGCAGTTTGAGCAGCTCTCCACGGTTTGTGCAGGTTGGGTAGCATGTGTGTTGGGCGTGGGGTGGTCAGAGCACAGATGTCTTAGAATGGAGCAGGACCAGAGAGGCAATGGCCCGCACCTCCAACTCACACGGTTCCCTGTGCCTTTTACTACAGTTCTCTTTCACTCTTAAAAAAGATAGAGAGAGAGAGAGAGAGAGAAAATGGAAAGTTTAATAGTTTGAAACATTTCATTAATTGCATTTCTTGGGGTGTTAGTGCTGTTTAGTATTTGTGCGTGTTTGTTGACCAACTATCTTTCTTCTGGGAAAGGCTTGTGCATGTCCTTCCATCATCTATGTTTTGAGCATTTTTTTCCTTCATTGAGCTGCACGCACGAAGTCTTTATAAAGGACATCACCCTTGGTCATAGAGTTTGAATATCCGTCCCATTTTCTATTTCACTTTTTACAGCATTTACGGTGCCTTTTGACATTTGGCAATTTCTCCTCTTTGTATCATCAAATCTAAGCGGGTTTGTTTTGTTTTTCACTATAGCTCAACACTTAATAGAAATGCTTCTTTCTTTGCTTTTGCTAGAAAGGTCTGCCTTCCGTATGCTCAGGCATTGGAGCTCTGTACCGCATGCCCTCTTAACCTACCTATGTGGTCCCTACCAGGCAGCCCAAGTAAGCGTCCAATCAGTACATGGCTGCTGTGGACTTGAGTGAAGGGTGAAGAGTGAAAATTCTTTACGGTCTAATGATTTTGAGCATTATATGTAAGGCTGCAAATGAGAATTCAAGCAGCAATGTCCTAAATGGTACCCTAGTGCCTCTCAGAAGATCTGGCTAATTGAATTCAAACCATATGTGGGGCTGTGTTTCCCAGGACCATATTCTCAGGAGCTACCTTTCCAGAGCCTGGGAGTCCCATAACAGGACCAAATGAAGGCTGAAGTCAATGTCTTCCTTTTCTCCCTTCCGAGATTTGGATGATGAGGTGTACCTCCCAGCAGTAATGATTTCTGAAAATTCATAGAGCTGGTCATACAGGGCTCATCTGCAAGGAGCAAGACAAATGCCTTGTTTTAAAGTAGAAGGCAGTGTCCACAAGCCCGAGGCAAGGAGGTGACAATTATCACAAGTCTTTTCACGATGTCTTTAAGTACATACATGGCAACAACAAAGTCATTGTGCTGGGCCCCCTTATGGCTCCAGGACTTTGGGCCTCATTTTAGAATGTGCCCACAGAAAACCAAACCAAAACCAAAACCATGTGGTACACTTCTAAAGACGAACTTCTCCCATAGTGCCCTGAGCCTTTGCAACGTTGGGCGGGGTGTGGGGGGCAATCTCTTGTTTGAAATCTTGAGGGGTTTTTTTTGACAGAATTGTTGATTCTGTGTTGACTCCTTGACTACAAGATCATGAACTCTCTTGGTCATTACAAATCAACATCTGTAGAATCATCTCTTTCACCAACATCAAGGAAAAGGGAACTTGAGTTTTCGAAATAAAGCCTCTGGAGAAAACCAGTATGCGTACTGCACGGATTATGCCGTTAATAATGCATTTTTAGATGAAGTTAATATTTTATGGTCTATTAATAATATATGGGTTTGGGGAAATGCATATATTCTATAGAAGGAAGAGAAAGTTATAAACCGTGAATCTCACATCTTTGGATCGCAGCGCAGTTGTGTGACCTATATTGGATGAAAACTTGCCATTATTTTGTATCGAGAATAAAGTTTCTTCATTGATGTAAACTGGAAGGTTCAGAATTCAGAAGTTTGTTTTTGCTTCTGGCTAAGATTGCTGCTGACAGCACCCCTGCCCCCTCCTTACCCATCACGCACTTCGGCCATGGCTCTGAGAACCGCCAATGCCAAAATGGGGGGCTTTGAAGCCTCAAGCTGGGGCATGGGAATGGCCCTTACTATGTGAATACGTAAGAACTCATCTCACCTCAGAATGTGATTTCAGCCTAAAGATGATTTTTGTTCAGAACTGGAAAGCCTCTGTCTCTCCCATTACCTTTGAGTTTGAAGGGTCGAGTTACGCAATGTTCACTTTCCCAGATGGAGCGAGACAGGAAAGGAAGACAAGCGAGAAGCAGCTGGTGAGGCCCAGATGTAGTGAAAACGCAGCTGGTGACATGAAATGAGAACATCCTGACACCCGTGGGTGCCAGGCTCCCTGCCAGGTGCTGAGGAGGAGAAGCACGGCATCACGCCTGCCCCCAGGGGGCTCTCAGTCTAGCTGAATCATCACAGGATTCCATTATTCTCACGTCTTGATGAACCTACTTAATTCCTTATTCGGCAGCCCTGACATCTCGCCGCTAAGGATGCAAGTATCCAAGGCAAATATTTTCTCGTTTTATTTCCCTTAAGTCTTGAGGTATCCTCGTCCATATGTTAAGTCTGATGGAGTTCAGAACACGCAGTCCCCAAATATGGCATGTTACCATGTTTTAAGCATATGTGAAGCTGAAGGAATTTGAGAAATGCAGGTGCAGGGAAGACTCCCTCAACTTCTTTCTCCCTGAAGCAATTGTAAGATTTCGTGTGAGAGGTGCTTCCCTGTGCTCGGAGGAAAGGAATTCCTTACTTCCGGAGAAAAGGGACACCAAGAGGACCACAGGTAAGCAGGCCTTCCTAAGTTTCCTGCCCTTTGCTCATACCTGGTCTTACTTCCTAAGTTTCCTGCCCTTTGCTCATACCTGGTCCTACCATGTTTTCCCATGACTGTCCAATCTTCACCAGAGTTAGTGTAAAAACACGTTAGGGGCATGTGGGTGGCTCAGTGGGTTAAGCCTCTGCCTTCGGCTCCGGTCATGATCTCCGGGTCCTGGGATCGGGTCCCACATTGGGCTCTTGGCTCGGCAGGGAGCCTGCTTCCCCCTCTCTCTCTGCCTGCCTCTCTGCCTACTTGTGATCTGTCAAATAAATAAATAAAATATTTTTTAAAAAACATGTTAAACATTTCTTAAAGCGTTCATTTCTCTTTTTTTAAAAAAGATTTTATTTGTCAGAGAGAGAGAGTGTGTGTGCACGAGGGGGCATGGCAGACAGAGAGAGAACCAGGGTCCCTGCCGAGCAGGGAGCCCAATGAGGGGCTCAATCCCAGGACCCTGGGATCATGACCTGAGCCAAAGGCAGATGCTTAGCTGACTGAACCACCCAGATGCCCCTTTAAGTGTTCATTTCTTAATGACAGCTCATGTCATAGAAAATTTATATCAACAGGTGAGCCTGCTTGTCTCCTGTGAATCTGTTTTTTGTTGATTTTCGCACCCAGCCAGGGACCCTAAGAGGGTCAGAGATCAGTTTTTCCTCCAGGCGGCAGGAAATTCAGGGATGCTCCTCTTCCCACTCGAAGCCCCTGAGGACCAGAGGGGCCGCAGGATCTGTCATCCCTTGCTTCTCAAAGTACAACCTTCTCACTGTGCTGAATGGGGTCTATTACTTTAAAAGAAATTTCAGGGGCACATCAAGTACCTAAACATGTCAATTTCTTCATCTGACGCTCAGCTGATCTGTTTCAGAGCTGGAGGAAACACTGAGAGGCTGCAGACCTTTACTGAGAGAAGTTAGTCTGTCTCAAGATGGTACTGAAGCAGTTTTCAAGAATGATTCTGAAATAATACTATTCTGCTCTTATCGTAGAAGCTCTAATCCCCCCTTATGCTCATACATCGCAGCTCTAGCTCTTATGAAAAGGAAGCCGGTCCAGAGCCTACCTACCTTCCACCTGTGTGCACTATTCTGAGGGAAATGAATATGACATGGGCATGACTTGTAAATGTCCAGACTTTCTGACTTCAAAACAAACAACAAAGGGAATATCTCAGAAAATAAAAGAGACCACTGAATAGCTCGGAGCCTTAAACCTCAGCTTCCTGATGTCTTCCATGAGACAGTGGCCTTGAAACCAAGCTTTGTGGGGGACAAGGAAGTAATGTTCTAAATTCCTTGAGTTTCATGAGTCTATCAAGCACTCTGCAGAAGGAGCTAGATCCTAGGGATAATATGCCAGGGACAGAGAGAATCCAGGAGACGACCCAGAGGAGAAGTCTATTTCCTCCAGGTGGCCCAGAGGGAAGTCATTAAGTTCAGAGAGTGCATGGGCTGTAGACATAACCCACGTGGGATGTCATGGTCCAGAGGCTTGGAAGTCCAAGACTGAGGTGCCAGCAATCTTCGTTTCATTCTGAGATCTGCGCTCTTGGCTTGTAGACAGCTACTGGCTTTGTTGCGTGCTCATGTGACCTCTTTATGCATTTTAAGGAGCCTCAGACTCACGGCATGATCTCAGAGCCGTGACCTCATGACCTCACTTGGCCTTAATGACATCCTTGGAGGTGCCACCTCCAAACACGGCTGTATAGGGAGGGGGTTGGGTTTCAACACGTGAATCTGTGGGGAACACAAACACCTAATCCATAACAGGACCTTTCCTCGAGGACCCTGGAAGCAGGTGTGCAAACGGCCTTACTCCTCCAGGACCCTGGAAGCAGGTGTGCAAACGGCCTTACTCCTCCAGGACCCTGGAAGCAGGTGTGCAAACGGCCTTACTCCTCCAGGACCCTGGAAGCAGGTGTGCAAACGGCCTTACTCCTCCCTGACCTCGCCTCATGTCTGCAGATGAGACCTGAAATGCACAAATCGATAAATTTATGTTCATTTTTTATTAATTTGTCCTTTATTTCATGCCTTAGCTGAGGGCCTTGGTCAGAGAGAGGAAAAGTTTCTCCATGCCTACAGTATACAGCACGTGGCAAGCATGTGGCATGTGACCAGCACTCAAGACAAACACAAAACCCTAAGCCTTTATTTTTAGAGACATTCGAACTGGGTCCTGGGCTCAGCAGGTCTCTGTCCGGGCTTCTCATCTGGTCTGTTCCTGACCCCATCCATCAGAAACCATTTCATCCATCGGGGGCATGGGAAGTGGGGGAGATCTCACTCAATCACCAGCTGAGAATTAGGGTCAAAACACCCCAATCTGAAAAAAGGCTTCATTGTATTTCCCCCAATCTGAGCTGATTTCACGTCTCAAACTAACCAACATCCACACAACCCAGTCGCCCATGCGAAAATATTCACTGTCCATTGAAGAGACAGAGGCATGGCCTTGCTAATGAAACGTCACAGGCGACCAAAGTCTCAGAAAACTATCCTGAATCATTTTGGTCATTTTGATTTAACAAACGTTTCAGCCAAGCAAGCAAGACTTGGAATTATAATTATATCGGCATATAATAATTAAATCCACCTAACCAGCCTTCACTGCATACTTTTCAACAAAAACAAGCACAAAAAATTCTGTACGTGCACTCACTAGATTTCAATGTTAAGGACATAATTGGCAACACGTAACCATTAAGTGGCTCGTCGTCACTAATTCCTCTGGTATCCATGGAGTAACATCAGTCACAAGAAGCCACAATGGATACAACACAAGCCGTGGGTTTGCTTCCTTACCAATCGGCAGCAGTGAAAAGATTTATAATTTCCCTCTCCCTGACATCAGTGGGCCAGTAAGCAGGCAGCCTTGTTGGCTTTGATGAAAGGATATTACACAGCGAATGTACTTAACGCGGGTGACGGTTGTAATATCTTTTCCCTGATGTCATTCCAGCTGTTGCCCTGTTTCAGGCAGGTCAGCAAAGCAAAGACACTGAACAAAGGAATCAGGCTCTGCCCGTCATCGACAGGACGCTTTTCCTGTGCCTCTCACTCTTAGTGCGGCTTCATAAAAAAGATTGAAAGAAATTCATGATTGTTTTTTCTCAGCTGCCATTTGGACCATAAACTGCATTCTCTTCCTCTGTAGGCTTGGATAAGAATAAAGCAGCATTTTGAAGATCTTAGAGGCAAGTAAAGGCTCTCCCCTCCCTCCCCGGCTTCAAGCTCCTGACATGCTAAGATCAGAGAGAGGGGCCACCACTTGGAGTCATGGTTTGGCTGCAGCCTGGCTGGGACCAGCAGCATTCAGCATGGGGACTCAAGAAGCTTCTAGAGACATGAGAAAAATTGGACATTTTTTCAATGTCTCCTCCCCAACACACACCCTAGACAACTACCTCAGACAGTCTCTTGGGGTCTCTGGATCAGAACTGTGCCTGAGGCAGCAGACGGACTTGAAAAAAAAAAAACCCTCGATTCTCAGGGAGACCTGCCAAAGTTGTTGCTAGGCTCCATGTGGAGAAAACATTTGCGTCAAGGAGCAGCCCGACTTCGAGGAGAAAGGGGGCCCCTCGTGGAATCCCAGAGTTTTCTGACAGCCTGCTCTCCCGATGAGTGGGGAGACATCCTGGCAGCTTGTGGCAGACAGACAAGGAGAAAAACCTGGAGAGCTGGACACAGCATGTGAGTCCCTGGTGTGGGCCAGTTCAGCTTGGGGCCAGTACCTTCCCCAAGGCTGCCATTCAGCATGGCCCTCATGGGCACCTCTCAAGTGTGCATGAAAAAGCACAGAACCCAAGCAACTGCTGATAGACTCATTTTAATCACATCACAGATCATTTCCTTCACGTTTAATGTGCATGGCAGCGCTCTCACATAAAGCCACCGTGAGTCATTTCTGTACCTCGTTCTTAGTCCCTTAACCCAGAAGGCCTGGGTCCCCACTGTCGGATGGCCTCCCGAAGGCCGGTCACACCATCTCGTCCTTCTGCATCTGGCCTGCCTCCTACTCAGACCGCTGGTCATCTGAGAGGCAGAGACCAGGTCCACAGCGTACAATCTCTACGCCAGGCGTTGAAACGGGAGAACTTCCTAAGCAACGGCATTTCAACCGCTCTCCAGCAACTGGTATTTCACAAATAGTTCTTTCAAAGAGCCTCGTTTCATGTGAGCAAGCATTTGCTGACTCACTCAGGGAGCACACAGCTTCCAGGAAGTTTGGTTGGCAACCCATGCTGGCTAAGAAAACCGAGGCAATTGTTTTTCCATTATTCCATTACCAGCTGGCAGAGAGGATAAATACCAAAATAGGAATTTCTCCTTTGACATGAAGTCATGGAGACCACAGTGAAACAGGCCGGTCCTGTTACCGGCTGCCCATCTCAAATGATTTCAAATGTTGCTTGGTCTGAGCTCACGAGTGGCCAAGGCAAATCCGCAATGTCCGCTCTCTGCTCCTGTCACTGGAGAGTCATTCCAACACCGGAGCTCAAACCCACTCAGATGAGAAGTCGGCTCCCGAGTGAATTTGATTATTAAAGTTACAAAAGTAGATTCTACTTAGAATTTCAAAATCATTGAAGTCTTTCCTGAAGTCTGATTTTAAGAGAATCCAGCAACTGGGCCACCACTTCCTGAGAGAAATATACGTTTCAAGCCTTTTCTTCCATATTTATTATAACACTATTGTATTTCTATTATAACCTTATAAATAGATAAAAGAAATGCTGGGCATCTAAAGTCACTTATCAGCATTAAGACTTGGCATCTGCTTTGCGAAGGGGGTAAGCTCTTCATGGGCAACTTTGGGAAGGTGACTACATCCAGGAATTCTGAGATATTTAGTTGCTAGGTGACATAAACCCACTTCTTAGAAAGCATCACAGGACAGTCTAGAAGTGGTTGGGCCCTGAATTTAAATTATTGTTTAGGAACAGCTTTGAAACTCTCTGAAGATAGTGAAGAAAAAAATAAGAAAATGTGTGGCAGGATCTTTACCTGAGAAAGACTAGCCTGAACGCATATGATAGATTCAACTTAAACAATTTAAGAGCGCATGAAAAATCTGAATAGAAATTCAGCATACCATCTCGGAAGTTCAAGAAAGTTGGGATTAACCTTCAGGGTAAAAGCATAAACCACAGTTGAATTTGTTTCTAAGAGGGAGAAGAGCTCGAGAGCAAAACGATGTTTGCAGAGCATCCTGCTTGTAGGACGGATTTTTCTGCGGCAACATCCACAGGGTCAATGGTCTTTTTGGCGCGTGTTCTCAGTGCCGAGCTGAGGGATGACGGGAATGGACAACTCACGGCCCCTGGGCCCAAGGGCTCCCGAAGACACTTCAGCCTCCACTTCTGCGTCTGTGTGAGAGGAAACACTCTGGTGTGCTTGCTTTGGGCCAGGCACACTTCCAAACACCAGATTCACACGGATGATTCCATTCCCATAGCAACCTTGGGAGCAGGGGCTAGAATGGTCTCCCTTGTACAGCAGAGGGAACAGGGACATGGCTAAGGAGCCGCTGGGCCAGTGCTGGGTGGTATGATCTGGCCCTAGCAAAGCTGCCCTGCTTGCCTCCTCTGTTGAAACAGATCCAGGCCCCCAAATGTGTTCCCTCTGCTTGCCGGCACAAGGCTACGCTCTGCTGATAGACGGAACAGACACAGTGGGACAGAGGGCCCTTCTTCCTAGGTCTGGGACAGTTTGCTCAGCAGGCTCCTAAGGGTTGGGGTCGCCCCTTTGCCCCCTCGGGTGGTACTGCAGCAAAATTATGTGCCCCCGGCCCAAAGCATCCTAGAGACCTGGCTTCCAGCAAATTCCAGAGGGTGGGTTTTCAATGAGATCACAGGAACACTGGTCACCTGTTGAGCCACAACTGTTCCCTCTCCATCCTGTGGGATCTTGGCTCCCGGGACGCTCCCCACGTGCTGCTCCATGCTGCCCACACCCGCTTGCTTTCGAGTTCCCTCTCCTTCTCACTAGCCATCCCTCCTTGCGCACTCCCGGTATGGTAAATAATTACGTACATCACACTTCCCAGGGCAAGTTACTATGCGGCTTCTCTCTCCTGATTGGATCCAGACCGATACCCTTGCCTTCCGGGCACAGACTGGGGAACAATGCGGCCAAGACCGGAATCTGGAGTCTGCAGGGGACCACGTTGTCCATCACCACCAGCTCGCAGGATCTGAGACCATGTGCCCCAAGGGCACGGCATTGACTCATCCTGGAGGACAGGGCCGCGGGGAAGGTGTCAGGAGAGAACCCGCAGGCTGAGTTTTCAAACGGTTTTTCGGTAGACACATAAACAAAAGGTGTTCCAGAAAAGGGATGGCGTATGCAGCACTGGAAGGAGGGAAGGTGAGTGACAGCCTCGGGATGGGGACAGAGGTGTCAACAGGGCTTCTGCTGAACCCCCCAAACCTCCTTCTCATTCTGGGGCGATTCCTAGTGAGCGGGAGGCCTTCAGGATCCTAAACCTTGCCCTTCTGTTTCCCTGCTTCTCTCACGCCTGCTCTCCGGGGCATCGGGGCGCACAGGGCTCTGGCCCTGGGTGTCGTGGTGGTGAGGAGGTGCCCAAAGAGGGTTCCTAGGCCCCCGCTGGGCCGGGACGGCATTCTCACTGTTATCCACAGCAGCTGCCTTAGTCACGGTGCGGAACACAGAGCAGAGCGGAACTTCCATTTTTGTCATAATTGCATTTATTTCCATTTTTGATAAAAACTAGTTAGCTCTTTGCTTCCCAAACCCACACTGATGAACACTGAACGTCATCGGAGTTGGAAGAGCACATGGCTGAGCGGGAGCCCCGGCCACGTTCAGCCGCACGGCTTTTGGCTTGGGAGGAGGGGCTTTGCAGAAAACACTGAGGCGCCTGTAGTTTTTTTGTTCCCACCAATCCCGTCCTCACAGCTTCTGTGGACATAGACCCTTTTTTCTAAATGAAGAGAAGCTCTCAGAGCGGGGTGGGGTCGTGAGGACAGCTCCCCCCACTCTGGTTGCGGACACACGGCTCTCCCCACTCTGGTTGCAGACACCCAGACTGAACGTTCCCTCGTTCCTGCCCGAGTGCCCACCTTCTTCCAAGGTCAGCTTCTAGCATCACTTGGCCCACACATCCAGAGGGTTTTTTGAACATACTGGGTGCTGACCCAAAGTCTGGAGTTTGCAGAACTGGCAGAAGTTGGGATTGATACTTAAAAAGGGGCAGATGTACGTCCCAAAACTCTGACGAATGAAAATAACCCCCTGGGATCTGGGCCCGTGTGAACGTATTAGGCCTTTTTTCTGCCTCAGGGGAAATGGTGGCAGCGGGTGGGGGAATCAGAAGCAAAAGGTAAATTCCAACGTGGAAAACTGAGAGGACTAGACCTCGTGATTTACATCGCGTGGGTCACCCCTCCGTGGCTTGCTGGCCCATTTCCTCAAGGATTACTGTGTCGGTGTGGTTTGTGAAGCAATTCAGGAGCTGTGTTTTCCTTTACAAAACAAAACAAAAAACAAAAAATGAAAAAAAAAACAAACAAATCAAAAGTAAAGAAAGTGTTTCATATCATGAAGATAGCGGTAAGTTTAATGGTGAACCCAGCGTTTGAAGCCATCTCAGGTCCCAGGAGTGGGTCAGCCGCGCAGCCTGTGGTTAGACAGCGTTCCTTTGAAGGAGCTGGTCCAGTAATTGCTAGGGAGGCAGGAGACAGACACGTCAAGGTCAGGTTCAGCATCTGCGTGCCACACACACGTCACACCTGCTGGCGGCCAGGCCATTACCTTTTTGAAGACTTCAGCGCGGAGTCTGTTGCTCTGTAAGATCACTCTTTTCTTTTGTTCTTCTTTTTTCTTTTTCACTTCCGGCAAGTTATTATAGATTCTGAAACAGATTCAGAAAACACTCTGAAGGGGAGCGAGACAGCGGGTGCCTGGGGTGGGTCTGTGTCCTGTCTTGTCAGCAGGCTCTTCCATTTCAAAGACAAGACCAGCCGCAGACGGGTCATCCCAGATCGGTGAGACGCAAGACCCAGGGCTGCCTGACAGTCTCCAGGACGGGCCGCCGAGGCTGGGTCGGCGCCAACAGTCAGGGGTCCCCTCCCCGCCCCAGAGCAAAGCTCAGAGGCCAGTTGTCTACTGGGTGGGCACTTCCCTGCCCCTCCACTCTTGGAGATAAATTAATGACTTGCTCACATCAAGTGGGAGATTCCATACCTACTGCTTTCCCACTCTGTAAACTTGCCCAGACGCCTTTTTGCTACATGTTTTTTTAAGCCTTCCTACGACTTAGAAAAAGAGCAGCGAATAAATGGAGGAAGTAGCAGGAACTCTACGGGGATAACACACGCGTAAATGTGTGTTTCCCTCTTAACCTGTTGCCTTCCTAATTAAACTGCTTCCAGATACATCTCAGACGTTGGTATCACGGTCTTGTCCTAGTGTAAAATTAGGAGTTTTCACGTAACAAGCAGGGCCCAAGAAAGAGACCTTCTTCTGGACTCTTCTTTCCTGTCTCTTAATAGAAACTGTTTGTGTCCAGATGCTGAAGGATATTTCGGCGGAGTCCACAGACACAGTGGAGGAACAGTAGCCTGAGCTGTGGGGTTGCTGTATACATGGCCTGTGGGTAAACTCATTTTTTTTTTTTTTCATTTTTGCCCACATCCGAAAGCCAGACAAAATTGGTTTAATAGGTTCTACTTTTAAAATAATAATTAACAAAGTATAAAAATATAAATGACATTGTTAGCAGATGACGTTTTCTTGGTTACTGAGCACGAGGCTAATCCCCAGGCATAAATGTTGTCAACCCTCACAGCAGCTGGAAGAGGCACATAGTGTCCTCTACAATGTGACTGAGGAGCGTGAAGCCCAGCGAGGTCAGGAGGCTCTTGCAAAGTCCCCAGGCTGACTCATGGTGGGCTGGGGCTCGAACCGTGGACTCTTAACGCAACACGGCCCCCTAACCCCATAGTATAAAGTGTCTGGGAGATACTTGTTCCATGGTTTGAATGAATCCATGAACACAGACTTGCCATATCTAGGAACTATTCCAGGAAGGGCCAGGGAGAGGACCACAAGGAATCAGCAAGAGAGCTGAATGTCCCAAAACTCCACAGTGGAAATCCCCAGATGCACAGAGACCATCTTCCTGACACTGACTGTCTGAACTATATACGGGCAGTTTAAGATAAAAATTCCCAGGTCTCACTCTTGGAGCTCCTGATGTGGTATTTTGTTACAGGGGCTTCCTAAATAAATTAGGATACATTGCACAGCAAATAGTTAAAACCAATGAGGAAAATGGTCTATTATCTGTATCTTTCATGTGATAAAAGTAAGCTACAGAAAAATAATATATATAGTATGATCCCATTTATGATTAACAAATAGATAACTGCTGAGGTGCAGGTGTAAGTCTATCTTCAGGCAGACAGAAGGTCCTGGAAGGATGCACAGAAGGCTGAGTACTGTGGGTCTCTGGAGAAAGGACCGGGCCCAGGGAAATGTGGGGGAGGGAAGACCATCAGCTAGGAGGGCCTTTAGCCTGATCTCTGCCGTTTGAGTATTTAAAATGAAAATGTAATTCAACCATACAACTAATAACAAAGACTACGGAAGAAAAGAAAGCTCCAGCATGACTGTGGGTGAGTGAGAGAGCCAGAGTCAGAGCCCACCCAGGACGCAGAGTGAAAACCCAAGTACGGACTCCATCCGGGGTCGCACCGTGACCTAGCTCCTGCATCCTCCCTGAGCCTCTCTTTCCGCTTCTGGAAAGACCTGGGGCCATCCTGTCGACCCCGAATGCTGCTTTGAGATCTAGTACTTTAACTGCCAGTCTCCATAATAGCAACGTTGGGTTTGCGGACGGCAAAGGGAAAATCCAGCTGAAATTTTTTGCTAAATTGAGAAAGGAATACTTCAGGCATGAGGGACACACAACCCTGCACATCTCAAACAGCAAGTCTGAAAACCCAGTGGCCCCTCAGAACTCCCAATTAAAATGCTGTGAATCAGATCAGTAATGGGATGCTCCCCTTCTCACTTCCACTCTTGGACTTACAAAGAGGCTCCTTGCCCATTATCAAAGTTGGCCTATTATCATGGAAACAATCCTAAAAGCAGAGATTTTTGTGCCTGGACTGTGGAGAAACATATTCTTCTCATTTCAGTGGCTTCTCTAAGGGTTCTATCAATTGGGTTTAATTATTACCATTCCTCCCAGTGCTAGATACTTTATTATAAACTAATGACATTTTCTTGCATGAACTTGGCCAACATCGCTGAGTTATTACCTTCTGGTTAGGAGGCCAGGGCTCAGAAAGAATGGCCGCCTTTGTGTGATCAGGTGGGTGAGAATTAGTTGGAGTCGAGACTAGCAACCAGCCAGGCAGAACAGGGAGAGTCTGTGGGCAGCGAGGCCTCCAAGCCCACCGGGGATGGAGCGTCAGGAAGGCTTGCTGGCTCCCACATGCCACGGGCTTCCAAGTTTGGAGTCGTTCCTATAGGCTCTGCCACTGGCAGGGCCCTCAGGAGAAACCATCTCGCTCCTCCTCATAAAATCACCTTCAAAGGTGCACAGTGACAAGGAGCACCTGCCCACAGAGACGATGAGAATGTGCAGAAGCTTTCCCATTATGAGTCTGGGGATCTCTTAGAGACCAATTACTGGGTCGGCTCAGAATCCAAGACCCGCCACTTTCCTAACGCTTTTCCAAGAATGGCATTAACATTCAGAGGTGCAACTGAACAACTTCTTTTAGCCAGCATTCCACATTCACAGCCAAGAGGACCTCAGACATTAGAGGTGGACCTGGGAATAGTGACCCCTCTGGACGGCGAATGGATGCAGCAGCCACCCCCTCCCCACATTTTTCGACCTCACACAATAACCAAGTACCTTTTAGATCGCATGTGCATCTCCTTCTCTGAAATGTATCTTTCTTTGGGTTTGAACAAGTTATCTGGAATGAAATAGAAAGAGGATTAATTTGGGAAGGTTTGGATATCACGCATTTCTAGAGAAACACTGTAGCGGACTTTGTACGCATTTTGTTATTGATCCTTAGTCTAAGGCCCAACCTGCCACTGACGGTGCAGGACTCAGTAGACACTCATACATCAGAAACGCTTATATTGAAACTGACAACCAAGATTGGTCTATTACAGGTCTAAGCACAGGCAAGAGGTACAAGGTTGACATCTAACATACTTTGCAGACAGTGACCCTTCTGCATGCTTCAGGCAGCAACTGTCATCTTGTGCAGAGGGCAGTGACCAAACTCTGCTTCACGGTCACCGTGGGAGCAGGTCCCTGGGTGTCAGGTGGAAGATCTCCCCACGAGACTTCTGATGCTCCTGAGGATAAGGACATCTCCCAGCTATCATGAGAGCAATTTGAGAGCAGGAGTTGATGTTTATAACTGGGATCCTCCATCAGGGACTCTCAACCTCCACATCCATTCTCACGGGGGACCAGCCCTATCCAAATCAGAAAATGCAATGGACAGCAACACAGGACTAATGTCTGTCTTGTGTCCCTTGAGAGTATAGCATGACTGAAAAATCACTATGAGTCTGGAACGTTTTCCAGTGAAAGGACACATTAGTAACCACAATGATGTTTACAGATGGCACACTCAGAAATAATATGTATTTTTTTTTTTAATAGTGTATACCCTTTTGTAATAACTCAAATTCCCTCATGGCTCTCAGCCCTATAAGACCAGCCAAGAGTCTTTCACACAAAAAGCTCTTGGGGCTATGTGTCACATGGAGTACATCTGAGAAGCTGCCACACTTTCTGGAACACCTGGACACTGACCAGTTCACCTCCTCCATGCACATAAGCAGACAGACAAGCCAGCACCCTAGCGAAGCATCACAGAGTTGACATGGACTCCCTGTGATCCCCAGTGAAGACCCCATGTACTTCCATTAATCTCTCCACGTCAGCCTGTGCCCTCACTCAGCACTCCAGCAGAGCCCCACGAGGCTTCTCAGGCTTGCAGAATTATCCACGAATATGCACAAAGGCGGGGGAGAGACAGAGATAAAACACACTTCTTCTCTCTGGAGAAACAAAACACAGCTACCGATTTACACACTGGAAACATCACAACAGCTGACTTGTATTCTGCCTAATTATTTAACATAAAAGAAAAAAAATGGGACCATTACTTAACTTCAAAGACCAGATTCAAAGGAGAAATAAGAGAGAGGACAAAAAAAAAAATTAATGGAATTTTCCCAGCTCAGGGGAAATGTCCTCAGTGTTTGGAAAGGCAGGAAAGAAAGGAGTAGTCAACACCACCGTGAAGATTTCCAAGATGCCTCCCAGTGCCCACCCTTGGCTTTCACTCCCACTAGGGCCAGCCCAGCATGGAGAGCCTCAGAAACATCTTGATGACTTTCCCAAAGAAACAGGATGCCGCCTTCAGGCAGCCAGGTCTTGGGGAAGCAGTTCTGTGACTGCCTGAAGACTCCTACTCAGGCAAGAAGAAGGGACATTTACCAAAAAAAAAAAAAAAAAAAAAAAAAAAAAAAATCAGATTCAAGTCTGGAGTAGCATTCCTCAGGAGCTACTCAAAATCAGGGCACCGCCAACCCAGAGAGATAATGGTGCTCAGAGGGAATAAAAATGTTACAAATATAGTTTGTAACATTTAAGAAATATATTTGTAACATTTTAAAACTCTTAATCCAATTGTATGTTGTCTACTCTGGGACATTAGATTTTTTTTTTTTTTTTTTAAAGATTTTTTCTTTAGAGCCCCTGATACGGCAATGAAGCTTTGGTTTTATTTCCAAGAGGAAACAAAAGCAAATGCAAGCTCCTTGGCACCTCCACTGTTTTGTTTTCTGAATTCTTCGTGGCCTACTGGGCCTCAGCAGAAATTTAAATTCGGGGCGCAAAAGCCCGTATTAGGTGCCAAGCAAGCTGGTCTGCATGCAAGAGGCCAGGTCCTCCCTCCACAGCTGGTGGGCTCCACCCACACTCGCAGAAAGTGTTTGCTCCTTGGTGGCTGGCTTCCAGTTTTGGTAACAGCACCAAACCCGTCTGATGAGTAGTGAGACCTTTCTGGAGAGGAGGAAAGAGAGACAGTGGTTTTACCCTCCTGGAGGAAACTGTCTGAAGTAAAGCAGTGTCTTGCCAATGGTGCGCAACCTCCTCAGAGCACACGGAACCCTATCTGGCACTTACGGGGAAGGAATGGCATGTCAGACCTGAGGGGTCTGTGTTACTACTTATAACAATACTCCTGGCATCTGTGGGATGTTTCCCTACACGATCTTCATACCAACCTTGGGACATGTGCATGATTTGTTTGCATTTTAAGATTGGGGAGACTTGAGCTCGAAGGGCTGTTTCCTGTTCAGGCTCACAAAATGCAAGAGTGAGTGGAAGAGCTGGATTTCAGCATGAGTTAGTCCAGCCCCGTCCACACACACCCTTCACTTCAGACCACGGCCCCCCACTCGTATTGCAGAATCTGTATCTGGAGGCCCTGACGGGCATCCGTCCACTTCCCAAGAGACCGACCCCCAGTTTCTTTCTTTTATACTCCTTCCTCCTGAATCTAATGAGCAGCTCATTAGAGAATGCTCAGAAGAAAGAAAAGTAGATAAGATCCTGCCACCATGAACTTCCTTACGGGGGGGTGGGGGGGGTGGGGATCAGATCATCAAAGAGCCGGCTATCGCTATCACGTATCAGGCAAGTTCTGAAGAAACTGAAACACGGCCACATAGTAAAGGGGGACTGGGAAGGTCGGGAAGGCCCTTTGAGGGAGGAGATATTTAAACCACAAGCCAAATGACCATGGGACCAGGTGTGGGAGGATCTGGGGGCAGGGGGCGGAGAAGGGAGGCCAGCGAGGGCCGCGGTGGCTGCAGCACGAGGGAAGGCGGGCACGCGGCACAAGGCGGAGTCAGGCCAGCAGGTGACACCAGATCAAAGACAGCGACGTCCTCCACCCAGGTACATTTGACAACTGCTTGGGGACCTTGACCACGATGCACATGTGCGGGCCCCGGAAACGTGACCCAGAATGTCTAGACTATGCTACTGGGCACCAAGACTGGGAGCCACCTGAACTGGGTTCTGTAAGCCTGTTTAAGGAACTCTGCAAGCCCATTAAGGAGTTTTCCTTCAGAGCGAGAGAGATGGAGAGCCATGTGGGGTTTTATTTTTTTTTAATTTTTTTAAAGATTTCATTTATTTATTTGACACTGAGAGAGAGAGATCATAAGTAGGCAGAGAGGCAGGCAGAGAGAGAGGGGAGAAGCAGGCTCCCCGCTGAGCAGAGAGCCCGATATGGGGCTCGATCCCAGAACCCTGAGATCATGACCTGAGCTCAAGGCAGAGGCTTTAACCCACTGAGCCACCCAGGTGCCCCCATGTGGGGTTTTAAACAGGAGAGCCGATCTGCGTTGTTAAAAGATGACCAGCGGCTGTTCACACACAAACTTGGGTGGAGGAGCTACACATAGTCCGTGGAGAGGCAGATCAGGCATCGGGGGGGGGGGGGGGTCCTAGAGACAGCAGTGTTCAGAGGGTGAAGTGGGGGGACTCCAGCCTCAGCGACACTGCCTGTGGGCAAAGCGAGTTGTGGGTTGGAGACGATCGGGATGACTTCCAGGCAGCGGGAGGGACCATTCATTTGAGGACTGGTAGGCTTTCGCCTCTTCGGTGCTCTGCAGTAGATACACAAAGCTTGCTAAGACAAAGGACTCAAAGCCCAGGGTGAGAGCCAGATAAGTAAGGCCTTTGGATGCCAGGAGCAACAGTCTGCATGGGGTAGAGGGCTCCTGGGGGAGGGGTCATCCCTCTGGTGGAGGAGCCAGTGGGCTGGAGGAAGGGTGTCCCTGGGGGGGAAATGCAGCATAGAGGAGGTTTGGGGTTGGTTTTCAGTGTTTTCAATAAAATTACAGAGGTAAATTGCCCATTTCTGTATTTCTGGAAAATCCTTCTCCCCCTCCCCCCCAAATCTGTTGTGTGTCTGGTTCATGATTGTATCCAAGCCACGGGGCCTGTTGATAATTTAATTTGGCAAGGCCAGACACGCTTAAGCCCTTGCCTGTTTCAAGGTCAGCCAATAACCAGCTACCAAGCCTTTAGGGCCTCTGAGGCTGTTGTGGGCGAGCAGCTGAGCAAAGGCTGAGTTTGGAGACCACCTTGATCTCAGTAAACACACATGGGTGTTTACTGACCCTCACCTCCTGTGTGTGCACGCACACACACACACGTGGCCTCCACAGTCGGTGCCACCAGGAGGCAGCAAGGGTCACCCACACGCCAGTAGGATCACTTGTTTATGGGGCCCAGGTTCTTCTCCCTCCACAGAGCCCTCTCGATCTACAGCTCTGCTTGCAAAGCTTCCTTTTCCCTATTGAACAAGTCATCTCAATGATCAAGTTTACACTGGATTTGTAACTACAGTGCCCTCCCAGAAGCTCAATCTCACAGTCACCCTGAACACTTGGAAGAATCATCAAGTGCTTACTTCCCCTACCCCCTGCCCTTAGAAACACCAAAACCAAGAGATGCCTGTTAGACAGAATCCAGCAGGGAGACAGCCAACTACTTTGGAGGGTCAACAAGTCTACACCACTCAGCCTCTTCTATTAAAGACCAGGCCTCCCAAAACGAACAGAGATGGGGCATGGGTTTTGGGGGAAAGTTTCTAAAGGTTTTCCCCTAAAAAAGGACCCCAGTATCTGTGTATTCTGAGATCACAAGACTGTTCATTATACCAGATTCAGAGCCAGGGAGAAGCTAACCATCCTGTCGTCGGAGTAATTACATCATAGTTTTCAAGAGTTAAATCCAGTAACTTGCACCTGATTTCTATTCAGCCTGCTTTGGAGGGACCATGAATTTGCTGGACATGGGCAAGCGCAGAGTGGTCTAGCTTGGACTCATTAGCTCTCCAGAAATGAAACGGTACCCACTGCCCTGTACGAAGGCAAGTGGGAAGACTTGGGTTGTCTGACTCTGATGTGCTCTTAACGATGGTAAAATCTTGTGCTGGGTAAACGTTCTCATTTTTCTCAGATCACTTGTAGGCTTCCGAGGAATCCTGCTCTGAATGGCAGTTCCACCTACTGGGCAGCCAACTCTGGGGTCTGGAAGGTGGGGGACACGGCAGAGATGTTGACATTGATGTGAAAAGGATGCTCATGCCAATTGCCATCCAGCTACACAAGGGAGATGCTGATGGCAGAGATGCAGGGAGGCTCTCGGAGCCTTCCAGTGAAGGCATGCACCATGAAGAAATGAAGAACAGGGTGCCTGGGTGGCTCAGCCAGTAAGTGTTTGCCTTTGGCCCAGGTCATGATCACAGGGTCCTGGGATTGAATCCCACGTCGGGTTCCCTGTTCAGTGGAGATTATGCTTCTCTCTTCCTCTTCCCCTCCACACCCCCACTCATTCTATTTAATAAATTTTAAAATTTTTTAAAAATTAAAAAAAGGAAAAGAAGACTAAACCAGAGGTCCCCAGGGATATTGATTTCTCTCTTCGCATGTTCAGTTTGAGAAGCAAGGTATGAAGTCTCCTGGTTCAGGAAGTGACTTGGTCTCTCCATGGAGAGCTCACCTCTTGCTCAGAGAGTTGTCCTTGAGTTTAGGGCCGGGGCAGGGGTGCTGGTGGTGAGAACAGCCCGTCAAGAACACTAGCAGCCCATGAGACACCCCCCCATAGATCTTCATAATGGGAGAATCCTTGGTGTGCCATTGGGGCAAACGGATCCCAGGAACGGACACTTCAGCTACCCCAGCTAGAGGAACCAGGTCCCCAAGTCCCACAGGTCAATGAACAACATTTTTGGAGAGAAATGGAGTCTTTACACAATCCCTGGTTCTATCCTGCCATCAGACCAAGAGCAGCTGCCCAAGCCCTTCCTTCCCCACTCTGTCAGGTCTTTCCCTGTGTGATTCTAGGCTTGGTTTTCAGCTACCTGCCAGGCCAGCTTTCATCCCAAGTGGCACGGAACCCCTAGAGGATGAGGGGCGGTATTTCTTCTTCTTTTTTTTTTTTTGCTTCCTCATCACTCCCCCACCCCACACACCTGGCTCCTTTCCATCCACACTCCATCTCTATGGCCAAAGACAACAAATGCTAGTATTTCTTGTATTACCTGGTTACTCCTCAAAGACCCAGCAAAGGAAGAAGGGATCCAAGCCTCTCTGCTAGCTCTCATAAAAGCCACAAAGACACAAAGGAAAGTGAGCTGTATCAGTCACACCTCTCCTCTGCATTGCTCCTACCTAAGTGCTTGGCATAGACAAGGACATTCCTTCTCCCATTATTTCATGCTGTCCCATTTGTGACATACTTTCCAAAGGAACTGTGACTGGCTCCTTTCCTCTGATGGACTTTGTATGGGGTACAGCATGGTGGCATTGTTATCAATGGACCTATCAATGGACAAGCTTCCAATGAGGCAAACCCAACCAAAGACCAGGAAGTTGGCGCCAATCTACTGCCCAGAGGGGCCCAGGATCCTCAACCCTTGCTTCCTGGCACTTCTAGGCCAAAGGGATACAAGTAAGGTGAGTAAAACCTCTGTTCCATAGTCCCAGGTTTCTGTGGGAAATGGCAGACTTAAACGCTGCTTGGGGTTTCCTTAGCGAAGCATGGCAGCTATTTCCATAAGCAAAGATTCCTACAGCAATATTTCCAAATATTGGACTCTCAAGAATTGGATAAAATCATTCCAAGGTCAAAAAAGCTTAGGGCAAACACAGTCAAATGAATGTAAGCAGCCTTCTTGGTTGCACAACTTATCAGTGCCTTAAACAGTTATAATCATCAGTTTTCAAAGTTACTATTACAGCTATAGAACAAGATTTAATCTATCCTAAAAAGAAAATGTGGTGTATTTTCCCCATATTTTTGAAAAAATGTGTGGGTGTTAAATGGCAAGTTTAAATTACTCATTTAAAAGAACTTTAACAATGGCTGAAATCACCCACTTCACCATAAAACAGCAACAGTTAGTGAAAATTTGAAAGATTAACTATTGATATGAGAGTCATTGTTTGCTCCAGTTCCAGGGTTTGCCAGCATTTTTAAGAGAACCACAAAACATGGTGATTTATAGATGATGAATAAACTTTGCTTCTCATTGCCAAGTAGATTTATATCCTCAGTGTCACTGCAAGGTTTACTACTGAGCTGCATTGCGAGATAAAAGGGAGATCATTTGGAAAATAGAATCCAGGCAACTGGGAGAAGGAATCTCCCATCACGTTATTTTTCCCTATACCACTCTGTAATCCCTGCTGCCGTCTTGAACGATTGTAATTGGAAATAACACTGTCCTTTGAATCAACAGACATAAACTGGTCTTTTCTTTCCATGTTTCTTAGAAAAAAAACACCTTTATCATCAGTCTGTGAAGGACACCATAACAGTGTACGTGTAAATAACTCTGAATCAGAGAAACAGTCTTTTAGCTAAATCATGCTGCTGTTTTCTCTGCAGGCTGATGAAGTAAATTTACAATTACTTTTATCTGATAAGCACATTAAAAAATTCCTTTGTGAGTAATAATGGGAGAACTACCTCCAAATATTTATTCAGATGTTTTATGGGAAAACATTCCCAAGATCAGACCAGGCAATAATAGGGACAATGCGGCTGAGGCACACCACATTTCTATTACTGCGATGACTTCCCTGCCATCTCCTATCTGCTGGGTCACTTCTCTGGCTCGATGCTCTGGGAATGCAAATTCATTTTAATACTCGCTCTAGCCAAGATCATCAGTCTGAAGGCAGATCTGCTGGAGGAGGATTTCTGCAGTGCCTTCAGGAGAATTCCGTTCCTCTACTGGTCCGTGATCTGAATGGCTCTGACCTGGATCACCTTGGGAAGTGTGGATAATGCAATTCAGATGACTCCAGTCTGCGGCGCCGTGCAGCAGGGCTGCCCAGAGCGGCGTAGTGCGGCACGTGCCCGTTGGCACTCACAATCTGGGGAGACTTGACTGGCTTCCCCACCGACCATAATCCAAAGTGGAGAAGCTAGGAAGGTTGGGGATCTAGAGAGATGCAAGGGTAAGGAGCGCTCAGATGGAAGAAGGAGGGGGCAGGGCACAGGATGGGATTATCAGGGAGAGCTTCCTGGAGGAAGGGGATATTCTTCACGGGTTTTCTACACATTCGCAAGTTAGGGGGACAACCTGGGTGGGCCACGAGGAGGATCCCTTCAGGCAGAGAAGAAAGAGCTGAGGCAGAAGCACAGTGGAGAGGGCGGTGTTGGAGCATCGCTGGGCTCTGGACGGGCTGCGGTAGCAACCGCGATTCAGAAAAGGCGAAGCCCCCAACACCACATGGTCCAGGTCAGGCCCTACGGGAAGCAGAAGGAACAGCCTTGGGAGCAGGAGATGAGAGAAGAGGCTGGACTTAGGCTGGGCCAGTGAGCTGAGGCAGGATCCTGTAGGGCAGAGACAAGGAGGACAGATAAGGCATCTATCTGGTGGTTTAGGGACCCGGACTTAAGGAAGGACATCTAAGGAGACCACCTGGCCGGGGGAGGGGGCAGAGTCAGGATGGGAGGGGTCCAGGTCACAGGGTGGGGATGGAAGCCAGGGGGGCTCTGGGCTAGACTCCCCATGATGAAGAGGGCAAGGCTGGGAGCAGCAGCGGGAGCAGATGAGAGCCACACACCGGCCAGCGGGGTATAGCGAGGACAGCCTACCCCCGTGGGTTCTGAGCCATCTGCTCCCGGCAGGTCTGTACCCCTGCACCTGAGGGGTACCCCTGTACCCCACACTTTCCGTTCACCCCGCCCAGACTCGTTCTGTAAGGCAGACGCAAGGCCTAACTCTGAAGCATTCCAATTCCCAGGTCAGGGCGGCCTTTAAACACGACCAACCCCTGGAACCCCGGGAGCCGTGCAGGGATGATGGGGAAGGCTTGCCTACCGCCCAGTGACTGTGGTGGACTGAGCAGGAAGAGCCCTCATGTGCGGACATGAGGCAGGCCGTCAGACTGCAGAGGCCTTGACCTCAGAGAAGGCCAGCAAAGCCTGCCTCCGACCTTTCTCCTTCCGCTTCCCTGGCTCCCGCTCCTTCCCCCTCCTCCTCCTTCTCTTCCCTCTGTCCTCCACAAGTCAGCAGCCGCCGCCACATCCTACTGATTCCACAACCACAAAACCTGTCACATCTGCCACATCCTGCCTGCTGCCAACCCGTCCCGTCCGGTCCAGCCTGGAGCCAATCTTGCCTCGGCTCTTGACCTCAGAATAAGGTTACATTTGGAAGCAGCATTCACAATCCCTGTTAGCCCTCGGGGGCTCATCTGTGGCCCCTCTGTCTGCCTCTCTGGCCCCTACTCTGCAGTTCAGTCCAAGCTGAACGGACACCCTCACGCCCCCCCATCCCGTTCCCCCCCCACCCTGCCCCACGGTGCACCCGCACAGCTTCATCCCAGCGCGATCTGGGGGTCTTCCTGGCAATAGCCTCCCCATGAGGCGGGGGAGTCCATGAGACCAGGGACTGTACCTGACAGTGAGTTCTCAAGAAAGGCTTGCTAAGGCAAGGAAGGCTTGCTAAGAAGGCTCCCGGGTCACTGCCATGGGCACGCAAGGTTGGCCCGGGTGGCTCCGGGCAAGGAAAGAGAGGCACCCTGTGGACAGACCTTGGGGATTCAAACTACAGGCGGCAAGACCATAAAGGCAGGTGGGGCAGGTAGGGTAGACAGAAACTTCATCAGGCTACTTCCTAGTCTCTCTGAAGTCTCAGTTGTTCGTGCAAATGCCCATCTACAAAGAGGGAGCCCAGTGAACTCACACATGCACACACGTACACACGTATCCCTGCCCTGAGCCTTGAAAACCGCTCAGAACTCATGAGTCAACAGGAAGCTGAGGTGGCCCCGTGGCCCTCGCTGTTCTTGTCCCTGCAGGGCGGGTGCCTTGTCCCAGCAGCCCGCGCCCCACGAGGCATTTGTTGGCCACCAGAGTGCCCACCTGAGCTGAAGACGAGACTGCTGGGCAGACCCCTATGTTGGGAGGCAGCTAGCCCCACTCGGAAAGCAGCCCCATCTTCCTCCTGACCGACGTCTTGACACTGTGGCCAGAGCTCGTTCACATGTATGATTTATTAACTAATTTAGCATGTAAGAAAAACATCTGCATTTCGCTTTTATCATCTTGCCAGCAGACAGGCTGAAGACAAGATGTGTACTGCAGACTTGTTTAATGGGGCCCTAAACGCTCCCTTCTCCCTTGCCACAGCTCACACAAGGCTCGGGCTCCAGACGTTGTCTGATTTCACTGACCTACACAAACAAACAGAAGCATAAAGCTCTCATCAACACATAAATACCGCAGGGATGGGCAGAGTGGCCATAGAGTCCCACCCACAGCACCCTAGCTGCTGGGGCTACCTCAGAATTGGGGACCTACAAAGGTACCTCGGTTATTTAAAAGTACTGACTAGGTCTGATCACACTTTGTTATAGATGAGTTGAAGATGTCCATTTAAAGTCAACTTCATTAAAAGATGTCACTGAATGTGAACTTTTAAGATCTGTTTAGGGGAAATGCCATGGTTGGACAATGTAGTGGGTAGAAATATGTCTCCCCAAAAAGACAAGTCCAAGTCCTTACCTGCCAACCCAACCTGTGATGGAGAGCTCCCTGGGAAGCAGGGTCTTTGCAGATGTGTGTGAGTTAGAATGGTTCACACTGGATAAGGCTAGACCCTGATCTCGTGTGACTGAAATTTGAACAAAGGCATGCAGACAAGGGGAGACGGAGAATGCAGTGATGCATCTGGAAGCCAAGGAACACCACGGCTTGCCAGAAACCACCAGAAGCTGCCAGAAGCCACCAGGAGCCATCAGAAGCCACCTGGAGCCACCAGAAGCAAGAACGCAGCCAGAGTGTGAATTCTCCCTCCGAGCCTCCAGAAAAAAACCAACCATTTAGATATATTCAGTTTGGATATTTGGCCTCTGGACTCTGAAAGAATAAATTTCCATTATTTTAGCCTCCTGGCCTATGGTCACTTGCTAAAGCAGCCCTAGGGAGGACCACCGGGCATCTCTCTAATATTGGCGACGGTGGAAATCCTGGAGTACCCGGCACCCACCGAGGGCACAGCTGGAAGGCAGCTGGCCCGGGGGATGGAGAGCCCAGCACCTGCCGCTGAGAAACGGTCCCACACAGAAGATGCTCCTGAGTGTCTCTGGGTCCCCATTTCTTCCCACACAAAGGCATCAGACTAAAAAGGAAGCTAATCAGATGCCATTTTTCATATGTGGAGCCGTGGCGCTCCACAGCGGCATTGTTTTGTTTGTTGACAGCCCATTTGTTAACCATTTATTAACAGGCAGGATCCTCAAAAACGTCAAGGCCCAGGGGCCCACACATCATAAGCACCCTCGTAGTCCTTCCCGGGACAAGCGCAGATGTCCACGTTCCCCGGGGGGCTCCCACGTGTGACCGATGGTTCCTCGTGGTGACTTGAAAAGTCTGCACTGGAACCCGACTGCACGTTGTTGAGCAAGAGACTTTAGTCCCCAGGAAGACACACCCCAACTTGAGCCTGGATCTGCCACACAGCTCGAGACACTGGTGAGATGCATTTTCAAAGAGGAAAAGTCTTTGCATGTTCATTTTGTTGATTTCCTTTTTTTAAAAAAAAAAAATTTTTAAGCATACTGGACAATGTCACTGGGAGGGAACAACAAGTGTCCTGCCAAATCCTGCACCACGAGAAGGATGCTCCCTGGCCCAAGGTCTTCTGACCTGCAGCACCACGGGTGGATGAGGAGACAGCCAGCCCACGGGCCAAGGAAGTGAGCAGGAATTCTGGAACAACACCCTTTGTCCTCTGTCACCCAGGCTCCCCTACAATGTCTGTAATGTTTGCTAAGCTGCATTTTATTGAATATGGTTATTTCCCTAGAGGACTTTTATTCTGATTTATACCTATGATTTCACCTCCTGGGGGTGAGAACATTTTCCTAGGAAGAAAGATCCTGTTCCTCTATCCAAAGGAATAAAAGGGAGGTTCCCCAGGCCTCCAGATTTTCAGATTTGGGTTGGCAGCCCGTCTGTATGTGCTCCCATGTCCCCATTTTTGCTCTCATCTCTTCTTGTTATTCTTGCTGCTTTAATAGTCTGTTTATAAGCTCCATGAAGAAAGGACCAAGGCCAGTCTGGCTCACGGTGCTATCCCCAGCTCCTGGCCTGGTGCCCGGCCCCGAGAAGATTCCTCAGTACTCCCTGTCGAGTGAGCACATGCGTGCGGCCCCTCACGGGGTCAGCTCAACCCTGGCTGCACAGTGTTGGGAGAGCGGACCGGCCACACTCTGAGCTCGCAGCAGGAAAGGGGTTTCAAGATGACGAATGTTGATACAGACAAGCTGGAGTCAACCTCTCACCCTGAGATCTGTTTTGCAATCTATAAAGGGCAAAGGGGATCTCTTGCAAATGTCTGTCAGGAGCCAAGAATTTGAACTTGCTACCCTGGCTGCTACACTTGTATGGCTTCTTTCCCAGCTACGGTGGTAAATTTGTGTCCCAAGCTAGTTCTAGAGAATTCAGTGCCCTCGGTAAGCTCCCACAATGGCAGGCTTCTGGGGCAGGCTTTGGGATACTGAGATCCGGATGCGCGGTGTGACCCAAGTCTGCCTCATGTCAGGGGTGGTATCTGTACCACTGCCGGGGGTGAAGGTCCCAGCCCCTCAGACACCTCCCACCCAGTCTCACCTGCCCTCTCAAGCCCCCTGTGGCTTACCACTAAGAGGGTGGGGAACGGTGAACTGCTTCTTGTTGGCACGGACAGGAAAGAGACTCTGCTTCTGCCCCAGGCTCTCCTTCCGCTGGGCTTTTCTCTGCTGCACCATGTGTTCCAGCTTCTTCAGCCGTTCTTGGGAACGAGAAATGAACTGGGGTCTCCGGACTTCCAGCGCTTCCTGAGGGCAGCAAGAAGATATTTTTTAACAGAAGTGATGCAGGCAAGTAATGCATCCCTCTGATTTGCAAGAAACTGACCAAAAGCACAAACTTTAAGGACGAGCGGCCACAGTGCACCTGCACCCCAAGATTTCCTGCCCCTGCCTCCTGTGGAGACTGTGACGGACATGATGATGATGTAGGTCCTGCTGGTGGTCCCAGCCAGCCTCAAGGGCCCTGCTGCAGTGTGACTGCCTAGCCACTGACAGTGAGGAGGTGAACTTCTACCCATCCCTTCCTCACTGTCCATCCATTCGGTTTCCGACAGCCTGAACTCTGAGTGCCCTGAGCTCCAAAGTCCAGAGAAATGGGGTGGGGAGGGAATGAAGGCATCATGAGTCACCTGCTTCTGCTGGGGGCTGGAAGCCTCACGCGGACACGGATCACACACCCAGCATGAAATTCATGCCTGTTCAGGAGAAACTGTCATCCTGACTAACAGGAGTGTCTATTCTCAGGGAGAATAAGCTGGCCAAGTAGCTTTGCCTATGCAAACTGGTTCTCCAAGCTTTATAGGGGAGGTCTCCACGGCCACACCTCCACTTCGGCCACGTCCCTTAATATACACCCCCCCAACCCCTGCACTAAGCCACATACTCTGGTCCACTGACAAAGAGAAACCACCACAGAGGTATTCCAGTCCGTGTCAGACCCTGGGCTACGTGCCTTATGTGGATTCCTCATCTCTGGGAATCTCCACCTAGATTCTGAACAGCATATATACTTCTCCCCATTTGACGGATGCAAAACCCAAGCCTTGTAGTGGTTTGGTGGATCTGAGCGACGCCCATGTTTTCTCCACACTGCCTTTTGTGGTCTTAACTCGCCATTCCTTGAAAACCTCTGTTTGGGTTATTCCACTGCCTGGAGTAAGACCCGAGTCACACCCGTCAGTGAGAATCCCAGCTGTCCCAGTGAGCTCTGTCGGGGCTCCCCATTCAGCCTGAGCCTCGTGGTACCTCACAGACCACACTGTACAAGGGATTCATGTACACTGACAGCCATGCTGGGCTGTGAGCTCCTGGATGGCATGGGCCACGGCCCATCCACTCAGTATCCCTCCCTCCACTACCCTGAGCCCTGCACATAGTAGGTGCTTAGCAAGGCCTCTGGATACGCCACCATGGCAGAACTGTTCCTCAGCCTCACTCCTTGCCCAGCCCTTTGGGAGCTCAGAGTTCCCGTGGGGAGGGCAGCACAGACTCCACCTGTGTCATGGAAGTGGCCTCGGCAGCTGCGCCAGGAAAGGAGTCTTCTTGGCCACCTGGTCTCCATGGCACCATCCCTTGGTCCCAGACACGCTAGGGCTGCACAGAGACCCTGGGAACAGCCTACTGGCCCAGCGTGGCTGCCTTGGGGGCATCAAGAGTCTCTTACCAGGGACTGACCGAGGACCACCGGGATGCAGGGACCGACCAATGGCACCATGTCCACACCTGCAGGGACTTTCCTGGACGGTACGCCTGAGTATACAACATCCTGCTGGCGGGAGCTTTCTTGAGGATGTCTGCTCTTCTCGTTTATATACCTCTATAATTCTGAACTTTAAGGAATGTGCACATATTCCTTTTATGATCAGGAACAGACACCAAGTGAAAGATTTCATATCCTTGAGCTCATGGCCATGTGATTGAGGGCAACCTCCTTCATCTTTGCAAAACTCAATATCCTCGCTCGAAGAGGGGATCATAGGGGCCGGGGCCCAGAGTGGGGCGGTGCGGGCAGAAGGCTCTGATGCCTATGAGGTGACGTGCCCAGTGTCACCCGTCACTTCTCGAGAAATGCTGGCCCTGCTATGATCACGGTTACTACGGATACCACAGGATCCTCAATCTAACCCAGCCAGAGTAGACATCATTTCTCCGTCACTCGCACTGTCAAACAGAGGCCCAGAAAGGTCGGGGGACCTGCCCAGAGTCACACAGCCATTACGGAGGGAGTTAAGCCTCCAGGCTCCGAGGTGAGGGCAAGATGACGCCCACGTGGACTTGCCCAGAGAGGCGCCCTCTCCGTGGGGGTCCGGCCAGGGTGCAGAGGGCCTTACCTGCAAGGTCAAGGAGCCTGCAGGTGTTCGTGGACCCTCGGAACAGTCTTCGGACAGGCCGGGGGTCTCTGGTGGCTCAGGGGGCGTCGGCTCCGGGGGCACTGGTTTGGGGGGTGCTGGCTTGGGGGCCGCTGGCTCGGGCTCCTCACTCTTCCTGCATTCCTTTATTTTTACAACCAAGTCACAGCCCTGGTAGTCCCCTGGGAGAGAAGATTTAGAATTCCATTTACAGGGGCGGCAAGGTTTTCCCCCCCGGCTCCTCAGTACCATGAGACACAGAAGACAATTTGGAAAATAGAAACCCCCGTGGCTTATTAATGGGCCTCGTTAAGCCGATAAGATCCTGCCTCAATAGACTCCCCGCCCCCTGGTCACGGGGAGGAATGTCGGTGGGCCGCTGGACTTCGCGACCGGCTACTTGCGCCACGGACGTATTCCCTCGGCTTCCAGGGTTCAAAATGCCTTTGTTCACAATGAAAAGAAGCTTTTCTGCTCCTGGCTTCCTATTACATGCGCCCTGTACAATTATTACAGCTCAGTTGTTTGGGGCCACATATTAATTTATCTTACGTTTGCTGCACTGATGATGTAAGACCGAAGGACGGTGCTCCGTTATTCATCTCTTCATTTGCCAGTGGCCACCCCTGCTTTACGTGTATAATTGGAATGCTCGCTCTCTCTCTCTCTCTCTCTCGCTCGCTCTCTCTCACTTTCTCTCTCAATGCTGGATCTGGCCACTTCCCAATGCCATTCTGACCTTCCCTTGTGGAAAAGGTCCGGGAGCGCATGGAATCAACAGCACTTTGGGCAGGGCGGCCTCTGGCGTGTGGAAGGATGGATTAACACAGACTCACTGACCCCTTAGTGAGCAGCTGCTCCGCCGGGAACACACTGTCCCTTCCATCTGGGCTGGCCCTCTCTCCCTAGGTGAGCTCCCCTGCCTCCTTCCGCACCGTCACCCAACACAGCCTCCCCCACCCCCAGCCCTGAAACTCAACAGCATCTTACTCTTCACCCATATGTCCTCTTCTTGCCACAAAGCCCCTTTGATTCCTGGACCCAGCGTCCTCCGACCGACAGGTTGAGCCCCAGTCCCCAATCGTTAGGAAGTGCCCCTCTTCCCAAAGCAGGCTCCATCCTGCCTGCCGTGTGTCTGCGCAGCAGAACACGCGTCACACACCCAGCAGCACTGGTTACACAAGAGGGTCATAACGGGATGTTTTGACACCGCAAGCCTGTCCTCCTCTGAGGGCTGGACCGCGTCATAGTCACCGTGCATCTCTCCAGGGGGGCAGCCCAGGAGCCTGCCAGGAGCGGGCTCTGTCGGGAGTGGAGAGGGGCCCTCAGGAGGCCTGCGGGCCCGTGGGCTGCATCTCCGTGGTCCCCTGAATCTCTTATGCGAAGCCCCTGCTAGAGCACCCGCCGTCCGTGCCTGGAGCCCCTCTGGCCTGAGCCAGCGGCCCTCGCTCTGACACGAGTCCACCCCGTCCCCTGAGACCCTCAGGTCCCGCAGGCAGCCCCGGTGGTCCCGCAGCTTGTCCGCGGCAGTTCCATTTCCAGCTATCGCCCTGCACTGGGGCCCAACAACATACGACGTAGAGGTTCCCAGATCGTTCTCTCTCCTTCCCGCAGGCATCTGCTCTTGCTCTTTCTGGAGGGTGTCCCTGTTGCTCCCCGATTCCTGCTTCCAGCCTACGCAGCCGGTCCAGATACCCGCCCCCAAGTCCCCTGCAGCCAGAGGTCACTACACACCTCGGACCATGCCGTCCCCCGTTCCTGCCGTGGACTTCCCTCTGCTCTACCTCAACCGCAGGGACACCGCGGTGCCTCGCATCCTTTCCCTCCTGCGCCCCACCACCAGAGCCCCCAACCCAAGGGCGGTGTAGGCAAGCCCGTGTGCACCAGTGCTCACCTCAGTGCTCCCTTGTGTCTTCAAAGTCTCCCCACTGCGGCCTCCCCTCCAGCCTGTGCTCCGGGGCAGGGCCTCGGCCCCCGGCCTTAGCCTCTCCCTTCTGTCCCACCCCACGCCCCATCATCCAGGACAGAGTCTCCTTCAGAGCAAATCTAATTAGCGGTCTGCCCCTCAAGGGCTCGGCCCCACCTTTAGTCCACCCCTGAGCGGGTTTTAAGGATTTTCCAACTTGACCACATGACCTCAGACTCTCATTAAGCCCCCTCCAGCCTCCTAGGACTTTGGCCGCCCTGGATCTCAAATCAATCGTACCCTGTCTATCAACTCAGTCTTCCATGCTCTCAGGTCTAATTTATAAGCTCCTAGTCAGCTTTCAAGTCCCTACTCAGAATCATTTCCTCGAGGGCATTTCTGTCCGGCCCCGCCTTGGGACCCCTGTGGCCACCTGTGGCTTCCTAACAGCTTTCCACAGACACAGGTATGACCCTGCTGTCTCCAGCATTGGCGGGCAGGGAGCACCAAGCATGGTCACTGACACACAGTAGGAATGTATATAGTAGGTGTTTAATAAATGCTTCTTTAATGTACTAACGGATGAAGAGCTAAAAATTGACTTGGCTCCCAAGTGAAATTAGTTTTATCAAGTACCATAGCCATTTTAACCTTTGTATCCCAAAGATCTGTAACCTGGTGTGTTTCTTTCTGTCGTCCTCCGTAGCTGTTTGGGAAAGTCTTCAGTGACAGGAAATCTAAATTTTCTCCCTGAAAACTGGGCACCACAGATCTCTTTTCTATTCTACCTCTATAGTCTTTTATATATCGGTGCTCACTGCAATATTAGTAGGGGTCAGGGGCTTGGCCTTAGAGAAGGGATGGCTGGGTTGGAGTTCTTGGTTCCTTCCTCGGTGTGAGGCTCAGACTGGGACCTGCCTGGAGGACACTGTGGGGCCTGCAGCTCTCAGCCGTGATCCTTGCTAGTCAGGCACAGAAGACCACGGGCAGCCTGACCTCAGAGCAGCCACACCAGCATCTCAAACCTTCCTCAGGTAGGCCTGGGAGCCTGCCATGTGGCTGGGAGTGGCCTTCCTTTTGGCCATGGTGGATACTGAGCTGGTGCACAGCAGAGCTAGGATCGCTGACCCACACAGGGGTATCTTCTCCCTGCCTGGGAGGGAGGACTCACCCACCCCGGAATGCTGCAGGTTCTGCTTGCTGATGACTCACGCGGTCCAGAAGGGACAGCTTTATGAGGTAAGCTTGTGGGAACCAGACCTCAGGAAGACATCAGACCATTTTCCCTATAAATACCAAGGAGGAATCACCTCCACCCTACCGCCCTCACTCCTTACCTGTGGGGATCTCTCTTTCTATCTGAACATCACTGTCTTCCTGTGGAGATGTGCATAAATCTTGTAAGGGGCAAAGAAACCCAGATAAAGTGATTCCAGACTTCAGGAAGCTTTGCTGTTGACTCTCTGAGGGCTCAGAGAAGTTGCTAGACTGACAGCTGTTGCTTGGAGAGCTATACCCATCGGGAAGGACCTCTTTAATCAGCTTCTGTTCCACTGGGGGAGCAGACAAAGTCCCACGTGCTTCTCCTTGTTGCTTCTCACTGCTTCCAGAAAATACTTTTGCTTCTACTAAAAATAAAACAAGAGTTGTGCTCAAAACATCTGACGAGCGCACCTCAAAGGTCCTGACTTTGGCATACCTTGCTCGTCTGGAGATGGGACATGGGCTGTAGCACTCCTCCAGAAGGCCTGATCCATGGCAGGGGAGTGGGGGGCAACGTTCATGGGCTTGGGCAGCATTCGTCACGTGATCACATACCGGGTAGGACCTCCCCCAGCTCACTGAGGAGCTCCACTGTATACACCACTCTCATGCATCCGGTCTAAAGACTGTGCTCGCCAGTGCCCTTAGAAACTCAGATGACTTTCTCAACACTAGGCAAGAGAGTGGGTGGGTCAGACACCAACTATGGGGCCAGAGTGCCTGGGTTCAAATCCTACCTCTACCACTTCTAAGTTATCTGGTCCCATCTATAAAACTGAGGTAATCACATTAAATATTACTTATTTATTATTATGTCTATTTTCATAAGGTGTTCATATAAGTAGCAACACATATAATTTATGTAATTTTCACAGAATAACATATCAATTAAAATTGAGGCAATATGAAACAACAATGATCTGTGTAAGGTGTTTAGCACAGCACCTGATACACAGTAAGCTCTTAATGAATGTTACCCATTATTATTAATGCAGAAATACTGACGGAGGGTCTGTACTACGGCAAGTACAGAGGTAGGAGTTAAGTTACGAGGTCACGGTGCAGATTTCTCATAAAGCAGTGGATCGAAAATGTATACAACATGTTGCTTGTTGCCCCATTGTCCTACCAAGAGTCTAGAAAGCACCTGCTGCCCATCCATGGGAGACTACGAGATCCTAGGGCTCCCACGCTCCGCAGCAAAAGAACAGAATAGGGCAAATGCTCTTGGGCAGATGTGGAGTACTCTTGGGGATGTGTTATCAGGTGAACAAAGCAAAATTCAGGACCGTGTATCAGGTCTGCTTCCACTGCTAAGTGCTGATATACTCAGGACATCCCCGGAAGGATCCAGAAGGTGCTGGACACCTCGGGACCTCGAGGGCAGTGCAGGACTAGGCGCTGGGATGGAGGGAGAGACTTCCTTCTCACTGTTTGCCTCTTTTATACTCTTGGGGGGTTTTTTTTTGGGGGGGATACTCTATAAATGTTTAAAGGTTATTCACTTTAAATAAGTTAGTGATTCCTCACCAGGCATCATCTCCTATGTTAATACCCACTATGGGGTAGGGACCCACATGGGGGAGAGAGTCCCTGCTGCCAGGAGCTTGTGTCCCCAACCTCCTTGGGTAACTGGGGAGAAAAAAACTCCTAAGGACCGCTGCAATAAATACGGACACTTAGAAGATACTTGCAATATATTCTCAGATGTCCTGTGCAACAAGGGAATGAGCCTACGGGCACCTGGCATTGTTCAGAACGGGGACTTGTTTTAAAATACCTCAGCTGTCTGCACTGCTCCAGCCCCTCTGTCCCTGAGCCCTGGTGTCCCCCACAATGAGAACAGGTTGAGAGTGGCGATACGGTGCAGGGCAGTAGGAAGAACAGAGGACACAGAGGACCCTCTCAAGTGTGTTCCCTGGCTCGGGGATCTGGGGCAAGGGAATCCACAGGGGGTAAAGCCGGCTTTCCATGTTCTTATAAACAAACAGACAAAATGAAGGAAAGCACCTAGTGGGTCCCAGCACATTGGGGGTACTACGAAAATGGCAGTTATTTTTGGTCCTGTCATTTGGAGAGGACATATGGTCTCCTCCGGTAAAGGTTGGGCTTTGCTCATTTGTACAGAAAATATCTTTCTAAACCTTTATTTCAGAAACTGCCAATGCTGTTTAAGTATGAAATGCCATAAGCAAAAAGTCTCAAAATAGTTATTCCTTTCTATGTTGCTTCGATTTATGAGAAGCTCTCTTTTTAAGAATCGGAAATGAAATCAGTGAACAGTGGGGCAGTCCCAGTCTGCTCCTCCCACACTGGTGTTGGGCTCTTTAAGGGAGACACACCTACGGCCCTACCTATCAGGTACCCATCAATCTGGTTTCATAGAAACTCTTAGGTGACGCTTTCGGTGAAGGTCAGATGGGTCCCCTCATGTCGTGGAAGAGTTAAAACGACTCCCAGAAAGTAGAACGTGGTTGGTGTGCTCCAGAAGAGAAAGATACTCGGTCCAAGAAGGACTCCCTGACAAGTTATTGATCAGATCTCCTTTTGTGGATTCTGAAAAGTACAACCATCAGCCACGAAATTATCCTCAGGTGGGCCTCGCAAAGCAAAAATGTGCCCATCATTTCCCCCATTAAGTTTGTGGGTTGGACTGAAAGTTCTCCATTTGTGCCCCCAATTTGAAACTCAATCATCCCAGTGATGGCCCATTGCACTGCTGGCTCTGCCCGTCTTGAGCACCTTAAGAGAAGCGTGAGTAAATCAGCCACCTCTGACAGGCATTTCTTTCTTGGACTCAAACTCAAAGCTTCCTTCCCAAGCCTGAATTTGGAAGAGCTGTAGCCCTTCAGGTTTCCTTGAAATAGTAAGGTTCCCTCTGTTGCTTCTTCTCAAATGCATTACCCTGGGGGATCCTGGGCATCTCAGTCAGTGAAGCATCTGCCTGTGGCTCAGGTTATGATCCCAGGGTCCTGGGATCGAGCCCCACATCTGGCTCCCTGTGCAAAGGGATCTGCTACTCTCTCTCTCTCCCTCCGCCCCTCCCCCTGGCTTGTGCACACGCACTCTATCTTTCTCTCAAATAAATAAATAAAATCTTACATAAAATAAAATGCATTACCCTATGGGTTGGTCTTCTATAGCTCTAGTACTGAGCAAACTCACCTATCCAAAACTGTGCCATGCTCCGGGAGGTGAACAGAAAGCAATCAGAGATCCTGCCCAATGAGTATCTTGTATATAATTTTCCCATCTACGTCAGTATCCATAAACAACAGATTTCCAAGACCAAGAGCAAGCTCAAAGCTAGTTGTTTTCAGGTGAGGATGTCATTGCACCTGTTACTCAAAAGCTTCCGGGAGGAGGGAGATCAGTCAGCAGGCGGGCTCGACCACAGCTTCCCTGAGAGCTGATGGGGCGTGATTCTGGGAAAGACAGAGGTAAGCCACAAATGAGTCTGGAACACAAGGGGCTGACCACAGTCTGGGGAGAAGGCCGGGCTGGCCAGCAGGAAGAGAGCCAAGGGAGTGGGCTGCTCTGGACTTTGTGTTCCTGCCCTCACCGTGTTTGACAGCGCGACACATCTCTGCGGTGAGATGTGGCCTCTGCTGACCCAAGCACAGGGCAGGGAAGGGAGTGAAAACCTCCGGGACACACACAGCATCTCAGCCAACCAAGATCCATGGACCTGGACCAGGCGAGGCTGCCACTAGGTCCTTAACACAAAATGAGGACAAGGCACCCCTTCCCCAAGACACTTTACCTTCATTGGCCGGAAAATATAATGAACCAATCTGATAGAAAAAGATATTTCACTGATTCTTTCCAAATATCAAGGCAATGCATAATCTTTTATGTTCTTTTTTTTTTTTTTTTTCTTTGAGAGAGAGAGAGAGAATCAAGTAGGGGTAGGGGGAGAAGGGGAGAGGCAGAGAGAGAGAGAATCTTAAGCAGGCTCCACACTCAGCACAGAGCCTGACACGGGCTTCACCCCGGGACCCAGAGATCATGACCTGAGCAGGAATCAAGAGTCAGACACTTAACCAACCGAGCCACCCAGGTGCCCCTCTAATCTTGTATGTTCTTAGTGGGCCATTATCGCCCCTCTGGCCTCCAGTCCTGCCTGTGACAACCCGGCTCAAACAGAAGCTAGGAAATGCACAATGGTTGCTAAGAAGGACCGGCCCAGCAGCGGAAGTCTGTCAGTGAATCGCCAAGGGAGAGCAGGGTGGGGGGAGGGGGTGGGGAACAAAAGCAAAACAGGGAAACCCACGCATGAGCCAGAGAGGATGGTCGTCTGGGGGTGCTGAAGAGCCCAAGGCGGGCGAGTCACCGGCAGAATACATTTTAGAGTCATTTATCCCCAGATTAGCTTAGATTTTGTTCTAGGTATTTCGGCGTTGAAGATGGAACTCAGCTCCTAGCAAGGTCCTGAGGGTGGGGGCTACCTCTGTGCACCTTCCTGCCTTCTTAAAACAGACCGAACCCAGCCAATGAGCCAGAGAAACATTTCTGAACAAAGCCGGCTTCCCGGAATCCAAGGCATACATTTATTTCCTCCCACATTTCAGTGTTCCTGCTGGGGATCTCCCCCCTTGAAAGTTGGACCATCTTACAAATGACTGGGTCTTAGAGTAACTGAATATTTCTGGGTCTCGATATAAATACAAGTCTCTAAACTACAGGGCGAGCCTGAGGAGCTCCTAGAGGGTGATGCGACTTGCCCTGCAGTCCTGACTGCCCTCTCCCGCCACCACCTTATTAAAGCCTTCACGTCTGCATTTTCTGTACAGTTTACCTAACCCTTCCAGCAAATCCCAGAAGCCCCGCATCTCACTGGAAACCAAAGAAGTGAGCTTGACAGGACTGTGTGTCAGTCAGTCAGAAAGACACTCTCGGCGGCATCCTGGGGTCAACGGCAGATTCTCCTCGCTTCCGGCAGGACTTCGCTGTCCCCAGTTTGGGCACAGGGAGCCAGGAGGCTGCCGCCGAGGGGGAAGACGGGGCCTGCTCTGCACAAGGCATGCTAATTTCTGGACACGGAGGCTGATGCAGGGAGAGAAGATGCAGGACCACAGATGCTCAGTGGCACCGAACTTCTTCAGCAAGGGCTCTGCTCCATTCAGAGAGAGAGAGAACCTCCAACCACCTCCAAGTACCATATGCAGAAGGCGAAATCAAAGAACGTCAATTGGCAGCCCACCCAGGAACCACTGAGAGAGAGAAAAAAGAAGAGTGTTTTGCAATGAGCAAGGTCGGTGGAGGTTTTGTCCTTTTTACGTGTCAAGGCTTGATCTCTGGGCCGCCAGTGAAAGCTCATGTGGAAATGGGTCTCCACGTGGGACCCCGCATCCCACCCAATCCAGACTTCTGTTTAAAATCAGCCCATAATTGTTTCAGCATATTTCTGCTCGGTTTCTATGAGGAGCTGTGGCGCTTGGGAAGGGAGTCTGAAGAGGAGAGGGGCCGCAGCAAATGGGATGAACAGCTCTGGGCAGAGAGGATGGGGGCACCAGCCCCAGAACCAAGCCACACAGCAGGCGCTGAGCTCGAGCTGCCGCCCTGGGGAAGAGAAAAGGGAAGAAATGATCGACCCCAGGGGAATAGGCAGGCAACCCAGGAATCAGAGGGTAAAGATGAAAGGGCGCCCCAAGGCAGCTGGGCCAGAGGAAACACGTGGGGAGCGAGCCCTTTCCGGAAATGAGACTTCCTGCCCGTGCCAGCCCTTCCTAGACAGTAAACAGGGCTCTTCTGGTATAGGCATCAGACACCAGAGCCCCATTTCTCCCCTAAAAATCTGCGAAAAGAGCCTTCCCTTTCTGGAACGTCGGCACACGGCGGGGAGGGGAGAGTGGTGATGTTGTTAAGATGTCTAGATGATGTCAGGACGCGAATACACCCGTGCAGGGATCCGAAGAGCTCTGTATTCAGAGAGCAAGGGGGAAATGCGGTCTCTCCGTTGCTATTGTTCTAGGGTCAAGTTGCAAAATACCACGTGGGAAGCAATGCACACAAGTGCATATATGCAATTCCTGCGAAGAGAAATGAGTGATAGCCGTCCTCTCCCAGAGACCGTCGAGAAAGGACGCTGGATAAATAGAGCTGTTTTTCCAACTATGTCATAATCCTAGAGGTCTTAAGGCTGATGAACAAAAGTCTTAGAACATACAAAAAGTATTTGGAAGGCAGAACTAAAACACACGTGCACGGCCATGCACGCATCACACGTATGCCCGTCCGTTTTCCGTAACGCGATTACCATGAACACATTCCAAGTGGTGGTCGAGAGACACAAGTCCAGGGACAGATCAGATCCTTCTATCTTACCCTCGGGAAAGACAGTCCCAGGTTACTGCACTGTCCGTAATCTTTGATCCCAAAATGTGACTTCTCTTCCTGAAGTACAGGAGAAGCATATTTTAAGCTTCTTCTTAAAACCTGATGCTAGGGGTGCCTGGGAGGCACAGTGGGTTGGACATTGGACTCTTGGTTTTAGTGTTAGATGAGCCCTGCACCAGGCTCTGTGTGGAGGCTGCATGGGATTCTCTCTCCCTCTGCCCCTCACACTTGTGCTCTCTTTTTCTATAATAATGAACACATAAATCTTAAAAAAACAAAAACAAAAAAACAACTTGATGCCAACATTCCCCAAAGCAAGCATTTGGGAAGATAATTTTCTCATTAAGGTGCACTTTCTTTAAAAAAAAAAAAAAAAAAAAAAAAAAAAACAAACTCTCTTCAAATTACAAAGGCAATAAATAATTAAATTTGAAATACAGGAAAGCATATACAAAATTAAAATCATTGACAAGCTGTCACTCAAAAATGCTCCCAGTGATTTGCTCTGGGAAGAAGGGCCCATTTCCTGCGGACTAATCCACTTTTCCCTTTATTTCTTTCACTTCCATTACGGATATCACTTATGACAAGACAGGATCCCCCACTTCCACCAGTAATGCATCAAAGCCGGGTTCCTTAACATGCTGTTGTTGGGAGAGCGTTATGTCTGGTGATGGCCACTCTTCCCATTTTGCCTGATGATTCTGGCAGACTTTCATCTCACCTCCTCCTCTTGGTTTTCCTCGCTGCTCCGACAATGACCAAGCAGGTAATACCGCACATTAAAAATTGATTTAAAACAAAAATCCAGCCCATCGGCCAGGTGTTAAAGGGAACGAGAGAGGAGAATCTTAGTCAAGGTTCCTGCAGAGTGAAACACCTGCTGGGTATGTCTGTGCATGTTTGCGTGTGTGTGTTAGTGTGTGCATGTGTGTATAGGTCCACATACGTGTGTGTGTATGTGCGCTCGTGTGTGAGACACACGGCCCGGGGCTTCTAGGTTTTACCCCATTATCTTCATCTGAGGTTTTAGTACTCCAGAAAGTGAGAAAGCAAGGTTTGCTTTTGGTCTTTCCTGCCTCTCAAAGAAAATGCCTGACCTCTTGATCTTCAACAACACTTTACTGAGCACCGACTATGTGCCAGGCACTGTCATAGGGCACTTGGGATACAAGAATGAAAACAACAGAATTCCTGCCCTCGTGCCACGGACCATCCATGTCAGCCCCCTTCCTACAACCTAATGACCGTCACCCCTACGTCTATAGCCAGTGACATCACTCTTGCTCCTTCAGCCAGTGAAGTCACCTCCGTGCCTATAACCAGCAACATCACCCCCACTAGAGCCTACCACGCCTATAGCCAGGGACCACTGCTGCAACTATTGACTGTCACCTCCCCTCCCATTCCTATAACCAATGACATCACTTCCACTGTGCCCTCTACCCTAGCAACCAATGAATGAGATCACCTCCCCTACAACATCCTCCTACGATCATGACCATCACCTCCACTGCCACGCCCCTCCTAGTGCCAATGACCATCACCTCCACTCCCACAATTAATGACATCACCCCCACTCGAGCTCCCACTCCCACAACCACATTCCATACCTGGAATGTATCTGCACCCAGAGCTGCTGTTCTTCAGAATTGGTAAATGGAAACCTGCCGCTCTCTGACTCGATCTGCTAACTCCCCCAGCTCACAGAATGCTACTTCCTCCAGGCTGTTCATTCTTCATCACTGACACCTCAAGTCCCCACCATCCCCATGCAGGCATGGCTGGCTCCCTACCCAATCTCCATTTTTGTCTTTTTTCTTAGAAGATCCTCATTTTGTTCAAGATGGCCATGAGCCCAGCTAAAACAAAGATTTTGGTCTCCTAGGCTATTGATCTGGCCAGTGACCTAATAGCAGAATTCCTTTGGGAGAACTTCTATAAGGTCTCAGGAAGGACTGACTGTTCAGCTGGTATTTACTGGGGACGGGGGTGTGAGGGCTGGGGTCCCAGCAACCATCCTATGAACTTAATAAGGGGTCAGATCTGAAGGAAAGTAGAGCAGGAAACCAGAGGCCTGGAGTCCCGATGACACTGTCAGCCGGCCGTGTCTTCCCCAGACTGCCCATCTCTGGACTTCTTTTACAACAAAAATAAACTCTTACATTTTCCAGCCACAGCTTTATGGATATCTAGTTACTCAAAGCTACGCAAAAGTCCTAAAGGATACAATGCCCATCTATCATGGCATGAATCTTGAGTGGCTGGGTTCGTGGTAGCCCGTCTCTGAATCTCATGGAAGTTTTGTTAAAACCCAGAATCTGGGGCACAGGTCCAGGATTTCCCACTAAGTCCAGATTGGGGCCCAGATGTGCATTTTTTAGTTCCCATCATACGGAGCCTGCTGTTCCAGGAACCACACTTTGAGAGCAACTAGATTATAAACAAAAAGCAAAGACAACGTTTTACAGCTCAGCACCTTACCACTAATAATGTGGTCAATGAACGCCATCACCTGGGAACTCTATAGACACGGAGCCTCAGACCCTGCCTCTGACCTACTGACTCAGAATCTGCCTCTGAAGCAATCCCCAAGCATGTCCAGCACAAGTTTCATGACCAGACTCAGCCTATCACTGTCCTCAGGACCTTGACACATGCTGTGTGACTGCTGAGGCAGACAGTCTGCACTGGCCCATCAGGGCTTCTACTCACAAGCCCTCCAATCACTCAGATTTTCATCAGCCAAAGTGTGATGTCAGAGTGAGGGACATGCAGTCCAGCCATGTGCCCATAAGAACAAGAACATGAAACAATATCTTAAAGATGAAACCACGGTCAGCCTCCTGGTTTCCCAGATTTTCCACGCCCCCCCTCCCCCTGCCCAACTATTCTCAGAGTAGGGACCAAGGAAATTTTAATAAGCATAAGTACAAATGTAACCACTAGAACAAAGATACAAACCGTCTTAAGTATCCCCCCAGAAAATTACAAATAAGAAAGCAAAGAGTATATCTTAGAGAAAAAGAAATTCAGCAAAAATAACAAAATACAAATAATTATAAAATTATGATGAAGATGGACTCAAATATCAGTCCTATCAATAAATGAAAATGGGTTTAATTTGTTTATTAAAAGAAGAAGACTTTCAACACAAAGACCAGCAAAATGAGAACCTTGGCAATACCCAGCGGAACCACATATGAACCTGCCTTTCAGCCGAGAACTTCCCCCACTAGGAAACCACTCTAGTGAGCTCATGAGACAGTCTGGCCAGACCTTGCTGCTAACACTGGCCCATTTGCCCCTGTCAGACAGAGGAGAGAAACCAAACCCAGGGCAAGAGGGACAGATCTCGGGCCTGGAGGGAGTAAGAGCCCTGCTGTAGAATGCACAGACATCACTTGGATTTGTGTTTGGGTAGACCACAGGTCAAACACCCCCCCAAAGAGCCAGGTTTTTAAAAAAATATTTTATTTATTTATTTGATGAGAGAGATAATGAGAAACAGCATAAGCAGAGGGAGCAGCAGAGGGAGAGGGAGAAGCAGGCTCTCCTCTGAGCAGGGAGCCCGACTTGGGACTGAATCCCAGGACCCTAGGATCACGATCTGTGCCGAAGGCAGACGCTTAACCACCCGAGTCACCCAGGCGCCCCGTAAACAGCCAGTCCTGATGCCAGTGCTGAACTGAGCACCTGTTCTGAGAAGTCCAACCAAACAGTGCAAGGACCTGATGTGCGGGAGCTGGCTGACAGAGCCCAGCAGGGTCTTCCAGCTAGTGAATGTGGCCAAAGTGATGTAGGAAAAAAAAAAATCTGAAAGCCAAAGGCAGCAAAACACGAAGCACCTCTAAAGACACGAACGCTTCCAGGCAGTCCAAGGGGGCGTGGGGGGATGTCAGCTAAACCAGCGGGCGAAGGCTCCTCCGACTAGATTAGGGCTTAATCCCTTTCAAGAGCTCTGGTGTTAGCGCCTGGGCAGTCCACACACGGGCAGGTCTTGACAGTCCTCTATTCTATTTATTCATTTATTAAAGATTTATTTGTCTGAGAGAGAGGGAGGGAGGGTGGGGGGGAGCACCTGCAGTAGAGGGAGAGAAAGAACCCAAGCAGACGCCCCGCTGACCGCGGAGCCCGATGTGGGGCCAGACGCCAGGACCTGAGTGGAAACCAAGCGTCAGACACTTAACTCACGGCGCCACCCAGGTGCCCCGACGTTCCTACATTTTAGAGCACCCCTCAACAGCGTCTGCACTTGCAGGCTAAGCGTTGGCACCACAGGGGACAAACAGAACCCCGCGGGGCGATGCTTGCCTCCGGCACCAGCACGATAGCCACGGCGGCTTGCACTGCTCTTTTCCAGCCATAGTTTAAACATATGCCAACCACACCATCCCTGCTTTACAAAAAAGGAGTTAAAAATAGTTGCCTGAACCTGCTTAGGACTCATTTAACACAATTATGATGAAGCCGGGAATCATCGGGTCCCGAAAGCAGCAAATCTTTAACCTTCACTCTGCGGTCGTTGGACTCGAGCCAGAAAGGGATTGACTCGGTGCCGAGTTGTGAAGGAAATAAGCGAGTTAAAGAGCCAGTGCGAAGTGGTGAACGTACACGCTGAAAGCCTGGGCCGAAGGTCTGGGGTATGAGGTTGGAGGTCCTGTAATAGGGCCGAGGGCTCTGCCTGCAGGATCCCCCTTTCCCCAAGACACTTTCCAGTTCTCCCAGGCAACGGCCACGGGCGCTCCCAGGACCCCGGCGGTCAGGAATCCCTGCTGTGCTGCCTCAGTGGGGTTGGGGCCAGGAAGGAGACAGGCTGGCCTGAGACACAATACCTCCGCTTCCTGCCTTGCCCAGTCGGTCCCGTTTCTCCCTCCAACCCCAGTCAGACACTCGTCTCCATGACAAGATCTGGAAACATCATTTGGGGAAGATATAAATACCTCCAAGGGTTCCATGTCAGGAAGGGAAGGGAATACCAGAGCTGGAGGATTCCCGTGGAAAAGGCTCCGGGCTCTACTTCCCAGTGCTCTTGGGACCGCCAGAGGCACTTCCTTGCCTGGCTGACATCATTTTTCTGGTTTTCTCAGACTTTGCACAAACCTCAATCATGTCAAGCCAAACTCAGCGGAAACACATGGTCCTGTGTGTGTCTTCTTCTAAGAACGCTGTGCCCTTTGAAGAACTATTTTTGAAAATCAGAATTGGAGAGGCTCCCCAGGGCCTCTGAAGAGCAGCACATGCCACCCGAAAATAGTAACGAAGAATAAATCAAGCAACACAAAGAGCCTGAATCCGGGCCGGGCGGACCGCAGTCAACACGTGGACAGACCCCGATGCCGGCTGGCTTTCTCTGCCTTCAGCTCAGCTCACAGGTACCAGGCGTCTCCACGTCCCGACCTTCCCTCCCCTGTTCCCTCCCGAGTGACCATCATCGCCCAATGAAATAAACAGGTGGTGTCACACCAGACAAACGCTCTGTTTTCCCATTACTCCCATTTAATGTGGATTTCCCGAGCTATTTATTTCTCGTCTCTGGGAGTAATTCATAAGAAACAAAACATATTTAGTTTATGGGCTTGCCCCGGGAGATCACTTAGGTACAGAAAAATGGAAATACGCTTAACTGGTCTTTAAAAGCCACAGGGAGGATTTGTAGCTAGTGAGCATCTTCCTTATGCCACAGAGGGGGCGGATATATGTGTGTGTGTGAAAATAAACTTATCATTGTCTTATTAAAAATCATCATTTTAGACCAAAGTGGGAAAGGCAAAATTGTTACAAATGACTAGATTTTTCTGAGCTGATGTCTAATATACAAGCCTGGGGGAAGGAGAGAGAGAGACCCTATGCACTTTCATTCTTTCTAGCTGTCTCGTGTTGGCCAGCAAAGTAAGTAACTTCCTTCTGACCATTTCAAGTCTTCAGCTAAAGCAGCTGAGCATTGTTCTACATAAACTTGCAACCCTGGCAGTGAATCATACTGAATTAGTGTTAGGATTCATGTCTTCTTTCCCCACACCACTGCGTCCCCCTCTTTTTTTGGTCAGGATATTCAACTCATTCTTGATTTCAAAAGACTAAGGAAAAAAAAAAAAGACGTTTGATTGGTTTTCATTGGGCTTTTAAACCTCTCATCGGGCTTTCCAAAGCTTCTCTTAGGAAGGGAAACTGCCTTTCCCACAGTTCTATGCAGTTCCTACAAACTCTCAGCCATCTTAGTTTCTCATCTTGATGGCTTTCCAAGAAGTCTTTAAGGTTAAGCTGTAGAGTAACTACAGGACCCTTTACAATGTGGGTTTTCAAGCAGGGGCCTATGGGGTGCACTGGGACTTCATTTAAGAAATTCGTTTTTTCAGTGGTCATGGTCAACATCTTGTGAGCATTTGGGGAAGCAGGGTGAGGGGTGCTTGGAAACTCTTTGTATTCTATCCACACCATTCCGAAAAGTCTAGAATTAGTTTAAACTTGAATGTTTTTAAAAACGGTCATTTGTGGGAACTTGAAAAACCTTCCTCCCAGGGTTGCCGCCTTCAGACAGTTGAAAGTCACTTCTCAGTAACTCTGCAATGTGCCTCTCGATGTCTATATTTGTTGATGTCCCAGAAGGGGCATAAGCATGTTTGTAAAATCCTGTTCTGTGTTTATTAAAACATCTGATGCATCTCAGCTCAGTTTCCAGTTTCCGGCAATCTGCTGGTGAGTGGAGATGGGTTCATGAGCTGCTGAGAATCCCACCAAGGTCAGCTCTGTTAACAAGGTAGCTGCATGGTCCCGCAGGGCATGGCCTAAGTTCTCCCAGGCTGGCCAAGTTTGCAAGGCGGTATCATTTCAGAGAGATGGCAGGCCTTTGGAATACCAATGACAGGAAGGATTTGGAATGCACCCCAGAGACCTGTGATCTGCTCCAGCCTGGGTCTGCCTCCCATGAACTGTGTGACTCCACAGATGACCCAGCCCATCTGGCCTTAAGTCACTCATCTCTCCAGTGAGCACCATTCTGCTTTGTGAGGGTGAGACGGGGAAATGTGCGTACTCAAGGAGAATTACGCAGAAAACAGTGCAAGGGGAGCCTTTGTTGGTTACCCGGCCCTAAGGTGGCCCACATCTAAGGCACAAACTTTAAAGGGATATGCATGGACTTTGTCCTTTATTTCAAATCCAAGGGGGGAAATATACACCCAAGGGCACAGAAAGAGGCAGGAAGACAGCTCAATCTTTGACCCATGTCCCACCCCCATGCCCAGACTGCTATTTCCTGCCTATTGTGCCAAACTTACTAGAAGGCCAGGGAAAGTCAATGTGGGTTATGCTTTGTGGTCCCTTTATATGGCAGGATAACCAATGAGCTTTTGGTGGGGCACACTGAGCCACCTTCTTGGGTGTGCAGGGCTCTTGGGGATGGACTCTGCTCTCCAGACCCACTGGCCTTGGTCTGTCCCTTGAACGTGCCACCTCCCCTCCTTATGCCATGTCCGGAGCTCTTCTGCTGGGGAGCAGGTCAGAGAAGATGCTGTGCAGGCACCACCTGCAGGGACTGGAGAAGATCTGAGACCCTCTGGGGATCTTCAGATGAGAAACAGGTAGAAGGGTCATGACCAGCCCGTGACCCTTCTATACCTTTCCCTTTCCCTGGTGCCCTGACCACTCAACCAGACTGAGCTGGATACAAACGTCGACACTGGGGTGGGGAAAGGGGAGAGGAACATGCAGTGAGATCTGTGCCCAGACCTCCACCTGACCCAGGCCCTGAGGGGCAACAACAGTCGTTCAAGGTCAACTGCTGCATAAAAATATTTGGTATTTTTCAGAAAAGTCTAGTCACAAAGGGACCCACTCTAGGCTCACACAGGTACGCCCTGGAACTGAGGAGGAGAAAGCACTGAGAATCAGTGATGCACGGGGTTTCCCAACAAGCACGGCCGATCCCACTCTGCCCGGGTCCGGAGCCTCTGAGAGCTGAGCTCCCAAGGGACCTTGATGGTTCGGTCCAAACTCATCCCAAGTAAGGTTGGACTTGGACAGGACCTGCCTCTGAGGACACAGCTGATGTGCGCTGTCGTGAGGCCTCTCTGCGGTCACGGGCCCACTGTTATTTATGCACTCTGGATGATTCTGTTCCTTCGTGAAGATGCCTTTCTCCTATTAAAGCTAATGGGACTCATGTGGCTGAACTGAAGGCATTTCATTCTCCCGCTTTTCTAAAAATAAAATGTGGAAAAGGGAAACATATGTATTGTTTCTATTTGGGACTGTAGAAACACAAACAAAAAAGGGACCAGAGAAATTCAGTGTCCAAGAGGTCCCGTTCCTTCTTGGTTAGAAGACTGGGAGGTTACTTGTCCTTAAATCAGTTTGGATGCGAGCTCATCTGAAATCCTGCTCAATGTGTTACGTGAGCACAGTTTGATGAATGCTCTTTGTATCCCTTGAACGCTACACCCCGTCTTCACTTTGAGGACCAGGACACCGGCAGGTCTTTGTTCGTTAATGGACTGTGGAACAGTCCTGTATTGTGGTTCACACTCAGAAGACCTACATTCCAGAAAAGTCTGCTGTAAAGGAAATTCCTAAATAGGGAATTTTGTTTTCCTTTTTTTTTTTTTTTTTTTTAAAGATTTTATTTATTTATTTGACAGAGAGAAATCACAAGTAGATGGAGAGGCAGGCAGAGAGAGAGAGAGGGAAACAGGCTCCCTGCTGAGCAGAGAGCCCGATGCGGGACTCGATCCCAGGACCCTGAGATCATGACCTGAGCCGAAGGCAGCGGCTTAACCCACTGAGCCACCCAGGCGCCCGGGAATTTTGTTTTCCTAATGAGTTGCATTATTCACGTGTAATTACATATGGCAAGGATGAAAAAAAAAATACCCCTTGGATAGAACAAAATTACACTTCAAAATGTAAACACTCCAAAACATCCTTTTCAAGTTAACACATTTAAAGAGACGATGCTAATACAACGTTAACACCAACTGTGCCAGGGTCCAATCTCAAAATCTCACAAAATCGCAACAACTGAAAATAAACTTCTGACCTGCCTTGTCTCACATAAGTGTAGGATTAATAAGCCAAAATTGGCTACCTTTGCTCAGCCTTCTACTGGCATGAACATTTCTAGTTTTCCATCCAGGACCCTTTGTTTGTTTTGTTTTTCCCAACACTTGTTTGCAGCCATCTTGAAACACGGCCACGCCTCCACGGACAGTCTGGTCCAGGGCTTGGGAACCCACAGATGCATCCAGTCTGGGCCTGGCAATGGATGCCTCCCCCCAAAGAACAGGGACCGGACAGCAGTCAGCTGTCTCATATATCTGAAAAGAAACGGAAGTGGGCCCTAAGCCAGCCATGCTGCCCCGTAATTCAGTGAGTCCATTACTCCCCGTAATTCAGTGAGTCCATTACTCCCAAGCCTAGGCATTTCCTTCCTTCCTTCCCTCCCTCCCTCCCCCACCCCATAAGGAGTCCAGCAGCAAGTTGTGTTAACTCTGTAACACCAAGAACCGTTCAGCTCCTGCTCAGGTTGTCTCCTGCGCTCCTGACTGTCTTGCTTCCACCTGAGATCTTGGAAAAAACATAAGTCACATCATGACAATCCTCTGCTTCAATCTCTCCAACAGCTTTCACCCCGCCTAAAATAAATCACAAACTCTCCCAACATGATCTGTCTCTTGCCTACCTTCTCGCGCTCATGTGGCTGCCCCCCGCCCCCCTGCACTCCCTCATTGGCCTTGGTCTTGTCTCTCAGATGAACCAGCTTCATTCTGTGTCAGATCAGGGGCTCCTGACCAGCTGTTCCTTCTGTCTAAAGTGCTCAGACTCTCCACCTCCACAAAGTAGGCTCTTATTACACAGCTCTTGACTGAGACATCCCTTCTTCAGAGACGCCTGCTAAGACCACCCCATCTGAAGAAGCCAACAAGCCAAGCCAATGACCCAATCACACCACCTGATTCCAGGGCTCGGCTAAAGCTCTTCTCTCCGCTGGGAATTTCTCATGCAGATGCATCATCTATTTGCCTTGGTCTCTAACCACTCGCTAGGTAAGGTCCCTGAGGGCAGGGATGTCACATTGCTTACTGCAACACCTAACACACCTAGAGGATACCTCGCACCGTCACTAAGCCTTTGTCACCTGACTCACATCATTTAGGTAATGGCTCAGGTCTTCAGTAAGGGCTTATGGTCCATGAGGAGTCCAGTGAAGACAGACTTGCCTACCAAATACGAGGAGATGATGAAGAGATACAGGGGCTGCACCCAAAAGTATTGTCAGGGGAGTTCTGATGGTTTCTTATGTAGGAACAAGAATTCAATAATTCAGTAGTATTGTTTAGGTACCTTGTAGAGTCCAGATTCTTATGAATGAAGGATAGATTGTGAACAGACACAAAGTTCTTGGCCCTAGAGAGTGGCCAAGTTGGGGTATTTGTGACAAAAGGATAGATGCCTCAGCCCAAGGACAGTTAATTCCATCCTCACTCTTATGGTAACAAAACCAGGTAATTCTAGAAGCACCTGGGTTCCTTCCATTCCAGTGGCCTCAAGGAAAGGAAAATTGTTTTGAGACTAAGCCTAATTCCTGAATAGAGCCATTTCTGCATGCTTACAACTTTTTCTTTCTCTTTCTTTCTTTTTTTTTTTTTTTTTTTGAATCATTCACTCCACTCAGGAAGGTGTTGGAAGCCTTGCTTGTCCTTACCTGGACAACTCTACTGGCGGGCACTGCAAATCCATTTGGTTGAAAGGGACGTGGAGAGTGGAGAATCTGGCGTGAGCGCGTCCCTGTCTGACGGGAACTGGACTTTAGCTAAATTCAAATGTACAGAACTCATTATAACCACGTCATCATGGACAACAGTTCCTGCCCATTTCTAGTCCAAAACTTTTACAAACCAAGTGGCACACTTCAGCAATTCTAATTCAGGATTTCTGCACACTTTCTTAGCAGAAGCACGGGTGGATAGAAAATTAGACAAGAGCCAGCTGGAAGAAGAGTGGAGACAGAGAAGCAGAGAGCTCCGTTACACCTTGACTGAAATCATTAACGTCCTAAAGAGCTAGAAGACATCACTCTGGCTTTCCCCATGATGTGGAATTACACATTTCCCACTTCTGACAAGACCACCAGTCTAGCCACGTGAGGGCAATTTTCAGGAAGGAAGCAGCTGATCAGCTTTGTGGGCCACAGAGACCAGACAGTAAATACTGGTGTGTCCCCGGGGAGAGCAAGATGGTCAGGTTCTGTCTGAGATTAGCAGGAGATGAGCACTTCCTTATGGGAAAAATAGTTCAAATTTTAAAGGGCAGTTTCTCTTCTGAAAAGGAATTAAGGAACAACTTCGGTTTTGGTTCTCTTACTTTTTAGTTCCCGGCACCTGTTCCATTATTCTCGCTGAATAATACCTAGCAATATGTGATGTGCAGAAATCCACTACTTTTAAAGTTACAGTCTGGAAGATATTGCTAGCTGAGACAACACGATGCAGGACAGTTATGGTATGTGGATTAAATCCCAATGAAGCGGTTATTCAATCACTCTTCAAAAAAAGCAGGACCATTCACCCACCTGTTAGGGCATGTGGCTGGCAGGTTGTGAACAAGGTGAGCACAGGTGGGGGCTGCACTTTAAAGAGCATTTTGGGGCTAGCAGGTGGAGCCCCAGTGAAAGACACTGCAGTACACTTAGCATTCTGGTCTTTGCTAGTCTTTTGACTTGTAGTCTAATTTCCTTTGGTTGAGTAACTAATTCAACTCAGCTGCAGAGAGACTGTTTTTCGTACGTTAACTTTCATGATGTAATTAACGATTCACATCCAATTACATCATGTTAAAAACCTCCTTCCAATCCTTTCTCTACTAATCCTGGACTCAGTGCCTGCGTGCTGACTTGATCAACACTCAGGAGGAAAGTGGAAAGCTCATTTGCAAGCACAGAGGTGAGCCTGGGATGATCTTTACCGGTGCTTTGGTCAAACACATGCCTGCCTTCAGTTTGTGAGCTGAGATCGGGTATGTTTTTATAAGAAAATCCTAGGGTAGTAGGTAGGCCATCTTCAGAAGAAGACTTTTACATCAGCTCCACAAACATGTCTTCCCTTCCAACCAGATGCAGGTATTGCCACGTGACTCCCTGCAGCCTGGGAGAGCTTCACAGTGTCCCCAGAGTGAGGCCTGAAATCCCTGCTGTGGATAGCCCTCCACCTGGGGTCCAGGACTTCTTTCCATTAATATCCTGTTTGCAACTCATCAAGTCCTCAGGGATCGAAGCACATGTTCCATTCATCATTCTCTTAGATCTTCCGAACGTCTGTGTCTGCCGCGCGCTGCTTTCCAGCCCCTGGGATGCCATCTCCCTCCCACTGATGCCACTGAAACTTTGCTAGTTCTCTCTTCGGAAATCCATCCCCCCTCACTAATGATGTTAGATAAAGCCTAATCAGGTCATAAAAAAAAAAAAACAACTTAAAAGTGTGGATTATCCCATGGGCCTGACTCTGACTCCTCTTTCATGCCTCTCTTTCCCTCTCGCCTGTGAACATCTTGAGACAGAGAAAGTTCTCTTTCCCTTCACCATACCACCAATGGCACCAAACACAGTCATTCATCTACACTCTGTTCTCAATAAAACTTTGAAATGAGTTATTTTTGCATTCAGGTCTTTCAGACACATGCCTGTTCTCTGAAAACCCATCATTATTTGTGTTGTCACAAGAATTTCAATTCCCTAAAGACGAAGAAGTCAGAATATAGTAGTAGAACTGTAAAATGGAAGTTCAAAATGATGTAGGGGTGACTCTACACTGACCCAAATGGTACAGGCTAATCATCATGGTCCCTGGTGACATAAAAGAGTTAGTACCTTAAAGACTCCTAGGAAAAACCCTAATGGTCAAGGAGCTGAAGGGGAAGTAGAAAAGACAGTTTCCAAAGCAGGAAATATACATGGCCAATAAACTATCCTACATCATTTGAAATTAAACATGACTAAGATACACTCTTTCACCTATCAAATTAGCAAAGCACAAAAACATATGCACTCAGGCACCTGGGTGGCTCAGTCATTGGGTGTCTGCCTTTAGCGCAGGTCATGGCCCCAGGGTCCTGGAATCGAGCCCTGCATCAGGCTCCCTGCTCAGCAGGAAGCCTGCATTTTCCTCTCCCACTCCCCCTGCTTGTGTTTCCTCTCTCACTGTGTCTCTCTTTGTCAAATAAATAAATAAAATCTTTATATATATATATATATATATATATATGTATATATATATATATATAGTGCATATATATATATATATATATGCACTCAATTTTAAAGAGAACACAAGGAGAGCAGTTCTGCAATGCCAATGGCTACATGCTGTGGCAAGATTTTGTAAAACAACTGGTAATATGGTATCAAATGCCTTAAAAATGTCCAAATACTTTATCCAACAATCCTCCCTCCAGGAATATAGTTAAAGAACACAAGCAGAAGTGTGGCCAAAGATGTACACATGAAGATACACAGTAAGTATTAAGTATCATTTATAGGGGTGAAAAATTAAGAAACAAGCAAACTGCCCAACATGAGAAATATGGTTAAAAAGTTATATGATCTGAATATTAAACTAATATGTTTACAGAGAATTTTTAATAACATGGAAAACAAGTCACTGGGATTCATAGCTTGAGAAAAACTAATGATGTTAGATAAAGCCTAATCAGGTCATAAAAAAAAAAAAACAACTTAAAAGAAGCACCACTTAAGTCTCCTTGTGTAAATGAAGAGGCATACGATAAACAGGCTTTAAAAATTAGTATTGTAATGATGACCATTAGTCTAAAAATTTAATTTTTAAACATACCCCAAAATCCCAACTTTTTTTTTAATGGATGGCCAACTTAAGAAAATTCTAATGAAAAAAAAAAAAATGAGTGAAATATTTTACTTGCAGCAACTAGATACTCAAAACACCCTTATGCTAAAAAGCAACTAAAAACCTTGGACATAAGCACAAATACATATACATGGCTCAGCTTGCAGGAAAGTATGGAAACCCTTCAGAGCTCAAGAAGAAAACTGGAGACCAATCCACCTTCCCTAAGGGCAATTACTAATTTCTGGTCACCTAAAACTTTGGATTTAAGGACAAACAAGCTAGCAGACAAAACCTGGAAACAGAGACTGTGGGAATTTGGGGTGGAAAGTCCTGCATGAAACACCAAGACATAATCCCAAGCTGATCCCCTCTCAGGCTTGGGGCCAAAATTCACACAACCTGCCCAGTATGAACAACCACAAGTTGGAATTTTAGCATAATCTGAGCCCACCTGAAAGAAACATGAAAATCCCTGAAGAAACGTATCCCCAATCTAGGATGCAGAATTTCCACAGATAAAGTTCTGAAGGACATGTGTTCGGAATCACAGTAACCAAAGAGGAACCATGTATGGTGACCACGGTTACCATAGTACCCATCTACGAACCCCAAATCACAATATATGCAAGAAACAACCTCCATTAGCAAAAACCAGCAGATAAGCTGAACTACAGATTCTGACTTATATGTGACTCAGATATTAGAAATATCAGATAGAGAACATAAAATAACTGACATGTTTGAAGGAATAAAAAAATTAATCAAAATTATCAGTAAGGAATAAGAGACTATTAAACTGACCAAAGTGATTTTAAAAAAATTTTAAAGCATCACACACACACACACACACACACACACACACACACACAAATGCATTAATTGAAATTTAAGACTCAGAGGAATTTAGATAGAGCTGAGAATAGAACTAGTGAAATGGAATACTAGCCTAAGCACGTTTAATGAATGCATCATAGAGAGTCAAATAAATGGAAACTGAAAGGCAGGGCAGGAGAAAAGAGGATGGACGGAGTACAGAATTCATCTGAGCAGACCTGAAAGGAGATAACAGAGGAAATGAAGGAGAAGAAACAAGGAAACTGCTGAGAAACTTCCCAAACTGATAAAAAGAGTCATCGGATTCATGAACACAACCAACCCTGTAAATGACAAAAAAGAAATCCACATCCAAAATCATCATGGTGAAGCATAATCCCCAAACCAACAGAAAATCTTTAAAAATTAAAAAGAAAACAAAAAAAGATACAGAGATCAACAACTAGACCTACAGCTGCCTTCTACAACTGGAAGCCCAAAGTGCGGGCATAACACTTTCAAAAGGATGAGAAGAAATAATTGTTAACGTAGAAGCCTATACCTTTGACAAAGTTTTCATTCAAGAATCTGATGAAATAAAGGTGTTTTTAGAATTCCCACCTTCCCCAACCCCAGACAAATTTGGAGATTTTATCACCAAAAGTCCCTCCATTTTGATGTTCCACCAAAAGGGACACCTCAAATATGTATTTTAGAAGATGAAAATTGATGTCAGCAGCAAAGATCGGGCATACATAAAGAAAAGGGGAGCCCAGGCAGTGGTAACCATGAGGTAAATCAAACACTGTGTAAAAGTAACATCAGATCTGTAGGAGTCACAAAACAAACGAAGATAGAACTATAACATGTAATAGACCTAAAACACTGGGTGTCACATGCAAAGAGTGAATCATTGAACACTACGCCAAAAACTAATGATGCACTATATGTTGGCTAAGTGAATTTAAATTAAAAAAAAAAAAAAAAAGAACTAAAACATAATAATAGGAGGGGGTAGTGGGAGTTTAGATTCTAAAGAGAGGATTAAAATATTAACTTTCAACTTTGTTAAATTCACGTTACAACTTGCAGCTGGTGAATGAAATAATAGAAATAAAAAGTAGCTTAGCCTCCAAATAGCAGAGAAAAAAATTAGAATAGAAAAAATTAATTCATTACAAGGTTATGAAAGAGATAAAAAGAAAAGGTAGGACAAAGAGAAAGACTAAATAGCATGATGGAAATAAATCCACATATACCAGTAATCAAAATAATTACAAAGTGGGGCGCCTGGATGGCTCAGTGGGTTAAGCCGCTGCCTTCGGCTCAGGTCATGATCTCAGGGTCCTGGGATCGAGTCCCGCATCGGGCTCTCTGCTCAGCCTGCTTCCCTCTCTCTCTCTCTCTGGCTGCCTCTCTGTCTACTTGTGATTTCTCTCTGTCAAATTAATAAATAAAATCTTAAAAAAATAATTACAAAGTTACAATTATTACAAAATAATTGTAAGTGGCCCACATTTTCTATTTAAGCAAGAATAGCCAATAACATTCTGGAAAAATGTTAGATATTAAATCCCATTATGAAGATACATAAAACAAAGTGATATTGGTGGAGGATATGCAGAAAATACTTCAAACTGAATTAAAGAGAAAAATGTATATGAATATTAGAAGGAAATTCATATCTTGAAATAATTATGTGAAAATATTTGATAGGAACATTTGAACAAAGTCTCACCCTTAGGCTAAAAAAGTAAACAGAAGAACAACAAACTTAGGAAAAAGTAAACAGATGCAGAGAAAGAATAAAGCTAAAAGCAGAAATCCGTGTAACAGAAAATCAATAAACAAGAAGAATCAATGGAGCAAACCCTAGATCCTTGGAAAATTTTCAGCAAAATGGATAAACCTCTAGCTAGACTGATAGGGACAAAAGAGAAAACACAAATTATGAGTACCAGGAAAAAATGAGGAAACATCATTACAGATCCAAGGATACTAACAAAATACAATGAACAACGTTGTGGCAATAATTTCAATAACTTTGATGAAATGGCAAATTCCCCAAAGGATACAAAATTAGCAAACAGACTCCAGAAGTAGTAGAAACACTGACTCGTCCTACAAAGAATTAAAGAAATTGGATTCATAATTAAAGCTTTCCCACAAAGAAAACTTCAGGCCAAGATGACTTCATTGGTGATTTCTACCAAACACTTTGAGGAAACACTTCCCAGTTCTTTGTATAAAACAAGTATTTTCCTGGTACCAAAACCAAAACATTTCAAAAAAGGACACATTACTATTCCTTGAGAACAAATTAAAAGAAATTCCTAAAAATATTAGCAAACAGAATGCAGCAATACATTTATTTTTAAAAGGGTAAATGTATCATGACTAGAGTTGAACCTAGAACATATAATTTGTCATGAAATTTTGTATAATTCCCCCATTACAAAATAAAGGAGAGAAACCCTATTATTATTCTAATAGGTACATACAAAGCATTTAAGTATTCCACAATAATAAAAGCTTTTATTAAATTAGGAATAGAAACAATGAAACAAGCAGAATAAAAAATGGGCAAAAGACTCAAATAGACATTTCTCCAAAGGGGACATTACAAATAGCTGGTAGGCATATGAGAAGAAGCTCAACATCATTTAGGAAATCACTAAGGAAATGCACCTCAAAAACACCATGAGGGCACCTGGGTGGCTTCATGGGTTAAGTGTCTCCCTTCGGCTCAGATCATGATCCCAAGGTCCTGGGATTGAGCCCAGGTCCAGCTCCCTGCTGGGTGGGGAGCCTGCTTCTCCCTCTCCCCCTGCCTGACACTCCCCCACCTTGTGCTCTCTCTCTCTCTTTCTCTCTCTATCAATAAATAAAACCTTAAAAAGAAAAAAACACAATGAGATACTGCTGCAAACCCATTAGGATGGCTATTATTAAAAAAATCAGAAAATGACAACTATGGACAAGGATCTAGAGAAACTGGAAGACTTGTGCTTTGCTAGTGGACATATAAAGTGGTACAGCTGCTATGGAAAGTGATATGGTGGTTTCTTAGAAATTTAAACACAAAAATATATATGACTCAGCAATTCTACCTCTTGGCATATACCCAAAAGAGTTAAAAACAAGAAACTCAGAGAAATATCTGTACACCGCTGTCCACAGCAGCGTAATTAACAATGGCCAGAAGGTGGGTCCACGGACAACAAAGTGTCCATTGACAGATGACTAAAACAAAATGGGGTCCGTCCATACAGCGGACTATTATTCAGTATTATTTTTTATCAGAATTTTTTAAAAGAGAGAAAAAAATCAGAATAGGACGAATCTTTTTCAAACTGGCAGACAGAATCTACCTACCTACCTACCTACCTTCCTATCTATATTTTTAAACCCCTACAGCTGACGAGGGAATAAATCAGGATGCTCACCCCCATTACTGCCATTCCACATTTTACTGGTAAGTCTTAACCTAGTGCGTTAAGGCAAGAGAAAAGAAAGTAAAGACATCAAGATGGGAAAATAGTAAGTAAAATTTTAATCAGACATAATACCACTGTATACATACAAAATCCTGGGAAATCTACAAAAAACACTGTTATAATTATTAAGTGCTTCCAATGACATTGCAGGATTCAAGGTCACCTGACAAAAAAACAATGTGTGTGTGTCTATGTGCAAGCAAAAAAAAAAAAAAAAAGGAAAGGAAACAAAATGTCTAAAAATCACGATTATTCATTTTAGGGAGCATTCAGAATGTGAAATAAGTAGGGATGCATTTAACAAAATACATGAAAGATCTTTATCATGAAAACTACAAAACACCATGGAGGGAAATTCAAGAAAGATGTTGTCATGTAGAAGAATTTTGAAAGCATTAGTTTGAGTGGAAGAAACCTTCCACAGAGAAAGCCCAATCTGCTCCCATTTATATAGATTCTAGAACAGAGACCAAGGGAAGATCGGCAGTTTTCTGGTACAGGAGCAGGGGGAAGACTGACTGGGAAGGAGCCAAATGTTCTTCTGAAATATTCTGCATCCCACTGTGGTGCCGGATACATGGGCACATATGTAAAGGTGTGTACTTTAAGGTAAGTAAGTTAAGCCTCCATATAGCTGATTAAAAGCAAATAACAAAGTGTGGGATCAAACTGAGAGGGCTTTTTCTAAAATATAAAATCAAAATTTGAGAAAGTATGATGGCAGCCAGAGCCCATCCACACCCGACCCCTGCAGTGACATGACACCTCAAATGTCAACAGGACTTTACCCTTAGGAGTATATGAAAAGATTCCCCACCTCTCAAATCCCTACATGGCAACAGAGCAGGTACTGTGAGACACATACTATTTGAAAGGCATGGAAATTTCTAGAAGGAAACTGCATGAGTCAGGGAAATCCTCATATAAACATAAATTTGATACAGGATCGACATTTCCAGCCAGTAGAGATGTAATGGATTACCTCATCAATAGTCCACAGACCATTGGCAAACCATTTAGGGAAAAGAGACGCCAAGCTTCCACCATCTGAGGATATCCGTCCAGAGGAATTATAGATTTACAAAAAGGAGCTGGAGAATGAGCTTAGGAAAATAATAAAAATTACTGACTGTCAGAAATTAAACAGACTTGGTGACTAGATGCAACGTGGTACCCTGGATGAGATCCTGGAACAGAAAAAGGACATTAGTGGAAAAACTGGTGAAATCGCAGTGAAGTCTGGAGTTTAATCGCGTTGTAGCGATATCGATTGCCTGGTTTAGGTCAGGGAATCTCAATTGTGGGTGATTTTCCTCCCTGGGGAACATGTGACAATGTCCAGAGACATTTCCCCTTTACAGCTGGGGGTGGGGGGGGGTACGTGCTGCTACAGTGTCAAGGTTGAGAAAGGCTATCTTGGAAAAAAGTGCTGTGGTTATGAAGGAGAGTAACATAAGGAGAAGCTAGATACTTGGGCTATCCAGGAACCCTCTGTATTACCTTTGAAACTCTTATGTCATTTAAATTCTCTCAAAATTCAAAGTAGAAAAAATTAGGATAAATGACATTCAAAAACACAAAAGGATATTTTAACAAAAATAAAAAGTCAAAAGAGAAAAGACTGAAGTGGACAAAGAAAATATACAGGCAATTAACAAAAGCAAAAATATAGATAGGTCACATGGGAAAAGTTCAACATCAAAAACTAGGCATTATCATAAATATCATTTTTCACTTATCAAAATGGCATGGAAATTTTTGTAATGCCAGCACTGAATGTTCATGCACATTCAGGGAAGCTGGCGTTTAAGTGTTGTTAGTGTCACTTCATACACCTGTTGCAGAGGACCTTGAAATTCTGCCTATCCTTTGACCCAGAAATTCTCAGGAATCAAGGTTAAGGAAATGATACGATGTGCCCACAGAGATGTCTATACAAGGACACTTATCAACACGTTGTTACAAAAATGTAAAAATGGAGACAATCTATTCAACAAGGTTTTAAAATCAAACAACAGGGGCACCTGGGTGGCTCAGCGGGTTAAGCCGCTGCCTTCGGCTCAGGTCATGAACTCGGAGTCCTGGGATCGAGCCCCGCATCGGGCTCTCTGCTCAGCAGGGAGCCTGCTTCCTCCTCTCTCTCTGCCTGCCTCTCTGCCTGCTTGTGATCTCTCTCAAATAAATAAAATCTTTAAAAAAAAAAAAAATAAAAAATAAATAAATAAAACCAAACAACAATAGCAGCAACAAACCAAGGTAAATCCACCCAACGAAAGCCTGGGTACCCATTACATGGTTAACAGGACTATTGTAGGACACGAAAATGAACTTCACAGTCACTGCTGAGAAGGAGCAGCCTCCAAGAATGATGATTTACATGGTCCCCTTTCAGTTAAGGAAAGACTAGAAAAACAGAATAAAGAAAAAAAAAAAGTCTGTTGCACCCAAGTAATCTATTTGGAAATATCTACAGAACGTTCAGTGATGTTGCCTATGGGTAGCATGGCTACAGCTGCTCATTTTCCTCTTTTTGCTTGTCTACATTTTAACTTTTCTGGTGCACATTTTTTTTTAAACAAGTAAGAAAGAAAACATTACAACAGCAGAAGAACTGAAGAGGAAACGTTAGATTTACAGCCTTTTCTAAGCATTCACATGGACACTGGGAGATGTGGGGAGAAACCACCCAGTTCCCAACGATACCAACAGCCAAGGAGGGCTTGTGATGGAGACAGTGAGGGTGCGCTTTGCCACACCAAGTACCTCAGCACGAATTCCCACTGATGTCTAGGTAAGCGACATCTCCCAAATGTACGACCCTGGGCTGGTCAGTGCGTTTTAAGGACCACGTCTCCTCCACGCTGCTGGCTGGGATGGGAGGCTCTCTCCTCACAGCTCCTTCGCGATCACTTCTGAACCGAAGCCGGTTACTCTGTCTTACGTGTGTATGTATGGGGGTGCAGGACAGGATGCAGCTGGAACCCAAGGTCAGTTTCACCATCTACACAGGCCATCCAATCAAAATCACCGCAATACAGTCCATATTTACGCAAAAAATGGATAAGCCTCTATCTTCTTAAAACACCAGAGCTTCTCATCTGCTGACTACATGCCAGCCTTGCAATGCACGCTCAGGCCTTCCATTTAGTCTTCTGCCCAAAGAGGGAAAACCTCAGGGGCTGTGTGGACCAAATGCCCTGAAACGTAAGAGCCACTCAGAAGACACAGAGCTCTGGCAGCAGGGAACGTGCAGGTGTTATTCCTCATGGGGCCCACATAAATAGCATCGCCCGATGACTGATCCATACCCGTCATGTAGGCACATGACACAACACAGCAAAGCACCATGAAGACAAAGGCAGTTCTACAGAAGATCAAAACGATGCAGGCCTTGTATCCCCAATGTTTCAGCTAATTAAGAAAACCTGGATTTTTATAGCTGAGTCTATAGAAAACCACCACTTAACAGGCCAGTTTATATAGTCCTCACCCAGACTGAGTTTTACTCTGAGTTCCTACGGGGCACTTATCACAAGAACGGGAGTGGACAAGGCCAGGCATTTGGGGAAAAGGGTTCTCACGCTACCTGGCATGACAAAGGCTCCGCTCTTGCAAAGAGAGCCCCTGTGCTGCGCATCTGCCCTTCAGGACCCCTTGGGGAACCTCAAACTTGAAGAGTTTGGTCATTAGCCCTAAGAGCCGAGAATCACGATGCCCAGTAGAAGGGACATGCTGTCCTCCAGACAGAACTGTTCCTGAAGGGTAGAAGCATATATGCCACCACAAAATATGTCACTTTGCGTGAGGAGTATTTTGAGCTGAAAGCAACTAAGACAGACAGAAGAACAGCTCTCTGCCCTCTCCCTATTTGCCTACAAGCAGGACATCGATGTACACAAAGGTGTCCCTCTTCCCTGCTCCACCAGGAAGGACAGAAGTTAATCACCAGAAACAACTTTAAACCCATCAGCCAGGAGACAGCACCAGAGGAACCGACATAACAAACGTCAGCCTTTATCTGCCAGTGGTTTCCTCCCTGCTTTGCTGACCCTGGAAGCCCCAAACTGCTGGCTTTCTTTTGTTCTGGCATTTCTTCACAGACCCATTGCTCTTGTTGAAGGTCTACATCTAAGCTGGGACCCTTCAGCCCCAGTTCAGAGTCAGTCTTCCCACACATTTTCCCATGTATGCATGTCAATAAACTGACTTGCATTTCTCTTGGTAATCTGCTTTTTTTTTTTTTTCCTCATTAGGGACCCAGAGAGCACATAGGAGGGTGCGGGGATAATTATCTTCCCTCCCCTACAGCTTCAGAGCCCAGGAGACACTGGATTTCAGTAGATAGTCCAGGGCAGGCATCTGGAAAAAGTATCTCTGGGGTGTGTGATGCCCTCCCCTGGCCGGGAACACGTTCTCCACACTGTGACGTAGCCCCTAAGCCACACGAGCTCAGCAGAATGCCCCCTGTGAGGACCGTGGTGCTTCGTCCACAGTGACGCCCTCACAGGGCTCTGACCTAATCCAGGATATAAAAGACCCCGTGTAACCATGTGGGAACAGCTTCTGCATTTAGCACAAGCTACTGGGGCAACACGGCTTAAGATGACTTTCCAGGCTGGTCCTCCCGTCTGCACTCACCTCGCCTTCTTCCAAAGTTAGGTGGTAACATGGGAAATACATTTACATTTTTTGGAAAGACCTGAGCTTCTGCCTTAAGATAATGGGGAAAATAGCAAAACCCATGAAGCCGAAGGAGTTAAGCACACCACCCATTTCTCATATTTTTCTCTCCTTTTTTTTCAGGATCGTCCATTTCTGGACCTTTTTACCTTACAGAATTCACCATTATGACCACTCCTTTTTCCAAGATCATGTCCACATGAATTTCCCACAGACGGCTCAGGTGGCACTAAGGTCTGAAGATAGTTAGTTCCCGCTGCACACCCACCACGCTCAGCGCTCCTTGTGGCAGGTCGGCAGCGAGCACAGCCTGAACCGAAACACAGAGGGTCTCAGCACACCTGTGGTCTTTCTTCCACGAGGTCCCCTGATGATCCCTATTTCTCAGACAGGTAGAGAGGCTGGCTTTGCCGTCACCTAATTTAAAAGATCAGATCATGTATCCCATCACCCTGCTGCAGCCCTTGAACCCAGGTCCCTTAGGCAAACCTAAGCCAGTGGCCTAGTAGAATGACCACTTCCTAAACAACAAGAGGACATAAGCCACTTATTCAACTAAGGGAATTACTCGGGGACTTTTTTTCCATAAATTCAGTTGGGGTAGCTGACCTGAACAATTTTTAGTGATCATATATTCTAGGAGATGATGGGAACATCACAGTCAAGATTATGGGGAAAACACCAAAGCCTATCAAGATTTACCAAGAGATAGATGAAAACGCACAGGCACACACACACACACACACACACACACACACCCTTCAAAATGTTTTTGCAACTCTGTCCATATGTTTTCTCTTTTAATATTAAATTTGGCTATCTAAAGGATAATAAAGGAGTTGTTCCATGATAATACTTACTCTTATTGAGTTCTTGGAGAGAAACGATAGTTGGAAACTTTTTCCTGCTAAATTTTAAAACCAAGTGGGATTATAATAGTTCTCACTTCGCTTTTTTTACAATCTGCCTCTGGACAGTGAATCTTACATGGCTCCCCACCCTTTCCTGGCCAGGGAGGTTTTAGATACGGCCACGGGGAGAGGTGGTTTGAGGGAAGACAAGGCAGCTGGCTTTTAAGTGACCCTGACATCAGCAAGGCTTTGTTGGGTCACCAAAATGACTGCCCTCCACCCAGCACACACATCCTGTGTGAGGGCTCTGTGCTCTGGGACTCTCTGCTGACCCTGGAGAGGTCAGTGCCAAGACTCAGGCCTGGATCCTGACCTCAAGGGCCATGCAATCTAGAGGAAGGAAATAGTCCACGCCATAGAGCAAACCCATCGTATCAACAGGCTGTGAAAGTCCAGGAGCTGAGCACTTGAGAGATCCAGCTGGACCTGGCACTGAGGCTGCGTCTCAGTCCGTAAACAAAGAGCGCACAGCTGAGCGGCTGGTCCACGATCGCCACGGGCTGAAGGTCTGGGCACAGTGTGGGCACAGTGTGGGCCAACGGCTCTCAGCCACAAAGGGTTCTGATGTGCCCCGACCAACCAATGTCTGGAGATACTGGTTTGGTCACAACAGGGAGGGGGGCTATTGGCACCAAGGAGACAGAGGCCAGGGGGCTGCTAATCACCCGTTAGTGTGCAGACAGCCCCCCGCAATAGAGCATGATCAGGCCCCAAATGTCCAGCTGCTGAGGCCCAGAGGAGGAGGACTGGAGGGCCGGGGTCACCGGGACGGCCACAGCCAAGGTCAAGGTGAGAAGCCGGAATGAACACCCATCAGCCATCGCAGAGTCGTCAGCTAAAACCGCAAGGCTGAACTGCAATTAGCAAAACTTAGCAGACCAGTATCTAGTCTTGGCCAAGCACATATGGAAAGGGCCCTCGCTAAGAAAAGCAGCTTCCAACGAGGCTTCTCCTGCAGTTGAATTTGGCACCATGCCCCAAGAACCTTAAAAAGGTTGATATGCTCTGATCTGGAAATGCCAGTTAAAAGATTTTTTTCCAAAAGGAAATAACCTAGCAAAGCCTTACACACCAGTATCCACATTAATATTAGTCCAAAAAGTGAAAAAGGAGTAACAACTTTAAGGGCCAAGCGTGAAGAAATAGTTAAATAAACCATGGCATGTCCAGAAAACACACCATCTCAGTCAATAATATGTTCTTTGTAAAGTACTGTTAATACCAGGAAATATTTATGACATACCGCTAAGTGGCAGAGACCCACAGGGAAATCACATATGTAGCAGGACCTCAACTACTTAAAAGAAAAAACATAAATGCATAAAAAACAATGGAACGAATACACCAAAGTATCAACCATGATTATTAAACTTTTTATTCTGTATTTTACTATTCCCAGTTGCCCATAATGTATTGGTTTTATGGTCAGGAAAATAAATCTATCTGGGCACAGAAGTTCATGAAGGCAACACAGGCCTGGGTCGGGGTAGGGGGTGTGGATGTAGGGGACAGCGGACGGCTGAGGGAGACTCTGGGTTTTGCCAGTGACTGAATAGGGCAGCAAGGGACAGGGAAGGAGTTCAAAGAGGCCCCAGACTTCTGAGCCTGGGGTCCAGGAGATGAGATGGCCATGACCAAGAGCAGAAGCAAAGGAATCTGAGGGCAACGGTGACAACGGTGGTCTGGGATATGGCATCAGGAGGCCTGGGGGACACAGCCAGATGCGTGAGCATGAAGCCTGCCCCTCCCCCACAACTAGCAGCGGCTGGGGCAAATCTATTTACCTGTTGTACCTGTTTACCTCCCCCTCATGCCCTTGAGGGAGCAGTAAAGGGATGAAAGCCATGAAGCACGTGGCCCAGCTCAGGGGGCGCTAAGACCCCAGCACAGAAAATCGGGGGCGGTCTGAGCACCACCACGGAGCGGAAATGTTGCTGCTCCTGCCAGACCTCAAATATTTGCATCCCGACCTTTTTCAGTGCCTGTCCCTCTCTTTCTCTAGACACTCTCAAACTCTCCTGCAGCATAAAACACTGGCCCTAGGAAGAAGCCTCCCAACCACACCTGTAGCCTAGAACATTCTCCTGAGCTCTAGACTCACGGGCCCAACCTCCAGCTTGCCGACTGTGCTGGAAGGTCCCACTGCACTTCAAACGTACCCTAACCTCATAGTGGCACTCGAGTCTTCTCTGCTTGTCTTCACATCCTCCCCATCTGGATAAAACTCTTCTCCCCTGTTATCCAAAATACACAAACAACTCTTAAAGCTTGACAAGAAGAAAACAAACAGCTCCATTAAAAAATGGGCCAAGACCTTAACAGGCACCCCACCAAAGGAAAGACACAGAGGGCAAATAAAGCCTGCGGAAGGATGCTCTGTGGCCTATGTCATCCGGGAACTGCAAAGTAAAACAAGAGTGAGATATCACCTAGCACCCATTAGAATGGCCCAGATCCAGAAGGCGGACCACACCGAATGCTAGTGAGCTCTGGAACAATGAAAGCTCTCCTTGCTTGCTGGTGGGAAAGCAAAATGGCACAGTCATACCCTGGAAGACAGCGCGGCAGCTTCTTACAAAACTAAACATACTCTGGGAAAGCTTTCTGTAGAAGTAAACAAACAAACCAACAAAAACTAAACATACTCTGACCACGTGATCTGGCAATCACACTCCTTGGTGCTTCCCCAAAGGAGCTGAAAACTTACATCCACACAGAAACCTCTGCCCAGATGTTTATAGCAGCTTTATTCCTAATCTCCCAACTTAGAAGCCACCAAGATGTCCTTCAGAAGGTGAGCGGAGAAAGGCCGGTCTGTCCAGACAATGGAGTATTGTTATTCAGCGCTAAAGACAAATGAGCTATCCAGTCTAGAAAAAACAAAGAGGAATCTTAAATGCAGATTGCTAAGTGAAAGGAGACGATGTGAAAAGACCACATAGCGAACGATTCCAACTACAGAACATTCCAGACATGGCAAAACCATGGTGACCGTAAAATGATCAGTGGTTGCCAGGGGTTAGTGGGAGGGAGAGATGAACAGGCAGAACACAGAGGGTTTTTAGAGCAGTGGAACTCTTCTCTGATACGACAGCAGCGGGTACGTGTCATTACACATTTGTTCCAACCCACAGCATGCCCAGCACCAAGAGTGAACCCTCACGTGAACGACAGACTTCGTGTGATGATGACATGTCATCGTAGGTTCGCCGGTTGTGTCAGATGAACCGCTCGGGTGGGGATGTGCATAGGCAGGAGGTTGTGCGTGTGTGGGACGGGAGATACGTGGGAAATCTCTGTACCTTTCTCTAAAACTTGCTGTGAACCTAAATCTGCTTTAAGAAATAGTCTATACACGAAACAGCCCTCCTCTAGATGCTTTAGTCAGAAATCTAGAGTCCACCTTGCCCCCACTCTGCCTCCCTCCTCTCGAGCTCACCAACTCCCCGAGGCTTGCGAATTCCACCATCGGACTTCTCCCTCCCCAGCTTCCAGTCCAGCCCTCACGTTCTCCACAGCAACGGCCTCACCTGCTTCCATCTCTCACCCTCTGAGAAGCAGGACCATCTTCTTACATATGCTGCATCACAGCATCGCGCTACACTTAGGATAAAGTTTTAAATCCTTATTCTGGTCTCTCAGCCCCTAACCCTGACCATGACTGTGATCCAAGTTCACCGCCCTGCCTCATGGCCCCACTTACCACGTGGGGTAAGATGCAAGGACCGTCTCGACCACTCCGAAGTGCCACGATTCAAAGCTTTGGCACACAAAGGCTGCCCCACTTGTGCTTCAAGAATCGCTCTAAAACCCTCTCCCTCAGAAACTTCTTGCTAACCCCCGACTGCATCACAGAGTACTTCTCCCTCTGCTTATTCCTGCTTTTTTTTTTTTTCTCTTCCTATATACGGAGGCCAAGACTGCTCCCCAATAAATGTCCGTTAACCTCCACCTCAGAGTTGGGTTTCCAGAGGATCCCACATGCGCGACTGGCAAACACGGTAAAGTTTGTTTTGGAGCATGAATGATTCAGAATCTGCCAGTTTCAGCCAGTCGGCCAAATCGGGCCACTGCCTGTTCTTGGGAATAAAGTTTTATTAGAGCATGTCCACACTCCCTGATTTATGCATTGTCTGGGGCTGCTTGAGTTGAGCAGTTGCTATGGAAACCATCAGGCTCTTTACCAAAAAGAAAGCTCACAGACCTCAGTTTTAGATCATTAAAGAAAAGTCCTATTTGTAAAATAAGGGCTCCTCAAATGTCTTCTGGCTCCTCTAGTAAGAAGTTCTGAAGGAGCAGAGCCTAATGCAGATTGTTCTGGTAGGCATGTGTATGCAGAGAGTCTGTCATTTTCCCTTGAGCAATGGAAGGTCTTTCTTTAGGACATAAAGCTGCCTCACTAAACCTGCATTAGATTAGCGCATCAGAACACTGGCAGACACAGTGGTCACTTCGTGAACCTGCAGGGGGTCCCGTCACTCCTCTCCAGGGAGTCCTCTCCAGTCACGCACACCTTTGATCCCCAGTGATACTAAGCTCCACTGGAGACTTCTCAGACCAAGGCCACCAGCAGCCCAAATGCTGGCTGGGGCACAGGGAAACAGAGAGCCCATCACAGAACATCAATGTTTGGGGCAAATCAAAAAAGTGCATTCGTAAGTCTCTTCTCCAAAAACATCTAATGAACTTCCATGGATGTCTTGGAAATAGGGGAAAGCTTCAGATCTAGGCCACAGATGCCAGATGAAACCAGCAATAAGTCATGTATCAAAGTCAATGCTGTTTTAGGCACACAACACCCGGCAGAGAGAGAATGACTTGGACCAATACTGCACATCCCACAGAACAGCACAAAGAATGGGATTTCAGGCTGGGAAGGATTTCCGAGCAATAAATCCTAACTGTACACTAAAGGACGTGGCTTATTACATTTAATTAGAAATTCACCGTATACATCACTCATCCTGATAGATTCTGGCCACCAGAGACTACTATTACTCCATACATCCACGAGTGGTCTTCAAACATTCCCATTGTGGTGACCATGGAGAAGGGGTCCACCCCTGAGAGAGTCCCCACCAATCAAACTTCTCTGCTTAGAGCCATCACTCAGACGGTATGGCCGGAGCCAAGGGCACGGACCATTCTCGGCTCTGGCACTGAATGGCCATGTGGGCTCGAGGAGATCATTTCATCTTCAAGCCTCATTTGTCTTAGCTGCAAAGTAGGGATAATGATGCTGTCTTTACAGAAGGGAGGATTCCAAGTGATGGACACGACCGACGTCAGCCGGGGCCTGGCATCTAGGACCTGCTCCATCGCTGCTGGGGTCGTTGGCAGGATGAGTGCTGAAGACAATGTGACACTTCCTCGGAGCAGGCCAGGGAGCTGAACAATGCCCGTCTTGTGGGTGCTGGCGGGAGGTGTGCCCAGAGTGGAGACACAAAGAATGAACTTATGGGGACTGAGGAGAAGGGCAAAGGAGGAAGCAATTGCTCAGTCTCTAGAAAGAGAACAGGTCCCTGTGTGTCCGTTAGAACGCGACACGGTAGACATGACCGAGGTAGACACGGTCTATCGACCCTGCACCAACTGTTTGCAAGTCTCCCCTCTTCCCTCATCTTAGTAACCGTTCTGCGTGCATGTCCATTCTAGAATACGATGTATAGGACTTCCTGTCTGGTGACCTAATGACTAGAACTGAAACTGCCTTGCCTCTGTTTGTAGAATCTTCCAGACTGCACCTCCCTTGGGGCTGAATGTCAGCAAGGCGGCTAGAGAGGCTGCTGCTCATGCAGGATTTGGGGATCCTTCAGATAAAAAGAATCAGATTCAGTAACAATGAAATATGACGACGGCTAATAGCATGTGTAACCACAGGAGGCTGTCAAGAATGTCTCCCACAAGATCCCAGTGCCAGACAGGAAACACAAACAGCTCCTCAGAGTTTTAATGAGCACGGCCCCTTCCAGAAAGTACTTGCAATAAGGCTAGAGTGCTGTGTCAGGACGGAAGGTCAGCAAGCTCACCCTTGGAGTGCTGGGTAGGTTAGCCCAGGACAGTCTGTGGTGGTCAAACCCCAGGAGTCGTGCTTAGAAATCTCAGGCAAGAATGCAGTAGTGTGGACACAAAGGGCATTTTTGTCACCGGGAAGAAATACATCTCATTGCCCATGAGTTTCTGAGTGAGAAGGTCTGAAAGTCCAGGGAGGGCTGTGTGAGTGTGTGTGTGTACGAACGCATCAGAGGCGTGTGCCCAAAATGGTGAGTTCCAGCTTTCCGTGGTCTTGAGCTTGACGACTGAGGACCCACAGTCACACGGACACTCTCCCTCACAGATTCACCTCAGGCAAATGGGGCAGAGCTTTCTTCAAGCTAGAGAGGACCTTCGAGAACACCAAACACACTGGTTCTCTAGCCGCCCAGATGAGGAAACAGGCTCCGAGAATTAGGGTTGTCTTGTCCACCCTAATGGCACGAGAAAATCATGCATCAGCAACTCTCAAAAAGGTGGCCTGGCCTTGGTGAATATCTTTCCTCAAGTGATAGAATGACCCACACGATTCAGAACCACTCGAATCCTCCTCATGGAATCCTTGGGATCTGGAGTGATTCTGAGGGAAGTCGGCCCATGGGAAGTAGAATGAATTCAGTACTCTGCCTAAGAACACCAGTTACATGGCCAGTCGTTCCACAAAATCAAAATCAAGTATATTCTCTGCACCAAAGCCAAAATAAGTTAGGGTGGGGTGGGGATTTTCTCTGCTCATGTTCCTCTCCTCTGAAATCAATGTTTGGGACCCGACTCTAGTGATTTTTAAAGATCCTTTGGTCAAAGTGCCGTAAATCCAAATGATTATTTCACACCATGGAACCCAACATGAAGATGAGGATAGGCTTCAGTGGGGGTGGGGGTGGTAGGCATACAACAATGTCGGTTGTACATTTCCAGAATGTTCATCGATGAGGAAGAGAGAGTGGCAGACTTGAGCGATTTCTTAAAAATACTAGACTGAGGCCCATCTTTGCAAAACTGAGAAGGACTCACATCCTCCTTTTTTGCATTAAGTCTTGTAGGACTCCGAGGCATTTCAATGGTCTAATCAACCTGAAAGCCAGGTCAAATTGCCTTAAAAATCTCTGCGCATTCAATATATACACACTTGTTAAAATTAATTACATCACTGACCATTTCTACATACATTATAGCTTAAAATGTTTTACAGTCATTTTTATTAATTAATAAAGCCTTAATGGACAAAAATTACACTATGAAATTACTGTACGTATGCTGCATTTCCAGTTTTACTGCTATTATCTTTAAATATTTCCCCCAAATGGAAAGTCACTAATTCATAAATCACAGTCTCTTCTAGAAAGTAGAACTGAAAACTGGAAGTTTATCCAGAGAAAGGAACCTGGGTTCAGGTTCAGCCCTGCTTCCCTCTTCCTGGTCTCCTAAGAAAGGTAAAGGGTGCCCAGGGCTGCTCACCCTGGGAAGTCTGCCTTGTCCTGGCAATGACAAAAACAGCAACAAATTCTAGCCCAGACGCCCCAGAAAACTGCTGTTTTGCTTTTTGGCTCTCCCTGCCAACTCGCCTCTTTTTGAAAATTTCCCATAATTACGAACCATCGCCCCCCAGACCCGTAAACTCCATTTACACAATATTTCTAAGAGCGATCCCTAATGCCAGCCGTTGGAGGGAAAGGCAAAGCAGAGCAGGACTGTGGACCCTTCCAGACACCCAGATGTTCAGACAAGACACACGAAACCTCTGGGCATGGACAGCACTTTTTCCTCTTCTCCCTACTTTGGAGTCATATGGGCCTAAAAGAACTTCATGTGGGGCCATAGTTTCCTGCTCATGACATTACAGGATCTGGAACTATTGTTGGAAACAAAACCTTGAGGGAAGGTCCCTCAGAATCTATACCTGCCAATGGCCAACTCAGAGCAGAGCAGAGAGAGGATGCTTCTGAGAACGGCCTCTTGGAATAAGGCATGCAGAAGAAACTCACCGTCCACCTTGGCGGGGCGGGGGGGGGGGGGGGGAGGGGACTCGCACAGACGACCTGCCGGCTGGGGGTCTGTATTTGGCGGCCCCACTTCCCAAGACTGTCACTCACCTGCTGTGTAACTCCAGCCGGGAATGTGGATGGACAGTTGGCTGCCGCCCCCACCACCGGTCGTGGTCCTGTAGTCTTCTCTCCCTTTTCTTCCAGTGACCTGGTGAACGGCCGCACTTGAGAATCCTTGCTTTTCCAACAGACGTGAGCCCCTCCAAGGACAGGTGCGGGGCCCCAGATGCACCTGCTCCAAGGACGGGATTTCCTGCAAGAAGCTTCCTTGCAGACCTGGGTTCCAGCGGGGGCCTAGAGGGCTCTGGTTTCCCTCCGGGATTGCGGGCTCCCCGGCGCCGCTCCGGGGCCCCGCGTTAGCCGGGCCGCCTGCGCCATCTGCTGTCGGTCCGTGTGAACTGCACTTGAGGTTGAGCGACAGGACCGACCTGTGCATTTTGGGGCCCGCAAGCTGGGGCTGCTCCACGGGGACGGAGAGGGACCGGTCTAGATAGTAAGTGGAATTCGGGCACGGCTGGGTCACCCTGACCTGGACGCAGGAGCTGAACACCAGCGGCCCCTCTCCCGACCGCGCGGCGCCCGGAGGAAAGCTGCTCTCCCGGCTGTCCACATCGGCGATCCAGTACTGGGGACCCCCGCACAGCCGGGGGTCCGTCTCGGGCACCCTCAGCCTCATCACTGAGCCGTTTCTGGAGAAATCCGCGCAGGCGAACGGTCCCTGGTGCCGACGCGGAGCGCCCTGGGCCCGGCACTCGGGGCACCGCGGGTCCCGCACGGCCGCCCACGCCGCGGGGCTGGCCGGGGCGCCCACGCGCCTGGCGGTGATGGTGATGGACGCGAAGCCCCTCTGGGGGCCGCTGCCCGGCTTCGGGCTGCGCGGCGGCTCCGTGTCCGGTCCTGGCCCCGCGGCCGGCGTCGGCGTGCCCAGCCCGCCCGGGAGGAGGCCGAACGCGCGGCCGATGCAGACCCCGGGGCGGCTCCCCCGCGACGGCCGGGCCGGATGCGCGTGCAGAGCCGGGGTGCAGGGCACGAGCAGCGCGGCCCGGTCCACCTTTGATTTACTCTCATCAATCAGCTGTGAGATGTCTAGGGAGGAGATCATTTCTGTGTTTTGCGATGCCAGAGTCCCCTGCAAACGGGAAAAGATGGCAGTTACGCACACGGCCTATCGCAAGGCAGGCAGCCAACTCCCTTTCTAGGGCCAAGAGGACGTCCCAGAACCCTGTGCTCGGCCGAGGCCTTCTACCCCGCAGCTGACTCCACCTCCGCGTGCTCGGAAGGGCGGGAAACCCGGATCCACCTGGAATCATTCTTCTGACCCAGGGATTGGTTCTCTGGGCTGGGTGTCTATTCTCGGTTTATTTAACGATGTTTGTGTCGAGGGGGGGCATCAGATTCCAATAATCACCTTCACCAGGCCTGGGAGCACCTGAAAACAGGTCCACAGCCTCAAGGGGGAGGGAAGGGGAATTCTGGAGCAGGGCTGGGACTTGGGACAAGGGCTTCTGTGGGAGATGAGATAGCACTGGTGGTGAGGTCAGCCAAGGCCTCTCTGCCTACGTCCCCAACCCCCTAACACAATCCTCTACCTTTGCTGATTCACAGTAGGGTTCAGTGGCTCCCCGTGCCTGCCACGGTGGGGGTCGAATCCCAGGTAGTGGCACACAGGCAATCAAACACCCAGGCTGAACTAAATTAACACAGAGACCAGGAGAATCAGTATCAGGAAGCAGCTGGACGGGACAGATGTGGTTTGCCTTTCAACGCTCAGGGGCACAGCCACGGCTTCTGTCCAGTAGAGGGATCGAGGTGTTCCATGCTCCCTTATCAGCAGATCTGTGTCCTAACAGTAAAACTGCTAGTGTGTCCAAAACAGTGTGCTGAGACTTTTAATAAAGCCTCTGACCAGGTCAGCACCGGGAGGACGAGTTGTTTCCTCCTGGTTTTGTTTTTTGTACGTGTATGTGTAAGACACTGCAGGAAGCCACACGGGCGGCTGAACGGAGAATGCTCCCAGGGTAGCAGGCCCCCATTTTGAATCTCAGTATTCTACCTGCTTAAAACAAACTCTTGCCTGGAACAGCACAAGACCGGAAATAACCGGGGAACAGCTCAACCCCCACCAGGAGCCCCACCGGGAGCAGAGCCTTCAGGAGAAGCCTGGAGGCTTAACTGAGGCTCGGCAAGGATGAAGGAATTCTCACTCCATAATGGGCCTGAGAACCACCTGGAATGTTAACAACTACAGGTTCCCGGGGCTCCAGGGCTTCTGATCCTGTAGGCCTGTGGCTGGGGCTCCAAACTCTGCGTTTTAACCAAGATCCGGTGATTCAGATGCAGGCGGTCCAGTGAGCCCACTCTGAAAACCTCCAGCTGCTGGTCTTTCGAAAGAGGGGAAGGGCTTGTGTTTGAGAAGAGATAATCGTTCTCTTTTCCTTAGATGTGATGCGAAAGCACAAATTTTTCTTTTCTTCAGAGAAGGATTAGCACTCACTTATGCCACTAAGGTCATGCTTTCCTCCACCTGGACATGTGATGGGCGGCCGGCCCATGGGACCTTAGCAGCCAAGGCGCACTGCATTCTGACTCCTAGCCACGGGAAGGTGGTCAACTTCTCAGTTTTTCCTTTTTTTTTTTTTTTTTTGTCCTGTTTTTCATCAAAATCCCTATCACCTGACACTCGGTGAGATTTTTAAGGTACATGGGAAGTTGCAAATTCAAAAGATACCCAGAGATGGGTGAAGAAGAAAGAGAGTCGTCTTAAATGTCCCTTCGTCTTATAAAAAAAATCTGACTATCACGGGCTACCCTTTCCCAGGTGGCTAGCGAGTGCCAGGCTCTGCTTGAAGCCTCTTTCAAGATGGGAGCGTCTCCCCTCAGCGTGTCTCATTACACTAACAACGTGGGAGCTTGTAGAACCTCAGCCCCCGACCAAGGGCATCAGAAGCCCTGGGGTGGGGCCAGGCATCCCATTTTCTCCTCCGGGGTGATTATAGCAGGCAGGTGAAGCAGCCCCAGGGGCTTCTGAGGCACCTCCCTCTCCTTTCTAGGAGGCTCTCCACGGCTGTGCTTTACAATGGAGAACAGTGAAAGGCACCTGGCATCTACCCCAGGCAGTTTGACTCGGTACACAGTCCCTCACTCGTTAAATTTAGTTCTGATAATAATTTGCCCGCGTATCCTACCAGGTGCATAATTGCACTTGGTAGGAATTCCTTTGACACAGGTCTTTGAAAGAAAAAGCAAATATTCCTCTTGGAAAGTGTGCTGTGTTGGTCTTATTTTATACTGTATAGTAATGTTTCCCCAAGTTTGGGCCAGTGGCCACTTGCGTAAAAAAAACCTGGTGCAGGGAGAGTTAAAAATGCAGATTTCTGGACCCTTCCTTCCCCTCCTCTAGACCTAGGGTGAATCAGGATCTCTGGGATAAGGCCAAGCAGCTCTGTTTTTAACCACCTTCCAGGTGATTTTCTGCAGATAGGGAAGAAGGAATGCCAGGCCAGGACTCAGACCTCCTGGAGTCTCTCCCTGAGCACACGCCGGAGGGACGCCCTGGGGCCCCATTGGCGGTTTCAGGCGCCAGTGTAGGAGGCCCTAGAGGCCCGGAAGGATAGGATAGGGATTCACCCACCATCTCATCGCCTTGGGCCTGGCTGGTGTAGCGGACTTTGAGTCCATCACATGCAAACAGACGAAGGAAGAACAACAAGGACTTGAATCTGAACTCAAGTCTGAAGCGGGGGAATTGAGTTCCATCTGAACTCAGTCCTGAAGCTGTTCCTGAGGGAGGAGATGCAGGTAGAAGCCCAGTCCTGAAGGAAAGTCTGTTTACCTCCCCCACCTTACCAGGAAGTTCTGGAAACCAGAAACTAGGAAGGACGCAAAAGTACCTCTCAAAACATGGACTTGATACGTCACGGCAGGGTATGACTCTTTCTGTGATTTAGCAGAAATCGGAGGATGTCTGGTGGACTCAAACCTCTGAGTGAGTGAGGGAGTATTTACAATGAACACATTTGTGTTTATTTGAATTACACAAATGGAAATGGCCTGTTCCATACCCAATGACGCTGAAATCTTGTCATTGTGAACGGAAGCTTTCGAGATGTAAATTCTGTCATTCTAGCACAGAGTCCTCATCAACCCATTTATCCATGAACTCATCAGATCTATTGAGCTCCTACTACAGGAAACGGAGGCAAGTTCTTGGCCCCACGGAGTTAAGTGGGAGAGAACGCCAAGCAGGCAACCAAATTGTCAGGACTGGGATTACTGGTTACATTTTACTGCGGTTTTTTTCCTGAGATGTTTACACTCGGTTTTGGAAAAAGCCCCAACCGACAGACTGAGAGAAATTAAAAAGGAAACACTGTATGCTTTGCTCGTCAAAACACGAATCCTACTCTTGTAGGGGAAGTTCTGTTAATCAGATCCTATTTTCTCATCAAAATCCATTAAATCATGACAGATAAATTCCAACCTCTTAAAACTCTGGGCTGCCAGAACAAAGTGCCACAGTCTGGGTGACTTAAAAACAGACATTTTATTTTGTCCCAGTTCTGGAGGCTGGATGTCGGAGATCAAGGAGCCGACAGGACTGGCTTCCTCTGAGTCTTCTTCCCGTGGCTTCACATTTTTCTCCCTCAGTGTGTGACCATGTCCTAACGTCCTCCTCTTGTAAGGGCATCGGTCATACTGGATAAGGCCCACCCTAATGTCCTCATTTAACCGGAGTGACCTCTTTAAAGATTCTGGCTCAGAACACAGTCACACTCTGAGGTGCTGGGAGTCAGGACATCCACACATGCATTCGGAGTGGGGGAGATGGCCCACGGCAAACTACAATGTAGCACTTTGTGTCCTGCTCTTCTTCTGGGGCTGGGCCGCCAAGAAAGAGAAGAGACAGAGGATCTGTTTGATGTCCCCAACTTGGCCCACTACTTTTAAAGCCGGGCAACTTTAAAAAAAAAAGAGAGATCACTTTCTTCACATCAAATATCTTTCCCAATGAAGCTATTTCAGGATGCCCCTCCATCTGTTCTTTCTATTGGGTTAACTGAACACAGCTTTGGGGGGGTGGGGGGGAAGAAAGGTATCTTTTATCTAAAATAAGATTAGCTGATAGAAGATTTGATTTAAAAAGAAAATAATCTTGCATTTAAAGTAGAACATTCAAGGTCAGAAGAAGGTCAAATGAAGTGTGGGATTTTCTGTCTCGCCGTGGCAATAAATCACCCATTTCCTGACCATCCTCATACAGCACTCGCCTATGTACATTTTTTCTCATAAATGCCGCTTTAAGATATTGATTTTTTTTAAATGTTTCAGACATGATTGTGTGAGTCTGGTAACCGCTTTCCTAGTTTTATGCATTTTATTGACTGTTTTTAACTTTATATTTATGCCTTAAGGTATTTTACTATAAAGGCACCATTTCATAAATTGAAGGAAGAAAGAGAGAAGCGGCGGATGGTCGGAGAAATCAGATCCTGAGCCACTAGGATGAGGACGCATCCATTTCTGTAGCAATTTATTTCTCGAAAGGATAAGCATCTAATCCAACCTGTGGCTTTGAAATCTATATTTTTCTCCACTTGACAATTCTTCCCTTTTCCGTGGTCACTCTGCAGCCCACAACTATGTTTGCCAGATGATTCCTTGGCCCCCTGTCTGCCCAGATCCTCTCTCCAGTCCCCACCGCACGAGCTGCAAGCATGCTTGACTCCTTTTTAGTACGTCCAGCATCATCATCACCACTAAGCAATCTGTCAACCTAGTGGCATTTCGTCATGCATGTAAGAGTGCTTTCAAATGTGTGAGTTCACTCTGATACGTAGCACTAGGGGAAGACCGTTTTGAGACCGATGGAAGAATTGGAGCTTTTCTCCATCTCTGTTCTGAAACTTTTGTCTCTTTCCATGCACTTACCAGAAACCAAAGGACTCAGTGCAGTGTCATGCACAACAGTGAAAAGCTGGAAAGAATCCAAATGTCTTTTAAAAGGGGTTCGGGCAAGTAAATCATGGTAGGCACAACTGCATCGTATTCCGTAGAAATTAAAAATAAAGATTACAAAGAATTTAAATGCCATGGGAAATTGCTTGTGATGGAATGTTATGTAATAAAAGAGAGCTGTAAAAGTTGATAAACATTATAGTTTTATGTAAAAAAAATTGCATGGGAAAAAGAAGGGAATGAAATATATATAAATTTTCTTACTTGTATATTTCTATATTTTCCTAAGTGTCTACGTGGAGATGCCATTACTTTTGTTATCAGGAGATTTAAACCTTGTTTTTGCAAAGATGAAAACCCTGTTCCATATTTCATCCCTTTTAAATAATCACTTGGTTGAAGAAGAGCCTGCATATCATTTCTACAGCTTCGAAGAGTTTTGAAAGAAAAAGTGATCAATCGTGCACGGGCTTGCACGGAGAGGCGGAGATTTATGGCAGTTACAAACGAAGGGCATCCGTTCCGAGCGCTTCATCATCGTACAGCATCCTTATAACACACACACGGGGACGAGCTTTAAAAGCTCAAAGTTAGGAGGGAAATTTGAAAGTCATAGTACTGACACGATCGAAGTAGATGGTCCAGATCATTCCAAAGCAGAAGTTTAGAAGGTGTGCTTTCTGGGAGTTATTTAATTCAGTCACAGAAAATGACTCTGTGTGTGTGTGTGTGTGTGTGTTCGAGAGACCCAGCTGCATGGCCCCAAAGATCTAGATCACTAATAACCAAATTTTAACATCAACAGGAAAATGCTGGAACTTGTCAGCTCAGTGTGAAAAACAAGTGGGAAAGACCTTCAGTTGGCATCTTTCTTAAAAAGAGCAGCAACCGGGGCACCTGGGTGGCTCAGTGGTGAAGCATCTGCCTTTGGCTGGGATCGTGATCCCAAAGTCTTGGGATCAAGCCTGCTCAGCGGAGAGTCCGCTTCTCCCTTTCCCCCTGCTCACTCTCTCTTGCACGCACTCTCTCTCTCTCAAATAAATAAATAAAAGCTTAAAAAATAGAGTAGCAATCAACTTCATCATTATCGTTCCCTTCTTAACTGGGTACCTCCCTCCAGGGGTGGTTCTCAGGGGCCCACTGTTCCTCCTGCTCATTCCCCCCACCCCCCCACGACCTGAGAGTCTGGCTCCTGCTCCCTGGAAACAGATGAGTCATAGCCGGGCATCTTTACGTCTTCAGACAGTGAGCTCGGTGCTTCCACAACGAAAGAGCTTGACAGAAATATCTTAAGTATTGATGACTAGATCTCACACCCAGAATAGCATCTTTTCGGCAACGTGTGGGAGTTCAGGCCTGGGGTCTCTGGGCTTCACTAAATGCAGAGCTAAATCAAAGGGTAATACCCAAGACAAGCATTTTGGGGGGACAGTTTTTTACAGATATCCTTGCCACTTTTATCTGTCATGAGGCATCGACTCTTCTAATCCCACAATCTCTCAGAATCATAGAAGATGGCAGCAGATTATCCATTTGTCCCCTGGATGATTCCTTCAGGCAGAAAGTCCACATTTCACAATCTGTTAACTGGAATGAGCCCTCCTCTATGCCAGCCCTTTAGAGCAAGATACGAACAGAAGCTCTGGGGCAACTGGGTGGCTCAGTCGGTTAAGGGTCTGCCTTTGGCTCGGGTCATGATCCTGGAGTCGAGGGATGGATTCCGCCGCTTCTCCCGCTGGCCCGCCCTCTCTCACGTGCGCTCTCAAATAAATAAATAAATAAATAAAATCTTAAGAAGAAGAAGAACCACAACAGAAGCTCCGGAGCCTGACAGCTAATGAGCTGGGAGCTTCAGGGCAAGTCAACTACTGCAGCTACTGCTTTACTTTTCTGACCTGCAAAATGGGTATAATGATAACACCTCCTTCCCGGCATTGTGGGAGGGGTGCAATGAGGCGGTCAATTAGCCAGAACCTGGTGTGGGACGCATCGGCAATACTAACCCCTGCGTACAGAGTGCTTTGTTCTCTGGAATCAGAAACTCTTCCTTTTATAAATATGACCTCTAATTTTCTCCCTATTTCAGACAAGTGATGCTTTTCGCAGCTACAACAATGCACACTAGCTTGTTAGATTTCCAATTATCTCTTCTTCACCTTCCAAGTGCTGCATGGCATCATTCTGTCTCTCTCCAGCAGATTAATTTTAGTTTAAAATTGAGATTCAATCACCATGCTCCCGTACGATACTGCAAATTTACAAATTGTTGATGAAGATTCTAAAAGAATACTTAAATTTACAGTGCATATTTTAATGTAACAAGTCTTAGTCATCGATGGTTAGATTTTCTGCTGCCTTAATTCGGTTTTGACTAAACAAAATAAAATGCAAACACATCATAAACAGGCCAATGATTGTGTTTTATAGTTGGCCGCATTTTGCTGACTACTTGAGAAGTTAGGAAAAAGTTAGAAAAAAGTTACCTCGGTGAAGTCAGATTTCTTCTCTGTAACATCAGACTGAAGATTTTTAAGGGCAATCTGATTGTTTGTATAGTACTGCTTGTCCCGTAATCCTAGACAAAAGGAGACAATATTGCTACTTTTTAGTATAAGAAAGGATACAATGGAATCTATAACTCTCCTATAAAGTTTCAGGTCACCTACTCAGGTATGGGGTGAATCCTCGTACATTTCCCTCATGCATTCCACTCCCTGATTTGGGCTCTCTGATTTTATTATTATTTTACAATTAAGCTGCAAGATTCCTTCTTCCACACAGTTGTTTATGTTCCTAGATTCAGTAAGAGTTGAACAAGTTTGGACTGCTCACATTCTCCCTCATCCCAGCAGGAGAGAAAATCACATCGAAGAGGTTCCCGACACCACTAGAATTAAGAAAGGCTGAAACATAAGACCAACTTTCATCCAATCTCTTAATCCCACAGTACTTGAAGGAGCCATGAGTGGCCTGGACGTGGATATTGATGCTGCTTTGGAACAGCTGGGGATAATTTTGTGATCATACTACAGGGATAAGTGAGACCCTGTGGACAGCCCTCCACAGAGACACCTGCCTCCCTGAATGCCCAGGATATCATCAGGTCCAAGGGCACACAGCTGGTGGCCAAGAATTATGAACCTGGATTCCAGTTCCCACCCTACTACCCACGAGTTCCTAACGATGGGTGATGTGGACTCCTTGATCCAACAAACCCACCTTGCACTCCTCATGGAGCACTGACTAGGACCCACAACCCAGCAGCCTTATGATCCGCCTGGACACCTGCTGCTGCTAATGCAGGGATGTGTACAAACACAGGAGGTAGAGAGCAGAGTCTGTGTGGCCCGTTCTCTGGAGCCCTGGTGACAATGCCGTCCTCATAACATGGATATTTTGGGGAAAGTGAATTTTCCAGAGCCTACAAAGATTGGTTCCCCAGCAGCTGGTGCTGGTGATTTAAAAAAAAAAAAAAAAGGAGCTTTAAGAAGTACATCCCTAAGTTGGAGTTCTGTCTTCATCAACTCATGAGAATATTCATTAAAAATTTACCTAGATTCAAATAACTCAATTTAAAGCATTTTATAATAATTCAAAGCATTTTCTGGAAGAACTGATAGGCTATAGTATTTTTATGTTTGGCAGGTTTGCAAGGAGTCGGGACATGGCTTGTGGGAATTTCAAGGGTCTCTCTTGACCCATTCAAAGGCATCTCCTGTCTCCCCTCGCCCTTGGGTGACGACAGAGCCCCCACCAGCTTCACCCCGCACGTATGCCTGTGCCTCTCCCTCTGCCCGTTACTGATTGACAGCGGGCGGCATCCGAGATGATGGACACAGATTACTTTCCATGAAGCGCCAATACGAGACCTGAAAGATCCCATGGATTTTGTGCAGAGTCGATATGTCATGATGAGCTGACAATAAAGCTGATGAAGATGGAAATCTCCTGGCTCCAGTCAGGTGGCATCGTGCTAAGAACTCTGAAGTCAGCACCGGCTAGGGGCCAGCGAGGCCCCGGCTACAGCCCAGCCCAGCCCAGCCCAGCCCAGCCCCAAGTTCACATGCAGTCCGTGGGTTACTCATCCTCTCGGGGTTTCTTCGGCCACAAAATGCAGGGAACTGCTCCTGCCCAGCCTTGTCTCTAAGGCACTGAGGCACGTGTGGGTAAAGTCCGTGGCCCGGGGAGCGACCTGGGGTTAATACCTGACAAACCACACTGCTTGTGACTGTTCGTGTGCATCACCAAGGTGACACCACCTCCCACCCCGGGCCCAGAGGGTCACTAGCGGCAGACCACACTCAGTTGCAGCATCTCTAGCGACAGCTGTGGCTTTGGGCCAGTCCCTCAGCATCCCTTGGCTCCTTGCTGGGATGTGGAGATGACAAGGAAGCCACCTTTATAGAGGGGCTAGAAAAGACGAACAGGCCTAACTCACTAGCCCTCAGCATGATACCCAGCGCACGACGACACGGGGTGAACAACAGCTCCAGGGAAGTGGCCTCACCCCCGTGGGGAGGAGGAATGGCACCGAGGTCAGAAAAGCAGGGGCTGTGCATTGGTGGCCTGTGGCTGCTGCCTCAGTGGTCACCATCTTGAAGGCTTCAACACCACAGAAGTGATATCTTATAGTTCTGGAGGTCAGATACCCAGGGCACATCTCACGGGGCTCAGGGCAAGGTCTCAGCTGGCTGCACTCTTTGGGAGGCTCTAAGGAAGATCTGTTTCCTTGCCTTTTCCAGCTTCAAGGGACAGCTGGCTTTCCTAGGCTCCTGGCCCCACGTCAAACTCTGCTTCCACCATCTCTTCTCTCTGACCCTCCATATTCCCTCCTCCTGAGACCACTGTGACTCGACTGGGCCCACGGATCACCCCGGAGAGTTGTCCCATCTCAAGGTTCTTTGATCTGCAAAGTCCCTTTTGCCATGAAAGGTGATATGTCCACCGATTCCGGGGACATGGACAGATTTGGGGGCACCACTGTGATGCCCATCACAGACCACCTGGGGAGACTGAGGTAGAGGCACTGGATGAAATGTAGGGCCTTTAAAACAACAACTATAAAGTCTATGTAGCAAACAAGTATAAGCACTTACAATGGGCTGTTTATTGAAAGAAAGGAAATGAAAACTTATGAGCCACATGATTGCAACATTAAAAGAAAATTTTCAGTATGTGTGAGAATTTCCAAAACCAGTAAACGTGTAACTCAGAGCCATGAACCGAGTTTTGAGTGAAAATGAGGTAGGACTAAAGCCATACAGGAGGGTACCTGACATAACGACCTCAAAAGATATGAGGCAGTGAGATGCATGGTTAAATGCATAGAATCTGGAAAGGAAGACCCTGATTCAAATCCGTCTCTTTCACTAACCACTTGGTCCATTTAAGTAACTTGGGGTACGTTACTTTAATGGCCAGGGTCTTCTGTTCTCACGTGTCAGAGGAAGCAAGACCTGTCTGCTAGGGTGGCGAAAAGAAATCATGAGACGGTGAATGTCAAGACCTAAGCAGAGCGCCCAGCATGTGGTGAGGACACGGCCCCCCACCCCGTGCCTTCCCAGCCGACCACGTAAGTGGTCAGCATCGATAAAGGCCACCATCCTCAGGTGACCTGCACCGGCGTCTCTGAGGAAGGCAAAACCGGGGGCGAGAGGGACACTAGGAGCAGGTCGGCAAGAACCAGAGCAACAGTCTTGGCTTTTCCCGTAGCTGGGACACAACAGTTTCACGGGAAAATGATTCCTGTCCCTAATACAGGAAACGCATTGACCAGAATGGATGGCGCCTAGCCTTGGTCGTCCTCCTGGCGCGAGGACGGGAGGGGTCCAGAACGGTCTCCTCCTCCTCCGCTCCACAGTGGGAGCTGCTCTGGGCCTGACCTCTCACAGGTGCAGATGAAGTCCGCTCTGCCTCAAGAAATTGTCCGGGTTAAAAGGAAACTGGCAGAGGGTGGGCAAGCCCTGAGCACCTGCCAAATATACTCCAGGCAGGCGTATGTCATCACAGCCCCAGCAGCCCAGAGAAGGGCACAAAATGGGTACAAAAGCCAGGGAAGCTCTATTATTTATGCTCCAAGTATAACCCAAGGGCCAGACTGTACCTGAGACCCTGTCAGGGCTCCTTAATTCTCTCACAATCCTTTCCTGGACAGCGCCCTCTCCCACATGCCCTTCAACCCCTGCCTCAGGCTCTGCTTCTTGGAAACCCAATGGGGTCCTATCTCACAGTGCTGTTCAAGAGTGAGGGCTTTCCAAGTGGGGCTACTAGACCACCCGTCTCTGCATCATGGATGAGCTTGTTAGAAATAAACTTCTCAGGGCCCCCCCGCTGACCTACAGATCTACTGAATAGTAACTCAGGTGGGTCTTGGCCATCAGTGTTTTAGCAAGCCCTACAGAACACTCGATGCAGCTCAGGTCCAAGGATACTGCTGGTCTTAGGCCAACAAGCTCTTCTACAAGTGATGACGTTGAGGCCCCAGGAGGAAACCACATGCTTTTGATGCAAACCAGCCCATGGCTTTTAGAAAACCGTTTCCAGAGGATCTAAGTGGACTTTTGACCAATGGCTTCCATTAAAATGAAGCCACCAAGGATGCCAGCATGCTTTTATTTTCAAATAAACTTAAAAATCATCCCAATTAGCCAACAATTCATTGCCGATTTACAGATCAGTTGTGTTTGGTGCCCAGAGCTCTGGTCCTCTGGCCCCAGGGAGCAAGTCGTCAGCATGTAAGCATGTCTGGAGAGGTTTTCTCTGCTGAGATGCTTGAGGGACTGTACGTGATTCTGTCTCCATCAGCTTGAAACACTCATCCGAAGCCACCCAGCCCCTTCCCAGAGACCGCAAGCATCAGGTCGCTCATGAGGCCTGACAACCCTGGAACCCCTGGAATCCAGATTTCCTCTCTGGAGGAAGATGTGCGTCAGCCATGGAACCCAGAGCAGGAATGGATGAAGCACCCAGGGGACTGGGGCCGAGGGAGCTCGGAAGCAGCTCTCCGCCCACGGCCTCAGCCAGCCGCCGAGAGAGCCCAGCCCACCGAGGGACCCTGGCAGGGTTTGGGACGGGGACACTTGAAATGGCCCTGTAGGATGGGGTGCATTTGGACAGAGGAGGAAGTGGGGTGGAGGGAAGGTGACACAGACCCAGCTGAGGCAAAAGAGCGTGAAGTGGGAGTGGCTTAAGGAAAAGTCTATGAGCAGGAAAACATGGCAGATTGGAGAATGCCCTGTGGCCCACTAGTGAGGCACAGGGTGGGAGTGAGGGACCCCCTCCAGTCCCCACACAGCCCCCAGTGATGCTCGAGTCGTCACTGTGGACACGGCTCACAGGCACCATCGCACAGTGCCCTGCAGGTCACCCCATCAGAGTCACGTGCCCCCGAGGGGCACCAGTCGTCCGTCCGCTACGTGGGCACCCAGTCTGCCTTCCTCTGTCACGCATCAGGGACAGAGACGGCACAGCCGGTTGCCCACTTCCGGGACTCTAAGTGCCTTTCCTCATTTCTAGACTTACGGGAGCCACCATTGGCTCAGAGCCCTCACCATGCTCGCACAATACCCTCTGAAGATATTTTAAAATAGATGTTTCTCAGAATCACTCATCTCATTTGAACGGAACTAGTGCTTCTGTGGGACCGGACGCTGTAAGCTACCCAGTGTCTCTGAAGATCTTTCCATCTTTGACTTCTAGAAGGATGGGTCCTCCATCTTCCTCCCTTCTGGCTTTCCTTTGTGGGTTCTCTTCTTGACCCCCCTATTACCCTTCTGGGCTCTGGTGCCAAACCTCAGACACATTTGTGGCCTTTGCTTGATCTATAAACCAATGCCAAGGAAGGATGCGGATCTCATCGGTCAGCATCAGCTCGAACCTGCCTCAAACTCAGCTAGTTTGAAAGGGAAGCAGCCGACTCACCCAAAGTCGCCGCCACCGCCGAACTCTTCCACCCCTCCCCCTTCCAACCCTGCATCCTGTATCTCGGCCAGTGGTCCCCATCGTCCTGTCACCCACAATAGAAACTGAGGTGTCCCCTTCCACGCCCCTCCTTTCTCTCTTCTCCAATGTCCAGCGGAAAGCCACGGCCTGTTCTCTCTCAGGAAATAGGCTCTGCTCAATCCATCTGTTTAATCTCCCCAGTACGGCCTGGTCTCGGCAAGGTCACAGTCAAGCTGGTGACCCCACCAGCCCCGTCTCATGTCTGGTTCCCCCAAATCCCCTTGACATCCCCAGTTTGTGACCTAGTGGTTCCGTTGAAATATCTCAGGAAAGGATGTCGCTCTTGCCTTCCCCCCCCCCCCCCGACCCCCGAACAGGGCCTGGGAAACATACACATAAAAACCTGCGCTTGTGTGCACGGGCTCCTGGGGCTCCCGGAGACCAGGCTAAAAATCCTTAAAACAAGCCTGCTGCTACATCCCAGATTGGACTGCTTCTGTGTCTCTTTGAACTCAGGGCCACCTTTCCAATTGTTCTGCGCAGCTCACTCCTCACCCCTGGATTCAGCTCGGGAGCCGCTCCGCTAAGAAAGGGCTGCCCCTACCCAGCATGGCCCTCCAGTCTGTGCTGGTGCCTGTCCTCCTCTCCCAGGGCGTATCTACCATAACTAATGATCACAAACGAGGTAGCAATAGGAATTTATTCTCTCTCAGTGCTGGAAGCCAGAAATCTGAAATCAAGGTGTTGGCAGGGCCATGCTGTCTCTGAAGGACCCAGGGGAGAACCCCCCCTCACCTCTCGTAAGCTGCTGATGGTTGCCAGCTGTCCTTAGTGTCCCTTAGCTTATGGCAACAGAACTCTCACAACTGTGTCCATTGTCACATGTCTCTGTGTCTGCAAATCCCCCTGTACAAGGGCACCAGCCCCTGCATTTAAGGCCCACCCTAAGCCAGTCTGACCTCATCTTGACTCTATCTACCAGGACTCCATTTCCTTGGTGACATTCACAGGTACTGGGGGTGAGGACTCCAACATATCTTTTGGGGGAACACAATTCAACCTGCATCTGTGCCCCTGACGGGCTGTCGTCACCGCCTGTCTTTACAACGCTGTAACTTATTGTTCACAAGCCTGTCACAAGCGAGGTCTGGAGGGGGCGCCCTATTCATCTCCTTCCTCCCGTGCCTAGTCCAGCACCTGGCCAGGACGCTTTTTCGGGAATGTTGACCAAGGGAACCAATTATTTTATATTTTGATATGAGTTACATCTACAGGGGAATAAATCACAACATACCTTCCTCGGACAGTTTTATCATATTCCACTGGCATTTCAAAGACATTTGACTCAGTTCCAAAGGTCCGTTAATGACAAGGAAGTTTTTGGCTAAAAAAAAAAAAAAAGAAGAAGAAGAAGAAGACGGAGGAGGAGGAGGAAAAATCAGGCACAGTTTACATCTGTAAGTACTCTTGGAATGAGTCAGGCTCCCACCGTCAGCCCTGGGCTGAAGAACCTAAGTGTTCTACTTGTGATGACATCACCAGAGTGTTTACGTGACAACCAGGGGCGGGGGGCAGGAAGTCCCCTCTGGGTTCCATTTCTCCTTAGCAGCAGCAGCAGCAGCAGTCATCACTTTGATATTTCTATCTGAGGCTTCTCTGACAAGTCAGAAAAGTTCCCAGGACCATTATTTAAAAGGTTTCTGCAGAGCACTGAGATTCGAGACAAAGAGCTATTCTCTCTCCTGCCTACAGGGAGATACCAACTTCTTCTTCCTCCCCACTGTGTCACTACTTGATTTTTTGCCTGGTTTCAACGATTCTGGTTCATCACGCTTGCCCAAGCATACTTGCCAAGCCGCATTTTTACTATTTAAAATTTCCCTAAGTATGAAAATACATTCAGAAACTATCACAATATTAATTTGTTTAGCCCACTTTGAATATGTTACCAAATTCTGCAAACCAGATTATCTAGAATATTGGGCAATATGACAGTCTGTTTACCATGCAAGCTATTGTAAGAACAATTGGTTTTCATACAATTTAATAAAACACCTTTGACACTAAATTATAACGAACATTGTTTTATAATTTATGCCCGACCACATTTGAGGTAGCTTAAAATTAGCAACAGGGTTTTTGTTTTTGTTTTTGTTTTTTTTTAAAGGTAAAAACTGATAAAAGAAGCAAGTGATGAGCTGGAGAATTCCTGACCCATAAGGCCTGGACGAAAGATGACACTGGCGTGATGTATCACAACTTAAGGGCGTGTTTGCAACAGCCAAGGCCAAAGGGGGTCATGATAAATTGCGTAAGTTATTGCCTTTCAAATGAAATATGCTGTTTCATAAGGAAAGTGGTTTCATCCCCTGGGATAAGACACTGAAAGCCCGGTCATTACAGAAGTGGACAGTACCTCTGTCAGCCTGTTCATAAACACCAAACCTATGTACATTTCACTGGATAATCCCAAAGGGCTTTGAGTCTGGTCAATGTCACTAATACATCTTAATGGCTAAAATTTCTTCTTCCCGCTCTGTAAGACAATCGACGCTGGATACAGAGTAATTTCCTTCAATGCTCAAAGAGGCCTTGGGAGGAGGGTTCTAGTATCACCCCCGTTTCACAGGTGAGGAAGCTGTGCCTCATTTATATAACCTGCAAGGGTCACCCACTCAGTGAGCCTCAAGCTAAGACTTTGCAATATTAATGATCTCTGCACCTGTAGAAAAGGTAGAAATGGGAACAAGCCGTATCTCAGAAAATTAAGGTAATAAAGATGTCTTCAAAGTCTACCCACTGGTTTTGTAGCCATTTTGTATCTGATTTCTGAGATGCCTGGAATCTGAGGCACTGTCTCTCTGGCCCTTGGGGTGGGGGCTGGCTCCCTGGTGCACAGCATGAGGACTGGGCACCAAGTACGATCACGCGTGCACACCAGTCTGTGAGCTGTGTACATGGTATCCATGCAATCACACCATGACCTCGGAGCCACAAATGTCTGATGAGTACCCAACATCTGTGAGGGCCTGAGTTCAGTGGGGGGTAACAAAAATGGATAGGGCACTGAAGTCCCCGTCTCTGAAAAGCTCCTCTCCCAGTGGGAGAAGGAGACCCCAAACTAGACCTCTTTCGATGTGGTGTGGATTTGATCATTTCCTCTTACGGACTGCCTTCTTTTTCACTGCTGCACTGGTGTGACATACACAGAGTAGAGAGTGACCATCTCAACTACTTGTAGGGTCCAGTTTGCGGCATACAGTACATTCCCACTGTTGTGCGACCACCACCAGCATCCAGCTCCAGAGCTCTCTCATCTTGTACAGCTGAAACTCTGGCCCCATAAAAAATGAACTCCTGGGGCACATGGGTGGCTCAGAGGGTTCAGCCTCTGCCTTCGGCTCGGGTTGTGGTCTCGGAGTCTTGGGATTGAGTCCTGCGTCGGGCTCTCTGCTCCGGGGAAAGCCTGCTTCGCCTCTCTCTCTGCCTACTTGTGATCTCTCTCTCTCTCTCTCTCTCTCTCTCTCTCTCTGTCAAATAAATAAATAAAAATCTTAAAAACAAAAAAAATGAAAAAACTAACAAACAAAAAAAATGAACTCCCTATTCCCCATCCCCCAGTCCTTGGAACTAACCATTCTACTCTCCATCTGTATAAATTTGACTATTGTAGATACCTAACATACATGAAATCATATACATTTGTCTATTGGCACCTGGCTTGTTTCACTGAACATGTCCTTGCAGTTCCTGCAAGCCGTAGCTGGTGTCAACATTTCCTTCCTCTTCAAGGCTGAGTAATATTCCGTCGTATGTCTAGAGCACATTTTGTTTCTTTGTTCATGTGTTGGCGGACATTAGGTTGCTTGCACATGTCGACAATTGTCAATTATGCTGCCATGAACATGGCCATACAAATATTGCTTCGAGTTCCTGCTTTCAATTCTTTATGCAGGTCACCTGCCTTTCATTCTGATTTCTTCTATCTTATTACCTAATCTTTTCTTAGCAAACACTAGAGTTCTTTTTTGAAGGGATGCTAGGGCAAAGAGATGCATGGAGAGATCATTTCAGTTGTCCTCTTAAAAGCATCTTTGAGGGGCCACTGGGTGGCTCAGTTGGCTAAGTGTCTGCCTTTGGCTCAGGTCATGATCTCAGGGTCTTGGATCAAGCCTTGCATTGGGCTCTCTAATCAGTGGGAAAGTCTGCTTCTCCTTCTCTCCACTCATGTTCTCTCGGTCTCTCCCAATAATAAATAAAACCTTTTAAAAAATTATCTTCAAAAAATTATCATTTCCCCTTTTGTACCCACATGCACAGTGGGGAGAGACACGGGGGGGGGGGGATCTTGTTTTAAGTCCTCAACAGAAGTAAGCAAGCAGAGGCATCCTCTGTCACGAAACCCAAATACCTTCAATGTGGGCTCCAGTTGAAAGGGAGAGAACACGCCTCCCCTCTCAACAATGACTCCATGAGTGGGGTGGAGGTGTGCAGCCCAGGCAGAGAGAACCAGGGCCTGGAAGTGGGGGGTGGGCAGCGGTTCTGCTGGGCTCCCTGAGAATGTGCAGGCTCACCTAAGCAGCGGGCCTGGGTCTGGGCAGCATGAAGGAACAGTGTAAGAGGCTGAAACAATGCAGTGTTCCCTCCTTCCTTTTGGCTTTAAAAGGGACACAGCATGACATGGAGGGCAGAGTCCAGACGGGCGGCAAGGACACTGGGCTCAGATCCCTGGCCACTCAGCTCTGACCTTGAGCAGGTCAGCCCATCTTCCAGGCTCAGCTTCCCCGTCTGTGACATGTGGAATGGCCTCAGGGACACCATCTAGTTCTGCCATGCGGCCCTGTCCCAAGACAGCCAGCTGCATGGTGTCGAGGACATGTGAAGGTGTGTGTGTGGAATGGAAAACAGCATCACTGCCCCCTCTGCTTCAAGGAACACCAAGCTTGCTGAACAAGGGTCATTATTACCTGGTACTGAAAATCACCGAGCGATTTGATTTCAGAGGGTCCCTTCTGCCTTCACAGGTGGTGGCAAAAAAAAAAAAAATGGGACCCTGGTACTGACAAGAGGATCAGAAAGAGACCCCCACACTCCCCCTGGTGTGACCCAGGCTGCCACAGGACCTGCTCTGTAGACTCACCACCAAGGCAGCTTTCTGTAGGATGGATGAGTGTGGATGAACCATTTCCTTTGAGTTCAGGCCTGGAGAGCAACCAACAGGCAAGGAAGAAAAATGGGCCGTCTCTGAAGCCTCCTGCCAAAGAACCTGGAGCTACGTCTGGCCAAGCTGCAAAGCCACACACTCCAAAGCCACGCTCTCCTCAACAGAACCTGTCAGCTCCAGCTCGTTATGCAAACAAGCAAAACAAGGATTTTCATAAGATGTCAGCTTGGATTTCCTCGCCTCCCAGAGGAGCAATGTGACTCTGGTCCGGCGAACTTCTTCCTCACTGCCAACTGCCGGACTCAGCCTGGGCCCATCTTGAGCCTGGAGTGGGAGCCCACGGAGAGGAAACCAGGCTGCCCTGTGCACTGGCCAGAAACGAATGGTGCTGCCCCCAAGGGCACCTAGTTGCCCATCTCTCATTTTTGCAAACCTCCGGAGTAAGGGCCTCGGGCAGCACCAGGGACAGAGACACTGGCCTGGACCCATGTCTGGGAGCCCCACATTGGAGGAAACGCCCAGACTGCTCTGGGGGGGGGGGGGGTCTGGGTGGCCTCCCTACATAGCTCTCCCCTCCGACAGCTGAGCGGCAGGTAGACAAGGTCTCTCTGCTCATGGGGTGTGCTTCGGGTTTTGAGTGGGGTGAGTTCTCGTCATCGCTGCTATCCTGGTTGCTCGTTTAATGGAGAGAAGATCCAGAGTTCCAAGTTCCCTACTCGTCCCTCCTGTTCTAACAGATCCTGAACGCAGGCAAGAGCCAGGAAAACCACCCCCTGAAATGTGGAGGCACCTCAGCGTGGAGGGATACCCATTGTCCACACCTGCCATTTCGCAAAAACAGGAAACCGAGGCTGGGTGAGGGGCAGGGCCTGCGGGAGCAGCTCCAGCTCAGCAGTGGGGGAGCCAGGCTTGCTCCTAGGAGACATCCCTGATCTCAGGCTCTCCCTCACACTGTCTTCCCCTGCAGCCCCTGCAGCCCCCCAACCCCCGGGCTGGACTGACCTTCCCTTTCTGCAGCTAATTTTTTTTTTTTTTAAATAACCGCTTTATTGAGCTATAACTCACATACCATGAAGTTTAGCCTTTACCATGTACAAGTCGATGGTTTTGTATATTGACAAAGCCATGCACCCGTCACCACTATCTGATTCCAGGACGTGCTCATCGCCCTCAGGAGGAGGCCCCTACCCGTGACTCCCCATCACCTCTTCACCCAGTCTCTGGAAACCACCAATCGTTCTCTGGACTTGCTTATTCTGGACACTTCCTATATGCATGAGGCTCTCATTCCTTTCTAGGGCTGAATAGCAACCCGCTCCAATGACTCAGCACATACCGCGCCTCTGTTCACCAGCTGACGGACATTCGAATTGTTTCCACTTTATGTTTTCCAGCTGACGGACATTCGAATTGTTTCCACTTTATGTTTTAATGAAAAATGCTACTATGAACGTTAACGCACAAGGTTTCATGTGGATATAGGTTTTCCATCCCATGGTTGTATACCTAGAAGTGGAATTGCTGGGCCCTACCGTGACTCCATGTTTAAACTGCACCATCTTTAATTCCCACTAGCAATGTAGGAAGGTTCCACTCTTTCCTCATCTTTGCCAAGACTAGTTCCTCTCCACTTTTTTCTTAAAGATTTTCTTTATATATTTGAGACAGAAAGTGCATTAGCAGGGGGAGGAGCAAAGGGAGGGGGAGGAGCAAAGGGAGAGGCAGAAGCAGGTTTTCTGTGAGCAGGGAGCCCAACCCGGGGCTCAATCCCAGGACCCTGAGATCATAACCTGAGCCAAAGTCAGATGCTCAACTGACTGAGCCACCAGGCGCCCCCGCATCCTTTGACTAGAGCCATCCCCGTGGGGGTGTGGTGCCTTCTCATTGTTGTTTTCATTTGCATTTTCCTAATGACTAAAATATTTTATACCTTTTCATGTGATTATTGGCTGTTTGTATATTTTCTTTGGAGAAATGTCTATTTTCAAATTGGGTTACTTGTCTTTTTTTTTTTTTTTTTTACATCTTAATTTAATTTTATTTATTTCAGTGTAACAGTCGCACTACTGGGTGTTAACCCCAAAGATACAGACGTAGTGAAAAGAAGGGCCATCTGTACCCCAATGTTCATAGCAGCAACGGCCACAATTGCAAACTTGTCTTTTTATAGCTATGCTAGGACAAAGTTGCTTAATGATGCCTCCCTTTCTCCCACCCCCACAGATGAGTGAACGGAACAACAGTGATTCACAGACTCCCATAAGACAGCATCTCATGTCCATGTACCTTCACTGAGAGGGGCATCGCTACATGGAGGTGAAGAGAATGTTCTCTGGTATCCTGCAGAGAAGAGCTTGAATTTAGCTTGACCGTGTAAAAACTGCATCACTTCGAGGGAGAAACAAAAAGCCAGACTCTTAAATACAGAAAACAAGTGGTTGCCAGAGATGAAGTGGGAGGGTGGATAGGGGTAAAATAAGGGGAATAAGAGTATATTCACCAGGATGAGCACATAGTAATGTATAGAAATGTTGACTCACCTGAAACTAATAGTACATTGTATGTTAACTAAGTGGAATTTAAATAAAAGCTTGAAAAAATTAAATGTTGAATCATTATATGCACACCTGAAACTAATATAACACTGTATATTCTTAATTATACTTCAATAAAAAAAAAATAACAAAAAACGTTTTTGACTTAGACAAGTCACCTAATTCTTTCTGCCTCGGCTTCCCCAACTGTAAAACAGGGATCATGATGTCTGTTTCACTGGAATGTTAACGAACAATGAGAAAGAAGACACACTGAAAACCCTGTGGACGTGGCTTAGTGTACAGGAAGCTCCCAATACTATTCTCAGATTTATTTATTTATTCAGTGAATATTTCTATAGCATCAACCTGGAGAGGTACAGCCCTGAAGTCACAGCAATGAGCAAAATAGAAAATTTCTGCCTCTGAGGGGCTTATATGCAGCTTAACATTTTAGCAAAAGTTAATGATTCTAGTTATTATTATAATTCAACATTTTTACTCTTGATTGCCAAATAAGTACCAGCTCATCAGAAACCAGAAACTAGAATGACAAGATAAAGTTTCCTTAATGAACTTGAACTTTAGAGTGAGATGAAGCATTAGTTTCAGTAATTACAGCTCTCCTGCCAGCTTCCCAGAAGGGCCTTTCCTTCCTCTATACTTGCACAGAGACATGAAAGAGAGATGCCTAAGAAAACACCCACCAGTGGGTCCACCAGGTCTTAGGAATACGAAAAAAGGAGCAAACACCAAGAATTAGCATTTCTAGGTGTCTGAGCAAAGAGAAGCATAACACACTTACCACCTAAGGGAGATTTAGAAGCTTAAGAACAGATCATTTCTTAAAAAATGGGCTAACAAAGAAAATGAGAAGCATTCTTGGGCAGAAAGAGCCACCAGAGCTCTTTCAAGAAGCTCTTGCTTCTTGAAAAACAGGTGGGGTAGGGCCAAGTGGGGCTGAACCCGAAACTAAATGAAGGGCAACATCTGAGAGTTCATTTGGGCATTGGAAGGAAAACCTTCCTGAGCAAATATGGGTGCAGGGTCACAGGAAACCCTCCTCTGCTGGGAGGTCAGGGGAAACACACGGAAGGCCTGTACTCAAGGCCAGGTTCACCATGGACTAGCCACGTGAACCCAACAAGTTGCTTGCCTTATTTTGATTTCCTCATCTGCAAAATGGTTTCCTGGATTCCAACCTCATCCAGCAGGTTCGACTCGAGTCCTTCTAAGAGAACATTCCCTCCATCTGGGATGGGAGGCTTTTAGCATAGCCTAGCTGTTGACGCCTGGCTTACTGTGAGATTCTTCAGGATGCCCAGATGACCGCAGCCTCTTTGTGTGTGAGGGGATATGCCAAACCTAGGAGGACAGTGATATCAATGGGCTGCTTTTTAGAGAAAGTCAGACACACAAATAGGAGAGAGGAATATGTTTTATCAGATATAAAAATTTAAAGATGTAAAGAAAACATCAATGCGTAACTATAGGAATAAACAAATAAACAAACAGATGAAACAAAAAAATTCTTAGTGGAAAAGAATAAGGAACCTAGAAAGAGACACTCCCATCTATGAAATGTGAAAACTAATGAGGTGGTATGGGTAGAAGCAAACCATAATAAATGATGCTGGGACAACTAGTTATCAAGTAGGAAGGCAAGCTTGGCGCAGTCCCTCTGGAAAACAGCATGGAGCTTCCTCAAAAAGTTGAAAATAGAGCTACTCTATGACCCAGCAATTGCACTGCTGGGTATTTACCCCAAAGATACAAATGTTGTGATCCGAAGGGGCACGTACACTCCAATGTTTATAGTGGCAATGTCCACAATAACCAAACTATGGAAAGAACCTAGAGGTCCATCAACAGATGAATGGATAAAGAAGATGTGGTCTATATACACAATGGAATACTATGCAGCCATCAAAAGAAATGAAATCTTGCCATATGCAACAATGTGGATGGAACTAAAGGGTATTAGGCTGAGCGAAATAAGAAACTGGAGAAAGACAATTATTATATGATCTCACTGATATGAGGAATTTGAGAGACAGGACTGGGAGTCATGGAGGGTAGGGAAGGAAAAAATGAAACAAGATGGGATCGTGAGGGAGACAAACCATAAGGGACTCTTAATCTCACGAAACAAACTGAGGGTTGCTGGGGGGAGGTGGTAGAGAGAGGGTGGTTGGGTTATGGATATTGGGGAGGGTATGTGCTATGGTGAGTGCTGTGAATGTATAAGCCTGATGATTCACAGACCTGTACCCCTGGGGCTAACAACACATTATATGTTAATAATAAAAAAAATCCAAAATCTGCGGGCGCCTGGGTGGCTCAGTGGGTTAAGCCGCTGCCTTCGGCTCAGGTCATGATCTCAGGCTCCTGGGATCGAGTCCCGCATCGGGCTCTCTGCTCGGCAGGGAGCCTGCTTCCCTCTCTTTCTCTCTCTGCCTGCCTCTCCATCTACTTGTGATTTCTCTCTGTCAAATAAATAAATAAAATCTTAAAAAAAAAAAAATCCAAAATCTGGGGGTGCCTTGGTAGCTCAAGCATTAAGGATCTGCCTTTAGCTCAGGTCATGATTCCAGGGTCCTGTTACCAAACCCCATATTAAGCTCCTGGCTCAGCAGGGAGCCAGCTTCTCCCTCTCCCACCACCCCTGCTTGTGTTCCCTCTCCAGCTGTCTCTCTCTCTGTATCAAAAAATAAACAAATAAAATCTTTTTAAAAAGACTGTTAAGAGGGCGCCTGGGTGGCTCAGTGGGTTAAGCCGCTGCCTTCGGCTCAGGTCATGATCTCAGGGTTCCTGGGATCGAGTCCCGCATCAGGCTCTCTGCTCAGCGGGGAGCCTGCTTCCCTCTCTCTCTCTCTGCCTGCCTCTCTGACTACTTGTGATTTCTCTCTGTCAAATAAACAAATAAAATCTTAAAAAAAAAAAAAAAAGACTGTTAAGAGATAAAATAACTAATATCTTTATGATCTTAGGTCAGAAATGTTATTTTTAAAATGTTCCCAAGACAAACACTACTAAATAAAGTTTGATTAATTCAAGTATCTTTAATTAAGAATTTCTGACCATTAACATTGTGATAAAAAGAGGAAGCAACCTCAAATTAGAAAAAGATATTTGTAACCCACAAAACAGAGAGTATCAAAACTAATTAAATAAACTTCTATATCTGAAACTAATGATACTCTATAGGTTGACTAATTGAATTTAAATAAAAAAGTTAAAAGCTTCTGTAAATTAATTAGAGAAAGACTAGCAACTCAACACCGTATGAAATGAGGTTATTCAGCCTCATTCATGAAGTTATTCATGAGGCTGAATAACCTCATTAGTAAATAGAGAAATGAAAATAAAAATCATAATAGGTGATCACATCATATCTACCCAACTGGTAAAAAATAATAGTACTAGTTATCAGTAAAGGCAAGGGGCAACAGCGACTCCCGCACATGGCTGGTGAGTACCAGCTGATAAAACCACAATGAAAGTCAGTTAGTGAAGGTGAAGATGAACAGTTTAGCTCTTATTTACAGTATTTCATCAAAGTCTCACGTATTGATTATAAGATGTACCATTATTTTCTGTATCACCAAGAAAGAAAAAAAAGATTCCAAGATGCCACTAATTTGAAGACACATTCTGATTTCAGATGTATTATAATATTAAAAAAACATTTTAGGATAAAAGAAATATGGCATATATGTAAAAGAAACCTATTCATTGACACTAGGGTTTACAAGACTGACAATAGCATCATTGTTTTTAATGGCAAAAACCTGAAAACAACCAAATGTACTTATATAGAACTTATAAGCAGAGAGATATTCAACAATCCAGCAGTGAAAATAAACAAGCTATAGTGCAGTCATTAATATGACAAAAAGCAAATCAAAATAAGAGCAGAAATTAATGAAACAACAGAAAAAAAATGAAAAACTTAACATAGTCAAAATTGGGTTTTTTGAGGGGAAAACAAAATCAATCAAGAGAAACATTAGAAACACCTACAGGGACGCCTGGGTGGCTCAGTTGGTTAAGCGGCTGCCTTCGGCTCAGGTCATGATCCCAGCATCCTGGGATCTAGTCCCACATAGGGCTCCTTGCTCGGCAGGGAGCCTGCTTCTCCCTCTGCCTCTAGCCTACAACTCTGTCTGCCTGTGCTCTGTCTGCCTGTATTTCTCTCTAACAAATAAATAAAAATCTTTAAAAAAAAAAAAAAAAAAAAAGAAACACCTACAAACAGCCACTGTCAGGAAATATGTTGAAATTTCAGGCATGAAAAGGATAAGGAACACAATAAAAAAAAAGAAGAAGAAGAAGAAGAAAAGGATAATGAGTAGATACTATGAATACATTTTATGGGAATAAATTCAACAACATAGAAAAGATGTACAAATTGCTTAAGAAAAGTATAATTTACCAAAATTGACACAAGATAAAACAGAAACTCTTAAGCGTCCTTTAACTAGTAAAGGAATCCAGTCATTATTAAAAACCCTTTCATAAGGAAAACTCCAGGCACAGATGCCTTCCCTGAAAACAAGGAATAGAATGAGATGGAAGAAAACCAAGTCTTAGCTCAGGCAGCCTGTAGATATATATGGGAAAGATGGACGTTAAGAAAAAAAGTCATGCCAATACTGCAAGACTCTTGAGAAATTAGAGGCGACCAGCAAAACCAACCATAGATCAACAGCAACACCTGACAAAGACATTACAAAAAATATATATATACAAAGAAAGATTATAGACCAATATCCCTCATGAACATGGATCAGTGGTTCTCAGCTGGAGTAATTTTGCCTCCCAAGGGACATCTGGCACTACCTGCAGAAGTCTCTGGTTGTCACTCCTGGAAGAGCAGGTGCTACTCGCTACTGTAGGTGTTCCTATCCAAGAAACCATGGAGGCTGGGCTCTGAGTGGCTGGCATCACAACTACTTCTTTGTCTGGTGCCTCTGCATTTCCCTCATCCCTAGGAACTCTCAGACCTTGGTCCTGGAGCCTTTACTGGGCTCCATCAAAGTACAGTGACCCCAGATCAAACCCCGATAAGTGGAGTCAGGACTCATATGCAGAGTGAGCAAAAAGCAAGCATTCTTTAATAAAGGTTGCGGGGGGGGGGGAGTGCTTGCCACTATATGGCTAAACCCAGCAGGATTTGCAATAGTGCCATTTTGGAGTAAGTCCCTTTCAACTCAGGGAAAATCTGTCTTACCATTTAATGCCCAGCTCAAACTATTTCCCTCTGGAAGATCTGCCCCTAGGGGAAAAAAATCAGTTACTCTTCAGTGTTTCCCGGGCATTCTCCCCAACGTATTGCCGTGGTCAGCAGTTGCTTCCTAGGTGGGATGGATCTCGTAAGGACAGAAGCCTCCCCCTTGCATCCCCACTGCCTAATCTCACGCTTGGGGAGTCATGAGAAACGAACTCAGACGTTGGAGGACCTGACACCAACTTTGACTTTGGCAAAGTTAACCTCTCACAGCCCACTTCCCATCTGTGGTGTGGGAATATGCGCCCACTCACTTTAGGGAATCGCTAACTGCAAGTGCCCAGCCCACGGCAGAGGTTAAGAATGGCAGCTGCCAATGAGTATAAAAGCAAATGAAAAGTTCGCTCAAGTAGGCTGAATTGCAAGTGTTGGTTCCGCAAGGGTGGGCCTGGTTCAGTGTGTCCACTGGCACCTTCCCTGAGAGCTAAGAGTCCCATAAGAGCTGGGACTAGGTTAGACCAGGGCCCCCAAGGTGTATCTGCAAATAAAGAAAAGGGAGAAGAAAATGTAAGGATTCTTTGAGAACAGGAGGCATCTGATGTTTCTCCCTCCCTACACCCTTACTTGGAGTAAGGGTGCCCCTGTTGGCTGAGAGTATCCTTCTTAGCCCCATGACATCAGCTTCCTTGGGGAAGACCTATTCATTATTCACCCAGTGAGCCCCCTACCATCTATGTGAGATTCCAGGTCTACCTGCTTGTGCAAAACCCAGTTCATTTGGTATCTGAAAATCTGTGCTTCCCATGCAGGACTCCAAACAGCTACTCTGGGTTTGTCACTAGAGAATTTCTGAGCCTGAGAAAATGGGGTGTTGCATTTTCCATTCCCCACTGTGCATGCTCTTATGGTTGTAACAGGACATTTTCCTCTCCTAATCTCCCAGTCCTTTGGATCTGGCTGGAAGCTACTGCAGTGTTCGGGATACACGATCCCCCCTTTCAAGGGAGTATCACTGGTGTCACAAACCAAGATCCAAGAAGCAGATCCAGGTCTTTAGCAATGCCTACAGAGGTAGCTTTCCCACATCTCTTGCTCACTCCCCAGGGAAGAAAAGATTATGATGCCACGGGGTCCACACAACCTTTCTTTTTCTACTGATAAATATCAAAATCCCTAGAGTGAATTCCCAGTTTATTTGTTGCTGTTGTTTTCTGGTTATGCTTCCCTCCTCCCTCAGCAAAGCGACAGAAATGGGGCATAACCGGTAAATCTGGAAACTCCCAGCAGGCTCCCATTCACCTGGCACACATATTTTGGGGACACAACACTGTTTTTCCACACCCTGGCAGGGTCTGCACAGGGTTGTCTCCTTTGGCCAGTGTCTGTGGGGTCCCAGTTGCCCCCATCAGCTCCAGACTTCCCATGGCAGCAGAAACCAGCCTCTCCCACCTTGCTGAGAAGGACCTGATGCCCAGGTGGCTGGCTTGAAGCCTCTGAGGTCCCGCCCGCTCATGAGAAGAGCCATGTACTTTCATTTCAGGCGCAGGAAATTTTAAAACAGATCTCCAAATATATCCCTACATTCATAATAGATTCCCGCTACCCAGATGGGAAAACATGATGTGTGGTCTACAGACCTGGAATAATCATGTGCATTGTTGGAAATCCATGGGTGGAAAGGTAACAGGGAGAAAGATATTTACAACAGAAACCCCCCACAGCAGGGATTCTGATCCTATAGATCTTTTTTTTTTTTTTCATTTTCCCTTATTGTGTTTTGGATCTTGCCATTAGAACTAAAAGCAGGCTTCTTTCTTTCTTTCTTTCTTCCTTCCTTCCTTCCTTCCTTCCTTCCTTTCTTTCTTTCTTGCTTTTTTTTTTTTTTTTTTTTTTTTTTTTTTTCCCAGGCTCAACGGACAAGCACTCTCCACTTTCTGCCTACGCAGTCAGTCCTTTCCTCTCAGAACCTCTGTGTCCGGGAGCGTGGCACGGAAAACAATGCTCTATACCAACCCCTGTGTGCAGCACAGCTGTCCTGGAGTGGCCGGAGCGCACGCCGCAAGTACATGAGCTGCAAGGACAGCAAATGGCTCCACCGGCTCGTGCCTGCGCCCCGTAGGATGCTATGATCCCTGCCCGTGGTTCCTCTTCTCCAAGGACAATCTGAGCTCTCACTTCAAGGACCACGATTAGGCGATAAGTAGAGCAGAATCCTGACTCCTACTCTTTTTCCCTGTTGGGTTGGCACAAAGATGCAGCCCCTAAAGAGCCATCTGGGGTACAGGAGGCACGTGGCTGGGAGGAAGCCCACCCTTGGCATATTATGGGTTCTGAAAGGGGCCTCTTCAGTGGTACTGCCCAGGGCATCAGGGGGCCCTGACATGAGAACCAGGTCTCTGATCTGGGATGAGCAGTCCTGCTGTAACACACGGGACACCCTCTGCCTATAGAAGCATGAGAGGGTTTGATACTACTTTGAACTTGGGAGGGGGCGCCTGGGGTGGTGGTGGTTTCAGGCAGGGCTCAGTAAGCGCACTCTGGCAAACATGCCCGAGACCCTCACATTGCCCTAGTCCCGATTCCACCCACGATCAGGAAAGAGTAAAGAGCGCCCCCGTTTCCTGAGTGTGGCAAGGATGCAAAGCCGGTCCTGCCTGACACCAAGCCAAAGCTTCCCCACCAAGCTGCCCTGGCTGCAACGAAGTAGTTTCCACCTGTGCTCTCCATACTGAGCCCGTCCACCACAAAACAACGCATAAAGCTGTATGTGTGTTCTTACAGACAAAAATGCCCTTGAACACTTTCAGCGCCCTGAGTCTGATAAAAATGTCTGCCATTCAAAAGTTGCCCTGAAAATCCGACAGCAAGAAGTCGGACCTGGTAAGGAGGCTGGGGGTCCTTCATCACTGGCTTTGTGTTGCCCCTAAAACAAAGCTTCCAAGGGCTGGACTCGGCAAGTCAACCATTCCCCTGCCAAGTCTTCAGAAGCTGGAATACAAATGCCCAAGATTAAACAAACACAGGGCATAAAAATAAAGAGAAATGTAAGTGGGTTTGGTGCTTATCTTTTTTCCCAACAAAAGATAACAGGTAATTGCTTTTTTATCACTAGCACTTGAAATTTGAAAGTAAAGAAGGAGCGAGGCTTGATATCACACCAAACTTGGCAGTCCATTGATCCTTAACTTCCACTTCTGCTGAGGACCAACAGTCAAACAACCCTGATGCTCGTATATAATTCAATAAGAAAAAGAGCCAAGAAGCAGCAAAGGAAATGTCAGCCATGTCATCTCCAACACGAGGGCTTTCTGTGTAGATGTTGTTAACTGATCACATATACACACGCAGCCCCCCTTCACCACCACCCCCCAAAAAGTCTTTAAACATCATCGATTCTCTACATGTGCAGCCTTTACCAGAGAAGAGACATCTGGACGAGGGGAATGAGATGCTTCGTGGCCTCCCCACAGAGGGAGGAAGCTGTTGCCTAGCAACCCCGCCCCCCCCCCCAAACTCCTGCCAGTTACCTGGGTCTTGTGACAACTGAACATCTTTAACAGGACACAGGTCTTGCCTGCAGCTGCCAAAGCAAAGCACTAGGCAAGGGAGCACCCCCTCTTTCCACCCAAGGGGCTTTCCCATACAGCGATGCAGAGGGCAAAAGAGCCCCGCGTCTGAGCTTCCCTAGTTGTTTCCCTCCGAGATGAAGATCCTCAGATTCTTTCCCACTTAGGGTCTCCTGCAGCTCAGTTCAACAGAACTTACTTTTTTCTGTCTAAAGAGTTCTCTGGATGCTCAAGAAATTGCATGGCCCAGCAGAGAACCTGCAGTCTCTCTCAGCTGGAGGTAATTCTCTGGGTTTCGATTTGGTATTGGAAATCTTGAAATCAAAATGATTTATTGAATATGGTCATGGGTTAAACCGTGTCTCCCCAAAATTCACATGTTGGAGGTCCTAAGGTGGTTGGGCTGAAATGAGGTCATTCGCGGGGGAGCCCTGATCCCATATGGTGAGTGTCCTTACAGATGCGCTCACAGAGAGAAGGCCACGTGCAGACGAAGACAGAGGGGAGGGTGATGCATGAACAAGACAAGGAACATCAGAGGTGGCCAGCATCCCCCCAGAAGTGAGGACGAGAAAGACGGAACGGATTCAGAAGGAACCAACCCTGCGGAGGACACTGTGATTTTGGACTTCAGGTCTCCAGAGCTGAGAAGCAACACGCTTCTGCTGTCTAAGCCACCCGATGTGCAGTCCTTTGTTTGGGGGGCGCAGAAAACCCACACTGCCGTTCCCTACGTGTGATATGTTGCTGCAGGTGTCACTCCCTCTCTCACGGAGCCTCCCCTACAGCTCCCCACGTATGATTCACCATGGTTAGCACCCAAGGAAACCATGGCTCAGCAAGATGGTGTGACTTGACACCCACAGCTCCCAAGAGCAGGAGCTGAAATTCACAGTCACGTCAGGTCCTCCAAAGACCACGCTGCTAACCCCCTTGCTGGTCTCCCTCTGCTCATTCTAGGGGTGGCTTCCTTCACCCCGCAGTGAGGGGCTTCCCCCAGAAGTACCTAACAGCAAAGCTGACTGATAACCAGGGCAGGGAAACCCGAAAACCAAGGTGCTATGAAATATTTAACATGTCGACGGGAGGCATTTTGCCAGCTGAGCTCAAGCCAGGAACTGGTCCTTGGCTGATGGGCAAGAGATTTCTGCTGCAGCAAGCTGAGCCTGGAGCAAAGTTAGCTTTGAAGTTTATTAAACCTCTGTGTCTCAAGAGCCTTGGAGAGAATGAGCCTGGGGGGGGACTTGAAGTCATAGCGCTGGGCAAGGCAGTGCAGAGGGACCTTCCCACCACAATGGCAAAGCAGGAGGCATTTAACAAGGTATTTTTCACGTCTGCAACACATGCATTTAGCAGGGAAGGCAAACTTCCATGCACAGAGTAAAAACCCACGTAGGGCTCTGCTCCACGACAAAGAGAGGCTAAAATCACCGCAGGCAAGTGAAGGCAAATTGGTATCATAAGCAAGATCACGATGTTCAGGAAAACTAAACCCATGGTGGGGGGAGGTGTGGAAATATCTTTATGGTTAGTGGGAATCTCTGCAGTAGCATCTTATAACCTGACAAAGGTTCCCCATCAAAGAAGCCATCTCCATCTACCACATTATTTAAAGGGCCAAATCATATAAATAAATGCCACTTAGTGATTCTTCAGTCACACAAACCTTCAGCCAAATGCTACAGATATAAATTCACTCCATAAATGCGGCATACATGAAATGATCAAATATCAAAATCTGATTAAAATGTTTTCATGAAGCAAAAGAAATATAATGCTTATTTTGTGGTTTTTATAAAATGGGCAAAATGTCTAAACCACTATATTTGGAAAAGCTTATAAATTAAAATTTCCCAGCTGATGCTTATTAAACATATCAGAGGACTTCTTGGTTTTTTGCACTTAAAAAAAAATAATGAGATTTCTTGTGATAAAATATGAAGTCCCAAATAAGAAAACCCTGGTTGCTGGGAATAAAGCCAGCATTCCCCAGATCACAGGAGTGCCGCTGACACAGTAAGATCCGGAAGGAAGAGACCAATTGGCCTGGAAGAGACAAAACTCTCGTGACTTCAGACGATGTGATGGTCTACCTGGGAACCCTGGGGTCTAAGCTGTAATGGTCAGAACCACTGGCAGAGCTGAGTGGTTAAAGAACCATCAAAACCTTCTTCCAAGAGCAACTATTTTCACAAAGAGCAGCAAAAATTATTTACAAATCATCAGAAGAAAAAAATTAAAGATGGCAAGGAAATTATGAAACACCCTGGAATGCATCTAACAAGAAATCTGCTATGCTTACACCAAGGAAATCATGAAGTTATATTGAAGGAAACAAAAGAAAGGCCAAGTGGACGGGGGAGCATGCCGCATCTCTGGATGAAGAAGTCAAAATTGTAAAGTCAGTTCCGCCCGAATTCATTTATAAATTCCAAACTTAATCTAAAACCAAAACGGACCATAAATAAGTAAAAGATTAAATAAAAAATTGAAAACGTGATTCCTAAATGTATGTGGGAGAGAGAATACATAAGCGCACTCAGGTCAATTTTGAGAATATAAGAATATAAGAGTGCGATATTGCCATAATACGTAGCAAAACTTACAATTCAGACAGTGTGGTCCCAGCTAAGGAAAAGATGGATAGAGCAATGAAATAGAACAGAGAGTAAGACACCCATGTGCATTGCGGAGTTTACTATCAATGAGACGTTACCTATCAAGGGGAATAGGATTGGTATTGGTAACCCATTTAAGGATAAAATAATCTCATGGCCCTATTTAAAGCCACTCACAAAATGAATTAAAATTTGTATAATACTAGAATTCTTCTTAAAGAAGACAAAATACCTGGAGGCTGTAAAAGATTAACAACTGAAGTATGAAATAATGAGTAACTTTTATATGACAAATGCTATTACATGCAAAATTAAATGACAAGCAACAGACTGAAAGAAATCATTAAAAGGAAAAATACACAGGATATAAAAGTAACTTCCAGGATGATATTAGAAGAACATACTTTATAAAAGTAAGTAAATGATTTGAACATGGATTTCACAGAAAAATAAATACAATGGGATAATATCCCATTAAAAAGATTCTGGAGCTTTTGAGCAATTGGAAAGTATAAATTAAAACAACATTTAATAGAATAAAATAATACCTTATACATTATAGGATATTATCAAGAAAGCAGAAAGACAATCTACAGAATGGAACAAAATGTTTGCAGATCATATATCTGATAAATCCAGAATCCTGCATATATAAAGTACTCTACGACTCATCAACAAAAAGACAAACAACCCAATTTAAAATGGCCAAAGAAGTAGAATAGCTATTTCTCCAAAGAAGCTACACGATGGCCAACAAGCACATGAGAAGAATCTCAACGTTATCACCCATGAGGGAAATGCAAATCAAAACCACAATAAGACACCACTTTATACCCACAAAGATGGCTATAATCAAATATAAAACAAAACAAAACAAGACAAACACACCCCCAAAAACCCAGAAAGTAACATGTACTGGTGAGGACGGGAAGAAGTAGAAAACTTCCCTGCGTGGCTAGTGAGAATGCAAAATGGTACAGCTGCTATGGAAAACAGCTTGGTGGTTCTTCAAAAAGTCAAATATAATTAGCATTTGATCATCTTGTCATATATGTACACGCATATGTATATACATGTATATACATACACACAAAAGAATTGAAAAAAGCCAAAGAATTGAAAAAAGCCAAATACTTGTACGCAAATGTTTGTATCAATCCTAGTCACAACAGTCAGAAGGTGGAAACAATGCAAATGCCCATCCACAAATGAATGCATCCACAAGCAGTTCTATGTCATACCATGGGTTGTATCTGCATGCACATACATGCCCTGGAAAAGATTCCGCTGCAAAAGGAGTGAGGCCATGACACAAGCCACCACATGCATGAACTATAAAGACATCAAGCCGGGCAAAAGAAGCCTGACACATAAATGACCGTATATTATCTGATGCTCTTCATAAGAAATGTCCAGAATAGATCAGCCTACAAAGATGAAAAGCAGATTAGCAGTAGCTAGGAACTGTGGGGGGAGGCATGAGTAGGAAGTGGCTAAAGGGGTCCAGGGTGTTCAGTCGGTGTGATGAAATGCTTTGGAACTGGCCAGGGGTGTTGATTGTATAACATCACGAATGCCCCAAATGCTGCTGCCATGTACATTTCAAAATGGTTAATTTTTTGTCATGTGGATTTCACCTAGCTAAAGCAAGATACTTTATCTTTTTCTTAGTTTGGCAAACGCGCCCATACACATACATACACACATCTATAAAAATCCAGTGTTAGGGTGTGGGAAAGTGGGTTCTGTCTACACATTTGTCTCCAATGTAAACCAGTAGAGCATTCTGGGGAGGGAAATTTGGAAATATCTATCAAACTTTAAAATGTATATACCTTGTGACCCATCAGTTTCACTAATGAAATTCAGTTTCACATGTGTCTCAAGAAAGATGTGTACGTTCACTGATGTTTAGTTGTTTGAAAAAATGAAGCAAAAAAATCTGGCAAATGGGTGCTGTTGGTTTTACTGAGAGCCTCCAAGAAAAAAAAAAACAGAAGCACCATTTGGTCTCAAATTGCCCTTGAACATCCCTTAAATCACCCAGAAATTACATATATGTGATTTGTGTAAACAACTCGGCACAGCAATAAGAATGTACAAATACGTCATTTACACGGTAATGTATACTATGTAGTTCCGTAAAGTAGTTGCAATAAAAATTGAATCATTCAAGTGCTACACTGCTTAGACACACTTCAACAAATCTGTAAATATTCAAACTTGCCAGCTCTTCCTGCAGGTGAATAATAAATTGTCCCCGCATTTTGGTGCCTTCATCTGAAAAATGGGGATACGACACACGCTCAAAGGGTCACCGAGAAGACATGTGGAGTTAATTCAGATAAGGAGCCCAGCGCCGTAGCTGGCATATCTTCAGCATGCAGTAAATGGGGGGTGTTTCTAGGCAGTCAAGGGGTTGACATTCTGGAAGGGGAGGTAGATCACAACTGTACAGCATAGGGTGTGATGAGGGCTCCGGCAGCTGCGGGTCCAGGTACAGTGGGAAATAGAGCAGGAGCACTGCGGGCAGGCTGACCACACAGAGGGTAGGTCCATTCTCTCTGTTTGAAAGTTGGCTATGAACCCACTTCCTGATACTGACCAACATGAACATGGTTTTCCCTGGTGGCCACGGATTTCATTTCTCCACACCTGTGCTATCTAGCATTAGCACACGTGTTTAAGAATTCCCTGTGTTTGTTCTCCAGAAAATAAACTGTTGGAAAGAAAAATTGATTTTCATTAGCAGTGCTATTACTTTCAGGAAAATCCTTTTTCAAATGAAAGTGGTAGAGGACACTCCAAAACCTGGTGTCACTTTGACCTTCCCCGTGGGACTGAGTGAGTTGCTGCCTCGAGCCTCAACCCTGTCTTCTCTCCCTCGGTCCTGACCCAGCATCCAGAGACGACAGGCCAACAGAACACGGCAGGCTGGGTGGGGCTGGGCTAACCCGAGGCCCTCCCCTCAGGGCTGAGTGCCCTTCACTTCAGCCGTTTGGAAGCACAGGACTGGGTCGCCCAACCCAGTTTTTAAAGAGAAACTCTATGCCTGAATTTTTTCAAACCTCCCATTTCTTTTTAAATATTCAAAGTAAACAACAAGACCCTCTGGGGCCCAACCAAATCTGTGGGATGAACCTAGCCCAGGGGCCCCAGCAAGTGGCCTGCACTTGCCCTGGCGGGTCTGAAACCGGGCATCCGAAGGTGCTCATAGACCGTGGCTGTGGATGTCGTAGGAAAACAATCTGCTTTGTTCTTTGGGTCCAGCAAAACCCCCTGTTGGATGTGAGTCAATTTCCCATCCCCAGCCTGTCAGTCATCTGCCTCCAGGAGTCCGCCCCAATCTTCTATCCATACCACATTCCCCTGCTGGGGGTCATCATTTCGAATAACCCTTGTCATTCCGTGCATGGCGGCACATACGCCTCGCTTAACAAAAGTAAATCACAAGACCCATCTCTCCCAAGAAAGCACACTGAGTTTCATCTTCATTTCCCCCTGAAAAGTCAACAGAATTTGTGACATTTGGCACCTCCCCTTTGTCAGTGGAGCTTTTAGAAAGATTATCTTAAATGAATGTAAAGGGAATGATGGAATCAGGGAAGGGAAAGTACAGAGACACCAGGCAACGTGAGAGCAGAATTGATTTTCCCTGACTGAGGGGAGTGAATAATGGCATAAAGCATGGCCTGGGAGAGCTCCTCTGAAACCCATTCTTTCCCAGACGGTGGAATGCCCCTGCCTTGCCCTATTGATCCCACAGCAGGCATGGCCAGAAGAGCAGAGGACCTTTGATTGTCTGGTGATTTCAGTATCTTTCCCTCCTTCCTGATCAGCACTGGCAGGGTGATGGATTTTGAAGACAATTTCTAGGCTAGATTTCCCATATCTGACAAGGGCAAATGACTTCTAAACACTACATTCATTTCTAGAAGAGATAAATGCCAACCCATTATTTAAAAGACATCGTGCCTGTTATCCTCTGTCTGAAAGTGACTCACAGCCTAGCTGAAGTCAAGCACAAGATACCTTCACCCCCACCCTCCCGCCACATCACGGAGGAGGACCACGACATTTCTACCTTCTTCCACCTCGTCATACCCCAGCCCTCTGACCTCTTTCATCCAGAGCCAGCACCGCCCCCCCTCCAAGAACCCACGGGACCTACGGGACCCGGGATCACATTGAGCACAGTAAAAATCTCCCATAAACTACCATTTGGGTACAAAATGTACTAGCTATGGTGGGTTTTTTAATACCCCAACTCCTGGTTCAACTGTCTCTGTGGACTTAATTTATTCCTTGTCTCTTACCTTTTATTATGTAAAGGAAGGCATCATGACCTCTACACCTGGCCAAGTGAATGACAACAGTGCCTCAATCTTTATGGTTACTGATAAAGAAACCTTTAAAAGTAGCCACTTACTCTTACCAATGTGCTATGATTATTACAAGCTGAATCTCTCCATTGCCTGGGATCCCAAGACCTGGGGGCAGAAACTTGTCACAATGTTTAAACAGCACTGTCTCTCTCTCTTTCTCCCTTTGGCAAGTACATTTACTGCAATTCCAGAAACCACAGAGGCCAGAAGAAATGATACAATATTTCTCAACTGCTTTAAAAAGAAGAAGAAGAAGAAGAAGAAGAGGAAGAGGAAGAGGAGGAGGGGGAAGGGGAGGAAAAGAAGAAGAAATTTCAACCCAGAATCCTACACCTTGGGAAAATATCATTCAGAAATGAAGGGGAAGTCAGATAGAAAAAAGAAAAAACTAGGAGAATCTGTGGCCAGCAGATTTACCCTAAGAGAATGCTAAAGGTAGTTCTCTCCAAATGGAAAGGAAGAGATAAAAGAAAAAAACTGGAATATCAGGAAGGAAGCAAGAGCACAATGAGCAAAAGTATAGATAAACAGAAAAGGTTTTCTTCCCCTCCTGAATTTTGTGAGTTATGTTTAATGATCGAAGCAAAATCACAACGCTGTCTATGGTTTTAAATGTGCATAGAGGAAGTATTTTAGATCACTGTACTATAAATGGGGGAAGGGAAAAGAAGGTACAGGGAGGTAGAGTTTCTGTACTTCACTTGAACTAGCAAAATGATGACAAGAAACTCTGATTTTATATATATATATATAATAGGTTTTATATATATATAAAATAGGTTTTATATATATAAAATCAGAGTTTTAATATATTTTTTAAATTATATATATATATATATAATCAGAGTTTCTTGTCATCATTTTGCTAGTTCAAGTATATATATATACTTGTTTATATATACTAGTTCAAGTATTATTATATATATATATAATTAATATAACTATTCCTGCTTTCCTTCAATTGATGTTTGTATGATATATCTGTTTCCATTCTTTTTTTTAAAGAAGATTTTATTTATTTGACAGAGAGAGACAACAAGAGAGGGAACACAAGTAGGGGGAGTGGGAGAAGCAGGATCCCCACTGAGCAGGGAGCCAGAAGCGGGGCTCGATCCCAGGACTCTGGGATCGTGACCTGAATTGAAGGCAGATGCTTAACCGACTGAGCCACCCAGACACCCCTGTTTCCATCCTTTTACATTCAACCTGCTTCGATTGCTGTATTTAAAGTGAGTTTCATGGAGCTAGCAAATGGCTGGGTCACGATTTATAATCTAATCCACAAGCTTTTGTCTTTTAATTTGTACATTTTGCATTACATACATACATGAGATGTATAAATACATAAATATACACATAAATATATGATGTGTTCTATATATCATGCACGTATATTATGGTCTATATCTCGTGTATGTTTATGTAAATAGTATATATACATGATGTCGTACATACATTTATAGTACATGCATGATATATATTTATGTTATGTGTGTATATATCATGTATGTATGTAATGTGATGCCTAGAGTTTTACATCTGTTATCTCACCCCTGGAATAACCTGTAAAAAATCTATACAAAGATATACTGAAAAACATAATCATTAAATCATAATGAAATTATAAAAATTGTTCAGGCAAGCCATGGGAAGGCAGGAAAAGAAACTAGAGAACAGAGAAATGAAAAACGGAGAGAAAAAGCAGAATGCTACAAATGAAAGGGTTGACTTAAGCCCCAACTTATCTATAATTACATTAAATGCAAGTGGTCTCAATACACAAAGGAGAAGACATGTTCGTTTATAAAATATGACCCAACCATTTGCTATCACAAAAAACTCACTTTAAATACAGCAATATAGGCAGGTTGAAAGTAAAAGAATGGAAACATTAATCAAAGGAAAGCAGAAGTAGCTATATTAATATCAGACAAAGTAGACTTCAGAGCAAAGGAAATTACCAGGGTAAGAGAGGAACAATACATAATGGTAAAAGAGTCAGTCTACCAAGAAGACATGGGAATCAGAACTGAGCATGTCTCGCACAACAGAGTTGAAAACATGGGAAGCGGAGACGGATAGAACTGAAAGGATTAATCAGACAAATCTGAAATTATACTTAGAGAATTTTAACACCGTTTTCTCAGCTGTTGATAGAAGAGATAGGCACAAAACCAGCACAGACAGAGAAGAACCTACCACCACCATGAACCAGCAGGATCTGATCAACATTTATAAAACACCACACCCGGGGCACCTGGGTGGCTCAGTGGGTTAAGCCTCTGCCTTCGGCTCAGGTCATGATCCCAGGGTCCTGGGATCGAGCCCCACATCGGGCTCTCTGCTCTGCGGGGAGCCTGCTTCCTCCTCTCTCTCTGCTTGCCTCTCTGCCTACTTGTGATCTCTGTCAGATAAATAAAAAAAAATCTTAAAAAAAAAATAAATAAATAAAATAAAACACCACACCCAACTACAGCAGAATATGCATTATTTCCAAGTGGCCATGGAACATACCAGAACACACCATATCCTGAACCATAACACAACCATCAATGGATTTAAGAGTTGAAATCGTACTGAGTGTTTTTTGACTACGGTGAAATCAGATGAGAAATCAATAATAGGAAAATCTCCAAACGCTTGGAAACTAAGCAACGTACTTCTAAGTAATCAATGAGTCAAAGAGGACATCTCAAAGGAAATAAAAAAGTGAACAGAATGAAAACAAAAATACAATGTACCACCATTTGTGAGACATAGTTCCAGCAATGCGTGTCTAATACTAACTGCAAACAATGCAGAAGAGGCAAAGTTTCACATGGGCAACCTAAGCTTCCACCTCAAGCAGCTAGAAACAGAAGAGCCAGGTAATCCCAGAGGAGGCAGAAGGAGGGGATTATAAAGGTGAAACAAATCAATGAAATCAAAAACAGAGAAACAATAGAGAAAATCAATAGAACAGAGCTAAGTATAAATAAAGTTGACAAACTTCTAATAAGGAAAAAGAGAAGAAACAGATTACTATAACAGGAATGAATATCACTACAGACCTTATAGACATTAAAAAGGAAGTAAGTAAATACTACCAATAACTATGCACATAAATCTGACAACTGAGATAAAATAGACCAATTCCCTAAAAACACAAACTACCACAACTCACCCAATATGAAATATATAATTTGACTAGCCTGATAGCAATCAAGAAGATGAAATATATAATTAAAACCTCTGCTCCCCTGCGGCGCCTGGGTGGCTCAGTGGGTTAAGCATCTGCCTCCAGCTCAGGTCATGATTTCAGGGCCCTGGGATCAATTCCCACATTGGGTTCTCTGCTGAGAAGAGGGCCTGCTTCTCCCTCTGCCTGCTGCTCCCCTGCTTCTGCTCTCTCTCTGTGTCAAATAAATAAATAATATCTTTTTAAAAACCCTCTGCTCCCCCAAATTCCCAGGCCCAGATGGTTTCACTTGAGAATTCTACCAAACATTTAAGGAAGAATTAGCATCAATTCTACACAATTCCATCCAGAAAAGAGAATACTTCCCATTATTATATAAAGCTAGTATTACCCTACTCCAAAAACCAGACTGGGAAGAAAGAAATAAAGTGTCCTTATTCTTATATGATATATCGCTGTCTACATGGAATATACCCCCAAATGTCTCCAAAAAATTTCCTAGAACTCGTAAGTTCAACAAGGCTGCAGGAGACAACATAAACAGATAAAAATCAATTGTGTTTATATACAGTACCAGTGAACACATGGATGTCAAAAGTTCGATTATGATATCATGCACTATAATTGTTCCAAAAAATAAAATACGAGGTGGGAATCTAATAGAATATGCACAGGACTTTTGCATTAAAAATGGCACAGCATGAACAAAAGGAATTAAAATATAAAGAAATGGGAAGACATCCCATGTTCATGGATTGAAAGATTCAATATAGTAAAGACGTGAGTTCTCCCTAAGTGATATGCAGGTTTAACACAATTTCTATCAAAATTCTCGCAAGATTTTTTATAAATACGGACAAAATGATCATAAAATTTATGTGGAAATATAAAGGATCTGGAGTAGCTAAAATTATTTTTTAAAGGGAGAATAAACTGGCAGAGATCAATCTACCTGATTTTAAGATTTATGATACACCTTCAATAATCAAGACCAGGTGGTCCTAGCAGATTGTTGGACACCTGTAACAATGGAGTAGAATGACCCACACAGATATGTCCAACTGATTTTGATAAAGGTGCAAAAGCAATTCAGTGGAAGAAAGATATCTTTTAAAACAAATGATGCAGAAGCAATTGGACACTAAAAGGTTGAAAAATTGTCCTTGAACTAAGTCCCACAGCTTATATAAAAATTAACTCAAAATGGGGTATGAATTAAATGGAAAATTTGAACTATAAGTACTACAGGAAAAACAAAGTAAGAGGATCTCTGTAGGATCTAGGGCTAGGCAAAGATTTCTTAGACTTGAACTAAAAGAATGAGCCATTAAGGAAAAACTGACCAACCAGACCCCATCAAAATTAAGATTTTTTTTCACTGCAAAGACCTTATTCAGAGGATGAAAAGGCAAGCTACAGAATGAGAGAAAACATTTGCAAACCACATATCCAACAAAGGGCTAGTACCCAGAATATATTTAAAAAACTGTCAAACTCAGCAGTAAGACAAACAAACATCCAATTAGAAAATGGTCAAAAGGCATGAAGATATATTTCACCAATGATCATATACAGACGGCAAATAATCATGCAAGAAGATGCTCCACTTCACTATCCATCACAGAAATGCAAATGAAAACCACAGTGAGACATCCCTCTCTGTCTATTGGAATGGCTAAAATGAAAACACAGGGACAACACCAAAGGCTGGCAAGGAAACAGAAAAGCTACATCACCCATACGTTAGCTGGTGAGAATGGGAAACGGTGCAGCCACTCTGGAAAACAGTTTGGCAGTGTTTTGAAAAGCCAGACATGCAAGCACCAAACAACACGCCATTGCTCTCCTGGGCTCTCATCCCAGAACAATGAAGACGTGTGTTCACACACACAAATGACTGTACATGAACGTTTCCAGCAGCTTTATTTATAATGGCCCCTAAACTGGGAAAAATCTACATGTTCTTCAATGAGCAAACAGTAAAGCAAATTGTAGAACCTCTATGTCATGGGATACTACTCAGCATTAAAAAGGAATGAACTATTTACACATGGAAGCCCTGAATGAGTCTCTGAAGAGTTAATTATGCTGAGTGCAAAAGCCAGTCCCCAAGCCAGTCCCTGCATGCTGTTTGATTTCATTTATATAACGTTCTTGGCACAACAAGATGACAGAAATGAAGAACGGGTAAGTGTGTGCCAGGGATTAAGGAGGGGCGGGATCAAGAGGGAAGTGGGCGGGGCTATAAAAGTCCTCCCGTCCTTACGGGGTGGGAATGTTCTGTGTTTTGACTTGTATCAACCTCATCATACTAGTTGTGATTGCACTGTCGGTTGTTTTTTGTTTTGTTTTGTTTTGTTACTTTTTTTTTTTTTAAACTATGCTTCACACCCAGCGTGGAGCCCAATGTGGGGCCATAACTCTGAGATAGAGACCTGAGATCAGGACCTGAGCCCAGATCAAGAGTCTGAGGCTTATACGACTGAGCCACCCAGGTGCTGTAGTTGTGTAAGCTGTTACTATCGGGGGAAGTAGGGTAAAAGCTACATGGCATGTCTGTATTATTTCTTAAAACTATGTGAGCACCTCCAAATATTTCCAAGTAAAAAAAAATTTCGATGAAAAACATCTCCGATATCACTGACTTTCCTTAAATGAGAATTCATCTGGTTCTCCTCTGTTTTCTCCCTCTTGGGGTCAGGGGCGGGAAGGGGTGGGCAGAGCCAGCCTTGCAGCCAGGTGGTCCTGGATTTAAGTCTTTGATCTTCATATGCCAGCTGCAAAACCTTGAGTGTGTCATTCATCCCCTCCAAGCCTCTATTCCGTAAAAGAGGGATAATTAAATCTACTTTGAAGGGTTGCCCTGAAGTTAAAGAGAATATTTGCAACATGCAAATGGAGTGTTTCATGCATGATAAATGCTTAATAACTAGTAAATGCTTCTACTGCCATCAGCACCTCTATGCGGGTTTATTCCGTTTTGTTCGTGCAATAGTTCATGATACAGGAGTTCCTCCAGCAGTAGGCTGAAAACTCCTTGCACAAAGTACTGAGTCCTATTCAGTCATTTTTCCTCCAGTACATATTACATCTGTCATGCAGTAAATACATCATAAATGCATGTTGGACTGAATTCGTGGAATAAAGTACTGTAGGGGGGATGTGGGGGGGAAAAGTGACAGAAAAACTGAAAATCAGTAAGAGAATGGAAACAACCTTGTTAAATGCAACCTACTGTATCTCAGCAGATCCAAGGAGCATAAGATTCCTACACCGGGCACAACTTGTCTAAATTCCTATCTTGGGCCACAGGACGCATTTGAGATCATTAGATATAATGTCCACTGGAGAAAGGCCCAGAAGAAGAGAAACCAGGGATTTGGAGAATTAAGTCCAAAATTGATTTCCTTATTAATAAGGAGAGGCTTGTACTCTTGCTGAAGGCAGTTTTGAAAAGGTCTCCAGAATGATGATGTGAGTCACTTGGTCAGTGGGATAAGCACAAACAGCAATGCCTACACCTGAATTCATCCACTAGAACAAGAGAGGACCCACCACCCTTCCAAGGCACATCAAGTGGAGATAAGGTGGAAATTACTAGAAAATAGGTAAGGGATTGAAAGATGCCTATGGTTACAGCCTGGAAATACTGGGTTCTCAAATGTCTGAGAGTGGAGAAGCTTGGCAGAGGAGAGAAGGAATTTGCTGGAGGTCAACTCATCTTTGAAGGAAAGCAGCTCTCAGTACATCTGCCTGAAGCACCTTTATAATATTATTCTTCTCTGAACATAAGCTCCTTGGGAATAGGGACTCCCATCCCTTTTGCTCACTGCCAGTCCCTGGAAACACACAGTACACACTCAGTAAATATTTGTTAAATGAAGGGCTCCCCTTGATTACCTCCAAGTGCCTCGGGGTACTGATGGCAGCACTGAACGCAGTCTGCCTTTGTCTCTGTTAAAGCCAGAGGATGGAAGGCTCCATCCTGACATCTCTACATTGGTCCAGGACCTTCCTTCATAAAACCTGAGGACACAGAGTTGCGGTAGAACTGGGCATGTTTAGTCCGGGAAGTCTTCCTGCACAACTGGTCCTCGACCCAGATGTCACTTTGTAAGGGTGGAACCCAGTTATCCAGATTCTTCCTCAGGACGCACCATTGTTCACTTCTCCCATGTTGAGAAATCTCCTGGTCTTCTTTGACCTGAGTCTGGACTGACCCCTGCCAAGAGACACTGTGGTAAAGGACACTCATCTGAGATGTGACGCAATCCACTAGCCCTGCAGGCTGATTAAGTGGCATTCCCTGCCCACTTTCCAGACCATTTACCCAGCATGAAAAGAAATGTGGCATGTGTTTGCAAAGGCAGAGAGAGTGAGGCTCTAAGGCTTATACTCTTGTTGCACAGCTAGGTGTAGAAGAGGATACTATACTACTGCATGTACGAGAAGGAAGAAAATATTTCCAACATGGTTCAGGCCAAATGGACACCAGTTTGGGGGAGGGGAAGCAAGCAAATCTTGACCCCTGCTTCACACCATAAACACAAATCAATTCCACATAAATTGTAAGCCAAAAAAAGAAAGATCAAACTATAATGCTTCAAGAAGAAAACATAGGAAAATACCTTCATGACTTTGGGGCAGGCAAAATTTTCTTTAAAAAGGTACAAAAAACCAAAACAAAACAAAACAAAAAGGTACAAAAAACTCTGATTTTAAAGGAAAAGATGGATACACTGGACTTCAGAAAAATCAGGAACTTCACTAAAAGACACCATTAAGCGAATGAAAAAATCAAGCCACAGATGGAGAAAAGATGTCTATATACACATGTGTCTGTGCTAGATATATAAAGAGCTCCTACAAACCAAAAAGGAAAAGACAGAAGACACAATTTTTTTTAAATTGGGCAAGGAACTTTGGCATTGTCTGCGATTTATCCACATTCTAGTATGTTCGTCAAAAGGTACTTCAAAAAGGAGGAATAGCAAACCTATGAATAGGTGCTCAACACCATCAGTCATCAGAACAACTAAACTAGGAAAACATCGCTGAAAGCTAAAATGTAAATGTTTGACAGCACCAAGTGTTAATGAAGATGGTGGAGCGACCACAGCCCCCACCTATGACTAATATGTGGATCAACGATTGAGGCACTTGGAAAAACTGGTGGATGTTATCCACAAAGCTAAACAAATAAACAAAATCCTATGCCGACCTATGAGGCAACCATTCCACCTCTAGGTATATATCACAGAGAAATGGCTGAACACGTCACATGTCCACTAGAGGCACGGACAGGAATGCTTGTGGCAGATTTGTTGGTAACAGCCAAACACTGGAAACAACCCAATGTCTACCAACAATAGAGCAGATAAATAAACACTGGTCCATTCATATAATAGAACACTATGTAGCTGTTAAAGGCAACACTACGAAGACACTGAAACACACTAGGGTGTGGATAAATCTCAGACATACATTTATCAAGCAAAAGAAGCCAGATACCAAGGCAGAGGATGCCTGACTCCCTTTCCATCAAGTTCAATGGACAAAAGAAATCTATTGCAATGGAAGACAGAATAGTGGCTTGGCGAGGCAGGTATGGAGGGGGTATGTGTGGCTGTGGAGGGAACGTGAAGGAGATTCTGACTTGCTGGACGTGTTCTATCGTGCGGCGGGCGGTGGTTATAGGAGCAGACAAACATGTAAAAATAGAGCACGCTGCACACCTAGCCTCTGTGCGCTCTGCTCCGTGTCTGTGACAGCCCGTTAAACATAATGATGAAATTCCACACGGTACAGTGCAAGACACATTGTAACCACCCAAAAATGTATTGACATAAAATTACTGTTAATTTACTGTCATAATGAGAGATTCCTCCCCAGCCCCGTTCCCTGCTACCAGTTTTCTTCAGAAACACTGCCGGAACAATACAGTATGTTTTAAGCTTTAACATCGCAGATTTTGAACTACTTCCATTTTCCCTGTCGTCTCGCGAAGTGTGCAGGAAAGTCAGACACCTTTATTGTAAATGACTACTCCTGCTGATTGCACCTCGCTGAGACAGTCAGCAAAACGTGGGGCACAATCAAGCAGGCATGAAGACAGGGAAGCAGACTCTGATTATCAGAGGCATGTAAGAAGCTGGGAACAGCAGCAGCACTGGTCACAGTGCTTGCCTGCCTCGGGAGTCTTAAAATACTGGCAAATCTCCCGCTGACTGTCCCTTTCCTTCGGGGAAGACAGTCTGATTGTGTCCCACACAAGAGAAGCAACCTCTCCAGAGTGGCATCATCTGTGCAAGACCCTGGAACTCCGCCTCAGAACCAGAAATTAAAGAAGGAAGCTTGGGGTGGTGACAGCCCGTCCCACCTAGCTCTCAGCCTTTCATTTCTTACTAATTCACTACCCGACTTTGAGTTAACCTTGAATGTGTACAGGATAAACAGGTTGGGCTTGGGGATAGGAGGGAGAGGACGAATGATAAATGAAATATAAAATTCAGCAGTAGCCAAACAGCAGCTTTGCAGAAACGAAACTGGAGGAGACTGACACATTAGCTTACCGGTCGCATCCTACGCTGTTAAAAATAAGCTCATCAGACCCTTCAAATTCACACTTGGGTCAGCGTCAGTGAAATCAGCATCACAGAGAGGCGGCGAGGGAAGCGAGCTGATAGGAGTCTCTCTCTACCTCAGCAGCTAGCTCACTTCAGAAGTTGCTCACTCTTAGAGAGAAATGATTACATTTCACAAAGATATCACTCTGCCTGTGCCTGAGTCAATTTCACATTTTAACCTGCCATAAAACTCCTGTGAAATTATACAATTTTGGTGAATGCCTGTAAATTTGTGAAGTGAGTCGTCCTCAGGTTAACCCAAATTGGTGAAAAATGTCTGGCTCAGCCTGCATCGGATCATAAATGAATCTTTGCTTTCTGATATGATCAAAACCAGCTGGCCACCTGGCACTTAGTCAAAGCAATACATGGGCCAAAGTGACAATAATAATCATTTCAGGTCCCCTAGCATGATAAAGAGATGATACTTGACTCGTGATATGGAAGATTACAAACAAAAAACAACCCAAAAAAATCAACTGCAGGTAGCAAAGATATACCAAAATGGAGGAAGCAGGGACTGGAAGGCGACACTTTGCACGGACTCAGCAGAGGGAACCAGGTGACCCCATCGTCTTCGTTTATGCTCTAAATAGACCGAGGACGGTTTCTCCTCGTGGTTATCACACCTCAATATTTTCCTAGCTGCAAACTCATGAAATGATCCTTGAAATTATATTACCAAGAGAAATTTTCCTTCATTGCTTATTTTGATATGATTTCAATAAATGTACAGTATGTGAAATTATTTCTTCATTTCACCCTGGTCTTGAAAATGAAATCCAATTTAGAAGCCAGTCTACGGAACACCAGCTGAGCACAACGCACCGGCGGCATGCTGTTAATGGCAGGACTGGGCCCTCGGACGGTGTGTTTTCTCTGCCAGGGCCAGGACAACCCTTTAAGGGGAAAGGTGGTCTTCAAGGTCATTCTCAGTGGGCTGAATCATGGATTGTGGATTCTTAACCACTTGTGGCAACTCAGACACCCCATTTCTTCAACCTATCATGTAATCTAAAAAGAAGAGCATGAGAGATCCTGAAGAAGCCGAGATGGTCAAATACCATGGATGGGCGCACTGGTGCACCCCACCTGTGACCCCAGACAGGGCACCTGTGCACAAGCCAGAAACCCTGACCTTGAGGTGGGCAGGCAGGGCCATAGCACCTGGACATCTCTGTGGAGGCTCTGGATAGGAGAGGAGTGCAGGGAGCACCTCGTGTGGCTCGGATGGTTAAGTATCTGCCTTCAGCTTAGGTCATGATCCCAGGGTTATGGGATCAAGCTCTGAGCAGGGAGCCTGATTCTCCCTCTCCCTCTACTGTTCTCCTAGCTTGTGCTCTCTCACTCTGTCAAATAAATAAAATCTTTAAAAAAAAAAAAAAAACGAGATTGAGAGAGAGAGAGAGAGAGAGAGAAAGGAGTGCTGTATTATTCCTAGGAATATATTAAAAGGATGGACGGGGGTGATGGGCTTTTGATGCCTTTAAAAAATTGTGATATATTTCAGACACATAGGGGTATGATGAATAATAAATTGTACAATGACATACGACCGCTAAAGAAATAAATGTTATCAAAAGAGTTGATGTCTTTTCTGTAATTATATCTTTCCCCAGTTACACCCCCTTCTCGGATAAACTGCTGATGCACAGCCTTCCCAGGACGTAGGCTCCTACAAATGTATGATTCTTTCAGCAAAGTGTGGTTTTGTTTCGAATGTTGTCGAATGTATGTGGACAGTGTTCTATCAAGCCAGAACTTGCTTTTTTGCTCAATATTTTGAGATTTGCCCCTGTTGACACATGTAGTTCCAACCGATTTGCTGCTCCCCTCACTTTGGGTTTTCTCTTTCCAGATTTCCTACATCCAACAGGCCTGACTTTCACCATCAGACAAGGAACAAAGATCAGCTCGGGGAGGCAGCTCCTCGGGACTTCTCCCACGCCTCCTTCTTCCAAGCTCTCTCGCGGGGAACAGCGGTGTTGGAACTTAGAACCATCCTCCAACCCCCCAGCCGATGGCCAGGCCTGGGGTCTGCTTCTCCTAGCGCCCCCAGATGCCTCGCTTAACCCGCTTTTTTTCATATCAGGAACCCATCCCCTTTCAACCTGGTCTGAGGTGATGTGTCTGCCCAGCCTTCTCCTTGCTCTGCCCGAGTTCAATCCACTTTTATTAATCCCCAACTGATAATATCCCGGGTCAGGTTTCCATCCTCTCGTGCTTGTATTACTTTACCAGCTGCATTACTGGGCTCCTGCCCCCTGTTTCATTGCCAGAAGTACCTTCCTAAAACAGAAACCTGAGCCTTATCAAACCATCCCCTCCGCCTTAGAAATCCTTCAGCGACTTCTCATTGTCTTTGGGATGAAATCCAAACGTTGAAGTATGACGTATGAGACTCCTTGTAACGCGATCTCTGCCCACCTGGCCCGCTGCCGCTCGCCCACCACATCCACCATGAGTTGCTGTTGAAATTCTCCAGACGGGCTGCACACCCCTCACTTTTCCTACAGTTTCTTCTTCCCTGCCCAGCCAGTGCTGGCCACTAGCCCTCTGAGCCACCACGGGCCACCTTCTCTAACCCCTCACTCCGTCCCAGCGGGGTCCCCCACCCGGTGACCCTTGGCACCCTTCCTGTCGCCTCCCCCAGCTGCCCACACTGATCCCTGCTCGCACAGAGCCGGGCGCCCGGGGCTGTGCCCTGTACCTTGACTCCCCAGGACCCAGCTCAACCCACACCCGAGGGTACATGAGGGCCACGTGCCCACAGAGACCCTGCATTATCAGGACACGTGGCCCTCTCGAACAGTGAAATTTCTACATAACTGAAATTCATCTGTCTGCACCAGAAATACTTTTATTTGGTCATTTATTTGGAGATTTTTCTAAAAATGATAAATGCCACTGATACCTGGCCCCTACTCCGTGGTACACCTGGACCCATACTCTCCAACCACATTAATTCTTATACATCAGCGCCTGTGCCCAACGCTTGCTAAATATTTTGAAAAATCACTCCTGATTTATTTGCTTCCTTGAATTTTTTAAGTAACCAATAAAGAGATTTCCATCATTTCCCGATGCTCTATTATCATGAGTATCCATCCTGGAGGGGTGGAATCCACCCGAGGCTTTGTCCCTACATCAACGGGCCCCCTACGGCCAAGCTTGGACACGGACAGTTGATATCCCTTCTGCCAATGGCCATCACTGTCCACTGTCACTGCTCAGTCAACATGGGAACGTCCCGTGCTTGCACCATGCCTCTCGCTATGCTGCTCAGACTTGCCACGGGAACAGAACCGAGGGCAGCAAGGGAACGCCGCCCACCCTGGCACGGCGGCAGGTCCCCTCCACCACCTCCACCACCGCCTTCTGCCCAGAACCTTGGGAGTTTGTAACCGTCACCCTCACTCAGGGCTGGTGGGACTGATCTGAAGGTGGGCACAAGGCGCAGTGAATCCTCTCTTCTGTACCTCAGCACCAGCCCACTGGCTTAAGAAAACAAACCAACCGACCACCCAACCCACCAACAAGGCTTACCGTGCTCCCACCTGATGCCAACTGGCAAAGTTAGGATATTTAACCCAACAGCATAATCTAGAGCTGATTTCCTTGAGTAAGCAAGTCAGAGATACTTTTCTTAGAGTAATACTCAAAATAAGTGGTGGGAATCTGACTGAAATTAGACCTTCAGCAATTTCAGGGGAAATGCAGCCGTGTGTTATCCCCACTTGACAAACCAGGTGAAGTAAGAAACCGAAGAACTACATGATATTTGGATTGTAAAGTTCTTGGTTCTTTTCAGTGTGCCTGGGTGGGTCAGTCAGTTAAGCATCTGCCTTTGGCTCAGGTCATGATCCCGGGGTCCTGGGATCAAATCCTGTACCAGGCTCCCCGCTCAGTAGGATGTCTGTTTCTCCCTCTCTCTGCCCTTCCCCTACTCATGCTTGCTGTCTTTCAAATAAATAAACAAAGTCGTAAAAAAAAAAAAAAAACAAAATGTTCTTGGTTCTTTTCTGATCTTCTCATGACAGCAGCTTATATGAAGTTAGGCTGCCTGAAGGTCAAGTTTCGGAATTTGCTCTTAACAATAAATGTCATATTTCTACACTACCACTCCATTTGTTTCCCCAAACATTCTTGAACAAAGCCACACAGGAGCGCCTGGGTGGCTCAGCCATTAAGCATCTGCCTTCGGCTCAGATCATGATCCCGGGGTCCTGGGGATCAAGCTCTGTGTCGGGCTCCCTGCTCAACGGGAAGCCTGCTTCTCCCTCTCTCACTCCCCCAGCTTGTGTTTCCTCTCTTGTTGTGTCTCTGTCAAATAAACAAATAAAATCTTAAAAAAAAAAAAAAAAAAAGCCACACATAAAAGATCACTTTTTCCTTCTCACTGGACAGTCCTCACTGGCCAGTAAGAATTACTCTCTGAATGAAAGAAGCAAGGGCCCCCCCGACAAGGTGGGGGAGACTCGGCCCAAGATGAAAACATGCCCGTGAGTAGAGCCTTCATTTTTAATTTCTGCATTTACGTGTAACAGGAGGAAAACTGAAATTAATTTTCCACTTTAGTTCATGGGCAAACTATTTTTCACTTTGCTGAACGTTCAAGGCACAGTGATAAATGGCAAATAATAAGCCGCCAGTGCTCTCAATGCCTGGCTGGAGGCCTCTCAACTTTGCTTTAATGGGCACAGTCACGTGGCCTTCCCATGTTGGGCTCTGACTTGCTAAGGCCTTCAGTGACACTGGAGCGCCAGAGTCTCAAACCAGAGTAACCTCACGGACAACACCAAAAATGCAGCTTATCACTGAATAAGAGACCAGCACAACAGGTCTTTGACCAGGCCCACTGAGGCACCTGTTCTTCCATACCTGGGCCAGCAAATGATTTCTGCTTAGGGCCAGAGAGTAAAGATCAAAGGCTTTGCAGGCCACACAGTCGTTGGTACAACCATTCAACTCTGCCCCTACTACAGACCTGGGGCCGCAGACAATATGAAAGCAAATGGACCTAACATTGTGTTCTGCTAACACTTTATGGACACTGAGATGTGAGTTTCGTATCATTTTCACATGCCGCAAAATATGTCTTTTATTTTTTTTCCCACCATTTAAGAATTAAAAAAAAAAAAAAAAAAAGTTCTTAGCTCAGAGAGCTTAAAGGCACAGGCAGAATAATTTTCTAGAACAGTATCCACGGGTCCTGTACGAGGACTGTACCCATGGTCCAAAGTCTGCATGGAAAATGCATCCCTCCAGCCCTCTGGAGTAAATGAAACTCCTGCTGATAATTTAGGACACCAGCGTGATCTACTGGGTTTTACCCTCGCTGCTCTCAAAGACGTGTTCGGAGTGGACAAAAATTGAGTCAATGTATGTAGTCAAAGATAGCAGAACGGCTGGGGAAAAAAAATGGGAGATGTGGAAGAAAGACTATGATAAGTGCCCGAAGAACAATTCATAGCCTGCCCCGGTTCCAAAATACGGGCCTCACCCTCTAATTAATCGTACCGGCAGCACCGCCGGCTTCGGCTCACGGAATCCCGACGACAGTTCACCGGATCTCATCAAACACGTGTGAGGCTGGACCAGCTCACCGGGAGGTGTGAGAGTGGCCGGCCAGGGAGCGGGGGTGTGATCCTGCGGCATCTCACTCCCCCACGCTGCCCTGCCCGGTTCATTAAAATGTGCTCTTGGCCCGGGGGCCGGGGGCGGGGGGCGGGGGGCAGTGCCGGTGGTGCCGCAGGAAAACCAGAAAGGCAAACGTTCGCGCTCTGCCTGCCGCTCTGCGCTGCGGAGAACCGCCCAGTGGGTGCAGGGCAATGAGGCTTGCTGTGACTGACAAATGTCACCTTCTGGAACCGCAGCTGCAAAGTAAACAGGGACAGTCTGGGAGAAACAATGCCTGGTCGCGGAGAGCAGGGGGAGACGGGGCAGGGGGAGAGGCTGGGGCAGGATGCGGGGAGCCGGCCCCCTCCCAGGCTCCCGCAGGGGCCCGCTAAGCACCCATCAACACCTCCAGATAAGAGACCAGAGAGGTGTAAATTTGGAAGTTAAGTGAGAAGGAAACTCCCACTGAGAGCTGAATGAGGAGGGTGAAAGCTGTGCCCTGGAAAGTCCCAGCAATCAGGGACAGTCATGAAGGACCTCAGGCCTGGGAGGCAGCTTGAGTTCCTGGCAGGGGAAGAGCCAGAGAGGCGCCCCCCAGCGGCGGTGCTGGCTGGCTTCGCCCACTCTGAGTAGGACAGGTTGCCCAGGAGAAGAAGCAGGGAGGGCAGAGCCACTCTTGCCAGCACTGCCCAGAGCACAGCCCTGGGGGGCCCAGAGGCAGGGAGGGAAGGAGGCCCTTCCCCCCACTGTTTGCTCTGTTGGTGGCCACAGCTTGCTGGATTCTGAGGGGTGTGCCTGGCCACTGCCTTCCCCGCCCCCAGCACAACCGTAGGAAAACTGGACAGCCGGGAGCTCTCGGGAGGGACACCTTTAACTCATGCTCCGCGCATTCTTCTTCCAGAAGCCCAAAGCGTTAGCCCAGGATTGGAACCATGGGAGACAGTCTTCTCAAGAGAACACTTTTGGTTTCTGCATGAGACAGAACAGCCCCAGACACACCAGACGGGAATGCCTGAGCCACCCTGGGTGGGCCAAGTGACCTTGCTGACATGCACACGCCGCACCTGTCAAAGGGGCAGAGAGCCATTCGCAGGAGCTGTCAGTGGCTGCTGTCCCTTCCCCTGCGAAGTCACCTTCAGCTTTAATGGGAATCTGTGCGTGGTTACAGCCAATGTGGCCAGAGCCTGCCGCGGAGAGCCCCCTAACCCATGTGAGCGTCAGTAACACCCAGGGAACAGAGCTGCCGGAGCCCCCCACCCAGGGCAGTGCAGGAACACCCCTCCTTCTGCAATCTACCAAATGCACGTCATGCCATCTGCCAGTGTGAGGCTGCATTTCCTCCCTTAGTGGAAACGGAGCCTCCAGTGAGGCGGGTGTCTGACGCAGCTCACTCCTCCTGGCCACGTGCAGGGGTGCGCCGGAGCACACGTGAGAGGCAGCGTCTGCACCTCTTCCTGACTCTAGGTCCCGTGGCATCACGTTGATGCTTTGAAACTGGCCATGATGGGAGCGTTTGCACCACACAAAGAGACAAGAGCTATAGCTCAGGGTGACTCCTTCCTTCTCCCCGGTTGTTGGGAAAGACTGACCCAGTAGACCACTGCACCTGTCCGGGCACTGCCCCACATGCCGGAGCTCAGCCAGCAACATGGCCATACGTGGCCAGAGAGGCAGACTCTGGTCCATGGCATGTCCTCCACGTACCCCCATATCCACCATCCACCCTGTGGCAGAACAGGCCCCGAGGCCCCAGCCTTCACTCCAAATGAACAGTCAAACCAGCCAAGGCAGCACAGGTAAAGTCCTGCCTTGGCTTCACCGGAATTTTGACTGGGAGCCACATAGGCCCAAATGTAGGTTTTCATGCTCACTAGATGTCCAGCTGTGGACAGAAGAGTTCCGACCTCCTGAACCCATTTCCCCATCTGTACAAGGCGGACAATCCCAGTTCCTTAGAGCACTGCTATGAGGAGTCAGTGTGGCTCAGGACACTTTAATGGGTGCGGCAGGGGGGCTGTGGGGAGGGGAGCCTGCATTGCTGAGCGATCTGTGAGCGCAGAACAGAAAAAACTCAGCCCAGACTTTGCGCACTTGCCTGCAGTGACACTATTTGGTCCACAGAGCAGAGAAGCCGCTGCCGCGGCAAACACACTAGGATACGTACCAGCATCATTCGTTCTGCTGACACGTGCTGAGGATCAGCCAGACACAGTCCCTGCCTTCACGTGACTTACCCTCCAGCCAGGAGCAGAACTTAGAACAGGCTTTCTCCAGCCCAGCACTGCTGACCTCTGGGCCAGAGCCTTCGCTGTGGGGGGCCATCCTACACTCTGTGGGGTACCCAGCATCATCTCTGGCCTCCACCCACCCACTCCATCCATCCTAGGTCTGGCAACCCAGACTGTCTCCAGACGAGGCCCACTGGCTCTGGTGGAGACCTGTGGTGGAGACCGATGGCTCGCTGCTCCGGCGGCTGTGAGGACATGGCTCTGAGTCGCCAGGTCTGCAGAGCCCCAAGCCCAGAAGGAATCTGGAAACACATCACCCAGTGTCAGCAGTGACATTCCTTTCCAAACTGACCATTTTACTGTCGTTTGGCCTTTGTAAGCAACCCTGTGCCCAACAAGAAATTGGTGACCAGATGCGGGTCCTAAAGGCCAAGGCCTCCCAGGCAGCAAGTGTGGCCTCCATGGGGTGGCAGCAGGGACAGAGTCCCTCCCTCCGTCCCAATCACAAGCCAACAATCAACCTTAAGACCGTCAGTGTGCAAGAAGCCTGGCTCTCAGAGGGGCCCAGGCTAGTCCCGGCAGCAGGGAGACTGAGTCCCACCAGGGCTTCTGTCCCAGGTACCCGCCAATGCCCGCTCACTATACACAGACCTTGTTGTTCAAATGAACCTCCCCACCCTTGCTCAGCACACTGTGGTCCCAAAAGGGACTCTCCCAACGTCCCAGAACATGTCAGCCACAGACAATGTTAAGAAGCAGGAAAAGAATAATGACCCCCCAACAGCCACCTCCCCAGGCACTGGCCAAGGGGCGGGGCTAGGCCAAGAATTGAGAATGTCACTGCATCTCATCTCCCAGGCCCCCAGTGAGTCCGGTACGGGGTGAGGACCACCACTGCCCACGGTGTAAGTGACTCTGTCAACGGCCCCAGACAGAAAGAGCCGGGGCTGAATGTGAGACAAAAGCAGAGGCCACATTCCTGACCCCAAACCACGTAACTACCCACTGAAGAATGAGGGGATGGACCAGAACGGCCCCATGGCAGGAGGGTCTGACACAGAAAGCTGCCCAATCTAGGTGTGTACCACCAGCTGCCCCTCACCCTCAACTCTGCTTGAAAGACCTTCTAGATACATTTGGAAAGACAGGGCCTGCCTTTTGCAGCCTGGAAAAGTCAGCTGAGTCAGCTGATGGAAACCATAGCAACCTCCCCCATCTCACTAGGAATGGCCAGCCTCGTTCCTCATCCACGCTGGCACGCAGAGTGGCTTTGTTCTTCCTTTTCTCCACCTCCCACTTGCGTGTGGCATGACTGTGAAGGGGCCTTCACTTGCCCTCACCCCCCACCAAGTCACCCAATTCAATATCAAAGCAAAGACATCCTTGTGTTGACTCCATAATAAATTTAGAAATAAGACTCTTGACTCAAGGTTTAAAATATATATATATATATATATATATGCTTAAAATATATATTTATATAATATATTTATATAAACATATAGTATATATAATATATAAATACATAAAATGTAAAATATTTATATAAAATATATATATGTCTTCACACATACCCACACAAACACACATACGAAAGATGTAGACATCTTCCAAACTAAGTAAATCAATCCATTTACTGTCACTCTCCCTAAAAACAGGGCCCTTGTAGGAGCCCCAATCTCTGCTTTAAAAAAAAATGTCTTTCTAAAAAAAAGTAAAAATAAAAATAAAAAACGTCTTTCTGTATTAGCATCTGGAAAGCTAGCATGTTTCCAGCGAAAGGGGAAACTTCTCGCCACTCAGGGCTCCCAGGCCCTGCACTGGGCCTGTTGAAGGCACTTCAAAGCTCCTTGTCATTTGGACAAATTGGAAACAGAAAACAAAGGGATGAGAAAGGAGCCCTCCTCACACCAGCACTCTCCATTCCGGAGAGAAGCAGAGCCCCGGCAGCCTTTGATGTGGCCCTGTGGTCACATTCCTCCCTAAAAGCTCCAGACACTGGTCCCCCCAGCTCCCCTTGTTGTTTGGAACTGAGCAAATCCAGCCTTGTGGACAACAGCCCCATCCAGCACGCAGGGGCGGCTGACGCCACACTGTGGCCGTGACCTTGACAAAGGTGCTGGTGAGGATGAGTATCGCCCCTCCGCGCCTCCCACCAGCTCAATATCCACATCGAAGTCCATTTCCCTTCTCGCGTCTCTATGTCTTATCAAACTTCTCAGTGGTCATTATCAGTCATTCCCTCAATAGCCTGCGAGTGGTGACCCTGTCAGCCGGACGCAGGACGGACAGGCAGCCCAGAACCAGGCTCCCACGCCGGCTCCTGCACTCACACAAGCATGACCTCGGGGAGATTATTTTACCCACTTGGGTCTGGTTTCTTTACCTTTTAAATATTCATGATCATAATACCTACGTGACGGGCTTACTGAGCGGATCAAATGGAGTATCTGTGCTTGAAAGATAGCAAGCCAACAATTGATGTTGTTCATTATTTTTTTTTAATTCAACTAATATTAATTGAGGGCCCCTGTGTGTCAGGCGTTGCGCTCTGTGCTAAGATAGAAGAGCGATGAAATTGGACTGAATCCATGCCCTTCAGGAGGCAAGAAGGAAAGAAAAAAGGATGGGGGAAAACCTAAGAATTACTTTTAAGTTTCGAAAGTTCCAGGATGGAAATCCCAAGGGGCTGAAGTACAGGATACAGGACAGCTCCGGTGGGTGAGAGCAGGGCTGGCGTCTCTGAAGAGCTGGCTGGACAGTGGGGAGGACTCAGTGGGCACAGAGAGGAGGAGCGACGGAGGGAGAGCCCGAGGGAGCACATGCGGGGGCGGGGGGATGACCTCCAGATTCCCTACTGAAGGTGGGAGACATCACAAACACATGCAGACCGAGATGCACATTACCCACCCTAAGGGGGACATAGAGTAGGCAACTGAGCGAGTGCGGCCCAGAGGAAAGCCTGCTGGGCTGGGGGTGGGGGGTGACAGATGGCGCTGGAAGCCTCGGCACAAAGGGGACCTTACGTCCGTGGAGTGTGTGAGAGACGACGGAGCAGAGCAGGGTCAGGCCTGGGTTGGATAAAGGGGACTGACCAGCAAAGCCGGTCCGCAAGCAGTGGCTGGTGGGTGGGGGAAGCCGACCCAAGAAAGTGGCATTTTCAGCTCGAAGAGGGAGGTGCCCTGTCCTTCGGGGCTAAGAGGTCACACGGCTCGGGGCAGAGCGGGGCTGTGTTGCTGGGCCACCAAGAGCAAACCCCAGACCACAGCAGGGGCAGGGGTGAGGCTGGGGGCAGTGTGCACGTTAGCCCGAAGGGAAGCAGAGCCTGGAGTGGATCTTGGGAGAGATGTGTGATCAAGACAGAATATTTTTTAAACGCGACGGATGTGTGTATGCTGATGGAGACAGCCCAGGAGAGAAAAGAGGAGTGGCATGCGAGCGGGTGTGTGAAGAGGGCCAGCAAAGACACTCTTGACAAGGTGGGGGGTGGAGAGAGAGGGAGGCTTGGCCATAGATCGGGGGTGGGCAAGCTGCCCCAGGCAGAGACAGAATGTGCTAGTTGTCGGTGGCTGTGTGACAAGCACAAATTTAGCCCTTAGGACCTCACAGCTGTCCAGGTTGAAAGTAGGGCAGAACTCAACTGGGCTCTGTGCTCGAGGCCTCCCGAGTCCGAAATCACACCATCGGCAGGGCTGTGTTCCCTTCGGGAGCCTGAGGCGCTCGTCCATGCTCACTCGGGTTGGAAGAGAAAGGTACTGGTTCCTTGCAGGGGTAGGACCGAGGTCACCGTTGGCTGCGGGGTACTCTCATCTCCTAAGAGCTGCTCTCAACTCCTCGCCACAACACCCCTTCTTATTCAAAGTCATCACAAACGTCCTTCCTCGTGTTAGAAGGAAGGAACCCTTTTACCGACTCACCTGATTAGGCCAGGCCCATCTAGACGCTCTTCCTTTTGATTCACTCAGATTCAACTGGTCAGTATCCTCATCATGCGAGCGATATTCCATCCCATTTTCAGGATTGGCCCACACATATGGGGCTCTTACAGGGCACACATCCAAGGGGACAGGAGTCTTGGAATTCTGATGGTAAAGGGCAGAGCATAGAAGGGGGGAGACAGTCTTGCAGCCCACAGTGTCTGTTTCCCAGGGCAACAGGAGGCGTGCTGTCTGCAAGGGAGGGGGCGGGGTGAGCTCAGGAAGATGGAAGAGGGTAGACAGCAGCCCACCGGCAGGAGGAGGACTGGGTTGGGCGGCGCTAAGCTGGAAGGCATAATGGGTGCTGCGGCTACTGGCTGCTGGGAACGGGTTGTGCGGCCAACACAGTGGCGGGCACTTCATTACAGCCAGGCTTTGCAAAGAGGGAAGAAAAAACTGTCCAGTAGTAGTAGTAGTGGTAGTAGTAGTGGTAGTGGTAGTAGTGGTAGTAGCGGGGCACAGAGGGGATCAAGGAACCTCCTCTAACCTTGGGAGTAGCGGTGTAGGAGAAAAATCATGGCTGCAGGGGCGCAGAAGCCAACGGGCAGCCATGGGAAGGAGCAGGGCTAGGAATGCTTAAGGTTCTGGAATAATAAGAGAAAGTGTCCTCAGGACTATACGAGATGCAAAACAAAAATACAAAACAAGGCAACAGCTCTTCCTGCGACCCAGTGAGGTCCCTGCCTCCACTCCTGTAACATGAATTCTTTTAATAAACTGTCTTTCTCTGAAGGAACTTGCACATGTCTCTGTTCCTCAGAGCCTGGAAAGGGCACCCCCCACCACCCGTGCCATGCTTTGTGTCCACTACAGACAGGACAGAGACTCTGGTCCTTTCTCTGAGAATGCCACAGCCTGATGCAAACCGACCTGAAGAGAATCATTGCAACGATGAGACCACGACGGACCACAAGAGGAGCAGGAACCACGTATGCATCCTACAAAGAGTCCGGGACGAGGCGTGAAAATATGAAAAATTAGACGTAAAGGGCAGAGTGCGCAGAGAGAAGAGTGTGTCTTGGGAAACGGCAAGCAGAGGGAGTTTATGGGGGGTGTGAAGGCTTCTTTCTCAGCGCAGCCTGGGGGGTGTCTGTGGCCAACCCCTCCTAACGGCCGAGTGTCAGAAACGCTTCGCCAAAACAACATTACAATAGACAGTCTCCTCATTGTCCCCACAAAAATCAACCCTTGGCTCATGAAATCCAATTTTAGGAGGAACCCCAAAACTCCTGATGTATTTCTGAACCACAGAGAAAGCAGATACGTGCCACCTTCAGGCTTTAAGAGGAAAAAAAAAAAAAAAAAGGCAAGAAACCAACAGAAGGAAAGAGATGCTTCTTTGGAGATGGTGACCCAGTGCATTGCGTGATGACTGTGCTCAGTGATTCACGGTAACCCTTGTGAACCAGAGGCAACAGCGTGCAACCAAAAGAAATATTTCTTTAAAAATTAACTCAAGCGAAAGCTCTCCATGATTCCTGGTGTTACCCTGCCGGGCGAGCTCGGCACCAGTCATATTCTACTTTATTGGAGACCCTGGTTTATGCTGCATTATCTCCCTTCTTTTAATTCGCGGGCACAGCATACTTTATGCCTGCAGACACAGAAACTCCTTAGGGCAGGGACTTCATTAAGGTTTGTGTCAATCAGGGGAGAGCTATGTGCATTTTCAACAGCACCGGGAACTTTATGCACTGCCTTCCCTTCCTCCTGGAACTTCCCACCATGCCTGCTTGTGCTTTAAGATTCAGAAATCCAATGCATTGAAATGGACCCCCGGAAGTTAATATATTATTACCCAGTTAGCACAGTTCTGTTTCATGATACTATAATGTAAGACTCAACGATTTTTTTTAGGCAATAAAAGGAGTTACTTTAAAACTTAATTAGGAAAATTTAGAGACTATATAGGATTCTTACTGAATTTCTGAAAACTTGGAAGTATGCACTGATATTCCTGAGATTTATCTCATGGAAATCCCAGAAAGGGTTTTGTGAGCTGTTGTAAAAATCATTCTCAAGGGTGCTATTTCTCCCAGTTGCACCAAAGGCATCTTACTGAAAAGAAATGAGAAACCAGACAAGAATGCCCATTCCTCTGAGAAGTGAATCCATCTTCCTCCCAAGGTCTCCGGGGAGATCCCTGCCCGTCCTGCATGTTTCATGTCACCGGACCCGTCTGTGCTCCTCTCCACACTTCCCATTTCTCTCCAGTCTCACAAACTAACCTGATCTCATTTGAGAGGAAAGAGAAGTGGGACGCCTGGGTGGTGCAGTTGGCTAAGCATCCAACTCTTGGTCATGATCTCCGGTCAGGGTCATGAGATCAAGCCTGGGCAGTGGGTCTCTGCGCTCAACAGGAAGGAGGGTCTTCTTGAGATTCTCTCTCTCCCTCTCCTCCTGCCCCTCCCACTCATGCTTTCGTGCACACGCGTGCGCGCGCTCTCTCTCTCTCTCTAAAATAATTAAACCTTTTAAGAAAATAAAAAAATAAAAGGAAAGAAAAGTAAGACTATTTGAGCCCTAACAGAATCTGTACCAAGACTCTAGGGACATCCTCCCGTGCCCATGACTAGTGGTGAACCCACAGACCACAGCTTCAGGGCTCTGTCCCTTCCCTTCCCTCGACACAAACTCATCCTTGGTGAGCAACTTCATCTACTTCCAATAAAATAGATGGGCCTGCCTGCAGGGGGTTGTCCTGGAAATAAACGTTGGGTGTGGTGCCAGTCGCTTCGAAAGAAGCCAGACTCAGAAAGGGAAAGGGAAACACTATTCAAAGATGCAGCCGGTGAGGGCGATGTACCGGGCTCCCACCGGCGACATCCTTCTGGGGACCTTGAGACTTCTTGTAGAAGTGAGGGTGAGTGATCACTTTTTAGACACAGAAATCCTGCATTTCACCCTGACAGGGGCTCCCACAACTTCCCGCAAACCAAGGGGCAGATGAGACTCACCAGGGTGAGGGCTTTCTCAGGAGGGCAGGAGGGCTGGCTGGGATGGAGCCCTGGAGCCCAGGAGCCACCAAGGACAGGGGCTGGTCCCACAGCCCCTGCTGCGGAGACTCCGGGTGGGGCAGTCACCTGTGGCTCCAGCTGGGAGGAGACCCAGGTAGGAGGCAACCTGAGAATAATGAACAGGCTCTCCCTCCCTTCTTAGTATTCTATTTAAGCCACATAAGGGAAGTATCCATTTCTCTTCCTGGCTTAAAATGAGAGCCCCCGCCTCTGCCTCCTGGGATGGAGATGAGAGATGGGACCCGAGACGGCAGGACCCAGCCCCCGGCAGCCCAGCCAAGACCCCAGCCACCCGCTGAGCAGGACCCTTCACTACCAGAGACTTGAAAGGAACCGTGCTACAGAGTGGAGGTAAGGGACTTCAGACCAGACGCAGAAATAAATCCAGGTTTCAAGCTTCTGTCTACCAAAACGAGGAGGCACCAGCCACACACAGCAGCACAAGTCGTCGGGCCTGGGCTGAAGAGCCAGCCCCCCTGCAGCCCTCAGAGGAAGACCTTGCTGGAGGTGGTAGACCAGATAACCTGGATGGGCTTTGTGAGGTGGGCCCCCACCTGGCCTCTTCTGTCAACAGCCTCAGCTCCAGAAACATACCCACATTCACGCTACATTTTGGCCCACCTCTGAGCTCTCAGAAGCCTCCCAGAGCCCTGGTTTGCCCCTGCCTTGACTGCTCTTCCAGGGGCCCCTCTGTCGTGCAGACTCCTGCTCCCCCGCCCGGCTCTGAGGAGTTTCAGGGAGAATGACCCCCTCCAGAATTCCCCAGAGAGCCGCAGCTCAGCCCAGGAAGCTCTGCTGTTTCCCAGCCTGCCTTCTGCACCCAACACCAAGTTTGCTCAGAAGCACCTAGGAAGCATCTCACGAACAGAAGAAGGATAAAAATACCGCCTTTCTGACAAATCATAAGAGACTCTTAATCTCACGAAACAAACTGAGGGTTGCCAGGGAGTGGGGGGCAGGGGGAGGGTGGGTGGGGGATGGACACTGAGGAGGGTGTGTGCTACGGTGAGTGCTGGGAACTGTGTAAGCCTGGCGACTCACAGACCTGTACCCCTGGGAATAATAATACATGATACATTAATAAAATTTTTTTTAATTTAAAAATTGCCTTTCTACCCCTTAATAAATGGTGATTGCCATTTTGAAAGATTTGTTCAAATTCTGCCTGACGGAAGGAGAGTGCATGAGGATAGGGGCATGAAGAAAACGGGCTCAGTCCTGCTCTGGGAGAACTTATTTTTTAGTTTTTTAAGTCCAAGTATTTTTTTTTTTTATATATTTTTGTTTTCGCAAAAATGCATTATGTTCCTTGTTCCATACAAATGCTAGTATTCAAAGACTTCAACAGTAAGAAATGAAGCCTTCCGAGTATGAAAAGAGGAATATTTTAATAATCTGAGCATGAACACCCTTCTTGCTAGACTGCAAATCCAAAAGTCATGAAAAACTGAAAACTCGGACTATATGAAAAATTAGAATGTTCTGCTGCATGGTGACAAAATCATATACTACAAACAAAGTCAAAAGATAAATGACAAACTGGCAGAAGATATTGAACATTCATCTGGTAGGCAAAAAATTAATTTCCTTAATGCATAGAGAGCCCCTACGATCAATAAGTCAGGGCTCAAAACCAAAGAGAAAAATGGACAAAGGACATAAATGGGTAGTTCACAGGAAAAAGAAAATTAGAAATGGCTCTTAAACATATGGAAATATGTTTAGACGCAGTTTAAAAAAAGAAATAAAAAATATGACAGCCTGGAAAGAATATTGCAAGACAGGAAAATTAAAGAGCCGTCTTTCTCTTGAACATAGATGTAAAAATCTTAAACAAAATATTATCAAATCAAAGGCAATGATATGTAAAAAGAACGATACATCAAGATCAAGTGAAGTCTGTTGCAGGAATGCAAGTGTAGCTGAATATTTAATAAATCAATCTACATAATATACAGCATCAGAAAAGGAAAGAAAGAGGAAAAAATGACACAAACATCTTGAAGATGTAAAAATAATGTGCCAAGTGGTATGAAAAAATCCAGAGGAAACTTCTTTCTTTCTTCCTTTCTTTCTTTCTTTCTTTCGAGAGTGAGTAGTGAGCACACAGGAACAGCAGGTGGGGGAAAGGGACAGAGGGACAGGGAGAGAGAAAATCTAAAGCAGGCCCCACACCCAGCACAGAGCCTCATGTGGGTCTCAATCTCACAACCTTGAGACTGTGACCTGAGCCGAAATCAGGAGCTGGATGCTTAACTGAATGAGTTACCCAAGGCCCTGCAAGTTTCATTCTTTATGGTGAAACAGTAGAAGCTTTCCCTCTGAGGATCAGAATGAATAAATGTGCCTCCTACAATCACCTTTATTTAACATGGTACTGGAGGCCCAACTCAGTAAAATAAGTCAAGAAAAAGAAATAACATGCAGAGGATTAGAAAGAAAAAAGAACACGCTCCAATTATTTTGAGGTAAAACATGTTTATGTACTAGAAACGCAAAAGAATTTTTAAAACTATTAGAATTACTATTTCTTTAAACTATTAGAATTAATAAGTGAAAGTAGTAAGGTGTCTGAGTGTAAGAGAGCAGGATACAAAATTTGACTGTGTTCTTATTTACTATCAACAAAGAAATAGAAAACAAATTTTTTAAAATTCTGTTCTGTATAATAGCCCTTTTTAAATCCTAGGACTAAATCTAAACAAAAATCTGTGTAAGACATCTGGACTAAAAATTTCTAAGATTATTGAAATAGAGTAGACACTAATAAATGGAGAGATATACTATGTCCATGGAATAGAAGACCCTCTATTGCAAAGATGTCTATTCTCCCTAAAAGGACCCATAGACTCATCATAATCCCATTAATATTCCAGCAAGATTTTTTTTTTATAGAAATAGACATGCTGATTCTAAAATTCATATGGAAATTCCAGGTGAGCTTGAAGGACAAAGCTGGAAAATTTACATTATCAGACATAAAGACTCATCATAAAGTTACAAAAATAAAAAAAGTGTGATATTGATAAAAGAATTGGCAAACCAGCGGAAATGAAGAGTCTGGAAACAGACTATCACCTGATATATGACGGCTGCACTACATAATGTAGTGGTGAAAGGATGTTCTTTCAATGAAAGGGACCAGATCAAATGGATATCCAAGGAGACAGGACAAGTCTGGACGCCTAACTCACACCACATACAATAATCAATTCCAGATGGTCAAGATCTTCATGTGAAAGGTAGAAATAAATAGAGCTTCTAGAAGAAAATGCAGGCAGTAATATCTCTGTGACATCAGAGTAGGCAAAAAAGTGTCAAAAAAAAACTGCATTACTTATAATGTGTTCAGAATGCATAAAGCATTAATAAATTGAGCCATATTCAATTAAGAACTGTTCATGAAAAAACATCAGTAAGAGGGTGAAAATAGAATCCACAGAGTAGAAAAAGGTATTTATAATACATACATCCAACAAAGAATTCACGTCCAGCATACATAGAGAATTCCTACAAATTAGTAAGAAAAAGACAAACGACCCAATTTAAGATGGGCAAAGGACTTAAGCAGGCTTTCCACAGAAGCAAATATCCTAATGGCTAATAAACAAAGGGAACTGTGCTCCACGTCATTAATCAACAAGGAAAACTAATCAAAACCATTAGACACCCATCAGAATGGCTAATGGAAAACAACTGCAAGGTGCCACGTGTTGGAGAGGCCATGGAGCCACTGGAATTCTCACACAGGGATGCTGCTAATGTGCATTAGTAAAATCACTCTTTGAAACTGTTTGGCATGTCCTCTGAGCCACCCATTCACTCCTGGGTATATGCTCAACAGAAATCCTTGCGTATGTTTCACCAAAGACCTGTATAAGAATGTCCGTAATAGCCTCAAACTGGAAATTATTCAAATGCCCAACAACAACAGAACTGGTAAATTGTACATTTGCACAAAGAAATTCTACTCAGAAATGAGAATAAGGGACCACAACAACGTGCAATGATTTGGATGACTCACAGACACAACGTATGAAGGAGGCCAGACGCACGAAGCACGTACTGCAAACCCCCTGGCACAAGGCACAGAACAGGCCAACCATCTGGTCAGGGTGTTGATCCCAGGAAGGAGACCCAAGGGAGCTTACAGGGGGTGGGTCAGTTTCTACATCTTGATCCGAGCCCCGGTTAGATAGATGTGTTTTGTTTTGTGAAAATGCCTGGAGCTGGATGCTTATGATATGTGCATTTTTATATATAGATAGTATACTTCAATTAAAAAATTTTAAAAAGAGTCAGTTCTGCTCTTGGCGGGTGTTTATTGCTGACTGCCCAGGTAGTGAGGGAATACCAGTATTCTTTTCTCTAAGGAGACAATGCCACCGGGTCAGTCTTATCAACCACTTGCATACAGGTGTTTCCGGCAGATTTCATTCTGAAAGGGCTTCACACATCTGTATTTCATGATGCAATTTTACACTAAGCCAATTTCACTGAACTGTGCTCAAAGCAAAGACTGTTTGAAACTTGTAAAAAGTATAGCATGTATATTATTCATAGCTAGAAATGACAAAAACAACGGAAGTGAAGTTTTCCAGGAGTGGTCTCTTATTGAAATCTACCATCATTTTATTGCAAAATATTTTGCATATAAATATACATTGGTGAAATAATGGGGGAAAGAGTCAGTTCTTACCAAGCACTCATATGGAAGATGTAGTTACAGTTATTTGCATGCAGAAACATGTAGTTATCCCAAGGACAACCCCATAAGGCAGGGTTATCATTACTCCATTTTACAGATGGGGAAGCTAAGTGGCTAAACCATTTATTGACGATCACAGATCTCTTATATGAAGCCAAAGAGAATCAAACCCGCGTGCCTGACTCCCATACTCATGATTCTACCCAGGAATGATCTTTACCCACAAACATGAGTCTGTGGATCTTGGTGTTGTATCAGCATGTCTCCCCTGGACCACGGCAGATTTCTTAGGTATAGACCCCTGATTGGTGAGTACTGATCCATCTGCTAGCCTGCATTCATAATCTGATCTAAAAGCTACCAAGTAAGAGGAGAGGGAGAGAGATGCACTAAAGTGAATACCTACCTGAATTCTTTCAGCTAGAGTCTCAGGATGCCCCAACTCTCTTCCTGCGACCTGGATTTGTAACTTGTCTTTAGATCCTAAGAGATATTATGCCTTTTCTAATAAACCTAGTTTTCCAAAAGCTAACTCAAGTGGGTTTCTCTCACTATAGTGAAATGGAAGGAAGGGAGGAAGGAAGGAAGGAAGGAAAGAAAGAAAGAAAAGAGAAGAGAAGAGAAGAGAAGAGAAGAGCAAGAAAGAGGCTCCTAAAACAAGATGTTAATCTTCTTCTTGCCCATGGTACAAACAAGAACGTGTGAGTGCATGTGTGTGCGTGTGCATGTTTCTGGACAGATTTCCACCCCCGCTCTGTCCCATCCATAAGGGGCTAGCTCTATTGTCCTTTTTCTCCCACATTCTCCATCCTAATTCTCCAACAGTCATGACTAACATTTACAGTTGTTACAAGAGGCATTAAATTACACTAACAAGGAGGAACACCTGGGTGCCTCAGTGGGTCAAGCCTCTGCCTTCGGCTCAGGTCATGATCTCAGGGTCCTGGAATCAAACCTCACATCGGGCTCTCTGCTTACCAGGGAGTCTGCTTGCCCTTCTCTCTCTGCCTGCTTGTGTGCTCTCGCTCGCTTGCGCTCTCTCTCTCCATCTCTCTCTCTCTCTCTCTCTCTCTCTCTCTCTCTCTGTCAAATAAATAAATAAATAAAGCTTTTTTAGAAATAAATAAATAAATTACACTAACAAGGCAAAACTTCAGGTGTCCAGTCAAAGAACTCACTCACAGCTTGGCTACGAAATAACCCACTTAGACTAGCTGCATTGCAGAGTGAAAATCCTGGGAATACAGGCTCCATCCTCCGCTGCTGCATAGCTAGGACCATACTGGATCAACTTTCTCCCTCCTCTGTCTCACTTAGCTCCTTCTGCAAAATAAGAGCAGCAGGAACATTCATGCTGGGACTTTTGTTCTAAAGAACTCAAAGGAACTGAAAGGAAAAAGCCTTTTTACAGTGAGAATTCCTGCCCCAGAGTTCATTTGACCAGCAGGAGCGTACCAGGGGAGAACAGACAGACAGACCCGCTGGCCCTCTTCCTAGGAGCACATCCCTGAGTCAGAAGAGAGATCTTAGGGGTCCATCACATGGTGTGGCGTCCTTTGCCAGCCTGTCTTGCCCCAGAGCCTTCTGTCTGCACCATGAAGCCCTGCAGAGGTCCCGAGGTCTCTCTGCAGGGCTCCCTCATCGCGTCACCCACACTTCTTCCCTTCGCCCTCCTTACAGACCGACTTTGCCCTCTGCTCTTTCATAGGATGGTTGGATCACAGGCACAAAACTGATGGCCAGGGTTTAAACTGAACAGCAGCTCACATTTGCTGTGGACTTGTGGACAGCTATCACATGCAGCAGCATAAAATACGATAAACACCTTCAAATTTGGAAAATTCCCCACATTGTGACTCCTAAACTCATAGCATAGAATCTTTATACAGAAACAGACAAAACTACATTTCCCAGCATACTTTGCCACTAGGGGTGCAGGCATGTGACTCAGAGATCCACCAATCAGAAGCACCCCTGCAGGACCTTGGTTCAGAAACCACTACTGGTGGAAGCTCTTGGGGCTTCTTACTGGGACACAAGGGCAGCATCCCAGTCTCAGAGGGCAATGTGATTCTGCGGTTGGCAGCTGTAGTGCCAACCTCTGGTTGCCGCAGGGACTGTGGGCTCCCAGAAGGGAGCCTGGGGACACAGCAGCTTCCTGGCTGTGGTACCGGCAACATAATCCTGGGTCAGGGGCATCTCCTCGGCCAGGTTGTTCTTCAGAGGCTTGGGAACCAGTTCCTGGAGTAAGCCTAAGGCCTGCTGCCAGAGCCCCTCCAGGGATGCCCCTTAATACGTCCCCTGAACTAGCAGCAGGGGGCTTTGTGGTCTGCAACTAAGAACACTGGCCAATTCCCCAGGTCTGTGCTGGTGTATATCAAGGACGCTTTCAAAGGACAGGGCTTCTTCCCCCCCCGACTCCCAACCCCTCAACAGTGTCTAGTTTGATCCAAAGCAGGCAGTTGTCTACCTTCCTCTGCTTCCCTGGTCGACCACCTTTTTCTTCATCCTTTTCAACAATTCTGATGAACTATAAGGGCACGTACTAGGTCTACATAGAAGGTGTGTGAAACAAGGCGGGGTGTGGATGCGCACAACACCAGCATTCACTGCGAGAAGGATCTGCTGTAGAATGGTAACGGGGCAGGTGTCCCGAGATCCCATATTCATTTCCATAGTTACAAGTGAGACAAAGCCCCTCAATTCATATGGGAGAGGGGAGGGCACCTAGATATCAACTTATTATGGAAATGAATGAGGAGATGGGTATCTTCCAAATCAGTTCTCTTTATTTTCTCTGCATGAGTATTTCTTGACTGTTTTCTAAACATCACAAAAATGGCATAACCCAGAGTATCCCACGATACCTCCCATGATCTCAAGCAGTGAGCCAAAAGTCTTGAATTAAAAGGTGTATTGGACTACTTAAATTGTGAAAATATGTACCATGCGCCACACTGAGGAAGTGGTGGGGAGGCCGCAAAATCACGGATCAAGAGACTCTTCCCGCCAACAGCTCAACGTCATTCTGCAGGAGGGTTTCCCAACTTTGGCTGACACTACCAACATTTTGGGCTGGGTCACCCTCAGTTGCGGGAACTGTCCTGGGCATCCCTGGCCTCTACCCACAAGGATGCTACCCCCCCAACTGTAAGAACCAAAGATGTGTCCAGACATCATTGCCATATAGTCCCTGGGGACAAAATCACCCCTACCTGGGAACGACAGCTCTGCAGCTGGGCACCATAGGCCACTTTGCCAAAGCATGGCAATGTGTGTGTGTGTGTGTGTGTGTGTGTGTGTGTGTTCGCACTCATGTGTGCACACGCACAAATGTTTTAGCTTCAGGAATAATGTTTTTCAGTCAAAAACTCAAGAGTTACACGTTAACTCTCAAGGTAATTTTCCTTTATCTCTAAAACATTTAGAGAGGAAAAATCATTATGAATTCTAATACAAAGAGCTCAAAAATCTCTCAACCTCAAAGTCATTCCCTCTATTTGAGATTTGATATCGAAAACAGATCCTGGGCTGTTTAAAAGATCCCTTATCCAACTTTACCTTTCAGGCTTAAAAGCATCGAATTTATATTCTTGAATTTCATTCTGTTTCATATTTATGAGGCTGAACATTATCAGTTCTGTTCTTTTAAATAATCATTTCTTGGCATTATTCTGCTCAGGCTCAAGCCTGGCACCGTGGGCAGTCTCTCTCAGCATTTGGAAGGAGCGGTGCCCTGCCAAAGTCCTAGTCCTGGAAGGACAGAGCCCTCAAACCGGCTCTGCATCCAAACTCACCTCTGGGCAGAGTTCCTGCGAATGACTCGCTTCCAACTCTTCCAGCCCTTCCAGCTGTCAGGGCTCACCCACCCTACTCTCTCAGGAAGGACAGTCCAGCTGCTCACCTCTCCGGTGCCTCATAGGCTAGTGGAAATCATCAACCAAACTGGATAAGTGGGCAGTTCTCTGACCTGGAAGGGACACCCCCACCCCCAGCACCCCCGGCAGCAATAGCAGCACCTGTAGACACATCCGCCATAGCTAACGAAAGTCTCCAACTACTAGGTGAGGCCAGGAGCGTGAATGGAGCCATGTGCAGGCTGTGGCTGTGCTCTGTGCTATGTGGGAAATGCCCCCACGAAGCTGCCTGGACCTGTCCACCTGTAGGAGAATTCATGGTTTTTGTTTGCCCCAAGTATGGTCCCTCTCCTCGTGGTAATAGAACAGGAGACCCCCGCAGCCCCTTCTCAGAATCCAGCTGATTTGGGAGTAGCTAATAGTTCTAGAACCCAGAAATGATGGTTGAGGATTATTATTACTTTTTAGAATTCTGGAATTTTATTTTGCTTTTTGGATTTTAGAAAATTATTTCCTTTTTTACAGTTTTTCACAATTTTCATGACCATCCACATCAGTCCTTGAGAAAGTATGATGGTTGTGTGTTTGGGTAGTTCCCTTGGTGGGTCCCCTCCCCCTCCCATCTCCTGCAGGTGCACACACACACACACACACACACACACACATCACACACCCCTCCCAGGATGGCAAACGTTGCCTATGGCCAACACAGCCTCTGGAGAAGGCTACAGAGGAGCACATGGTATGGGATTTCCATCTGGAAGGTATTACTCCCAGCAGCTGGGAGGATGGAAAAGGGGCACCAAACTGGGGGCATTATAGGCAAACAGGCAAATATTATAGGCAATTACAGGCATTATAGGCAAATAGGAGGATCCCTATTGGGACGCTAGTCTCCAGCTGCTCAGGACAAAGATAACAAAAATAGGCATTAAAGTGATCTTTTAATCTTGAAGGTGGGATTTGAGCATTGGAGGAAAAGGAAGAAAGGGAGGAAGGAAGGAAGAAGAGACGGCGAAAGACAGGGAGAAGGAGTCAAAGAGAGGGAGGAAGGGAAGGAAGGAGGAATGGCCGGATCCGCAGGCCTAGGGCAAGGTCAAAGACCAGGGAGCATCCCAAAATTCCATTCCATTTATTCCAGTGAAATAAAGGATGTATGAGTTGGGGACCATTGGGAAAAGAATATTAGGGCCAGATAAGGGAGAGAGTCCAGTGCCAGCTAAGTCCTTGGTCCTTGTGGCTGTCCAAGCGGGGTCCCCAGACCACAGCATCAGCCTCAGCTTCAGCACTGCTACCCAGGAACTAGATTACAATGCAAATTCTCAAGGGACCTCCTCCTGCCTCCAGATACCCCTACCATGGGGCTGGGCCAGCTGAGTTTTAAGAAAACCCCCAAGTAATTCTGAGGCTTTCTAACACCTGAGACCCACTGCTGCGAGCAACAGGGAATCAGTGAAGATGGCTGGGCAGACGAGCCCCTTCTCTCTGTCCTAAAGACCGAAGCAACTCACTTTCTTCCAGCCTCTCAGACAAGAACGGCAATCTCTGAGGGTAAGTGCTTCCAGGCCCTCATTCCAGACCTTTGCCTTCAGCATATCGTCTAACATCAGGCCTCTCCTGTCTCAGGGATGGCTCTGCTACCCTAATGTTGACAGCGCGGAAACCGCCTTCCCAGAGCAATAGCCAGGCGTGAAGAGTGAAAGAAGGAGAAGTGAGGAGCAGTCTTGAAACCGGAGCCTTTAGCATCCCTGGGCCGGCAGCTGCGCGCTGTGGGGCCCTGAGACCTTCGCTTTCATTAAGCAAAAGAAAGTGTTGGTGGAGCAGGGCCGCAAAGAAGCCTGGCCAGGCGCTGACAGGGGAGGTCAGGTGAGAGAAAAATCAGCCACAACATCCCGTCCCGTCCCTTCGTGGGTTAATTCAGCCTTTGCCTTTGTGAGCTGCTGGAGATGCCTTTCTTTGCCTTTTGCTTTGTTTCCAACAGAGCATAGAACACACCAGGTCAGTGACTGCTGCCGGACCCATCCTTCCAAAGGGTCATTTGCATCTGTTTCTTCCCTGCAGTGCTTACATGGCCCAAGCTGCTTGGAAATGCCTATAGAGCTGTTCTCTTAGTTGGGCTGCCTAACCCCCAAAAGTTAAGAGGAGGGAGTTCCAGAGGAGGGAGTGTCAGACGAGGAGGGTGACTCTGGAGACTGAGCTGCTGGATAGGAGTGGGGAGAGGGTAAAACAAACAAAACACTGGCTCAGAGAGGAAGTTCTTCAGTTTAAAATCTGTACTTCCTCCTGTAACCTCAGATTCTGCTCCTGGGCAAGGTCCCATTACCCCACCTCCCACCCCAAGCCTTGAGACAAAAGTCTAAGGGGAAGGGGCTCTCAGAGGCCAGTAGGAAGGGACCCCACAAGGCTCCTTGTTGATGAACAAAGGAGGCACCATCGAAACAACAGGATTGTAAAGCTGATTCTATAATTCTCCACCCTTCACTCAAGCCACTGTAAGGGGAGAGGAAGAGTTAGCTGTGAGGTTGCATGCCTGTGGAGGACAGAAGCCACCAAGCTATGACTGCTGGGTTGTCACAGTCCAATGACAGTAGCAGTGACATCAGGGAGGCCTCACCATTCCTGGCCACATTTATATTTTATTGGATAATTAGTGTTTTAGAGCATAGATAAGATCCCGGGTGTCCTAAGACCTCTGTGAGTCAGGTGCTAGAGAACCTTAAGAGTTGAGAAGAGATGTGCTTGATCAGTTGAGACCATGTGATATTTCGTAGACATTTAATCAAGCACTTAGGAACTTTATGCTCTTTCTTTTCTTATCCTCGGCTACTCTATAGTCTTCAAAAAAGTCCTTTTTTGTTCTCAAACACTGTGTTGGGCCAGGAGGTTTTATAATAACTATGTTCCAGAAATAACATCCCTGGCATTCTGCGCAAGATACCATCTGCCTTGATTCTGCATGGGGAGGGCAGGAAAGACTGCAGGGAGGGCCTTATTGTGAAGGAGCTTACCCGGGGAAAGCTAAAATGAAGGCTGAAAAGTAGCATGAACCCCTGGAAGGAAATGCAGGTGAAGTTTTGGAACCACGAGAGCAGAAATAACCCATTCATCCCTGATAGCTGGACAGTATCCTAACTGCGGACAGTGAAGCAGACGCTACCAAGAATGAAGTAGGTCTCTACATGCTGAAGTGGATATGTTTCCTCTACATACCTTCGTAGGTGGTAAGCCCAAGCTACAGGACAGTATGAATGGAAAGATCTCATTTACATTAAAAGAAAAGAAAAGAAAAGAAAAGAAGCCCAAAACACACAAATCCTGTGTGTGTCCAATATAAATACATCCATACATATGTAAATGTTCACCAAAGGATTGGAAGGAAATGCAGGAAAATGTGTGCCAGGATCACATCTGGGAAGGGAGCTTGGGAAGACTGGGCTGCAAGTGGACTGTTGAGTCTTTTATAGCCACAGCACATGTCAACGCCTCATCCGGGCCGGCCACCATTCTCCATGCCACATCCACGAAGTGAACCAGATGTGGACACAGGGCCCTCCAGACAGTGACATTCACAGGGAAGGCGACAATAAACAAACCCACAAATGGGTAAAATCAGGTGCAGGTCAGCGCCATGGAGAGGATGACAGAGAGTGGCAGGTAGGGGTGGGGAAGTCCTCTCTGAGCAGCTAAGTGACAGAGGAGATGGCGGCTGGTTCAGAGTAAGAGCATCCTGGGCAAGAGGGTCAACCAGAGCAAAGGTCCTCAGTCAGGAAGAGCTCACCATGTTCAAGAGATAGAACACAGACCCACAGGGGCAGGGAGTGGTGAACAAAGAGGTGAAAAGGGACTCCACAAGCTAGGCGGGGGCCTCACAGCATGGTCAAGGGCTTGGACTGTATTCTAAGCACAATGGGAAGACTCTGGAGAGCCCGCAGGTGGCAGAGGACAGACGTGATCAGGTTTGTACCAAGAAATTCACACTGGCTCCTGCAGAGGCAGGGAGACAGTCTCATGGGGAGAATATTCCAGTAGCCAAGGCAAAGAGTGACGTGGTTTGCCAAGGGGACAGGCAGTAGACATGGTGCCAAGTGGTGGTGGTTCAAGATCTGTTTCTGAAGGACAGTTTGGCAGGATTTACAGATGCATGCACCGTGGGATGTGGCAAAAGAGAAGGCCCACTGTATCCCTTGAAGGAAGGCCTGAGCCACTCCGTGGAAGATGGTTTCCCTGTTGAGATTGGTCAGACTGGGTGTGGGGGCAAGACTGGAGGGAAGATCAGAAGAGGTGCCACCCAAGAGATGTAAGTGGGCAGCCCTGTAGGCAGGGGTGGGCCATGGGAGAAGGTTCAGACTGAGGCCGAGACCGAGAGAGGCTCTCATTAGCCCCAGAGGGTATCCCAGCTATGGGGCAAGATGATATCACCTGGGGAGATGAAGCAGGTAGATAAGAGAATGGGGCTCAGGGGCACACCAAGATACAGGGTCTGAGCAAGAGAAAGGAGCCTTTGAAGAAGACAGAGAAAGAAAAGGGGCTGCGGGTGACAGAGTGGCCTTGAAGCCTAGGGCAGCAATGAGTTCATGAAGGGAGAAAGTGACCTGCTGTCCCAGATGCCCCTGAGCCGGGGGCATAGTGAGGCAGAGATATGACAACACGGCCGTCCCTGATGCCGGGACCATGGTGGGTTCAGTGGTGGGAGAAAGATGATCTGGGTCAAAGTGGGCTACATAGAGAATGGGTCGTGTTCTCATCTGCCATCCAAAAGGCCTCGTTAAGGGCTCCCGGAATTCTCTGGCCTTGTTCTTGAACCGTGGAACTCGGCCCTTACTGGGCTTCCACCTGCACTTGTGGTCATTAGTTAGGTTGCAAGAACGCAGAGTCTTTGGAAACCCAAGCGGATCATTAGAATGTCAGGCTGCACTGCGCAAAGTGGACCAAAAAATTCTAATTGATACCCACGAAGCGGACCTCTGCTCCACACCGATTGATAGATGGGCTCTTCCACTGAGACGCAGAATGTGCTTGCATAGCCTTTGGATGGCTGCCACCCCTCCCGACAAACCCATCTTTTATCTCCCCTGCAAGTGACAGCATCAGAAAAAGAGGATCTAAATTATTTAGCTTTATGGGTTGCCCATTCTCGATGTTTAAAATGCCAAAAAGGCAAACTGCGAATAAGGGTTTTTGTGGAATCTCCAGCAGCTCTCAACCAGAGGCTGCACAGGGGAGGAGGGGAGGTGGTGTGCAGGTCAGGGGAGACCCAGCCTGACACAGACTCACCTGGGCAAACCACAACCTTTCCCAGGCCCAGCTTCCCCATCTCATACCCTAGGGAACAGACTGATCTTTAACACTTTCCAGATGTGGAACCATCTGTTCAGATGAAACTCTATGCGGAAGACCAGTGAAGAATGGATAAAAGTGGAGGAGCCATGCTGGGATGGGGGCAATCCAAGATCCCCCCAGACCTACCTTTCCACGGACACATAACCCATCATGGCTCCAAATCTTAAGCTCTAGGAGTATTCAAGCTCACTGGACAATACCATTTAGAAAATAACCCACCAGACTCTCCCCTTATAGGGATTTAAAAAAAAAAAAATGAGCCTCAACCCTTACTTTGTACCATACACAAAAAATAATTTGAAATGGATTACAGATCTGAATATAAAAGCTAAAACTATAAAACGTACAGAATAAAACATAAGAGAAAATCTCAATGTCTTACAGTAGCAAAAATTTCTTAGAACTCCAAAAATACTGACCATAAAAGAATAAAATGATAATGGGACTTCATCCAAATTAAAATCTGGCCTTTAAAAGACACCATGAAGAAAAGGGAAAGGCAAGCCACAGACTGGAAGAAAATATTGGCATCGTTTATATCTGGCAAAAGGCTCGTCCCTGCATTATATAAGGAACTTTTGTCACAGGGTGAGTGAGTTGCTCAGTTGGTTAAGCGTCTGACTCTTGGCTTCCGCTCAGGTCTCTGATCTCGGGTTGTCAGATCAGCCTCGGGCCAGGCTCCGAATTCAGTGCGGAGTCTACTCGTCTACCACTAGTAGTCGACTACTAGGGGGAGGGGATTCTCGCTAGAGGGGTTCGCCCCCCTCCCTCCCCGTCTGCTCCTCCCCCCCCTCATGCATGCTGCCTCTCAAATAAGTAAATCTTTAAAAAAAAAAAAAAAAAGAACTTTTATAACTAACTTGATAAGAAGACAACTCCATTTAAACTCTTCTTAAAGACAGAAAAATGACAAATAAGGAGCACCCGGGTGGCTCAGTCGGCTAAGCACCTGCCTTCGGATCAGGTCACGATCCTGGAGTCCCCAGATCGAGCCCCATGTTGGGCTTCCTGCTCAGTGGGGACCTGCTTCTCCCTGTCCCTCTGCTCCTCCCCGTCCCCACCGTTCATGCTCACACTCTCTCTCACTCTCTCTAATAACTACATGAAATCTTTTTTTAAAAAAAAAAAGATATAAATGACAAGCACATGGAAAGGTGCTCAACACCTTTAGTTATCAGGGAAATGTACAGTGAAGCCACAATGAGATATCCCCCAGACACCTGCCAGTGGTTTACACTAAAAATACGGGCAATATCAAATGTTGATGAGGGTGTGGAGAAATCCGAACTTTCACGGATCGCTGCGGGGAGCGTGAGGCGGTGAAGTTCACTTTGGGAAAAAGGCAATTTCTTCTAAGGATAAACCACAAAGGTTTAATACACAACTGAAAATTTCAGTCCCTTCACCCCCCACAAAAGAAAATATATGTCCACACAACGATCCAGTATCAAAGTGTCTGTAACTGCATTCATCACCGCCGTGGTCCATCCACGCAATGGAGAGGAATGGAATATTACTCAGTAAAGAAGGGAGCCGGGGGGTGTTCTAGGCAGTGGGGCTGAAGTGCTCAGGAGCTCAGGTGAGGGAACACAGTGTGTCCAAGGGGCAGAGAGGCCAGACAACAGCCTGGAGGCTGGGAGGAGGCTGGCGCCGGGTGCCACACAGCCTTGGGGAGCGCTGATCCTGGACTGGTTCTGAGGCAAAGGGATGGGGCGGACTAGCTGGGTCAGATGTGCATTAAGAGACGGTCTGGCGGGGCGCCTGAGTGGCTCAGTGGGTTAAGCCGCTGCCTTCGGCTCAGGTCATGATCTCAGGGTCCTGGGATCGAGTCCCGCGTCGGGCTCTCTGCCAGCAGGGAGCCTGCTTCCTTCTCTCTCTCTCTGCCTGCCTCTCAGTGTACTTGTGATTTCTCTCTGTCAAATAAATAAATAAAATCTTTAAAAAAAAAAAAAAAAAAAAGAGATGGTCTGGCTACCAGGAGGAGATTAACTGGAAAGGGGCAGGGGAGGAGGGGAGAGACTGGCTAGGAGCACCGATGACCGTGGCTGGGGTTATGTGCTGACGACGGAGAGGCAGGTGCGTTTGTTTTAAGAGAACATTCCAGCACAACGTAACGACTAACTGGGTCTGGAGAAACGGCAATACTTACCCTGTTAATCTCCATCGTCTTAGCTTCTGCCTTTCCCTTTGGCTTCATCGTCCAGCACATAAGCCATTCCTTGCAAATCTGATCAGTGACTACTTGTGTCAACGGAGTCATTGTCACAAATGTTGAAACAAGACAAGGAACATCATAGCACGAATGACTCTCCCCTCCACGCTGAGCTGGAACAATGGTCTTTATTCCACCGTGAATGCACGGAGCCCACACTTCTCTGCTCTTCCCTCAATATCATGAAGGACCTGGTCCGATGCCCCATGAGCACCCACAGTACTTGCCCTTCCTCTGAACCGCAGCTCTCGGAAGCACATCAGAGAAAGAAGGAGAGGAAAACATGGCTTACTCTTTTGGAAATCAGCCCAGACCCTTAGAGATCTCCAAGGACTTGGCTGGGGTCTTCGATTACCGACCGGTGGCAGAGCTAGTCCCACATCCAGGACCCTGAGCACTAGTCACTCCTGCCCCTTCTCCAGCAGCTCCAGCGCTGAGAGGAGCTAGCTGAGCTGACCTTTGACCCTTCTGTGCGGTGCCTATAAACTCAGGTGAATAATTCCATCTGGCGTGCTTTTCTTGGTAGAGAGAAAGAAACAGCAAATATCCTCTTGACATCTTTCTTTCCCGAATATCCTATAATCTGACCATAGGGGAATTAATATCTTCGAACCCAAGTCCATTGGAAGCGGATACTTAGCACAAAACCCACCTTGTTCTCCAGCTGCGCCATCCAACAGGTTACAATTTAAACATCCATCCCACCTGCACGACTTCACGCCCCTTGCCTGCACTCTCCTCGGTTCCTGCACGTTTCCTGGGTCCTCCTCTGCCAGACCTGTAATTAAGCTACTGTGTCAGCACGCCATTTCCCTTGCAGTTGGCGCGTGAGCTGGTCTTTAGGAAGGAAGCAGTTATCGGCTCACGGATGGGCTTATTCAGTGGTGGCATTTCTGAACTGATTGAAGCAGGCTGTCAAAACTGAGCGCAATTAATGCGTTTACCAGAGAGCGTCCCCAGCTCTGGCACTGGGGTGTGGAGTGGGGATGAAAACAGGAACCTACTGTTTCTCCTTCTGCCCCTGCCTTTCTTCCTCCTTCCGGCCTTCATCCCTGCCCGCCCGCCCGCCCTTCCCCTCCCCCTGCTCTCCTCTCTCTCTTCCTTCTAATTAAATGATGAAGGATCTCCTGGCTGCGGTTGTCTATAATTGGGGCTGCTCTGTCTCTGAAACAAACCTTCACACGTATCTACTGGCAAACTTCAAGTTGCTATTTTGTTGACAATAACTTGGAAGCATGAAGACATGTCTGTTGGGGCCAGTGGGCCTCTGCCTAAGCCTGTTGCCCACTTCCCCAATCTCTGCTCTTCCTGGTAAAACTCTCCCCTACACGTGGAACAGAACTCTGTGTGCTACAGAGATGGGATGCTGGGCCCCGCTGGTGTTCCACTGTTGGAAAGGAAGGCTGGAAGCAGCTCCTGGAGCCAGTCAGTGGATGAAAGGGCAGCCCTAAGGGAAAGATAAGGAGACAGAGCCTGGACAGCCCCTATGGATGCCCTTCTGAGACTCCGGGGAGAAGCACCACCCTCTGGTTGTCCCCTCTGCTTTGTAGGGTTTTAAGTGGTCTACGAATAGCTGTGCACAATTAGAGGTGGATTCGAAAAACGAATCATAGGGGATTGGGCACTAATCCCTTTCCCATTGTTAATATTCATTAAAGAGCTTTCTCTCCTTCAGTATGCAACAAACACTCATACTCCTTTAAAAGGACAAGCCAGGGAATGCGACTTGGGAGGGTAACATTTGCTTGGGTTTTCCAGCCAGGAAAGCAATATGTTCTTGTTTTCATTCTCAGAACAAAGCTTTGGGACGGAGGTGTAACACAGGAGGAGGAAGAGGTCAGCACTTTCTTTTCTTTTCACCATTCCTTAGATGAGATATTTTGAAAGCTCCAAGATGTTAACTGCCTAATCACTTCCCCTAAGAACTGTCTCCTTGGCCACTGCAGTCAAATTATTTAGATAAAAGCACAGAGCGGGCTCCGCTAGTGGGAGTCACGGTGTGGGTGTGTGGGGGGGTGTGCAGTTGGGTGACTCTCCAGTTGGCCCAAGAGGCCCAGTAGGTGGCCAGCTTCCCCACAGCTGACATGCTGAGTCTAGCCTTCTGAGCTTTGCAGGTACCCCACTTCCCCAAGGAGACGCCATGGAGAAGACACCATAGACCTTCCCAAGGGCAGCACCACTATCTCCTCCTGTGGCCCTCGGACAAACACACTCACTGAGCCCTGGTTTGTGCAGAAACCTGCTCTGTGTGCAGGAAAGACACACGCAGGGAACAAAAGGCAGATGCAGCGAGAAGCTCATGAGCAAACTCACAACAACCAAAGCAAAGACAACCACACGCCGAGACTCGGAAGGCACTGGGAGAGGCAGGAAACACATCATCACCCAGATGGGAGAAAATACATCTCACCCACCGAATTGCAAACCAAGAAAAAAGAAAGATACCTAGATTCTCCTTTTTGTTCAAACCAGAAAATTTACAAGACGTACTGCAGGCCCAGCTACACACTAAAAGAGAGAGTGTGTATGTGCGTGTCTGTGCTTAAATCGACATCTTATATTAATTAAGGGGCAGTGAAGCCAGGGATGTGTTACGTTTATCTCCACTTTGCCGAAGCATCCTATATGATGCCCGACCTCAACCAACCAGTTCTTCCAGTCTCCTGCCCCTCTGGTGCATGTGTGCACCAACTATCTCGTCTGATTTATTTTTTTAAATTTTAATAAAATAAAATGACTTTTCTAGTTATACCCCAGGATTCAGAGGCTGAAAAAAGTTACGTGTTCTGAGGCTCCTACCGCACAGATGCTCTTTGGGGACCCAGCAGAGCCAGCAAACTGCCCTCCTAAGGAACGACAAGGACATCTGATGATGCCCAGGCCAGGACACCACACTCACCACGTGGGGAGCATGGCCTTGGGGGGCTTTCAGGAAGCAGGAAAACAGCCCACTTTCCCACACTGAATTCTCCCTCAAATGTTTCAACTTCAAATGCCACAAAATGTCCTATAGGAGAAATAGACACGAGCACGCACTTCACAGAAGGAAAATGCATTGCTAAACACTATTTTTCAGGTTGCTATACAAATGTCCATCCCACGGCCAGCCTCGTCCTGAACGGGAGAGCAGATGAGCTCTTCTGAACGAGGCCCACGGACCTAGCTCCAGGAACAATGTCCCCTGGACGATCTGCACGCATTTCGGGAGGAGCCTTTCGGATGAATCACGTTCTGGCAGACGTTTTAGCCGCGATACAAGTCTGTGTTCCCTGGGTTCGGGGCTACAGTGAAGGTGCTGTATGCACCTGCTGGGCTAACTCTTCCCTTAAGCCCTGAGCGTCCACCTTGGGGAGCAAACTGCTGGGAGCACAGTCAACAAACACTGACGGAAATGGCGATGAGCCGTTGCTCTGCTCCCTGCCCCGTGTTTGTCTCAGAATACCTCATCTCCTACCCACCTGGGGAGGCGGAACCAGGGCAAGCCCCCTCAGGCTCAGGCAGCTGTGAGGGGGCACCACCCCTGGGTCTCAACCTAGAGTGGTCGGGCTGCAGACCTCCAGCTCCAACACGCTCTCTGGGGTACACAGCCAGGTCCCAGGAGCATCTGGCCCCTTGAGGGTAAGGGCTGTGCCCATCACTGTCTTCCTGGTTTGTCAGAGCCCTTCAACATAAAGGTTCAGATGCTTATGTGTAAGCAAATGAGCCCAAATTTCTGGAGGCAGCTGAACCTCTCCAAAGTCAGGAAGTGTCTTCCGAGGGATGGTGTCAGAGTTAAGTTGACAGGTTTTTGGTTTTCTTTTTTTTGGTCTTTCTTAGTCACACATAAAACAATGGCGCATCTTACCACGGTGGACCTTGGATTTGAGGAAATATGGTAAGGTCTACTTACTCCATTGTAGAAAGACGGAGCTTTCCCCAGGGTGGTTTTCAAAATTCAGAATAACAAACAATGGGTGTTAGGAGTGATGCAGAGTAGGAAATCGGGGAGAGGGTCATAGTGAGGGGACAAGAGGGACACTACACAGAAGATGGCAGGTTCCAGGGTAGGGGATGAGGTTTTACAGCCATCACGCTGAAGAAACAGTGGAGCGCCCCAGCCTGAGGTGGAAGTCAGGGCATGAGCCATGCCGTCTGTCATGTTGAACAAGACAATATCCCAGGGTTTGACTGCTGGCTGCCCCCACTTGCTGTGTGACCTTCGATGAGCTGCTTAAGCCCTCTAGGGCTCAGTTTCCCTTACTGTAAAGGGGGCTAATAGTTGCACCTACTTCCCAGGTTAATGTGAAGGTTAAGTTCATTCATCTGTATTTTAGCTATGGAAAAAAATCTTATACTGTTTCCAGACCTAAAAGGCAGTGCCGGAAGCACGGTTGAATCCACACATTATCAGGATGTGGGGGAAGCGCCTGCTGGATGCCAAAAGGAACCAGAAGCAGAGGAATGTGGGGGAAGGGTGCGAGGCCATCCACGAAGCCTGACATCAGAAGATGCTCCAGGGTCGCCCTGTCCTTTTGACTCAAAGTCGGGGGAGACACACTCACAAATGAGATGAAATCAGACTGGATGAGCTTGAGCAGAAATGCTTGCCCTCCTTGTCCCTGAACGTGGCTCTCCACGTTCTCCGTTCCCTCACGTTCTTCTTCCCACCCCTCCTGAAGCCACCCCGGCTCTTTCCAGAAATGCAGTTTCGGAGAAGCCACCAGGCTTTTCCCGGCTCTCCTGGTGGCAGCCTGGCCCTGACCTTCTGCCTGATTATTCCTTGATATCTAAGTAAAACTGAGCCACAACAGAAAACACAGACCTTCTGTGTTACCCGGGAGCCCATTCCAGTGCCACATTTTCACAGGGGAAGAAGGAAGCCTTCGGGTAATTTATCCAATACTTTTTTTTTTTTTTTTTTGCCTGAGTGTTTGGCTGTCTTGATCCTTTATTTCCTTTCTCAGACTCGATCTTTAGTTGAAAGGGAAAAAAAAAAATCTGTATATATGCAGTTGTTTTAAAAGAGAGAAATTGCTTGAACAAAAAGTCCCTAGTCTTCACGGAGAATCTCATCTCTACTATTCAAGATAAGAAAGATAATCTATAAAACACAGAAATGCAAAATGCAGATGTGGAGTCTTCCCTGGTTCCCCAGACAACAGACAAGCAAAGTTCATTTAGGGCTTTTTCTTTCTTTCTTTCTTTTTTTTTAAATTTTCCTCAGAAGCCACAGAGTGAGACAAAGGGGTTTTGCCACATGGCTCAACATCCGAAGGGGCAGAAAGGCTGAAGTTGTGGTAATAAACTCAGAGTTTGCTGAGGTAACAATTTATCTATACTTCTCTGCAAGTTCCACCAAGCTTGAGTTTCTTCAGCTACACGAATCCATTTTAATAAGAGCTGACAGTTTAATCAGGTAAGATAAGGCGTATTTTCATAATAGGGCACAAGAGGGATGCATATTTTTCCATTAATGGATCTTGGGATTTGGTCACGTAGCCGCAGCATAAAATGTAGACGTTTCCTTCCAGCGTACCCTTTTGATCTGGTGCCACACCAGGAAAGCTCGGGAAAAAAAGGCGAAACTGGCTGTAAAGGACACTTGATAATGAAATCGATTGCGCACATTAAAGAGAACTCGACTTTCAAATGAATGTTGCTCCATGACTTCAGTCACGCTAATCACTTAATGGCCATTTTTAACTTTATAACTAAGACATGGGGGGAAAAATTGCTTCATTCTGGAAAATGGCTTCATTTTTATTCTCGTAGAGAAAATGTGGGCCCACGGGTCATGAATATGGATGAGCATAAACACCGTCTAAGGAGCATGGCCCTTGATGTGCCAAACCAGAGATGTAGAGGCAGGAAGGCATTTCTCTGACTCCAGACCTCTCCCCTCCGACTCTGGCATGAGCTCAGGCCTCTCTGATGAAAAGCACAGCCGCTGGGCCTGGGGTGATGGGCAGGGCCAGCCCTGCGGGGTACAAGGTGAGACTCTGTTCCCTCTGGGGGTTGACTGTGGAAGACTCTGGAAAGGTCCCAATGTCCCTGCAAAATAGCCATTCCATGGGGATCCCAGGTCCCTGCTGGGAGCCACCCGTGTCCATGGGCCTGGAAAGACATCCAGGAGAAGGGAAAAGATGGGCTGTACCCGTACCCTAGCCCACAGCCCCGAAGAGCACTCAACCCTAAAGCCTTATTTAGCCAAGGAGCAAAGTAGGCCTCCTGGTCTCCTGGTTTCCTGCTGGTGTCTCGACAACACCTGCCCTTAGAGATGGAGCCTGCTGAGCATCCTGCCAGGGGCGACACGGCTGCCTCTGGACCCAGAGCCAAAAATTACTAGGGCCTGGGGTTAGAGAAACCCAGAAAATGGGGATCCTTAAGAAACAGAGTTACAATAGAGTACAGAGGAAAACTTAAAATAATAATAATAAAGTAACATTCAATTGCAGCATATATTTTAAAAAGACTTTAAATAAATAAGATCTTTAATTTTAAAATTCTATCTATAGGGGCACCTGGGTGGCTGAGTCTGTGAAGCATCTGCCTTTGGCTCAGGTCATGATCCCGGGGTCCGAGGATCAAGCCCCGCGTTGGGCTCCCTGCTCAGTGGGGAGCCTGCTCCTCCCTCTCCCTGCTTGTGCTCTCTCATTCTATCAAATAAGTAAATAAATAAATAAAATAAAAAAGACCTCTAAATTTCCATCTATATATTGAAGTAGAGGATGGCCACTATTGAGACCCAAATTAGTAGCTTTGAAATTAAGTAGAAGAAACAGCTCAGACTACAGAGTAGCTCTTCAAGGGCAATGCGGTTTTAAGTTAGAGTCTGTGAAGACAGAGCCCAGGGGGCCCCCGGATTCCTAAGAGTTCTGCCCGCAGTACATAAAGCAACTTTCAAGACAGGAGAACACTCATCAGGGATTGTATTGATGTTATGATTAAAAGAATGTCCTTTGAGACATAAAATGATATTAAAAAATGAATAATGTCACTCTTGTAGGTTATAATCAGTATGATAAATGATTTTGGTTTGGTTTTAAAACACTTGGAGAAGAAAACAAGTATAGCCCACTACCTTAACATCATTGGTCCTTCTGGTTCTTACTAGTGGCTGTGGGCTGCCTCATACTGGCCGTGACCTGTGACTATCTCATCTCTCTTTTCTCTTTGAACAACAAGAAGATACTACAGCTCATCTCTGTCACTTCTGAAGGTTATCCTAGAGTGGGTTGTCCAATATCAACTTTCTTGGCAAGTAAAATTAGCTAACCTACTACCAGGGAAACAAATAGGTCTAGGCATTCCACCTGCTCTAGAGATTACTTCCAAGAACTTTGAGGGGTTCTAATGTTAGGAGACAGGTCAGCAATATAATATCCTTTTAGAATCTGGGAGTGAGGGAATGGATGGAAGTGGAAGTAAGGTTCGTACAACTTAACTGAATCAGGTTCAAAAATTTCTACGATGTAGCTGTTTTGGTTGGAGTGTTTATCCTGGACTATTTGTACAAATACTGGAGAACTGCATTTCCATGATGAAGCAATATGGGTCCAGAATTTCATTTTCTAAACCTCGTATTCAATGGTATGATGAAGAAGAGAATCTGGGACAATAGGCATGAGAATAGTCAAGGCAATGACCTAAAGGTTTAAGGAGGAGCTATTCAAAAGGAGGCATCGCTCAAAATCGTAGTTCTCAAAATATGGGGATCGTCATGATCCTTTTAGAGTTCCACAAGTTTAAATTGTTTCTATAATCTTAAAAAATGCTATTTGCCTTCCCCTACTGAGCTAACATTTGCACTGATGGTCAGAGTAATGGTGGATAAAACAGCTGCTTCTTTACCATGAATCAAGGCAGTAGCACCAAACTCTGCTAACAGTCTTGTATTCTCCACCAGTGCACACTCATGGTATGGAACAAAACAGAAATGCCACTGTCCTTTGGTATGTCTTTGATAAAACCAGAGAAATGACTGATTTCATCATAGAGCCATACTTGGGGACCCACTTCTTAGTATTCTGTGTGACAAAAAGAGAAACTCACTGTGGCTATAGTCCATGGGTTGTCCCACGGAACAGCACTTGTACAACTGTTCATTGTTGTAGCTGCAAATGGAACTAGCCATTGTTTTCATGATATGCCATTTTAACTTGAATGAACCACTGACTCACAAGCTATAGTCCTTCAGACGTGAGTGTTTGGCAGACTTTTTTTTTTCAATGAACAAACAGAACCTGTTACTTCAAGGAAAACAAGTGGATAGTCTTCATTGTCAAAGATAAAATTTGAACTTCCAAGTGGAAGTAGAATTTTGAAAACTTGTGTCATGCTGCCTTGACCTTGAAATCTTCTCAATAATTAAAGACTTTTCCAATAACATTGACGGTGACACCAGTGAATTCATTTTCTCTAATATAAGACAAAATGTACCAACATTTAGAAGATCTGCATAACTTGAGGAATCAGAATTTTCCAGATCACCCATGCATGATATTACAGAATCAAACATGGATGAAAGACCCATTCAAGTGCCAGGTCAGCAAGTAAGTTTTAAAGTAACAAAGTAAGAAAAGTTCACAGATAGGGTTTCACATTCCACATTATAGCTGACCTTCGGAAAACTATCACTTGACAAGCTGTAGCATAGTATCAAGGGCGAAAATCCGCAATTACATGAAAAGACTGTTAAAATATCCCTCCTTTCCCAGCTGTGTATTGGTATGACCTCTCATTTTCCTCATGTACTTTGATTCAAACAACACATTTGTAACAGATTATTACACAGGAAGCAGATGTGAAAATCGACTTGTTTTCTATTAACCCAGACTTGACAGAAATGTGCAAAAATACATATGATTTTTGTTTTCCACATAGTATTTTTAATAAAAAATGGTATTATGTCAACAGGTAATAGATAGATTACTGCTCTATTAAATGAACCCAAAAATTAATGTTGTAAACTCTTCTTAGTTTTCATTTCTAATTCAATAAATACAAATAGATATAGCTTACATCAGCCAAAGGTCTCCTAAATAATTTTGAAGAGGGTCTAGGAGTCCTAACCAAAATCTTAAAGAACTACTAGCTTAAAAGATTATGTCTCTGCCATGGACAGGTTGTGTGGCTTTGGGCAAGATACTTAATCCTTTGTGCCTCAGTTTCCTTATTCGTAGAATGAGAGTAACAACAAAACAATGTATGTAAATAATTTAGTGTAGCACCTAGCCCCTAGTACCCCCGCAGAGGGTGTTAGCTGTTACTGTTTTCCCAATAACTACTCATAGAGCATCTACTAAGTGCCAACACTGTTCTGGGAATTGAGGAAACAGTAGCAAACAAAAGAGACAAAGATCCCCACCCCTATGGTGTTCACATTCCGCTGAGAGAAGCAAGGACTGCTCCCATTGGACCCAGACTTGGAGTCTTCTCAGAAGCCAAGAAATACATTGGCTTCACCTCTGGGTCCTAAAGATCACAAGTGTGTGGGTTAGAAGTTCATCCTTCTCAAGCTTGTACCCACCTCTTCCTGACATCTCCCATCCACCTCTCCAGATCCACTCCATCCTTCCCCACCTGTGCTCTACCCTGGCAGGATGACTTGCATGGACTGTGCCAACAGGGTTCCCTCGTTTCTGGCTTCCACTTGGGTTCATCCAAAAGGGACCACAGGTGGGATGTAGAAAGGAGGGAAGTTGGGGTCCTGACTCCCCGGACTCCTCCTTTGGGGCCATTTATGGGCTGAGCTCAGTTCCTGCAGGTGGTCCTCCCTCCCTGCCCAGCCCCCCACTCTCCACCATCTGTAACCGAGCCTCGCCTCACCACTTCCAGCAGGGAGAAGCTGCTGACACAAGTCCTGGGGTTCTGTACCATCCCCTGTTCATATGTTTTAAATGGCCCCTTTTAAATCTCTTCTAAAATTACTCAAATGGAATGTGCCATCAGTCTCCAATTCGGACCCGACCAAAGGACTTGCCTGGTTCCAACCCAGCACCTAGAGCTTAGATGGCTCACTGGGAGGGCAGGAGTCTCCTCTGTCCTATTCACTGCTGTTCTCTGGGGTTGAGAAGTGTCCCAGGCACACAGTATGTACTTACTAAATATTTGCTGGAGGAGTGAATGAGAAATGAATTTCCATTTTAATTTTGTCCACATATTCAATCAAATGCTTCAAAACACTTTAGATTAGGAATTCATTGTCTCTCCTAGTCATTATTTTAATCCATAGATATAATCAAACCTCTACCCACCCACAGTCATTAAATGAAAACCAGACCCATAACAAGGCAGCAGAGAGGAGAGCTCAGATGAAGCCCCATCTGGAATCTCGCCGAGGACTCTACATGTGCCCCCGCACCATTCTTGTGTCTGGGGGAGGGGTGGGAGTCTCTATACTTGTTCTGTTTTTCTTTCTTTGTTTCCATTTGCATCTAATTTATGATAGTTTAAGTGCAACAACTTGATTAAGACATAATTCACAGAAAACCACATACAATTTACCCATTTCAGTGCACAAATCAATTGCTTTTAGTACAGTCACAGAGTTGTTCAACCATACCCACAATTCCAGAACTTCCGCATCCCTTCCAGAACAGACCCCACACCCACTGGCAGTCACTCCCTATTTCCTCTCGCCCCCCAGCCCTAGGAACCACTGTATCTACCTGGACATTTCATATAAATGGAATCACACAGTATGTGTTCATTTGTAATGGCTTCTCTCACTTAGCTTAGTATTTTCAAGATGTATCCATGCTGTCATATGTATCGGTGTTTCATTTCTTTTTATTGCCCCATAATATTCCCCTGTATGGGTATACCACATTTTCATGATCCACTCATCAGCTGATGGACATCTGAGTTGTTCTAACTTCTTGGCTCTTACGAATCATGCTGCTATAAACAGTGTACAAGTTTTATGTGGACATAGGTTTCCATTTTTCTTGTGTAAGACTGCTGGGTCATATGGTAACATTACGTCTAACCTCTTGAGAAAGTGCTAGACTGTTTTCAAAAGCAACTGCCCCATTTTACATTCCCACCAGCAGTGGATGAGACTTCCAGTTTCTCCACACCCTTGTCAACATATATTATCTTTTTTTTTAAAAAATGATAGCTCTATAAGTCTTAAACACTCCAAGGGAAAGGATTTTTGTTAAATGGGGCTTCAACCAGCTCTCTGGACCTCTCACTAAAATGATCATGTTTAAGGGGTAGTCTAGAAGTGCTTCCCCAGCACCTCACAATTTCTGGAGTCCTACCCAGGCTCCAAGGGCACTGAGTAGATGTGGCCCCAAGTGGCACACTGAGAGTCTGGACAAATTCTACTACAGCATGAATTCTGCATACTCTAGAGCTGTCCTGTCCAATACGATAACCACTAACCATATGTGTCTATTCAAATTTAAATTAATTAAAATGAAAAGAAATTAAACATTCAGTTGCTCAGTCACACTGATCACATTTCAAGTTCTCAAAAGCTATATTGGCCAGTGCAGATACAGCACATATCCATCACTGTAGAAAGTTCTATGGGATCGCAACAAAGAGGAAAGACAAAAGAAGACACTACACATCACCACCCTGTGAAAAATGTTCCTCAGAGTGGCTTTGTCTCAAGACCCTCTTCTCTCAAGCACCCCATGACATACACTCCCATTTTGCCAGTCAACCAAAGACGCTCAGAATCCTCAGTGATGCTAGGGAAAGGGGAGATGGGTATGTATTTTGGTGTAGAAATGGAGATTTCGACCTTGAGACCTTACAGATGGATGACTATATTTTCATGTCAGTTCAACAACCTCAAGCTATTCTTTGCATTCCTCAGAGTCCAACTCCCCAAACCTCAATGCCTCCTATGAGTAATATTTAACATCTAAAATGATCCCTTTCTGAAAACTCCTCTCTAAAGGATTGCCAAATTCATGCATTTCTAAAACAAAGAATTTTCTGCATATGTGCTATTAATAATTAGCAGTCAATTAACACTTTTGAGCTTCCAGCATGTTAAAAATGTTAACCAAGCGGCTCATAGGAGAAAAACTTGCCCTCGAAGCAGAAATGGCGTGTTACATACTAAAGCAGAGTCAGCCTGGAATTCTGGGGGCTGGTATCTGGTGAGGCATACCAAATGCTGGATTTCACCCATCTTTATGACTATTAATATTCAAAGAGTATACTCATTATTCCTTGAAAGGCGGGCGAATGCTCCTTACTATTAGTATAAATCAATGGGTACTGGCCTTATCTCTAAAGCCATAATACTATACTTTGCCACAAGTTCAATGAAATCCAAGGACCAAAGCTACAGGTGATCATTTCAATCCACTTATATAAAAGTTCACAATAACTAATTCAGTTCTGAAAAACTATATAAAGCAATTTAAGAGTCAAAATTGTTCACAGAACTTTCCTCTCCCTTTAAATCACTGTAGGCAAACTAGTTCTTGCCAGGTCTTGTTTTAAAGAAGCAACAAGGAACTTCTCACTCAAGACAAAGCAAACCTATGTGAACTTTAAGTGAAGACTGAAGGATTCCTGGGGAACTCCTTCTTTCTGGAAATGGGCCTCCAGTTTATACCTGAGCCAAGGTTTTCAATGTTTTACATCTGAACAAATATATGTGGTACCCTGGGAGAAGTTGCCAACTGTGATGGCCTGACACCCACCACTTGTCCAGTGAATGTGAATGGGCAGCCCAGCCCTGTGCTCCCTGAAAGGCAGTAAGGAGACTATGGGCTCTGCTGAAGCTGATTCTCCTTAAAAGTGTATGTTCTCCATTATACACGGGCCGGTCCTATGGTGCCATCACACATTCCTTTGTGTCATGGGTCCCCAAAGCAGCCACAAGGTATCAGGCAAAGTCGATGTAGTTGTAGAGCAGGTTCAAGAACAGCTACAATCTAACATCTTTTAGGGACAGAGACAAGCTGTGAGACTGTAGAGGTCACTGCCCTGAACTCCCACAGCTCTACCTGCCCACTTTTGAGGAGGTGGTATCTTTTTATCCCCACTCTACAGAGGAGGCCCCAGAAATTGGAAGACTGACTGAAAGTCCTTGGGGTGGGATGAGAATTGAGGTGTCTGCTCACCATAAAGGGAATAAAAACATTCACAAAATGTGGCAAGAACCTCCAAGAACATGACAAGGGCAAGGATAGACATAACTTGTCTCTGTGGAATGGATGCAGGGTTAGAGAAGTCCAGAGAGCCTTGTAACACCTTCTGCTCAGTCCTGAAGCTAAGGTGTTAACTCCAGACAACCCCTTTCCTTCCCATGTTGGAACTGAGGTTATCGTGTGGGGTGGACATGGGGGATTTGGATAGAAGACCAGTTGTATCAGGTAGGTCCCAATATGATACTCCTCCATGGTTTCCTATCCTCAACTCAGCCTTCTAACATTAGTAAAGGTTCACACTTGATGCCCATCAGTCAGTAGGGAGGATCACTGCTCAGTAACCTTGAAGGCCATCATTCCTCTAGAAGGCGCAGCATAGAACCAGAAAGAGACATGGTATTAGCTTCTATTTAATATATTCACATGCTTTGATAGTATCTGAAATCATCTGTGGAACAGAACAACAGAAATACTTTTTTCTATGCCAACTCTTAGGCTCAATCATGTATCAGGTGGTACTTATAGCACCACAAAGTCCTACAAAACTGGGTGTCCTAAACAACAACATATTTATTATTTCTCATGATTTTGCATATTGGACAGGATGCTTCTTATCTAGGCTGGCCCAACAGAGGCTCAAGGGTCTAGAAGGGCCTCACCAGCACGTCCACCTCTCAGCTGGTATCCTGAGAGACTCTCCACAAGCATTTTCCTCTAGTTGTCTAGCTGGCACTTCTTCATACAGAGGCACAAAGTTTCCCAGAAACTAGGGGGGATGAACCCCACTTCACACGGGCTTTCCAAATTTCTGCTTGTCTTCCAGCTGCTAATGTCCTTTTGGCCAAAGCAAGTCACATGGGCTCAGCCCACAGTCAGATGGGAGGAGCAGCACTAGGGCATGGCTATGGGGAAGCACAATTCACTGGGGGTCATGTCTTCAGCAATCCATAACAAATTACTCCAGATGAGATGAGTGCCATAAACTAGCAAAGGTCATGTCTTCTGTTGAATGAAACACAGAGAAGAAGGAAATAGTATCTAAGCCAAATTACTACACTTCATGGTAATATTTCATAATAGGACATCAGCAACAACCATAATCTGTGAGAGAAGATGCACTTGAAGCAAGACCACAAAGTATGAAATCTGAAATACAAAGATATGATTTGACTCATACTTTTAATTTACTTATATTTTATTCTCTAACCATATCTCCTTAAGATTTCCTTCAGTTTTCTGCAAATATCTTTTTTACAGTACCTATGATGTCTAAAGCATTGTGAAGCTCCAAAGATTCATAGCATATAATCTCTATCCCACCAGGAGAGATAGAGTCTCTACCCAGATCACTATAATATTTATCATAAGAAGGGAGAAAACATCACAAGAATAGAGTCAGATGAAAGTCCAAGTGGAGTCAAGCTCAGGCCTATGTATATCTCACTGTTATAACTTCATGAAATTCCAAACACCCTCCATCTAATTCCAACTTGGCCAAGTGCTGGAGACCTCCCATCAGGCACTACCACCCTTACTGGCATCAGTGATAGGGGACTTCCGAATGTCCCAGACCACTGGACAGAGGGTTGTCCTCCAGGATGGCTGGATATGGGGCTGAGCTGTGTTTTGGAGCATGACTGAGCACATTTCTGCCAGGGAACTGATACACAGCAACCCCCCGACACACACTTCTAATGTGTGTGGTAGGCCAGAAGCTGATCATCTCTTGATTTTGTGTTCCTATCTGAGCGTGCCCTCCTCCCATGCCTGTCAGTCTTTTATCGAATCTGGGAGTGGAATAAACTAGCTGTGCAAATGTACACCCAAATCTATCTGCCTCACACTTAAACCAATGGCTACTGAACTCAGTCATCAAGTACTCGCCCCCATCTATGCTTCTATTTCTGTAACAACCCTCTTTCCACAGGCAGTAGGTGACTCATGTCTAGCTGTCCTAGGAGAAAGGTTTTCAGGCCCCATCTTGGATGAACATAGGGGTAGGCGGTGGGGGAGACACACACCACATAATCATTTTAATATGATCCCACCCATCCGTGGAATCTACCAGAGTCTTGCATGCAGGTGGCATTTGTTTGGGTAGGAGATGAATGGGGAGCAGGGCCATGGGAGGATTTTAAGAGGCAGGGAGGCATTGTGGTTATGCCCAAAGAGCAAAGGTGTGAGTCCCCTGGCAGCTTCTGGAATCAATCCCTTGAGCAGCAACATGGTGGCTCTTCATCCACTAACTTAACTCTAGAGGGCAGGGCAGGGCTTTCAGGTATTTGAGCTCTGTCTCTGCAGTCTGTGCAATCCATCTCCTTAAATGAATGGCCATTCACAGCTAAAGCCAATCTTGGGGCAATCCATGCCCCTGGAAGAGCAAAACCTTTGATCTCTGTTCTTTGCTTGTCTCCTCCTAACCAAATCTCGGGCAGGAAGAAAAATAACAGCAAGTCTCCCCATCTTGATCCAGTGACCTTCAGTGCCCCGGCCAAGCAGGGCCTGCAACCCTGATGGGACTCAGTGCCTTGCTTCCTGCATCTCCCTTTTATAGCCAGAGCTATTTAATCAAGCTTGAAAGATGATGAGAGACTTAAACCCCACATGGTGGTTCTACTAAATCTTTCAGGTATCCTCTGCTGTGAGAAAACCTAGATGACTTAATTCCTCCCCATGGAAACTATCTACTCTTTCTGATAGCCCAGAGCAGGAGAGAGTCAAAAACACAAAGTGCAATCAAATAGTACAAATTCCTCGATGTATGCTAGGTTAATTTCCTATAAGCTGCCTCCTCTTGAACTTCCCCAAAACACTCTATCCATCTACACTCCACACCAAATGAGGAGACTTGGGGCGTTGCTTCCAATTTGATCCCCAACAGGGAGTGACACAAGATCTCCACTCCTTTCCCTGGGGTGCAAGTGAGAAGAATTTTCTGCTGGCCGATGGGCAAAAGCAAGCACCTCAGCCAGACACCACCCATCTGTGTACCCACACAGAGATGCTGTGCCTTCCACTCATGACGACTGGTTTGGATTCTTCTGCCAGCAAGGCTTGGGTTCTTAAACTCTGCCAGCTCAGAGCCGGTCTTCTTCACAAGTGTATGTGTCATGGACAGATATTCAGTCTCTGGGTATGGACACACATTGATATACAAGCCCCTCAATTCATTCCCTGCAGAGAAACACTCCCCAACATTGCACTTCTTTTATGGGAATGGCTTCTGAGATCCCTGCTAAGGCAACAAGCTCTGATATCAAGACTTTTGTCTTTGCCTGTGTCCCGGGCACCTCTGTATCGTACAGGCTGCTCTCACACATCCCAGCCTCCAACTCTGCAGAGGAAAGTATCATCTACCATGGGCTCTCCCTCTGTTCTACCTTGGGGTTTGCCATTACAAATGTGGATTATACAAAGAGAGAGAGAGAGAGACCATCAGTCACAAAATCCATGAGCAATAAATGTTAACGTATGCCAATTTTTATTCAGAGCTGGCTGTGGGCCACAGCTGATGCTTAATATTTATTGAGTGCCCATAATGGATGATGTCCCTTCTGACCCTCTCATGCAACAACCCTCAGGAGGGATAAAAAGTGCTTTCCTAAGGGAATAAACCTCCCTCACTATGAGGCTCACATGGGAATCTTAAAGCTGGAAGGGGTTTTATTACCATATTTCAACAAATTGAAGGTGCCTTTCAATCTTACAATCTTATATTGATGCACCATTATTTTCTGGACCTAAAGAGACAGATACTACCATTAACTGCCAAGTGCCATGGACTCCATGACACATCTAGATCTCAGAGATGTTAAAATGTGACAAAATGTACATCTTAGAATCAAAGAAATAATTATTTTATCTAGCTTTGTTCATGACTGTGACATGGAATCTCCTTGGTGTTGGGACACCATTTGTTTTCTTCTAGAAGATTTTAGGACAAACCCTTCCCATCTTCCCACAAACCATGTTTGTATTTGATCAGCCTTATTTTTCACAAGTCTTTCTTCCTGCCTGGCCAGATTCTCTTTTGCTTTAACTTATATTTGTTTGATTTTCCACAGGAAGCTAGACTTCCTGTCCTTGTTTTAAATACAATCCTGTATTTGCCTGAAGACAACAATTGAGCACCTAGTCTTTCCTCCTATAGGTCAATTTCAATTCCTTCTTAAGAAAGTATGACATACACATACAAAAATGAACAAATGTATAGCTTGGTAAGATTTACAAAATTAACACATCTGCAGAATCACCATTCTGATTGTTTAAAAGTATGAGCCTCCTTTATGCCTTGCCCCTTCACCCACCCCCAAGTTAATCATTCTGACTTCAGTCAAAGCCAGAGATTCATTCTGTCTGTTTTAAGCGGTATGTAAAGAAAAGTGTACAGTATATAATCCATTGTGTTCGATTTCTTCTGCTCAACATTGTACACCGTCTCTCAGTGTGTGGCAGTAGTTTCCTCCTTTTGATTTCTACAACATATTCACTCTTGATGAATATTTAGGTTGTTCCCCACTAATGCCTTTTACAAATAATATTTTTATACATGTCTGCCAAGACACAGAGGCATACATTCCTGTTGGGAATACACATAAGGGTTGAGTTACTTAACCATAGGGTTTGAGTGTGCTCAACTCAAGTACTGACAACTCAGTTTTCCAAAGTCGCTGAGCTATTCCATGTTCCTATAAGAAATGCATGAGCATTCCTGCTGCTCCACATCCTCACCACCACTTGGTTGTGTCTACTTCATTTCAGCCATGCTGGTGGGTAATACCTCACTGCACTTTTAATTTGCAATTCCCTGATAACTAGTGATCTTGAGAACCTCTTCACATATATTTTGGCTATTGGATTTCCTCTTTTGTGAAGGATCTTTTTAAGTCTTTGGCCCTTTTAAAAATTGTGTGGCTTTTCCTTATGGAATTTATAGAAATCCTTTATATATTTGATACTAGACACAAATCCTTTCTTAGGTGGATCTATCAATCTATCCGTCTATCATAATTACCTTCTGCCTCTCTCTGGAGTGCTTCTTTATTGCTTCACACAGTGTCTTTTGATGAATGAGCAGCAATCGTCAATTTTAATTTAATTGTATTATTTTAATTGTTTTAATTTATTTATGTGAGAGAGAGAATGAGAGAGAGAGAGAGAGAGAGAGAGAGCATGAGAGCACAGAAGGTTAGAGGAAGAAGCAGATTTCCCACTGAGCAGGGAGCCCAATGTGTGACTCAATCCCAGGACTCCAAGATCACAACCAGAACTGAAGGTTGTCACTCAACCAACTGAGCCACCCAGGTGCCCTTAATTTAATTTTAAAATAATCCAATGGAGCAATCTTCTCCTTTATAGTCAGCATTTTATGTTTTACCCACCCCATAATCCTAAAAATATTTTTTTGTGTTATCTACTAAAACCTACTTGTTTGGAGGCACCTGGGTGGCTCAGTTGGTTAAGTGTCCAACTCCTGATTTCAGCTCAGGTCATGATCCTAGGGTCCTGGGATCAAGCCCCACGTCGGGCTCTATGCTCAGCCTGGAGTCTGCTTGTCCCTCTCCTTCTGCTCCTCCTCCTACTCCCATTCTCTCTCTCTCAAATAAATAAATAAACCTCTGAAAAAAATAATAGAACCTACTTCTTTTGTTTTTTACAATCCACCTGGGATGGAATTTCTATATTTCCAAATGTTTCAGGACAAGTTCTTTCTCACATCATTGCTGGGGCCCCTTTGTCACTCATCAGGCAACGGTGGGTTTATGTCTGGGCTCTGTATTCTATCCCATTACCAATTCTAAATGTCTTGACTACTTTAGCTTTATTGCTTTAATTAATAAAAAAAATTAAACCACATTAAAAATTCATGTTATAAAAATGTCACCCATGTGACTCATCCTCAGGACAGTGTATTGATCAAAAGAACACAGTTTGCTGAAACTAAAGGAATTTTAAAATAATTCAACAGCATTATTTGTATTTCTTGAGCACCTTCCTCCTCCCCAGCTCAGGCCACTCCCCTGTTTTCCATTACAGAAGTCAGAAAAGATAGGGGACCCTCCCTGGAGGATGGAAGGGGCAGAGGGAAGAACAATTCAGCAAATTCAGATTCTTTTGACTGGTTGTGGGGGAGGAAATGCTGGAAAGACTCACTGTTAATCATTTGTTTTAATTTCCTTTGGTTTTAAACTTATAGAACCCATATAGATATTTTGTAAATTTCGGGAAATAGGAGGAGGGGAATAATCTATATTCTCAATGAACTCAACAATTACAAATTCTTTCAAGTTCTATCAAGAAGTAATTGACATACATCACTGTGTAAGTCTAAGGCGTACACCACGATGACTTAATTTACATACCCCATGAAATGGTCACAACAGGTTCAGGAGACATCCATCTTCTCACATAGATATAATACAAAGAAAAGAAGGAAGAAAAGAAAAATTGGGGGGGGGGTTCTGTGTGATGAGAGCCCTTAGGATTTACTCTCTTAAGCAACATCCCTATGCTTCATTTAGCCAGGTTGGCCATAGCCATCTTGTTCATTACATCACTAGTACTTATCTATCTTGTACCTTTGGACCCCCTTCTTCCAATTCCACACCGCCTACCCCTCCCCAACCTTGCACTTACAAGTTTGATCTCAACTCATATGAGTTTGCTTGTTGTTGTTTTATTCCACATATAAATAACATCATAGTATTTGTCCTTCTCCATCTGATCTATTTCACTTAGCACACTGCTAACACAAATTTAATGCATCCCTGCCTGTTCTTTATTTCTTCCTTTTTTTTTTAAGATTTTATTTATTTATTTGACAGACAGAGATCACAGATAGGCAGAGAGGCAGGCAGAGAGAGAGGAAGGGAAGCAGGCTCCCTGCTGAGCAGAGAGCCCGATGTGGGGCTCGATCCCAGGACCCTCGGATCACGACCTGAGCTGAAGGCAGAGGTTTTAACCCACTGAGCCACCCAGGCGCCCCCTGTCCTTTATGTCATGTGCTTAATTAGTCATTGCTTTTTAATTTGTGCCAGGTATTATGCTTAATATTTATTGAGTGCCTATAATGAATGAGGTCCCTTCTGACCTCTTGCAGAACAGCCCTCCAGAAGGATAGAAAATGCTTTACATGTTTTGCACTATTGTAACCTATTCATAACTTCTATTGCAAATTACAAAATTTACACAACCTTTTCCCTACTATTGAGCTTTTAGGTTGGTCCTGATTTTTCTTAAGATAGATAATACTACAATGAACATCTTCAAGAATATGGCTGTTTTCTTTCTATTGAATTATTTCTTCCCAGTGGGTTTTACTACTTTACATGACCATGGGCAGTGTTCAGTTTCAATATACACATTGTGAATTAATTTACATTTTAATGGGGTTGAATATTTTTCTATATATTTTTTAGCTTCACCTTCTTTTTTGTCCTTTGTGCATCGACCTAGTGAGGTCTTAATATTTTCCTTTTCAATTTGTGTGACACATTCTCTAGGTGACAAAAATAGTAGCTGTCTTTTGTCTTAAACTTGTACTCCTTTAGGTCGGGGATGGTGTGGAATTTATCTGTGTATGTTCAGGGGTTAACACGCTGCAGGCACCCAGCATGTGCTCAATCAATATTTGCTGAGTGAATGAAGTCATATTTGTTTCAAGTATTCTCCCCTATCTATTGTTGCCATCTGTGCTTTGTGCATGGAAGGAATTAATAACTGTTGATTGTTTATTATGATAATGATGACATATGGTGTATTTATTTTTAGTGGCATCTGTCATGAATAAGAGCCCCCAATTTAGTTATTTCAGTGTGGCAATCTTACAGATTTTTTTTCTGAAACCATTTCACTCATTCTTGATATTAATAAAAATTCCTCCATACAGTTAATGTAACAAAAGTAGGAAAATCTAGAGCAAATTCTCTCTCTTTGCTTTAACTCATCAAGACCCATCTACTCATACTCTACAATGACTTTGCATTTCCATGATACTGAGCTACCTACAGTCCTCTGAATGAACTACACTCTGGCTTCTTGGCTTTGAACATGTTTTCCACCATTTCTGCCACCCTGTACCATCTCCATCCCCTAATTGGCTTATATTCAGTTCCTTCCGACCCCCAGTTTAGCAAACATCCTCCCCATCTCTCTGCCCCATGGGCTTATTGGGGTGTTTCTCCCTATTTTCTTCCTAGAATCCCCAAATTTTTCCTTATAATATCACTTTGCCTCAGATATTAGAATTTGCAGAATTGTGTCTGGTTCGTTCTTATACTCACTTCCACTTCACCCTTGAACCTACATAGTCCCTGGGAAATAGCAGTAACCAGATTTATTGTTGAGTGAAAAAAAATAATTAAAATAAGCTCCACGGATATCAACCTTCTCTAGCTCAACTGATGAATGATTTTATCAGGCTTAGAAAGGGGATCCAAACTCTACTTTCCACCCTTTATCATTCCTGCCCATCAATGGGCTCAGCCAACTCCTCCTGTGACCAAGAAAAAAAAAAATCCAGATTCCTCTTCCTGTTGTTTTTAAGTCTAACCACAGTTCTCAACTGGGGCCATTTTACCTTTAGGGGATAGAAGTCAATGTCTAGGGACATTTTTAGTTTTCATGATGGGGGAGAAGGTGCTGCTAACACCTGGTAGGCAAAAGCCAAGGATGCAACTACCCTTCTAGCAGGATGGCCCCAACCACAGAGAATTATCTGCCCCAATATCAGCAGTGCTGAGGCGGACAAACCCACCCTGCTCAAGGAAGAACTTTCCAATTATTTCAGCACCCCAAATAGCTACCACCCAGCAGTCTGTTTCCCCAGAAGACTGACTGACAAGGGAGGATTTTACTGGAGGAGGCCAGAGTGCCCTGGCAGGCGGCAATGGTCCTTGGCTCCAACAGTGCTAACCATGCTCTAGTTAGAAAGGTGCACACACTCCCATTATGCAAAGGAACCTCAACAACCCTTCAGATAGCTACTTGACATAAAATTATTTAATTTACATGTGCAAGCACATATTTCCATACATACTTAGCATTGCCACAAATTAAGTAGCAATACTGGAAAGGCTCACATGAAATATTAACCACATAATTTGATTTCAAAATGTACTATGCAATTGTCCTCTGTGGGAGACACAGAAGTTAGAGCAAACAGCACAGCCCAAGGCTTCAGGCCCCCATGCCTGCCTGACCAGCAACTCTATGTGCTCTTAGATAAGCTCACAGCTGGATGTCACTGTGGACCTTAGAGTAATACTTTTAAAACCCAAGTCAGAGCATGCCTTCCCCTACTCAAAACCTCCCCTGGGCTCCTGACTTCACCGTGAGTTACCATGGCTTCAGCATCCTCTCCCTTGGGATGCCATCCCCCACTGTCCCCTCATTCATCAGCTCCTGACTGGCCTCTGTGCTGTTCTCAAACACCCTCCACACATCCCAGACTTGGAATTTTGTTCTTTCCCAAATTTCTCATACCTCATGTCTTTCCTTCCTTTATGTCTCTCAAATGTCCCTTTTTCCCAGAAGTCTTCTCTGGCCATCTATACAAGGCAGAACAGCTCCATTCTACCCCTTTCCTTCAGTTTATATTTCTTTGCAGAGCACACCACCACCTGGCAATCTATATCTTTGTTTGCCTGCCCCCCTCTCCCCCAAGTAGGATGAGAGCATTGTGTGGCAAGGTCTTTGATTGCTTGTGGCTATAGTCCCAGCCCCTAGAATGGTTTCTAAAATACAGTGTTTATCTAATAAGCATTTGTTTAATGAGTAACCCCAACATTGCACTTTTTAGGTCTACTCCCATGATACAAAGAGATGAGGAACATCACTGGTGAACTCAGCAAGTAGGTATTGAAGTCTTACTAGGTATTTCCCTGGCGGGGGCACTGGAAAATGATTACAAGATAATAAACCTGGGTCCTTTTTTGTTTTCCATTCAGAGTTCCTAGCAGGAACTGCCTCTGGCTAACCTAAATCAATCCCACTGGGGGAGCTCACAGAATTGCTGAGAAGACTGAGAACCGGGGCAGGAACAAAGAGGGCTCCTGGGAACTAAACAGCAGAGAGTCACGATTGGTCTTATAGCCACACATGCATTTAAGGTAAGAACTTTAAGTCACATCACCTGTGATGGTTTCTTTTCTCCCTATGGTTCTCATTCCAGGGCCAACATTTTAGGAAAGAGCTTCTGGTGGCTCACATTTAGGATTTATGCTGAAAGTCTGGAGCAGGAAGAGGAAGAGCCTGACAGGAAATCTGCCTAGGGATCACTTGACTTTCCACAGTGGGGAACAGGCATTCATATTTATTTCCAACAAGGCTGAGTGCAGTAGGAATAAATATCCCCTGGAAAGAACTTTGCATGCTGGTAGGAGACAGAAAAGGACCTTGGGCAGCAAAAGATGGGCAAGTACCCACTCTACCTTTGCCCTCAAGGAGCTGGCAGTGTTTTCTCTTCAATCACAGCTGACAGATGCATCAAGTTCAAGGGCCCAATGGCCATGCTGACACAGAGAGAGGGAGAAGTTCTGAGGAGGGTGCCCGATGGGACCCTAGAATCCCCAGACACTCTTCCTTATGGGGAGTAAAGAGATTACATTTAAGCAGACACTGTTCTACCCCTTCCCATGTGGCCTCAGGGCCTAGCCTTCTAGAACAGGAATTCAGGAAATGTCTAGGGAGTCAGAGCAGCACTTCCTCATACACCTTCCCTTTGACACTTGTCCCACAAGGTGCCCATCATGCAAAGGTCAAGCAGGCTTCCAGAACCCGCACAAACATGCCCTGGGCACCCTAAATAAAACACCTCACCCTGGTAAACCCCTGTTTCCCAAGAGGACTTGACCAAGTGATGTTTTTATAAAATACAATAAGTATTTGACATCCCACGTCAATGGTAAACACTGGAATACCATTTGGGAAACCTGACCCAGAACCCAGTGGTCTGTTGGGCTGTGTGTCTCCTCTATCATCCATCCCACATGAGACTGGTTCCAAGTATTCTGAGCAAGATGAGATATTCAGAGGGCAGGAGTGTGGGGGAAGCAGTACTAGGCCAACACAGTGTAAGTCCTTTTTCAATAGTCTGACCTTATTTGGGCAACTCCTTAATTTCCCTGAAGATGTCAAGGACTCAAAATGAGGTAGAGAGTGGGCAATGCAAACTTTAACTTGAGGACTGAAATTCAGCCGCTTAATTCCTTTACATTGTTCACCAGAATTTTTACTGCAATGTTGAGTTCCTACAGTGGGTGGTTTTGAGATCAGAGCCTTTCCACGGAATGCTGGGTTACTTCTCAAAGCATGGAAAGGCCTCAGACTTCCTTCTCTTCCCAGTGTACAATGCACTGTCCTCTGTTGCAAAGACAGATTATCATGGAAAGCGGACCTCAACCTCATCCTCCTTGTCCGTTCTGCCTTCCAACCCTCCCAGCCCAGGAAAATCCTTCTGAGATGTGCCTCCCAGAATCCACGTGGTCCTGGTGAGGAAGGAGGGAAAGAGGTCACCTGGCTGGCTGAGTCACAGAGAACAGCAGCTTCAGGTAAGCTCAGGGGTGTGGATTCCTGGCGTCCGGTCAGGCACTGATCGAGCGTCCCAACTTGTGATGGGAAAGGCTCATTCCTGTGCTAATAAAATCTTCTCCTGGCTTTAGATACGTTCTTCCAACTTAAGAAAGGATTACTGCGTCTTTGATATCACAATTAAAATGGATCAGGAGGGAGAAATAATGATTGATCCTTGAACTATTGTGCTGATCTGTTAAAACTGCTGAGATATGCCTTGAGCAGAAACACTGAATCACAGGGATCAATAACTGAGCCGCATCAGTGGGGCGGCTGCGGCTTCCCAGGTGGGCTGGTGCTCGCAATGAAAGAGACGGGGCCGGCTTTAAAACCGCCTCACCGGGAGTACGTAACCTTGATTTCTAAGTGAAAGGGTAACTGTCCTTGGGGCTGTCAACACCGCCAAGCTTTCCCCTGGCTCTCTGCAAGGACATCCCCACCCAGCGGCCATGACGAAGGCCATCTTGCTAAACAGGAATAAAACTCAATGAAACCAGGTTGGCCATAGAAGAGCAGTGATTTAAAAAAAAATAAATAATGGAGATAAACTTTAAGTTCTGGGGAATAGTTCCAGTTTACTGCCCCACGTGGATGATTAGAAAAACCTCACCGTGGCCCGTGTTCGTGGAATGGCCACACAAGGGCCTGGGATTCGCCGGGAGTTCTGCTTAAATCAAAGCCGTGAGGCAGTCTAGCCCTTTCTCATCTCCGTGTGGTTCATGCCTCCAGTTCTGAAGCCAGACGGAAGCTCCAGAATTCTGGCTGCTCCAAGTTAAACAACAGAAGGTGAGGCGTGGGGCAGAGGGACACCCACGACTGGAGAAAAGTCACTGCGAGTTTACGTCTGTGCCTGACAGTTGCAGGTAAGACAGAAGATGTCTAAGGGGCCAAGGTCATGCACTTTCGTTCCTCTCAGCACCCCCAGCGAAGAGGAAACTCCGATTCCAGCTCCTCGGCAGAGCCTGGTTTCATGTCAACAAGAATATATCGGCTCATGAATATTTCTGAGCATGCCGGGCTACTTTTCTCTGAAGAGGGGGCCTGTCTGTTCTTGTGAAAACTAGCAGTTGTCTCTCAGGAAAATGCAGGGAATTTTACCCAGTCTGTAAAGCCTAGGTGGGCTCTTGTCACGAAGACAGGCTCCTCAGCCTGATGCACGAGAACTCCTTCTGGGGCACTTTCGAAGCCTGGGTCCCAGCCCAACTTGATCGGGTCATTCCTCAAGTCTTTGCTTGGGTGTTTCATTGGTCAAATAAGGCAAGGGGGTCCCTAAAAGATCTCTTTGGCTTTCACATTCTTGGCGTCTCCAGATGCCCAAGGTCTGCATCTTACTTGTTTATGTATTTTCAGGCCTTTCTCAAAGTAGGTGCCTATTCAGTGCTGGGTGTGGGGGTGGGGGGGGGCAGGACGGAAGGTTAGGATGGAGAGAAAGGAGGAGAGAAGGAAGAAGGGAAGCTAGGAAGGAAGGGGGGGACGAAGGGGAGGGGGGAGGGGGGGAGGGGGGAAGGAGGGGGGAGGGGGGAGTCTTGGGGGAAAGGAAAGGATGGTGTTGGGTCATTGGAGGCTTTGTCACTCGTTCAGTTGTTCCTTATTTGTGGAAAATTCTAGCTCTCAAAATGCACCCTTGGCTTGAGTTTCGACCATCACTGGGAACACTGAGCCAAGGCGAGGGGTGCTGATCTTGCTAGAGGTCAGCCTTCAAGATGAGTTTCATCGGCCCCTGCCTCTCAGCACCGAGAACCAACCGCTCAATAATAAGTAATTCGGGACTGATCTGCCGAGTGGACAGTTCCGAATGTTGGCAGTCACCGCTGCTACGCTGGGAGTCTCCTTGGCCGTGTACTGTCCCCTTCCTGTCCTTCCTCCGGCCCCCACAGCTCCTCTGAGACCAGGCTTACCTACCCACCGCTCACTCTCGGGTATCCTCACCGGAGTGCGACTGGCGATCCCAGTTCAGTAGGGAGGGCTGGGCTGTGACTAGATCTTTCCTTACAAACACCGAGCTCCTTCCACGGGCCACCCTCACCCGCAGAAGTAGCAGCGTCTCTCTCTTACATTTGTCCTACCACTTGCTACACCCTGGCCCCCGGAGAGACCTGTGAGTGGCCCTTGTGGAAGAAACTGCGGTCTAAGCAGGGTTCTCCGCGATGCTCCTGATACAGAAATTAAGATTCCACACACAGGCCAGCGTTCCATAGCATTACACCCTCATTGAGACTAGAAGGCAGAGGCAGCCTTCGGGGATGGCATTTAGGGCCCCAACTGCTCATGAATGATGAAGGCTGATTTCTGCAGCATTAATTCACCATCATTGACCTCTTCTTGCATTAATTGTGAAGGGTGAAAACTTTTATAATGACAGCTTCTTAAATGCTAATTTCATCTTTTCGGTGCAGGAAGGAGAAGCCCAGCTTATCCCAGCTACTAGGACGGCAGAAGCAGACACCCTCCAGCAAAGATGGCTGATGGACACACTCTAATGAAGGGGAAACATCTGGCCAGAGACCATGTTCGGCATCCTCAAACAAGACCCCTGCTTTGCGCACAACATATCTCAGTTATCAAGGAAAGTCTGCACAGAGACAAATGGTAGGTGTTAACAGCAAGAGCAGGAGAGGCAGCTTCCAGCTGCCCGACAGATGCAGACATCTGAAGGGATCCTTCTTTATGCAACGGCTTGAAAGGGGGAAAGTTTTCAAAGTAATTTTACATTCCACATACTTAAAATTTTCGTTAAACTTATCAGAAAACCCAATGTTCACAAGGGATGAGAAGCCATTTGTAGAAAAATGGGCTTATAAATAACAGGGCTCGGCGTGCTTGGTATTCAGTGTGGCTAGGACACACTTTCCCGTCAGTAAATGCACGTACTTTGTATTCAGCAAAGACAGGAGCCGCCCACTCTGCGGAGCTCTGTCCAGGGCTGGGGCCAGGCAGTGCCGGCTTTGAGGAGTGCCAGCTGCGGGAGGGGTCTCAGACCCCAGACACGGTCCAGGAACCTCTCTGCTAGGGAGCCTTCCTTTTGCATTCACCAAGCTCTTTTAACTTGCAAATATTTCTCAGAGTCCTATCTTACACTCCCTTCATACAATTGTGCCTCTTTCCTCTGCAAATGCAGATAGTAAAAGGAGCAATCACTCATGCGTGTACTTTATACTAGGTATGGAGGGTGTCAACATGACCTTGTTTAATGCCCTCAATGGCCCTGCTATGCAGGGACTAACACTGCCCCCATTTTCGTAACAAGAACACTGGCCAAAGAGCCCCCAATTCCCCGGGCCCCCTGCAGATAACCTGTTCACTACTCTGCCTTTATGTCAAAGACCTTCATTCAACAAAATCTGACTGGGTGCCCACAGAGTGCAGAGTCTAAGACGCTGAGATGCAGAGGTCCCAGCGCGGCCCCAGTGTGGTCGCCCTGGGCGAGGGCTGATGGCGCTGGGGTGGGGAAGCCGAGGAGGAGGCAGAGGTGACTGTCTCAGACGAGGTGGCCTGGCAGGCTTCTGAGAAGGAGCAGAGGGATCCTGGGGTTTGGGATGCTGAGTGGGCAGGAGGAAGGCACACAGGCCGAGGACAAAGAAGAGAAGGAAGGGCAAAGCCTTTGCTCACGTCTATCTGACAGGTGCCACGCTTGTCTACTCTGAGGCGGACAACCCCGTGAGCGGCCTCCCCAGCCCTGTGGCTCCAGCGAGCACGCGATGACGGCCAGCTTGCATGCAGCCGGCCTGGGCTCAACCCTGACATGAAGGTGGTCCCGAATCACGGCGGGTTCCTAACCGCCCAGGGCCCACTTCCCCAGTCTGGACTTGGGGTGACCAACAGTACCGCCGCAGAGGAACGAGAGGATTAAAGGGGGTGCTGGTGAGGCAGCATCCTCCATTCCTCCATTCCTCCCTTCTCTCGCCACCCACCCCCAACCCTTAGGCACCACCTGGAGACTCCATTGTTCCAAGCCCTGCGTGGCCACGTCCAGCACCCCCAGGCCACCACTCTCATCACATGCTCCCTTCTCCAGACAGCTGCTGTGGGCCTTGAACTTGTCTTCCTGCACTCAAGGCTGCCCCCCTCCCCTGCCATCAAGGAGTGGAAGAAGCCTCAGGCTCCTCGCCCCTGTGACACTCGTCCACGCCTCCGGCAGGGGTCCTGCCATTTTTGTACTCGACACTCTTGCACTCTATGTCCCACACAAGTTCACCCTCCCTGTGGCCCCATGACACCTGAATCTGCCCTCACACATGCAGGTGGCCTTCTCACAAAGCCAAATGACTCAGGACGCGTAAGGCTCAACCCTTCGGTTGGGTCCGTGGTACCCAGAAACCCACCGGGCTGGCCAGCCGTCCAGATTCTGCCTGATCACCGCTCCCACCTTGTCTCCTATCCCCTACTTCTTTGCTATGACCAAACCACACCAGCTTTCCTTTTCCCGTCCTGAACATGTCAGGCTCCTCCCTCCCTTAGGAACTTTGCACATCATGCTTCCTCGACCTGAAACAGTCCCCACCCCAGCTCCCCATATGGCAGACTCCTTTCCACCCTTCTGGACCTGAATGAAGCAGTCTCATTTTTTCAGTTTTCCAAGATTCATTGTTTATGCATCAAGCAATAATTTTGCTTATTTGTCTGTCTACTTGATTTTGGTCCATCCTGAACCTCTAGAATATAAATTTTAAGAGGGCAAGTTTGCTTGGTGTCATGTTCAACATTGCACACCCCGTGCCCAGCACAGTTCCTGGCACATGCCGAGTGCTCAGTAAAGGGGACGGCCATCCCGATTGATCCAATCTCTATCTTCCAGGCCTTTGAGATCTCTGAACTTCCTGGATGGCAGGGTTTTGAACAGTGAATGATTGAAATGGAAGACAGGTAGCACAAGTACCAAGACCAAGGTGCAGATGTAGAAACAGAAGCACGAAGATTATGAAACTGTCACGAAGTAGCGCTTCTGCCGCAGGCTAAGGACTAAGCCCCTGCTTAGTGGCAAGTACAGATGGGGCAGATGTCCATGAGGGACCAGACACTGTCCTTGTTTATGTGGCTACAGGGGCCCCAACAGAGCTGGAATTGCCGACATTCTAGGGAGCAGAATCCCAAGGCATATAAACAGGCAAAATTCACATGAAAGAGATGGGATTGGAAACCTTCAAGGGTGACCTTGAAGAGACATTAAGTATCCTGGACTCCAAAACTAGCGGTCCTATAGGTAATCAATGACTAATCAGACTCAGACCCAGATCTGGCCAACTGACCAGGAGATATTACCTTCCCAAGACTCTACATGTTGTCATGCATCTATTGAACAGCTATTGATTGGGTTCCAGACCCTGTGCCAGGCACTGGGCTGCAATGACACACGTGATGTGTGTGGTCCCTAGACACGTGTGGCCCCAGACCTGTGGGCAGCCAGCATTCATCGTGCATTCACCAAGGGCCAGGCACAGGTGCAGTTAGCATGAATGTGCCCCACTGCATTAACTCCCATCACAAAACTCAGAGTAGAACCCCATCTTAGGGAAGAACAGTTCAGCAACCTCATATGTAACTAGACTTCTTTGAATTGCAATAATCTTATCTATTGAATGGGCAGAAAAGTACCTTTGCCATGGAGTGAAAAAAAAAAAAAAAAGAGCACAAACCCTGTCCATGCCCATTGCTAGATGCATCGTTGGTAGATGGATGCTGGACTGCTTGATTGTTGGTTGCTAGAAGCATCATTGCTAGACGGATGCTAGAGTGCTAGACTGCCGCATGCATCATTGGTGGATGGATGCTGGACTGCTAGATTGTGAGGTGCACCATTGGTAGATGGATGGCATTAAGAGTTCCAAGTCCATGCAACCCATAGCCCTCCCTTTTCAGAGTTGAAGTTCTCACCTCTAGATTCTGAGTTCCATCATTTGACTTGCTTTGGCCTGAAGACATTCTTCTGCACTTCGGTTTCTGTCTTGTCCGCGGCCTTCACCTTGGGAGCTTTCCCAAGCAGCCTGCTTGAGCCACCCTCTCTGTGGACAGCCTGCTGACCCCCACCACATAAGCAGGCCCAGACAAGACCAAAGCCAAAGACGAGAACCAGGAGCCAGAATTGTCAACCAGTGCTTTAAGAGCCAAAGAAATGTTTATGCTTCTATGAGCCAATGAGTCTTGGAGATGGTATGTTTTTGGCATGACTATGGTCACGGGCATGTGAAACCTATTGCTGGTGTTTATACCTTCTCTCCCTCTAGGTTCTCTGACAAACTGGCCTTTCTGGAACTCCATGGAGCCTGGTCTGACACCAGGACCTGCAGCCAACACCCAGATGTGGCCTTCACTACTGTCACCCACATGATAAAACCTTTCTGGGAAGGTACAACATCGCAGCTCTGCAGGCATTTTCCATCATCTTCCAATAATTGCCCAGAGACCCATGAGACCCATGAGGTCCCACACGGAATTTTGCTGTTGGACAGGATACGTTACAGAAGAGAAGATGGAGGACGTTCCACAAATTGCCAGGGGACTCCCTGGGGAAGGTACAGTAGTGTCTGCCTGAGATAGAGCAGCACCCAGGGCAGCGAAGTCTGCAGACACCTGCTGAAGGGTTCAGAAGCACAGGCCAGGGGTATATCCTGACCCATCTTTGAGATGGCCTTCCCAGATGGCCTAGGACAGGGACAAAGTTGGTCACTGCAGGGCTCCTGGCCAAGGAAGGTATGTATAGGGCACAAGGCTCTGGGATAAGCTAGGAGAAGAGCACCCCCTGTCTGGGATAAAGCTGTGGGGATAAAGGAGAAGGAAGCCAATGGGACAGGCTAAGCATGGCGACCAACTGTGGGGTCACTTATGAATAGAGATGTCCAGCTGTGGCCGACCTGGAGTGAGCCCACAGGTCATCCGGCAGGTTGTCCTTCTATCCTTGTGTTTTACCTCACCCTTCCCCCGCTCTTATGGCCCCCAGCCTCACCTTCTCTCTCCTCCTCCAACACGCAGCTCAAATAGAATGCTCCAGAAAGAATATAAGAGCATAACCTGTAAGTACCAGTATATTTTTGGCAGTGGTAGGCATTGCGAGTCTGCAATGCTCATTTAAATATCAACAACAAACATTAGTCACTCAGCATCAGGGAAATGCAAATCAAAACTACAAAGAGAGATCTAAACTCCCCCCCCCCCTTGTCTCTCTGATATGAGGATTTTGAGAGGCAGGACACGGGGCTCTTGGGGGCAGGGAGGGGAAAAAATTAAACAATATGAGACCGGGAAGGGAGACTAACCATAACAGGCTCTTAATCTCAGAAAACAAACTGAGGATTGCTGGGGGTTGGGAGTAGGAGGGCGGGGTGGCTGGGTGATGGACATTGGGGAGGGTATGTGCTATGGGGAGTGCTGTGAATTGTTTAAGACTGATGATTCACAGACCTGTTTCCCTGAACCAAATAATACATTATATGTTAATTTAAAAAAAAAAAAAAAGCTAGCAGAAAAAAAAAGTAACAAATGCTGGCAAGGATGTGGAGAAATTGGAAACCTTGTCTCCCATTGTTGGGAATGCAAAATTGTGCAGCCACCACAGAAAATGGTATGGGTTTTTTCCCCAAAAGTTAAAAATCAGAACCACCCTGGGATCCAGCAATCCCACTTCTGGGTATTTATCTGAGGAACTGAAATCAGGATTTTGAAGTTATACTCACAGCCCCATGGTCCCCGCAGCACCATTCACAGAAGTCGAGATGTGGAAACAGCCCCAACGACCCATCCATCAGCAGATGAACAGATAAAGACCATGTGGGAAATGTGCACGATGGGATTCTCCTCAGCTTCAGCAGGAAGGAGATCCTACCGTATGCAACAACGCGCATGGACCTGGAGGACACCAGGCGAGTGAAGCGAGCCAGTCCCCGAAAGACAAACCCTGCACGATTGCACGTCTGTAACATGTGTGAGATGGCTGGATTCCTAGAATCAGAGCCAGGGGTGGTGACGGCCAGGGGCGACAGGGAGGGGAAGATGGGGAATTACTGATCAGTGGACACGAGGTTTTGGTTAAGCAGTGTGCGCAAGAGATCGGCTGTGCGACCCCATATCCGTCATCAGTGCTTGGCCAGGGTTCATTTAACACATTGTCGCGTGGGCAGACCTTATGTTAAGTCTTCTCTCCACAGTAAAAGAAGCTTTTACCAAATGGTTGGGATTAGTGTTTTCTATCTAAGATGACTGCTCCCTGAAATAACGACGCACAGTAGGTGTTATTCCACCATTACAAACGGTGAAACTGAGTCTCACAGAGCTCTGTCAGGTTGTCCAATGTCAAACAGGGAAGAGGGAAGGAGCTGGGATCGCCCAAAGCCCTCAAGTCTCGCCCCCACCCCCACGCTGACTCCAATCTTGTTCCCGAGGGCAGGGACATCATCCTCTGACCCCAACTGTAATTCACCCTCAGACACCTGCGCTCGGAAACCGCTTACCCAATCCCGGCGCAGGGCACAGCTTTCTGGAAGCGACGCCCTGACCCGGGCCCTGCCTGCATCCAGAGCTGTCCGGGAACGAGGCTCGGCCCCCTCGGCAGGCTGACAGTCTCGATGTTTAATCACCGCCTGAGACTGTCTCCTCAGTCCCATAAAAAGAACAAATCCACCCGGGGCACACGCAAGGCATTAGAGAGGGCCACGTTGGCAGCTGAATGAGTGGCTGGAGTCCCGCCAGGGCCGGCATGAAGGAACTGAAAGAAACCACGAGCTGAGGGTCATTAAAGCAAAGCCATTTAATACCGGAAAGGGAAGGGAATTTTAAAAGCATCGACCCATTATACTCTCGGCCACATCCCCTCTTCCAGCTGAAACCCAGGGCGCACTCCCACCCCTTCTCCCTTCGCGGGGCCAGGGGCCAGCCCTCCACCTGCAGAAGCAGCCGCTGACGCTCAGAGGCACCCAGAGCTGCGCCCTCCAGGAGGCGGGATTTAGGAACGCGACAGCCGATCGATAGAGACACGGGGGAGGGCTGTGGGTGGAAATGGCCTGTCCACGGTGATAACCTGCTCATTCCACAGGGCTCCGGGTTAACGATGGGCAGCCTCCACGTTCAGAGAGGAAGCAATCAATCTGTATCCAAATGCTCGGGGCGCTCCCCCCCACCCCACCCCACCCCCGAGTCCTGCGGAGGGTGGTTTTCAAATCCTGCTCCGAGGCAGGCAGCCTGGCGGGACCTGCAGACCCCCTCCCGGGGGACAGGACCCCCCGCAGCCAGGGTGCCTCTATTCGGTCTGTCTCCCAAACTGGCTTCCCACGAGGTTCCATCTGAAGGAAGAGCTCCATTTAAAAATAGCCTGAGCCGCTTTAAGGAAACTCAGCCCTCTGCGGTCAAGGTAGCTTGGGGAGAACAGCAAGTTCTCCTCGGAAGCTCTTAAAATAAGATTCGGGAGCTCGCTCCTCAGCACAGAGGTCAGGCGGCGCTGGCAGATGCCAGCCTAAGGCCGAAATGTTCCAGGAGGTTTCATAAACATAAGGTCTCCTCCTGTGCCCACGGTAGGCACATGACACGAAGCCGAGGCCTTTTCCAGAACAACGGCCTCTTTGAACGCAGAAACCAGCTCCTACCTGTCAAATTATTCCAACACAGAAACGCAGTTTTTACCAGGAAACACCATGTCTTTGCACTCCCCTGGAAGCTGGAATGGGGTAGTGGCGCTGATTTTCTTTTTCTAGCAGCTGTCACCTCTGACTGTGAGCTCCCTCTCAGCTGGGCATGGACCACCCGCCCCCAGCCCAGTACCACCGGCCCTGAGGGCGAGGGGCCGCCTGCACCCGCACCCAGAAAGAGAGACAGACCGCCAGCAGGAAGCAGGAGAGGAGGAAGTGAGTCGGGAGACACTGTGTTCCAAAGCAGGTGCTTTGCAAGAACCATCTTATGGCCAGCACTGGTGTATTTACTGCCTGTACCAAGAGGTCAAACGGGCAGTGGGGGTAGATGGGGTTGCTCTGTTCGGGAGGCCCTTTGCTCCGCTCAGCCACAGTCCAGCTGCCAGAGAAATTCTCCTCTCGTGCTGCAAAGCCGAACACTAACATGACCATTATGTTCAATAACATGAGAAGCTTCAAAAACACATTTAAATTCCACGCGTCACTTTCAATTTGGGCTGCCTTTATTTATGTACTTATTTCTTTTAAAGAATCTCTTCTTTAGATGGCCAGCTGGGCACGAAGCTACTCAAACCTGTAACACGTCAGCTCATGGGGCGCCTGGGTGGCTCAGTGGGTTAAAGCCTCTGCCTTCGGCCCAGGTCATGATCTCAGGGTCCTGGGATCGAGTCCCAACATTGGTCTCTCTGCTCAGCGGGGAGCCTGCTTCCCCTCCCCCTCTGCCTGCCTCTCTGCCTACTTGTGATCTCTCTCTCTCTCAAATAAATAAATAAATATTAAAAAACAAAAGACCTGTAACACGTCAGCTCTTCAGCAGGTCCGTTCTCTCCAAGCCCTATTCACAGAATTTCACAGAATTTCATGGCAACACGCAGCACTCGGTGCGACCGGGACCACGGAGCTGGGGGTGGGGGTGGCCTTTTATTTGCAACCTTTCCCTAGTGACATCAACCCTTTGGAAGAAGTGTGGGACTTAGACAGTTATTTTGTAAATGTTCTTTTTCTCTCGGGGGCTCTGGACATACAAGTAGCAGTAAGGAAGTAGAAACTGATGAGCTTCTTTAACTTAAGGCAGGTGAACATCCCACCAACAATCGTGCGTCAGCCCCCCGGCCTCAGGGCTCTGCGGCAGGCACGGGATTCCACCAGGAGAGAGATGGGTGACGTCTGACGAAGGAGACTCAGAAACCCGAGGCTGGAACGGAGCGTCGCACCAATTCGGAGAGGAGGAAGAAGACAGGGCGGAAAGGGGCGCGTACACAGTGTCCCAGAGTGTCCTCTTAAAGTCCTAAGTCAGCCCCGGGGATGTGCCTGACCCCCCGTCCCCAGGGCGCTCCAGGCTCCATAGGTGACTTAGCTCTTTCTTCCCCCCACCTGGCTCACCGCCCCCAACAGCTGCTTACGGCACTCCTAGCTTGGTAACAGGGGCTGGCAGGCAAAACCCAAGCTCCCGAGCAGCTCACGGTCTGGATGGGGGAGCGGGTGTTTATCAAGTACAAACAAATGCCACGTGATCATCACCCGCGCAGCAAGGAAGAGGAAGGAGACTCCAAGTGCCTGGAGTAGCACTGGTCTCGAGGTCAGGGATTCTTCCCTTGGACGCATGTGTGAGACTCTGTAGCCTCGGTCGCTTGGGGGAAGGGGAAAGGCAGCCTGGTTGAAGCAAAGAGATCAGCTTGCACAGGGCCCCACGGAGGAGGCACACATGGAGAACGGCGTGGAAGAGATGGGGAGAGAGGGAGAGAGGGAGCTCAGGGACTGGTGCCCCGGGGCCTCTCAGACCATAGAATCATCTTCATGAGCAACTGAAGGACGTGGAAGGACTTGAAAGGAGGGAAAAGCAGGGCCCCCCAGCTCGTGCTGGCCGTGAGTAGGGACTAGACAGAGAAAGCGTGGACGACTGCAGCAGTCCAGATCAACACGGCAACAGGGCTGTGTCTCAGAGATGATTAGGAGGTAAATCAAAGATATGGTCATGGACTGGACATGGGGGTGTGGCAGGGGCAGAAAGACTCTTAGGTCTCCTGCTTGAGCAGCCACATGGATGGCGGTGCCATTACCGAGATGGGACAGCCGTCTTAGCTTAGCGAGATATTAGAGCTCCATTGCATCTCGTGCCCAACCTGAACCCAGTCTAGAACCTCGGTTCCTGCCTTGCTGGGGAATGAGTTCCTGGCTTGCCTCCGATTCCTTACCTGATGCTGGGATCCTAGGCACTCTGGGCAGGACCTACCCTGAGTCCGATGCAGCCCATTTCTCTCTCCACGTGCCCCCGCCCTACATTCCCAGGCACCGTGATGTGCTCCTCCATCTGAGGACACTGTGTCCTCTAGCTGCATGTCCCCACACTGACCTCGTGCCCAGCTACAGTCCACACCTGGCTCTCACCACACTCTCAGAAGCTGAGTCCAAGCTCTCCCTCTGCCTCCTTGCGCCAGCAGGTGTGTTAACCCCCCAGCTCCCAGACCATGTCATTCTGCCCAGTCCTCCACATCTTCGCTCTCCCCACGCCAGGCCCTCGTGGTGTAAGGCCTACAATTAAGACCCCATACTGTGTGCTGTTTTGACATCCGGTGAAACTAAGAAGGCTTCGTCTGGCCAAATGGCAAATTCCCCTTCCAGCCCTGCTCCCACAGACAAGAGCCCGGCCACACAACCCTCCTGATCACGGGGAGCAGGAGCAGCTCCTGCTTGTCCCTGAGCTGTAGCTTCGTTTCCCTTCCGACTCATGGAATTACTCAAACAATCCTATTACAGCCTCCCACAGGAGGCAGGGGTCACCCCCCCCACACAACAGTACAAGGCCTGCACTCGTTCACTTTGTCCTGCAGTGCAAGCCTCATGTGGCCCTGCAGGTGACAGGTGGCATGCTGGGCCCCAGGGCTATGAGCTGTATGTGACCCATGAACTGCCACTGAGTCACCTGCCAGGGGTCAGGTGTTGTGCCCGGCCCCGGCCAACACACGGGGACCAGAACCCCTCCCTGACCCACAGGACAAAGTCGAGGCAATTAAAACAGCCCTTATCAAAGAGCTCCGTGCTGAGTGACCCCTACACATGAAGGAATGACAACCCCGTTCATTTCTTAAAAACACAGCAAACTCCCAAAGACCCACAGTGGTGGTTCATGAGATGCCGGTGACAGCTTCCTGGGCTCCACACCCACAGACTCCGCCGCTGCAGGCCTGGGGGGAGCCAAGAGACCTGTTTCTGGCTCAGGCTCCACAAAGCCCTCGGACGCCCTCTTCCACTCGGGCACCGTTGCTAGAGCAGAGCATGTTCCCCGCACCGTGATTTCCATACAATCTTGTCTCCATGCTGGAGAGGGTGGGGCTGCTGCTTAGCCACGGGACTCGGGTTTCTGGATGCCCTTTCACCGACAGGTGCTCCTTTCCAGCAGAAGCATGACGCTGGATGCCTGTCTCTCAGACCCAGTCCCTTGGTTCAGGTGAGAATACTGATAACCACAGAGGCCCGCCCTGATAGCCACGGCAAGGCAGAAGGCCTCACATGCTTCGGGGAAGGTGAACGGACATGATGAGTGGTCCTCCTCGTCCTCCTGAGAATAAGAAACAGCGGCCCTCACGGACCCCTACCGGTACCCCCTGTCTCCCCCAGCAGCTGATTCCCACACTTCTAGACGAGCCCCTCTTGCTTCTCGGTACCCAAGAGGCAATGACTAAGCTTCTAGGCCTTGGAGAGGAGACAGTTAACTCTGGCCAGGTGCACGTCTTTCTGACACAGAGCTACACAGATTGGCAAATCTTCAGCCGAGCTCTTTGCTTAGCCCATTATTTTACCAATTATTTTTTTTAAAGATTTGTTTTTATTTGACAGACAGAGATCACAAGTAGACAGAGAGGCAGGCAGAGAGAGAGAGAGAGAGAGGCAAGCAGGATCCCCGCAGAGCGGAGAGCCCGATGCGGGACTCGATCCCAGGACCCTGAGATCATGACCTGAGTCAAAGGCAGCAGCTTAACCCACTGAGCCACCCAGGCACCCCCAATTATTTTTAAATTAGCTTACAACCAGGTGATGGGTAAAGATGGGGCCAGAGGCAGAAATTCATGTCAGGGGGAAAAGTTGCTTCTGGCACTATGTATAGGTGATCACAACAAAACGGAGGGCCAAGACCCAGCAGCCACAGGCAGAATTCAGGAAGGGGCTGGAGCATAATGGTTCTCCATCAGGAGCAAGCAAGGAACTGTGACACACCCCTGTGACAAAGCCACTTGTTCTCTATTTGCCCCAATGATGTTCTACGCAAGTCGGCACAACAGACCCCAATGTGTCCCTTTCCTCTTTCGCAGAAAAACAGGAATAAATGTCCTTTCTTCGTGGGTGGTCAGAGAAGCGATGCTGCCTTGTCCCACCTGGGCCCTGGGCAGAGTGGGCACCACGCAGCCCAGGTAGGAGCCACCTCGTGGAGGGAGGCTTCCATCCCCCTCCACAAAGGAAGCTGAGTAGCAGAACAGGAAAAGCACTTGAAAGAGTCTTAGAGAAACCCAAAGGCAGTTGCTTCCCTTCACAGGCTCTCAACTGCTGTCACAAGATCCAATTCCCAGGCTGCTCTGCACACTCTCCTGGGAAACTCAAGGAAGGTCCCTGGAGATAGAACTGGCTCCACATGGGTCCTTCAGACAAATAATCCTGTGCAAGCCAGTGAAGAACTTGTGTGTGCTGGTCCCTGACCTTGGGAACATAGAGTGAAACAAGGCCCCTGCCCTCCAAACCAACAGTCTTGATGAGACAAATCTACAAGGGAAACAAGGCAATGCAGGGAGGACTCTAATTCTGGGACAAACAAAGCCGTAAGCACCAAGGATGGGCCAGTTGCATCAGGGAACGCATCTGACAAAAGGAAGGATGTTCACACTCAAAAGATCTAGAAGGTGGTTTCAGAAGAGTCCCCATAGGCAAGGAGAGTGATAGGCAAGTGTAGGGTTGGATGTGGAGTGGCACCAAATGCTGTGCCCTCTGAGAACTGGTGTGATTTCTAAGCAGAGAAGTTACCCTGATTAAAGCTACTCCTAGACCCTGTCCCCTAGATGACTTCTCCTCACAGGCCGGGAGGGATCTGTAAGAATGAGGCAGATGGTGATACAACATGATCAAAACGCCTCCTGCATTTAAAACAAAACAAAACAAAACAAAACAAAACAAAAAACAAAAAAAACACATGTTTCTGCCTCAACAATTAGAGCCTGAATAAAAACCAGGTTTTTCAGGTAAAACATAAATATGGTATCCCCGCTAGACTTTGTTCATAGAGAAACTGCAATTACAGATTGCAAGGAGAAACAAAATACAACTCACAACCTCTCAAGGTGGTTTTTAAGGGGCAACAGACCAACCCTTCCTTGAGGGATAGTCAAGGGTATGTGTTGTGTCGGGAGCTGTTTGACTCGATGCTAATGAATGTGAAAAGGTATGGTTATGAAGGGAGCAAATCACTGCTCTTATAAAAGCTGGAGAAGAGAATCAGTGACCCTCGAGTTTTAAGTGAAATATAATGACTCCATCCCACTCATCAATCAAAGACCCACCCTTTAAAAACTGCCAGTTATAAAGGTCGGGCTTAATTGATCAGGAGGAAGAAAATTTTATGCTGTCCCACCTTCCTTCCTAAGCCAAGTGAATTAGTAATTAAAATCTCCCGGTGACCTTCATCAATTACCCTTCCATACATTTCCCGTAAAGGATGCCCCAGCAATGGCTTAACGAAGCACCTGGACCTTCAACCGTTGCTCAGTCCTTAGATTAAGCAGCCTTGTCTGCAGACAGGTAGCTCAGTGATGGGGGAACCAGTGAAAGGAATCTTTTTATAACACACAGAAGGGAAATTTCAAAGCGACTTCCTACCTTCCTCCGATTTTGAAAACAGATGTGAGTTTGGGCAGACACCGTCGCCCCTCCTGCATTTTTGTTCTCTTTTGGTGTTTGGATCCTATTAATCACTGCAATCTGAAGTTTCACACAGGCCAACCAGATGCCAAAGGTCTTGCCAATGGGACGATTTTACCATTAAAAACTCGGCTCCCTGCCCTTCCCACTCTTGGAATTTCCAATGTCGGAAACTGTGGGTAGTTGCAGCGTGCAACTGAGAAGGAAGGAAGCAAACAGGAAAATCCGGAGACGATGTTCCTTTCCTATTTCGTGCATGAGCACTTCAGCCCTGTTTGCACCAGATACTCCCCTGACCTAAGCTTCTGCAACAGGGGCGTACCCCCCACACGCTGAGTGCTAGAGTGGCCGGTAGAGATGCGGCGCCCAGAACCACGGTTACCAGAGAGCAAAATTAGACCTGAGCAAGTAGAGAGACTTCTCTAAAGATAAAGTGAGGACAAAGCGAAGTGAGGACAAAGTCGGCCGTGCACGGAGTACCTCACCTTAGAAAACAAACCCCTGACACCAGTGTGTCCCAGGACAGCGCTGCTCGGCTGCTCGTCCCTGTCCCCCGCCGCCACCCCCCCAGCCGCCACCCCACACACGTGGGCTCCGCAGGTTTTGAAGCTTCGTCCTCTGTCCACCCCGCTCACACAATTTCTTTTGTATTAATCCCAGCTGTTCTCAGGGCTTCTCACACCCTGCCTGGAAATAATGGTCGCATCAGGCTCTACAACCCTAACCCGTCTTCAGATCACAACGTGAAATTGCCGAATGTTTCCTGGCCATCTAAGGCAGGTGGCCTCTCACGAGGAGAGGATGCAAACCCCACAAATTCAGGATCCCCCCACAAGCACCCCACCCCGACTCTATGAACCTCCTGGACCTCGAATTCCCTACCCCACGAATGCCAGCACTCTCTGCCCGGAAACATCTTTCAACCTCCCCTTACTGCAAATGTTCTGTCACTTCCCCAGCGTGCCAGTGATCCAACACCCCCGCTCCTGCACTGGACAAAACCCTCATCACCTCCTGCCTGGACCGGCACACCGAGGAGACGTCCTAGAACGTGGGTCAGGTCGTGCATTCTAGGAACTCGGTATTTACTGAGTCCTCTTTGGCTTCTCAGTACAGATTGAAAACAAATAAATAACTTATTTTATTTTAGCTCAACACAATTCAAAGGCTTTCTAAAAATTCTAGCAGTGGGAGCAGGTCCTGAGCCTCCTTCAGAAAGTAAGCCCCTCTTCCGTGGGGCTGTATGGGGTCAGCCTCCTCTGCAGAGACGACCCCGCTTCTGCATGGGAAAGAGTAGGAGGGCTTCCGACATCAGGAAGAACTTGGACAAAAGGACCCATTGGCCTTTCCCAGACTTGAGATTCTGGGAGCTGACATCTGCCTGGCCCGTGGGCTCCTTCTGGAAGAACTGCCCTGCTAGCCAGGTACGCAGAGGATCAGATCCTCAGAAGCCACGTTTCTAACATTTGACCTTGGCTCCTGACCTGAGGTGACTGAATCAGGACAGAGCCTGAGAAGGTGATTTGACAGACACAAGCGGCAGGCGCAGGCAGGAGGCATCGAGCCCTATTCCGGTAGCTCCAGGGGAGGGCCCACACATTCTCGCTGCCGGAGCCCACGGAGTCCCCTAGGTTCTGGGGCTTTCTGCAACCTGATGGAGCACCTTCCACTACGTTCACTGGTTTCCTAACTGTGGTTTCTCTTGTGTGTGTTTCTAGTCCTTGTGACACCTAATTTGATCTAAAACTCTGCTCTCTCGGGGCCCCAAGGCCACAGAGAAGACCGATCCAGGTTTCACCTTGTGCCGGGCCCCTCTCAGGACGGTGAGGCAGGGACTCTCATGCCCGAAGCAAACTCCTGCTCTTCCCTGAGCCACCAAACTGGACCACAGAGAGCCCCGAGGGCACAGGTGGCTGCTTGGGCCAGTTTTCAGAAAAGAAATGTGTCCACGTGACCTCCTTGACCTAACTTGAGCCAGGCCCCTCTGAGCCTCCGGGGGCCTGTCAAGTCCAGTTTTAGCAAAGAATGCTGCTGAGCCCAGATTTAGAGAGAACCCCGCTGAGCCAGTTTAAAGGACTTTCCCCCACCCCTGACACCGATCGAGCTCTCCCTGGTAATGTTGTAGGCACCGAGTCCCCCACAATGACCGGCGGCAGACCCCGGACTGCCCCGGCTGCCTTCAGAGTTGAGCTCAGTTCTCCACTGGGGTTGATTCTGTCCTGCAGTAGCTCCCAAGTCTGGTCATTTTGAGACCAGTTAACAGGGTCATTTTTCTTTAACAGATGGGAATGGCCTTGCAGCCAGACACACAGAGCCTGGACGGCCCCCCGGAGTGTCGGCCAGCCGGGGAAGCAGGAGCCTGACTCTGACAGACACTTGCCTTGATCCACCCAGCGTCAGGCTTCTCCGAGAACTCGATGTGACGAGGCCTCACCCTTGGGCTCTGTCCTTGGCCTATTTAGTCCACTTTTAGAAAGAATCCTGCTGGTTTCGTTTAAAAAAAAAAATCCCCACCACTGATATCTGATCAAGTTCCTCCTCCCGCACCTGTCAAGCCAACTGAGCCCCCCCCCTTACCTTGTAGACTTTTTCCATCCATGGACCCCCATCCTGCTCCTTGGCGGCGAATTCCTACTTTTCCTTATATTCGAAGGCGGGGCCAGCCTCTCTTCCCTCCTCAAAGACCCCACGTAGTGGTCTCCCTGAATAAGATCTCTCTCTTTCACCCTCTTTAATCAGCGTTATGAGTGATTTTTTTTCTTTAACAACTGCTTGTCTCCTATACGAGAATGCCCGAGAGTTATCACAACCTTTAAGTATCTTTCTACAATTAAAACTTGGAAAATACAGACGTAAAAAGAAAGAAAGAAAAAGAAACGAGGCAAGGGGAGCGGGGAGGAGAGGGAGGGAGGAGGGAGAAGCCGGAACATCTGCATCTCCTCGAACATCTGCATCTCCTCGAACATCTGCATCTCCTCGAACATCTGCACCTCCTCGAACATCTGCACCTCCTCGAACATCTGCACCTCCTCGAACATCTGCACCTCCTCGAACATCTGCATCTCCTCGAACATCTGCATCTCCTCGAACATCTGCATCTCCTCGAACATCTGCACCTCCTCGAACATCTGCACCTCCTCGAACATCTGCACCTCCTCGAACATCTGCACCTCCTCGAACATCTGCATCTCCTCGAACATCTGCATCTCCTCGAACATCTGCATCTCCTCGAACATCTGCATCTCCTCCTCGCCTCCTCGCCCGGGCGTGTTGGGCACCTCCCCTGCAGCCCGGACGTTAACCTGGGGCCCCTGGGCCAGCACGTGTGAAGTTTCTAAGTCATTAAGCGGCTAAATACCTCGTGAGCGGGACGTCCACCGCAGAAGCGCCCAGTTAGGCCCATTTTGAGCTAAGCTCGTCCTAAGGAAAAGCAGACTGACATGTGCACACCTAGGTCACCCGGGACAGACTGTTCTCTCCACGACCTTGAGTGCTCTGAGGAAAATACGACATCCTTCTCAACGTCCCTAACCCCCACTGTTGGGCGCGGGTGGGCAGACCCGCTTCACGAGCCTGCCATCAGGCCACCAGAAACACCTGCCAGGGGACTCATGTTCTCACCACAAGCAATTTCTGGGCTAGGTTTTCAAAGGGTCCAAACAAAATTTTTAACACTATTAAAGAATAAGCTAGAAACCATGCTTTGGGGCTCCAGGAAGGATCAACTCCAGGAAAGCTTCTTTCAAATCATATCCTTGTCTTGGGCTTACTGTGTCCATTACGGAGAGTTATCAGGTCCCTGATACCTTTGATATGGGCGGGCAGTAAGGGGTAACGGAAGAGAGAAGCTATGCATGTGTATAATCACACACACACACACACACACACACACACGAGCATGCACATGTACACATGGATATTTTTCATAGAAACCAAGTCACCTACCACATTTACAAATTAATAAGATGAGGATGAAAAATAAAATTTGGTCTATGAGAACATGCTTTTAGAACTTGGTTTTTGCTGGAGTCCCTGAATTGAAATACTCTGTTAAGCTCAGTCTTTTTACAGTGTCATCAGAAAATGGGACCTAAACTACCATCTGATTCCTCTCACGGACACGCGAAAAACAAGCTTGTTTCCACACCACTTATATTAACAAACTTAATAAAAGTTATGAACTGTAACCACCTCGCTGGTGTGGGAACCATGTAGGGGCTGTGAACTGAAGCTTCCCGACAAATGATTTATGAAGGCGCAGAGACGATGCCTACACTTAAATTGTGGCTGCTCTGTTGCGAGAATATTCTGTATTTGTCCCATTACTCATTCCTGGCGGAACCCTGCACCACGTTGGCCCGAACCCCCACCGTCTGCAGCAATCTTGGGTCCCAAACGCACTACCTGAGGCAACCGATATTTCTTCTGCATTGTTTGCTTTTTCAGAGACGGCCAACCTAAAAGCCTGGGTGTTTAGAAATTCAAATCAGCTTCAAATCTTATCAGAGCCACTGAGCTATCATCTTGGGGTGGGGAGAGATGAGGCTCCAAAGCACATTTCGTTATTAATAAAAATAAAAGAGAGAGACAGCAAATAAAAGCTTGAATGGGAATGCCACCCGGTCAAGCCCAGCTCGTTACCTGCGTTTGAAAGACCTTCATTTCTTTCCCAAGCAGAATGATCTTTGGGGGACGAGAAGAGCCGACTGTGGATCTGGAAGATAAACAGAATCCTTCCCAGTTTTATATTTTTATTTGCCAGATATAAAATCTTCAATAATGTGCATTATTATTTTTAAAGCATCCAGAAACGTCTCTAGAATCTCTCCCATCTCCTAAGAAAGAACTCGGGTTTTAATGAAGACTTATTTCCATTTTCTCCTGTGTTAACTCTGCAAATGAATAAAGGGTAGGTTTCTGACGATTTCAAAATGCACGAGGAGGAGGAGGGGAGGGAGAAAAACCATAATCACCTAATGCGGATTTTGCCGTGGATTTTGCCAGTAGAGCAAAGGACCACATCTAATATTTCTTTTCTCTCCCATCATAATGCTGAATGGGTGTTGAGCTAAAATTGGACATTCAATAAATATTGATGAATTGATTAACCACAAGCAATCAAATTTCAGGAATTAGTCTTCAAGGCCCAATGAAAATAAGATTAATATATACAAAAGTGTTCTGCTCTCTGCAAGTATGATTATGATGCGGACATTCTCTGCCAAAAGGCAAAGATTTGTTTTGTACGTTTATTCTGAAAGCAGCTGGCTGTGGGCGAGAACTTTGGTTTGGGCTTCCAGTCTACAATCGGACTCCAGAGCGCCTCGCTCCAGCCTGGGTCTGCCCCACCCCCACCAGCCGCGGCTCACCCCAGGACTCTCCCTTAGCGCCGAGGAGTAGCTTGGCCAACCCCTGCGGCAAGCACCGTCTCCCATTCTGAATCTCAGTTAACTTCTTAGTCCCAAGCGGAGTTAAGCTTTCCACTGTACATTTCCCATGCTGGCCCTTCTCATCGCCAGCATCCGATGGGCAGCCGATCTGGGGACAGAGAAAAGCGGTGGGACCCAGAGCAGAGTGGGGCTAAGATCTGGGGAGTCAGGCACGGTTCTCTGCCACTCCCTGGGCTTCTCTGCTCTGTGGTTGCCTAGGAGCGACATGAACTATGAGTTCTTATAATGGACGTGTCATAGGGAATACCGGAAACCCATGAAAAGTTTCCAGGAAGGAAGTAAAAGTGCAGCAACATTAGAGGCCAAGATGAGAAATGATTTAAACCCCAAATTCAGCAGAAGCAGCATCTCCCTGTTGCTTTAAACATGATCAAGCAGGTGGGTCTGGAACCCACCTTGGGAGAAGGGGGAACAGATGTGCCGAAGACCCCTCTGGCTGAGCAAAGATTTTAAGCTTCCCATTTCCTAGGCTGTTGCCTTGTCTGGCTCTTTTAAGAAAGATATTTATGTCCATTTTTAAAAATAATGCTATCAAATTCAGCAACTTCATTACCCTGGGACATGACAATTCATGATTAATTTTTATCCAGCAAGTTCTGATTGACCACACAGTCCTAGTAGAGAGCCCCAACCCCACGGTGAAGTAACAAGTAACAAATACTGAACATCACTGGTTTGGAACGAGGGTCATCCTCTCTCTCTGGGGTCCTAGCAACTGCCAGCGGATAGCAAGCTGACCAGGCCCCACAGCCCTCTGCATCACCAAAACCTGAAATCATCTTGTATAGGCTGACCCTGTACACTGGAGCGGGGTACCACCAATCCAAGAATTCCCAGTGACGGCGGATTCAGGAATCTGTCATCAATACAGGTCTCAATCCAATAGTGACATCCTGGGAAGACTTGGCTTTGACTCTGCTTTCTGCTGGTTGTTCATTGTACTGGCTTCCTATAGAATAGCAACAGTTTTTGCCCCAAGGACAAAGTAACAAGAGGGCCCTGTGTGGCCTACACTAGGGAATCTCTGTGGCATTACCAGACACCTCTCTCTAGACACACACTCTGTAAGAGCTTCCCTTGGCCCCTTGAATACAAACTCTCTCCCTGACTACAGGGCCTTTGCACATGCTGTTTCAGCTGCAAAGCATGTTGTTTCCTTGGTCCTCTTCTGGATCTTGGCTCACATGACCTGATCATGGGAGTATCTGTAGACACCCATCTCAAAACCAGTTTCCTGTTTTTTAAGATTTTAGAAGCACGCCCGTCCTTCAGCACATGTACCTTGGGCTATAAATCTACATGAATTCATGTGAACCTATAATTGATGTCTGCTTCTGTCTTAGGTACTAACCACTCTTAGAATAAAATTATTTAGCCGTGCTTGCCAATGTATTCCTAGCTGCTAGTATGGGCCAGATATATTGTAAACTCTCAATAAATATTTACTGGGAAAAAAGGGATGGCAGAAGGAAGGAAGGAAGGACCAAACAAACGAATGAAAGCAAGCCTCTTCTCCGGGATAAATTCTGTGCAGCGCCCTTTAGAATCTGCTCTCCTGTCTTCTTGGAGGCCACACCCCTCAAGGATCCTCATCCTGTCCTCGGTCTTCAACTCTGCCCTCCTCACATTTCTAACTATGTCCAAACCTTTCTCAAAAACAAAACCAGGGGCACCTGGGTAGCTCAGTCGGTTAAGCCTCTGATTCTTGACTTTTACTCAGGTCATGATCTCAGGGTTGTGAGATCGAGCCCCCCGTCGGACTCACGGCTAGGCGTGGGTCTGCTTAAGATTCTCTCTCTCTCTCTCCTCTCCCTCTCCCCCCGCTCTCCCCTCGAAAACACAAAAACAAAACAAAACAAACCAACCCAAACCTCCCTCTCACACACGCGACCTTCCTCCCTTCGCCTTCTCACTCACAGCAAGTCTTGGAGGAGATGTGGCCACACTGACTCCATCCCATGTCCTCACCCACCATCCGTCCTCAGTTTACCACAATCTAGACGGAGCCGCTGTGATCTGTGTCCCTGAAACGCTTCTCACTGTGCTCTCCAGTGGCCCCCTCATTGCCCGCTCCGTGGCTGTATCCACAACCCCGGTTGGTCATCTTCCTGAAATGCCTCTCCATTCGGTCTCCAGCTCCCTCTCCCCACCCACCCCCCGTCCTAAAGGCCCAGACCACGCAACCTCCCCATTCTCAGCCATTCTCAGCCCAGCGGCCTCCGGCCTCCACCTCATCACCAGCCATGTTTCCATAAAGCAAAGCTGGTTATGTCCCTCCCAGCTTAAAATCCTTGAGTTTTTACCCATCCTACACACAGTTAAAGCTCTATCCCCAAAGACATTTTTGCAGCGTGGCTCATAATGGCTAAGCGTCAGAGGCTCCTGAAATATCCAACACCAGGGAATAGCTCCGTAGGTCAGAGCACACGTGTTAATGCATCCATTAACATGATAATAGTGTTCACGGTCCGAGCCGCGGTCTCCACAGCTACAGACCATAACAACATGTCACGGGCAGCCTTGAATGCTATGCTAACTTGGATATTATTTCCTAGGTGATGGGGAAGTTTTAGTGATTTTTGAACAAGGCCAGTGAGTGCTTAATGTTCAGTTAAAGTAAAGCAAGTGGAAGGAGACCAGACTGGAAATGAGGCGATCAGAACACTCCTTGAGAACACAACACTGAGATTAGGGTCAAGGACATTAAAAGAAACATGACCCCTCACACTCATAAGGGATGTTCCAGCTCGCAAAGCTCTTTTATACCTATTCCCTCCTTTTGACTCTCCAAAGCCCCTGAGAGGTGGGCAGAACACGCAGACTTCTTATTTCATAAAGAAACAAAGATCCAGAGAGTGTGAGAGACCTCAGTGCCCACGGACAAGAAAACGGGGCTCTGACCCCCAGCACCAGCCCTCCTGGCCCCTGGGCTGGCATTCCTTCCACACCACCTCACCGCTTGCTATCCTTACAGGGTCCAGACTTACCAGCACCACTACCAGCAGAAACTCTGTCTGACACCAACGGGGACACGGACGACACTGACCACAAAAGGATCTACGGATTCCATCAGGAGCTGGAAGCTGAGCACCAGCGAGAGCTGAACATCATGGATACAGTAATACTAGAACCATCCATTTACAGAAGACGACACACTTTCCAAGGCAGCTCTCATGTTTTCCTCCTTGATCCTCCCAAGTCCGGCCATAATAGCTGGGCCCTAATGAGCAAATATGCTATCGTTTTTGCTGGTTCTGTTGTTTACCAATTCGCCCTTCGAGATAGCTGAGTCCTCATTATGGATCCATAATCCCTTATCTGCAATTCTAAAATTCATAAAGCTCTGAACTCTGAGAGGTTTTTCTTCTCTGAGTTTGTAGGAAACTAATCTGACAGCCAAACCTTACCTGAACTAACCTGAGGCTATTTATAATATTAATTTATTCCACTTAGTGTGAATATTCATACATTTTATTGCAAAAACATCAGTGAGCTTAATTACTGGGTGCTACTTCAAATCCCGCTAGAAATGTTGTGCAGCGTTACCTGCAGAAATAAAATTAAGAAATCATTGTTGAATCACATTTGGCCCCAAGAGTTCTGGGTGGAGAATTGTGGGTTGGTACAACAGACATTTAATAAACTTGCCGATCCCTGGGTTCAGGTTTTCCATATCTAGTCCCTCATCCAGTTCCCAGGAGATCGTTGGTATCTTTGCATTTTATGGATACGGGCCCTGGAGCATGGAGACATTCAGTAATTTGCTTCAGGTCACAGAGCTACGAAATGCCAGAGCCAGGACCCTCTCCAACTAGAACACACTGTTCTCAACATTGCCCATGTTAGCACATGTGTGTGCATGTGTGTGTGTGTGCATGTGCATGGGTGTGTAGTTCATGCGTGTGTGTATGGGTGTGTAGTTCATGCGTGTGTGGGGGTGTGGGTGTGCATGTGCATGGGTGCGTAGTTCATGCGTGTGTGTGTATGTGTGTGTGTGTGTGTGTGTAGGGGTGATCAGGGCTTTGTAAAGCACTGAGCAAGTAAAATAGGGACCAAATGAAGAGAAAGGAAAGAAGAGAAAAGAGGAAACAGCCGGGAACTTCTAGACTACCCAGCACCCTGCCTCCAATACCTCTTCACTCTGCCTCTGCTGGACACAAACAGGGTCTACAGAGAAAACAGAGGGGAGATGCCAAATCTGTTTATAGCCCAAGGATCAAAGACCAAGGGTGGATTTTGGCTGGGTCTTCTCTTTAAGATGATGGCAGACGTTGTCGGGCTCCAAAAAACACCAGGGCCATTTCTTTTCAGCATCCAGTGTTGGCGATCTTACTAGAAGGCAGACAGCACCGTACAGGGCACGTTCCAGCATCGAGTGCCACCAGGTTAACGCAGCCTTTGGGGGCTGGAACATACTCTCCGTTGCTAATCTGGATGCATGATTGATCTTTGCCAGCTCTGCACGTTTGTACTCAATCTTAGGAATTCTCTTCTGCAACAGTAATTAACGTCAGAGCAGTTTAGGGATCAACAGTGTATTTTCTGGTTAACACCGCTCTGCACCTAGCATAACTCAAAACTGAGATGTATCATTCTGCCATGGTTCCCTCTTCATGCTTCATCTCTTCATGTTTACATCTGGTTTAACTTTTTCTAATCTAAAATAAATCAGCATGAAAAGCTTTAGATTTTTCATTTAGATTCTCAATTGCCTTTTATTATGGAGATAATATCCCTTATCTGATTGCAAATGGCGGGACTGTTCCCTTGTTAGGATCTGCAGGAAGATGCCTCCCTCTCTCCTTGCTTCTCCTTCACTTTTGCTGTCAAGGGTGGTGTGTGGTGGGGTTCTGGTTTGGAAATAAGGCAAAACAGGCTGTAAGGAAGATGCATTATTTTGATCGTTCCTCCTCTTGTGAGACTCCTGGAAAGCAGCTTCCCCCAGCTGCCTAATGAGAAGTGGTCCACGGAGAGTTCACTCTCCGTTTTCCCGCTAGGGTGACTTCAGCCCCTGTCTGTTTGCAGGGATAAATGAGAACAGCCATGACGAGGCACTTGGCTGGAGATGTCTATGCAAACATCAGGCGAGGGGTGGGGGGAATAATGCCGTAATATGGGCATGTTAATTACCCACTCACAAAGTCAAATTGAGCTGAACTATTTTGTATATCAAAGAGGTAGATTTCCCCTGCTTCCTTAAATATTCCTTTCAGCATGTTCTATTATGTTTCCTATCATTTGCAACATTCTTTCCTTACTCGAAAATGTGAGCTGATGAGGCCAGAAGCCGAATCCATTTCTTGTACCAGGTAGAATCCTTTTTCCCCAGGAACTGTTTGCCCTCTCTGACTACTCTCCCTCAGTTAGAGCCCCAAACTACTTGAGCACTACCCCGACTTCCCTTCTGAACACCTCAGGGAGTCGGGAGGATTCGATTGCCCACTCCACCCTCTGACTCTTAACTCAATCGCTGCCATTTTTCTTCTTTCAATAGAACAGACACAAACAAACAAAAAGGGACTAGGGTATTTCCTGTTCTTTGGCTCCCCTGTTCACGTGGAGCTCCTCCCTTGGGCCTGTGGGAGAAAGACCTTACTATCTCATACCCGTGGCTGCTGTTTGCAACAGTGTTTTTCACCTAGACTGGCAGAAAGCAGTTTAAATGGGGCCCTTTCACACCATCTCACAATTAGAGAAGGTGATGACTTTTACTTAGTGAGGAATAGCAGAATTGGGTCCTTAATGGCTACAGAACAGAATGATATCCGCAGCGACTCGAGAGAGTGCTTACCTTGTGCCAGGCACTGTACAAAATGCTTCACAGGCATTAAGTAATCTCCATGGCAACACCAGAAGGAAGGTACCATGATATTGCCATGCTAGGGTTGAGCAACCGGCATGCCTGGGATTCTTGTTCATGATGGCATCAATGATAGGATGATAAACAGCTAAGTGCTACTGAGCTATTGCTATAAGCCCAGCTCTGTCCTGAGCGATTTCTGTCCACCACTTTCTTCAACCCCTGCAAATGCACGGGATGAAGGCAGGGGACTATTATTAACTCCACTTTGTATAGGAAGCAATTGATCCTGGAGAAGATGAGAGTTCACGCAAAGTCCGGGTAAGAGTTAAGAAAGGGTAGAGTTAAGATAAAAATTTTACATGCACCTGCATCAGGGCCTGAGCCCTCGCCTCTCTGCTGTCCCAATACAACATGATCCATTTAATTAAGATGCCGAAAGTTGTAATGGAAACTTACTACAAGTCACACACACACATACACACAAACACACACACGCAACTGCATACTGCATGATTTCAGTTAAAGACATGCCAGACCTGGCAAAAGTTAAGTGGCAGAAAGCAGTTCAGTGGCTGCCAGAGGCAGAGCTGGGGGAAGGTATTGAGTACAAAGGGCACCAGGGAATTTTCTGGGTCGTGGCTATGCCCTATATCGTGATTCGGTGCTGGTTACATGACTGTATGCATTTGTCAAAACAAAATGAATGGTACACTTATAAAATGTATGAATATTAATGTATGTAAATTATACATAAGGCTCTATGTTTTTAAATGTATCATGAACAAACTTCAGTGGAGGTTAGAGTTTCAATTCAACACAGAGTTACTGAGAGAAATAAGACAGGGACCCTGACCTCAGAGATCTCATCATCTAGTGAAAGAGAATCACCTTATGCATACTTATGCATTTTTTTTTTTTTTTTAAGAGAGAGCATGAGAAGGAGCAGGGTCAGAGGGAGAAGCTGACTCCCTGCTGAGCAGGGAACCCCATGCGGGACTTGATCCCGGGACTCCAAGATCATGACTTGAGTCGAAGACAGTCATACATACAGTCATACATTTAAAAACATGGAGCCTTATGTATAATTTACATACATTAATATTCATACATTTTATAAGTGTACCATTCATTTTGTTTTGACAAATGCATACAGTCATGTAACCAGCACCGAATCACGATATAGGGCATAGCCACGACCCAGAAAATTCCCTGGTGCCCTTTGTACTCAATACCTTCCCCCAGCTCTGCCTCAACCAACTGAGCCACCCAGGCGCCCCACCTTATGCATTTATAAACACAAGTTAGCACAGGACCAGCTTCACAGGCGCGAGATGCAGGCAGCACAGGGTAGCATATACTCAGAGGAACAAGCAGGTCTGAGGTCGTCATCTTGAATTCCTTTTAATTGTGGTAAAATATACGTAGCATAAAACTTAGCATTTTAAGTGCATAACTCAGTAAAACCAAGTACATTCATCATGTTGCATGATCATCACCACCGTCTGTCTCCAGAACTTTTCCACCCCCACAAACTGCAAACCTGTACCATTAAACACTCATTTCCCGTTCTCCCTGCCCCCATAGCCTCTGGCAGCACCAGTGTACTTCCTGTCTCCGTGGATTTCACTACTCCACTGACTTCGTGAAAGTGGGGTCAGTCAACACTTGTCTTTTTGCGACGGCTTCTTTCACTCAGCCTCACACACTCCAGGTTCACCCACCAGGTAGGTGGTCTTCCTTTCCCTGTGTTGGTAATGTCCTCTGATGCACACAAGGTTTTCATGCTGATGAAGTCCAATTTATGGACTCTGGATTTTAAAATAATCTTATCTTTGAACTTGTGTTTCATACGTGGAATCCCAGAGGACAGTGGAGGACACCTGTGGGCAGAAGACAGGTGCAGGGTGTGTGCTTGCTGATTTCCCTGATGCTCCGGTCACAGGCAGCGCCCAGGTGCCCCTCGCTCATGGGATTCTAATGAGCCTACCATGCATGGAAGTTCAACAGACTCGAAGGGAATACAGGGTAAGCAAATCACATCTAGGATCGAATAAGCTGAATGATGACAGCCCCAAGAGGCCACGCTCCCACTGGAAACAGACTTACTTCAAATGCAGAAAGAAGGCAGTGGATTTCTAGGAACACGTGTGACCGAGCAACCCGACCACAGCCTCTCTTACTCATGTTGCATCTGCGTTAGCCACCCGCATGCGCTGCACACGACACCTCAGAAGGAGACGGAGAGAAGGACCCTCTTAGCCCCTTTTTCTCTCAGCCCTTCCTTGCCCAGCAAGAAACTGAAGCTACAGAGTGTTGGTCAAATAAGGTTATATCATGGGGGCGCCTGGGTGGCTCAGTGGGTTAAGCCTCTGCCTTTGGCTCAGGTCATGATCTCAGGGTCCTGGGATCGAGTCCCACATCGGGCTCTCTGCTCAGCAGGGAGCCTGCTTCCTCCTCTCTCTCTGCCTGCCTCTCTGCCTACTTGTGATCTCTCTCTCTCTGTCAAATAAATAAGTAAAATCTTTTTTAAAAAATGATATTATATCATGGAATGAAATAAAAGTTTGAGTTGATTTTTGCAGTGTTTCCATTGTTCTAGGGAGAATGAGATACATACTGGCACGTATGGGATTAGTGCAATAAAAACCACCATCTTAGTGATTCCACATGAGTTAAATGCTTTTATATTTGTGCTAAAATGGCATTATGAAGTATAAAGATGACCGTTAAATTCATGATAATAATTTAAGATCTTAATTTTTCTTTACTTAAGCCAACATTAAAGAACACATTAAAAACCACCAGGACAGGGGCGCCTGGGTGGCTCAGTGGGTTAAGCTGTTGCCTTCGGCTCAGGTCATGATCTCAGGGTCCTGGGATCGAGTCCCACATCGGGCTCTCTGCTCAGCAGGGAGCTTGCTTCCCTTCCTCTCTCTCTGCCTGCCTCTCTGTCTACTTGTAATCTCTCTCTATCAAATAAATAAATAAAATCTTAAAAAAAAAAAAAAACCACCAGGACAAATCAAGAGAAGACAGTGGAAAGAGGGAAAAAGACACTTCAGTACCTTGAATGACTATATATCTCCCTGACATCCTAACGTAAGGACCACATGTTCCTTTGGCACTGGGCCCCACGAACTACATAGCCAAGACTGAGAAAGTGGCCATTTATTGTGGAACTCTTCCCCAGAAAGTCTTCATACTGTTGTTTCCTGGGTGTCTGGTGGTTAGCACGGCAGCACATGGGCCCTGGAGATACAATGAGGCATCTTCCCTGAACAGGACGTCAGTGGTGAGGAACAAACAACGCCCACGGGAGCACACTGCGTCTCCCCTGTGATCCTGGGGCCCTCTCTGCATATCCATCAGTCACGACCTGATCCCTCTGGCACAAAGGGCCCAGGTCACCATCACCGCAGAAGGTGTCCTCCGACTCCAGGGAGCAAAGCAAAGCCACTAACCAGAACCAAGTGCCTAGAAGCCAGCAGTGTCCGGAGCTCATTACTGAGGAGTTGAGCACCTCTGTAGCTAAAATCATGGGTTTCACAAAGTCTGTGTGACCAGAGGGCTGGATCAGAGGATCTGAGTCCTGTTAGAGAGTAACTCTTTGGGGCTGACCAGCTCACTGCTGGCTGCAGGCTGCTTTGCTGGGAAGAAGCTTCTTGTCTTCAATAGAAAATGGCAAGCAATTTGTTGTCTGCTTTAAGAAAATAATTCCCCCATTTGTCTTCAGCCCTATTTGTTTCTCTTGACAAATTATTATTCCTAAACTCTGGATGTTCTCCAACATACTTATTTTTGGAGCTGTCTTGAAGTCCTTCCTGGATGGAGAAGGGATATAAATTAGAACCCCAGAGGGAAAATTAGATAATGTCTCTATTTGGAATTTGATTAATGAAAAGGGTAACGAAACAAGGGACCTCCATTTTGGACCTTCACTTGGGCTACCTAAAGCCAAGGTCTGTCTGTTGATCACCGCAAATGACGGAGGCTGGAGGGAGTCTGGAGGGAGCCTGATACAAGCATGGAATCTAATCAGAGGCAGATCCCTTGCGTGCACAAGGTCAGCAACCATCACTCATAACGGCTTCAGATTTTCATCTCAAACACATCTCACACTTTTGTGTATCATATTCATCCATGGATGCATCCACTCACACATGCGTCCCACAATGCTCCTAAAGGTCACCTGGTGCTGAGGGCATAGTGGTAAGCTAGAGGCAATTAAGGGCACCTGTCCTCTGGACCTCCTAGACAGAGGTTCCAACTATGTGCTTACAATTCCAAGGCCTCCTTCTATTTCCCTCTCTGCACAGATACAAAAATTTAAATATAGTGTAGGAGAATGCTAAGACAGCTCCCTAGCTTCCCACCCCTCGGTGCACATGCCCCATACATTCTCTCTCCTTTCAGTGTGAGCAGACCCCGTGAGGGCTCTCACTTCCACAATTAAGTTATATTCTCTGACAGAAGGGTTTTGCCTGTATAATTAAGGATGCTAATCAGCTGATGTTGAGTTCATCAAAGGGAGATGATACCAGGTGGGCCTGACCTAATCAGGTGTCTCTCCAAATTAAGTCCAAGAGATTCAAAGCAGCAGATTGTCCTTTTGGCCATGAAAAAATTAAGCAAACATGTTGCGACCTGCCTATGACTGGAGTCACGCGGCAAGGACCTGAGGACAGTTTCCAGGAGCTGAGAGTGCCAGCTGAAGGCCACCTACAAAATGGGGACCCATTCCCCAGCCACAAGGAACTGAGTGTGAACAATCGCCAGTGATGCCGGAAGAGGGCCCTGAGCCTCACAGCCTCATGTGACACCTCGGCTCAGCCTGGAGACTTCAGCAGAGGGGCCAGCTACCCCACACCGGGATTTCTGACCTACAAAACTGTGAAATAATAAATAGGTGTCACCGTAAGCCAATTATATAAGTTGTTTTATAGGAACAGAAAAATCATACAGAGAGCCTCTGCCAGATTTCTTTCCCCTTTTCTCCTAGTCCATCAGAGCTGAAAAAATCCTACACTAAAATGATATTATCTCAGCCATAAAGAAATTAAAAAACTGCCTCAGTTAATGATGCAGTGTGACCACAAAGAAACAAACATATTCCTTGCACCAGAGAATGCTGATTGATAACCCAGTGGCCACCACTGGGAAACCTGGAAATATATACTATTTAACACAGCTTGGGCCAAGCTATTTACGCGTACTTGACAAGCAATGCTTTGACTTATGTCCCATTACATTCGGAAACATTTCAGCTATTATTTCTCCAAAACGTGTTTCTACCCTCCTCCCCTCCCCACTTTCTGAGATTCTAATGATATGTATGTTGGATCTGTTGATATTGTTGTCCTGCAGGTCACTCGGGTTCGGTTCTCTCTCTGACTCTCTCTCCCCTCCCCCTTCCCTTCCTCTCCTCTTTCTTTTTCTCTTCCATTTAGAAATTTCACTGACCTTCTCTTCTGTAACATCCAATCTCCTGTTAATCCCATCTTGTAAAATTCCCCCCTCAGAGAGAGTCTTTTTCTTTCTTCTAAGTTCTATTTGGTTCATTTTTATATCAACCATATCTTTCCCCATCATGGTAATATTTTCCCTTAAACCCCTGAATCTAAAGGGAAAACCATAGTTTTATAACAGCTTTTTTAAAAAATCCTTGCTTTTGGGCGCCTGGGTGGCTCAGTGGGTTAGGCCGCTGCCTTCAGCTCGGGTCATGATCTCAGGGTCCTGGGATCGAGTCCCGCATGGGGCTCTCTGCTCGGCGGGGAGCCTGCTTCCTCCTCTCTCTCTGCCTGCCTCTCTGCCTGCTTGTGATCTCTGTCTGTCAAATAAATAAATAAAACCTTTAAAAAATAAATAAATAAATAATAAATTAAAAATCCTTGCTTTTTAGTTCCATCATCACTGTATTTATAAATCTGTTTCTATTAATCATGATTTCTCCTGGTTAAGAATCATACCTTCCTGTTCCTTTGAGTGTCTAGGGAACTTGGTCTGGATGTTAGATATTTTTTAATTTTATATTATCGCTTGCTGAATTTCACTGTAATCCTTTAAAGAGTGTTGAACATTGTTTGGGCAGGCAATTAAACGACTTGTGGAGGAACCTGATTCTTTCAAGAATTGTTTTTAAAATTCTTATGGGATGGATATAGAGTAGCCTTTACTCGAGACCTCGTTTAGCACCTTTCCAAGGTGTGACCCTTCTAGAATGTCTACTGAATTTACCCTCTACTCAGTGAGATCTTTCTATTCTGGATGGTGAGCAACTTAAACGATGCATGGCCCTGAGTGAGCTCCAAGAATTGTTCACCTTATTGTTTTCCAGCAACTGTACTTGCTTTGTCTGCTGTTCTGTGTCTGGCCTCATGGTACAAATGAATATTTAGCCATAGACCCAATTTCTGAAACTTCTTCTCTGCCTGGCTGCCTCCTTTCAGGTATGGTTCCCTGCAAGTGTTAGCTGCAATTCTAGAGACCACTGGGTCCTACTTAGGTATGGTTTTCTCACTCCTCCCCCCAGGAGTTGCCAGTCCTTCTGCCTGGAATGCCTTCTCCTTCTCCACGTGTATCCCATATTCCCACCTTTCCTCCCAGTCACGGAAAACTCCCAACCTTCTATGAAAAACATGTCCAGATGTCCCCTTCCCTGTGCAGCCTTGCCAAGTTTTCTCGGCCTACAGCTCAGTGTCGACGCCCTGACTTGGCACTCCCTGGGATGCCGGCCTCCCTCCCCGGAGGACAAGCAGAGCCAGGAATCCCGCCTTTAGGACCTCCATGTCCCCAGCACCTAGCGCAGTTCCTGGCACAGAGTTGGTCCTTGATGATTTCTTATAAGTCAGCTTTAATCCTTCCGCTCCGCAGGAGAGGGAGGACAACGTGGGACCGACGGTGGGAAGCGAGCACCCAGGTGGGACCCAAGGACCAGGAGGAGGCGCTTGGTGCAAGAACTACGGGAAGGAAATCTTCCTGAAGCGGATGGAGAGACAAGTCAGCACAGGGGTATCATGCCTCTCATCGTCCGATCCTGGCACAGATGGCTTTGTCTACAGCCAACCTGAACAGCCCTGGGCTCCCAGTTGCTGCTGCCAGGACCAGGGCTGCTCCCGTGTCTCCCCAGGCCCCAGCACCAGCCGGAAGCACAACCCCAGACGAGGACATGACGGAGACAGACCCTCGTTCCGCCGCTCCCTCGTCCCCATGCAGCCTGCTCCAGGGATCGAGCCTCACAGAACTTTCTCTTTGGAAAAATAGGGCTCATGTGCTTCACACAGCTGTGGTGAGGATCAATGAGGCAATTCAGGGATCGAACAAGAGCCCCTTTTGTTCCGTCTCTATCGCTCAGCGTTCCCGGCACACAGTGGCCCAGCCACTCTCCTCTCTGACCGTGCCGCCCCTCCCCCTCCCCATGCCCCTTGGCTCTGGCTTTCTCGACACAGGCCCGTCATTCCGGCTTCACTTCCATCTCCTCCTTGGTTCATGCTTTTGAAAAATACCCGTCTGGACGCTCCAGATCGGGGTTTTAGAGCTGCATCAGAATGACCTGGATTTCATGTTAAAAACAGAAATTTCTGGATCCCACCCTTCCCAGAGCCCAGGGCTCTACATTCCTAGACCATCCTCCTGAGGATTCTAAAGGACACTAAAGTGTGAGGGCCATTCACACCTTCCTGGGGCGGTAAACTCCTTTATATCCTTGTGAGTCTTCCAAGGGAGGGTGCGTCTTACATGGAAAAAATGTCCTGTTAATACTTCCTACCTTCTCTCTGACTTTCTCAGGCAGGAACCAGATGTGGAAAAACTCATGTTCTTAACAGTCCCTTCTCAAAGGTGGACTTTGCAGCTGACCATAAGAACTAGGTGGGTTCTAACCGGGAACCGTGCATTCAGCTCAGGGCCAGTTTGCTGACTAATGTCTGAGTTGCTTGGGAAATGGAGAATACCCGGAGCCAAGAGCACAGACGGTCACAGGACCCTGTTCCTTGGCACTCTGAGTGTGAGAAAGGAGGAAGACAGATATTCGCACCAATTTAAACAGGACTACATGTCCAGAAGCAGCATCCTTAAAGCCCAGGTTACAATTAGCCTGGTCCCAGGGGTCATGTCTCTGTGCCACGGCATTAGGGCAGGCTTGGGGATGGCAGAAAAAGGTATACTGGAACTTGAACAGCAGCAGCCCACTTTTATGAGATGTTGCCTCTGCCAGTCCTGCGGCTGTGCCCTTTGTAGAGATTCCCTCCCTTAATCACTGCACCAAGCCCAGGCGGTAGACACCGTCCTGGTTCACATGGACACAGATGGGGAAACTAAGGCTCAAAGTGGTCAAGAAATTTTCCAAGGTCACTCACCTAACAACCGGGGTCACTCACCCCAGAAAGATGCAACCCAATGCCCTCACTCTTAGGCACATCACCACCATTCACCTGCCATAGCTCCTCCCTTGGTTTGGCTGAAAGATGACGCAGGTCCCCCACCCATGCCCAACGTGCTGATGGACACCGGCCGTAACAGTGTCAGATTGATCTCAAGAGACTACAAGTGTTCTGGGTCGAGCTGAAGGTCACCCACAACAAAACACTCAGAGTACAGCTAATCTGGAGACCTCAGTCACCAGCTGTGCCTCCTGAGGCAACAAAACCTGTTTCAGTCCTCTGACCCCCTTGTACCTCTTGAGAACCCTGCCCTCTGACGTCCAGCCTCCCACTGACCCAGGCAGGGAGGAGCTGGAAGAATGTGGCCAGTGGGCAGCACCGAGACCCGAGAGTGGTTATTTCATCTTTTGCCTCTTGCACTTGCTCACTCCAACAGCAGGAAAACATTCTGCTAAGCCCAGAGTGGTATCTCTTGACCCTGGAGGGACATCAAACCTGCCCAGGGAGCTCCTTCTCCTTCCAGCTATGATGAGACAGACAGATGAAAGCTAGGAAGCCATGGTGTCCAGAAACCAAACGAAAAGCAACGGGGGTCTGCGATCCTGGAGGGAGGGGGCGTGAGAGAAGGGAGCCCTATAATTGTCCCCACCAAAAGGCAGTTTTCAGGCTGCAGAGTATAAAGGGGAAGATCAAGAGAGCCTGGTGTCTCATTGAGCAGAGAAGGCAGAGATCAGGAACTGGAGAAGCTGAGCCAGCTACAATTTGGGGCTAAATACTGAAGAGGGGTGAAAGAGAGTCCTAGCGACCAGCAACGGGTCCCTCAGGCTTTAGCTGAATACTGATTTTTGCATGCAGAAGACCAGAGAAGGAACGACAAGGAAGTAGAAGGTCAGTCACATCTGAGACCTTGCCCAGAGCTGGAAACAATTCATGCTCCCCTGGCTCTGGTGGAAAGATCTCACATACATGGGACATTAAGTAGAGCCCTCACAAGGGTCATGCCTCTACAATGGGGCTAAGTTAGCCCTTGTCCAGGGCTTCTCAGCCTCCATACTGTGAACATTTCAGGTGGGGCAATTCTTTGTCGGTGGGGGCAGAAGCCTGCCCTGAGCCCAGGAGTACTGTCTTCAGTACCGGGGCCTCTCCTCAGTACGTGCCGGAAGCGCCTTTCCCGCATTGTCACAACCAGGTCTCCCGACTTCCCAAACGTCACCTGGGGCCAAGATCTTCATTTACAAAGAACTAACACCCTAAAGTGTTAAAAAGTCAGCCTCAAAAAGGATCAGACTGTTTTCAAGTAACTTCACCTCATGCCAGGACCACGTTCAATGCTCTTTAAAGGAATACAGCGAAACCACACATGTGCTCTGGGTCACAATGGCCTTCGCTGGGCTGTAGGCATATGTCAGTTTTAAAAGTTCACCATAAAGGAAGAACCCAAATATCCATTGACATTTTTTTTAAATGCAGTATATACATGCAGTGAATATTATTCAGGCTTAAATATGAAGAAACTCCTATTATTTGTGACCTTATGGAGAAAACCGGAGAACATCCCATTCAGTGAAATAAGCCTAGCATAAAAGGACAAACAGTGCATGATTCCACTGACACGAGGTAGCTAAACTAGTCAAAATCTTAGAAGCAAAAAATAGACCGGTGGTTGCCAGGGGCTGGGGAAGGGGAACTCTACACTCAGTGGGTGTAGAGCTTCAGTTATGTGAGTTTAACACACCCAGAGCTCTGATGTACAACAGAAGTGCCCATCGTTAACACCATGGGATTGCACACTTTAAAGTATGTTAAGAGAACAGATCTCAGTTGAGCATTCTTACCAACCAAACAAACAAAAAAGTAACACGCACAGAACACAGGAAATGTTCAGAAGTGATGGGTCTGTGTAGCGCCTTGACTATGGGGATGGTATCATGGGTGAGGGCATACGCCAAACTCAACAAAATGTATTCATTAAATGTGTGTAATTTTTTCATATCAAAAAAATACAAAATAACAGTTTGCCATGATTCCTACAGTCAGCCAGAATAGAGCATCACTGCCAAATCCAAAGGGGAGAGGAAAAAAAAGGATGAGTAGGAAGGAGAGATAGAAATGATATAAGTTCTGGAAAGTGTTAAAAAGCACAGCTAAAAGGTGATGATTACATACAGAAACTTTCTCTGGCTCATCTAATGATGAAATGTATGAGAAACTATCCCCTAAGAGAAGACAGGCGGGTGAGACTTGACTTGCATGCCTCAGCCTGTGCCCATCATCAGAAAGTTCTCAGCAATCAACCAGGAGGTGCCGGCTCATATCCACACTCCGGAAGACACAAGCACATCTCTGAATTCCACGTGGTTTCGCTCCATGGAGCAATGGCGACACCATCCCTGCTCGGCTTTAGAAGGACCCTGGGGATGTGGCCATGTATTGCAATGTGGACAGCGGCTAGAACTCAAACAGATCTCAGCCCCATTACTCAGTTCTAGCTATGTTACTGTCTGAAGTTTATCAGATATCTACCCGCAAGGGGAGAGAAAGGCCCTTAGCTCACTGTGTTTTTAAGAGTTTGGGGTCAGCAGGGATCAAGGCTTCGCAAGCAAGGATCTTCAGCGCCCTGGTTGCCTTCTGCCATCCTACTCACATTGCACACAGCAGGCCTGGTGTCCCATTAAAGGTCTGCCATTCTTCTTAAAGACAATTCAGCTAAGGGAATGAGTACAGTTGGACCGCCCCTGGGACAGAGTTAGGCCAAATCACCTCTCACATCCGATGAGAAGCAGCATCTCCAAGCGGTGAACAGGGCCCAGGACTAACACCACATTAGAGAAATGCCGGTTTTATACATTAAACTCAACTCAAGTAGATTTGTAGGTCCTCCTGGGAGGAACTTGAAATTCATAAGGTTTTTACAGAAACAAAATTTCCAAAACCCACTTTCACTGGAGAACCATCTAGTTTCATTAACTAGTACCTCTGTGCATTCAGAGTTCATTTCGCGACCTTGTTCATTTCTCACCCATCAGGTTCTCTATGGTCACAGCCCGGGCAGGTTAACTCATGGCCTTGGAGATAGTGAGAGAGAAGGTATCACCGGGGCCAAGTCGAACAGGGCCCCGAGGCTGTTAATTGGGCTCTATCATCAGTTCAGCTTGGAAATTGAGCAGGAAATTAACTTCTTCCTGGAATTCCTAATCTAAATGGTGCTGACATGCCCCAGTGGGAATAATATGGACAACTCAGTGGACACAGAATATTTTAAATTTTAAAATGTTTGCTTCTAAAAGAGCAGAGCTCAGAAGTAAGAGGGATAGGAGGCACAAGCAGATGTTGGGTTTTCCAACTTGGCCTGCCCCTGAGCCAAGTGGGCCCTGTCTAGACCACTTCCCAAATCACAGACAAAGAGGACCGCCCAGCTGAGGGCCTGAGAGCCATGGGAGGGTCTCAGACTCATTTTAACGTAAGAATTAAGACTGCAAGTTACTATCAAGCAGCAGGCACCCAACTTCCACTTGTTGACTAGAACTGGTAATTGGGGGGTGGGGGAGGGGCCACCAAAAAAGGACAGCTGTGACTATCAGCATACTTAAAGCTTTTTCTCCTGCAAAGATGTACTTTTCCACATTGCCATCTTCACTGTTGCTATGGGAATAAATGAAGTTTTATTCATTTAAAAAAATGAGGACACAAGAGCTGCTCTTTGTCATTTAAGGTTTAAATTGGAGCCATGAACACTCCTGTAAAATGCAAGATGGTATAATTCAACAAGTTTTACTCTCTCGGGAGGATCAAAAACTAACCTGAATGGAAATTATACAATGATAAAATTCTGTCCCATCCGATTAATTACTTGTGAATAATAATATCTCTGGTTTCTTTCAATTATATTCTAATTGCACACCTTTTGCTCTGGTTGATTGGGCAATGAACTAATGAACAATTATTACTGAATTTAATTAACACCCTTATTTCTGTGGCCTTTATATCTCTGTTGTGAACATGGAAATTCACAATCCCAAGGCTGGAACTGGAAGAAGCCAGCCTTGAACCCTGCAGAACAGGTTCTCGCATTGCCCTGGAATAAGGAAGCCCAGGGTGGGGGACAAAAGATCTGGAGTCTCTGCCAGCATTCAAGCCGAAGCCTCTCCCAACAGCATCAACATTCAAAAAGGTTACCGTTTCAAAAACATTAGTAATTTACATGCTACATTTTTCCAAAGAGATAGGTAAGTGAGCTATACAGGACTCAATTACAACGACATTCATAATTTATTCCATATACGACAAAGATCTGGTCAGATTTCATGTGTGTTTACTCTCAAGAATAACTGCTCGGTGACAAAGCCTAGCCACAGCATACAAATATGTCTGAGTGATATGTTTATCTCACTTTGACATTCTAAACTCCAAAGTTCCCCACCACCACCACAAAGTAGCTTCTGTTTAAGAATTAGAACTCACTCGCAAAAAAGAAAAGCCCATTCTTACAGGCCTACTTATTTTAATTCGATCAAGGCAAGTCCTAGATAATTTTTCTACATAACACGTCTGGAAACAAATGGGAATTTGTTTTTAAAGACAGATGATTACAAACTTACAGAGCTAGGAATATTTAACTCGCAAGAAACATACTGCTGTTCCTAAATGTGGCTACAAATTAACTTGGCAGTAACTATTGAATGTTTGCAAATGCACATGTGTGTCATGTGTAAATGACATTCATCTGACAGGCTTCCCCCATCCCCTATGTCAAAAACAGAGAGAAGAGATGAAAATGTCCTTTCCAAATTTGTTGGGGGAACATGACCAACAGATGGTTAATTCACAGGACCAGAGACAACACCTGAACGGTGTGTCTGATGAGAAGCGGCTCCATCTCCCCGAATTAGGTTGTGTGCCCCCGCTCCCTGCCCGGGTTCGGCCATACCTCATAGCGGCTAGCTGTCTGCTCAGCTGTCTTCAGGCCTTGATACACACGGATGATGCAGACTTTGGCTCTTCTCTGGGAGGGGAAGCAGTTACTCTTCACGAAATCCATGACCATCACATGGTTTTTCAACTCGGTGCTAAATGTTTTGATCTGAAAAGTCCGGGGCACAGCCGTTTCCGTGTGGCGGCCAGTGGACCCCTTCTGACGAGTTTTTGCAGGAATTCCGGAGTGCTGCATGATACTCGGAATCTTGTGACTTCAGCCAGTGAGCCTGGCAGACACAATTTTCTTTGTTGAATTCAGGTATCGAGTGCAGCAGGAGGGACTTGGGAAGGGCCCTCGCTAGGACCTCGCCTAGTGGTTTCCAAGTCCAGAGCTGTTTTTTCCCAGATCCCAGCTGTCAACCGGGACGGATGTGTATATGTGGAAACCTCAGGAATGACCTTTACGTGCCTTAAAAATACTCTGTCTGGCTGCTGTCCATCCGTCTCCAGTGCTTCTACCTGTGTTCTCAGGTCACTCAAAGTCGTCTCTGATTTCAAAGGCCCATTTCTCCTTCCCGCTGTATTCAAGTTCTGCACGTGGAGTTTGCCTGTGACCGTGAGGTTCAATATGCATTCTCAGTGTCAGACCCCTCAAATCCAGATGAATTATTTACTGGGCTCTACAAAGGAGCCAGGAGTGATCACTGCTGCTTTTTAGAATTCCTGCTTTTTCTTGCCAAGGCTGAAAGGAGCGAGTGCAGACTCCCGCGGACACAAAGAGTGACCTCAGCCCTGGAGAAGATAAGAAACACATTCAAGTGAAGAAGAGAGCCTGACACAAAAGGAGGGATGGCTGCAAGCAGGCATGGAAAGCAGGGCTCTGTTAGGAAGCGCCGTGTCCAGAGGGCGGGGGTGAGGGGGACGCACTGGCTTCGTGACGGCTCTGGTCCCAAGACAACCATGCAAAGTCCCGTCACCATGCTGAGCCTCAGTCTTACACAAGGAAAATTGGAATAATCATACCTGCCACTCCCAGGTACATCAGGAGGGCTAGGTGAGTGAAATAGCAAAGAAAGAGCCGTGTGTCACACATCACAGAGGCAGCATTTTCAAGGTATGGTTGCATGTCTTCTGCCCAACCTACTTTGCACAGTTCACCTGACACCTACAATGTCACAGGGATGGACACGATGCTGAGAATCACTGGCTTGTGAATCATTTGGAAATGCAGGTGCATGATGTGCTCCTATTCATTTCATTTCACGTTTTGCTACCATATCTGTTAACCCAGTAATTTAGAGGGTGAAAATTACAAGCCTGGGATCAAGGGCTGGGCCAGGAGAAAGCTGATGACAGGCACGGTGGCCGTGTTCCGAGTCCTCACACAGCACTCTCCTCTGCAAATGACTCCCTCTTGGCTCTCAGCACGGAAGCCCCTTGAAGGATGCCCCCGCCCCACTCGAAAGATGGGGAGGAGGTGGGGGGGTGCTAAATGAGGAAATGCCTCCAAATCTGTTTCCTGAAACAGGCCAACAGCCCCTGGCCCAGAACCACACCCCCTCCTGCTATAGTCAGCAGCTAGGACCTGGACAGGGAATGTTGAACTTCCACCTTTTGAGACAATGGGAATGCTGAAGCTGAGAACAAAAACAAGGGAGAGGGAGAGACTTCAGAGAGAACTGAGGCCAATACTCTCATTCCAGCGTTTGGACATGAGACCCATAGTCATTCGCTGTGACCCACACAGTGAAGTGGGGCTTCTGCTCCTTAAGCAAAACACAGTCTGTTCTCCCTGTGGTTCTCCCAGGATGTCAAGGACATCGTCAGGACCCAACAGATGGCACCATGGTTCCCAAGGGAAGAGCAGCCCCTCAGGATTCAAGCCTGAGAGCCATGTTGGACACTCCCCAGTGAGTTACACCATGGGGCACCATCTTCAATTTGGAAGCTCTGTGATAAAGACTGCCAGGGAAGAGATTGGAGCAATAAAGAAGTAAGATTAAACAAGGACGCCAAGAGAAGAGGGTATCCACTTGGCTCTTTGGGGGCTGTGAAGGCCATTGCCTAGGTCTAGATGGTCACCATTTGAACCGGCTCCTGCTGATGCCTGTCTCCAAGCAGCAGTTCCTTCAAGCCAGGAAGGAAGGAAAGAAGGAAGGAAGGAAGGAAGGGTGGGTGGAAGAGAAGGTCTTTCCTATCAGCACAGCACACGGAAGGACACTGTATAATGCAGGGCCCGTGGAACTGCCCATCCCACTGCACTGAGACCCGAACCCATGGCTGGCTTGGGACCAGAGCCATCATGAAGCCAGTGTGTCCCCTCCCTCCCCCAGCCTCCACCCTGTGGTTGACTAATTGTTGGCTGGCTGCTGGGGACAGCCGTATGCCACAGGCTGCGTCAGCTGCAGTGGCTGGGGAGACTCCAAAGACCCCACGGCTGTTTGTGGCTCTTCTCTCTCCCAAGGCCACAGGCGGGATCTGGGCTCCAAGCAGCCACTGCAGCCACAAGAGACAGCCGTACTGTGACCTTCCATAGGTCTCCAGAATTCCTGGTCCTTAGCCCTGGAAGGATAAGACCTGTTCCCTCATCCCACGAAGCAGGAAGCAGAGGCCCAGGGGGAAGGAAAGAGCATAGCTGGGGAGACGGACTCCCAAACTGGCATGTGAGTACAGACAAGCCCCTCCCTTTAGCCTTCAGTTCCTTTGCCACCAAGCTCCCGGCTGCTCCCTGTCGGGCCTGTCGATCCAGGTTGTATGTGGACAGAGCAGCCAGCAGCTCCCTGCCCAGGACAGGCCTCCCCAGGAAAGGTAGCAGATCCTTTGCAGGTGGAGGCCTCCTCTTGCCTGGGCCACTGAGGGGGGATTGCAGGGGGGCGGTAGGGCCGTGCAGCTCACGCCTGCCGTCCAACCTTGGAACCAGCGCTCCTCGTTCTCAGCAGGACCCACCCCCCACCCCACAGTCTAGTCACTGCATCACCCAAGCTCAGTCTCAAAGCTGGAAGCCCCTGCTCCCTCAGGTGCTCACAGCGCTGGCCCTGCCCCCTCGGGTGAACTGAAACCTCCCTCTGCCTCAGTGTCCCCGTGTGTGTGAGAGGATGACAACAGGACCTTGCTCCTTGAGTTTCTATAAAGATGGAAGGAACTGGAACATGTAAAGGGCTTGGGACAGCCTGGCGCTGGCCGCACTCTTGGCAACCACCAACCATTGTCACCCTGAAAGGGCCAGCACTCTCAAGGTAGTCAACTCCCAGACACATTACTTTAGTAAGGCAGGGCACGGGCCGGAGGAAACAGGGACTGGCCTGGCACCGGAGACCTGAATCCCAGGGCTCCCTCCACCATGCAGTGGTGCCCAGAAGGGGGTCTGGGGCCCTCCCTGACGCATTCCGGTGCAGCATGGAGACCGTGCTGCCAGAGCAGACCCGGATGAGCCCTATGCTAGGTGGTCAGGGCATGTGAAACGTTTATGAAGTATCTATTTTTTAAGAACTATTCAAATGCAAGTTTTCATGTGAGATAGAAACAAAACAAAACAAAACCCAGTGGAAGGAGGAAGTACCAGGCACAAATCCACACGGAGCTAATTCTCACCCAAGGACAGAAAGCCAGTCGCGTCTACCATCAGAGAGAATGCATCGGACACTGGGATGCCATCTCCTGGGCCCATACCACCCAAGGACACGGAACACTGTTCTGTGAATTCTCCCCCAATCCCCACCCTATGGAGGCTGGCCTGTCTTATTAGAGCACCTTGTCTCTGACCCCACCTGGCTTGATCAGGGGTGTGCACACAGCTGGAACAGGGCCAGTCAGAGCCCATCCTGAAGGATCTCGCATCCTGGGACTGAGCAAGAGTGGGGGCGGAGGCCACGGGACGGTGCACGCCAGTCACTGTTGGTGGAGGGGGCAGTGGTCACAGAGTGAGGCAGAGGCCAGAGGTTGGAAGCATCCTGAGGGCTCGGAGCCCCGTTCCCGCCTATAGGTCCAAAGAGAGACTCTAGTATCTTTCTACTACTTTGTCCTGTAGGTTTAAGATATTTGAATGGAGTTTCTGTCTCTTACGACCAACAGAGTTTGGGCAAAGTCATTGAAAATTAATTCGTGTATTAAACAAACACAAACCAAGTCCTCATGGGTACCAGGCATTGCCAGCAGCAGAGACAAACAGATGAAACTCACACTATTTTCACGAGGAGCTCGCTGCTCAGCAGTGGGACAGATGGGGACAAACCTCCCTCCCCCCAGGAGGAAGGTTTGCACCAAGTTGAGGATGACCTCCAGAGACCCTGTGAAGGAAATGATAGGGCACGGAGTCTTGAAGGGTAAGGGGTGTGCTGCTCGCCCCCCCATGTCTGGATCAAAGTCACCCTTTCCCCTTTCTGTTCACACATTTGGTCATAAATCACAGGCCAAAAACGGGGAAGCACTAACCGAAACCATATTTATCACAAATAATCATCACTCCACGGAAAACGACTTTCTGAATCCTTTCCTGTTTTTTTCCTTAAACCAAATCACTCAGTCAACTATAAAAGTTAGATCTCTGACCTTATTAATGTCCTGCAGAAATTCTATTTAATTTCCCCAAATTGGTCCCTAAGGTGGCTGACGAAAACCGTAACATCATCAGCAATTGCTATCCAATGACACCACATCAACACAAACGAGGCTTGAATGTGTTTAGTGATGAAATATATGTGAAATTAATCTCTTATTTCTCCCTTGCCCCTGACACAACACGCAGGGCTGCACAGAATGCGCAGTGAAGTATTTAAATAATGAATTATTCAAAAAGAAAAGGAACTGCAGGTACCTGATGCCAGAAATTCACGCCTGTGAATTCTTAATATGTTCTCCAATGGGATTAGCATTTACGACTATGAAAGATGTCCTAATTATGCAAAGTTTCAGAGTTGATTTTCTGCAGGGCCTGCACAGACCTAAAAAGCATTAGGCGACAATAAAACCGGATGACTATGAATTTCTGAATTCATAATTTGGTTTTCCTTTCGGGGGTGGAGGAGAAACAGCATTTTTATTTATGGGTGCTTCACTCATCAGGTGGGAGCTGAAGTTTTCTCTCTTCTCAAAGGCACCGTGCGCACCGTAGGTGGAACTAAACCATTAGCCTCTCAAAACAGAAGTGGGGAATTCAGAGGGCTGTTGGACATAGGACTGACGCAGTGTATGTGTCCTCCTCTTTCTTCCCACCCGCTGGGGGTCTAGGACAATACAGGAGGCTGAGAAGGGCTGATTATGGGATCTTGTACCCTTGAACCCAGTTAGGAAGAGAACGCAAGTTTGCTCGATGAATGCCATTGCCCTGCAAGTCATTCAGCTGTGCTGGACTAGTGTACTCGTTATAGTGATAGAGAAGGAGTCATTTCTGTGGTCAGTCACAGGCACTCAATAAATATTTGTTCGGTGTATGATTGAAAATGTATCGGCTGCTTCTCTTACCGGCATGCCTCTCCCTTGTCTATCAGTGGAAAACTTCTTTTTCTACTTCTGTAGACAACGCTGGAAACTACAATGATTTGATACGTCCGCCAGCTTTCCAAAAAGGAGTGGCAAAACCAAGGAGAAAACTGGAGGTGGGGGCCCAGACAATGTTGTCAATTCACCCCCACGGCGCGTGGTCCTCCCCCCCTCAGCAAGTGATCGATCATCATTCACTTGGCACCCACTGGGGTTTCAGCTCTGCGGCAACGACTCTGATTACACAGTCAAAGCCACTTGTAAGACCAAAGCAACACACCTTTAGGGAGAGATCCTATATCCCTCCTTCAAGCTCACTGAAAGGAGTTTGCGATTTGAAGACAATGAATGGTATTTTCATATTTTCCCTCCAGTGAGTTAACAGATTTTGAATAAAGATAATCAATGACTTTTTAAGAAACTATCCTTGTTCTAAAGCCATGGTTTGGCAAGCAAGGAGGGGTGAACATTACGTTGAAATTTTAGGGAAACATCAAACTCAACTTGCCATTAACATCCCGGGTCAATTTTAACCCAGAAGGAACCCCTGGAGTGTTGGCACCAGTCACTGCCCTCCCACGAACCAGGGATGCCAGGTGGGGCTGGGCCAGCAAGTGGCAGGTCTATTGCTATGACCTGAGCATAGACGCTCCACTTTCTCTACGTGCACATCTCGTAGATGCTTTCATTGTCACACCAGCATGTTTCCTTTCTGGTATGGATTAATTTTTCAATGAAAGAAAACAGATTGACAGGTTGAACAAATCCCTAAAATGCAGTATTTATCAGTCACATACTGAGCCCCACAGGAAACTGCAAAACTAGTGCCTCCCATGGTGTAGCATCCACCAACCTCCCGGTCTGCTCAGCCTGGATCCCTCCTCGCCAGTGGAGCAGTGAGCAGACGGCGGCTTGGGGGGCACCCAGACTGTCACGCTCAATGCAGAGTGACCGGCGCCTGTGGAGATGCGGCCCAGATCCCAGGCCTCACTTGGCATTTATCTCAAGACAATGGCTTTCTACCTATACACCCAGCAGTCAGTCTGGCTCATGTCCCAGCCTAGGTGGTCCTGGCCCAGGCAGAGGAGGGGCCTTCTTTGAGCCCCCGGAGAATCCACTTAATTGTATGAAGGTGGCTCCCTCCCCACACATGTGGCCGGTTGGGTCATCTTCAAACGCCGATACCAACAGCCAGTAGGGGCCGATTACTTACTTCCCAAACGTGATAAAAAATGGTTCTATATCCATGACCGTCTGCGTATGTACATGCATGCGTACACGCGCACACACACACAAAGATGTATAATATTCTGTGTATTTTCTAAAAGTAAAATGGGCCCAGTACAATCTGCCTTTTAAGTCACTTCATATTTATGTAAGAATTTTCTAGGCATCTCACCTGTCCATCCAGGCATATGAGGTCAGCAAACTTTGACCTGTGAGCCAAATGTGGCCCTCGGTCAGCAGGTCCACCTGGCCGGTAGGGTCTGGGGCTGGGCAGATCCCAGGGACAGGCCTAAGATGCACTTCTGCAAGTTCCGTCAGCAGGGCCCATGGTGCGGCGGGAGCTGCCGGGGCTGGCCGGCCTCCCAGCGCGCCTCACCTGGCCTTTCCAGCTTCCCAGCTGCATTCACCCCGGGTCCTCACTTGCTCTAATTCCTGGGGTACACCGTCCAGGTCGGCTGCCACTGCAAGTGGTTTCCTAGACTCTGCTCTCAGGAGAATCAGGCTGAGCCCAACTCCAACGTACCTATGGCGCCCCCTCACCACACCCCAGATGGCTCAGGGACCTCTTCACTGAGTGACCAGTCCCTCCCTGGACTTTGAACTCTAGTGTCCAGACTCTTTGGCAGTGCCCATTATACTCTCACTGGGATCAGTCTGTACTGATCCCATTTAGAAGGACCTCCATACAGAAGGTCCTTCTAAACATCTAGCTCAATGCCTTGCTTATAACTGAATCCCAATTAACATTTGTTACGCACAACAGCACAGTAACAAACGAGCCACATACAGGAATAAGGGATAAATCCTGTGTCTAAGGATACTACCATGAGTCACCATCATGAAAAGCACCTGGGGTGACTCAGAAGTCCAGGAACACCTTCCAGGGCCCCACCTGAGGGTTTCTGTCTTTCCCCTGGGCCACCCCAATGAAGACTGCCAAACACTCCGCAGATCACGAAGAAGCTGCCGCACGCCAACCTCTAGGTTTTCCTGATTCCAACCTGTCTAACAAAACACCCCAAGGGGTTATTTTTAAACACATGCCAAAAGAGTAGAAGGCCGCTGCCACTATTCAAAACCAGATGAAGGGAAAGGTAAATACAGACGGAGCAGCATTTGCCTCTGCGGCCATCACTGTCGGGCATCACGGGGCATCAGTATTGGGCATCGCTCCTGAGGACCACTGTTTGGCCATCACTGTTTGGACCTCACTGTTGGGCACCAGCAAAAACACAGACCCCCTAATGGGGAGCTCCTCTCTCCTACTGTTTCTCCAAATCTTGCAAGCATGGGTACCTTGAGGCTTTTCTAGACCCATCCCTACTATAAGGTAGGGCACAGTAAATGTTTGTTGAGTGGATAACCGCTCTCCCATTACAGGAGTCTCCTTACTGGGGACTATTAACAGGTTTGGGTATAACACAGCAAAGTACCATCTCTTTAGAACAGGACTCCCTTTCCACGCTATGTTTGAGGAGATCTCACACCCTGCTAGGAAACCCACAAGGACACCTGCATCATCTCCCTCAACGGTGCTCCCTCTTAATCACCCGGTGGGCCAACCTCTCCCAGACACCACCAGCGACTGTCTGAGAGGCTTCCAAAGAGGCCTCCACGAGCCAAGGAGCACTAAAGAATTGCAGCGCCCTCACTGGCAGGAGAGTGGAACCCGCGGGACCAGTCTGTCCAGTATCTGTCCGGTATTTGTCCAGTGCATGTTATCCCCCTGCCCACTTCCTGTGCCTGGCACCCTGCACGGGACGAAGCCAGGCCACCGCACTGTGCAAATCCGCACTCTCCGGTCTCCCAGGCCCCCGGGCTCTCACCCTGCGGCTCTCTGCCCTGCCCACGTCCCCAGCCAGACACCTCACCAAAGGGGAACAGACCTCGGGTTCCATCGCTCCTCCCTGTGGGCTGACCACAAGGGCTCCCTCCTCAGGTTTCCTGCCTGCTTTCTCTGACCCGGCTTCGGTTTCCCTCTGGGTTCCTCACCCTGCAGTTAAAATTCAAGTCGGATGACAGCCCTATTTTTAAGCAAAGGGAAGAGCCTTCTCTTGGGGAACCAAAATGAACACAGAATACAGGCCCTGACCAGGCCAGTACCCTCTTTGAAAAGAAGAAAATAGAAATTCTGAGAGTTTTTGGTTTTTTTGCATGAAGAATTCATCCTGCCAGCCAAGTGGAAGAGCTAAGAGTTTTAAAAGTTCTAGCCTGGGTCGTCTGAAGAAGGGAGTGGCAGCCCTCTGGGCGTCCTAATTGCAAAAGGCGTCATTCAGCGTCCAAGCCCAGGTCCCACTGGGCGGCTCTTCCTGGGGCCTCCCGTTGACGACGGGGTCCAGGCTCTCCCACTCCTGCTCCGCCTCACCCCTCACAGCCTCAAGCTCACTGGAAATTCGGCCGTGCTGCCTCTCGCTCGTGGGCTCATGCCCGGGACTTCTGACCACCCCACGCCCCGATGGCAGGCACAGCTCTTGGCAGTAGGAATTCCAAGTCAGGCAAAACATGGCTCCTGATCCGCACACGCTGGTGGGAAGGTAAAATGGTGCGACCACTATGGAAAACAATACGGCGGACCCTCAAAAAATTGAACATGCCACTACCATGTGACCCCGCAACTCCACTTCCAGGAACGCGGCCGAAATAATGGAAAGCCAGGTCTCAGAGACGTCTCTGTGCACCCACGTTCACAGCAGCATTATTGACAGCAGCCAAAGAGCAGAAAGAGCCCAGGTGTACGGCAATGGCTGAGCGGATAAACGAAATGGGGGTGGAATATTACTCAGCCACAAAAAGGAATGAGGTTCTGACACGTGGTATGACAAGGATGAATCGCGGAGACATGATGCCAAGTGAAATGAGTCGGATACAAAACAAAAAGCACGCTAGGATTCCAGTTGCCTGAGGTACCTGTGATAGTCAGATTCACAGAGACGAAGGTGGATAGGGGGTTTCCAGGGGCCGGGGAAGGCGGGAGACGGCAGTTATTACCTAACGGTCATGGAGTTCCAGCTTCGCAAAATGAGAAGGGTCCTGGAGATGGACGGAGGTGACTGCATCCCCCGGTGGGAACGGACTTACTGCTGCTGGTCTGTATGCCTCAAAAGGGTTTTAAGATAGTACGTTTTGTTAGATACATTTTACTGCAATTAAAAATAATTTTAGGGGTGCCTGGGTGGCTCAGTCGGTTGAGCATCTTGGTTTCGGCTCAGGTCATGATCTCAGGGTTGTGAGATGGAGCCCCACGTCGGACTCCACACCCAGCCAGGAGTCTGCTGGAGAGTCTTTCCCTCTCTCTCCCCTTCTGGCCCACCCTTGTTCCCTCTTGCATGTGCACACACACACACTCTCTCTCTCAAATAAATAATCTTTTTAAAAATAATAATTTTTTTTAAAGTAATCCCCTCTTTTGAGCCGGTTGAAATCTGGCAGTTCCGGGACAGTGGTCTCCCAAGCTGGTCTAGGCACCTCTGCAAATACTATTTTCTGGTCCACAGCGGGGATGAAAGACAAGATGGCAACTTCAGGTGTGCTTACTTTTAACTCATCTTTTGAAATATCTGTACAGAACTGGTTCCATAAAGTACTATATTAGTACAATATAGTGCATGATTACACCTTGTAGACAAAAATTGGGTGTCTATGCTGAGTGCACTAAAAATTCCTTCCTGGTGAGGCGGATTGACTGGGTGCTGCCTGGAGCCCACTGTCTTACAAGGATGGGCTTTTGCACCTCTGCAGAGGGCAGGTAGACCTTTCCCAAAATTGGAATTCTCTCTTCCTCAGGCTGGGTAAGGGGGAGCAGGATAATAATCCACACTGTCCTGACAAGCACAAGTGGCAAATGGGATGTGGCCCCCAGACCACCAAACCCAACCAGGAAGGGCAGTGGAGGGTTTAAGAACAGTGACCCTATCCCCGCCCCCCTTTCTGCTGGGGAGTCATGGAGCTTTCATGCATTATTCTCTCTGGGGGCTTCTGCTGCTGCTCCAGGGCCTGCCTGTCACTCTGCAAAACTGTGGGCAGCTGAGCCTAGCAGAGCCATTGCCACATCATTACCACCTCTGGTCCTGGGACCAGGCTTGCATACTTGCCCCAAAGTGATGGGATGGGCTCTCCCCCCACCGGGATTAGAGCCTGTCATTAGGTGTCCTACTGTGGTTGATCTTCTTGGAGCCCCTACTCTCAAGGAACGTGTGACATGCTCCTCTGGGATGAGGTGGATGGCGCTGCCTGGGGCTACCTCCTGCTAGCCTCCCGCTAGCCCTCAAGACTGTCCATGGCCCCGCCACTGACCATCTTCCGTCTTGGGTGAATCCCGGATCTACCCTGGAGGGAGGAGGAATTTCTCAGGCTTCCAAGAGAGATGCTCATCCCTGATCTGATCACACCGGGAGACACTCGTTCCTTGTGCATGGAACAGGAGGCGGCCATGAAGTCTGGAACTCCTGTGGCCATCTCTCCCCTGGCGACAAGCTAACAGCAGGGAACCCAGCAAGGACACACAGAAAGCAACGAGATCCTTGATGGCAGGGAGCAGCCAAATCCAAGTATCCTGAGAGCCCACCTTACGCTGGACTTGCCAGCCTCACACACAGACGAGTTACGACACTGTTTAACCTCCGTTTGAATTCACTATTGGCACCCAAAAGCATCCCAACTGCATGATCTTTGATTTGGTTCCTTTCATTTTTATGGCCTACAACGTCCTTGGATCTCACTCAGCCTCTTACTATTTCCAGTAAGGAGGGAGACGTCAGCCTCCGGGCTCCGCCCTCTCTCAGGAGCCGTCCTTCATCGCGCTGTCATCACTGACCCTTCCGACTCCAGCACCACGGCTTGCTACAGATGGACCCAAGCCCGCACACAAGGGACAACAGGAAGGGAAGACAAGACCACATTTATCTACTAGGAGCGGGGGTGGGGCTGAGCGCCAGGACTTCAGGCATCCCTGTTACTGTCACTAAGGTCCCCAGAGCTCACTCATTGTCTTCCTATCTCGCCTATTAGGGGACGCAGGCCATTTCTACGTTTTCTTAGATCTCAGCCAAGTGTGGTCACAGGATGCTTCCTACCCTGTGATCTTTAATCTGATTAATAGGCTTAAGCCCCATTTTTATGTTATCTTGTCTTGTCCTGCTTTTGTTCTATCAATCACATTACTGTGTAGAAAGAAATCAAACCAACATAACAGAAGCTTATTCGTCCCCAACTCGTTTATCCTGGTCTCATTTATCTTGCTGTTCTCTCCTCCCCGACTTCCTTCGAGGATTACATGAACACTCACGTGTGTTAAATTAGAAAAATATACAACCTTGTGAAAAGGAGCTGCATTTGCATAAAATACTGCCCCCTGACGCCCCTCAAGCCACTGTAGACAAAACAGGCTTGCAGGTGGAGTTCAGGGTGGCCGCACCATACACCACCGGTGTCTTCCTGGAAAACCCACTGTAAACCAAGAATATCGTATAATTCTTGAAACACATAAAAGGTCCTGGAATTTTCTTTAAATAAACGGGAGTTGCTTTCTACCGTGAAGAATGTTTACGGTAGTGTTAATTACCTGCCACCGTCACTCCCAAGTCTGTCCTTGCTACGTTCTCTACAGCAGATTCTAGCTGACTGACAGCTTTTCTCTCCAAAGAGAGCTCTTTAAGTCACATAATCCCACTGGCTGCAGATAATGATCGGGTAAGGGATGAGGGCTTTATTCAAGCTTAGCCAATTAGGTTTCCCCAGAGAAGCCCTGTGATCCGGGACAAGGAGACAGAGTCAACTGCTTAGGCATGACCCACTAGGAAGGTGATGGGATTGAATGCCACCATTTTGGGCCAGACAGAACCACGTGCATGGGGATGCCCAGAGAAGCTGGCCTGCATAGAGCAGAGAAAAGCAGACCAGCAACAAAGATGAAAGAGATACCAGGACACTGTACTCAGGCTTGCCTGTCCTTATTGTACTTAGGATCCAAGGAATACATTTCTAACCATAAAGCCCACCCTCTTGCTCCCTCATGAGTAGACTTCTGTATCCTGGAATCGAGCAGTCACGCTGGCTGGGATGCTTTGGAGGATGCAGCCTGAGTATTTAGGGGCTTCTCATCAACTCCTCTTTCTCAATACCGGAGGCTTCTCCCAGGCAGTCAGCTTCTCAAGCTCTGACTCCTTTTTTCTCTCTTTCTAATTTACCAGCTATTCATGAACGGCCTCTAGAGAGGGTTTCAGGGACACACTGCCAATTATCTTCTGAGAAGAAGCCCAAGTCCTCATGATGGGAACGTCCAAGGCTTAGTGCACTCATGCTTTGGTTATAACTAATAGAATTTTCAAGTTGAAAGGAACTTTATATTAAAGAACCATATGGCCCCAATTTGCAAGATAATCCCGATTTCAAATATTCTGTTCAACGTTCAGCCAATCTATTCTTATTTCTGTTTCAGCAAATATTCTCCTTCCTTCTTCTGCTGGAGATCGGAGACTAAGCGGGGCCCCAGGAGCTAATCTTGACGAGGTCACCATCTAGTGGAAGGTTAAACAAGGGCACTGTGTTAGGTTTCCTTGGGGCTACAAATGACACAAACCCTCCTACACCAGCATCAACAAAGAGAGGAGCACAACGGCTCAAGGAATCTAAGGATAGATCAAAAAATCAAACTGCCAGAGGGTAAGGATTTCCCGGGAATCAGGAACAACTGGATTCTCCGCGTGGATTTCCCTGTTGCCTACACCATGGAGGCTTAGCTTACTTACCAAGAAAGTGGGAAGATAATGTCTCCCACAGAGGGCTCAGGCAAAGATTAAATTTTAAATACCTCAGGGAAATGCCTAGAATGATACAAAGGAGGAGCTCAATCAATTTCAATCAATCTCCCCATTTCCCCTTATAAGTGTCTCCTGGCAATTATCAAACAGTGGGGACCAAAATGGAGGAAAGCCCCAGAACATATAATTTGTTACCTGACATCTTTGAGTCCAAGAGAGATATTCTTTCCTCATAAAACCAGAGACTTCTCCCACTCCCAGGAGAGCTGAGGAAAGTATCTTGAAGAAACCATTATCACAAAGGAAGCCACACCTCCTGAGTTTCCAGCAAATGCAGAGGTACATAAAATATTAAAATGGAACATCTAGGGGCGCCTGGGTGGCTCAGTGGGTTAAGCCGCTGCCTTCGGCTCGGGTCATGATCTCAGGGTCCTGGGATCGAGCCCCACATCGGGCTCTCTGCTCCTCGGGGAGCCTGCTTCCTCCTCTCTCTCTGCCTCTCTGCCTGCTTGTCATCTCTCTCTGTCAAATAAATAAATAAAATCTTTAAAAAAAAAATAAAAAAAAAAAAAAAATAAAAAAAAATAAAAAAAAAATGGAACATCTAGAGCTAGAAAAATAAAAATGTACTTATACGGTGCATGGAGCTGATTCAGAAAAATCTCTGTAGATTCAAGAATAAATTTGGACTGATAACTCTCTGGAATTGGCAGGTAAGTATTGATTTTAAAAATAAAAGTGAGCACTCTCAAAGCAAATGGCACTGACTAAGGCCGATTAGTAAGTTACAGGTACCAAAACTGAAGGAGACAGAAGAAGATACAAAAGGATCCCAGACAGAACTGCCCCCACCCACCTAGCTAGGTCTGAAGCAAGACCTTCCTGAGGTGACATCTGAAGGAAATTATCTGAAATGAGGAAACAGACTTCTGTTTTCAATAGAAAAGTTCCTAATTATAATATAAAAAAAAAAAACTGGAACATCTAAGTAAAAAAAAAAAATCAAATTATAAGTCATAAACCAAAGCTATACACACACAGAAAACCAGATGAAGGGAACATGACAAAACATGAACCGTGGTCTGTCTGTGCGATGAGATCACAGTGCTTACTGCTTTTCCTCTCAGTAGTGACTACGCATTCTTCTTCATGAAAACCAATTTTGGGAAAACTTTTCAAAATAACTTCTCTCATTGCTGAAGAGAGGTACCTCAGAGATCACACTGAAGCGTGAAGAAAGGTAGCTGAGCGTCAGTCGGATGGTGACATGCCAACGGCACGCATGGTTCACACTCAACATGAATGAACACCCATTCACTGGGCGTGCTGGTGTGCCCGGGACCACACAGGGTGTGTAAAGCAGAGCAGTGGCTCACAACCACCTGAGGCTGACAGCACACTTCCCTGCCCTTGACAGCAAGGTCAAGTGAGGCAAGAAAGGGAGTGACCTGACTCACCAGGGCAGAGCCCCACCGAGGTGGACGGGAACCTGCCTGACTCGGAGCCCACCCTCCAAACCTCTCAGCGAGCACCTCACCCCACCAAAGACCATCCTCTTCAGAGAAGATGCTCCATGAAAAGCTGCTCATGGAGTTTCTGTCAGGATCCTTCCCTGGGCGCAGAAACCAAATCTCACAAGAAGTCAGGCAACGAGGCCACAGCACCCCCCGCGCCCCCCGCCCCCCCCCCCCCCCCCGCTGCTAAGAGGCAGAGGGCAGATGCAGCCTTCCTCCCAGACACCAGGGTCACACGCCTCAGCGCCAGGAGGCCTGGGATCCCAACTTGGCTCCTCCCACCTCTGGTCTGGGTTTTTCCGGGAAACGCAACAGTACACCAAATATATATAGTACATTCAACAGGTGCTCATTAAGTACTTCCTGGGGCTAATCACCAGGGGCTGGAAGCAACGTCCCTGCCTGCAGGAACATGCACCCCACTGGGATGGAGGCAAGCACACAATCGCAGTTTGTGACAAGGATTATGATGGCAGTAGGTAGAGGATTCAGAATTTTCCACACAAGACCCAGGAGGATGCTCAGGAAAGAAGCTCGTTAGGGTCTGCTACAGGCCTGCAAATGGAAATGAACTCCCTTGTGGAACCGAGACCAGTCACTCTCCAATCTGGGACGGGGCCCAGGTGAGACATTCCTGTCCATGCAGACTCCAGAAGCACGTCCCGACTTCTGCACCTCCCGTCCTCCCCTGGAAGCCTGTTAGCTCCGGTCGACCTGAGCTCCTGCCATGAGTCAGTGCGTGAGAGGAGGCACCTCGCATACCCTGCCCAGCCGAGGCCCAGGCTGGCGAGCCACCTCCCTGCTCCCCGTCAGACCCCTCTGCCGTTGCTGAGCCTGGCATCACGGGAGGGCCACCCAGAGCCACCACTCAGTCTTCAGAGTCAAAGTTACTGGCGGCCCCCGGTGAGCTGGCCCAGGCAGGCAGAGAGGAAAGAGCAGTCCAAAGGGGAGCTGAGCCCTTAATCCCTAATTCTGTCAGGAACTGGCCCCCGGCTCCTCCCTCCCTCTAGCGTGTTCCCTCTCTTTCACCATCAGTGGTCTTGAATATTAGTCTCACTGAATTTTTTGGTAGAATTAGCCTTGGTGCTGGCTTTTTTTCTTGGAACACAAGAAAAAGCCAAAGCATAAAGGAGTTAAGCAAATTGCTCAAGGTCACACAGCCAACTAGAGGGGCCCTTTCTATTTACGATAAATGAAAGCCAGTAGAGGTCATCTTAAATACAAGGTAAAGGCTCCACCCTGAGGATTAATTCCAGGAACAAAAGCAGAAACTGGTCAAAACTGGTTAAATCAGCAACTTAAGGAAGCCTGGTCACTGGGGAGACCCAGAGATCAAATTAGTATTTGTTTCTTCCTTCTCTCCCTCCCTGTCCTTTGTGTGATGGGTCCCTTTCTCCCCTACATAGTTCTAATGGGGTTTCCTGGGCACACGGAGAAAAATCAAGTAAGGAAACTCAGATTTCTGGCTTGAAGGGCTAAGGGCGGATTGTAGAGTCTTCAAAGCCAGAAAAAGTCCGGGTGACCGGTACTGTCCTGTGTCAACCGCAGGGAGCTCAGCACTAGGGGCCCCGGGTTCTCTTTCAGTAAATGAGGGGCCTGTTTGCTTCCCTCGCCTTGGAGAAGGATTGTTCTGACGCTTGTCACTACAGGAAGGAAGACTTTGTTCACGACCACGGCAGCAGGGGGAGATCCAACCCCCCTGAGCACGACAGGACACACGGGGACTACGGCGGAGGAGCAGCGAGCGGGGCTCAGCGGGGGGGGGGGGGGGGGGGGGGAATTCCTAAGAGAGACATCAAGAGTCAGGAGGATTTTTGCCAAAGGCGGGCCACAAGGGTCAGATACCAAGGGGAGGGAGATACTCACTAAGAGGGACCGGGCAGCCCAAAGACAGGGCAGGAGCCACCCAAGACCCGGAGGAAAAGAGTCATCAGAGGAGCCTGAAGGTAAGTCAAGTAGAGTCTTCTCAAGCCACAAGACTCAGACAAGATACTCTATAACCTGTGCACTGGGGGAGCCATAAAGAATGATTCACATTACGTTTCCAGCCCCTGTAGTCATTTGCTATGATAATTATTTAGAAATAATTTGTGTTTAATAGATGGTAACACACACACACACAGTTGGCATTTCAAGTCTAATCAAACCAAGCACACAAGCTTTAGGCTCTGGAAACTCTGAGAAACAAAACAAAATCTCACAAGCCAGTGATGTTATGACCATCTGGCTCATCTTTTGCACCATCATCATAGCTAATGGCCAAGTAGCCAGTGGGCCACAGTGGGGGCTGGTCCTACCAGGCATCTGAGGGACGGGCCCCGCCCGTCGCCCATGAGCCTGGTGGGAGGGTTCGCACTGTGCAGCTGGGAGGTGGCTCAGAGTTCAGCCCCGGGAGGGCTGTGCTAATCCTGCACTTGCAGTCTGGGAGAAAACAAAAGCAAAACGAAAACTCTGAGAGGACCTTCCTCATCGTGTATCAAGGCTTCCTAGTCATTTTAAAGATGCTATTTACTATCTGCCAGGATCTGGGGAGGGGACTTCAAGTTGTTTCACGGATTGGAAAACATCCCTAGGAAAGAGACCACCTGGCCAAATGGCTGGCTTCCTTCCACACACGGCCTCCTGTCTATGTGCCCCAAAGTAGAGCAGCCCATGAACTTAGGGAACCTGGAAGGGAGCATCCTGCAATGCACACTCAGACCAAGGGTAGATCAATGAAGGCCCGACACAGACCCCACAGAGGTGAACCAGCCAAGCCCCGGGACCTTCCTCCTCTGCCTGATGAGCACATGGTTTCTTCCCTCCAAGGCGTCTACCTTCTGCTTCCTCAAACATGCACATCAAAGGGCTGCCCATTGGTGCGACCCTGGGGAATGAATCATGATCACAGACTCCGGAGGCCCTCACGCTCACGGCGGACTACCCTTACAGACACATGAGGTAGAAAACAAGATCTCACCTTTAAGTGAAGTCCTCCGGGACTCCTAAACTCAACACTTGCCCTCACTCACTCGGGCGTCCGATTCTGCAACCGCTCTTTCAACTCATTGCATCTGTTTAGTTCTGTGGTGATTTCTGTCCCACCCGCCATATTCTTCCGCTTCCTTTGAGGACCTATTGAGAACTTTGAGTCAATCAAGGCAGAGGTTCTACTGACCCAGGACGCCTCAGGATCCTCGATTACTCCCCCAGGCAGACACCGCGGGTGGACCAGAAACAGCTCTGGAGCAGGTCTATTTGTTGTCATTCTGAGTCTGGACAGGGGGGCAGAAGAGCTCCTTACCCTGGTTTCTCCTGTGGGCGCTGGAGTCAATGTTTCAGCACCTCTTTTCCCTGTCTTCCCTTCCCTTTGGTTCTCCAAATAAGGTGAGAAGCCAGACTCTCTCACCTAAAGCAAATGGAGCTTGGCGATGCCCGAATCCGTGTGCCCTGACCTCTCTGAGAAGACAGAATGTAGACGGATCCTGAAGGGCCCCCACGCCACTCCCCCTTCTCACTCCACCCGCACATGACCTGAGCATCAGCCCTCAAGAGCACGTGGAAGTCACACCAGCCGCTCCAATCAACCCGTCAGAGCAGTCAACCTTTGGGAGGCTCCCTCCAGAATCCCACTGTTTGCAGACAGGTGACGGTCCCTCAAAGCCTTCAGATGTGAACAGGGAGGGCTCCTGCTTAGTGTTGAGGCTAAAGCGGGAGGTGTTCAAAGCCAGGCCTCAGCGTCCCTATTTCTCTGCCTGCCTGTCTCCTGGGAAGAGGAAGGCCGGGATTCCCTACTGGGGAGAGTCTTCTTCCTTCCAGATGTGGAACAGCCAAAAGAGGAAATGTGCACTTGCCTTGAGGGGCAGGAATGAAATACTCCATGTAACCCACTGAAAGATGTGTGCTCTCTGGACTCAATAAACCGGCAGAGGCCAGTGGCCATTGGTCCCACAGCACCAAGTCCCCTGGGAAGCTAGAGACCAGCACAAAAGAGGGATATGGTTTTTTGAATAGTTTGGAACACTGAAGGCTTTATCCCATTAATCTGCTGCATCTAATAAAAGGAACCTGGCTTTGAAAAGAGGCAACACAAATATTTAAACAAAAGTGGAAAAAACCTGTCCCTCGGGAAGCAGGCAGGACCACGGCCCTGCAGTCAGGGAACGTCACAGACCCGGCACCACGCTCCGCCCTGTGGGGAGAGCAAGAGCATCGCGCAGAGCGGGGGGGAGGGGGGGGGCTGCTCGAGGCCCCCACACCTGGGGGTCTGGTGTCCTCCACGCTCCAGAAGCCTAAAGATTACAGTCCACCCACAGACTGGCGAGGCCGTCTGTCTGTCCCTCACAGTCAGAGGTGACCTGGTAGGAGTCCACAGCCAGTGAGCACCACATTCAGAGTCAGACAGGCAGAGACAGAGTCTGAGCCAGGTGGGCCTAAAACAGGAGCTGGGGCTGCTCCAGGGGCAGAACCCCCAGGGTCAGACCAGGAGGGGCCCAAAGAAGCAGAGGAGCTCACTGGTGGGGCCGCTGGACCTCGGGGCTGGAACTTGGTTCAAGTCCCCATGACCGCTGTCTCCTGAGACAAGTCGCTCATGACTGGGACCAGTTTGTCCTTCCCACCCCTGGGGAAACCTTGGTGATGTCTGGAGACACTTGTGGCTATCACAGCTGGGAGGACATGCCACGGCATCTGGTGAGGAGAGGCCAGGGACACAACCAAACATCCTACAATGTGCAGAACAGCCGCCACGCCTGAGGATTTTCCTGACCCACAAGCCGAAAGGCTCCCGACAACCAGAAGTTTCCAGTGCCCAGTGGCGATGTTCCTCTCTGCGGTTTGCACATCGCCACGGTGTCTGCCTTCCTCCGGTGTCTGCTCTGAATCTCAGGTCTGCGGGCCAAGCTTGTGCAAAGGTCCTGATCCCCCCTCACACCATGAACAAAGTGATCAACTCTCCAGAGGGCCCTGGGGATGGCTGTCCCTGTTCTACCCACTAGACGGTTTTCTCAGAAGTATTCCTTTGCAGGGGGGAAGCTCCCCTGAAGAAAACCAATTGAGGGAAAATGAATTGTTCCCTCCTCTTGCAATGAAACTGGAGAGCTGCCATTTGAATAAACAGGGGTCATTACCCTTTGAAAGATGTCTTTCCTTTTGTCTGATTCAAACTAGCCATTTTTCATGTAAAATAGAAGCTAACTGGGAAATTACATTTTGACTCTTTTATAATACAGATTAGAGAGATGAAGAAAACTCTGCCATAAACAATAGAAAAAGCCATTATTCAGCTGAAGAGCTGCCTGCAGGAGGCAGTTTGCCTAAGACACAGGCCCGGAGTCTGCACGGGGCTCCGGCTGTCAGTCTTCAACGGGGCCACACGTGGGAATCACCTGAGAAGTTCTGAAAACCTCCTGTGATCAGGCCACAAGGACACCAGAAACTCTATGAAGTTCTCCACACTGTGCGTCAACACCACCTGGAGAGCTTGTGAAAAGGCAGGCCCTGACGCCCCGGGTTTCCGATCTGTAGGTCAAGGGTAGAGCCTAAGAATTTGCATTTCCAACAGGTTCCCCGTGACATGGATGCTGCTGGTCTGGGGACCACCCTGGGAGAAGCACTGCTCTCAGGAAGGACCGAGGAATCCCCGGGGTCTGCAGCCAGCCCTGAGACTCGAGGCTGTACCTCTACTCAGGGTCTCACGTCTCCAAGGGAGGCAGCCAGGAGGACCTTAGATGGGTCCTTTGTGCCTCGGCTTTACCTGACCCATGCAGTCCTGAAAGTGAGGACAACGGCGGAGGCAGAGTGGACACGCTGGTGGACGCCGCCTCCACAGGAGGTCAAGGTTAGTTAGCACCAGCCACGATGAGACACGTGGTGTCACATGCCTCCTCGTGCTGTGTGACAAGGAGAGCACATCACCCCTGTGGCTCTCGTCCCCCAAATCTATCACTGTGATGGAATGAAGAGAAAACATCAGAGAAGCTCCAACTGAGGGACCCGTTACAAGACGACAGATCGTTACTCCTCAGAAGAATGGAGATTCTGAAGGTCAAGAGAAGACTGAGGAAGTGTCGCAGGTTGGAGGAGGCTGAGGAGACATTAGGGCTCCGTGCCATGTGGGATTCTTGATGAGACCCCAGGACAGAAAGAGGACCCCCGTGGGAAGTCTGAGGAGACCCAGAGAAGCCCGTAGATCATAGCATTGTACCGATGCGGATGTCTTAGTTTTGACACACGTGGAGGACGTTTGGGTCAAGGGGACCCTCTCTTGTCTTCACAACCCTTCCGTGCATTCGGAATTATTTAAAAAAACAAGTTAAAAAATGAGAATCCTAGGACTGTACGATTTTCTCAATGCATTTCATAATTTTGGATTTATGAAGAGATCCCTGCAAGAGACTGAGGGAGTTCTAGAGACATCCTTCCCTAATTCAGCTCACACTGGCTGCTGGGGACAATGAACACGGTAGGGTGCCTCAGAGAACTGGGGACAGTGCGTGAGCAAATGTTCTAATCTTAGTACAAGGCACTATTAGGAGAAGTGATTACTATGATATAAGATTCTGATAATGCTGAGAAAACAGTACGGAAGTGGTGTAATCTGTGCCACACACACAACATAGTCCAGAGAGCCGCACACGCCTGAGTCGGTGCCTTGATTTACCCTGCTACACAATTAGGCGCTGAGACAAGAGGTCCCTGAAGGTCGTTTCCTCTCTCACATTCAACAATTCACGTGTATGTTGGGGTTTCTGAATAATCAGCTTTTTTAGAAAGTAAGGTGTGCCGATTTCAAACACACTGGGAAATCTGAAGGCAACCGTAGTTATCTGTCCGTGACGTTATCAGGGATTTAAGTTTCTTCTTCGTACTTTCATGTTATTTTCCCAATTTTGTAAAAAGTGCTATGTCGGGCTTTTATAAGTCAGGGCGAAACAAACAAATACAGGAATATCAGTGTTTTCATGACCTGCAGACAACGGATCACTCAGGAGAAGGCCACTGGTGATTTGGAATTGCTAATTACGCTGCTCTCTGAGAGATATCACAAGTGGATAAAATGAGTAAATATGAATGCCTGAAGGCTCCATGAGATGCTGAAAGAAATGAGTTTATTCTGTTTTTCACAATACAGAATTGATTTTCCTCTTGCCTTGAAGTCCCAAATTATGCTGTTTTGAATCTATTCCACCAACATGTTACCGGGCTGGGGATGTGACCAAGAGTTAAAATACAGGACAGTCCCATGTGAATGCAGCATTTCGAGGTGTTAAACAAAAACTAAACTGAGACTTTCGTGCTTGGCCGTGACAGAGCAACGGGTCTCAGATCTCCCTTCCTGGGAAGGGAAGAGCTGTCATGGACTGTTTGTGCCCCCCCCATTCATATGTCGAAGCCCCCCCTCCATTGATGGTGTGTGGTGGTAGGGCCTTTGGAAGGTAATTAGGTCTAGGTGAGGTCATGGGAGTAGAGCCCCGTGATGGGATTAGTGTCCTCATTAGAAGAGGAGGAGACACCAGAGCTTGTTCCACTGTCCACGCGTGCAAAGAAGAGATGACATATGCTCACACCAGCGCCCTGAATCCGGGCCCAGCCTGCTGCCAGGAGAGAGCCACAAAGGCCTGGAGAGCAAGCAGAGAAGCTCTGGAAGGTGCCGCCTCTGCTGGGGGTTGCTACTCGCCAACAAGGCCAGGAGTCAGGGGAAAGAGCTGGAAAGGGGCAGAGAGAACAAAGGCAGCCAGAACGGACCCTCCGCCCCCAGAGCTCGCTCAGATGTCCAGACTGGAGAGGCCCCGTTCACACCAAGGGGCTGTGGAGAGGCTGAGGACTCACACCGCTGAGGTCTCTGGGGGAGGTGGCGGACATGGTCTGAGAGAACCCAGAAGGGAGGCCGACTTGGGCTTGAGGGGGGCTCTAGAGCCCAGGCAACGGCTTCTGTGGCTCGAATCGCCCACCAACACCACAAGGAGGGAGCACGTGGCTTTCTCCTCCGCTCACCCAGACACTGAGCAGAGGACCAAGGCAGGGATGAGGCTTAGACTCTGGAGGCAGTCAAACATCAAAAACAGAGTTGGATTTCTCACCGAGACCTTCCAATCTCACACATACGTTCCTCGACCAACCCTAACTCAGGATCACACAGCAGCGTGTGGAGAAACCTAGCCCCATCCTGGCCAAGTTGACACCATGCAGAATGACCACCAACAGCACGTGGCCTATTAGGACTAACTAGACCCAGTTTTGTTAGATGAGCAGCATTTTGCGACCGGCAAAACTAAAATCCAGGATGAAGAGTAGACAAACACAGATAGGGAGTAAAGTATCCTACTGCTTGGCTCTTGAAACACAAGAACTCCTTCAATCGGTTTTGTGAAACCACAAAACTCCTTCAATCGGCAACAAAGCACACTGTATTCCACATCCTGCCTGCGACATACATACGCGACCCTCTGTTCTCTGACTTTCAGCAAGAGCACCATTTTCCATAACTGAGATTTGGGGGGAATGCTGGAAAGAGAGGCTGAAACATCCACTCCTCAAGCTTGTCCGAGTTTCACTCCTACATCGAGTCAGGTGATCAGGGACTGCCACACCTGGCCATCGTTTTAGTCACTTGCTCTTTGCTATTTCTCCCATCAAGAGGTGAAGTCGGCTTCCCATTCCCTGGAAGCTGGATCAGCCCAAGGGTCTGTGTTGACCAGTAGAAGGTGGCAGAAATGACTTTATACAACTTCCAAGGCTGGGCCTTGAGAGCGCTACACATTCCAAGATGTCTACAGCTTCCCCTTCCCTCTTAGAATGGTTCTCTGGGAACCCAGGTGCCATGTTTTGAGAACCCGGGCATCCTAGTCAACAGCCCAGCTAAGCCTCCAACAACCGTGTAAAGAAGCCACGTTGATGTTCTGGCCCTAGCCAAGATCACAGACAACTTGGCCCCAGGAGACACGCATCGCCACTGCCCACGTGAACCCAATCAACCCACCATATTGGGAGAGATAATAAAGTGTGGTTGTTGTGTCAAGTCGCTGAGTTTGGGCTGTTTTAATACAGCAAGAGATAACTGAAACACTCCCCCCATCCCCATCCCCTTCGTGGTATCTCTCACGGACAGGTGCTTTGGTAATGGTCATCTGCTTCCATTAAGGGACACTGTGAGAAATGGATGGTCATACAAAGGTCATGACAGTGTCCATGAGAGCTTTCCCAAGGATGAAGTTTGCAACAACTAACACTACTGCTTGTGAGGGCCTGCAGTAGAAAGTCTTCTCAGCCACTGAAAAGGCTGGGCATCTGCTGAACAACTCACTTGCATTTATCTTCCTGCTAGGGTGACTGTTTCTTTCCTTGCTTTGTGGACTAAGACATGTGGGGCCAAGTTCATGAACTAACTCAGTCAGCAATGAACAAACTCCCTAGCTTCATTTTTTTCTACTTAAAATTCTCCTTACCTGTTTTCCCTCACTACTGATTCCAACATCTTCTATTACTTACATTTTTGGAAGTTACAGCAAATCCTCTGTGGACTGAAGCAAAATACAAATAAAATATGGACAAAACACAGGTAAGTAAACATCACAGTGTAAACATCTAGATTTGCCATTCCATATTTCTCTGCAAATGTCATATAGTGACATTAAAATGAGAGTATAAAAAAACAAATGATGTCTTGAGCAACATGAGGGGCAGAAAAAGGAAATCCGTGATCCTATTTGCATACTTGTAAACTTCCAGATCATCCTTCTCAAACTCTGATATGTTACTGCTCAGTTTAAGAAGCCCCAGTGATTATAGGACATCGTAAGCAGAGCGATGGCCTGGGGATAGTCACATCCAGGTCCCCAGCACCCATGACTATGTTAAGTTACATGGCATCGGGAATTAATGTGGCAGATAGAATCAGTGCTGTTAATCAGCTAATCTTAAGACAGAGAATTTGTCCTAAATTACTGGGTGATCCAAACATATCACAGGAGTCTTTAAAAGTAGAAGAGAGGTGGATAGGAGGAGCATGACAAGGTCCCACGACCATTGCTGGCTTTGGACATGGAGGAGGATGTCAGGAGGCAAGGAATGAGGGCAGCTTCTAGAAGCTGCGAGAGGCAAGAAAACCGTCTTCCCCGGAGCCTCCAGAAGGAAGGCAGCCCTGCCCACTACAGCTGAGAAAAACTGAGATGTCAGTTTTGGATTCTGACATCCAAAACTCTAAGATAATAAAATGTATCACTTAAGCTAATAAAATGTATCACTTAAGTGGGGGTCATTTGTTACAGTAATCATAGAAAACGTACACACAGGCTAATGAAAGCTGCCTAGGAATGCAGGCAGGACTCTATACCTTGCCTGCTTGACAGCATCCAACCCCTTCCATCTCCAACTCTCCACGACCCCATTTCACACCTCCCTCCCCCCATTCAATGTCCACTTACCCACCTGGCCTGGAGTTCTTGTGCTTCAGGCACTGGCCTGCCTTCCCTGGGCCTGCCATGCCCTGGACCTCCCCACTCCTCTCCCAACCTATGTGCCGATCTCCTATTCATTAAGCAAGGCCCAGCTCAAAGGTCATCTCCTCCCTAGCCCTCCTTGATTCCACTCCTGTTCCCCACTGCTCCATGCCACACAGAAAGGGCCCCTGACCGAAAACACCCATGTGTTGTGTTGTTACTTCAGCACTGTGGGTTTGTTTCGGGATAGCCCTCCCCAGAACCGACAATCTGAAGGCAAAGACAGCGTCTTGGCCACCTCTTACTCCCCAGGGCCTAGCCCTTAGTCAGTGGTGTCCTAAAAGAATGAAATTGGAAAAAAAAAAAAATACCACAAAGACACGACTCCATCGGCCACATTAGCAGATCTTTCACCATCTGGAAAAGTTCTGCGTCAACAAATTGGGGGCAGCACAGGGTCAAGAGCCTGGCTCTGCCGCCGGCTTCTCTGGACGCCCTCCAGCTCTGTCGCCACCAGCTGCCTGGCCGGGGGCAGGTTTGGGGATGTCTCTGTGCCTCCCTTTCCTGACCTATAGCCCGAGGAGCAGGTTAGAAAGCATCTACATTTCAGAGCTGCCAGGATAAAATGCAAAGATGAAGCCTTCCATAAAGGATATGTATTATTTATTTATTACCCATTAAAAGAAGTCTTTACTTTTCTTACAGTCCAAAAATGACACAGGACTCTCAGCTTTTGTCGCTAATGGAGAAAAACGTGTCTGTACCCTCCAGGCCCGCCTGACGACTTGCGGAGCGCGTGGTCCTGGTTCAGGTCCTCCCCTCCCCCATCTCACCTCACAGCCTCCATGGCTCCTTGTCTTTGGATGCGGTTTGCTTCACACGTGAAGATTCCTGGGACGTGATTCTCACAGCCGGAGGACAGCCCGTGCGCTGGCCTCAAGATCACAGAGTTTGAAAGGCGCGCTGAGTCCCGACGAAGGTTGCAGAAAATGCCGGGGAACGCACCGGCTTCTCTCTGAGCCCACCTACCCCTGCTTCCACGGGGTCCACAAGCTCCCCAGGCCCCGCTGATGCCTGCATCCAGAGACCACCTCAGAAGACCCCCGGATCATGAGCCTTCTGTCCTCTCTCACTGGATGTCTTGACAGAAGTCACACGGGACGGCTGCATGAGCTCCCCACTAAAGGCTGAAGAATTTCTGAGTCGCAGTCACACCTGCCAAGGACGGCCTGTCCCATCCCTCCAGCTGCAGGAGCACCGCACTTGGCCTTCAGATGTCCCCTTCAACCCAGGGCGTGTGACGGTGGGCCTCCGGTCAAGGCTCCCAGCCCCACTGCCCGGCAGCCAGCGCTGGCCCTGAACCTCCCTGCACAGACCATCCACTCGTTTCTGCTCTCCAGCTGGGCACCGCAGCCCCTCTGAGGCAGGTTCTTCAGCTTTCTAATTGTCTGTGAGCCGCCCTGCCCCGCTTCCAGCAAATTCCATGCTTGGTTTTATGCCAGCTGATGTTAGTTTCATCTGCTCACAGACAAACACCTGAACCGCTGCTGCAGGACCTGGTCCCAAGCTCCGGCACCGTGGACAGGAATGTGATAGGTCTGTGCCAAGAGGGCCTCTCAGTAAGGACTGCCTCCGAAATAGAAATGGACAAAAACAAACAAACAAACAACAACAACAACAACAACAAAAAACAAAAAACAAACAAACAAAAAACAGGAAAAAACCTACCAGTGTCATATTCTTGGTTTCTACAATAACAGCTATTAATATTCACGCTGCTTCCAGATGATTTAACATGAAATCGCAGCCCTTGAAGGCAAAGACCTGCCTCTTGTGAGCAGCGTTTGAAGAGGACGAACAGGACCCAGGGAGGCTGAGCGAGGACGGACACGTGTGACACGTGTGCCGCCGCTAAGAGAGCAAGGAGGACACAGAGCAGACAGCCGTTGGCCAAGGCACCGCGGGACAGCTCTTCTGCCAGCAGTTGGCATATTAGAGACCAAAAGACCAGCACAGGGGTGAGACCTCGCATCCGACAGGTGGATGTCAGCTTGGTGACCGCAAGACGGGACCTAGAATAGAGGAGACACCTGGGCTGGAGACCCCAGTAAGAGCTATCCCCACCCATGGGAACCAGGGGGTGGGCTTCCAGAGCGCTGTGGGACAGAGGGGAGGAAGGTGGCTGTCCTCCAAGTCACCCCCACAATTCAGAGTCTGACAGAGCATGAGGTGGCTTTTCATAGACCAAGTGAGGGAAACAATGATTTGTTTCTTGGGCAAATCCTTCCTGAGGTCCTGGTACTTGCCTGACCGTGTCCTGGGACCTGGGGATGCCACTGTGAACACGTCCATCCCCCCATTAGGGTAGCTATAATTTTCTTTAAAGCATGCGGATAAGAAGAATTGACAGGGATGTCCAGAAACGGGGACCCTCGTCCATCGCTGAGAGGACTGTGAAACGGCATGGCCGCGTGGAAAGCAGTCGAGAATTCCTCCCAAAGTCAGACACAGAGTGACCCTTTGCCACAGCAATTCTACTCCTGCGAACACACCCGAAAGAATGGAAACAGGTGTTCAAGCACAACCTTCTACAGGAATCAGCATTAGTCACCAGAGCCAAAAGGTGGAAACGACCGGATGCAGGTCAATAACACGGATGCCAGCGACGGACAATTATCCGGCCATCAGAAGAAATCGAGTCCCAATACAGGCCACAGCACAGGTGGACCTTGGTGATATGCTGAGTGAAGGAAGCCAGACCCCAAAGGCCACATACCACATGCTCCAGTTTCTGCGGAATGTCCAGAATAGGCAAATCCGAATGGACAGGAGGTAGACTGGTGGCTGTTAAGGGCTGGGGCAGGTGGTGGGAGAAGTGGGGAGTGCCTGCGTCACGTGTGCAGTTTCCTTTTGGGATGATGGAAACGTCCTGCGGCTAGACATGACGGTTGTACACCACTACAAGTATCCTACATGCCGGAGATTGTATGCTTTAGAATGCTTTAAATGCTATTATGCGTATTTCAATAAATAGAAAAAGAAGAGCCCTAACAGCCTCCCGAGAGAGTTTGTGCTTTAAAGAGAGAAACAAAAGAGAAACTGGCAAGGCCAGTCTGTGTGATAAAGGCATCAAAGGGGGAAGGCCAGAGAGTGTGGCCACAGAAAAGGGTTTTGTAACTGGGATGAGGGAGGGTGTCAATTAGGAAGACTTCCTGGAGGCGGTGATCTCAAAGTGGAAAGGCCAGAGCGCTGGGTGGCTCAGTGGGTTAAAGTCTCCGCCTTTGGCTCAGGTCATGATCCCAGGGTCCTGGGATCGAGCCCCACGTCAGGCTCTCTGCTCCGCAGGGAGTCTGCTTCCTCCCCTCTCTCTCTCTGCCTGCCTCCCTGCCTACTTGTGATTTCTCTCTCTTTGTCAAATAAATAAAATCTTAACAAAGGGTGCGGGGGGAAGGCCATGTTGGCCTTAGCTGGACTGGGACCTGGGGATACAGGGCGGAAGTGTGAGCAGAGAGTAGGGGACATCCCAGCAGGTGCAGAGGCCCAGCGTAAAAAGTGTCTTAGCATCTTTCAGGGGATTTGGAGGGGCAGAGTATGGGAATGATGAGGAAAGAATCTGGGTGAGCAGAGCTCAGGGTGCACATGCGTTCTGGACGGGATTGTACCCGTCCATACTTGGCCATCCTGTCCCTGCTGACCTCGAGGCAAAGAGCGAGGGGGAGATCTGTTGGCTCCCTCCTCAGCAATACCCCAAAGCAAACCATCAGAAAAAGGTGTGTGGAAACCAGGAGAACATTCTAACCTTCCCAGCACCTCTGCAGCACCCACAGCCACCTGCTCAGCCCATCTCTGTGGGCCCTTGTCTTAGAGGACAGATGGCAGAAACAGGAGTAGCGGAGCCTTCTCGGAATAAATGACTATGACACTCAAACCTTGGTTCATGCTATTTCTCCTATGAACTACCTCCTCCCCTTCACACAGAAGGAAACTCAGGCTCAGGAATGTTACACAGTTTTCTCAGACAGTGCAGGGGCAAACGCGAACAGCCTGAGCTCAGTCCTGAGCACTAATTCCACGGCCAGTGGGCAAAGGGGAGGGGAGATGAGACAGAGCCCAGGATGGAGACGGCGCCCGGGGCTTTCTTTGTGTTCCTTCTGAGACCTTCTGCACTGTACTCGCTCCGCCCCTGCTTCCATCAACCCAGGCTCACAGAGCAGATGGCCGAGACCTTCCCCTTTGATCCCACTCCTCCAGAAGTCAACCCTGGGTGTCCAGGTACTTGAATCAGTACCAGTTAAAGTTCCCAGCTTCCCCGGTGCCCCCTGCCGGCTGCCTCCCTCAGCCAAAGCTCAGTATGTGGCAGGACCTGGCCCAGGGCTGTCATCTGCCCTGCTCTCCCTCAAACTCCCCGCTGGGCTGCTCACACCCCATGTCTGCTGGCAGGTCCATCTCCTCATACACTTGTCAAGGGAATGCTCTCTCCCCTTAGGAACCTGGGGCTCTGGGGTGCTGCAGTGAAGGACCTTGCTTCTGAGATCAGGCAGGAATTTCTGGGTCCCCCATGATTTCCTGCTACTCTGGGCCCAGTCTAGTTAGCTCAACACAGCCAAACCCCTCAGATTTGGAAGCATCTGCTGTGTTGGGATCCCCGAGACCCGGCATTATGCAGAGCTATTCCCGGGTCTTCACACTCAAGAGTGTTAACAGAGTTTCTGAAGGTCACAGAGAACTTCCCTCTCTCCTGCCTGAGGCAGCTCCTGACCTTCCAAGGGCTTCCCCACAGACAGACACTCTACACAGCCTGAATACACACTATCTTCATAAACCAGATGTTGGGAATACGCAGAGGTGTGAACGGAGTTAAAATCAAGGAGGCTGCAATCACACCATAATTATTTAATTACAGAAACAAAGTTAATATCTTTTATCTGACACTTGAAAACATGAGCCAGAAATCCACCCCCAGCATCGGGCAATTCAGATTCAGACATCCAGGCTCACATGAGAGGCTCCAGCAGCCCCAGGGGCTCAGCACTCCTGAAACAAAGCCCTCCTGTCCCCTCCCACACGTTCTTCTCCTCCAATTCTCCTCTCCACCTGTCCCCATATCTAGCTGGGAGAATTCAATTCAGCTATCAAGGGCCAGCTCAGATGGCCTCTCCTCTAAGAAGTCCACCCGGGTTTCCCCTGGCTGAAGGGGTAGCTCCCTCCACTGAGCTGCCTTGGAACCAAGAGCACATCCTGTTACCGTGCTGGCTGAGCTTTCTTACTAACATTTACCTCTCTGGCTCTCCACGGAAGTAAACCCTTTTAAAATAGAGACCTGCTCATCTTCACTTCTCCTGTGCTCTGGGCACAGCCTAGATAAAGACCCCACGCATGACTGTTGGCATAAACAAAGCCAGGCCTTCTGACAAACAGAGAACCAGATCCTCCAGATCCTAAGGGAACAGTTACGGACCCAAATATTGAGTCCAAATGTGTGATTCTGGTTCAAAACTCTGGCTTGACTCCCACACAGAATGGCCAGACTCGATGGTGAAGGCTGAGGAGCTCTTTGAGTCCAGCTGGGCAGGACCCAGGTGGGCTCCTGCCTTTAAGGGGCTTCTGTTCAGTGGGAAAACAGGCAGAAAGACAAATTTCCACGAGAGGGGTCCCTGGGTGGTTCTGTCAGTTAATATTGTTTTTTCACACTTGAACTTTATTTCTAAAATTCTATTCACCAGTGGCAGGAATTGGACTTTAGATTGTTCAAGGAATTGGACTTTAGAGGGTACCCTCTAAACTGGGGAGTGGAGTTGATCTTATGTCAAGCAAATAAGAGGAGGGAGGTCCTTGGTACCACCCAGGGAAAGAGCTTTTCTCCTCTAGAGCAAGGACACGGATTCCTTAGGTAATTCTCCACATCTTCTCTTCTATCTATACTTCAACTTCTGAAGTAAAATACAATTGCCTCTCTTCCTTACCTTGTATTTTGGCTAAACTAACCTTACCAGCCCTCCCCTAAAGACCACACATTTAGAGAGAGTAGAAAAAAACTCTGATTTTCAAAAAAGACACATATGAATAAGTCAAAATACTGTTGACACACCAGCTTTCAAATGGGCTGGGGTAAATGGTGACTGACCCATGCTTGCTCCCCCAGAATAGCCACAAGCTGATAAAACCCAGAAAAGACCTGGGTGAGTCCAAGTCCTCCTAAAGGAAGGTACCAGATGAGACTGTGGAATGACTTCATTAGGAAAAGACGCTTTCTACGAGGAAATCCGGGGGAGCTGGGAAAAGGCGGGAAGAGTCATCGGACTGTGATGCAAGGAGAGGCAAGTGAGGGAAGAAGAGAGAGAAGGACACAGCCCAGGCTGTGGAGCACGCAGAGGAAAGCTGGGCCAAGCCCGCAGCGGCCCATCAAGCCAAAGTCTTGAGGCAGAGCTGTCTTGTGCCTCCCAGGAATGCATCTGCCTTGGTACCCTGCATTGTTGGCTAAGAGTAGCCACTGGAGAGTACAGCTTTGGTATGGAAACAGCGATGGGTCTTAGAGGTCAGCTGCTAGGCTCTTGGTCACATGGGCTCCTTGAAACTCTAGGAGTGTGAGGCTCATTCCATGTCCACCGCATCCCTTGGAAGGGATTGAAGCAGGAGCAAGCTGCTAGGACAATGAGAATTCGAAACAGATTCTAGAAAAGGAAGAATTTGAGACAAAAGCTTTCCATCACCGGCTGCTGTTACTGTGGGATGTGTCCCAGTTTTGAGTACAAAGAGGAGGCTAAACATCTTGTGTAATACCAGTGAAAAACGAGGTAGAGGGCCCCTGCAAGGGAGACAAAAAAAAATCCCCAGCAGAGTTCTGGCATGCCTCTGGGCATTCTCAAGAATGTGGGCCTGGTTCCTTAGAACATTCACTGAATTTTGGAGCTAAGCAGAATGCAAACCAGGTATTTCGATGGAAACTTCTGAGAAGCACAGTTCCATGAGACAAAGATTTTGCGCTCAGAACTTTCCTGAGTCTTACTAACGCTACAACCCATCATCAACTCCAACAGACCCTGACCACACTGGGGTTCCCAGTCACTGCTCTATGTTCCCAGCAGAGAAAAGGGTTAACTTCTATCCAGAGGAAAACAGAACCACTTGGGTGCTCTAAATTGAAAAATTACTAGTTCAAACGACAGAATCACATGATCGTATAGCAAGAGGGAAAAAAACTCTTCAGAAAACCTCAACAAGAGAATCATACCCACAAGGACCCAGATGCTGAAATCAGCTGACAAACTATAAAATAACCCTAACTAACAAGCTTATGATAATAAAAATGGATACCAGGCATGATAAGATAGATCATTTTTACACTGAATGAGAAAATAAATGGACATTCTTCAACTGACATGGATGGTGTTTGAAATTACAAACTTGTTAGTTGGATTAAACATGACAGAATACAACATTGCTGACCTATACTAGAAGACAGATCAACAGAACATGTCCAAACTAAAGCACGGAAAGGAAACAGAGACAGAATATAAACAGAAAAAGACACATTTAAGTATGTGGGTTGGTCACAATCAAAATATCTAATTATGCATATGATTAGTGGCCTAGAAGGAGAGGAGAAAAAAAAATGTGAGAGAAGCAAGAGCTGAAATCAGAGTGGCAGAGAAATTTTTAAAAGTGATGAAAGATATCAACTCCAGTATCCAAGATGTCCTACATAAATATTTAAAAACTTCGAATAAGGCATATCATGATAACAGTAATAAAAATCAAAGATACAGAGAACATCATTCAAACAATTGAGAAGGGTAAACAATTTTTGTTCAAAAGACCAAGAGAAAAATTAATAGCTGAGGTACAAACAGAAACCATGGATTCTAGTGCCAATAAAAAATATTTAATATTCTGTAAGAAAATACTGCCAATCTAAAATTTAAAACTCAGAGGGAAAAATTCCTTCAAAGACAAAGGTGAAATAATAAAGTTTTCAGACAAATAAAACCTGACGAACGTCACTTAAAGCAGTATTAAAGAGATTCCTTCAGGCAGAAGGACAATGATTTCCAGAAACATACAATTGCAAAGGCACACCAAGAAAACTGGAAAAGGTAAGCATGCAGACAAATATAAATGCTGACTGAAAATGCAGTGTACAAAACAACTATAGTGATTTCTTGTGGGTTTCAAAACATATGAAGAATAAAAAGAAGTGTAGAGGTGCCTGGGTGGCTCAGTTGGTTAAGGGCCTGACTGTTTCAGCTGTGGTTGTGAGTTCAGGATCATGAGATCAAGCCCTGTGTCAGGCTCAGGGTCTGCTTGAGATTCTCTCTCCCTTTGCCCCTTCCACTTATGTGTGTACTTTCTCTCTCTCTTTCTGTGTTTCTAAAATAAATCTTATCTGGGCTCTCTACTCTGTTCCACTGGTCTATGTGTCTGTTTTTATGGCAGTACCATACTGTCTTGGTGATCATAGCTTTGTAGCAAAGCTTGAAATCAGACAACGTGATGCCCCCAGTTTTGTTTTTCTTTTTCAACATTTCCTTAGCAATTCGGGGGTCTCTTCTGGTTTCATACAAATTTTAGGATTATTTGCTCCAGCTCTTTGAAAAATGCTGATGGAATTTTGATTGGGATGTCATTGAAAGTATAGATTGCTCTAGGCAGTATAGACATCTGAACGATGTTTATTCTTCCGATCCATGAGCATGGAATGGTCTTCCATCTTTTTGTGTCTTCTTCAGTTCATTTCATGAGTGTTCTGTAGTTCCTTGAGTACAGATCTTTGGTTAGGTTTTTTCCCGAGTATTTTATGGTTCTTGGTGCTATAGTAAATGGAACTGATTCTCTAATTTCCCTTTCTATATTTTCATTGTTAATGTATAAGAAAGCAACTGATTTCTGCACATTGATTTTTGTATCCTGCTACATTACTGAATTGCTATATGAGTTCTAGTAGTTTGGGCATGGAGTCTTTTAGGTTTTCCATCTAAAGTATCATGTCAACTATGTAGAGGGAGAGTTTGGCTTCTTCACTGCCAATTTGAATACCTTTTATTCCTCTTCGTTGTCTGATTGCTGTTGCTAGGACTTCTAGTACTATGCTGAACAAGAGTGGTGAGAGTGAGCATCCTTGTCATGTTCCTGATCTCAAAGGGAAGGCTGTCAGCTTTTCCCCATTGAGGATAATATTCACTATGGTTTTTTTGTAGATAGATTTTATGAAGCTATCCCTATACTTTGAAGGGTTTTAATCAGGAATGGATGCTAGATTTTGTCAAATGCTTTTTCTGCATCAATTGAGAGGACAATGTGGTTCTTCTCTCTTCTCTTATTGATTTGTTCTACTGCATTGATTTGCAAATGTTGAACCACATTTGCATCCCATGTATAAATCCCACCTGGTCATGGTGGAGAATGTTTTTAATGTCCTGTTGGATCCTATTATCTAGGATCTTGTTGAGAATCTTGGCATCGATATTCATCAGGTCTTTGCTTGGTTTGGGGATCAGGGTAATGCTGGCTTCACAAAAAAATGTCTGGAAGATTTCCTTCTGTTTCTATCTTTTGAACAGCTTCAGGAGAATAGGTATTACTTCTTCTTTGAATGTTTGGCTGAATTCTCCAGGGAGTCCATCTGGTCCTGGGCTCTTATTTTTGGGGAGGTTTTGATCACTGCTTCAATCTTACAATATTGGTCTATTCAGGTTGTCAGTTTCTTCCTGATTCAGTTTTGAAAGTTTATAGGTTTCCAGGAATGCATCCATTTCATCTAGGTTGCTTAACTTATTGGCATATAACTGTTGATAATAATTTCTGATGATTGTTTCTATTTCCTTGGTGTTAGTCCTGATCTTTCCCTTTTCGTTCATAATTTTATTAATTTGGGTCCTCTCTCTTTTCTTTTGGATTACTTTGGCCAAGTTTATTGAGCTTATTGAGTCTTTCAAAAAAACAGCTTCTATTTTCGATGATGTGTTCTACTGTATCTCTAGTTTCTATCTCATTGATTTCTGCTCTAATCTTGATTACTTCCCTTCTTATATGTGGGGTTGACTTAATTTGCTGTTGATTCTCCAGTTCTTTAAGGTGTAAAGAGAGTTGGTGTATTCTGGATTTTTCAAAATTTGTTTAGGGAGGCTTCGATGGCTATGTATTTCCCCCTTAGGACCGCCTTTGCCGTATCCCATAGGTTTTGGACCAAAATGTCTTCTTTCTCATTGGTTTCCATGAATTGTTTAAGTTCTTCTTTGATTTCCTGGTTGATCCAAACATTCTTAAGCAGGGTGGTCTTTAGCTTCCAAGTCAACTTCTTTCAAGATATTTCTCCAAAGGCAAAGGAAACAAAAGCAGAAATGAACTTTGGGCACTTCATCAAGATCAAAATCTTCTGCACAGCAAAGGAAACAATCAACAAAACAAGGAGGCAATCCACAGAATGAGAGAAGATATTCACAACTGGCACTACAAAGGGCTGATATCCAAGATCTATAAAGAACTCCTCAAACTCAACACACACAAAACAGATAATCATGTCAAAAAATGGGCAGAAGACATGAACAGACACTTCTCCAAAGAAGACATACAAATAGCTAACAAATACATGAAAAAATGTTTATCATCATTAGCCATCAGGGAGATTCAAATCAAAACCACATTGAGATACCACCTTAATGGCAAAGATTAACAAGACATGAAACAAAGAATGTTGGAGAGGATGTACAGAAAGGGGAACCCTCTTATACTGCTGGTGGGAATGCAAGTTGGTGCAGCCACTTTGGAAAACAGTGTGGAGATTCCTTAAGAAACTAAAAACAGGTGGCTCAGTGGCTCAGTGGGTTAAGCCTCTGCCTTTGGCTCAGGTCATGATCCCAGGGTCCTGGGATCGAGCCCCGCATTGGTCTCTCTGTTCAGCAGGAGCCTGCTTCCCCCCCTCTCTCTCTGCCTGCCTCTCTGTCTACTTGTGATCTCTCTCTCTCTAATAAATAAATAAAATCTTTTAAAAAAAAAAAAAAAGAAACTAAAAACAGAGCTATCCTATGACCCTACAATTGCACTACTGGGTTTTTACCCCAAAGATACAGATGTAGTGAAAAGAAGGGCCATCTGTACCCCAGTGTTCACAGCAGCAATGACCATGGTCATCAAACTGTGGAAAGAACCGAGATGCCCTTCAACAAACAAATGGATAAAGAAGATATGGTCCATATATACTTTGCAGTATTATGCCTCCAACAGAAAGGATGAATACCCAACTTTTGTATCAACATGGATGGGACTGGAAGAGATTATGCTGAATGAAATAAGTCAAGCAAAGAGAGTCGATTATCATATGGTTTCACTTACTTGTGGAGCCAAGGAATAACATGGATGACATGGGGAGATAGAGTGGAGAAGTGAGTTTGGGCAGGGGAATCAGAGGGGGAGATATACCATGAGAGCCTGTGGACTCTGAGAACAAACTGAGGGTTTTGGGGGGGAGGGTGGGTGAGCCTGGTGGTAGGTATTATGGAGGGCATGTACTTCATGGAACACTAGGTGTGGTGCATAAACAATGAATTTTGGAACACTGAAAAAAAAATTAAATTAAATTAAACAAAAATAAAAATAAATAAATCTTTTAAAAAATATGTGTAGGGGCAGCTGGGTGACTCAGTTGGTTAAACATCTGCCTTCGGCTCAGGTAGTGTGATCCTGGAGTCCCAGAATTGAGCCCCACATTGGGCTCTGAATTCAGCAGAAACCTGCTTGTCCCTCTCCCTCTGTCTCTCCCTACTCATTCTCTCTCTCAAATGAATAAATAAAATCTTTTTAATTTTTTTTTTAAATGTGTAATGTTATATGACAATCACTAGTGCAAAAGATGAAGGGGGTAATTGGAGCCAAGGTGTTCTAAGTTTCTACCACTACTGGAGAAATAGTAAACTTAAAAATCTGTTTTAGATAGGAATAAGACGAGACTCATGTTGGAATCTTTAAGATAACTACTAAAAGAACAGAAGAATGTATAATTAATAGGAGGAAAAATGAAATGATAAAGAATATTTTATTAATCCAAAAGAGGACAAGAAAGGTGAGAAAAAGAGATATATAACATGTGGGCTTTGTTTATGTTAGTATAAATATAAAATGATAGTTATAAACCCAAAATTCAATAATTAAATTAAACATAAATGAATAAAATTTTCAATTAAAAGACAAGTTTGTTAGGAAGAATTTTTAAAAAATAACTCTGGGGCATCTGGATGGCTCAGTTACTGGTTGAGCATTGCCCTTGGCTTAGGTCATGATCCCAGAGTCCCAGGATCAAGCCCCACATCAGGCTCCCAGCTCCATGGGGAGTCTGCTTCTCCCTCTGACCTTCTGCCCTCTCATGCTCTCTCTCACTCTCTCAAATAAAAATAAATAAAATCTTTTAAAAATAAATAAATATATATTAAAAAATAACTCTACTGTTTACAAGAGCCATGAGTAAAATATAAGTAGGAAGGCTGAAAGAGAAAAGTTGGGAAAAGATAAGTCATACAAACAATAACCAGAAGAAAGATGATGGAGTATACTATATCAAATATCTCTTTGTATCAAAACAAACTTTAAGTCCTGAAACCCATGACACATTTCATAATGGCAAACAAGTCACAATTCTAAATATATATGCACTCAGTAACATACTGTCAAAACATATAAAGAAAAAATGTAAATGTAAAGAGCTAAAAGAGAAGTAGATAAATCTAAACTTATAGTGGAAAATTTCCACTCATTGCTCTTAAAGATTGTAGGGGAAGAAAAGAAAAAGAAACTGTAATGAGGACCCTGTATATATGATGTGAACAACACAATCAACATGTCCTAATTGACATATAAGAAATATTACAGGATATGCTGTTGGGGAGAGAGTGTGGGGTAGGGCTAAACAAAGGAATGACACAATGAATTTTATATGCTTTGAAAAATGGCTTTGGCTGCTGTGCAATGAATGGATGGGAACACAAGAAGGGGGAAGAGACTGGGAATAAGAAAAGCAACTAGGGTATCATTACAGAGTTCTTGGCAAAAGATACAAGTAACAATGGGGAAGAGAATGAGAAATAGTCCAAAGGGGAATATATTCTGAAGTTAAAGCTGACAGAACATGCTAATGGACCAGGTCAGGATTCTTTCATTTCAATTCATTTCATTTCATTCTTTTAAGATTTATTTATTTGAGAGAGGGGGTGAGGGGCGGAGGGAGAGACTCTATCAAGCAGACTCCTCAATGAGCATGGAGCCTGATGCAGGCCTCAAACCCAGGAGACACCCACCCAGATGCCCCAGGATCAGGTCAGGACTCTGAGTAAAAGGAAAATCAAGCATGACTCCAAATGATCAACAGGTACATGAAGAGGCCTTCAACAGCACTAATCATCAGGGAAATGTAAATCAAAACGACAGGGAGGTGCTGCACCTATCAGAACAATTATCCTCAAAAAGACAAGAGATGACAAGGGTTGGTGAGGAGGTGGAGACAGGGAAGGTGGTGCACTGTTAGCAGGAATGTAAACTGGTTCAGTCACTTGGGAAAACTGTACAGAGGCACCTCGAAAAATTAAAATTAGAATTACCATACAATCCAACAATTCCACTTCTCAGTAGGTACTTAAATGGAATGAAAACAAGATATTGAAAAGGCATCTCCTTCCCATATTCACTGCAGCCGATTCACTGTAGCCAAGATACAGAAACAACCTAAGCATCCAACACTGGACAAATGGATAGAGAAGATGTGAAATGCACACACACACCGAGGAGTATTACTCAGTCATGAGAAAGAATAAAATCCTGCCAGTGCAACAACACGGATGAAGCTTGAGGGCATTGCCAAGTCAAATAAGTCAGACAAAGAAAGACAATGCATGTCATCACTTATGTGTGGAATCTCAGAGAGTGAAATTCATAGACACAGAGTAGAAACAGTATGGTCACCAGGGGTTGAAAACAGGGGCAGCTGGGGAGATGTTGTCCAAGGACACAAACTTGTAACTAGAAGATGAAGAAGTTGGGGAGATTTGATGTAGAGTACAGTGATTATAGTCAACAGTGCTGCATCACACACTTCAAGGTTGCTAAGTGACCAGATCGCAAATGTTCCCATCACAAAAAAGAAGTGACAGTTACGTGACAGGATGGAGATGTTAGTTAACAATATGGTGGCCATCATATTGCAGTAGGTATCAAATCAACAGGTTGTATACCTTAAACTTACTGTTCTGTGCCAATTATATCTCATTTAAAAAATTGATCCCATCATGCATTTGATCTGAGCAAGAGGAAGCCAAATCATACCATTTACTGATATTTAAATAAAATAATGCACAAAATAATGCACTTAGCAGAATGGCTGCCACCTAAGCCCTTATGGGCTCTTGCTGTTGCTCATAGTAATTATTATTTATTTTTATGACAACCGAACAGGGGACTTGTTAGAGGTGCTTGGGCTGAAAGAGCTGCTGGAGTCTGGAACCCCTCTCCAGAGCCACAACCCCCCAGTCCTGCACTGGCCCATTGGTGCCCTTGACCTCACTCCCCAGCACCGTGGCAAATCCATTTGCTCTCTGCAGCAAGGCTTCTTTCTCACTTGAATCTGCAGGGAGCAGGAAGACAGGCTCTTTGCCCACACCTGGAGGGCATCACCTACTGGTATCTGGTAAATCTTCACTCACTCCTCGATATCTGGTATTGAGGCAGACTGCTTTGCCTCACAGCCCGAAGCCCAAGCTTCCTTCTCCTGCCACACTTCAGCCAACTGTGGGGTCAGCTTGAGTAAAGGACAGGCAAGGCTAGGCAGAGACAGGTAGGGGACTACATGACCAGGCTCAAACAGAAGGCTGCACAACTAGGCTCACAGAAATCCCAGATCCAGAGGAAATGTTACAGACCAGGTATTAACCAGAGAGAAGGGAACATAACAAACCCACCCCATTTATTTAAATATAGATGAGATATTTTGGTAATATTTACAAATCCGGGGGCGCCTGGGTGGCTCAGTGGGTTAAGCCGCTGCCTTCGGCTCGGGTCATGATCTCAGTGTCCTGGGATCGGGTCCCACATCGGGCTCTCTGCTCAGCAGGGAGCCTGCTTCCCTCTCTCTCTCTCTACTTGTGATCTCTGTCAAATAAATAAATAAAATCCTTAAAAATATATATATTTACAAATCCGCCTTCTGTCTTAAATGTTGTAGACAAGATATTTACCCAAGTTCCCTGGCCAGTTTTCTATAAAAGACCGACCAGAAAAGCACTCAGTGGCAATTCATTTGGGACCCGTCTCACTCTAGAGAGCTCCTTTCCTTTCTGTTCTCACCTTCCCTTCTCTTAAAAGTTTAATAAACTTTCATGTTGGGATGTCTTGGCGGCTCAGTCGGTGAAGCATCCGCCTTTGGCTCAGGTCATGATCCCAGGGTCCTGGGATCAAGTCCCACAGTGGGCTCCCTGCTCAGCAAGGAGTCTGCTTCTACCTCTCCCTCTGCCTGCTGCTCCCCTTGCTTGTGTTCTCTTACCCCCCCACCCCCGGCAAATAAGTAGATAAAAATCTCAAAAAAAATTTTTTTTCACATCACCCTTTTGTCCAGGAGAATTATTCTTTAGCTCCATGAGACAAGAACCCCACAAGTCTGCAAGCAGCTCACAGAATCCCCATGTCCACGGCCCAGGTACAGGTGGGCCCAGCTCTGCTTTCACCTCAGCTGTCTCCACAGCCCAGGAGTGCCTGAGATGTTACCATCTCTCCCCTCAGAGTTCTCCCTCCTGGTTCCACTGTAGAGTCGCCCAGAGAACTTTTAGAACACACTGATGCCGTGGCCATTTTAGGGGATGACTTCAATCTGAATCTCTGGGGAATGGGACCCACTCATCCATGTTGTAGTTCATAAGATTTCCAGAAGGTTCTAACGAACAGCCCGAGTTGAGACACTCTCAAACTGTAGCTTTGTCTTGGAGATGCTGAGGTTCTAAAGATTCCCTGAAAGGGAAGTGGGACCCCCACCAGGGATGCAGCATCCCCAGGGTCCTCAAGCCGACAGCCTCGTTCAACCCAGCGCTGGCAATGGTAGTTTCAGTGATGAGGACAAAAGCAAAGCAGATGAATTTTTAGGTAAATATTTCAGTACACTTGGCTAAACTGCAGAGATGCTAAAGGAACCATAAAAGTCAGTCAAAGCAGTGTCCTCCGCCCTCTCCTTGTCCATGTCCTTCCCTTCTTGCTTCTGCTTTAGCCTCCTTTTCTGTTCTACTCTTCCAACAGTGAAATACTTGACCCCAATATCCATTGAATTATCTAATTTTTTTTTTGCTTTCTAGCTTCTCTACTGGATTGAATAATGTCCCCTCCCCCCAAATTCATGGGAAGAGGGAGGTAGAGAGTGGAGTGATGCTCCTATAAGGCAAGGAACCCCAAGGATCACCAGCGACCACCAGAAGATTCTTCCCTTGAGCCTTTGGAGAGAGCATGGACCTTTCACCACCCCGACTTCAGACTTCTGATCCCAGAAGTGCAGTAGAATAAGTCTCTGTTATATTAACCACCCCCCCCCCCGATTGTGGCAATTGGTCATGGCAGCTCCAGAAACTAACACTGAACGGCGGAACGAATGGCAAGATCTCCGTCATTCATCCCTTCTGCCATTCAGTCAGTCAGTCATCATCCTCACCTAAGAAGCTCACAGTCCAAAGGATAAAACAGGCACTTAGGAAATAATTACACACTAGGAAATCTAGCTGGTTTCAACTATAATGAGCACTAGGGGGAAAAAAAGAAGTACAAGGTTTCATCCGACTCTCAACAGGGACACCTGAGATAGTTGCAGACTTTTGGGTTAAATACCAGGCATCAAGTAGCTCTCATGATCCTTTGAAGATATACAAACCCACACGTGTGCTTGCTTCCTCTAGGGCCGTTTCTGAAGCATGAGGGATGGCAGAGTAGCACAAAGCTCAGATATACTAAGCTTTTTTTTTTATTTTCGGCTGCAGCATTCACGCTATCAAAAACCCGAGAATTCCCACAACGAGGCTACTAGCACTAAAGCCCCAGCCGTCTACTCCCTCTGCTAACAGTGGAAAGAATATTATTATAGAGGTAAATTCCCCTGAAACACTCCCCGCCACACTCCTCCCCAGATGTAAACACTGCTGACAACTGCCGGCTATCTGTTTCCTTAGCACTTGCAAACATAAATCTCTACACGTGGAAATACACAGAATTCTTTTTTATGTAAACATTATATTATTTGTTGCCTTTTGTTTTCCTCTTCGTAATATGCCTGCAAGACCTTCCCATGTCGGTATATACAGGATAAGATCTAAGAAGCAACTGCATGGTCAAAGTCTGTGCCTATTTTAATTCTGAAAGACAATATCAACTTGACCTCCAAAAATCCCACAGGACAGAAGTAACAAATAGCACTCAACTCTGGTAAACAATTCAAAGGTCCTGTGCCTCAGCTTCCTGACTTGCAAAAAGGTAATTAGTAATCCATCTCCTGCCCCCCGCCCCAGGATGCTGGTGAGAATCAACCTGGACAGAGTACAGGTCCTTACTGCTAACCACACGGCACGGGGCACAACACTGGGGATGACACAACAAGGGACTTCGAGGGCCGCTGGGCTGGGTGGCCAGAGCTGCAGCCCACCTGCTCCCATTGCCTGCCTGTGCTTGGAAGCCACCATGCCGTCTGTCACCAGTATTGTTAAATAAGCATCAACCAGCCCTCCTTGATTGCAGAGAGCAAGCATAGGCTCAGCCAGGCATACAAATTACAGGGTTTTCTTAACATATTCCGAGCATGTGCACTTGGCATTAATTTAAAATCATTCATTGCTCTTCTTATCAGGGTAAAGGACATTGGTGCATTTTAGTGTTATCTTGAAGTTAATTTGAGGCTTTAAATATTTAAGCATTTGATAACTTGTAGTCTGGATGGATGAAACACAGAGAACCACAGATTGTATTTATTTATCTGCAGGTGAAAGACAGGACACCTTCCCCTTTTGAAATAACACTGACTTTTAAAAAGGTCTTTTTAAAAATTCATTTTAAGGCTATTGATTCTTTCAAAATGAAGATGCTGTATCCAAGAGGACAAGAAATAATTTCCGGATAGTGTTTAATTCTACAGAATATTTGGGTTAGAATACTCAATGATCTTTACAAGTGGGCAAGAATATACATTTGTAATGTGAGCTATTAGCACCTTAGAACCCAGCCCTGTGACCTCTGTCTCATTTCAGCAGCTCTCACCCACCACAGCATTACTGCCATGCCACCAAAACGTTACACGGGAGCTTCTCCGTCCATTAGAAGGCATATCTTTTGCTGTTTCCTAGGACAGATGATGATTTTCATCAAACTCTCCATTTCCCAATCAGGTATCCTTTGCACCATTCATTCATTCAGTCGTTCATCCAGGAAGTCTACAACAAAGACCTGACAGTATGGCATGGTGAAAGCTCCCCACCCAGGTTCAATCCCAGCTCTGCTGCTCACCAAATGTTTCACCCTTGGGCAAGGATCTCCTCCATTTAAAGCACCTTCCTTGGACGCTCTTCAAAGACTAATTATATAATGCGTGAAGCAACGAGCATAGCACCATGTGTGTCCTACGGATGCTATGCTCCGCTGTTAATACTCTGAGCTGAGTGCAAGACTGGGCAAGCCATGGAGGAAGTGGAGTGGTCTAGAAAAAGGAGGACAAAACTACACCTACAGCTTGGGGCCCACGTAACAGATGCAATGTGAGAAAGCCGTTAACAGCCAGCAGAGGGGCTCCAGAACATAGAATAGGATGTGGCATTTGGGGACCCCAACACCCAAGGAGGCACCATGTGAAAAGAAGTCAAACCAGGAGCTGAGACCACGGAAGACTTGTCCCCTGGCTTCCTAGGACAGAAATAAGCTCAGAGTGGCCTGGACACAGGGTAAAGGACAGGGATTTGTGGAAGATGATACGTGGTTCTGAATCATGAACAGACACAACCTGGACACGTTCACAAACCCACCGCATTCCACAGAAAGCTCCACTGGGACAGAGATGACAGCACCGTGACTGCTGACCAAGACATGAGGACTTGATTTGGTTAGAAGTGAGACCGCCAATGACTTCTGAGCAAAAGAGGGCAGTGATGTAATCAGAGCTGGGCTCCAGGAAGGGTCATCCAGCAGCAACGTGAAGAACAGGTGAGAAAGCAAAACTCCAGAAGTAGGGAGACCAGGTGGGGCCTCCTGGGATGCTCACTGTGGCGTGACTAGAATGGGGCTGGTCACATAAATCATGATCTCTTGCTCCTCTGTCTGCAGGACCATTTCCATCAGCCTTTGAACACGCTATCCATGTCTCTAGTCTCAGGGTAGGGTGCGAAGAGGCCCACTGGGATCAATGGAAAACATTTTCTAAAGATCATTTAGACAACAAACAGAAAAATATGAAAATGCACCTTTTTACCGGGCAACCTAACACCAGTACGTCAGTTTCGGGAAAGCAACATCATCTGTCATGATGCTGCTGTGATTTGAACTTGAGTATTACTATACCTGGACATCTGAGTGTCTAGAAACTGCCTAGCAAACAATAGGTCCTCAACTATGCTCTGGAATGGTTAAGTTCAAGTGAGAGTTAATACAAGCCTGAACTCAGTAGGCACAGAGAGGGCAGGACAGTGGGATATCTAAAGCTACTGGCAGCACCAAGAGTATGTGAGTACACACAGGAGGCTTTAGGGACAAAGGAGCAGGAGGTGGCAGGGATGTGACCATTTATTAGCAGACATGCCTCAGTGCTGACTTCATGTCAGACACCACACAGGTGTCTGGGGATAAGAAATGAACAACGCATGGTGCAGAGGGTGTCAGTGCCTTGAATGGAAGCATAGAGCCCTGGAAGAGACCAGAGCTTGAGAAGGAATGAAAGAACCCCCTTGTGAAGTGTTCCACTTGCAGAGAAGCTCCAAACCACACACCTGGTAGCCAGCACCCAGTTGGACTCTATGTGTTTGGCTTCACGTGCCCTCCACACTCTTAAGCCCTTACTGGCCAGGACTCACTGCTGATACTTAGCATCAACAAAGTGACTGCCATATTGAATCCCAATTTAGGGTACGAGACCATTAACTTGAAAATGTCTATCTTCTCAGGCTAGTAATGTAGCATGAGAAATGGACGGAATTAGACCTGGACAATGATGTCTTTCTTCTTGGGAAATCAAACTTGTCCTGGGTCCCCAATGATACCCTATTACACACACCATTATCTACACATTCAATCTAAGAGACATTTATCTTCTATTTTAAGGAATCATGAAAGCTCATTATGGAAAAGAAAGGAAAAAGATCAGGCACACTTCATTATGTGTTTTCCCTCGATTAGGTAAGGATCTCAGTGGATTAATATTCAAAAAGATGTAGATGTTTCTTCTGACCTAGATTTTCACTGGGTTTTCTCAATATTAGACAGCAGATAGCAAGATGAAATCAATGATATGCAATAAACACATGCATTAGTGCATTTTAAAGTTTCCCCAAGACAATTGTTTCAGCCATAATAACTTGATAAAAATAACAAACTTCCCTGTACTGGATTTTTTTAAGATTTTATTTTTAAGTAATCTCTACACCCCACCCAGGGCTTGAACTCACAACCCCAGGATCAAGAGTCACATGCTCTTCTGACTGATCCCGCCAGGTACCCCCACCCCCATACTGGATTCTAATGATTTTCTTTCAAGAAATGTGACAGGTGTGATAGAAAAAGTCTTTAGATTGGTAAAACAAGCTTTCTTCTTCAACAGTCAAGTCATTTAACCTCTATTACTCATATTCTCATCTGCAAAAATGGTTAGAATGATAATCACTTCCCATGCTGTCATGAAGGTTAATAATGTACTTGACAAAATCATGATGACATTCCAGCAAGAGCAATTACTACTTGTATTCATTGGTTAAGTAAAAGAGTTGTAGTTGTATAGATCTATTATTAAAAATAATGGTCTTAAGCTTGTTGTAACTACTAATTACATACATTTTCCTGAAATCCCTGCTAAACAACATGCTTATTTAAAAAAAAAAAAAAAAAAGGCAAAGCATATTCATTTTCCCAAATGGCCTTGGCTAATCATTATCACCACTGCTCCCAAAATTTTGTTAGTGCCTCCATCAAGTAAGGGAAGATTCCTTATATTGACTCTCGTACTTACTACATGTATGATCAATATTCAAGTATTTGTTATTCTCTGCAGAGAAAGAATACATAAATCAAAAGGAAAGGCAAGAACCTATCAAGCAAAAGCACAGAAGTCTACTCATGAACAAAGTTTCCATGGGTTACCCGGTAAGTCACTGAAGCTGTCTACGAACTCAGATTCCCCAGAAATGCATTTTCTTTCACCCTGAGCAGAGGATTTTTACTCATCCAATTTGTTCTTAAAGCAGAACAGCCCAACATGGACAAAGCAGGTAATAATTCATAGTGAAGAGACTTCAGGACATACCATGTCCGCAGTACTTGGGGCCAGAAGGACGGCAGCCCAAGGATTTTTGACCACTTAACTCCCATTCACTTTTTTGGAGACATGAGCTTTGTGCCCCACAGACACGTGCCTCTTTTTCTCCCTATTCATTTCTCCCATACTTCCCTCCTTGCATCTCATTCTCCCCCCCTTCCAAAACGTCTATTTTCCAAAATGCCAGTGGGTTCAGAGAAGAATTGCGGGTTGGTGGAGAGTGAGACAGCGGGAGGAGCAGGAAAAGGCGGTAGAACTCGGAGTAGTTCCCATCATTCTGACAGTTTCACTTCATTGCTTTGCTTATCTTCCAATTTCATCCATTTCCCCATTGAACTCTTGGCTCATACCTGAGTTTCTCTTCTCAAAAGGTTGCTGTGCATTTGCGTTTAAATTATCTACACTTTAGCAAAATGTTCATCTTTTAAAGTGACCCTCTTGTCCTTGGCCTTCATACTAAATGAAGGTGAGGATTAAAATTCAACTGTTTCCACCACTGCCTTCTTTAATGACAAAAACAAAATTGGGTTTGAAGTAGATTAAATAACTCGTTTTATGTCAATTGAGGTGAAGCTGAAACATGAGGCATTCAGTAGAAACAAATACATGTTTTTCACCATTTAAACGTCTGAGGGTTCCAATCATTCAGCCTTTGGTGACATGTTGACCCCATGTCTCTGTCCACCAGACTGGACACTGAATACTTTGAACTTGCTATTAGTTCTTTATCATTCCCACAACGTACAGCATCACACCACATAGAACCTTCAGACGTATCCAAGGATTCCCAAACTTTAACATGTTTGAGAAGCATCTGGGGTGTTTGCTACATTCGCTATGTATGCATTACAGAAGAAATATCCCAGTTCTGCCCCAGAATACTCCTTTATCAGGTCTGGGGACAGGAGGTGGGCACCACAGTCTAAATATTTAACACAGTCTACAGGTAATGCTGATGTGGATGTCCCACAGAAAAAAATTGGAAAATACTGACTAATGGGGGGGGGCAGGTTTCCAGTCAGGGATGTCCCTCACCCACTCTGCTACCTCTGACCTGATCAGTGCCTGAGAAACGTTTCATACTTAGCATCGATTTATAGAGAAAACAAACCCAAATGAAAGAGAACTCAGTAGCGTGAGCTCTTCCCAGGTTTTGAGCAATGCTATAGTCTTCCTCGTCCCACAGCTCATTACACAGAACGTGACATATGAGGTTAATATCATACACATCTGTTTATTTCATCTCCCAACAAATTCCTTACCAGCACTTCAGAACAGAAGTGAACTAATTTTAGTGAATCACTCACTGTGTGGCTAAACCATAACTTTTGTCTCCCAGGCTGGCTTCTGTAAGGAGAGTCAGGAGGTTAGAGAAAGTCAGAAGAAGAGTGATGATTAGCAGCTCCCAAACATCCAAGGCAAAGCTGAAGTTGAGGAACGATCACATCTACAACTCTGGGGATGCTTGGCTCAAAAGTGGGGAAATTTCCTGTGTAGTAGCGGCTGAAAAATTTCCCCAAGTCGATGTGATCAGCCACTATCTCAAATACTAAGCCAGTGACATGATATAATTGCAGAAAAGTTTATTTAAAATATATTGAGTTTGACAAACCTTTTGGTTGTACTTTGTCATTTGTTAGTATTTCCTGAGCGTACTGGTGGAAGGCATTTCTTGGGGTACCAGGGAGACTTGCACTCGCTGACTCACTACTGGGATGCCCAGGGCTGTGGGTTCCCATCACCAGCTTTTAAAAGTCTTTCCCATAGTGGTTCCTGTTCTTGACATTTTCTAAATGAAACTCATGTCCAGGTGGAATGGCTGGTTGCAGCCGACTTAACTAAAAGAAGGGCTCGCAGCTTTGGAAGGTCCATCAAAGTTGCCTCTAGCCTGAAGCCTTCTTGGCGTTATTGACAAGGGATCTGAAAGGAGAAATTAATCTACCAGCTCCTAACCTGAGACCTCTCCAGAGGGAGACTCCCACACACTGAACTGGCTTCTGCAACAGCTGCTCTTTTGTGCAAACATTCTCTGTCTTTCCCTCTGTCTTAACAAAAAGGAATCCCTACTGCTCTTTCTGAATGCCAGGACCGCCTTGATCTAGGGCTCCATGAGTTCTTGTTCCTCTTATGAGAATGACAATCGTCCTTTAAACAACACACCGAAAGATCAAAGATCTGTGTGGCACTTCACTAAAATCAGTGTCGACTCCTGGGGGCATGAAATACACTTTTCATAATTCCTACTGACAACATTCCGGCTAGACGATTTTGTCCTTGTCATCCTGGTGGATTTGCTGTAGGAGAAGCTCCCGGAAGCAGAACGGATGGGCCATCTGCCATCTGCTCAGTGGAGACAACCCCCACTTAAGGTATTGGGCTTGAATGCATTCGCCTGAAAGACGAGCCTCTCAATGTGGGATTTCACTAAATCAGTGTTAATCCTACTTACGTAATCTACGGCTCGGGTCTTTCTAAAAACAGTGTGACTCAGCAAGAAGCTATTCTGGGGTACTGAACGGGACTCCAGTACAAGGGAACTGCCAGTGTCAGCCTCAGCCATGGCACCTGAGAACCTGTCCCTGTGGGTAATGACCCTTCTGCATATCGACTCCTAGCAGGCTGATGGCTGAGCAGGCTATGAAAGGAGAGTCTCGACTCAACTCTAAGGCACACACTTGAAACCTACAAGGAACAGAAGTAAAGAAATGAGGGAAACTGACCTGTTTGGGATGACAGCAAACTTGGAAGGGAAAATCCTATCCGAAAGGATTCACTGCTGTGGAGCTCCATCCAAAGCCGTATGCACCGAGCTGCCAGAATTTACTGGGTTTTCAAAAGATTTACTGTTTTTTTTAAGGTGAAAGTTGTTGAATTTTTCTCAATCAAATTAATGCATGTATATCATTAGAAAAATCAAAGACTGAAAAACTATGGAAACGTGAAGAGATTGGTTGTCGGGGGTCAGGGGTGGGAGAGGGCTAGGCAGGAGCACGGAGGCTCCGCCTGGAGGCGAAGCTACTCAGTAAGATACTGTCGCAGTGGACACACATCAGTACATGTTGGTCCACACCTCAGACTGCACGACGCATGGTAGACACACATCAGTACATGTTGGTGTACTGATGTGTGTCTCACCTCAGAATGCACGACGCGCAGTGGACACACATCAGTACACGTGGGTCCTCACCTCACAGTGCACGACGCCCAGAGGGAAGCCTGGTGCCACTCATGGGCCACGGGTGATGACGATGGGTCCACACATCTTCGCCAGTTGTAACATATGTACCCAGTGCTGGGGGACACAGATCGTGGAGGAAGCTGTGCCTTTGTGAGAAGGGAAGGTAAAGAGGAAACCTCTGGACCTTCTGTTTAATTTTGCTGTGAACCTAAAACTGCACGAAAACATTGAAAGAAAAGGGGCACCTGGGTGGCTTAGCCAGTGAAGCGCCGACTCTGGATTTCAGCTCAGGTTATGATCTCAGGGGTTGTAAGATCGAGCTCAGCGTTGGGCTCTGTGCTGAACATGGAGCCTGCTTACGATCCCTCTGCCCTGCCCCCCACTCATGTGCCCATGCATTCTCTCTCTCCCTCAAAACAAAATAATATAAAATCTTAAAAAAAAAATCAAAAGAAAAGAAAAATTTAAACAAAGCAAAGGCACATAACAACAGCGCCTCCTTGTCCTGACCCCTCTAAGCACTAGGCCCATTCAGTAAGTAACACTTTTAACTCCTTATTTCTTCCGGTATTTTCTTCTATATTACTGAAAAATATGCCTATTCAGTTCTTTGTTAGTTTAGTTACCTATTGATTTCCTGCATTCACAGAGGTTGAGGATTTTTTAGCTCATCTCCCCCCCCCCCCCCCCGCCCGGCCCAGAGCCTCTGTCTCCCCCTCCCCCAGCCCAGGCACTCCCAGGCCCCCTCCTGAGCTGGGTTCCCTGTTTGCTGGATTCCATGTTTTTCCTGATTGTTGTTCTGTTGGAACACAGTTCCAGGAGCTTCTTAAAAATGCTGCTTGAGAGGTAAATGGTTTGAGGTCTCATCTGTTGGAAATGTCTGTCTTCTACACTTCCACTTGCTTGAGAAATTTGGCTGGTAGAGATTTCTGCCTTGACAACCATTTTCCTTCACAATTTTGAAAGCATCTCGCCATGGTCTTCCCATTTCCAGGGTTGCGTTAGATAAACCCATACTCTCTGATTCACATGCCTTCGGCTGTGTCCTGCTTCTCTCTTTTTGCAACCTTTAGGGTTTTCTCTTCATGCATGGTGCTGTGACACGTTATGGTGACAAAAGCAGATACCAGAACACCTGTGTCTAAAACCCCATGATGCCATTTATGAACCACGCCATCTGGGGCGTGTAACTTAAAAGTGTGCCTCCGTCAAACAGACGTGAGCACCCTTCTTGTAAGTGGGGTGCAGATTAACGAGACAATACATCAGAGCCCTCAGAACAGGGCTTGGCACTGAGCGCACAGCCAAAGAATATCAGGTTTTATGACTAATGATACTACCTTCCTCATTATTTGTTTTGCTTCTGCTTTCAGTAGATGGTTTGTGTCCTTCACACTTGTTTCTTAAGCTGGATTTCCTTTTTTTTTTTTTAAAGATTTTATTTATTTATTTAGCAGCGCGCGCGTGAGAGAGAGAGAGAGAGAGAGACCGTGAGAGCAGGAGCACAAGCAGAAGTAGTGGGAGAGGGAAAGCAGGTTTCCCGCTGAGCAGGGAGCCCGATGCGGGGCTCGATCCCAGGACCCTGGGATCACGACCTGAGCCAAAGTCAGACACTTAATGACTAAGCCACCCCGTCAATCCCCTTAGTTGGATTTTCAGTAACTCCTTCTCTCCACATCCTCTCTTCTTGTTTCCTGGAATCCCCACCAGTCAGATCTCGGACTCCGAGACTCCCCCTCTCCTCTCCCACCTTCTCATATTTTCCATCACCGTTTCTTAGTAGTCGTCTACTTTCTGATATTCCCTGGACCTATATTGTCCAATTCCTCCAAGCTTATTGATGGCGACTACATTTTCAATTTCCAAGAGCTCATTCTATTTCCCTGATGGTTTGTTTGCCATCAGCATCCTGCTCTGGGTTTCTGGACGCACTGTGTCCTCCAATCTCTCTGAAAATAATAAATAAACTTGGAAATTATTTGCTACAATCATATTTCCTTGGGATTTCTTTCTTCTACTTGTTTATTTCTCTCACTTTCCTGGGGCAGGATTTCCTCCTCAAGCTCTGGTCATCCTTGGCTCTTTGTTCATACAAGAGGAAGGCCTGAAAAAGCTCTGCCTGGGGGTTGGGATTGTTGGCTGATGGGCTTCAGCCCAGGGGATCAGGGGCTTTTCTCCAGAGCTCTTCCTATGTCCCTGGAGTAGAATCTTCCAGGGACCCCTCTGGGGACACATCCTGACTACGACATTCTGGAGAAAAGGCAGAGTGTGGGAGCTGGCTGTTCAGGCTCCGGATGCAGACTTTCACATAATCCCTGATGTGCAGCTCTGTGCCTCCGTCCTGCTGTCTGTGGCCTAGATGTCCTCTGTCCCAGCTTCTTCAGAGAATGATTTTCCTAGCCATCCATGGAGCCAACTGCTCTGGTCCAGACTTTCAGTCAATCCTAATATCCCACTGTGCTCCCCCCCAGAGCCTGGGGCTTTCCAGTCCTGAGCACTGGAAAGCCCAGGGGTCCCTGGGTGCACTCTGACTGTCTTTCAGTCACTTTCCACCCCTCCCCCACTTCCAGACTCCAGGAAGACAAAATCCTGATTTTTTAACATGGTAATGAAGTCAATTCTATTATATTCTTTGGCAATTTAGGGACGAAGAACGTGGAGGTCACAAGCAGCCCCTGGGTTGGTTGCTGACGCGGGACACCTCTACCGCATGCCACCTTAATAAGAGTGACCTGAGATGTCGTTCAAGACATGGATGGCTAGACTCCACTCCAGACCCATCGAATCAGAAGCCCCGTGGGTCGGGCCCAGTAATCTGCACGTTTAACAAGTTGTCCTGGGAGGTTCGTACGCAAGTGGCCTGGGGTTTGTCACATATGGGTGAACACTGTGAGAAGCAGCCAAGCCCGGAGGCCGCCAGAGGCCAGCGACCACTCAACTTGACTTCCTGGTTAGTCCTTGCTCGTCTGTGCCCACCTGACAATAGCCTGACTGGGCGGTTCTCACACACCGTTAACTTTTCCCTCAGCCCAGGTATGCAGTGATTCCGCTGGAGCAGGCAGCTAGGGTCTAGTCAACATTCTGCCTGGCCCCGCACCGGGAGACATTCTCGCCAGATGCAAAGACAAGCGCCATCTACAATGGCACTGTCTGTACAGGTGAAGGCACGTGCGAGGGAGACTGGGTGGGCACCACGCAGCTAGAGGAATGTGTTGTACCACAGTGGTCTGTCTGTCTGCTCGAGGACACAGACGGTCTTCATCCCTGCCCAGCCAGCACGTCACCCTGTGTGGCCCTGAGCAGGCGTCCCATCAATGGTTTCATTGACATATTCATCAGTCTTCACCAGACACGATTTAAACTGACTGCTCTCCGTTCAACTTTTCCTGTTGGTGTCATGCCATTGGGAGGTGCCATCTTGGAAAGCCATTTTTGTTCACCAGAATTGTAGCATCAGCAGTTCTTACAATTAAAAAAATGCAGAAATGTGACATCCCTTGGGCCTTTTATTAGGGATGAGGTAGGATTCTGGATGCTGACTGTTTACTGGAAGAGGAAAGAAAATAGGCGGCTGTTTTAAAGAAGAGGAGTGTGTGTTTTGTAGAAATTCACAAGAGCAAAGTGTGGTTTGAAAAGTATCATGGTTGATTTGAAATGATGGAACAAGAGTGTATGGAGGACATCAGGAGAAGAAAAGGAAAAGTGAATTGGGGTAAATCAAAGGTGGAGACGAAGCATGAGAGACTGAGGGTTTTGGAGGGGAGGGGGGTGGAAGGTTGGGTGAGCCTGGTGGTGGGTATTAAGGAGGGCACATACTTTGCATGGAGCACAGGGGGTGGTACATAAATAATGAATCTTGGAACACTGAAAAAATAAAATAAAATTTAAAAATTTTTAAAAAAGAGTATGTGTGTGTACAAGTCTCGGGGGTGGGGTGGCTGTGTGCAAGAGACAGGACCAAGGAAGGACAGAAATACTATCCTTCTCTAGAAGAACTGACCTTTTCCACATCAGTGGGGGTGAGCAATTCTCCCTACCTTGCTTCTACTTCCTTGTATAGAATCTGAGTTCTACAAACATGGGAAGGGGAATTTTACTTATTTATTTTTATTTATGTGTGTGAGAGAGAGTGAGCTCCAGTAGGGGGAAGGGGAAAGGGCGTGGGACGCGCAGACCCCCCGGTGAGCAGAGAGCCGCACGCTGTGCTCCATCCCAGGACCCTGAGATCATGACCTGAGCTGAAGTCAGATGTTTAACTGGCTGAGCCCCCCAGGAGCCCCAGGAAGGGGGATTTCGATGCTGCTTTTGTTCCTAATGAATCTTTTCCAATCAAGGCGCTAGATGATGTGTGTGTGGATGTGTAATGTTTTCCGTCATAAACAAAGGGAGCACACTGTGGAGTCCATCATCACGGTGGAACAGACGCCCTTCCTCTAGGCCTAGACAGGATGAGCAGCCCCTCAACGCCTCCCTCACCAGCAGGACCGGCCTCCCCCAGTCTAGGCGCTCAGCAACCCCAATCTCACTGTCTCATAGTCATTTTTCTCAGCATTAAAACTTTTCCTCTTCAAAATTCCTTTACTGAAATAAACTGGGACTGTTTCTGTGAGACCTAGTAAGAGCGATGCCATGCAGTCAAGGCTGTTTGTGAGAAGATGTTCACTACAGTCTTGTTTATAATGGCAAAAATTTGGGGACCTTCCAAAAGCCCACGGGAAAAAAACATCGGTCCATAGACTACGACACGCCCATGCTGTGGAGCTCTGTGCAGCAGCTACCTTAAACACGGCAGCTGCTTGTGTCACCTGGATGGGTACCCGTGCCTGATTGGTTACTGGGGGATCCCTGTAGAGCATCCAGACACAACTTTGTTAACAAAGGAAAAGATTATGTACCGGGGTATAATAGATGTTTCCATGTAAACAGAAAAAGTTCTAGAGGAACACAGACTATGAAGAGTGAATATACCTGGAGAATACAGCTGATGAAGGAGATTTTCATTCTTTTATTAGAATGGACTAATTGTGTAATTTTTAAAAATCCTCAATCTCCTATTAAAATGCAGATCTCTTTGGAAGGTCATTCCATGCTGCCGGGCCAGCATCCTGACTGGAGCCTGGGTGAGCCATGGGACAGAGCATTTATTACACAATCTGCTGAGAACCAGCCTAAGGATGTTCCTAGAGAAGGGGGTGGCAGAGCCCAGGCAGAGGCCACAGGGTGAGGGTGCCCTGTCTGGGGCAACCCCCTGCCTGTAGACCAGGAAGAGTACGAGGCCACAGCTGGGAGTGTGGAGGCTGCCCAAGAGCATTGCCTTCCTTCTTGGATGGACAGTGATACAGCGCTGGCCAGCTTCAGTCACCTTGTGTCCTGTCCCTGCCAAGGATTTCCTTCCTCTGAGATGCTGCCCGTGCACAGTCTGTGAAAACCAATGGACCAAACTGTAAACGCACTGGCCCATTACCCCATGCCTGTCTTCCCTTCCATAATGTTCAAGTCAGATTATATTTTTACACGTCACAGTCTCTACTTGGCCAGAAGAACGTAAGCCAGGTACATAGGGGCTGCTTGAAATGAGAAGTAACTGTAGTTCCCATTACAAAGAGGAATCTCTGCTTTCCCCATCCTGAGCTCTAACTCCCCTTCTAGCTGACTGAGCTTCTGACTGGCACCTCAACGTGGCATTTAACTAAAATCAACAAGGGCCAGGACGGCCTAGGATTTCGCTTCTGATCCCAAGCAATCTGCTGACCTTTCTCTGACACCACTCATTATATTTTAGTGTTGGAGTCAATTGAATGCTGGGTTCTAAAGAGCGCCACTGAATACATCTGTGCTTTGGGATAAAGCAGCCTCAGCCATGTTCATCCATCATTGTTAGGTGGAAGGGAAAATGCGTCAAAGTGGCCCGTTTTCTTTCAACTGCAATATACCAGCAGGCACATAAGGGTTCTATAACGTGCAGCAGCCACTGTGATTTATCCTCATGAGGCACTGTCTGAGCCAAAATAGAATGTAAATCTCAGAGAAATCACCTTCCTCTGCTGGGAACGTGGCTGGGGCCATTTGTCGTCCAGGTCGCGACCGCTAAGGGTCACAGTGCCCTCTGGTGGCGGTTGTTTCCCGCACTGCCCCATGGCTGACTTCCCTAATCGGCCCCACCCCAGACAAAGGCAACCCCATTCCACGGAGGGCGCTCGGGAACAGGAGGCCCAGAGGAAGCGGGTCTGAAATTGAAAGTGAGCAACCAGCGTGTAGAAATGGGAGTGACTAGGAGGTGCAGGTCTGGCTCCTGCGTGTCATACCCAGCACCAGCACCTTAGACAAGGCAACTGGCTGTGTAAGTTCTGGTGGCTTCGGCAGATCTGTCGGAAAAATGCCCAGCCGCGAAGAGGAACAGCATGCCCATTGGGAGAACGCAGACTTGGGGGTCAGAGAAGCTGGGTGTGGGACCCTGCTTGGTCATATGCCGGTTGAGGGACACAGGGCAAGTCATTGAGCTTCCACAGTTTGCTCCTCAGTTCTCTTATCTGTGAAATGGGAAGAAGAAATCCCACTCCACGAGGTCGTTGTCCAAGCAAACGAGACAATGGGCGCCACGGCTTATGTCACGGTGTGGTCCCTCCACGGCAAGTGTCACTAAAACATGGCGTAATTCCACACATTGTCTTAGATGCTTCACGCAATTTGAGGAGAATGCAGGAAACAAGGGACATTTCTAAATCACAGATGTTGCAATAAGGCTGGCCTCTTGTCTCTCAGGATGGAATCAAACAATGTGAAGAATCTGATAGGAATAATCATGCGTGTCCTCTACTTTCCCCTCCTCAGTCTCTCTACTCTTCTTAGCCCTCATTCTAAAACCAGCAGACCTCAACAGGCCTTTAAAAACTCTTACAGACTACTTCAAAGTCAGAGAATTCTTATTTTAAACAACCCTACTTGCTCAAGTCCATCCAAAGTATCTCAAGGAGTAAAGATCATGAACATCGTGCCCATTAATTTTATTTTAAATCACAAATAAGTACCTGGTCTCTTTGGTTGCAACATTTTCATTAACCAATCAATATACAACCTTGCTTTATGTGTGTTTCTGTTTAAAGACACCTTATTTAATCTATTTTGTTAACTCACTAACATTGAGCTCCTGGCCAACAGCGCTATAATTCATGCCTGAACAAAGCTTATCATCTAACATACATATTTTCTCCAAAAAGCACATCACAGCCTTCCTGGGCTCAGAAACCCTAGACTACACTCCAGCACTACCCTTGTGGGCCATTTTAAATGATGAAATTACCAACAAAAAGTACAAAACTAAAGCTAAAAAAGTGGAACAAAGTTAACTGCATAAAGGACACTTGCTTACGGTATGAGTGCCAAAACGAGAAGGCAGAGTGTCACCTTGCTCCAACCCAGCTGGGAAGGTGCGCTTTGAGCTACTCCAATTTAAGCTACTGCGTGCATGTGCTTGCCCACAAACAGCTCCAAACACGCGGTGAGTGCCGGCTGGGGGCAAACCTCAGGAAGCAGATGAACCCACAATACGGAATCCATGAATAACGAAGACCGACTCTACCAACAGCTCGCCCAGTGGGGTCTGTGGATCCAAAGCATGTCCAGGCTCTTTCAGAGAGTCCGTGAGATCAAGACAATTTGCAAAGTACCACCAAGAGGTCATCTGCCTTCTCGTCTGTATTGACACTTGCACCGATGGTGCCAACAATAGTAGTAAAACATACTGGTGTGTCAGCAACCGGTGAGGAGTGGCACCAAATGCCACCACCCAGAGCATGTTCACCATGTTTGTGACCATCAGCACTCAGAGACAAAACAAGCCAGTTTCACCCCAAAATGTGAAGCAGTAAAAATTATTACTTTTGGCTCTACCTGTAAGAACCGGTAGAGACATCTAAAATGGGTCCCCATGGGGACAAACTGGGACCTGCGCGTAGAGTAATTCTGCGGCATCCTGTAGGATGGTTGTCTCCAGTAAAAGTTCTGGAGCAATTATTTGAGTCACACACAAAATTAGCCAGTTTTTCATGAACACTGTTTCTGCTTGAAAGAAATTCTAACAAACTATGGTCGTTCAAAGTTGAGTAACTGGCAGCACTTTCTCCCGGGTGAAGGAAATGAGTCTGTCACATCAAGGAAAGCAATGGATACTATTTGTTGCCAATAATAACATTCAAGCTTTCAAGTGAAAATTACATTTTGGAAAACTTGCCTATGCCACCATAAGCTAGAGAGTCTTTCAATATATTTAAACACTTTCCTGATGTGATTGGTGCTGATATTAACATGTAATTCTTGATAGCAGCTAATGAAATACATCAATGTTCAACAGAGCTAACGAGGTGAGCCAACATTTTCCAAGCAACCAGTGCACAATGTTATGAAATCATGCATAGGTAAAAGATCCTTTTAAAGTACAAGACAGAAAAGTGGACTTTATTATAACAGAGAATGAAAAGTTCATTGATATCATTCCATGTTCCACTGCAGCTAGCTTTTGAGAAACTACCTTCAAGATTTGATATTGTATAGAAGAAGAATATCCACAATTACTTGAAAAGGCTATTAGAAAACCCATCCTTTTTCAAAATACACACCTGTATGAGGCCAGGTTTTCCTCCTATGCTCCTATCAAACCTATCACAAGATGTTTCATGAGGAAGGAGATGTGAGAATGTCACTGACTTCTAGGAAGCCAAACATTAAAGAGATTTCCAAAAATATAAAACAATGCCACTCTTCTCATTGTTTTTTTCTTGGGAGATGCAATTCTTTTCAATGTTATTTATGTTAACATATAATGGGTCTATTCTTATTTTTAATTAATTAATTAATAAGTAATTTCTAATGTCTCAGTTAAGTTCTAATGTGGATCATCTCAACAGACACAACCCAAATGAACAAAAGTTCTTCAGAGTTCACAACAATTGCTAGGAGTATCTGAGACACACCAATGCCACACTCAGCCCGACCAGCCCTGCCACCACTAAAGATACAGGGATGCTGGTTCTCACACAGGTTTCAAGAACAAGGTTCTAGCTCTCACGAAGCTGAGTTCTTGAAGAAGTTGAGACCCTGAAAACAAGTTGGTAGACTTAGAGATTTCATGCCAAATGGGCTTCCCTTTTCTGAGTCAGTATAACACACTAGAAGTTATATATCGAAGAACTTTGATCAAGGCACGGAGAGAACAATGATCTTCCCAAAGATGCCACATCTAAGAGCCATTGAGAGTGGTCCTCCAGGATCCATGGGCAGAGGGTGTGTGGACCAGAAGAACTCTATGCTCCGTCCTGACCCTGAGCCATCTCATCAACTCACAGCCAGCCAACCACCACCCACAGCAGGTTTTCACAACCTGTCCCTGAGAAGCTGTGAAATCCCTTCTGGTTACCCCAGTAAAAATGCAATAGAACCAAGACAACAGCCAAGACATGACAAGCCATTTCGCTTGCTAGTGAAGCTTCTCAAACATGAGCCAAAAGAGTGAACAATTTTGCATGGCTCTGTGTCGGACGATTTGAATTCCTTCAAAGCCATCCCCCTCTGGGCCCCACTGTACCCTCCCGAGAATCTTCCCCCTTTCTCTAGTTTTTCCTCACCCTCCTCCAAAAACCCCTCACCCATCTTGGCCTTAGAGATCCATCTTTCCTCCACAAATCTCTCCCCTCTTTTCTTGCATAACCAATCTAGCTTTCCTCCTTCCTTCACTCACGACGCAGATGAGCACAGCAGAAACCAAGAAACCAAACACCAGGGTCCCCCTCAGAAGGGGATGGGGCAGGTTGAAAATACTAAAGTGCAAATGGCTTTACACAAATCACTTTCTTTTCTAATAGGCAAATGGCGCATAGTTTCAAAGTCTTTTATTTTTATAGGAGTGAGAGTTACCCATGAAATGTGTTTCTAAATTTGGAGTTCTTAAACGAAAATCAGCTCTGTATTAGAATTTACTGAGGATTTTGCCTGACAGTATTGCCTCTCTCCTACTTCCTGTGCAAATAAGCCCTTGGAATTTTCAGGGATAATGCTTTGTCATTAATGCATTGTCAACACTGCCCTGAGTTGTTGTGGTTAGTACTTGCTGCGATTATTCCATTTTAATTAGAAACCTTTATTCATTTGACTTCATCATTATCACTTTAATTTCTTGCAAGCTATTTGGTTTGCTATATAATGAGATGCCTATTAGCATCGACAGCATCTTTGGCCCATAATTTCCCAGTGCCCAGATTTAGGACAATGTGTAATGGTACAAATATGAACCCTTCAGATGCCTCTTGCCAAGATTTGTGAGATGTTATTATAGATAATTATATAATCATAAATATGCTATGTGATTTTGTTGTTCTATAAATAATCTCAGAGTATCTTTAGACAGTGAAATTTTGTGATTATTAAAAAAGTGTTCCTTCAACTAAAAAGGTAGAACGGGGTGGTTTGAGACTACAGTGTCTGTGTCTCACATAACTAATGTCAGAGGCATTAAAGTTGCAACGGTTTGTAGCCACTGCTGATAATTCCCAAATCAGAATCTCTAGCCCCTCTTTTTCCCTAAGCTCTGGTTCTATACATTCAACCAGGCTTCACAAACAAACTCATCATTTCCAAAACAGCAAGCGTCTCTCTGCTCGTGCACCAAACTCACTCCTTGTAGCTATTCCAGGCTTAGAAAATGGCATCAACACTTATTCATTCCATCTACAAACCTGGCTTCCCTCTCCCCGCCAGTCGGATTTCCAAGTATCATCAGTTCTACCTTCTAGATACTTCTTAAATCTGTCCTTTCCTCCCCATCCCCATGGCTCCCACTCTGAGGCAATGCCACCTCTCATCTGGACTTTCTGCTGCTTTATTCCCCAGCCTTTAAATGATTCCCGGCACATAGTAGGAGCTTGTGTTCAATAACTCGTATTTGTCTCTTCAAAGCCATCTCGTTCCGTGCCCAGCCTCCCTATCCTGGGCCTAGGAAGCTGGCCCAATGGAACATCTCAGCAGAACGGCCTGCTCTCCACCTTTCTCGGCACTGCTGTCCAACAGAAACGGAAGCCAAGCCACCAACGTGAGCCACATGTGATTTCAATTTTGCTGGTAGCCACATTTTCGCAAGTAAAAATAAATGGCCAGAATTCATTTGAATAATATATCTTATTTAGCACAGCATATCTAAAGCTTTACCATGTCAATTTGCAATATTACAAAATTATTAATGAAATATTTTATAATCTTTTTTCTAAGTCTTCAAGACCCCGTGTGTATGTCCCACACAGCATCTCAGTTGCCACTGACCAGATTTCATGTCCCTGTGGTGATGGTCACCATCCTGAGTAGCTCCAACCAGCACAGGGGAAGGGAGTAAGATCAGAGTGTTTATGCCCCTAACTCGCTGCCTCCCAAGGTCTCCACTGGCTAGCAAGTCCCAGCTCCCGTGGAGCAGGCTGTCTGTCTCAATGCCCTGTGCATTCCTGTCCTGGGGCTGCCACATGTAACAAGGCACCCCACACTGAGTGACCTGGAACCACAGACACCTGGTCTCCCACCATTCTGGAAGCAACAAACCTGAAATTGAAGTGCTATCAGGGCCACACTTTCTCCAAAGGCTTGAGGGAAGAACGCTTCCTTGCCTCTTCCCGCTTCTGGTGGTTGCTGGCCATCCTTGGGTTCCCTGATTTGCGGACACGTCACCCAGTCTTGGCCTCCATTGTCACATTGCGTTTTCTCCTATGTGTGTCTGTATTTCTTCATATCAGAATACCAGTCACATTCAGTTAAGGGTCCACCTACTCCATGTGATCTCAACGAATTACATGAATTCTACTCATGTGACTATTTCTCAATAACATCCCACTCTGAAGTTCAGGGAAGGACACAAATTTGGGGGAACAATATCCAACCTAAGACACTCCATAACTGCAAACTCTTCTGACCAAAGCATAAATATGTCCTCCTTGAGGAATCTGGCGTAAGATCCCAACTCAATCAAACCCTGCATTTCCATGTGCTGGTGGGTCTATTTCCAGATTTTTTTACTCTGTTCCATTGGTCTATGCATGTGTCAGTTCCACTCTAGTTACAGAGGCTTTAGATCATCTTTTAATATTTTGATTCTAGAAACTTCATAGTGTGTTTAACTTCTGCTCGTCGCCTCTGTAACTCACCTTTTGCCACTTCTCCTAGTGAATGTTACTTGCTTGTTCTTCTAAATAAACTTCACAAGAGACTTACCTAGGTCCAGTTTAAAAAATAATGACTGATTTTTTTCTGAGACAGCATTTACCTTACAAATTGGCCTGGAAGGAATTGACATATTTGTGAAAATGAGTTTGTTTGTTTTTTTTTTTTTTTTCCCATTCGAAACATCAGCTATTTTCCCATTTGCTCATGGCCCCTTTGTATCATCTAGGGGTGTTTCCATTTTCCACATAGGTCTTAGACATTTCTCTCCAGATTTATACCTACACGTTGCACTGTCTTTCTTGCTGTTGTAAATGCAGTCTTGTCTTCCATTATCTGAGCTGGTCTTTGTTTATATATAGGGCATCTACTGATTTGTGTGTTGATGTTATCACTTGTTAATTTCCCAAAGTTTCTTATGATAACAGCTTCTCCTTGATTCCCTGGGTTGTCACATAACCATATTATCTATAACTAGAAATATTTTTCTATTCTTTTCTAATATCTACTCTGTAAGTGCTTTACTGTGTCTGGTTGTATTGGCTAATAATGCAATATTAGACAGCAACAAAGAGAGTGGACATTATTTCTTGTTCCAGCTCCTGGCAGCAAATTCCCACGTGTTTTCCCATTAAGTAATGAGCTAACTTTGCTCTGAGGATGTTTTACATGTGGTGAAAGCATCCATCAATTCCTGTATCAGCACGGGGGGAAGTGTTGATAAAGGGAGTGAGTGTTGCTATGGGATGAATTGTGGCCCCCAAGATTCATATAATGAAGCAGTAAAAGACATCAGAATGTCACCATATCTGGAGAAAAAACCTCTAGCAAGGTAAGAAGTTAAAATGAAGCCATTGGGATGAGTCCTAATCCAATCTGACACTTGTCCTTGTAAGAAGCGGAAATTTGGACACACCAAGAGACACTGGAAGTGCACACACACACAGGAAAGACAACATGAGACAGCAAGGAGGTGACTGTGCAAGCCAAGAGGAGAGGCCTCAGAAGAAACCCCCTCTGCCAGCATCTTGACCTTGGACTTGACTTCCAGCATCCGTAATTGTGAGAAGATAAATATCCATCATTTACGCCACCCAGACTGTGGTGTTCCTGTGGTGACACCTGTAGCAGACTACTGCAGGTGCGGAGTCTTGTCAAGTGCCTCTTCCATATCTATGCAGATGGCCATGTGACTTAGCCCCATACTATGACCAGTATGGCATGTCAATATATCTCCTAATATTGGACCATCCTTGCATTCTGGAATGAATCTCACCTACTCCTAATGCATCATTCATTTAATATGCTATTGGGTTCTTTTGGATAACCTTTTTTAACTTAAATTCAATTAGCCAACAAATAGTACATCATTAGTTTTTGATGTGTGTTCATCATTAGTTTTTGCAGTGTTCAATGATTCATTAGTTGCGTATAACTTTTATTTAAAATTTATCATCAATATTTATAAGCCAGATCAAATCAGAAGTTTTATTTTTCAATGAAATCTTTTCACATTTGAGGATTAATGACAGACTCACTTTATAACAAAGTTTTCTTCATTTTTTACCCTCTAGAATAGTTAGGGAGGTATTGAGATTATATGAACTTGCAAGGTACATGTTACACCTGACGTTACTTGGGGAGGCAATTCTTTATTTTTCTATTTCTTCTGTGGTAATCAATCTGTTCAGACTTAATGTCTTTACTAGGTCCAATTTCAGTAAGTTGTATTTTTCTAAAAATTTTTCTATTTTATTTAGGGTTTCATATTTATTCCCAAAGAGTTGTAAAAACTATTCATGATTTTTTTTTGTGAGTTTCACTCTTTGTCACTCCTAAGTTGTGAATTTCTGCTTTCTCTACTCTTAAGTTTCTTTCTCCAAGTCTTAAGTTGATTAGCAATGGCCTGTCCATTTTATTGGTTTTTACCTAAAGAAATCCACTTTTCAATTTCCTTATGATCTCTACTGCATTTTCTATTTCTTTTTTTTTTTTTTTTTAAGTAGGTCCCTGTTCAACGTAGAGACTAGCACAGGGACTGAACTCATGACTCTGAGATAAAGACCTGATCTGAATGAGATCAAGAGTCAGACGCTTAAGCAACTGAGTCATTCAGGCAGCCCCCTGCTTTTCTATTTCTTGGTGTACTGACTTCTCTATGGTTTGTTATCAAAACTTCCCCTCCCTTTTAGTTTGCTATATATCTCTTTTTCTAGCTTTTTGCATTGGTGCTTATTTCTTTTTAATTACTATTGCCATATGAATTTAATGTTAACAAGCTATTCACTGGTAACTATTTTCACTGTATCCCTTAGGTTCTGATGGGTCATATTTTAACCTGTATATTTTTTTAATATTTTATTTATTTATTTGAAAGAGAGAGAGCATGAGAGGGGAGAAGTTAAGAGGGAGAAGCAGACTCCCCATGGAGCTGGGAGCATGATGTGATACTTGATCCTGGGATTCTGGGATCATGACCCAAGCCGAAGGCAGTAGCCCAACCAACTGAGCCACCCAGGTGGCCCAACCTGTACTGACTTTTAAGAACTCCTGCAATTTCAGTTTGCATTTTTCCTTTGACCCAAGAGTTGTTTAACAGAGGAATTTTTGGTTTTTCTTTTGGTGGTGGTGGTGGATTTTTTTTATGGTTTTTTTTTTTTAGTTCTTTTTTTTAAAGATTTTATTTATTTATTTGACAGAGAGAGATCACAAGTAGGCAGAGAGGCAGGCAGAGAGACAGGAAGGGAAGCAGACTCCCTGCTGAGCAGAGAGCCCGATGCGGGGCTCAATCCTAGGACCCTGAGATCATGACCTGAGTCGAAGGCAGCTGTTTCACCCACTGAGCCACCCAGGCACCCTTTTTTTTTTTTTAGTTCTTTATTTATTTTGTTTATTAACACCTTATCAGATATATGATTTGCAAATATTCTCTCCCATTCTGTAGGTTGCTGTTTCAGTTGCTGTGCAGAACTCCTTTAGTCTGGTGTAGCCCCGCTCTCTGATTTTAGCTTTTCTTACTAGAGCTTGTTGTGGAAGGATGTTCTTGTTTGTTAATGTTATCAATTTCCGGCTTGTGGTCAGAGAATCTCATTGTATTATTTCTATTCCTCGAAATTCATTGAGATCTTTCTTGTGGGATAAGATTTTCTTAATGCTTTCAATTCTCTTAATGTACAAATCTACTTTAAAAGGTGTCTCTTCTCCAAAGAAGACATACAAATGGCTAGCAGACAAATGAAAAAATGTTCATCATCACTAGCCATCAGGGAAACTCAAATCAAAACCACATTGAGATACCATCTTACCCCAGTTAGAATAGCAAAGATTAACAAGACAGGAAACAACGAATGTTGGAGAGGATGTGGAGAAAGAGGATGTGGTAGGAATGCAAGTTGGTGCAGCCACTTTGAAAAAGAGTGTGGAGGTTCCTCAAAAAATTAAAAATAGAGGGGCAACTGGGTGGCTCAGTTGCTAGGAGTCAGACTTAGGCTCAGGTCATAATCCCAGCGTCCTGGGATCAAACCCCATCAGGCTCCCTGCCCAGTAAGGAGCCTGTTTCTCCCTCTCCAGCTCTCCTGCGCCTGTGTTCCCTCTCTCATTATCTCTGTCATAAATAAAATGAAATCCTTAAAAAAAAAAATTAAAATAGAGCTACCCTATGACCCTGCAATTACACTACTGGGTATTTACCCTAAAGATACAGATGTAGTGAAAAGAAGGGCCATCTGTACCCCAATGTTCATAGCAGCAATGGCCACAACTGCCAAACTGTGGAAAGAGCCAAGGTACCCTTCAATGGACGAATGGATAAGGAAGACGTGGTCCATATATACTATGGAGTATTATGCCTCCATCAGAAAGGATGAATACCCAACTTTTGTACAACATGGAGGGGACTAGAGAAGATTATGCTGAGTGAAGTCAGTCAAGCAGAGAAAGTCAATTATCTTATGGTTTCACTTACTTGTGGAGCATAAGGAGCATAAGGAATAACACGGAGGACATGGGGGATGGAACAGAGAAGGGTGTTGGGGGAAATCGTGTTGGCAGGGGGAGACAAACCGTGAGAAACTGTGGACTCTGAGAAATAAACTGAGGGTTTTGGAGGGGAGGGGGTTGGGGGATGGGTAACCCCAGTGGTGGGTATTAAGGAGGGCACTTACTGCATGGAGCACTGGGTATGGTGCATAAACAATGAATCTTGGAACACTGAAAAAATAAAATAAAATTACATGATAAATAAATGAACAAACAAATAAATAAATAAAAGAAGGGTTCTTGGGGTGCCTGGGTGGCTCAATCAGCTGAGTCAGATCCTACAACGGTTTTGGGTTGTAGGATCAAATCAGTGTTAGGCTCCATGCTTGGTGGGAGTCTCTCTTGGAGGGATTCTCTCTCTCCCTCTGCCCCTCCCCCACATGGGAATGCTCTCTAAATAAATAAAGTCTTTAAAAAAAATAAAATAGAGGTGCCTAGGTGGTTCAGTCAGTTAGGCATCTGCCTTCGGCTCAGGTCATGATCCCAGAGTCAAGGGATCAAGCCCTGAGTTGGGCTTACTTCTCCCCCTCCCACGGCCTGCTCCTCTCCCAGTTTGTTCTATCAAATAAACAAATCTTTTTTAAAAAAATAAAATAAAATAAGGTGTTTTCCCTTACCTTGTTCTTTAGATCATACATAAGATTTAGCTTATTGCTCATGCTGGTTAGGGCTTCTATGTTCTTACTAAGTCTTTGTCCACATGGTAGACTTTTAATCAAGAGAAAGGAGTTAAGTCTAATATTAACATGTTTGATGACTTCTCTTTGAATCTTTCCTAGATTCTGAATTATAACACTGTTGCTGTGTTACTGGGAGCCCAGATACTAGTAGGTATGGTATCTGCATTATGAACTGAAGCCTTGACACCATAAACTGTCTTCTTGGTCTTCTATAATGCTTTCTGATCTGAATTCCACCTCGCCAGATACCAAGTCTTCTTTCTGGCATTTTTATCTTTCTCTTTATTTATGCATGATTTTGCATAGTATACATCTGTCCATTCCTTAACTGTTAACCTCCCTAGATCTTTTTTAGGAGTGTCTCTTATATGGGCATAGTGTTGGGATTCTCCTTTGGTAGCCAGGTCTGTAAATCTTTCTTTTAATAGGTTAACCCATTTTTATTATAATCAACAAATTCTGTCTCATCTTCATATTGTGTATTTGTATATTTACACACATGTATACACACCTATACACAAACAGAATTACATATAATAGTCTTCCAGTATGTGTTCTCTTTGGTTTTTTCTTTCTGTCCTTTATCTTTTGGAAATTAGGAATTATTTTTGTAAAAGTAGTTACCATTATACAAACACCATTTTATAATTCTTTAATTCCTCCTCATTGACAGCTTTTGCCTATTGATCCCCTGCTGTCCACAATATCAAAATTAGCTAGCAGCCTCTTCTTTGCACTCCCGGGCTTCTCCTCAGCATCTAATCTGACATAATAGCAACTCACTCCCAGTTAATACCAATAAGGTAATGAACAAGTTTGTCCTTGGACTTGTTAACTGAGGTCATCAAAGTTAATAATTCCAATTTCTGTAGTTCAGTGAATGCCTATTTAACAGAAGAGTCCTACCCTGCAGTACTCATCCAAATCCCCTGCATCCTGAATTGTATATAGGCATTATGGTCAAGAGCTGCCTGTTATTGAGCTCCAAACATTTTAAGCCGTGGGAGCATCACACACCCCAGAAATGGCTGGTTCCCTATATGGCCACTCTGCCCTCAGGGCTGTGTCTTTCCCAACAGTGGGGAAATCAGTAGGTTTTAATGAGTGGCCAGTGTATACCCAGCATTACGCTGGGTAAATGTAAAAAATTAGTTTGTGTGAGTAAGTGGCACTGGAACAATGTCTAGCACAGAACAAATTATCCTGGTCATCGCCACCACTGCCACTACCACCACCACCACTCAGAACAGACATCAAAGGTGATGGATGTCCTGAGTGAGCATATCCTGGCATATCCTGTTATAGACCTCTAGGCTTTTGGCCATGAACTCCTGGAGTCTATTCTACTTTCCTGTCCAGCCATACCTTTACTTCCCTCTAGAAAACCACCTCTCACTCCTTGTTGTTGGAGACCTGGCCTCATCGCAGAGGATGAGCTCCCATGGTGAAGCCCAAGAACAAGATCTAAGTCAGTCAGTGGGTAATCACATTCCCTGTGACACCCGCTTGGTTCAGGATGTGCACATAACTGGTCAGGGGCAATGAGACTTTTTCCAGGTGTCCTAGGAAAGACACACTATTTTCTCCTGAAAAATGTGAGGTCTGGAGATGTTGCAGCCCTTTTGTAATCATAAAAAGCAAGCCTGTCTGGGATGAAGTCCATCAATGAAGCCAAGTGATGAGATGTGGAGAAACAGGGTTTTTGTTTTTGTTTTTTGAGCCAGGTCTAAAGGTATTCTTGACTTTTCCCTTAAGTGAAACAATAGGTTTCCTTTTTTTGTTGTTTTAAGATTTCATTTATTTATTTCACAGAGAGAGACACCGCAAGAGACGGAACACAAGCTGGGGGAGTGGGAGAGGGAGAAGCAAGCTTCCCACTGAGCAGGGAGCCTGATGTGGGGCTCAATCCCAGGACCCCGGGACCATGACCTGAGCCAAAGACATACACTTCACGACTGAGCCACCCAGACACCTCAGCAATAGGTTTCTTTGATCTTTAGCTGACTGGCATTGGATCTCGTCATTTCCGAACAAGAGTCTTAAGTGATGCATAATCTGATCTTGTTTTTCATGATTTCATGTGTGCTTTGTAATATTCCAGGTACTTGGCTTTGGTCAAACTAATCCCTCCCTCTGCAATATGCTTTTGCCCACCCCAGATATCCAAAGTGTTTTCATTTTTCAAGCTAGAGGTCAAATGCTGCCTTCTCTATAAAAAATTCCCTGAAGTATTCAGAGAAGTTGAATATCAACTCAGCATCTTATTCTCAAATCGCCCAGGAAAAATACGTTCTTTTATTCCACTTGCAACTTCTCCATAACTTTGTAATTATTTTAAATTTTTTTTAATTAAAAATTTAAAAAGTCTAAGCTCTTTGGTAGGCTTGTCCTCAGTAAAGGCAACTTGACCATGGTATTATTAGTAAGGCTCTTCTTGTTAGGGTTGATAGCCCTGAACGTGTCCAATCTCCTCAACAAGGTAGAAAAACCCCTTGTCAAATGGGTCAAAGTACCCAGGATTTATCCCAATTCCTGGTACATGGTAGGTACTCTACAGAAGTTTCTGGAATGAGTAAATGGCTAGGGATGGATCCTGCACACAGGCATCAAAGTGTTGATTGTACAGAAAATCCATAAAAATTTTTCTTCAATATTTCATGTGATGTTAGAAAAGATTATTAGTGTTCTAGGGTCTGATCCCTGTCTAAATAGAAAAGTAAAAAGGAGATTTTCCATCAGCTGCAATAACTTTGCTTCCTGCAGACTGTGTAGCGGGATAATTGAAGATCCATGCAAGACTAATGGATTCTTTATAAAGAAGTGGAGGCATGAAGGGAACCTGATATCACCGCTGGATGACAAAAGAGCAGTTATTTATCAGAAAAATAAATTGGATTTACTCCTCGGCATTGCCCCTATTGTAATGCTAAGTACACATCTGGCACAATTTATCTCCCTCTTCCCAACCACCCTCTGCTTTGCCTTCCCCGTATTTGTTGGGGCTTCTTGCATCCGATGGTCCATTCCCATGACCCTGTGTATGATTACCATCGTGTAGACCACCACAAAACCTGCCCAACACCATCAGGACCGGAACACCTCCAGAAGCAGAAGCCCCACTCTTTGGAGTAATCAGTAAGAGACCATACTCAGCAGGGCTGCTGCAGGCATGACCCCAAACCCTACCTTCACACTGAAGGCCTAGATTCTGCCATCTCAAAGCAGAGCATCGCAGAGATGTCAAGTGACTGCTGGGAAAGTCTAATCCCACGTGTCATGTTATAGAGTCCCCTCCTGGCCCCAGCTCAGTCACTGTGTGACCACGGTCAATCACCCAGTCTCCAAGCTCAGGCTTGCTGGTCAGACCAGTAGAAACCAGTAATTACCCTGACCGCCGGTTGCAATGAGGAGCAAATACATGGGGAAGAACTATGAACGTAAAACAGTCTCCAATACACAAAAAATATCATCCATATTTAGATGCCAGGGCAGTGGTTATAGAGACATCAAGCATCAGAGCAAAAAGAAAGCAAAATGGATTAAGGAAATTTGTCCATTCTCCAGACGGGATGCAATCCCGACTTCCCCCAAGGTGATGCTGGTCTTCCGCCATCCCCGGGACTGATGGCCTCACCAGGTAGGTCTGATGGTTGGACAGAGCCATACGCTGCAAAGTCTTACCATGGCAGCACCCGTTAATCTACCAGAGATCACGTCTGTGGCCTCTGTATGGCAAAGAGAAGAGCGTTGACTCAAACAACCATTCCCGTAGACCTGGCCTCCTCGCCAGCATCTTTTCCCACGTGCACTTACTCCCTGTTCCACTGTGGTTCTCCAGCTCACATGGGTTGTTTTCTACTAGCTCCGAGCCACAGAAGTCCTTAGACCTCGCTGAGCAGAAAATACTTTCTCCTATCATGTGGTCTTCCAAGCAGAAGTGTTTTCTTCTCTCCATCTTTTCTGCCCCCCACCCCATACCTCCTAAGTGAAGACCTATCTCTTGGCACAAGTCTTTCCCATCTCCCCACGTCTTCTTTCCTTAACCTTGTCCACCAACCTGCAGCTCACCCCTCCCTGTGACCCCGGAGCCTCCCTCTCCCAGGTTCTAGGTCCACGTTGTCACCGTCTATGGGGTGTCCGCACCTCAATGTCCCAGCAGACACCCATGCTCACTCCAGGCCCAACCAAATCTTCACTTTCCTCCTCAGACTACCTCCTACTTCAAACTTCTGTAATTCAACATTTGGGCCAACATTATTCCGCTCATCCAGACTCAAAACCTTGGCATCCCTCTTGAGTGCTCCCTCCTATTCCTTACCAGCCCTATTAACTCCTCTCCCCCATTCTTTCTGCTGCCACCTTTGCTCAGGACACTAGCCTTCCTGCCGCTCAGCCCCGTGCTTCCCACCTCTTCTTCCTGACCCAGATGCCCAGCAGGTCTCCCTAAGAGACTTTTTCTTTTTTCACTGCATCTGTATCTTTGGGATAAATACCCAATAGTGCAATTGCAGGGTCAAAGAGAAGCTCTATTTTTAATTTCTTGAGGAATCTCCCCACTATTCTCCAAAGAGGCTGCACCAACTTGCATTCCCACCAACAGAGGAAGAGGGTTCCCCTTTCTCCACATCCCCTCCAACACATGTTGTTTCCTGTCTTGCTAATTTTGGTCATTCTAACTGGTGTAAGGTGGTATCTCAATTTGGTTTTAATTTGAATCTCCCTGATGGCTAGTGATGATGAACATTTTTTCATGTGCCTGATAGTCATTTGTATGTCTTCATTAGAGACGTGTCTGTTCCTATCTTCTGCCCATTTCTGACATGATTATCTGTTTTGTGTGTGTTGAGTTTGAGGAGTTCTTTATAGATCCTGGATATCAACCTTTTGTCTGTACTGTCATCTGCAAATATCTTCTCCCATTCCGTGGGTTGCCTCTTTGTTTTCTTGACTGTTTCCTTTGTTGTGCAGAAGCTTTTGATTTTGATGAAGTCCCAAAAGTTCATCTTCGCTTTTGTTTCTGTTGCCTTTGGAGACATCTCTTGAAAGAAGTTGCTGTGGCTGATATCAAAGAGAATACTGCCTATGCTCTCCTCTAGGATTCTGATGGATTCCTGTCTCGTGTTGAGGTCTTTCATCCATTTTGAGTTTATCTTTGTGTACGGTGTAAGAGAATGGTCGAGTTTCATTCTTCTACTTATAGCTGTCCAGTTTTCCCAGCACCATTTATTGAAGAGACTGTCTTTTTTCCACTGTATATTTTTTCCTGTTTTGCCGAAGATTATTTGACCATAGAGTTGAGGGTCCATATTTGGGCTCTCTCCTCTGTTCCACTGGTTTATGTGTCTGTTTTTATGCCAGTACCATGCTGTCTTGGTGACCACAGCTTGGTAGTAAAGCTTGAAATCAGGTAACGTGATGCCCCCAGTTTTGTTTTTGTTTTTCAACATTTCCTTAGTGATTTGGGGTCTCTTCTGATTCAATACAAATTTTTGGATTATTTGCTCCAGCTCTTTGAAGAGTACCAGTGGAATTTTGATCGGAATGGCATTAAAAGTATAGATTGCTCTAGGCAGTATAGACCTTTTAACAATGTTTATTCTTCCGGTCCAAGAGCATGGAATGATCTTCCATCTTTTTGTGTCTTCTTCAATTTCTTTCATGAGTGTTCTGTAGTTCCTCGAGTACAGATCCTTTACCTCTTTGGTTAGGTTTATTCCCAGGTATCTTATGGTTCTTGGTGCTATAGTAAATGGAATCGATTCTCTAATTTACCTTTCTGTATTTTCATTGTTAGTGTATAAGAAAGCCACTGATTTCTGTACATTGACTTTGTATCCTGCCACGTTACTGAATTACTGTATGAGTTCTAGTAGTTTGGGGGTGGAGTCTTTTGGGTTTTCCATATAAAGAATCATGTCATCTGCGAAGAGAGAGAGTTTGACTTCTTCATTGCCAATTTGGATACCTTTTATTTCTCTTTGTTGTCTGATTGCTGTTGCTAGGACTTCTAATAATATGTTGAACAAGAGTGGTGAGAGTCGGCATCCTTGGCCACGGTCGCCAAACTGTGGAAAGAACCAAGATGCCCTTCAACGGACAAATGGATAAGGAAGATGTGATCCACATACACTATGGAGTATTATGCCTCCATCAGAAAGGATGAATACCCAACTTTTGTAGCAACATGGACCGGACTGGAAGAGATGATGCTGAGTAAATAAGTCAAGCAGAGAGAGTCAATTATCATATGGTTTCACTTATTTGTGGAGCATAACAAATAGCATGGAGGACAAGGGGTGTTAGAGAGGAGAAGGGAGTTGGGGGAAATTGGAAGGGGAGGTGAACCATGAGAGACTATGGACTCTGAAAAACAATCTGAGGGGTTTGAAGCGGCAGGGGGTGGGAGGTTGGGGGAACCAGGTGGTGGGTGTTAGAGAGGGCACAGATTGCCTGGAGAACTGGGTGTGGTGCAAAAATAATGAATACTGTTATGCTGAAAATAAATTTTAAAAAAAAGAGAGAGATTTTTTTTTTTTCAACTCCAAATTTAAAAGCCTCCGGCTCTCACAGCCACCTCTCACCTTGCTCTCTGTAGAGCTGAATGCGCTCAGTGTGGCATTTAAGTCCCTTTCTGGCCTCGTCCTGGCCAACACTGGCAGCTTTACTTCATCCACCTCCTCCCTTGTACCTACTGCACTTTCCCTCATAACCAGAGTATCTTCCACTGGCCAAGCACGGCCTGGGCTTTCTCTGCTCTGGGCCTTTGTTCACTCAGGTTCCTCTTCCTGGAGCCCTTTCCCCACCTCCCATCTCTACTTGGCAAAATCATCTGAGCCCAGCTGCAATCCACCTGCCAGGAAAGCTTCCCGGAATGTGCTTTTCTGCTGCCTTTCTCAGAACCAGGGGCTTACACGCCCACTCTCTCCACTAGATCATGAATTCCTTTAGGGAGCAGGCTGTGTCTTGCTGCTTGATGAAGGCCACACAGCATCCCTCCCTCAATAGCATGCCATAGTTCTTTGCTGTGATAAATGCATTTGTTAAAATAAATTCCCCAGGAGTAGATTCAATACCTCCTTTGAAATGAACCTTGCTGCCTCCTCCTATGTTCATCCTCTTGAAATGTTCAGAACTCTGCCCCTAGACTTGAGGTTTCTATTCCCAATCATCTAGATGGACGGGCTTAGTTGGCAACCACACATTCATTTTGCAACTTCATTAAAGAGTAATAATGTGAGATTCGTACGGAATAACAGAACAATGCTACATAAGGGTTTATGTTTGTGAACAACAACATGCCCAAAGAAAGAAATGCCATCTGAATACTGAATTAGTAGTGATTGACAGAAACTGAACCAAATACAAGGAGAACAACGCCTGATGTCTCAATTCCCCGAAAGATTGGGGGGTACTGTTTTCATGGCCAGGAGAAGAGAGGATTTTGTTTCCAGAGTTGAACTAGAAGATTTGGGGAGTTAAAGTAGATTTGGCAAGTCTGAACAGGTTGACAGGGTAGAGAGAGCCAAACAAGATCTCAGTGTGCCGGCTTCAAGGGGGTGTGACCCAGGCTGCCATAGGGAGCCCTGAACTTACTCTCGGGCTCTCCCAGAGCCATCTTGCAATTACTAATTTTTGAATAAGAAGTCCCACAAATTACATGACTGATCTTGGCCTGGGGCCCCTGAGGTCAGAAGAGCAGAAGACCTAGAAATGCCAAGAAAGTGGCTCCATCATCGAGACACCACAAGTCAAATGTCACTTGCTAGACAGAGAGGGGAACGCTTCCTCTCCCGGAGAAAGTCTCACCTTTGCTAGGAAAGATGACACAAGACACTTTTCTCTTTTGTAAGCCAGTCTCTGAAGGCATTTTCAGAATTTTTTTCTTCTATCCCGAAGAACAGGAAGTTGAATTTCCCATGAAAATTTTCAACTGAAACTTTGCATGTGGAATTATCAGACCAATTAAAAATTATAATATGCAAATGTCTCTGGCATATATGTTAATAAGTAGGCTGACAAATACTCCAGGGTAGCAGGTCCTTACTGCAAATCATGCCGCTGGCTGCTGGTTTTCTGAAGTACGTTTCTAATTCCCTTTTAGAAAATGATATTACATGACCATAAATAGTTTACATCCACAACTTGAGAGTTTCTTAAATCGAGTATCTTGGGGAGGGATCGTATTTCCATCTCACCTAAGAACGAACTCCTCTGTTAATTAGAAGAACTCAGAAACCTGTATTTTTTGCCTACGCTGGAGGAACTGGAGGGTTTAACTACAATATTTGTCTTGTGGTTCATTTTGGCTTTGATGGTTTGACTACAGTAATTACTGCTTTCACAGGAAATATTTAACGAAGATAATAAGATAATCTGGTGCACTACAGCACTTTCTCATTGAATCTCTTTAATCCATTATTTCAATTATAGAAATAATATTAATTTTTTACTAACCTTAACATAAGGTTGAATTTTCACATGTGTTACCAAAAAATGTAGTTTGTTATATCTGATTTTAAAGTGCAGATATCGGTATTTATTTTTATAGAGAGGCTTTTAAAATTACCTTAATGGGAGCACCAACGTTCTTTTAGGGACATTGGTTGTTCTGTTTATTTAGGAAGATACCCCCATGCTCCACTGAGGGAGACTCACTGTCCACTGGGCTGGAAACAAGACAACAAAATATGTGTCAAGCTGAGGGGGCCAAGGAGAGGAGACAGAGAGGTTGAAACAGTAGGTCCCTGAAGCTTTTAAGAACATAGTGGTTGGGGCGCTGATGGCTCAGTGGGTTGAGTGTCTGACTCTTGGTTTCAGCTCCAGTCATGATTTCATAGGTCATAAGATAGAGCCCCATATAGGGCTCAATGGGAAGTCTGCTAGGGTTTCTCAGTCTCTCCCTCTCTCTGCCTCTGTGCCTCCCCCTGCTTGCACTTGCTCTCTTGCTCTCTCAAAATAAAAAATAAATAAACACATCTTTAAAACAAAGACCAACAGTTAGCACTTACCTGTGAGCTACCAATCAGTGCCAGCCCCCTAACTTCCCTTCAAGTGCCTCCTGTGCAGAAAGCTAGGGAAGGGGCAGTTCGGCACGGAGCAGAGAGACCATGGGTCTGACAGAGACAAAAGCTGAACGCACCCAGAGACTCAGTGCAGTTGTGAATGGGCTGTAAGAGGGAGCACGAGTGGACTTCTGGGTGGCCCTTGGGGGTCCCCTGCATTTACCAGTCTCCACGGGAAACAAACTGCAGATTTGCTGGAAAGGCAGTGGGGCAGGGAACAGGGTAACCAAGGGATGGACATTCAGGAGGTCATCTGATGAGCACTGGGTGTCATATGCAACTGATGACCCACCAAATTCTACCCCTGAAACTAATAATGCACTATATGTTAATTCAACTGAATTTAAATATAACTAAATAAATAGTCTCTTTTTGGGGAGCGCTTGGGTGACTCGGTTGAGCCTCTGACTCTTGATTTTGGCTCAGATCATGATCTCAGGGTCATGGGACTGAGCCCCAAGTCTGGCTCTGTGCTCGGTACATACATAGTCTTCTCCTCCCGCTCCCCCAATCAATCAATCAATCAATCAACAAAATCATTTAAAAAATATGAAAGTCTCTTTTTTTAATATTACCATTAATTTTCCAAAAGAAAATGTTTTGCCCTGGAATTTTTTTCCCATACTTATTATTTCCTGATTTAGAAGATCCAGCATGACTCTCAACAGAGACACCCCCAACTCCAAACCTGCCCCCAAAAGGCTTTCCTTGGGGCCATGCACATAAAGGACAAACAATGAAAGTGCGCCTCCTCTGTTGGGTGTTTTCTCCTCTCCTTTCTCAGTACAGACTAGACTACAAGATGGTCAGACCGCCAGTGTTCCCAATTCTCGGGAATGCTCTGCAGAAGACACCGGAGCAATGGCCACTGGTGGCATCTTTGCGGGAGTTACGAGCCCCCGGGGCTCTGCATTCCCCTCTCTCCTCTTCCCCAGCCACACACCGGAAATCTTACAACATACTCACTCCTCCCCCTGCCTTCCCTCTCAACCGTCATCCACTTCAAATGTGTTTTCTAAGCATCAGCTGTGTCACGTACCAACCCATAGGCAGCCTGGCTTAAAAGCAATTATTTCCCTCTTTAGCAAGAAATCAAGAAATGTCTGTAAAAAGGCAAAAATATTGGGAAAATGCACCCACTGGAGTAGCGAAACCACATAATTAACCACCAGTCATACACACTTGTCACTCACAGCTGAGGCCAAGGTCCCTGCTCCGTAAACCCAGGGCTTACCTGCCTGTCAATTCCAAAACCACTTCGCCTGGCTTCTGGAGGAGTCCTCCCTCTAGGATCTGGAAGACCACAACCAAGTGCATTTCACTCCAGAACTGCACAGCCTGGAAGCCTGATGTGAGATGAGTCACTCAAGTTTTCTGAACCCAGATGAAGAGAAATCAGGAAAACTTATGCACATTTGTGAGCAGCTTCCTTTCTAAGCGGGAGTTGCTTGAATTTGCATATTGATGTAGTCTGTGCCTTACTTGAAGGGAAACCAGCCAAGAGCCTTCAGTATTTGCAAAGCAAAAAGACTCCACCGGTAAAGGGTTTGAGAAAACGTGGCTCTGGCTACACCATGCCCCCCTGCATGGTCCTCCAAGAGGATGTTATTTTTTTGTGGACAGACAGAGCTGCTGACTCTGAAGGGTGTTAGTGATGGAAAAATGCTTCTTTCCTAAGTAAGGATTTTACCTGCCCTTTATCCATACATTCTTGCGCTTTCTTACAGAGTGGCGGGAGTACGCCCACCACATACTGTTTGGGGAGGCCTGGATGGGGTGTCAAGGCCTGCAGGAAGGACGTGCAGCCCTATACATCACCACCCTCCAAGAGAGGCTCAGAAGAACAGGGGGCTCACCTCAGCCAGCCCAGCCTGGAGGGCAGGTAGGATTCAAGACCTGGTACTCTGGGGGGCACCTGGGTGGCTCAGTGGGTTAAAGCCTCTGCCTTCGCCTCAGGTCATGATCCCAGGGTCCTGGAATTGAGCCCTGCATTGGGAGGGCTGAGCAGGGAGCCTGCTTCCCCCTCCCCTCTCTGCCTGCCTCTCTGCCTACTGGTGATCTCTGTCTAATTAATTAATTAATTAATTAATAATTTTTTTTAAAAATGACCTAGTACTCTGGCTTGGAGAAGGTACTCCTGGCTCATGGCTGGTGGTAAGGCCAATCAATGATCCTGATGAAATCAACCTAGATGGACTTTCTATCCTTACCAGGGTAAAAGGGGAAAATATCCTCTTAGCCTCGGGGTCTGGGGCCAGTTAGTTGTGGCTGTGCACCAGTGACAAGGCAGACATAAGCTTTGAAACCAGGGAGGGAGAGGGCCGGGAGAGGGCTCTCTGCAGTAAGATTCTTTCACTTCCTATGATCACGGACCCAACATTACTATTTTCCTAAAAGCCAAAACTTGGTCTTTGCTGTGCTGTCTGGGCCCCGAGGAGCCAAGGAGAATGCCAGCTCATCCCTGGTATTGGTTTCCTTTTGCTGCTGTAACAAATGATCACAGGCTTAGTAGGCTGAAACAAGGTAAAGCCATTCTTCCATTTCCACAGGTCAGAAGTCGAGAATGGGCCTTCAGGAGCTGAAACCAAGGCTGGTGCTTCTTCCAGAGGCTCAGTTTCCCCACCTCTCCTACCTTCTGGAGGGCGCCAGCATCCCTTGGTTCACGGCTGCATCACGACAAGCTCATTTCCATCCTCACGTCTGCTTTTCTGACTCTGACCTTCTCACTTTCCTTTCTGAGGTCCCTGGTGAGTATGCTGAGGCCAGTCGGGCTTTCCAGGGGAAGCTCCCCATGGCCATGATCTTAATCACATTAGCAAAGTCCATTGTGGCATGTAGGATAACATACTCATGGGGTCCAGGGAACAAGGCAGCACCACACCTGGTGACATGATTCAGGCTACCCCAGCCTTCCTCCCTGGGGCCCCACGGAGCATTCACAGCTACGCCCTGCTTAGGACCTCACTCGAGGGGACAGTGTTGCCAGGGGCAGAGGCAGCAGAGCCCCAAACTATAGGAGACCAGGGTGACAGATCAGGGGGAGCTTCCTGACATTCTTCATTTCAGATTAACAACAAATCACTTTCAGTAAGAGCAAAACCCAAATGCTACACGGAACATACTGACACGAAAGATGATTCATGGTTTATCTGATACTCACAGTTAACAGGGTGTCCTGTATTTCTATTTGTTAAATCTAAAAACCACTGGGGAACTCACAGAAGTAGTTTCACAGCCTCTAGAAGGGAAGTACTTCAAGGGAGCTAATGTCCTATGATGAAACCCTTGGAGAGGTTTGCTATCGCAATTACACTACATACAGAACGCACTGATTTTATAAATTGCAATCAGAACTCCCTTAATACTTTCTTATTTCAACATTAATACTTCCATGGTCTTAATCTCATTGTCTTTTCTAATGTAGGTCTTCTACATTTTGGAACCTTGGCCAGTTTTTCCCAAGTACTAAATATGTATTTCAAAAAATGTTATTACGGTCTGCCTGGGTGGCTCAGTGGGTTAAGCCTCTGCCTTCGGCTCAGGTCATGATCTCAAGGTCCTGGGATCGAGTCCCACATCGGGCTCTCTGCTAGGTGGGGAGCCTGCTTCCTCCTCTCTCTCTCTAATTGTGATCTCTCTCTGTCAAATAAATAAAATCTTTTTTAAAAAGTTATTACAATGAGCGAATCAAATTCAGGTTTTTACTTTCATAAAGCAGAGACGCAACCTGTTGCCTTCAATAAACAGACATGCAGCTCATTCAGTCAAACTCATGACTGACTACCAAAGTCCCTCTTAGACATGTACAAGCTCGAGCTAACACTATAATCAATTGTATTCTTTCTGCACTAGAAAATTCCCAGAAGTCTTTTGTAAAATGCTAGAACTCTTCAAACAGCAGGATAGGCTGGGTGTTAAAAAGAGTTTCGTATCAACTGTCATGTCAGGGAAGCTTTCCTACGCAGTGGACAACCAGAATGTGAGAAAGCCCCAGGAAGAGTATATATCCTTGCTTGAATTGACCTAAACCTGAATGGTCTAGACTATCCCTGTCCAACGGAAGTGATCTCAGTCATATAATTGTAAATTTTGAGTAGCCACAATTAAAAATAAAAAGAGAGACGCCTGGGTGGCTCAGTTGGTTAAACTACTGCCTTCGGCTCAGGTCATGATCTCAGGGTCCTGGGATCGAGTCCCGCATCAGGCTCCTTGCTCAGCAGGAGCCTGCTTCTCTCTCTGCCTCTGCCTGCTGCTCTGCCTGCTTGTATTCTCTCTCTCTCTCTCTCTCTGACAAATAAATAAATAAAATCTTAAAAAAAAAGAAAAAGAAACAGGTAAAGTTAATTTTAACGGTATACTGTATTTCACCCGTCATATCCAAAGCATTATTCTTACAGCATGTAATCGATAGACACCATCTTAATGACCTATTTTTATATTTTTTTCCCACCAAGTCTTTCAAGCCCTGAGTGTATTTCACACTTACAGCCCAGCTCCACCGGGAGCAGCCTCATTTCCAGCGCCTACTGCCACACAGAGCTGCTGGGTTCCATTTTGGATAGGGCAGTCTGACAGTGTACGAGACAGCCAGTCACAGGGAGTTTTCTAAGTATAGAAACCCAAGCCATCAGTGACTGTCTGTGGTGATGGGCACTGAGGGTACTGCTGGATCCTCCCAGCATCGAGGAAAGTTTTGTGTTTTTTTTTTTTTAATCCCAAGCAGCCACCCCATTTATTTCCACTGTCATTCTTTCAAACATAAAAGATAGCACTCAGACACACAAAGGCGATTAATTAGAATCAAGCAATTAGGAGAGAGCTGTATGCTAATTCCTTACACCTACAGGAAAAGAGAAGCAATAAATTTAACAGCTCAGGGTGGGGACGAGAAGAGTCACTCACTTTCTAAAACAGGACAAGTTTCCGAACCTGACTCAAACATAAAATGATTTTCAATCCTGCAGAGAAGAGCTGTTGCGTTTTAAAGCTTTTAGAGCGAACTGAAATTTTGGGGCCTGGGAAGAGGGGTTCAGGTGAATCTCAATCTTCCAAAAAGCACTTGGAATCCAGAGTCCCACAGGCTCTTGAGAAAGATGAAGTGACTTTTAGACCCTACGCGACTGTGGGCCTGATCTAGCCTCCCAGATAGAACCATGACTGTCACCCACTGCTAGACACTTCGGGGGACTCCGGGTTGCAGGTGGGGAGGGGAGTCTGGGACACGGAAGGTATCCTGGAACTCCATGGGAAGTCCTTTATCACAGAAAACCAGTGGTCCCAGTCAGCCCCACCCCCGGATTCCTCTGCATAGCCTGTGGAATCGTGTCTAGACCGCCACGGCGGGGGAGGTGGGGGGCGGAAGCCGGCACCCAGCCGGAGCGAGGAGCAAGTTTGGTTCATGTGTGCACGTGTTTATAAAAACTCACTGACCTGTCAAACAAATGCCCGGAGTCTACAGGTCACATATTCCATTTTTGAGGTTAATAAAATATACGTTAGAAATTGTAATTGCTTCTTTGGAGCATAAGATCTTAGGGCGTGAAGGTTTTCACCGTTTACAAGACCATTGTGAACACACTGAGCATCGCGGCTGTGGAACAGTCACGCGGCGACAACGGGAACAAAGCTCCCACGGTCCACGTTTGGTGGAACGGCCCTAACGGACGGAGGGGGCTGCTCCAATTTTCTGAACGCATTTTCAGTCCCAGTGACTTGTGCTCCTGGTCTGAATTCCTCTCTCCAGCACATGTGATATTTTAGCCTCTTACCCAGAACAAGCCTGATGGAACTACCAGCACTGTTCTCGAATATTAAGTCTTCCAAGCCCCAACGGCGTATGCGCGGGGGGCAAAGAGCCATGGAGGGCTCCCGCCACGGCCGCCAGCTCACGCCCCGCTCCCCCGGGTCCGCCGCTCTCGGCTGTCTGTGATCACAGCTGCACCTGATTTGAATAATCCCTTCTGGGAAGTGGAACTTTTCACCCAGAAGACTCTTCAAGATGAGATGCCGTGTCCAGGTCCCTGTCACGGGGAAGAGAGGCTGATGCCAAAACGCTGGGACCGACCACCTAAGCGACACACCCGCTGCTGAGGGAGATTTTTGAGAGAAGAGGGGTAAAAACGTGACGCACTGACTCCAGGCTGCTTCTTACAACAATGCAGCTTCCCAAGTTCATGGAGTGAAATTCCTTTTGCTGGTCCTTTCGGGGCGTGGAGAGAGGAACAGCCTCATAGATGTCATCCTCCGACTTTACACCGCCCTGATCTTGGGAAGACCTCGGACTTGCAGTGTACACCCCAGCAGGGTGCCAGCCACTTATATTTATGGTTTTAATAACCTCTCCTAGGGTGTAAGAAATCCACTGCAGCCTAAGGGGGGGGGGGGACACATGCTTAATTCTGCTGCCACTCCAACTGCAGGGCACATGCACCTGGGAAAGCCTGGTGACTAGACATGGGGCAGCTGCTGTACCCAGGAAACCACCCAACTCTGAAGGGCATTCAGCACAAAGCCAGAGAATGGGCTGAGAGCCAGGCCAAAGGTGGTCCCAGTGTATGCAGCATGAGTAGTGCCTGGGCAGTGGTTAGAGCACGCCAGTGTTCATAGCAGCCATGTCCACAATAGTCAAACTATGAAAAAACCTAGATATCCATCAACAGATGAACGGATAAAGAAGATGTGGTCTATATATACAATGGAATACTATGCAGCCATCAAAAAACGAAATCTTGCCATTGGCAATAGCATGAATGGAACTAGAGGGTATTGTGCTGAGCAAAATAAGTCAATTAGAGAAAGGCAATTATCATATGATCTCCCTGATATAAGGAATTTGAGATACAAGGCAGAGGATCATAGGGGAAGAGAGGAAAAAATCAAACGGGATGAAACCAGACAGGGAGACAAACCGTAAGAGACTCTTAGTGTCAGGAAACAAAGTGAGGGGTGCTGGAGTGGAGGGGGGGGAGGGGGGGTGGCTGGGGGATGGGCATTGGGGAGAGCACGTGCTATGGTGAGCGCTATGAATTGTGTAAGACTGATGAATCACAGACCTGTACCCCTGAAACAAATAATGCATTATATGTTAATTTTTAAAAAGAGAAAGAATGAAAAAAGAAGAAGAAAATCTCAGAATCCAGTCCAGACATGTGCAATCAGTTTTAATAATTCCAAGGACTCTGATGATTGATCAAGTTTGAGACACCCCTAGGCTAAGTCACAAGGTTCATCACTCTAGTCTTGAAAAAGTTTAGCCAAATATCAGGAAAAAAAAAAAAGCAAACATGTTGCTTCTTTCCATTTATCTACTCAAGACTCAGTTGGTTCCCGCCCTATGCTGGGTTCTGCTGGGCCTGGAGATGCAGTGCCAAGCCCACCCCGCAGACTCCTGCCTCGTTTATGTCACCTTCTCATGCACCCTGCACGTGCCCACCCTCTCCATGCCCAGCAATGGCTGCACGACACTGTGGGTGCATGGAATGCCAGTGAGCTCTACGCTTTAAAATGGTTCACTTTTATCTTAAAAATCAAGGTAAAACAACAGCAACAACAAAACACAGTCTGAAAGACAAAAAGTAAGTATAGAACCAAACTCTGGTATAATGCAGCTGTTAGAGTTACCAGATACAGAATATAAAATAATTATCATTAATGTTTGAGTGTTCTAATGGGGAAAAAAATGAACAATATACAAGCGGCAGATGGGAAATGTAAGCAGAGAAATAGAAATTCTAAGAAAAAGTAAAAGGAAATGCAAGAAATCAAAAATTGTAACAAATGAATAATGTCTTTGATGGGTTCATCTCCAGAATGGATATGGCCAAGTAAAGAATCAGTGAGCTTAATAATACGTCAATAGAAGCTTTCCAAACTAAAACATGCAGAATGAGATAAGTAGAATATCTTAAGAGTGATAGCACAATTTAAAAAGATGTAACAAATGTGTAATTAAAATATCCAGAGGAGGGACCCCTGGGTGGCTCAGTTGGTTAAGTCTCTAACTCTTGATTTCTGCTCAGGTCATCTCAGGGCCCTGAGATCAAGCCTTGAGTTGGGCTACGAGCTCAGCAGGGAGCCAGCTTAAGATTTTCTCTCTCTCCCTCTCCCTTCCCTCCAACATGCACGCTCTTTTTCTCTCTCAAAAAATAAACAAATATAAATAAATAAATAATGCCTAGAGGACCACCTTCTGGGCCACCAAACACATGTTAATAGATTTAAAAGAATAAAAAAATCACAGACCACAAAGGAATTAAACTATCTGGATATAGCAGGAAATTCTCAAAACTTCAAAATTTAAGCAATATTCTTCTAAATAATACATGGGTCCCAGAGGAAGTATCAGGAGAAATGTAAATATTTTAAACTAAACTGAGAATACAACCTATCAAGATTTGTGGGATATAGTGAAATCAATGTTTAGAGGAATATATACAGCATTGAACTGCACTTGTTAAAAAAGAAGAAAACTATAATTTCAATAATCCATCGAAGCATTCATCTTTAAAAACTAGAGAAGGAAGAGCCAATTAATCCTAGAGGAGGAAAGGAAAAGAAATAATAAAAATTAGAGCAGAAATCAATAAAATTGAAAACAGAAAAGTAAAAGAAAAATCTGTAAGCCAAAGATCAATAAAATTGATAAAACTCTAGGCAAGCTAACAAAGGAAAAAAAGAGAAAACACAAATTGTCAATATCATGAATATCTCATGATATTCTATTATGTGGATATTTTATATTATCAACATGAATATTACAACAAAGGAAGATACAAACAACTCTATGCCCACAAATTTGATAATTTAGGTAAAATATGATAATCCCTTGTAAAAAACAAACTCAAACAAGGAGATACAGACAAGCTGAATAGCCACATATCTTTTTAAAAAATTGAATTAATGGGGCACCTGGGTGGCTCAGTCGGTTAAGCCGCTGCCTTCGGCTCAGGTCATGATCTCAGGGTCCTGGGATCGAGTCCCACATTGGGCTCTCTGCTCAGCAGGGAGCCTGCTTCCTCCTCTCTCTCTGCCTGCCTCTCTGCCTACTTGTGATCTCTGTCTGTCAAATAAATAAATAAAATCTTTAAAAAAATTGAATTAATAATACCCTTAATTGAATTAATTCAATTAATTAATACCCTTTCAAAAAAGAAGCACTAGATCCACACAGTTTCATGGGTGAACTTTGCCCTAAGAAAGAAATAATGCCACTTCTCCACAATATCTTCCAGAAAATAAAAGCAGTGGAAACCTTTTCTAATTCATTTTACGAGGTCAGCATTACCTTAAGAACAAAATCAAATAAAGACATTACAAGGAAGGAATATTACAGACCAGTATCTTTCTTAAATAGAGACTCAAAAATCCTCAAAAAAAAAAACAAGAAAATCAGATCCAACAATGCATAAATTCCACAACCCAGTGGGATTTATCCCAGGAATGCAAAGATGGTTCCACATTTGAAATTCAATAAATGTAATTCACCACATAAAAAACTAAAGAAAAATCACACTGTCTTATTAATTGACACCAAAAAGTATCTGACAAAATCCAACACATATTTATGATTAAAAAAAAAAAACAAAACCTCAGCAAACTAGGAATAGAAGGAAAGTTCCTTAATCTGGTAAAGAACATCTAAAAAAGACTATATAGTTAATATCATACGAAATGGTGTGAAACTGAACAATTTCTCTCTAAACCACAAACAAGACAAGGACATTCTCTACCACCGTTCCTACTCAACATCAGACTATAAATGTAAACTAACAAAATGAAATAAGAAAGGGAAGTAAAAGGTATGCAGATTGGAAAGGAAGAAAGAAAACTTCTTTGTTCTTAGTAGAAAATGCAAAACAATTAAAAAAAAAACAGAAAATAACTCTTGAACTAGTAAGAGAGTATAATAACATTATAAGGTTCATAGACCAAAGTCAATTGCTCTCCTCATAACAGCAAAAACAATCAGAATTTGAGATGAAGAAGGAAGTAACTTACAATCTTGTGCAAAAAATGAAATATGCAGGTAAAAATCTGACAAAATAAATATAGGAGCGACATGTGGAAAATCCAGAACACTGACAAAAATCAAAGATCTGTATAAAGAGAGAGAGATTCCACATTCATGGAATGGAAGACTCAATACTGTTAAAATGTGAATTCTTTCCAATGTGTTGTATAGATTTGACTTAATCACAACTAAAATACCAGCAAGCTATTTTGTAGATCTCGATAATTCTGAAGTTTACAGAAATAAAGCAAAAGACCTAGAGTAGCATACACAATATTGAAGGAGCACAAAGCTCAAAGGGTCACAGTATCTGATTTCAAGAGTGACTACAGGGCTACAGTAATCAAGACAGCATGATATTGGTGAGAGAATAGGCACTATGATCAGTAGAACAAAATAAAAAGCTCAGAGAGAGACCCACACAAGTACAGCAACTGCTCCTTGACAAAGAAGCAAAAACAAGTCAGTGGGAAAAAAATAGCCTTTCTAACAATAGTACTATATACAAAAATAATAACCCAGACACAGACCTTACATTTCACACAAATATTAACTAAAAATGGATCATGGGCCTAAACACAAAATGCAAAACTAATACAACTTCTTGAAGAACACACTGGAGAAAATCTATAAGACTTTGGGTTTGGTGCTGAGTTTTTAAATACACTACCAGGGGAATGATCCACGAAGGAAAAAAACTGCTAACTTGGCCTTTATTATAACTAAAACATGCTCTGCAGAAGACACTGTTAAGAGAGTGAAAAGATCAAGCCACAGAGTAGAAGGAAATATTTTCAAAATCCATATATGATAAAGGATTTGTATCCAAATATACAAAGAACTGTGAGACTCAGCAGTAAGAAAACATACAGCTCAATTTAAAAATGGGCCAAAGATTTGAACAGACACCACAACAAAAATTATATAGACAGATGGCAAATAAGCGTATAAAAAAGTGCTCAATGTCATCTCTCTTTAGGGAATTGTAAGGTAAAACAACAACGGGATACCAGTGCACACCTATCTGAATGGCTAACATCCCAAAAATTCTGACAATACCAACTGCTGGGAAGAATTCAGAACAACAGTAACTCCTACTCATTGCCGTTGGAAATGCAAAATGTTGCAGCTCCTTTAGAAGGCAGTTTCTTACAAACTAAACACTATCTTGCCGTAAGATCTAACAATTGCATTCTTAAGTATTTACCAAAATAATCTGAAAACCTATGTTCTCTCTCTCTCTCTCTCTCTCTCTAACACACACACACACACACACACACACACACACAAAACTGTGGACACACACTTAGGACAGTTTCATTCAGAATTGCCAAAAACTGGAAGTAACCAAAATGCCCACCAATAGGTGAAGGTATAAACAAATTATGGGATAGCCATAGAACGGAATACTATTCAGAGCCATCAGATCAAGAAAAGACATGAATTAATCCTAAATGCATATTGCTAAGTGAGACAAGCCAATCTGAAAAGGCTACATTCTATGTGATTCCAATTCAGTTATATTCTGGAAAAGGCAAACTATGGATATACACAGAATGACCTCAGCCAGGTGGTCAAGATCAATATCAAGTCCTATTGATAGTGTGTACCCTTGATAGGACGTGATTAGAACAGCACTTCACCTCTGCGGTCTTCTTCCCCACAACCCGTAACCCATTAAAATCATAAGAAAAACATCGACAAATCCCAATTAAAGGACATTCTCAGAAATATAGGACCAGTACTCCTTAAAAACTGTCAAGGTCATCAAAAATAAGGAAAATCTGAGAAACTGTTACAGCCAAGAGGAGCCTAAGGAAAGAGAACAACTGAGTGTGATGTGGGATCATAGATGGAATCCTGGAGCAGAAAGAAGGACATCAGGTAAAAACTAAGGAAATCTAATAAACAATGAACTTTAACCAAGAATAATATAGCAACACTGGTGCATTATTGTGACAAACATGTTGTATTAATCTAAGATATCAACAACAGAGGGTGCTGATATGGGCATTTGGGAACTGTCTGTACTATTTGGTACTAATTCTGTGAATCTATTTATTTATTTACTGTTTTTTAAAATAGGCTCCACACAGGGCTTGAACTTGGGACCCTGAGATCAAGAACTGAGCTGAGGCCAAGCGTCGGACAGGTAAATGACTGAGCCACCCAGGTGCCCCCCAAATTTCAGTAATCTAAAACTGTTATTATAAAAGTTGATTTTTAAAAAAGTCAAAGGGATAGGAAGCAGAGGTCAAAGTTGAAGGAACTCATAGAATTCTGAAATCCAGGCACCCATTTGAAAAAAAAATAATAATTCAAAGTGTACCAGTATGTCCATCATAACAATATCACTGATTGATACAACTTGATTCTGGGCTACATCCAATTACAGGCAAGATTCAGATACATACGAAACTATTCAAGACTCAGATGGGCTGGGGGTAACATCTTAACAGAATGAGTGGCTTATTTTTTAAAATACGAAATCAGAGCAGGAAAATCCAGCCCTGCATGCGGGCTTAATCCACACAGAGCCAGGCAAATGGAAGTTCAAATGCTGTGCTGCTGATGTGTGGCATCCTTATAACTAAATCGGGCAGTTTGAAGAACACCAGGGAAGAAAGACAAATAAGAAACATGGCCCTAAGGAGATTATAAACAGAGTCAGAAAATAAGGAAATGAGATTCCAGCTGGATAAATGCCAGGTAAAGCATCTGGGAAAAATAATCCCAAACACAGATAAAGTCACAAGGAATGAGATGCTTAAAAATGCCAAAAGAAATCAAGCAATGAAAGATTAAATATTAGTTGTATGCCATAGGCACACGGCGTGGTAAACAAGCAGCATGTGCCTCTTCTGGGTCTATAGGTACAACAGCAAAGCCAGTGGAGCTCTTCCCATGTAACTTCAAAAATCTCTGGGCTTCCAAGAAGCTGGGGAGGCATGGGTGTGGCGCTAGCTTTTCCCAAAGAACAAGGAGCTAAGGAATTTCACACTCCTAAAATGCTTGACAAACGCAAAGGTGGTTTTCAGAACCGAGCACACTCTAAGTGAACCACAGAGTGTAAGAGTTGGAGAGATCTTATGAAATCCAACGTCTGAAAACTTCATGACTCATGATAATGGAAGCTTTAGAGGTCATTGGTAGATGACATTGCTTAACACCATTATTTTCCAAAATAAATAAATAAATAAAAATAACAGACAGCACTTCTTGAGTGCTTACTATGTGCCAGCCACGGAGCAAAGCATCTTTTATGCCTGGTCTCATGTTATCCCCACAAGACCCTTAAGGGAGGAACTGGTATTACCCCTACCTCACTACGGGCGGATGGGGAGGCAGGGATGTTGATGGCAAAGGGAGGACTATAACCAGAGCTGCCGGGCTCCCAAGTGTGTGCTCCCGACCCCCCAAGGAGGTTGCCCCTTGTTGAGTAAGTGTTCCAAAGCGAGCCCCACTTAACACATAGCCCCATGTGGATGGTTCTGAAGACCTGAGTCGTGCTGCAGGCGGCGTGTTCCAGGAGCCCGAAGTGCTCGGGACACAGGCGAGGAAGCGCACCCTTCCCATCTCTTTCACTCTGCTGTCTCAAGAAGTCAGGGTGACCGGGCAGCTCTAGCGCTGGGATAGGATGCTGTCCATACGGCCCTATGGGGGGCCCCGTGTGGCCGCACGCCTGAGCCTGGCCTCTTACTGAGTATCATCAGGAAGCAAAACACTTGGGTTTCCATTCACCTGACTCTCCCAGTGAAGACTCTTTCCCTCTCCTCTGAATTCGGTCAGGTAATGAGCTGCGCACTTACAGCCCAGTGAACGCTGCACACCCAACCCCCAACTGCTTAGCTGCTCTCCGCTCCAGAGAGGGGGCAGTGCCAAGGCCTCAGGGATTCCACCAGTCAGGACACGTTTCCGGACCCAGGACAGGACTCTGCCCCAAACACATGGCTCACCCTTCCCCTGAGTCTTACATCCTCCACCACCTGCCAGCCTGGCATTGTCCAGGCCAAAGGGGCACAGAAAAGCCGGGAGCTGCCACATGTGGCACGCGCACCCATGCACCCCAGGCTCATCCAGGACCCTTGCCAGGTACCAGGTGGGCTCCGGTCGGGAGCAGACTTTCTGTGTTACCTGGGTCGTCAGGATGGGCCACAAGTGTCGGGTCACCACCAGGAAAGTGAGGAAGTAACGTCTCCAGCCTCCAGGGCCAGCTGTGCAACAGAGCCCGTCCAAAACCCGGAGCAGAATCATTCCCACTGGATCCGCACTTTACGTGCGGTTCTTCTCAGTCATAGCATCTGCCGGGGGTTGGGGGGGGTGGAATGCATCTAACCCAGCCACACAGCCACTCCTGCAGAAGAGGGAGATGTTCGTGACAGTCACATAGGAACAGAAAGAGAAGGGAAGGACGGGTCTAAACTCTGACTCTGCTCTCAGGTGCGTTAACTACCCGTGCGGGTATTTGCGGCTGCTAAGGATAGACAAGTGAATGAGAGACGAAAATCCCTCCCGTTCACAGAGTTTATACTTCTGTGGCATCTGTAAACTTGGGGGAACACACAGGCCTCCTCTACAGAGTTACAGGAAGTCAGAATACGGTCCTATATTGCATGTAAGGCTTGTCTGATGATGAAAGGAAAGTGTCAGAGCTTGGCACAACATCTCTGGAGTTGGAACTCAACAGATCAGGAGGGGGTTGGGCCCTCCCTGCCATGTCCCAGGAAGCCCCCCAGGGCTGAACAGGCAAGACCTTTTGCAAGGCTGGAAGCAGGATCTCCAGCAACCACGGACCCCACCGTGCCAGCTACCACCACCAGCTATTGTGTCCCGAGACTCCGCTCCAGAGGCAACCTGAGGCATTCTAGAAAACTCACAACCACGTTCCCAACCATCTTGCACCCAAAAGCACCCCTGAAAGAGCTCTTGGTTAACCAAAAAGAAAGGAACCCCGTTTTCTGCCCCAAACTTGGGATTTTTTCAGTAGTCTTCCTCCACAGATGCTTCTATTTACACCCTGTAGGTTTTAAGCAAAGATAATTAAACGGATCTTTCTAGGCAGAGACCAGCCGGTGAGACTACATGATAGTTAAGCACATGCTTCTAGTTGAAAGCTGCAACTAGCCCCAAGCAAAGCGGCTTCCAAGCCTTGAGCCTCGTGCTGGGGAAGCGGCCGACCCCAAGGCCCGGCACGTTGTCCGGGGCCGGACGCGGAGCACCTGCCGGCGGCCCCCGGTTCCCGGCGGTGCCTGCCCGCTCTGCTCTCGGAGAACGCGGGGCCTGGAACCCGCCGCTGGGACCTCTTCTCTGGGAGCTCACAGGGGTGCAGCTGTCGAAGGCACGTGCGCGGGTGACAAGGACAGCAAGGCCACGGCGCCCACCGAGGCTCCGCCGCTCGCCTGGGGCGGGGTGGCCGAAGCCCTCCAGCCCCGGCGCACGGCCTGCCCTTCCGCGGCCGCCCTCCGCAGCTCCCCCTGCGTCTGCTCACCGTGGAATGTTCCCGAGCACGGCGCTCTGCTCAGCGGCGGGGATGGCCACGTCCTGCCTGCTTCGACCCTTTTGCACTAGGGGAGCGGCTTCCAGCACAGAACCTTCCCCATGGGGCTTGGTAAGACTCCGGCCTTCGCAGTGAGACAGCGGCTCATCTGAGCGGCGAGCGCAGAGAGTTGCAGCCCGGAACAGGCCACGCGCAGGGAGACCCTAGCGCAAAGCGGGCGAAGAGTGGTCGGGAGGGTGTCCCCGAAACCAGTCCCGGGAGCAAAGCGGGGGTTCGCCCACGGGGCTTCTCACTGGCTGCGTCGTGAGCCTCTCTCATTGGCTGGGCTGTTTCGGGGCGGGAAGGAAGCCTCCCTCTCCTGCGGGGAGAGTCCTTGTGTCCACGACAAGGTCCCTCTCTTCCGCTCGGATTTGCAGCTGAGGACCAGAGGTGGGGCGTGAGCGCTCCCCTGCCAGCCCCACGCTGCCCTGGAGGGAGGGCTCCCCTTATCGATTTTCACAATTCAGGGGCGCCTGGGTGGCTCAGTGGGTTAAGCCTCTGCCTTCGGCTCAGGTCATGATCTCAGGGTCCTGGAATCGAGTCCCACATCGGGCTCTCTGCTCGGTGGGGAGCCTGCTTCCTCCGCTCTCCCTCTGCCTGCCTGTCTGCCTATTTGAGATCTCTGTCTGTCAAATAAAAATCTTAAAAAAAAAAAAAAAAAAAAAAAGGTTGGTTTTTGGTGGTTTTGTTTTGGGTTTTTGTTTGTTTGTTTGTTTTTGTTTTTCACAATTCATGGGGCCCCGGGGTGGCTGGTTGGGCGGCTGCCTTCAGCTCCGGTCACGATGTCCGGATCCTGGGATCCAGCCCCACGTAGCCGGGCTCCCCACTCAGCGAGTCTCCTCCCTCTCCCTCTGCCTCTTCCCCCCTGCTTGTGTGCTCCCTCGCTCTCTAATGAATAAGTAGAATCTTTTAAAAAATAATAATTAAAAAATAAACATTCACAATTCCCCGATGACCCCCTGTTACCTACAATAAAGCCAAGGCTGACCTCTTCCCAGCACATTCCCATTGTCTTCTAAGTCATTGGCTGAACTACTTGTCCTCCTGGTCCAATCTGGACAAAACACCGCTAATGGGACTTAACCAAACTCCCATCAGGCTCTCCCTTTCCCCAGGCTCTTGGGTTTGTCCCAGAGCATTGGAACAAGGAACAGCTACTGCGGGGACGTGCTTAGAATCAGCCGACCTCAAGGAAAAACACTCCCTGCTCCACCATCCTGCCAGCCTCTCCCCTCGCTCCCCCACACCTGTTCCTCCAGCCTGTTTACCGCTCCCTCTGAAAAGAAAAGCTTTGCCTATGGGGGGAACTTTGGGAGATTGTGCATCTCACACAAAAAGAGTGTTCTTTTTATTTTCCTTTTCTTTTTAAGAACCTTTCTCCGAAGTCCCTTTATTTTCTATTTGCAGGAACATTAAGAATGATCAAATATTACCGATTCTTTTTCAAATCTCTAGCAACCAGTTATCTTGTTTTTACGTTCAGTTAGCCACTGTACAGTACATAGTTCGTTTTTGATGTAGCGTTCAGTGATTCATTAGTTAAGTATAACACCCAGTGCTCATCACAGCAGGTGCCCTCCTCAATGGCCATCACCCTGTTACCCCCTCCCCCACCCTCCTCCTCTCTGAAACCCCCAGATTGTTTCTCCGCATCCACAGTCTCTCATCTCCTGCTCTGCTTTCTCCCCCTACCAGTGAAGTGTTCTTATCCCGGTACCCCCCCCTTATGCCAGTGATCCTTTCAAGCCAAGTTCCCCCAAACCTAAGTCCAGATTCATGCTTATCCAACACTGCCAACTCCAGCTTCATTCATGCCCACTCAGTTTTCCGCTTTCTCCTTGATTACCTGGGAAAGTCTAACCAGCCTCTCACACCTCCACTCACCTCCTCCACGGAGCCCTCCCTGACTCTGCCCACATTTCAGCCCACTGGAAATCGGATGGCGTCTGCCTACCTGGCTTCTGATCCTTGTATTTCTGCGATGACCACACAGCCTGCGTCACCTCTCAGAGCTGAGTTTACAATTCTACAAAAGCTGGCTTTCCTCCCAAGAGGAATAAAAGGAGGGCTGGGAGCACAGTGACCATGCAGCACTCAGCCCATGGAAGCTAAGGCCAGCTAACATGACCCAAGTGTGCCATGACGTCACTCTAGCACCCAAGGTAAATGTCACTGGCCGGGCCCAGACATCTTGCCCTGCTGAGCAGTGGACAGAGCAGAACGGCCTGTGAGACGCTAGTTACTGTTAAGAAAGGAAACCAGCCAGGGCAGCTCCAAGAAGCCAGGCTCCGTAATGCCACCAGATGCAAAGCCACAAGCACTTTTGGGTGCCCTTGCTTCCCATGTAGTGGTTCCCACTGGGGTGGAGTCTGACAAGGTAGCAACAGGGTTCTCGTCTCTGTTTTCTATGCGCTTCTCTGGCTAAGGCCACAGATGCTCATTAAAATTCTCGTTTTTAAAATTGCCTTGGTTGGTTTCAGAGCACGTCATTGCAGTAACACTGACCTGCTATTTGATAAATGTGCTTTGTATGCAAAGTCTTTCCCAGAATGAGATCAGGAAAGTTCTGGAAGATGTCCTGTGACTGAAAATGGTAGGGGGAGGATGTAGGAGTGTATTCACGGCACAAGAAGCAGGGTCACAGATTTTCAGATTTCCCTCTCACATGGTTTTCTGGGCCAGCATACAAATCTTGGTTTGGTTTTACTTTCAGCTTTCGTGTGCTCGCCATTCACAAATGCATTTGTCTACCTTCCGATCGCCACCACTGACTCATCCGTACCCAACACCCACCCTCAGCCGTCAGCAGGAGCCACTTCTGTGCCTTCAACCAGGCCTCCACAAGACACACATTCAAGAGTCCAAGACTCAGAAACTTCATTTATGTAACTAAGAAAGCACAATTTTCCTCTCTGACATAACTTTTCTATTTCTAGAAACATATCCCAAGGAAATGTGGTCCAAGAAAATACATCTAATGATATTCATCAGAGCACTGACTGAACACCAAAAACTTGGCCACAATATAAATGTCTAGCAATCGAGCATTAATACATAATTTATAGCCAGTAAGAAACTATACAGCCATTTAAAAATTATGTGTATGCTCGAGTCAAATATTTGTTTAATAACAATGGCATATCATCTAATGAGAAAATAATACATTATCCTGTAATGGACCCAGTTTGCTCGCTCCCTGATCACACACACACCTGGGGCCTTGGTTGCTGCCACCATGACCTGAGTCTGCCTGCCTCAGTCTCCCCAGCCAAGGCTGGGTGTGAGCTTGGACTCAGGCCCCATTGCTCTAGCAGCCAGGTCCTCATCAAAAACTGGCATGGGCTGGCCCTGAGCCCCAGGGTGGGACAGGCTCTCTCCTTTACCTCTACAGGTAGATGCTGATAGCACGAAGCACAGAAATGGGAGGAAGGTGATGTCCCATGGGGCAAAATTTGCCCTGTGAGGCGCAGGAGAAGGAGCCCTGAGATAGGCAGCTCTCCTTTCTAAACCCAACAGCCTGTTCTGAGATGTGGAAGACAGGCCGCTCTGGTATCTCGTGAAGCTTCCGATAACTCAGTAAGGCATTCCCTGTTGTTTGGGCTTTTCCATCTCTGCTTCCTTCCTCCCTGCTGCTGCCCTGGGATGGCATGTCCCAAGAAAGTCTTAGGAAATGAGCCTGGTACCTGGGCTAACAGAACAAAATATCTAATAATCTCTGTATGTGTGCACTTACATGCATGCATGCGAGAGAGAACAGTGCCCATGGGTGATTTTCACTTTTACATATATTAAATTTTCTATAATTTTAATAATGAATATTATTACACTTATAATCATTAAATGTTATTTTTGAGAATGTCGCCCATGAAAAATTTTAACCACTCCTGCAAAGATGAGCCAACTGCAAAGTTGGAGGGTTCACAGTCTACTCTCACTTCGACACCAACTGCAAGTTCAGTGGAGGGAGCTCCCAAAACAAACTTCAGGTCTAATAACTTGCTAGAATGACTCACAGGACTCCCTGAAAACTTCTACTTGTGGTTATGGTTTACGATAAGGAGAGGATGCAAATTAAAATCAGCCAAGGAAAGAGGTTAATGGGCAGAATCCAGGAAAATAGCAAATGCAGAGCTTCCAACGTCCTCCCCTGTGGACTCAGGACCAGCACTGCTCTCCCAGCATCGACGTGTGAGAGCAGGCCTGGAATGTTGCCAATGAGGGATGCCCACCGCAGTCTTGGTGCCCAGGTTTTTACTGGGGCACCATAATGTAGACATGCTTGATCGCTGTTGGGGCTGAGGGGTCACCAGCCCCTCCAGAGGTCAACCGATACCATGTAACCGTAAGTCCCCATCCTACCTCAAACTGTTAGGATCCTGGTTGGCCCAAGGCCCCCAGGAAAACAAAGAAGCTGTTCCCAGAAGCTGAGAACAAGGCCGGACCTCTTTGGGGGCAGGGTTAAATGCTATACTTCACAAGCCCTATGGACTTCCTCCGGCCCTCCACTGCCCTGATGGTACAGCACACCTTCGCAGACCTCTCTAAGATCCAGCGGCACGCCTACTTCCGTCCCCCCAGGGTGGCAGGTGCACATGCATGGCGTCTTCCGCTCCAGGCCCTCGCCCTATCTCCTCTGCCCAGAACACTGGCTAATCGCCCTGGAGCTTAGACGCACTGAGCACCTGCGCCCTGAGCCTGGGATTCTTCCACCCACAAAGCTTTCTTCTTTCAGGAGCAACTCTCCAAAAGTCATCCTTTTTTAATATTGTTCCTTTGAGCAAAATAACACCAGAAGGAAAACTGGCACTGGTGAGGGAAGTAAAACATCTAAGTAAAGATGGTTCTTGGTCAGAAAGTGGAAGTTTGGGCTGGATTAGAGAGCAAAATGTCAAAAATGGCACAGCTTCGTATCTATGCCTGTCATGATTTCAGCCTGCCTGGAAAAGCAATGCAGGAGTTGATTCAACGAGCAGCCCTCTCCCTGCCTAAGTTTCGCACCGAGCAAAAGGTACAACTTCAGTGATACTCGGAAGGACACTAAGACATCCTGCGCTGACATGCAGAGAAAGCACGTAGCTATCCATTAAGCAGTTTATTTACTTCATACCCTCTTCCGTCAAGTCTATCCCAAGCTTTTACTAAGAACGATTAAATCCTCTTAACAAGCCTATGAAGTCAGTACTATTATTATCCTCCATTTACCTGGGAGGAAAAGGATACACAGAGGGGCTAAGTGACTGGCTCAGAGTCACACAGCTTCTCAGTGGTGGAGCCAGGGTGGGCATCTAAGTTCTGATTCCGCGATAATGCTGGAACACACTAGGGTAGAAACCCCAAGGCACCAGGAGCGGGAATCAATTCTCTCACTGTTGTATCCCCTATTATTAGCATGGTTCTCCACACCTAATAGATATGCAACAAAGGCTTATTGTTAATTGATTAATTAAGAGGACTAAATATGTTTAAATGTCCATTAATTCATTAGTCACAATGACAGTCTAATATGTGGATCATTTAATGGAGATTTGAAGACATTAATTGATCTGCCAGGCAGAAGGATGGTATTTTAGGGAAGGTTCTGCGGGTGTGCGAGAGAGCAAAGGAATTAAAGCCTTGTGGGGGGGGGGGTACTCCATGGAAAGAAAACGTTTGAGAGCCCTCTCCTAGCAAACAAGAGCGGGCAGATGACTTTCCAGGGTGACTGAACTAAGATACAATTAAATATATTTCTTGTTGAATTCCTGAGTATACTGTCATGTTCATTAGTCAGTGCCCATGAGGCTTAGGTCAAGAGAATCACAGAATTTCAAAGATGGAAGTGACCTTGGAGGTCATCATATTTAGGTTTCTCATTCTGCTTGTGATTTTCATAAAAAGGAACGAAGGCCCAGAGTATTCAAGTGGCTTGGTTGTGACCATCACTCCCTTTACATAGAACCCCCTCCTTCCCCTCCTTGAATGTCCTCATCTAATACGTCCTGCAGGGCTCTTCTCAACTCACATGGTCTTTCTTGCACCCTCAAAGCCACTGAAGCCAGTTATCTCCTTCTAACTCCCACAGCAGCCAGTCTGTAGTACTGTCTATGGCTTAGCTTTTACAGCAAATGATTATGTGTTTAACGTCCCAGATGGGCATAGAGCTCAACAATTACCTGTCGAATGAATGAATGAGTCCACCAAGCTCCATATTGGCTGGCACGGCAGCCCACACCTGGCAGGTCCACATGCCAGCCCAGGGGCCTGCCCAAGGAGAGGCCTAGGCAACATCTTTGCGCCAACATACTTCCACCATCTAGAAGGTCGGTCCCCAGAGTAGCTGGGGTCCTGAGCTTCAGAACTTGGGTTCGCTTCCATTCTCCATTGCTAATGAACTGAATTATCCAGGCATTTACTTAACTTCTCTGCCCTCCTTGTCTAGAAAATGAGGATAAAAATAAACCACACTTCACAGCGTTTTCATGAGGATTAAAGGATAATGTTATGTAAAGCATTTAGAACAGTGTTTAGCACATAGCAAGTGCTCAATAGGTGTTAGCAAATGTTGATTTCTTATTATTGTGCTCAGAACAAAGCCTGGCATGTAGTAAGTGCGTAATAGATGGTAACTGCTTTCCGCACCCACGGCGTCTGGAACCTTTGTTGCTGCCTCTAACCACGTTTCAGAAGAGAACATTTCACATTATCAGAAGAACAAAGAACTTAGAGGAGACCAACAGTATGCCCCAAGCAGTAGTCAAATAACCAGGGCATGGTGATGGCAGAAAATCGTAGAAAAGCTTCTCTGTGCAGGAAGAAATGTGTGTAACTACTGCAGACTCTTAAAAATTCCATAAAGTAATATGAGCAATTAAAACACGTTAGGGACCAATTCTGTATGTGCTCCCAGAACCAAATGGGGTAATTGTGTTACTGTACTAATATCATCATTTCCATTTAGCGGAAAGAGTTCTCAGGTCATAAACACAAGGATTTGCGTTCCACCATAGCTGACTTCCATGAGCATAACAGAGACCCAGTGCCCAGCCAGCTTACTCAAAGCAAGAAACCTTCCCTCTAGAAGCTTTTGTCACTCACATGGTAGGATCTAAACTCAATAACTACAGCATGGGGGCGCCTGGGTGGCTCAGGTGTTTAAGTATCCAAGTCCTGATTTTGGCTCAGGTCATGATCTCAGGGTCATGAGGTCAAGCCACATGTTGGGCTCCTGCTGGTCATGGAGCCTGCTTAAGATTCTCTCTCTCCCTCTGCCTCTCTCCATTCTCTCCCTAAAAATATTAAAAATTAAATATGAATAAATAAATAAAAAGTATGGCACAGCTTAAACAGAAGACAATGCTTGTTCATCTTTATGAAGCTCTTAGCTCAGATTAAACAGAAGACAATGCTTGTTCATCTTTATGAAGCTCTTAGCTCAGATGATTTAAATATACTGAGACAAGTCCTTTGAATTCAGGGGAAAAAAATGCCTCCTCAGAGTTCAGTCACAGAGTGATAATAATTACGAGACATTATTAATTAACCTTTCCTGCCCTAGAACCACAATGCCCAGGTGATGAAGAGGGATTTTGCCTTCTGTTCTTGACATCAGTGTCTTTCCTCTAATTTTAAATATTAGTCCCGGGTTCTTGTGGCCTGGGGTACGATGACAGAGTGCCCAAATTGCATCCTATTTTCTTAATGTGATTATATATTTCCCACATCTGGGCAAATCGTCGAAATAGCCAGCCTCGGCCAGAGCAAGCGAGGTTTGGGCGCCTCCAAGGGCTCAGACTGCCACGGTCCTGTTGTTTTCTGCACCCGCCCCCTCCATCAGCCTTGGCAGAAGAGGTAAATCTGCGACTTTAAGAAGGTCTCTATGTCCACGTTTATAGGTCTGCTTGACATGTGAGCAGCGCTTACAGCCGGAAGATAGAAACAGAAGCCTTTGTCAGAAAGAGCTTCTGTGGCAGGACACTTTGTAAAAAGAAATGAGACCATTTAATCCCATTGTTAGGCTGTGCTGTGACAGTCACTGCTTCCCTGTTCTTGGGGGAAAGTCTCATTGTGAGGGACGTTCCTGATGTATTTCTATCTAAGTTTTATTTGAAGATAATTCTTTTGCACTCGCAGAAAGTTTCTTTCTTCTTCGTTGAAAGAAGAGCAGCCCTGCCATGGTGTGCCATTCTTTCTAAACGGAGGGGTGTCATCTAGTGCTTTGGACTTTCATGGGACCCGACACTCTGGAGAGTGAGATCATTAGAAGGACACAGCTGAACAGCCAATGAATCCAAATGTCAGAAGAATGCATCGGCACAAACTGGCCGAATAAATGAAGGCATTAGTACAGTGGAATATTATAAAGCTACTTAAAAGAAAGAGGCCGTTCCTGTGTTGATACAGAATGTTCTCCAGGACAACTATTATTTAGTGAAAGATGCAAGACCAGGGGCTCCTGGAGGGCTCAGTCAGTGAGGCATCTGCCTTTGGCTCAGGTCATGATCCAGGGTCCTGGGATCAAGCCCCACATCCAGGCCCCCTGCTCGGTAGGGAGCCTGCTTCTCCCTCTCCTTCCTGCTGGTCCCTTGCTTATGCTCTCTCTCTGTGTGTCAAATAAATTAATTAAATCTTTAAAAAAATATATGTAAGACCATGAAGAGTAGGTAAAATGTGCTGCGGGGGGGGGGGCTTTTTTAAAAAGGAGATATATATCCTTATACTGACAGATGCACACTATTTCACAGGGAGAGTCCACTAGAAATATGTAACAGGTGTTTTCCCTAGGGAGGTAACTAGCATAGTATAGTGAAAGAGATGTACTTTTTTACTGTGTACTCCCTATATCTTTACTGAGTTATAATATCCTATTTAGAGAGAGAGATTTACATTTTTTTAAAAAAGAAGGATGTTCCTACAAATGTTGTTAGAACAATTGTCATCCATGTGCAAAAAAATAAAACTTGACCTACATAAAGATTAACTCAAAATAGTCAGAGATGAAAATACAAACAGATGGTAACACTTTTTAGAGAAAAACCACTAAAGCCTGCATTAGACAGATTTCCTAGAAGTAACCCAAATCATGATCTGTTAAAAACCAATAGATGCGGAGCGCCTGGGTGGCTCAGGGGGTTAAAGCCTCTTCCTTCAGCTCAGGTCATGATCTCAGGGTCCTGGGACTGAGTCTCGAATCGGGCTCCCTGCTCGGTGGAGAGCCTGCTTCCTCTCTCTCTCTCTCTCTCTCTCTCTGCCTACTTGTGATCTCTGTCTGTCAAATAAATAAATAAAATCTTTTTTAAAAATTATTTTAAAAAACCCCAATAGATGGGACAGGAGCAGATGGTCGAATTGGAGGTCCTTACAACCCTGAGCAACTGTAATTTGGCAGGAATCCACAAAGAAAAGTAAAAAAATAGTTAACAAATTGGATTTCATTAAAAATTTAAGACTGGTGCTCATGCAAAGATACTATCAAGAGAATAAAAAGACAAGCTATAAACTGGAAAAAAATAGTCACAAATCACGTATTTGATAAAGGACTTGAATCCAGAATATATAAAGAGCTCTCAAAACTCAACAATAAGAAAGCAAACAACCCAATTAGTCAAAGGGGAAAATTTTTGAACAGACACTTCACCAGAGACTATATGCGGATGGCAAATAAGCACATGAACAGATATCTAGCATCATTAGCCACTGGGGAAATGTAAAATAAAATCATGATAAAATACCATAACAGGCCTGTTAGTATAACAGAATTTTTTTTTTAATGCTGATAATACCAAAGGCTGGCGAAGATGCAGAACAACTCAAATTCAGATACATTGACGATAGGAATACAAAATGATATGGCCACTTTGGAAAGCAGAGAGTCAATCTGTTATAATGTTAAATATGCATTTACCCTATGACCCAGCAATCCCATCCCTGAGTTTTTGTCCTAGAAAAAATGAAAACTTGAGTTTACATCAAAACCTATATGCAAACATTCATAATGGCTTTCTTTGTGGTAACCAAAAGCTGGAAACAGTTCAGATACTGTCCAAGAGGTGAACCAATAAATAATGTTTGGTATATCCATACAATAGACTATCACTCCGCAATGAAAAAGAAGAAAAGGAACAAATTATTGATTCGTGGAACAGCTTAGATGGATGGTAGAGACATACTGAGTGAGAGAAGCTAGCTTCAAAAGCTAACGTACAATTCCATTTCTCTGACATTCTCAAAAAGACAAAGCTATAGCTATGGAAAACAGATCAGTGGTTGCCAGGAAAGCCAGGGGAGGGGAAGGTATCCCTGGGGAAGGATAGCATTAGGGCATTTGAGGGATAATGGAACTGTTCTGAATCCTGATTGTAATACTGATAACAGAAAGACACACATGGTCAAAACTCATGAAACTATACCAAAGAAAAATAACATACCTTACTGCATGACTTTTTAAAGGGAAATGTAAGTTACAGCTTCCAGCAATACAGAGCATATTCACACCACTAAGATACTGTTATAATGTTCCTATATTATATAGAAAGCAGTAAAATATTAAACCTAAGTTGATAAGTTAAAGACACATAATGTAATGCTTACAGGAACCACTAAAAAAATAATTAAAATAGAGATAACAGGGGCACCTGGGTGGCTCAGTCAGTTAAGTGTCTGCCTTTAGCTCAGATCATGATTCCAGGGTCCTGGGATCAAGCCCCACGTTGGGTTCCTGGCTCAGTGGGGAGCCTGCTTCTCCCTCGACCACTCCTGTCTGCTCATGTCTCTCTCTCTCATGCTCTCTCTCTCAAATAAATATTTTTTTAAAAGGAGATAGGATTTAAAAATAAATATATCAAATAAAGTAGAGGAAAAGCCTAGAGAACCAAAGGGAATATTGTACTAACTCACTAGAAGATGAGAAAGGAGAAACAGAGAGGGTGACTGGGTGATGGACGTCGAGGAAGGTACGTGCTATGGTGAGTGCTGTGAAGTGTGTACACCTGGCAATTCACAGACCCATACTCCTGGGGCTAATAATACATTATATGTTAATAAAAAAAATTTTTTTAAATTTAAAAAAAGAAAAGAAAGGAGAAACAGAAACAAAAGACAAATGAGACAATCAGAAAACAATAGCAAAATTCACACCTACATCCAACTCTATCAGTAATTATTAAATTGATACCAAATTGATTATTAAGTAGATTTAAAACTCTAATCCAGAAACAGAGATTTTCAGATTGGATTTTAAAAATTTGAGATCTCAATATATGCTGTCCACAAAGGATACAGTTAACATTTCAAAAAAGATACAAATAGGTTGAAAATGAAAAGAAGAAAAAGGATATACCATGCAAACACTAATCATAACAAAACTAGAATGGCTGCATTAATATCCAGCAAAATAGATTTTAAGGCAAAAAGCATTACTGAAGATAGAGCAGAGCCTTTTATAATGATAAAAAAAAAGTCAACATAGCAGGGAGGCATAACATATTTATAACTGTGTCCTTAATAATAGAGCTTCAAAATACGTGAGGCAAAAACTAATAGAAACAAAGTAGAATACACGAAACCACAGAGCTGCAGATTTTAATACCCCCTCTCTAAGTAATGGACAGAATAATTAGAAAAAATTAGCAATGACAAAGAAGAACTGAATGACACTATAAAACCCCTAAGCTAATAGATATTTACAGAACACTGCAGCTCATAGCTGCAAGACATGCATTCTTTTTTTTTAACTTAATTTTATTTTTTTTCAGTGTTCCAAGATTCATTGTTTATGCACCACACCCAGTGCTCCATACAATACGTGCCTTCTTTTTAGATGTACGTGGAACGCTCATGACATAGGCCATACCTTGGGCCTAAAACAAGTCTCAGTAAGTGTTAAGAAAAAAGATGGAAATCTTAGAGAGTATGTATCCCTCCAAAATTAAAAATAAACTACACATCAATAGGATATGCAGAAAAGTCCCAAGCATTGGAAATTAAACAATAAACTTCTAAATAAACTACTAATCAGATAATAAACCAAAACACCTATGCCAAGATTTAAGTTTTCCCTCACATATCTAGAGAAAAGATGACTAAACCCAAAGGAAGTAGAGGAAGGACATAATGAAGTGAAAAGTAAAATCCAATAAAAGAGAAAACAATGGAGGAAATTTTAAATGACAAAAGGTGATTCTTAGAATAGATAAATCAGGTTCATAAGTCCCTAGTAAGAATAAGGATAGAAAAAAAGAGAAACAGGGCGCCTGGGTGGCTCGGTGGTTGGGCCGCTGCCTTCGGCTCAGGTCATGATCTCAGGGTCCTGGGATCGAGTCCCGCATCGGGCTCTCTGCTCAGCAGGGAGCCTGCTTCCTCCTCTCTCTCTCTCTGCCTGCCTCTCTGCCTACTTGTGATTTCTCTCTGTCAAATAAATAAATAAATAAATCTTTAAAAAAAAAAAAAAAAAAAAAAGAAAAAAAGAGAAACAATCCTGAGTAGGAAGAACAAGAACAGTGATGTCACTGTGACTCCTACAAACATCAAAAGGACAAGCAGTTGTGAACAGATTATGGCGATAAATTTAACAGCTTAAAAGAAATGGAAAAAGTCCTTGAAAAGCACAATTGATTAAAACTGAAATTACATAAAATATAAAATGTGATTCACATTTATCTAGTCCTGAAAATTAAATTTGTTCCTAAAAAAAATTCAGCAGGGGCGCCTGGCTGGTTCAGTTGTTTAAGGGGCTGCCTTTGGCTCAGGTCGTGATACCAGGGTCCCGGGATCGAGTCCCGCACTGGGCTCCCTGCTCAGTGGGGAGTCTGCTTACTTGCTCTTCCTCTCTCTCTGCTCCTTTCCCCCCACTCATTCTCTCGGTCTCAAATAAATAAAATAAAAAATCTTTAAAAGAAATGCAGCAAAAAGAAAATGTAACCCAGATGTTCTCGCTGGTGAAGTCTGTCAAACATTAAGGATGAAATAATACCAATTGTATTGGTATCGGCTCTTTCAGAAGATACAAAAATAAGGTACACTTTCTAACTCACTTAATAAGATGAGCATAAAAAAAATAAGATGAGCATAACTTTGACTCTGAACCTTAACAAAAACATTGTGAGGAAAGAAATTTATAGTATAATTTCCCTCACAGACATAGGAGCAAGAATTCTTAAAAAATATTAACAAATCAAAAATAAACATATGTATCATTATATATTACTATACAACATAGCATGTAATATGATTATATGTAATTACAAGTATAAATATAGAATACATGGCTATTATAACATATAATATGTTGTAATTCGTGGGTAATATAATTACATGTTATGTTGTTATATATAGTTATATAATACAGTAATGTTATTAATAATTACTATATCATATAATAATTCTAAATGTAATAATTCAATAAACAAGATTATTGTGCATATATTGATTAAATTATTAATTATGTATTATGGTGGTTTATTCATATAATGAGATACTATTCGTCAATAAAAAAGAACAAACTACTGACATACAATAATGTGGGTGAATCTGTCCTAAATTATGGTGACAGAGAAGCTAGGTACAAGAGAGTGCATACATGAGTCCATTTTTAAGAAGTTGTAAAACAGGCAAAAGTCATTTAAAGTGGAAAATAAATCAGAGCGCAGCTGTCTCTGGGGCAGGGGAGGAACTGACTGGAAACGGACCTGAGGGAGTTTTCCGGGCAGACGGAAGTAGTCTACATCACGATAGGCACACTGGCATCACGGGTACATCCCTTGGTCAAATCCCACAGTGAAGATTTGCGTGCTGCAGAGTTTGTAAATTTTACCTCAAAAGAAAACTGTTAAAATAAGTAAGAGGAGAGTGCGGTGAGGGAGAGTGAGGGGAACCAGTAACGAGAAGAAACTGGGGAGAAATGATCATAATTGCTGGAACTGGAGACGGGCACAGGGGTGGTTCACTCTACAGTTCTGTTCACTCTGTCCGTTTGGAATTTTGCAACATGAAAGCTAGAATTTAAGTTTAGGTCAGGAGATGTGGTCTTTCATGGATGGTTTTCATACTTCTCACACACACACACACACACTCACACACTCACACACTCACACACAGGCAGCGCTGTCTCTGAGGGTGGTGCCCCACCAATGGCACGTCCATGAACAGTGGCACCCACCCACTCCCTTCCTGTTCCCATGGGTCGTGGGTCTCCAGACCTTCCCACTCTCTCGGCACACCCAGCGCCTGGCAACATCGGCAGGATTGCTCCTATCATTCCCCCCAACTTCCTCTCCTCCTTCTCCACAGGCTCGAGCCCTGCTGTAGGGAACTCAATCCTCCTGCTCCCCTGGGGTCTTCCCCACCCGCTGGTCCTACGTCACCCTGTGAAGCCCTGCCCTGAACGTCCAGGCACTCACCTGATAGCACAGATTGTCTAGGAAAGTGAACTTCCTTTCATTAAATGTTCAAACAATGGACACAAAGTTTAAAAACTGTCAGGGAATCCACATTCTGGCGACAAAACTGGTATTCTGGTTTGGCAAACACATCAGGGCAAGCAAACCCTCAGGCAAAGAGCGCTCCCCACCACCCCCGCTGGAGGGGGTCAGTCACCACACAGGAGGCAGAGTAGGATGAGAAGCTGCCGTCTCCCACCGTGGTCCCCACACTATAGTGACAATGCACACAGCCTAGGAGCAGGTGGAGGGCCCCTCGCTGGCTGTGGGGGTGGGGGAGCAGACAAGAGACAATCGGGACACGTCTCCGAGGTCTGGTCCTTCTTGCCTTCCAGGCCAGTCTCTCCTTCTGCTTTCTGTGACAGCTAAGCTTTGGTTAAACTGTTTGAAGTCTCCCTTTCTCTTCTGATAACACAAAACACTCCACATCGGACTGTGCCACACCCATCACTCTAACTTCTGAAACTGACTCATACGTCAAGACTACCCAAACCCACCTGGAGAGCATCCTTTGAGCTCATGGACTGTCTTCAACCTGTACTTAACTTTTGGACACAACAGAACTAATACCAAGAGAAAGAAAGAAAGTTTTCTTAAAGATTAATTTGAGAGAGAGAGAAAGAGAGAGAACACGAGCAGGGGAAGAGGCAGAGGGAGAGAATCTCCAGCAGACTCCCCACTGAGTGCGGAGGCCCACTCAGGGCTCATTCTCACGACCCATGAGATCATGACCTGAGCCAAAACCAAAATCACACATCCAGTTGACTAAGCCCCTCTAGGCACCCCAGAAACATGTTTTTTAAGATTTATTTTATTTTTGACACAGAGAGAAAGAGCTCACAAGCAGGGGGAACAACAGGCAGATGGAGAGAGAGAAGCAGACTTCACTGAGCAGGGAGCCCGAGGCGGGGCTCGATCCCAGGACCCCGGGGTTATGACCTGAGTTGAAGGCAGACGCTTAAGCCACTGAGCCATCCAGGTGCCCCGACCCAGAAACATTTTTGTTGTGATACCTTCATGTTTTAAAAAAAAGATATAATAATATTTAAGAGAAAATATGGAATACATGACCATGTTCATTTCTTTAACCCACTGAGCCACTCAGGCACCCCAGGACCATGTTCATTTCTTAAAACATCCTGGAACATTACCAGAATGGGCGGTCGTCACTTTGCTTGGCACCGTGTGACTGAGCGCCGCACACTGGGACCATGGAAAATCCAGGAGGTCGGTGTTCTTGCTGAGTAATTTTCCACTCCTTAGAATTAGGAGTCCTGGTCACTTTCTGATTAAAGATACATGAGTAGACTTACTTCTCTCATGCCTTCCAATGCCACCCCAAACCACAGGAAAACATCATTCTCAAAGAGCCAGGAAGAGAACCCCAAAGTATAAGGGAACACACACCTGGTCAGCGATGTGAAGTGTGGTCTAGGAGAGAGAAACTGCCAAGAGAGAAGACAGGTCCTTAGATCTTAAGCTATTCACAAATGTCCATAATAGTGTCACGGCCGTGAAGGGTTACTCTAGTCATCGGCTTTCAATTAGATCTGTGAATAGGGCAGACTTATGCAGGAAGCAAGCAGATCAATGGTCAGAGGAGGTCAGTAAAGGGGAAAGTATGACAAGTCACCCCTTTCATTATCGGAGACAGCATCCAAACAGAGGGCAAGTGCCAGAGGAAAAGATGAAGGGGAGGAAGCCATAACCAGGTCAGAAATCAGAGGCTAACACCAAGGATTTTATAAAACTCTGCTGGCTTCCTGGTTGCTGACAATTTAAACATTACTTCTCCTTCATCTCAAACATATCACAGCTGCAGTGATTTATGTCTCTCCCCCCAAATTCCCATGTTGAGATCTAATCCCTAAAATAAGGCTATTAGCAGGTAGGGCCTTTGTGACAGGCTCGAGTCAAGAAGGTGGAGTCCTCCCAAGGGGAATTAATGCTCCCGGGTGTTCCTTCCACCACGTGAGGACACGGGGGAGAGGACACGGGGGAATGATCCAGAAAGTGTGTTCTCACCCTCACTGAAAACACCTGCCATGATCTTGGATTCCCAGCCTCCAGAACCGTGAGAAATACATGTGTGTTGTTTAAGCCACCTAGTTCATGGTATTTTGTAACAACAGTTCAGATGGTCTAGGACAATAGGCGACCTGATTCTCTGATAAAAGAGATCCAGGGGCACCTGGGTGGCTCAGTGGGTTAAAGTCTCTGCCTTTGGCACATCATGATCCCAGGGTCCTGGGATCGAGCCCCGCATCAGGCTTTCTACTCTGCTTGCCCCTCTCTGTCTGCCTCTGCCTACTCATGATCTCTCTGTCAAATAAATAAATAAAATCTTTTAAAAAGAGAGAGAGATCCAAAAAGAGGTACAAAGATTCAAAACAGATATTACAAGGCAGCAGAAGAAGATAAGCAAATTGACCTAAGGACAACGAAAACATTGAATCATTCAAACATATTGAAAACAGCCAAAATCATTGTTCGGAAGCATAGTAGGGGCAAAACAAAATGCGAAAAGCAAAGCCATGAACTCGTAAGAGCTCCGCCTTTCTGTAGAACAGAACCGCTCCTGTCAAACCTGGTTATAGGAACTATGAACTCTGGACAAAATCTTTAAAAAATAATGTTTGAGGGCATTAGAGCACAACCAAATTCAAGCAGAAATGGGAGATAATTCAACCCTTGGAAGAAAGGAATCGCTAGGTGTAATCTTTGCTTAATTGCTTTTCCTTCGAGAACACTCTGCTCCGTGGTGAGGGTCACGTAGATCTCAAGGGAAGGCGCGGTCCTGTCGGCAGAAGGAATCAGAGGAGAAATTGGGGGCTGCCGGGGTGACTAGAAATTAAGGAGAAAATCCAATAAAGGACGGAGGTACAAAAAAGGAGCCCCGCCTCTGAGACTCATCTCCCCCACCCCCACCCCCCCAAATCACTGAATGGCCCTGAACTGCACAGGCCGTGAGATGCCACATTGAGAGGAATGACAGGAGGCTAACGAGCCGCGCAGAGATTTCAGCCGCCACCGTCCCACAGGGAGAGAGTTTGGAATTCGAGTTACCAAGTTAGGAGGACTTTGTAATCACCTGGCTGCCCACTGTCACCCCAGAAAGACCACCCCTTGACCGTAAAGTCCTTATCCCAGGACTGAGAGACTTGCCCGAAGAGTAAAGGCAAAACTGGAACGACCTGCCCTAACAAAATCTAAGATCAAGCCTGTACACCTTCTAGATGGTCTGTCAGAAATCTCACCCTTGCTGTCACAAAAGCCAGCCCCCTTCTTTTCTTTACTTTTTTTTTTTTTTTCAGATTTTTATGTATTATTTGAGGCAGGGGGAGAGAGAAATCGAGTGGGAGGCGGGGCAGAGGCAGAAGCAGACTGGAGCAGCGAGCCGGAGGAGGGACTCGGTCCCAGGACCCTGGGATCGTGACCCGAGCTGAAGGCACCCCTTAACTGACTGAGCCCCCCAGCCATCCCAAGCCAGCGCCCTTCTGAGCCTCTCCGCAACATGTAAATCACAGCATCCAATGTTAATAAAAATTTAGTCAACCTTGTAGGGTGCCTGGGTAGCTCAGTCGGTGAAGCGAACTCCAGCTAGTGATTTTAGATCAGCTCCTGGTCTCAGATCAAGCCCCTCGCCGTGCTCTGTGCTCAGCCGGGAGCCTGCTTGAGATGCTCTCTCTCCGGCTCCCTGCCCCTCCCTCTGTTCATGTGCAAGTGCGCACGTGCGTGCGTGTGTGTGTGTGTGTGTGTGTGTGTGCACGCGCGCGCATGCTCTCTTTCTCAAATAAGTAAGTCTTTAAAAGAAATTTAGTAGACATGAGAAGATTCAAGAAATATGGCTCACGGTCAAAAGAAAAAAAATCACTGACTGGAAACAGCACAAAAACTCAGTCTGGGGGGCACCTGGGTGGCTCAGTCATTGGGTGTCTGCCTTGGGCTCAGGTCACGATCCCAGAGTGCTGGGATTGAGCCCTGCATCGGGCTGCCTGCGCAGTGCGGAGCCTGCTTCTCCTGTTCCCACTCCCCTGCTTGCCTTCTCTCTTTCATTCACTGTGTCTCTCTCTGTCAGATAAATAAAAAAAATCTTTAAAAAAACAAAACAGACCAAAAAAAAAAAAAAACCTCAGTTTGAAATTAGCAGAAAAGGGCCCCCAAAAAGCTGTGATAAATGTTTATATATAATTTATATTTTATATATATATAAACGGGATTTTTATCTATAAACAGGACATAACAGTGTGTGTATGTGTATATAATATATACATATGTCAGTAAAATTCAAATATGGTGAATAAAATCATTGAACCTAAAACACACAGAGAGCAAAGCTGCGTGAAACAACCAGGACATCAGTGGCCTGTGGGTCACTCCCGTGCAGCCTGGCGTATCCGTGGCTGGAGTCCCTGAAGATGAGGAAGCAGAGAAGGAGGCAGAAAAAAATCTGGAGAAATAGTCACTGAAATTTTTCCAGGTTTGGTCAAAAACAGCAATTTGCCAATCCAAGAAATGCAGTGAATCCCAAACACGGTGAATACAAAGAAAACGGCACTTAAAATCTTAAACTACTGAAAACCATAAATGAGTTCTTTTTTAATCTGAACAGAAGGCAAAGAGAAGACATATTATATGCAAGGGAATAATGATAACAATGAAGCTTTTCAGAAATAACGGAGGCCAGGATACGCCGGAACATCTTTAAAGAGCTGAGAGGAACCGGGCGTCCAGGTGGCTCAGTCCCTTCAGCTCCTGCTCTGGATTTCAGCTCAGGTCATGATCTCAGAGTCGTGAATGGAGCCCCAGTCGGGCTCCTCGTTCATCGGGGAGTCGACCTGTCCCTCTCCCTTCCCCCCTGCATTCATTCTCTCTCTTTCTCTGTCAAATAAATAAATAAATAAAATCATTTAATAAAATAAAAATAAAGATCTGAGAGGGAAAAAAAATCTCTCAAACTAAAATTCTATGTCCAGTGGGAAGATCCTTCTAAAATAAAGGTTAAAGACCTTTTCAGACAAAGAAAACTTGAGACAGCTTATCAATACCATACCTATAAGAAATACTAAAGAACTTTTTATCAGACTGAAGAGATAGGAAGCCAGACAGAAATTCAGAAGAATACAGACTACAAGAGGTAGTAATTACATGGGTAAATATAAGAGACTCCTTTTTTATTTTTCTTAAATTATTTAAGAGTTAATTTACTGTTTATAGCAAAATTAAAATAATGTAGTGTGGGATTTTTAAGGTAGAGGTAAAATAAATGATCAGATTATCACAGTAAATGGAAGATAAATACTGTTATATAATGATACTGCATCAGGATTCTTCCATTGCATCCGAAGCAGTGTGGTAAGTTAACATTGCACATGGTATTTCCTACCACCACCACCAGCACAACAAAATGCACAACAGTTTTCTAGGTAAAGGAGAAGCTAAACAGCCAATGGAAGGGGGTGCCTGGGTGGCTTAGTGGGTTAGGCATCTGCCTTGGCTCAGGTCATGGGATCCTGGGATCCTGGGATCAAGCCCCACAGCAGGCTCTCTGTTTGATGGGAAGCCTCTTCCCCCTCTCTCTCTGCCTGCCTCTCTGCCTGCTTGTGATCTCTCTCTCTCTCTCTCTGTCAAATTAAATAAGCTCTTAAAAAAAAAAAAAAAAAAGCCAATAGAAGGAGATAGAATAGGGTGCCTGAGTGGCTCAGTCAGTTAAGCCTCTGACTCTTTTTTTTTTTTTTTTAAGATTTTATTTACTTATTTGACAGAGAAGAGATCACAATTAGGCAGAGAGGCAGGTGGGGTGGGGGGAAGCAGACTCCCTGTTGAGCAGAGAGTCCAATGCAGATCTCAATCCCAGGACCCTAAGATCATGACCTGAGCAGAAGACACAGGCTTAATCCATGGAGCCACCCAGACACACAAGCCTCTGACTCTTGATTGAGGCTCAGGTCATGATCTCAGGGTCCTGAGATCGAGCCTTGAGTCAGGCTCTGCGCACAGTCCATGAGTCAGCTTGTCTCTCTCCCCTGTTCCTCCCTCAGCTCTCACTCTCTCTGTCTCATTCTCTCTCTCAAATAAAATCTTTTAAAAAGGAGGTAGAATATTAACAAGCACTCTATAAACACACACACCAAAAATAGATGGAAAAGATGAACAAAAGTGTGAAGAACAGAATCAATAAATAGCTATTGTAGATTTAAATCAACCATGTCAATTAGCACCTTAAACACAAATTAATTAGGTGCTCTAATTAAGAGGCAGACTGTCGGACTGGATCTCAAAGCAAGACTCCACAGTATTTTACAAGAGACCAACTTTAAATATAAAAACACACAGATTAAAAGTAAAATGATGGGAAAGAACTCCAGGCATAATCGTACACACTAGGAAGCTGCTAGAGGGGCGCCTGGGGGGTTCCGTGGGTTAAGCCTCTGCCTTCGGCTCTGGTCATGATCTCAGGGTCCTGGGATCAAGCCCCGCATTGGACTCCCTGCTCAGGGAGCCTGCTTCCCCTTTCTCTCTTCCTGCCTCTCTGCCTACTTGTGATCTCTCTCTGTCAAACCAATAAATAAAATCTTTAAAAAAAAAAAAAAAGAAAGAAAGAAAGAAAGAAAACTGGTAGAGCTCTATTGATGGCAGACTTCAAATCAAGAAGAGTAACTAGAGACAAAGAGAGATATTTCAAAATAGCAAAGGAATCAGGGACTCTTGGGTGGCTCAGTTGGTTAAGCATCTGTCTTCAGCTCAGGTGCTCAGGTCATGATCCCAGGGTCCTGGGGTCGAGCCCCATGTCTGGCTCTCTGCTCAGCAGGGAGCCTGCTTCTCCCTCCCCCTCTGCCTGCTTGTTCTCTCTCTCTCTCTCTCTCTCCCTCCCTCCGTCCATCAAATAAATAAAATCTTAAAAAAACAAAAAATAACAAAGGAGCCATTCATCAAAAAGCCATAACGACCCTAGAAAATGTAAGCACTTAAAAACGAAGCTTAAACCATAGGAAGCAAAATGGACAGATTCAAATGGAGACAGGAAAAAGCCACTCGTAACGTTTCCCTTGCTCAGCCCATCACTTTAACTGCATCCTATAATAAGCAATCGGGAATGGTACTGAAAGCTTTCTTTGTGCAGAGGGCCTTCTGCTCATCTCCTCCTCCTCTCTGCTAGGGTGCTTGTTGGGCAGTAACCTTCTCACAGCCCTTATAACATCACCTAAGTCAGTCCATATGGTCACCCACTTATTGGCTAAACACTAGGCATTGGCCATCATGACGTAACTTTTCACTTACATAGATTCTCATATTTCCCCTACTAGCACACCAGTCAAGATTTCTGAAGCTGAAGACCTATCCCCCCCTAAAATCATTCATCTTTTTACCCATCACAGAGTTGAATGCACCACTGGGCACATATTAACCCCTTGGGGATATGTGGTCATTGAATATCACAGCCTCCAATCAGCCTCTAGGGAATAACCTAATTCCAATCCAATTTAAGGAAGGAGCCTCAGAAGCTTTTGGGTCATAAATTATCACCCACTGGGCCTGACCAGCAATGACCACAGTGGAACAGAGCAGATGATGGGCTGACTTTGGTGGTTGCGGGGACTGGATGATCCCCGCCTGCGGTGGACGAGGCGGGGAGAAAGGCCTTCCACCCTCCCTCCCTGCCCATGCACAGCTTTTGGGGGACCCGAAGCACTAAGCCGTGTGTCTAAAAGCTCTGCTGAGCCTGCCCGGAGAGGACAGCAAGCACAGAGGACAGCCTACTCATGCAGAATCGGCTCCGGAAGCCGGCCTGCGGGGACACCCACAGCTGCAGGATGAATGCGGAGGGATAGTCACGGAAGCGCGGAAGTAATTAAAACAAAACTAGACATCACTTTATCAATAGGAGAATGGCTAAATAAATTATGAAACCCACATAAAATGGAAGGCGGTGCAGAGATCACCCAAATATATTATTGACTGAAGAAAAGTGAAGCAGACGTCATTTTTAGACTAGAATCATCCTTCAGTAAAAAAGATATACATGTAAATAACTAAGAGATATATATGTATATATGAGATTATATAAAATATATCATGTTTGCATATTCTGGAATATATAAAATGGCCTCCTATATATAGATAGCCACACATAGGACATATTCCAGAAGGATGTACAGGAAAGTATATCCGTAACAGAATGGCTACTGTGGAGGTAGGGGACTAGAATCAGGGTAGAAAGGAGGCGTCTCATTACAAACTTCTTTTTTTTTGTTTTGTTAGTACTTGATTTATGTTCTATGTTAATAATTTTTTTTAATGGAGTGGATTTTGTCATAAAGAGTTAAGCTTGAAAACTTTACAGAATATTCCAGAACAAACCCATTGATTAAGGATAATGAATAAGGCCACAGGAACTCAGGGATTTAAGTAATCTCCCCAAGTCCCAGAGGCAGTTAGAGCAGAGCTGGGCTGAGAACCTTGCTCTTCAGGCCTGTGATTCAACCTTCAAATATCTACATGACCTGCTGCAGCCCTGCTCATTAAGTGTTGACAGTGCCCGTGGGGATTTTTTTTAAACAAGCAAAATATCAGTGTGAATGGAAAATGGTACAGCTATTTTAAGTTTTTAGTGAAGTAATCTCTACACCTAATGTGGGGCTCCCACTCTCGATGCCGAGATCAAGAGTCGCGGGCTCTGGGGCGCCTGGCTGGCTCAGGTGGGCAACTCTCTGACTCTTGACTTCAGCTCAGGTCATGACCTCAGGGTTGTGAGCTGGAGCCTCCCATCACGCTCTGTGCTAGACGTGGAGCCTGCTTGAGATTCTCTCTCTCCCAGCCCTGTCCACCCTGCCTCGGAGCGTGCACACACATTCACTCTGTCTAAAACAAGCAAACAAAAAGAGTCCTATGCTCTTCCAACTGAGCCAGCCAGGCACTCCAGAATGGTAAAGCGATATTATTGGAAAATAGGAAATATCGGAAAATGGGCTTAAAATGCACCTACTATGATCCGGCAAGTCCACTCCTAGGATTACACTATAGAGAAATGAAAACATATGCCCACACAAAACCTTGGCCATGAATTAGCAGCCTTCTAATCGTCGAAAAGTGGAAATGGTGCGGATATCCATCGGTTGATAAATGAACACGCAAAATGTGACCTATCCATGGGTTGGAATATTATTTAGCCAAAAAATGGAAGAAAACACTAATATGCTACAACATGGGGGAACCTCGAAAACAGCATGCTGAGCGAAAGAAACCAGACCCAAAAGATCACATGCCATATGATCCCATTCATAAGAAAGTTCCGGAACAGGCAAATCCAAAGAGACAGAAGACATATTCATGGTTGCCAGGGGCTGGGGTGGGGTGAGGGGACTGTAGGGGAGGGTGACAGCAAATGGTGTGGAGGTTTCTTTGTTGGGTGACGGGAGTGATCTAAACGGACTCTGGCGAGCGCAGCACAAGGGACATACACTGACAGCACCTGAATTATACAAGGGCTTTGAATGCATGAGCTGTGTGGCGTGTGAATTAAATTGCAGTAGAGCTATTAAAAAAAAAGTCTTGGGTTCTACCAGAAGTGCTCAGACCAAGGCCCTGAGGCTTTGGGGAGCAACCCCACCTGCCCTTCTTTCTGCCTGGGGGACGGGGAAATGGAGTGAGCAGGAGAGGAGCAGTGTGGACGGGCCCCCAGGAGACCTACTGGCTGCTGGGAAGGTGGCTCTCTGGAGCCCCTAGGTCCAGGCCATCAATGCAGCCACAGGAGTGAGGAGACAAGGCTGAGGCCAGGTCAGAAGGTAAACAGGCACCCTTCAGCTATGGGAGCCTCCAGCTGCCTGTGCTTCTGTCAGAGGAGGGTGTAGGTAGACCACAAAGCCCCACATTCATTCTGGAACCTTCCTCCTCCAGATGCATGGGCTTGCCTTTTCTGAAATGCAGTCTCCTTCTACAGTCTCTAAAACCCAACCGCTTTGCTCATCACCTTTCCAGGATTTCTGAGTGGCCTCCCGGGCCCGGCCCTGTGCTGATGCTGGGTTTCTTCCAGCTGGTTCTTTTTAGCTCCCAGCTTTCACTTCGTCCACCACCCCCTCAACTGCCTCCCTCCATTCTTTTTTTTTTTTTTTTAAGATTTTATTTATTTATTTGACAGAGAGAGATCACAAGCAGGCAGAGAGGCAGGCAGAGAGAGAGGAAGGGAAGCAGGCTCTCCGCTGAGCAGAGAGCCCGATGTGGGACTTGATCCCAGGACCCTGAGATCATGACCTGAGCCGAAGGCAGCAGCTTAACCCACTGAGCCACCCAGGCACCCCCCTCCATTCTGACGAGACACCATCCTCCCTTGGCTCCTCAGTGATAAGTCCTTGGTGCAGCCTGAGTTCTTGATAAGGGCAGTCAGACCTTAGAACGTGTGGTGGGGGTGTGTGGGGCATGATTTTCTGGTGACCTGCGTGAATCCAAGTCATGACAAGCAGTGTTCCGTAAGGGATGGTCTGCTCCTCCGTGAGGGTGTGCCTGCATTATTCGCTTTCCCATTCAATACCAATCGAGTGGTGATCCTTCCATGAATGGTAACACCGTTTTTAAAATATCGTCTTCACTAACGGGTACAAAGAATGGAAGGCCGCTTTGGAGCTTTCTGAAATCCAGCTGATCTCATGACTTTCAAATGTGCCTATGGGGCTTCTCTTTGAAGAATCAGAAATATAGATTTTTCTGAAGGAAACTTGACTCATTCATTAACTCAAATAGCTGTGCTCTGTCCGCCAGAGCTTGATCCGAAATGCTAGAGGACAAATGCTAACTGAGCTCTGTGACCTCATGTAAGCCCGTTATCTTCTATAAAATGGGAATAATAATGTCACATACTTGATAGAGGTGTTAAAAAAAATAAGTGAAGAATGTGTAGGAGGCTTTAGCCCATGACTGGCACAGGGGAACCGCTCAGTGGAAGCTAGCAGGCAGGCGATGCCGTGTCGTTTACGGCTCCACGTAAGGGTTCGTGCAGGACGAGTGCAGAGGGACAGAGATTTGAACACCAGGCCACACAACCTCAGCACTCGGAACTTTGTCACACTTCCTGCAGCACGGACAGCCCTCAGCCCAAGGCTCCGTGCTCAGGAAACACCGGAAACATGCAATAAATCATAATGAGTACAGTTATAAACCAAGGTCTGCTCTCGCCAGGATTCACAATGGTACCTAAACAGATCTGCAGAGGCACAGAGACCCAAACGCAAAGGAAAAAACTGTCTTAGAATAATGAGTTATGGCCCTTTCCTTCCCCTTTCCCTTCATATTATAAAATTAAATAAACCCCTGGGAAGAAGGAGCACATCGTAACGACCGCTTATAATCATTACAAGTGGAGCCCGGGCCTCCGCGAAGACATGAGCATTCCTAGAGACCGTCCTAGAACAGCGATGTCCCAACAGATGTGAGGGGAAGCTCGAGTATTTGGTTCAAGTCCAAGACCATCATGATTGTAATAGGTGATCTCTTTACATAAGTGAACATACAAAACGATAAAAAAAAAAAAAGAAAACCCCACAATTTCTGCCCACTTTTTTTTTTTTGAAAGGTTGAGAAATGTACCAGTTTTGAGGTAACAATCATAAAGAATTTAAAGATCATTTTCCATTTTTTTACTGAGCTGCTATGTGAGTAGCCAGCTCTCACTCACAGTGGACAAGAAGGAAGCCTCCTAAGAAAAAATAAAATGGATTAATAGTTTAGAAAAGTAAGTTTAGCTCTCTCAATGGTCACAGCCAACAGGTTCCTGAAACTGAGGACCTCAACGGCACAGGTCATGTACTTCCCTGTCCTCCAATACCCCAAAATGCTTTCCATTTCTTAACACATGTCTAGTACCACATGGTTGCTGTTCACTAGAGGCTCCCTGGGTGCTGGGTAGGTACTGGGCACAGTGCTTCTCTGAACAGCTTTTCCCACCCAGTCCCAGCAATTACTAATGCCAGAGCCGGGATGCAGATCCAATATGGGCACGCTCAGCTCTACCGCAGAGTACAGAACCGCTGGTGAGCCTCATTTCCTTTTATCACAAGCCACTCCCTTGCAGTGTCCCATGCTTTCCTGTCCCTATGTCTTTAATTCTTTTGTTTTTTCTGCAAAAATGCCACCCCACCAAGTCTGTCGAAAGCCAATCCTCCATCCACATAACCCTCACGGACCACATATCCCTCCCCAGAGAGACTGCTGCGCTCCCAAGCCCCCACCTCCCACACTCCCCAGCTCTGCCCCTCCCTGCCTTTCCACACATATGGCATCTGGTACCTCTCTCAGCGAAACCAGAGGGTATGGGGAGGTTCATGGTGTCCTGGAAAGCACTTGTGTCTCCCACCAGATTTCGAATCCCGGCTCTGCTTTCCATTCACTATATGATCGTGGATAAGCTCCTAAGATCCGCCGTCTGTAAAACAGAGGCATCAACTTCCACTTGGAAGAGCTCCCATGAGGGTTTGGTGGGATGACCCATGAGAAGCCCTCACTCCCTCTCCCTCTGCACCATGAGCAGCCCTCCTAGCTGCCTCCCCTGGTGGCAAGCTGGGATTTCTCTGGTTACCTGCTTAAGTTGTACGAGGCATACGATGGACCCTGCATTATTCATCTCGTGTTTCCTGCTCAGCCCAGTACGTAGTAGGACCTCTATGACTCCCAGTCGAATGGAACTTGATGCACATCTCCCCCAGAACATGGAGTAAACACTTAAGGCTGCCCCAGTCTATTCAGTCTGGATCTCCTAATACACAGTTTAAATGCAAGAAGAATTACTCAGAGTTACTAACTTTTAGTAACAGTCTTTGCAAAGAACAAATAAATCTTTAGTAGGAGCTGTGTTTACACAAATATATATTGGTTTTAAGGATTTCAGTGTCTATTGTAAACAATACTTCCAGGCAGAGTTCCTATTATTGCTCAGAATAGACTGAATTTAATTTTTCATCTTCTGTTCTTCGTCATTAAGGACACATCACTCTGCCCTGGTGTGTCTGGAGCTACCAGCATAAAGAAACAAGCAGAGAAAGGAGAGAATTATTCCAGGATCCTCGGTCAGCATTATCATTCACCAGCTGAGGGATGGTAGATGGCTCCATAAATTCATCTCAGCCTCTATTTCTCCTCTGTAAAGTGGGGGTAATGCTAGTATCACCGTTGCAGCGATGTTGTGAGAACCCAGTAAGGAAGTGTATGCAAAAGTGCTTGCTGAGATGAGAGAAACACAATTAGTAATAATGATTGTTACCGCACTATTGCATTGGTGCCCCAAAACATAGCTCTGAGCTTTCTGGATATCTGGTCACAAGGGAAAACCACAATTTATATATTTAGTAAGGGCAAGCTGAAAGTTTCTTTAGGAAAGAACCTTTATGCTCAGGGGAATATGCCATGGTGACGCACACAGGAGACCAGCAATTTTCTAATGAACGATCTGTTGGGGGCCATCTTGGAAAGAACAGAGACCTTTTTCTTGGGAGCATTTCTCACAGTGACACTTGAGAAAAGTTGAGAACATAGTATCAGCTTGTCATAAGCGAAGGAGTTTCTGGCAGCCGGATTTCCTGCTCCTTGCAAAGCCTTTCTTAGCCTGGAGAATTTCTCAATATCAGAGAATGGCTTCATTATCTAGAGGTCCCCCCCCCCCATGGCACAAAGAAGAGAGAGAAAGAGAACATCCTTCATCGGGTGTCAGCTTCACCTACTCAAAAAGCAGAGAATCTAGGATCCATGATTTCCTATAATTGTCTCATTTGACAAGCTAGAAAGAGATGAACGACTTTAACTGGGACATAGTAGTTTGCTAGGAGGAAAATCCTTAACTGAAACACTTCCTGGTCCCACAGTAAATAATTAAGCCACAATTTATAACAATTACTTTCATTTAAGTAATGCTCAAATATTCAGCAAATGTGTATTGGGCACCTCTTATAGGCCCAACAGTATTGTTATTGATAAATGCACGTGATAAACATAATAGCAAGCAGTTACTGAGTGCTTTCTAGGAGCCAATGAACATTTGTGGACATTCATGGCCTTAAAGACGGCAGGCCTTTCCTCTTCCCCTCCCAGGACCTAGAGAACAGGGGTCCTTGTCTGCATCCCTAGAGAGGGAGCAAGGAGAGTACTGAAGGCCAGAAGGTTACCTTGAGGATGTGAAAGTACATCTTATAGCAAAAAACAGGGGGACCCAGTCTGCAGGGTGAAAAACCCCTGCATGTGAGGGAAGCAGGTTCAAGAAGGAAGGGTGAAGGATGGTTGGCACTGGGCAGAGGAAGGCGCCAGGACTGACCCAATCCCTGCAAAGAGCAAGTCTGCAGGTGAGGGTTTCATTGAAGTCAAACATCACAAACATGTACTTGCATGCCTGGAATCTTCTATCTGACCTGCCCCCACCCTGTTCAAGCCATCATCCTCTCCTCTTGGAGAGTCATGCCCATTTCCTAACTGGCCCCTCCCACCATGCTCTGTACAGTGACCAGAAGGAGCATTCTGGGTTACTGATCTGACTTGTCTCTGCTCCCACTTGAAATAAGTCTGCAGTGGCCCCCATACCCTCAGCAAAATGACAGACTCTTCACAAGGGCTCTGAAGGCCTTTCTTGACCTGTTCCCACCAATCTCCATAGGCTCTGCTTCTCAGAGTTCTTCTGTCACCTCAGACCCACTCAGTCCTCTAAGGTTTCCTTCTGGCCCCTCACCTGCTGGCCTGCCTCAAGCCTCATCCACTTCCCTCCTCCCACCCTGCCCAGCTGGCTCCTTGAGCATCTGGGTCATGTTCATGAAACACGTCCCCGCCCCTGTGTTCCTCTCATGGTGAGGCCACCACACTGGTGACCGTTGCCCGACTGCCTGCCCAGCTGAGGTTGACAGTAACAGCCCAGTGGCAGGCTCAGGGTGGACGTTCGGGAATGTCGATGGGATGAGCGTATCAAAGAAGAGGAGCAGAAGGACGCCAACAAAGCCAGCTCCTGTCCCAGTCTCGACCAAGCCTGAGCAGGTGGAAGGGCCACATTAGATCAACCAACTCCTTGACTCTGTGATGACAAACCAACCACAGGCACTTTCTATGAAAGGCCAGAGTTCCTCTTCTGTCCACAACAGTGTAGTTCCTCTAATCGACACAAACATCAGTCAACGCGCACGTCCGTCTTCCTCCCTGGTACCATTCCTTCCTTTGAGAGGAGTACCGCCCCCCTATCTTAAATGTAGGTACCCCGTGCATTTCAGAGGATCTTCCCTCGTGAGCTCGGAAACAATCATCCACAGAACAATATGGTACATTTTCTAGGCCCCCAGGGTGTGAGGGGTTTGGGTTTGGTTTTTTTTTTTTTTTTTTTTGCCACATTTATGAAATCAAATGATTTTTTCCCTTCAGTGACATAGAGCTGAGTACAATCTCTCACCTATACTGCAAAATATGGACTTCTCAGAATTTTGAAGTTGACTCTCCACTGTAAGTGAAAATAATGGAATTGAATGACCGTGGTTTTCCCTACAATCACCTGAAAGGACCTCCCCTTCTCCACATGCCCACCACCGGCTCCAGGGATCTGAAACTTCCAGAGCAGAGTTCAATGCCAAGTTTAGTGAACCTCCCAAAACACTGAGGATCTCAAGGAAAATGGATAGACTCACCCTCTGAATACGATCAGAAAGTCTGAACAGAAAACACCAGCAATGTTTTGTTTCCACATAAAATGTAGCCCCTTGGGAAATTACACTTGGGTGATTTATGGAATGTCTGTGTTTAGCGATCTTACACTTTGCGGTGCCGGCAAAGACAACAATAATGTATAATTGATTCCACTTGGATCTCAGCGAGTCAATAAAGAACTTTGTTTATACATAATTTTGTTGGGCAATTCTCCCAGATGGTACTGAAATGTTGCATTTTTAAGAAGTTGCGTTGGGTCCAGGAGGGTCATAAATTATAAAGATAATGTGTCTTTTGTATCATTACAGTCATATAATTGTAATCACAATTAGAGTCACTATGAGATCTAACTACATTCTATTTGAGCATTACTCTCAACATTTTTAAAGCTTCATTTATTTATGAGCCAAAAGTCAAAATAAGGGCTCCAGAACCCCAGAGCTCCACCTGCTAATGCAAGGGCATTTTTACAAATTAAAACCTATGTGAAGATAAAAATTTGCTCTTCTTCTAATAGGAATCAGCAGTACACATAAACTTCAGTGGGTTTAGGTTAACTTTCTCACTCTATAGAATAAGGCTTTTCAGCTAGGTTCCTAGAAAAACTAACACGTTATCTCTGCAATAATTTTCTACTCAACAAAACATGTAACTTGAGCTTTTATTAAAGATAAAATTGTTTCCCTCTTATTGCTGCATCACAGAAAAATGCTCGAAGAGATTATCATGAAATTAGGAGAGCAGGTTTGGGATGGCGCGACTTAAAATCTAAGGCTCCTGCTTATGAAATGCTTCTAGGGGCCCCGAGTGGGTGTACCTCAAAGAGTCTGGCTGGTGTCCCAGCGTGCCCCACGTGACCCCTTTTTGGGGACTCACAAAGCCCTGCGTACTAAGCTAATGTAGACAGAGAGAGCAAGTAGCAGTTTCAAAAATGAGCCCCCGAATGGAAAATTACCGGGGCAGAGGCTCCAGATTGTAGACATTGGCTTATAATCCGGCTGCTTCTCCCGAGGGTGCCCGCAGGTCACCTGCTCCCGGTCAGAGGCTTCAGGGAATCAGGTGTGGATGATAGTTAATGATGCTCTCGGGTAATGGCAGGAAGCCCAGCTGCCTTCTGCACAGACGGGAGGAGATTCCGGGCAGCGGAAGAAGCCTCGCAGAAAGGACTAGAACAGCCGACCCAGCCGAAGCACCAGCGGCACACACTCATTGCTGACGGCGGGGTCGGACCCCACGGAGATTCTGATCTGAGCCCTAACGAGTCCCCAGCTGCTGCTGCTGCTGGTCCCGAAACCCCACGGGGAGATCCCAGCACTAGAGCCCCGCGGCTTGGGGTGGGGCTGGGGGGGTCCGCAGCCCCAGCAGCACCTGGGGGCCTGTTAGAAATGCAGACGCTCAGACCCACCCCAGGCCTATGGATTCACACCCACAGTTTAACAAGACTGTCCAGGTGGTTCGTGCGCACGCTGAAGTTCAAAAAGCACCGTACTGCGTGATATTTAAGGCACTTTCGGTCCCTGGGACTCAACTCATTCTGTGGCCAGATGGTTCCGATAGGGTGATGTGCGCGTGCGCAGGCACAGGTGTTTGCCGCGGGAAAGAGAGGGTGTGGCTCCCTCCCAGGTGACGAGCTGCTGCGCGTGCCCTGAGCTGACCGCACCGGTCATGACACCGTGACGGCTGCGGCCCTTCCTTGAGAGGCACCCTGACCCCGTGTCCTGAGAGCAAGGCAGCGATGGTCCTGCCTCCGTGGTCCCGCTACAGCTTGGTCTCGGCCAATGGATGCTGGTGGTTTGACAGAGGGCTGTTGGTCAAGGACAGGTAATGAGACACACAACACCTGCTTCTGAGGTGATACCCCCCCCAAGCTCTCCCCAGCCCTGCCCCCCACCTTCACACCCAAATTCCCTCACCCCCAAAGCCCAAACTGAGCACAGCCCACTCGACCCACACTCTCCGGATTCACAGCTCCTCTCTGGAAATTGCTTGGTCCTGATGGGTTTAGCCCCTGGACCCTGGATGTGGAGGTCTCCATGTAGAGGAATGGACGGGCTTTTTCTTTCTCTTTTTAAAAAAGATTATATTCATTTATTTGACACACACACACAGACAGAGCGAGAGAGAGACACACACACAAGCAGGAAGAGTGGGAGAGGGAGAGACGGGCTTCCTGCTGAGCAGGGAGCCCAGTGAGGGGCTCCATCCCAGGACCCTGAGATCATGACCTGAGCCGAAGGCAGATGCTTAAAGATTGAGCCACCCAAGCGTTTTCTATAAAGGGCCAAATGGCTAATATTTTAGACTTTTTGAGCCACAGTCTCAGTTGTGCAACTTCGTAACTCCGCCCGTGTTGCTTAAAACAAGCCATAGATAGTATGTAAGCCAACATGCATGGCCACATTCCAACAAAACCATATTTATGGACACTGCATTTGAATTTGAATTTCGTATAGTTTTCATGTATTACAAAATATTATCCCTCTTTTGATTTTTTTTCCCAACCATCTAAAAATGTAAAAAGTTCTTATCGTGTGAGCCATACCAAAAAAACAGGAAACAAGCAACAAGCTGGATTTAGCGCATGGGCCACAGTCTGACCTCATCTAGAGGACAAGTACAAGGTTCAGGTCAAGTCCTAGCTGGGTGTCTGTCTGTGTGGCATTAACCCACCCACTTAACCTCTTCCTAGCACCTGCTTCAGAGGGCTGCTGCCAAGGGGAAACGAGAAGACCCAAAGTCTGTGCCTTAGTAAGTGACCAATAAACAGCAATGGTTACCATTGTTGTCACAGCTAATGGAGGGGCACCTGGCTGGCTCAGTCGGCAGAATATGTGACTCTTGATCTCAGGGTTGTGAATTCAAGCCCATGTCAGGCGTGGAGCCTACTTAATTAGTTAATTAAGCCAATGAAAGCCAAGTTGAGGGAAGATCGGGATGCTTCAATCGGGAAAGAGGCCCCCATTTATTAAACGTGGGTGGGGATATAGACTCTCCAGAGGTGAGTGGGGTCTCTCCATGGTGCCCCAACTGCAGGGGCTTTGTGGCTGGTGAGGTGCCAACACAGTGGCCACCAGGAAGCCACACAGACACACCCAGCAGCTACCTGGGACAGGTCAGAAAGTAGGGCAAGTGAAGACATGGGCTACCGTGGCCAGGACAAGCCCTAACCCAGAGGGGAGAGAGCCAAGGAGCCCCTGAAGAGGCCAAGAATGGGTCTGGCTCTCCCCACTGTGAGCCCAATGACAGCCTGGTAATTCAGCGTCTCTGAACCTTACCTGCATCATTATCCTGTATTTGCTAATTGGTTTGACAAATATTTCTTGAATACCCACTCCATCCCAGGACTCCTCTTAGGACTACAGGCACAAATGAAGTAGACATTTTTTTAAAAAATGGAGAGAGAGATGATGGATCTATAGGAAGATGATAGTTGGACAGCTAGATGACGGACGGATGGATGGCAAGCAGATACTAACGTAGCTGCCGTCAGCACTTGCCTTGGCTCAGGGGACAGTTTGATGAACCTGCTGGGCTGTGCCAGGTGACTGCAGGTGTCAGCCTTCACGGGGCTTCTCCAGCTGGCTGCTCTAAGGTGGTAGGGGTGGCAGGACTCTGGCCAACTGGACAGCATGGACCTCCCCTTCAAGGGACAGACTGATTCACCCAGAAAGAGGTCCCCATTTTGCCCAATTGTCCAAATTTTCAAAAGAAACTAAAATTTTGGCAGTGCACCAAGTGTTAAATATTAGTCTCTGTATCGAAAATTTTTAAATGCTATGGTCCAAACAAAGCACACCTGTGAGCTGAACATATCTGGCCTGGAGGCCACCAGTTTGTGATCGCGGATTTAGAAAGAGGCAGCAGAACAGAGAAATTGCCAAGCTGCAGAAGAGCAGATCGGAGATGAGACCGAGGGGGCACGAGCCAGGAGGACAGAGGAGGGAGGCTAATGGGCTATGTCCAGGGCACCGTGGTCAGCAGGCTCTGAAGGACAAAGAGTTTTCGTGTCCACACTGTGCTGTTCCCATCGTGCTGGCAACTCTCTCATCCCTGGCAGACCTTGGGTAGATCTGCCTTTCATGAGTGTTGCGGAAGGAGAGGCAGGAAGGGGGCGGGGCGCCTGGCAAGTGCAGGAACCCCACAGCCCCTTGAAAATGGCAAAAATAGCCTGGATGTGGAATAGGAGATTGGGCTCCATCTAAGTCTCAAGGCCAGGGTGGCACCAGCCTGAGCCAGGCTAAACAGAGGAATGCAAAACCTGACCCCGTCCTCACGGCATCTCCATGGGGAAACAGACACTATCCCTGCTGGCCTCACGGATAGAACAAGCAAATTTATCCACGAGGAGGTGCTTTCCCGGGCAGCTGCTGCCTGCCCAGAACGTTTGGTCCTCAGGGCACTCTGGGGGTGGCGGCTTTGCTCCCACAGGGCAAGCAAGGAGCGCACTAGTGGACAGAGTGCCCAGAGTCACAGACTGTGACTGGGATTCTGGAACCCTCCCAGGTCTGCCTGCCGGTTCCCTCGAGGGCGATGCTGTGCTTCTTGTTATGCTGGTGTGCCCTTGTCAATGCCCAGCACTGCCTAGAGGAGAGAGACACCAGCAAAGTAACCAAAGGGCAGAGAGACCACAGAGCCCACACCATAGCTCCTGCGTGAGCATCTCCCAGCCCCCAAGTCCTTCTCTCCCTGCCCTGTTGCCGTTGCTGAAGGCTTGCGTGCCCGGGCAGGACGGTTGCGTGACCGCAGACACGGCTCTTCATCTCTGGGAGCCTCGTTTGTGAAGTGGAAATAATAGGGTCCCTATCTCTTTTGTGAAAGATGCTTTGTGCTTGGGTTGGTTTAGGGTTTCATTACCGGTGTTGGGGTGATCTCGTGCAGCCTCCACGCCTGGGCGCAGGAAGGAAGCCCTGAGTCGGCCACAGTCATGAACCCCCTCACCTGGCCCAACTCCAAATCTACGATGTGACTTGTCATCACACTGTCAGGTCTCCTCCTTGGGGGACTCATCGTTGGCCTTCCGGCTTGACCCAAAAAGCCTCCCGGGCTGTAGTCACCCATTGCAGTGGGCAGGGGCTCTCGGGGTCCCAAGAGAACTGGAACCACTCGGAGGACCAGGCGTCCAAGTTCAGGCCACTCGGTGTTTCTGCTTCTGCGGCAGCCCCCATCTCTGCTCACCTTGCTTCCAGGTGCGCCTCTGCTCTCCGGGCCAAAATGACTTGCACCAGCCAGTGTGCTGGCTTTCCCGCCCTGCTGGAGCACCAGCAGGACCCCGCACACCCCCCATCACTGCAGCCAGCCTCCCAGAGGGCATGATGGTGTTTACCAGGTAGGGCCTCTGCTGTGTGAATTCAGATACTAACCACAGGTGGACTCTGCGCCCCAGGAATGAGGGCCATGGGGCTTGTTCTTTAGGGGCTCTGCTTGCAAGTAGGGTTTCCTCCAAGAGCGCGGGTCGCAACCCTCATTCTAACTCAGAGCAGGTTCCCACTACAGCTCCAAGTAGGCTCCCCACATGGATGCTCACCGCCGGGAGTCCATGGGCACTGCTGGTAAACACACCTTTTTTTTTTTGTTTTTAATACCTCCTCATTTTGTGTATACTTAAGTAGGTTCACTAGTCCACTAGGTTCACTAGGGCTTCATGGCACACGAAGTCCCATGCTGTGTCCTGGACAGCAGAGGGTGACCAGGGCCGAGCTTAGTGACTCCAGAGTTGGAATTTCTCTTGAACCCAAAACAGGGGGACCAGGAGAAGGTCTCTCCTCCTGTTTGGAGTCTGCCTCGCCGGGACCAGCCAGCTACCTGCTATCAGCAGGAAAAGAAAAGGGATTTGTCCTCATACTTCCTAAAAGCATTGCTTCTTCCACTAATTTCATTATTTATTTATTTATTTTTTAACGATTTTATTTATTTATTTAATAGAGATCACAAGTAGACAGAGAGGTGGTCAGAAAGAGAGAGAAGCAGGCTCCCTGCTGAACAGAGAGCCTGATGTGGGGGTAGATCTCAGAGCTCTGGGATCATGACCTGAGCCGAAGGCAGAGGCTTTAACCCACTGAGCCACCCAGGCACACCCAATTTCATAATTTAATTTAAAAAAGCAATCAACTTTGCTTGATATGATCTGTCCTTTGTATACGAAAGGGATAGGCATTACTGCTTTAAATTAAATATAATTTTGAAATGTGCCACCTGGATGCCACCGTCTCTTAAGCCCTTTAAACTATATTCTCTTGGAAACAACGTGACATTTTAGCTGAACACAGTGTCTTTTTTTCCCCAATTGTGAATGAGCATTTTATGTCCTGCAAAAATCAAAAGGATATTTTTGCTGTTATGATTTTATTATGCTTCTTTATAGTGTCATTTGCTTTTGTGAAGTTAAAGAAAGCAGTGGAGTGGAAACCAGTAACAAATAGGGCATACTGAAATCGGGCTCCATAGTTTAAAGTTTCCATTCATTTAATTGGGGAGAAAAGTGTGTGTTTGTTTGGATATCTAATTATTGGGAAAGGAGAGGTTCATTTGTCTGAGTTAATATCCCTTAACCAAGTTAAAAATTAGCATACATCTCTTTAATTACACCTTGGAGTGACAGCATTATGCATCAACCACACGCACGGGCCCATTTGCCACCGTCCGCGTTGGTCTAATCTCCATACAAGCCTGGGAGGGGATGTTCTGACCACCTGCCCCCTGCACTACCTGTTGCTGGAGGGACGCCAGGCCCCCTCCCCAGGAGCTTCCAGCGACCCTGTCCCTGAGACTGGCTGGAGGCCAGCGTGGCCCTGGGTGACCAGCCTTCCTCCCTGCACTCGGCCACACGCCCTCAGTGCTTTACATGACTTCGTGCGTAGATGAGCATGATCATTGTGGAATGGACGGATGGACGGACGGACGGCCAGACGGACGGACGGATGAATGAATGAATGCTTGTGAGCTCTCCTCTATGGCATCAGGAGGCACGTGGATTAATATTTGATCTCTGAAGCCAGGTTGTAATCTGTCATCAGGCCTCTGGAAGACCATCCCGGCTCGGGGGCCGCGCCCCCTGGAGGCTGAGAAGAGAAGGAGCCTTTCCTGCCGCGGGTTACTGGCGAATTTCTTCAGCACATCATCCACCGATTCTGCTTATTGCCTGGCTTGTTATTGCCCAAAACAAATGACCTGTAACTTACGTGTCCAACAACCGAGAGATGGTTACGGAAAGAACAGAACTGTAGTGCATTAAGTTACTATTTGAAATGATGTTTATACAGCACTTATAATAACATGAAAAATTGTTTATGATCTAATAGCAACAGGAAACAAAGTAGTCTGTGCCATGTTATATGAAGACTATTACGGCAAATGCATTTCTTTAAAAAATCAGAATTCTAATATGATACCAGAAGAAAGCAGCAAGAAAGCTATCTTTGGATGACGAGTTTAAGATGCTTATTCTAAACAATGAATTCTGGAACACTGAAAAGAAATTTAAAAAAATAAATACATAATTTTAAAAATATAAAAATAAATACATTCATTTTATTTTTTTTAAAAAGATGCTTATTCTCCTTTGCTTCTCCATACTGACCAGATTTTCTACCGTGAGCATGTAATACTTTTACTGTATAAAGAAACCATAAGGCTCTTTCATTCTAAGAAAGGGGGATCTCTAGTCACTTCTATACACACAGCTGGCTTAGATGATCATTTTGGTTTTCCTAAAAAAGAGGGTTCTGGTGACATCCGTGTGGCCAGGAGGCTTTCCCATCCTTGGGGGACTGCCGGGTCTGTGCCGCGGGGCAGTCCAAGGCCCCGAGCCCCCTGGCAACCCCCCTTTCCAGGGACTGAGGACTGAGTTTCCAGATAACAGGGTCGGTGGAGGAATGGGGTGCGAGCTCTTACCTCTGCTTCTCTCATTAATTATTCAGGCTTGTATGCTGCACTGCTTTCCACATTACATTGCCAAGGCGCTTTAAAATCAATAACTAATTTATACACGGTCTTCTAAGAAGTAGTTAGGTGTTATTTTTCATCTCATTAGAATGCATCCTCACTTAAGGCATGACGAGTGCTGGATTCAGCTCTGGGTGGGGATCCCGGTAGTGGGGGGTTGGGGGATAGCCAGGGCTGGAGGATGAGGAGGGTCTCTAGACAGTGCCGGTGCTGGGGAAAGGGAAGGCGGTTGGGCAGGAAGTCCCAAGTGCTAGGCCCAAGAGCAAAGCCACTGTAGTCACAGGGAAGGGACCGCCTGAGTTCCCACTAGGAAGTTTCTCACTGTGCCGTGGTGTGACTTCACTTTAGAGATTTTGTAACTGGTGATAATTGTACATAGAAGTGTATGTAGGAAGGGTTTTTCAGGAGTCCTGTTAGAAGTGTCGACGGCATGTGGTCATTACCACTAATGTGCTCCCCACGTGGACATGTCCTCTGCGCTGTCTGCCCAGGGAAACCAGCGAATATTCACATACTTCCTATAATGTTTCATTTTTGTATAAAAATCATTAAGATTTTATTTAACAGCACCTAAAGCATTGCTGTCATGGGGACAAAATCCCCTTTTAAATCGCTTATTGAACATTAGTCACTGGAGTTCCCAAAGATATGACAAAAATGTTATCACAGTACCATTTAGTTTCTAAAGGCACAGGAATCCATCAACTCCCAATTTCCAAGGCACATTTCCTTTGATCCATTGCTATTTCTGAAATCCAGCAATCAAACGTGCTTTGACCAGTGGCCACGTACATGGTCCAGGTCACTGAATCTCTCTCCCCAAACCCCACCTTCCTGTACACTCGGCCCTGGTGGCCTCTCCTCTCGTGCCCCACAGGACACCAGGGGCTATGTCATCTGGATGACTTGGCTCTCTGTCTTCTTCTTGGACCCTCTGGCTCCCCAGACTCCCGGTGCAGACCCACCACATCACCATCCCTCCACTGAGATGGTAAGGCTGGTCGATCCCCACGCCACTTTCTAAAAAGAGAAGAGGAAGGGAGCACTAAGGTTGAGCTAGTGAGACCGTGCGGTGGGGAAGTAAACGGTGGGAGGGAGAGGGTGTGAGGTCAGTCCACAACGGGGGAGGGTGTGAGGTCAGTCCACAACGGGGGAGGGTGTGAAGTCAGTCCACAACGGGAGAGGGTTGTCTCTGAGGTCAGTCCACAACGAGAGAGGGTTGTCTCTGTTAAACACCCTTGAGTGCACTGTGAAGGCTCTTACACTTCATTCTGTGGGTAATAGGGAGCCACTGATGGTTTCCAAACATAGGAGTGAGGTGCTTAGAGATGCGGGTTTTGAAGGTCTTGCAAAAAAGATTAGAGCTGGGAAAAAACCACCCCACCCTTCCAGCCAGAAGTTAGACTGCCCCAGCTGAGACCCCCCCCTCATGTCTTCTATTCTCCATTTAGGAAGGTTCCTTTCAGCCTTGTGGCTCAGCATCTCTGTCCTCCTCTGTCTCATCTTCCCGCTGAGTGTCCGCATCTTGCCGACAGGTTTTATGCCGGATGTACCTTCCCCAATAACATCTGGGGCAGGACTGCGTACTGCCCCTGCTACCTGCCTCTCCGCCTGATTTCAAACCTGTCTTATTTTGAAAGAGATTCTGGACAAATTGTTGGTGGTAAAGCAATTAGACGAATGTATGGATCTATGGACAAATGAAGACACAAATGAACGCTTGAGGGAGAGCCCGCTTTCACCATCCCAGAGGCCTCTGCTGCTCCTGCAGCCCGTCGGGACCACGGCTGGCCATTCGGATCTCCCTCAGATGAGCTGAGGGAGACTCTGGGACTCCTGCCCTCGTGTGGACCAGCCTCGCGCACCCACTGCCGACATTCTCCCGCCGCTGTTCTCCGTCGTGACTCTTCATCCTACTCCTCTTATCCCTCAGGATAGAGATCTTCTCTAACACTGACTTTTCAAAGATCATTAGAGCGCAAGGCCCTAGTCGTGTCAAACCTTCCTTAATCACTCATCCTTAACCACACTGCTTTAGATAAACCAAAGCCCATATTGCTTTGGCTGATCGTACGGGGGTCCACAGTGATGCACAGATCTCCCAGCTAAGCCTTTGTACGGTGAGTCCACCCCAGATCTGCCCACCTTTTCCAGGTGAACTAGACCCCTAGGTAAGAGAGCTTTTTTGTTTGTTTGTTTGTTTGTTTTAACATAGGCTTCATGCCCAGCGTGGAGCCCAACATGGAGTTTGAGACCTTGAGACCTGAGCTGATACTTGAATCAGATACTTAACCGACTGATACCCCAGGTGCCCCTGAGAGCATTTTTTTAATTCTAACTTCATACAAATATTATTGAAGAAAGTGGACTGGGAAGAAATACAGTGGGTATTGGAGAGATGAGTAGATCCTGATTCTCCACGTTATGCATTTTTTTTAAATAGCCATTACCCAAGGATCTTTATTTATGATTTTGAAAAGCTAACTGTTTGGAAAGCTATAATAACTTTAACCACAGCATAAAGGAAGGTACTATGTAGCATGATTTGCTTACCATTATGTTATTTGTACTGTATAGATACAAATTTTCAGAATCAGATGTTTTATGGGGAATCATTATAATTCTGAAAATGTGACTGAACTTTTCCTAAATATATCAAAACTGGAACAGCTTGTGAGCATACATAATTGAAAACAAAGTTTATGAGGCAGTAGATGTCTACAAATATCAACAGAAACTTAACAGAACTATGTCAAAATTTGTGTTTTGTATATTACACTCAGAAAAACACTCCACTGCATCTATCCACCATTCATGTAGTTGGTGGCAATGAGTCCATTCACAGATGGGTAAAATTATTTGATGCGGTCTATGGGGCTTGAGACTGATGGGGCTGTCATGGACAGCCATGCAGGTTGCATACTGAACAACTGCAGGAGACCCCCTTCAACATAAGGAATGATGTAAAAGGCCCTTCTGGAGCTGTATAGTGCACAGCCCACACAGCAGTAGAGTTCCTGGATCACATTGAGGGACAGGCAGAGTCCACCCATGTGTCCCCAGAAGAACAAAACCAAGAAGGAAAGCAAACTTGAACTCTAATTAAAAAAAAAAAAAATCCCCTAAACTCTTGTGCACCATTGGTAGGGACGTAAATTGGTGCAGCCTCTATACAAAACAGTATGGATGGTCCTCAAAAAATTAAAAATAAGACTATCATATGATCCAACATCCTATTTCTGGATATAAATCTGAGGAAAACAAAAACACTCTGTTTGGGGTCCTGTGCTCAGTGCAGCATTATTTATAATGCTGAGACATGGAAACAGCCTAAAGTGTCCACGGATGGATGAATGGATAAAGAAATTGTATGTATACAAACACATACATACAGCACACACGAAGGGATATTACTTGGTTATGAAAAAGAATAAAATCTCACTCTTCGCAACACCATGAAAGAGGCTTGAGGCATTATGCTGCGTAAAATAAGTCAGAGAAAGACAAATACCATATGATCTCACTTCGGTGTAGAATCTTACCCTAAAAAGTACCAAGCTCGGTGATACGGAGGACAGATTGATGATTGCCAGAGGTGGGGGGTAGGGATCAAATGAGAGTCCCAAGACACAAACTTCCAATTATTAAAAAAAAAAAAAGAAAAGGACCCCTTAGCAATCAGAACCACCTTCAATGCATTCATTCACTCATTCGCTTATTCATTCATTCAGCTCTTAAATATGTGCATGCGCGCGCACACACACATGCACACACTCACATGCACACATGCACACACCCAGGGATGCAGGTAGATTTCTGCATCTACAGAGAGCATAACTCCTCGGTCTGCCCTCACTCTGGGATCCATGATCTCACCAGCAAGCTAGAGGGTTTCATCCCATGTTCCTGCCCCTGGGTGCATCTTTCTTTGTCTCCAGGGTTTGTGAGTTGGATCCTGGGGCCTTCTAACAACCAGGAAGGCGATTTATGCCAATTTCGGTTTTGCGTCTGGGATGGTCACTAACTCTACCCCGCAGAACATGAAATGACTCCTCAAGCCCTGCTCATGCTAATAGCCTAGAACCACCCCATGAAACATGCCCTCGCTTTAGGCCAAGCAAAACCAATTGCATTCCAACAAATGATTTAGAGCTGACCCAAAAAATCTCTCATAAATAACATAGAAACGAATAAGCACTGAGTAGGCAACTATCATGGCCTTTAAAGATGGCCAGTTGAGGGGCACCTCGGTGGTTCAGTCATGGTTAAGAGTCTGACTTCGGCTCAGGTCATGATCCCAGGGTCATGGGATCGAGTCCCACATCGGGCTCCCGACTCAGCATGGACCCTGCTTCTCCCTCTGCCTCTCTCTCACTCTCGATCATGAAAAAATAAATAAATCTTTTTAAAAAAATATATTCAGTTGGGTATGCAGAGACTCTGTAGCTACCAAGGTTTGGAATACTCAGAACATCGCCTCAAGGACCACCACCTGCCCTGCTCTGGAATTGGGTTTATTGATCCCTGGAAACTTCTTTGCTGATTCTTTCCCACTTAACTAGTGTTTAATACTATCCCACACATCAACACACATTGAATAACTGTAAGAACTTGAGTCTCTTCTGGAGAAAAGAAGCTCAGGTAATTTAGGAGTCAGAAAATAAGACCAAAGAGGAATTCAGCTGATGGAATTGGGACAATTTCACCCGGGGAAGAAACCGACTACGTGATGGGTCACTAATTCTGGCAAGTTTATTAAAAGTTATTTCATGTGGGAAAGTGACCATCTGGTTTCCCTTTCCTGAGCACAGAGAGGAAATGACTTGCAATTGCATCAGGAAGGATTTCGGTTGGAAAATAAGGAAGGATTTCCAGATGCTTAAGGTTGTTAAATCCTAACTGCTGAGAGGCTATAGCTTCACCTCCTGGAAATGATTCAGGGGACGACTGGCTGTCAGCCCAGGCCGTTTTAGGAGGAGTCTGAGCGGAGGACGCGGGACAAGGGAGGTGATCTCTCTAAAATACCTTCCAGAGAGCTCTTCGTTGAACTAAAAGTGCTTCTTGCAGAGCGTACATAATCTCTAGGCTTCCAAAACATTCTTGCTGCCTGGATTGCCCAGACCCTTGCTGGGGGGAGAAATGGGGGGTATCTGGCCCTGGTCCCCCGTCTCTTGTGGGTGAGTCGTGGGACCTGTGACATGTCAAAATCTTTAAGGCCCAGTTGCTTGTCCAGGGTTCTTAGCAGGGGAAAGCCCCCCAGTGAGCGGCCTGCTGTATGCATCGGCTGCCACGTTCATCCCCCTGGCATTCCCTACCCTGCCCCTGGATCTGGAATCTGCTTCCTAATTGCAGGGGAGGGCACCCAGTCCAGGTTGCCGTCTCCTGTCCCCTGCCCCTATCCACTGTGACTGGTCTAGAGCTGGGGGTGTAACCCGGGCCAGGCCTATCAGAGCTTTGCCCAGAGTGTTCTATCTGAGGGTGCTGTTTCTTTGTAGAGACTAGTGGGGCTCCATGGTGCCTGAAGTTATGTCTCCAACATCTGAAGAAAGCTGTTTCACAAGAATCCCAGGAGCTGGGAGGCAGAGAGGATGAATATGGAGAAAACTTTGCTCCAAGCCTCTAGGTCAGCCTCCCCTGTTATTTCCCCCTTGGGTTTTGTGAATCAAGAGAATACTCTTTTTCCCCCTCCCCGAGGCTAATTTGAGTTGGGTTTCTGTTGTTTGCAACCCCCAAGGCCTGACGAATAAGGAGTAGAAACGAGGTTCCCAGGACGTCGGTGCTGGCAAGAGCCAAAGACACCAAAGACAGTCCCAAGCTGCTCTGTATTAGAAATACCCATTAGCGATACCTCGTCACACCTCTGAGGAAGAGAGGAGAAGGAAGGACAGAAAGAGGGGGGAGAAGAGAAGAGTCAGGAAGAGGCAGAAGCAGGGCCCCAGTGTGTCCTCAAGCACCACGGGACCTGACCCAGGAAAGTAAATCCTCCCTGTGACCCATAAACTTTCAGAGAAAATTCTACCACGGGGAAGCAGCCTATATTCGTAGTAGTTGGAAGGTGGGTGGTGAATCCAGAGGAAGGGCTGTAGGGTCACAGCTGGGCTCACCATAGGGTGGAAATAAAAACAACCACAAGAGGCAGAATCTGGAAGGAAAATTCTTTAAGGCAGGAAAGCAAGAATTCTGGTCTGACTTCCTCCTAAGAAGGTGACCTAAGGACCATTTGCAGAAATCTAAGGATAGGCACAGAATGGGTATTTGCGTCACTGTTATCCAGATGGCATGGGACCTAGAGGCCCCAGAAGGAAATAAAACGTTTTCCTCCGATAATAAGGCTGCAGTGGTCCATGGTCCAGAATCTGTCTGTATTTGAGCACCGATTAAGCCAGGTCCTGTCCCATTTGCATGGGGCATTTTATAAGCGTAGGATGGATGGAGAGTAATAAAGAAAGGCTTCCCCAAGTCTTTCGGGGAGCTGAGCCGGAGCCAACGTCAAACAGAAATTGTGAACAAGACAGCATCAGTAAAGCTAAGACCATTTCTCCCCCTAAATTGTGAGATGGAAGGAAATAACTTTCAGAAGGAAATTGATCTGGGAGATAATTACCAAGAACACTGCTTTAAGGAACAACCTACCTTTTCAACATCTAAGCTTATTCCGAAATTATTTTACCATTACATTTTAACAAAGAAGATTTCATGTGCGAGAAGCTAAACTTCCATTAAGTCGTTTCAAACACCCCCGATTCATATTTACTAATAATGATGATTTCCAAAAGCTCATTCCTGCAACCAAGAGCAGGCAGAACAGCAGGCAAACACTGTGCAGAGTAATCTCCATGAATAATTGCCTGTCAGCCTAGCATATTAAAAAGAAAACAGCAAGTTTACGAGACAATGCTTTGGTCTGATTTCTAACTTGAAGACACAAAGCCGACACTAGGCTTGAGGAAAATGCTTTTAGATTTCCAAGTATACATGAAATTCGGTAGTCCTAACCCATAGGAAGGGGCTTAAAAGGATCGATGGATGCCCTGAAAATTGGCACCAGATTATTTTCTGTATGTCTGCATCCTGTGCCTTTTCTAGGAAAAGGGTTGATAGAAGGAATATGACCCCCAGACATATAAGAACCACTGAATAAATGGACCTTTACTGGTATTGCCCAGTAGAATCTTCTGGAATGATGGGAATATTCTCTATGTGCACTGTCCAAAATGGTAGCCAGTAGCTGCACGTTGTTATTGAGTACATGGAAATGTGGCGGGTGCAACTGACCAACTGATCTTTTATTTTGTTTCATTTTAATTAATTTAAATTCTAAAAGGAAAAATTATAGAAGTATAAAATAGGTCAGTGGTTACTAGGGATTTGGAGTTGGGAGAAGGTTGACCCCAAAGGAACAGCCCAAGCAGATATTTGAAAGTGAACGACCTCTTCTGGGTCTTGACTTGGTTATATGACTTTATGTAATTGTCAAAGCAAAGGAAACATACATGAAAAATACTGTATTGCATTTAGTGAATTTATTATATATGAATTGAGAATAAAAATTTTAAAGATTTAATTGGCTGCAGGGGTTAGTGACTAGCAAATCAGATGTGCAGCTCTAGACTAGCACTTAAAAAGGCCTGCATGTACTGCCTTCCGCCCAGAACATGATCCCAGGGTCCTGGGATGGAGCCCTGCGTCAGGATCCCTGCCCATCGGGGAATCTGCTTCTCCCTCTCCCGCTACCTGCTGCTCCCCCTGCTTTTGTGGTCTCTCTCTCTCTCTCTCTCTCTCTCTGTGTGTGTGTCAAATAAATAAGTAAAACAAAATTTTTTTAAGTCTACATGTTCATCAACTATGATGTACCTGAGCTTACCTGACCAACAGATTCATTGGCTTAGAAAGGGTTCCCCAAACCACCACTATAATAAAGGGCATTCCTGCCTCACTGACAAAGGCATCAGGCTAAAGGCAGGATGCTGACTCCTGTCCCGTTCCTCCAACTCTGCCAAGTGGCCCCACCCTTCCTTGGTTACCACAAAGTCAGGCCAAGTGATCTCGCCATGTATCTACTGCCATTGTCCCAAGTTCCAGTCTCCAGGCTCGGGGCTGAGCTCCTGCCCTTGCACCATCCGCAGAGTCCCCCTAGGCAGAGAACAGGCACGGGGCCTTGCACACATAGTGAGAGCCTGGGTAGACTCCCCTGGCAACAAGATACTTCTTACTCAGAAGCAATCCCAGCCCACAGGCTCCTGCCGACCCTGACAGGCCCAGCCCTGGGTCTCTCCCATATGACCCTGCATTTGTTTCCAAGAGCCACCCTGACCCAGGACTGCAGACCGGTGGCTTCAAACGACAGAACGGATTCTCTTTGGAGGCCAGCAGTTTAAAATCAAGGTGTCGGCAAGGTCAGCATCTTCTTGAGTGGTCAGAGGGAGAAACTATGCCATGCCTCCCTTCTAGCCTCTGGTGGCTTCTGGACATCCTCCGTGTCCCTGGCTTTTGACAGCAGCAATCCCATCTCTGCCTCCCCCGGCCACCCTCACAAGGCATTCTCCCAACTATGGCTCCCTCTGAGTCTCTGTACAAATTTCTCTTTTCTTCTAAGGACACTAGAAATTTGTTTTGAGACTACCCTAATTCATATACTCTCATCTCAACTTAATGACATCTGTAAAGATCCTTTTTCCAAAATAAGTCATATTCCCAGGTAACAGGACTTCGGTGTATCTTTTTTGGTAGCAGGTGATGGGTGGGGGAGACACAACTGAACCCATAGGAGATCCCAACTATCACTGGGACAGAATCCCTTTCCCAGAGTGGAACATTCCAGACCGGGTATGGTTTCACCTCTGACTATCTTTAATTTCATTTGCACGTGTGTGTGTGTGTGTGTGTGTGTGTGTGTGTGTGTTTTCCATTGCAATGTTTTTGCCATAATGTGAGTGTCCAGTTTGGGGCAAAAGGGTGATGCAGGCTGTCTGCCCTTAACGTTCAGGAGAAACTTCCCTTCGTTCACCAAAGGGCAGGGCCCCAAGGCATAGAGGTGGCCTGTCTTAGGTCAGTGGCCCTTGAGATGGTTGGCCGAACTCTGGGCACGTGAGTAAATGTGATGCCATAGACCAGAAAAACTGAAGCTGATTCTAAAACATGCTTCTTATTACAGGTGGCATTGGGTTCCTGGACTTTTTGAGCCTTCATCTCCTCATCAGTCATGTATAAATGTAAAGCCTTCTTCTTGGGTTGTTTCCATCAGTGGACAATACACATACTGGGTCCCTAGTGGCTAACTGACCAACGTTACCTTTCTGACTTTTTCCCTTTCCCTTTCCCACACACATAGGTGCCTTCTAAAAATAATTTTTACTTAATATAAAAATGAAGACAAATACAAAGAGTAAATTAAAATATCTGTAATTCCCTGACCTGGATATAGTTGTTATTTAAATGTTCGTGTATTTTCCTTAGTCTTTGTTAACACATATGTTTACATGCACTAGTTCCACAAACTCTGTCCCCTTCTGTACTTACTTTCCGGTAACTACTCTCACTGAACAAGATAGTTCATTTTCCTATTTAACGAAGTGGTGTTCAAAAGCATGGTTTATCATGGCTGTGGCATAATCCATCATGGATACAACATATTTCTTCAATGAACAACCTTCCATGAGCAATGATGGCTGTTGCCAGTTTTTTACTATTTTACACAATATTGTCAGACACATTCTTACAGGTAAACTGCTGTGCACCTCATTGTGGAGGAGAAGTCCATCTTAAGTTCTGTAAATGATCATTTTCTAATTTCCCCTTTCTTCCTCCTTTTCTTCCTCTTCATCTCAGCTGGTGACCTGCCCTCTGTGCTCCACTGAGCGAGCAGAAGGTGCCAGAGCAGGCGAAGTTCAGCCCTTCCGCTCGGGCACCGGAGCCTAACCTCCCTTCTCCCCAGGAAGGTGCTCTTAGAGGCCCCTTCCTCTCCTGCATCCCCCAACCCCTCTTGAATCCAGGTCACTCCCAACACCATGCAAACAGGCTGGCAGACCTCCTACACCCCCTTTCTGTGCCTGCTCCAGCAAATTCCTGCAGACACAGAGCCTTAAAGCAACACCAATTTATTATCATTCAGTTCTGTAGGTTGGAAGTCCAAACTGGGTTTTCATGGGTGAAAGCCAAGCTGTCAGGGCTGCGTCACTACGAAGGCTCCGGGGAGGAATCCATTGCCTTCCCTTTTCCAGCTTCAACAGGCTGCTCGCATTCCTTGGTTCCTGGTCCTTGCTTCCATCTTCAAAGCCAGCAATGACTCATGTTCAAATCTCTCTCTGGCTGACCCTTCTGTCTCCCCCTTCTAAGGACCTTGTAATTACATTGGGTCCACCCACATCATCTGGGATAATTTCCTCATCTCAAAATGCTTTACTTAATGATATCTGGAATGGCACCTGTTGCCATGTAAGGTCACAAACTCTCACACATGGACATCTTCGGGAGATCAATATCCTGCCAACACCTTCCGTCTTTCTCCCAGAACTAACTCCAGCTGGACCTTTATTTCACAGGTGTCCTGCTCCTGCCAGCTCACCTGTGATCTCCATGGCTCCCCATCAAGTGGTCAAGTCTCAGTCCTGCTGTGCCCTGAGGTCTCTGCGACATTTGATCAACTGATCATTCTCTCCTTCATGGAACTTCTTCTTTAGCTTTTAGAATGCCAAGATTTTTTGGCTTTCCCTAGATTTCCCTTTATTTGGCTCCTTCTCAGTCTCTCCAATTCAATCCTGCCCTTCCTCTTGTCCATCAAGTAGCTCAGGACATAAGTCTTTATCTGCACTGACTCCTGGGGTGACCTCATTTGGTCCTCTGATGAGGCCCAAATCCATATTCCCAGTCCTGCCTCTCCTCTGAGCTTACAAACTCAGAAAATTCCCTTTGGAGTCTAATAAGCTTCTCCAACTTGACATGTCCAAGCCTGCACTCCAGGTCCCTCTGCTTTCTCCTGTCCAACATACTATTCTCATACCAGCAAATGGCACAGTAAACCCAAAGGCTCAGGCAAAAGGCACATCTTTATCCTGATTCCATTCTTTCCCACAAAACAAATATTTGGTCCACCAGTCAGTCCTGATGGTGCCACTTTCCCACATATCTCTAGATGACCCCTTCCTTCCTATAACACTCCTCACACTGCCCCCTCTTTCCCGCAGGGACCTCCAAGTTACCTGGCTTACTGGTCTCCCTGCTGCTGGCCCGGCCTTACCCTCAGTTTCCCATGCAGAAACTGGAATGACCTTTAGAATTTTACAACAAATCGTGTCATCCTTGTGCTCACACCCTCCAACAAGGGTGTACACAAGACTGGGAGGGTAACAGTGGCCCATGGATCTCAGCCATGTAACAAAGGGAATAAGGACTTTGGTTGGTGACCATTGGGCAATCCTGGTGGGTATTGGAGGTGCTGCAGGAAGTGAGCTAGAAATGGGTGGGGAAAGGGGAGATCACAATCCAGAAGAGCTACACATCAAAATTTAACATTTCTGAAAAAATCCTACCCAGTGGCAAAATTAAGGGACATTTAAAAATAAATATATTTTAAATATGTTTAAAATATGTTTGTATGTGTGTTTGTATATATTTATATAGATAGATAGATAGGTATGTGTATATATATGAGCTCCAGCGAGTGGGCCAGGCAGTGGCTCTGGAACCTGGGTGTGCAGCAGAAGCAGCTCGAGAGAGTTTTGACAATATCAACACCCGGATCCTCCATAGATTATTGATCAGAACCTCTAGGGATGAGGTACCAGCATCCGTTCATTTTAAAAGCTCTCCAAACAATTCTGCTGTCAGAACTGAGAACCAGGACTCAAGGGTATGGGCATGGGAGGGAGTGGATAAGGTGAGAAGGAGGAGATACAGAACCACAAGGCCAAGCTGTCCACTGATTATTTATGTGGATACTGAAGTCTGTATACAGCTACAGAGCAAAAAAAATCCAGTTCTAATTACAGATGCTTTCTTAAGCTAGTCTCCTGGGCATTTTATTGAGATAAGATGGGCAGCTCGTGATGGTAGCTGGGAGTGTGGTCTTATCAGGGGCATGTGAGCCTCTTAGGGTTTCCCTCAAATTCATCAGTGGGTGGTGTTGAGCCCCAGGGGTGGGATGATCTAAATAAGATCACTCTGAACTTGGGGGCCTCTCTCAGGTCTGTGGCAGGCAGAATAATGGCCCCCTGTCATGAATTAAATGATGTTTCCCCCAAAATCCATGTCTACCCTGAAACTCAGAATGAGATTCTTTGGCAATAGGTTCTCGGCAGATGAAATCAAGACAGGATCGTACTGGGTCAGAATGGTCTTTAACTCCAGTGACTGGTGTCCTTAAGATAAGAAGAAAGGACACAGGAGAGAGGGTAGCCATGTGAAGATGCTGGCCAAGTTTGAAGTGACAGAGCTATAAGCAAGGAGCACCAAAGACCAGTGTAGCCACCCAAAATTGGAAGAAGCAGGAAAGGATTCTTCCCTAGATCCTTCAGGGGGCACATAGCCATGGGACACCCTCTGGTCTCTAGAACTGTGAGAGAATAAATTTCTGTTGTTTTAAGCCACCCAGTGTTTGGTACTTCCTTATAGAAGCCCTAGGACCCCCCAAGGATGTCCACGTCTGAATGCCCAGCTCCTATAAATGCATTATGTTTCATGGCAAAAGGGAATTAAGGTTGCAAATGGAATTAAGGCTGTTAATCAGCTGACTTTAAAATAGGGAGATTATTCTGGATGATCCAGGTGTTCCCACTGTAGTCATAAGTGTCTTTTAAGTGGAAGAAGGTAGAAGAGTCGGTATCAGAAAGATGTGATGTTGGAAAGACTCAAGTGATCATTGGCTTCGAAGATGAAGATCTGATGAGAGGTCTAGATGCCCCACCTCCAAAGAACATAAACACATATGAGTCAAATTTGCCATTATTATGAACCTGGTGTGGTGTTAAGCCAATTGTTGTTTCTTCAGGCGGAAGGCATGAAGCAGAGACCTTATTTCCAAAAGGATTTCTTGCCCCACTAATATGTCCCATAAAAAAAAAAAAAACCCTCAAATATACAATGGAAGGCTTTAATTCCCTCAGGCTGAATATTTCACGTCTGGAAAAGAAGGAAAAAGATCTTGTGTTTAAAAATGGATCTAAGCATATACCCCAAACGATCGAACACAAGGACTCAGAGTCTCGCATCCAGGGTCCATAGCATGATTCACAATAGCCAAATGCTTGCAAGGGACAACTCAATGTCCTTTGACAGGTGAACAGATTAGCAAAATGTGGTCCATCCATACAACAGAATATTAGTCGGCCTTAAACAGGAATGAAATTCTGACACAGGCCACAACAAGGTTGGACCTTAAAAACATTGTGCTGAGTAACATATAAACCAGGCACAGGAGAATAAATATGAGACGATCCCACTTATACACTGTGCCCGAAACACGCAAAGGTACAGAGACGAAGAGTAGAACGGAGGAGCTCCCAGGAGCCGGGAGATTGAGAAAAGGAGGAGTGATTGTTCAGTGGGTGCAGAGTGTCAACGGGGGTGAGAATGCTCTGTCCAGGAGCAGTGGGCACAGGCCAGACAACACCGTGAACCTGATTAAAGCCTCTTAACTGGACCGGTCAGTTAAAGGAGTATTTTATGTTGTGTATACTTCACCATCATAATAAAAATTAGGACTCCTCTCAGGACTGTCACAGGAAGTTCTAGGCGGAGAGACTAGCGAAGACCTCGAGTTAACTGTTCACATTAATTTTAAAAAGAGAACAAAGGGCGCCTGGGTGGCTCAGTTGGTTGGGAGACTGCCTTCGGCTCAGGTCATGATCCCAGAGTCCTGGAATCGAGTCCCGCATCGGGCTCCCAGCTTCATGGGGAGTCTGCTTCTTCCTCTGACTTTCTCCCTTCTCATGCTCTCTCACTCTCTCTCTCAAATAAATAAAATCTTTTTAGAAATAAATAAATAAGTTAAAAAAATATAAAGAGAACAAAAACAATGGGCCTAAAAAATTATTTGCAAATAAAAATACAAAATGACTGCAGCTCAGCTACTCTAGGCTGTTCATTTGTGGATTTATTCACTCATGTAACAGCTATTCACCAAGGGCCCCCCACCTGGTGGCCTCCACTTGAGCTACGTAGACCTGCTCCCTCCCCGCCCGTGGCTGAGGCCAGAGACTGTGCCAGAGACGGCCGCCCTCCAGGCCCGCTTCAGAACCGAGTCCCTCTTTCTCCCAACTGCTGGGAGTTGGCAGGTGGTGGCTCTCAGCCGAGTCTCCAGGTATCACAAAGGCAGTCACCAGGCAAAGATGCTGCATCCCACCTGGGGACAGCCGCATCCAATGGCCAGTCTGTGATGAGTGATGGGGTGTGAAGGTCAAGCGGAGGGGGTCACCCAGCTCCAGCTCTCCATGTGGTAGACAGAGGCCGGTGTCACTGTCGGACCAGTCAGCGCCTTCCATTGCCAAATTCTGCTTCCTCTGCTGTGTCTCCCTCCACCATCTAAGAGGCTGATCTGAAGGATTCTGCCCAAAAAGTTCCTGCACACAAATCTCCTTCATAGGACCTGTTTCTCAGAACTCGCCTAAGACAGAGGGGAGGCCACGCAGGTTGGTAAACAAGGGGAAGACAAAACACCAATGAGCCTCCCTAAAAGGAGAGAGAAAAATGTCTTCCTGGCTGGTCGGGTTGGTCTTGTTGGGGGTGGGAGGGGTGGCAAGGGGAGGAAAATTTTATCTAAAAATGTGAAGGATGGAAAGGGCTTCTGGTGGCCCCAGGTGGGAAGGCATCTCACCGGGAGGGACACACTTGAGCGCAGATGAGAAGTCAGGGAAGGTGGGGTGTGTCCCAAAGATGGCGCGAGCCTGCTGTGGCCGGGCCAGGGTCTGTGGCCGCGCCCGTGTATGTGGCTGGCAGTAGAATGAGCCTCACTGACCTGTTCCTGACCTCACCTCGGTTCAGGCACAGAGGCCCCTCCCTGATGAATCATGAAGACCTTATCCTGCAAACAAGTCAAGGAGGGTGCTAGAACCAGAGGAAAAGGCGTGCCTGGGTGGCTCATTCAATCAAGCCTCTGCCTTCAGCTCAGGTCATGATCGTGGGGCCCTGGGACCAAGAGTCCCACTTTGGGCTCCCTGCTCAGTGGGGGAGTCTATTCCTCCCTCCCCCACAAAAAAAAAAAAAAAAGAAAGAAAGAAAAGGAAGGAAGGCAGGAAGTACACGCAGAGAGGAAGATCAGAAACTTGTGATAAAAGAGCTCAGAGAAATTATATGCACGGAATATGGGTATCTGAGAGGTGGGAAAAACTCCCTGATGAGATAAACTGTGAAAGGGACAGTAACATCGGATTCTAAACGCTTCCTCTCATCTGTTCCCAATGACCTGCAGGAAAAATGGCAGGTATTATTTCTAACACCTCTTTTTACAGATGATGATTCAGACAAAGACAGAAGGAGATTAAGCAATTTGTCTAAGGTCAATGATTTGTAGAATCCTATCCTTGCAGGGCTGTGGGGAGCCGAGCAGCATACTCAGCACCAACATTAGCAGAATTTACGAATGCATAGACTTCTGGAAGCTTTAAGGGTTCTTAAAAGTCCTCCATACCATTCATTAACAAATAAGAACAGTGAGATCTGGGGAGGGGGGGTCAACTAGCCCATCCAAGACCACGGAGCTCTTAGAATTAGACTGGATCTCAGTTCGCGGCAATCCTTAGGACGGAGTGGCGACGTTAAATTTTGCCAACAATAGAGTGGGATTTGGGGTTGAATCCTCCTTTAGCTTTAGACCAGCTTTATAAGCAGCCCACCAGAGAGTGCACTTGGCTAGTGACCGGTGAGCAGGAGCTCTAGAAATTATTACTTTTCTGTGCTCCACTGAGATCCAGAAAACTTTTAATGTATTCCACTCCTGAGCAAGACGACATCAAATTACAACTTCCACAATGTGATATCTTGTGGCTAAGGGCCCTTTCTCTAGCATGTGGACCTGCCGTGATCCCAGCTCACTCAGCTTCCAGCCTTAGGTCACCTTATTCTATTTAACCTGCCTGGACCCCAGCAGCACAGACAGCCCACGGTATCCCAGAGCCACCGTGTTGTCACGATCTGAGGCCTTTGCATATGCTCAGCATGACCTGGTCTCTGCCTCCCCCGTTATGCCAGGGAAATCTTACTTCTTCAAGACTGATTTTAGGGGAGCCTGGGTGGCTCAGTCGGTAAAGCATCTGCCTTCAGCTCAGGTGGTGATCCCACAGTCCTGGAATCGAGTCCCACATCGGGCCTCCTGCTCAGTGGAGAGTCGGCTTCTCCCTCCCCCTCGGCCTCTCCATCCCCCACTCACACTTGCCTGCTCTCTCTCTCTCTCCAAAGGATAAATAAAATCTTAAAAAAAAATTTTTTTTGCACTTATGTTTATAGCAGTGGATGAACTTTGAAGATACTATGCTAAGTAAAATAAGCCAGCCAGTAAAGACCAATAGCATGTGGTTCCACGTATATGAGATCCCCAAGGTCATCACATCCACAGAGACAGAAGGTGGAATGGTTGCCGTGGACTGGGGGCAGGGGAGAATGGTGAGTTAGTGTTTCATGGGTGCAGCATAGGAAGATCCACAGGCTCTGTGGACTGCTTCATTGTACAACAATGTGAATATATGTAACGATACTGACCTGTACACTCAAAAATGCCTAAAATGGTAATTTTCATGGCAAGTGTATTTTAACCACAATTAAAAAAAAAAAAAAAAAAGCCCATGCTCTTGCAGAGTCTTCCTTGAGCCCCCACATGGGTGATTCACTCCCACCCAGATCTATAAGGTCTTCTGGACACACTTCCACTGATGCAGGGGAACGGTCACCACATCATTACTTACTGAGGTGTTTCCTTCAGTAAATGAGGGACCTTTTAAGAAAAGGATGGCCGGATTCCTTTGGTCTCTGTAGCCATGGCCCCTAAGCGGTTGCGCCCATGACCAGGGCTCAGCCGGTATTTGCTGATCAATTAGGACCCTAAGTAGGATGTTACCATGACATGTCAAGCCTGCCTAGCTCTTTGATATGACCACAGGTCCGCAGAGATTCAACCTGATGCCAGTACAACTGACAAGTCATTTATGAAGAATTGGCCTGACAGATTGAACACTTTCCCCTTGAAAAATGGAGATGAATAAGAAAATATTGAGCATCCCGAAGCAATTGGATGATTTACAGAGACATTAACGAGAGCAGAGCCCTGCCCAGCTCAACTTTGCATTGTTGGCATCCAATGCACCTCCCCAGCCCTCCTCCCCTTATCGGGATCTGCAATCCACAAGCCTATAAATATTGCAGGAGCATATGACCGGGGGTGTCAGGGATGTCAGCCACGGTGATAAAAGTGTCTACTGAAGAAGCTTGAAGGTGCATCTAGGTGAAGGATGGACTGGAGGCAGGCCATGGCTAATGTTAATTACGGGGCTGGGTTGGGGATCCAGGCACAAAGGCAGCTGTGGAGGAAGGAGGGGGCTGGGCCACGGGCCCTCCCTGGGTCGTTCTTCTACCTCCTGAGCGGTTTGCTGCACTTAGTGCTTATGCTTTGGGCCCCATATTGAGCTGTACTTGGGTCTCAACCCACGTCTGCAGGTTTTCATAGTTCCCCCGTCCTTATGCTGCCTCCCCTGCCCCCACAGTCAGCCCTGGCCTTGGTAGGGATGTAAAGAGGAACCAGCTGTCTGGGGCAGGTGCCCTCAGATGGGTGAAGGGTAAACCCCAAGATTTGGGAGGAGAGAGGTCATCAGTGGGAACTGGGTAAAGGGATGGGAGCTGATTGAAAACGTGTCTCAGGGCCAAGGTCACCCAGATGGTCCGGAACGATTCATGCAAGACTGTGACAGGGGTCCGAAAGCAAAGAGCAATGCCTGCACACAACTGATTGGCTTCGTCGACAGCAACAACAGTGATAACGTCCATCGGCTCCGTGGTGAGCCCCGGGCGATGCAGTTTTCAATGGACTCTCTCCTTTGGTCCTGCGGTAACTCCCTACAGTGTGTTCCATTATCTCCACTCTCCTGTTAAGGAAATGGAGGCGCTGAGCGGTCAGGAAACCTGCTTGAGGACCTGTGTGATGCCTGGGTAGGGACAAACACGGGGAGGCCGGTCCGCACCATCATACTTAAAGATAAAGAGCTGAGACCCCGGCGCTGGGTCGCTGTGAAAACACAGGTTGAAGACCTGCCAGTGATCGCAGGCAGATGGTCAGAAGCTGGGACTAAACTGCCATCCAGGTGCCAAGCGTTCATATTAATCAGAGGGTAGGTTGGTATTTCAATAATAGAGCTATAGAGAAAGTGGCCACAGAGACGGCCCCTACCCCGAGACAGTGCGTTCCAGGCCATGAGGCCACCTGTCTCCCAGAGAATGCCCCAGTGGCAGGGAGCAGCTGTGCCAGCAGGGAAGGCGGGCTTCCGCCCCTGGGGTTCACCCACACTCACTCCAGCAAGACCTTGGCTGCATGTAGGGGGTGTCCCGATCTGGCGATTCGTGGACATCCATATCTTCAGAGAAAAGGAGTAGGCAGCTCCTCGGCAAGGATCCTCCACCTGCCCCTTCTTCAGAATCTGTAATGAAATCTGCCTGAAATTGCAGACTTAATTTTTAATGATCCCTTGGTAGAACGTGCCGTGGGAAAGAAAGATGGCGCACGTTCCCCAGCAGGCAGTGGGAGAACGCCGTTCACTCCGATCATTTTCGCCCTGGAGATGTGCCACGTGAGAGGAGCCCATACCACACTCGGCACGTTTGTTGTTGGGCTTCCTCGGGCCACGCGCTATGCCGGGTCCTGGGGCTCCAGCCTCGAGAAAGACATGGGTTCAGCCTGCAAGGGGCGCACCTTTGCAGGGGCCATGACGGGTCTGTCTGCTGCAACGTTGCAGGAAGCCCTGCGTCGGGAGGTGATGGGGTTGCCTGTGGAGCACAGTGGAGAGGGGCCCTTTGGTTTGGATGCACCTGGAAGCCAACCTTGAGGCCAGAACTGGAATGCCAGGAGCTGCTTGGGAAGTGCCAAGTCCGCTGGCAGGGGAGTGGGGAATGAGACAGGGAGAAAAGTACCAGGGGTCCTGCCTTCTTGAGCCAGCTTCCCCGTGGGAGGAAGGTGCTTCATCCTGCCAGGGAAACCGAGAGCCAGTGTGGAATGCCTGCCTCTGGGCCATCCCAGTGAGGACAAGGCAGCTGGGGCATTTAGGTGTCAACTCCCAGCATTCATCTACTAAATATGCTCCCCAGGGCTTTAATTCTCTGGCCCTTCTGACCTGCGCACAGGTGATAGACAGTTCGATGGGCAAACAGAATCCTCAGGAGCTGTGAGGGAAGAGCTTGTGCTGGTTGCTGGTGCTGGGACTCCAGCTAGTCTTCCCTGGCGCAGTAAAGGCGGAGGGGACATGGCCAAGATGCTCACTATGTCCATCCCAGGGTCACACCCCTCCCAGTGGTTGTTTTTAAGGGGCTGATCTTGTCTTTTAAACTAAAACATAAACCTGTCCAAAGACAAAGGCCACTGCCCTGCCTTTTGACATCCAGTCTTACACAATATTGCCACATGTTCAGCCAACACCCTGTGCCCTGCAACAGACCAGGAGTGTGGAATTCATAATTCCTCCAAGGACTCTGCTATGTGGTCATCAGCTGTTTTACAGAGAAGGAGACAGTCCAGGCTGCTGCCTGTGGGCTGTGGGTGTTGTGCACAACACACCCATAGGATGCTATTCATGCGGACTTCTATATGAATGGAGCCATCAGAGTTGTGCAGTGTGGAGCCTGTGCAACATATTCAGAGGCCCTGTCTGAGAAAGGTTAAGCTACTTGCCAAGCATCCCACTATGAGGAACGGACATGGAGGAACCCTCACAGGTCTGCTCCAAAGCCCCAGCAACTAGTCCCTGCCTCTTCCCCTCCAAAACCCCGGGGGAAGGCAGTCATAAATGACTCACAACAGCATAGGGCTCCTAGAGAAAACCCATTAACTCTTTGAGTCCCTCCAGATGCCGCTGGGTCATCCAGCTTCATTCAGTGCTCTAGAATTGGAGCACATAAACAAGAAACTGGGCCCCACCAAAGGGTAGCATGCGTCATGATAGCAAAAAGAAAGAAAGAGAAGCAAGAAACTAGAGAAGGGGATGGGACAGAATTGGCAGAGTTCCTTAGAAGACAGTGAAGCAGCTTCAAGAGGCAAATGGATATAGGAAGACATGAGGGAGCTTTAGACTCAGGGACCCTGGCATTCCTGAAGAACTTGGAGCCCTGCCACTACGAGGGGATTCTGTCATCCGGCTGCCGGGGGTCATTTTTCCTGTGTGGCCAGCGCCGGGATGTGTGCGGTGGGCAGAGCCTTCACCCCATGTTGCCTATGAGGAACACTTTCCAGCTGAACACTGGGCTCCCTGGGAGGTGCACAGACCAACAGCTTCCTCCTTCTTGTAACCCACGGTGAACCACCCAAGTGAGCCACTTCTGTTCCCTCGTGAGCTGGGAGCTCAGTGGCTCTGGAAGGAGCTGGATCACCAGAAGTAACATGGAAACAAGTCATGGGGACCCTGCAGACAGAAATCTGCAAAAGAGCGTGTGCCCCGGCTGGGTGGTCTTGTACTGGAATCAGGTGACCTTCCTGGGATGCTTGAAACGTCTCCCTTCAACCATCCAATCCCACCACTGAGCCCATGGCCACGCCTCCTTCCTGCCCCCAACTCTGATCCTGGTGTCTAGAAGCCACATCCACTGACTGGGCGCAGGGTGGGGGTCTCCTCCCAATTCAGTGAGAGTCCCAGTGCTCTGGCCCCCAGCCCTGAGGTTACAGGAAGGGCTGGGCTCCCACACCCTTTCCCGGCTCCATCACTTTCTTCCCTCTCATCCTGCAAACCTGCCTTTGAAATAAATGTCTCTGCTCTCTCTCCCATTCCTGACCTCACCGCCAACAGACCTCACAACACCAGTTGTGGTACTGGTATCGAGGTCAGGCAGGAGATCCATCGCCGCGCAAATGGGCTCTCTTTTGTGTGCTCACCAGCTTCTCTGCTCCTTCCTGCTGAAGCACCACCTTCCTCCACCTTCTGGGAGCCCCTGTCCGAGCTTCCCTCCTGATCTTTCAGGTGCTCCTTCCCAGCTCCCTTTGCCACCTTCTCCTCCTTCTGAGCCTGACAGCATAGCCGGGTCTGCGCTGGGCCGCCTTCCTCTTTCTTCCCGCACATTCTCCCGGGTAACGCCATCTTGTCTCCAGGCTCTCCGTGCTGGGTGTTCGACATGCCTCTCTTCCACCCCCCATATCTCCTGCTCTCACCTCCTCCAGGAGTTCCAGATCCCTAGATCCCACTGCCTAATGGCATGGCACTCAGATGCCTAGGAATTATCTCAGACTTAACAGGGCAAGCAGAATCCTTGGTTTTCTTCCCTTACCCACAGCTGGTACCTTCCTGCATCCCCTCCAGCTCCATAACCCGCCCCACCCCACCCCCCAGATTTTCAAGCCAAACATCTGGGAATTCCCACGGGGGTCCCCTCTGTTCCTCATTCACTCACCACTTGCAGCCCATTACTGGGTCCTGCCATAGCCCCGCTACCAGGGCGAACCAGGACACCCTGATCCCCAGAGATCTTTAGCACCTTCCAGGGGGCTTTCTGCCTTGGACCCTCCTTAGTCTACTCACAGTAGAACAGCTGGCAAATTCTTAAAAAAATATTAGATCTGTCTACTCTCAGCCTAAACACGCAAGGCTGGCTGCCACGTTCAGAGTAAAACCCATCCCCGGATCTGCTCTGTTGTCCACTGTGCACACTTTGCCAGGCACACAGCTCTGCCTGTTCCTCAAACTCACCAAGCCCACCCTTCCGGCTAGCTCTTGGTTCTCCCCAGTCCCTCTCCTCTGAATGTGCACCCCCAGCTGGCACATCTAAAGGTCCTCCTGGTCTCTCTTACCTCCCCCTGTTGTAACTCCCCACAGAGCCCTTAACCCACCTGCTTGTTTTCTGGCTTATATGCGTTTGTTTATTGTCTGTCCCCCATCCCCCAACACAGTCAGGCCCATGCTAGGGGCTGTGACTGAGCGTTGTGGTTGTGAGAAGCACTTGCGCAGTTAAGATTGAACAGGTGTTTGAATTGATCGAAAGAGAGGGGAAGCAGGCTGCGCAGTTTCTTTCACAAATGGGCATCCCCAAGAGTCCACTGAGAGTTAAACCACCTACGAGACCAATGAGATCACTGCTCTTCTAATTGCCAAAGACCAAAAATAAATGAAAGTCAACCCCGCAAGTCCAGACAAGGACACCTCTTTCTAGGTCCTCCTCGAAATCAATCTCATCATTGCAATGAGCACATCTGACATTACGGTCAACCTGAGCTTGATGGCAAATCAATGACACCGGAAATGGCAGAGAAGACCCGGGCCCATTGTACCTTCCGCAGTCTCAGAACGTCAAGGAAGTGTTACTTCTCCTCTCACCCTTGACCCTGGGAGCTGGCCCCTCGGTGCTGTGCGGTGAGTAATAGCTTTATAATCGTGCTGTGGGCCAACTGCCTGGGTTTTCTTTCACTGGGATTTGGATCCTGATCTGTCATTTTTCTGTAATTACATGTCAGGATTATATTTCAGGAAGAAAGCTTCTTTGAAGCCAAAAGTATAGCTCTTAAGTTTAGATGTTTAAAAAAAAAAATGCACCAGCACAAGAAAGGCTTTGTGAACCTCTGTTGGATGATAACCTGGAAGCCAGAGTGGCCCACAGCTGGGCAAAGTCAAAACTTAATGCTATTACTATTCAAATGGGCAAAGTCTTTGGATGTTGTTTGTTAGAGGGAGGTATATGCAAAAAAGATCTTGAAGGTGGAAGGGGCCACATGACTGAAGAAAAGGCCAAGACGTCCAGCTTGACAAGAAATGTTCTAGGAAGAGGAAGCACGGACGGCAGAAGCGTGTCCTGGGCTGCCTCAAGATAGTAACTTGCGGTGCCCCCCACCTTGGGGAAAACCTGATTTATCACCATGAAGGATGGTGAACACCCACTCTTAGTCCAATTTCCAGAGCAGATCAGAACCTTAGGTCCAGGGCGTCCTTAAGGGGGGGTCAGTTAGGCCAAAGGAGAGAATGGGGGAGGGGTCCATGCTCCAGAAGGCTCCAGGTCATAGAGTGGTCATAGTGGCAGATTCTTCCATGGTGGCCCCAGTCTGGATCACATGGATGTGAAAAAGGGGGAGCATAATAAGAAGGATTAAGCTCTATTAAATGAAAATATGCAGGATTTGCACACCCGCCTCCCGCCCCAGCCAGCAGTAAGTTTTGCCTTTTGGCACATGTGACACTCTGGGATGCCATGTGACATATAGCTATAGACTTTCATCTTAAAATCTTTGTAGGGAGAAGGGATGGCTCCTGGGTGGTTCAGTTGGCTAAGTATTTGCCTTTGGCTCGGGTCATGATCTCAGTATCCTGGGATCAAGCCCCATGGTCTGGGCTCCCTGCCCCAAGGAAAGTCTGCTTCTCCCTCTGCCTCGGCCCTCCTCCCCGCTCATACTCTCTCTCTCTCTCTCAAATAAATAAATATATAAAATCTTCCCCCTAAAATCTTTTTTTTTACGTAGGCTCCATGTCCAGCATGGAGCCCAACACGGGGCTCGAACTCAGCACCTGAGATCAAGACCTGAGTCAAGATCGAGAGTTGGACATTTAACTGACTGAGCCACCCAGGCTCTCCTGATTTTAAGATCTCAGTGCATTTTATAATATGTGTCTTAAAGCCTGAGGAAAATAGCATGATTCATGTTGTATTAAGTTCTGATAAGCAACTTCTCAATATTACTGTGTTCTAGATGTTCATTCTATGACTTAAACTTGCGGGTTGAATGGAGTCACCCCACTTACCCACCCTGTGAATCGTGCCTAAGGATCCATCCAACAGCCGGAGATCTAGCTTTTTTGTGGTCTCTTATCTTATCTGCCATCTGTTCTACCAACACCTATCCTTCCTCCCTGCCTGGGCCCAGGCCCTCAGCGCTTCTCACCTGGCGGACTCACCCGCTTCACGGCCCAGACTCCTCATCTAAAGACGGGCATCTTCAGTCCAGCCTTCCCACTGTAGCCTCCGCCTCTGTTCCAAAGTACAAATCCAGGGCGCCTGTGGGGCTCAGTTGTTAAGCGTCTGCCTCTAGCTCACGTCCTGATCCCAGAGTCCTGGGATCCAGTCCCACGCTGGGCTCCTTTCTTAATGGGGAGTCTGCTTCTCCCTCTCCCTCTGCCCCCTACCCCCTGCCCATGCTTACTCTCTCTCTCTTTCTATCATATAAATAAAATATTTTAAAAAATAATAAAGTACAAATACAGGGGCACCTGGGGGGCTCAGTCAGTTGAGTGTCCTACTCTTCCTTTTGGCTCAGGTCATGATCTCAGGGTTGTGAGATCGAACCCCATGTCCGGCTCGGTGCTGGGCATGGAGTCTGCTTCAGATGCTCTCTCTGCCCCCCACGACCTTCTTCTCTAAAAAAATAAAGTAAAAACTCAGCACAGATCCCAGGAGCAGGCATCCGCTTGCAGCAGCATGGAGGGCGTGGGCTTCCCTCTGCAGGAGTGGCAGGCAGAATCTCCATCCTGGGGACCCGCAAATCCCCGACATCGCAGAGTTCCCGCTGCAATAGGGAAGATAAGCCAGAGATGTCACCGACGAAGCCGCTAACTGCGCCCACCACGTGTGGCAGCGGCACGAACCAGGCATGTCCTGGCAGAGCCCTCCATGCACCGGGCACCAGACATCAGTGACGCAGGTCCAGAAACTGACTCCAGGGATGATGAGACGTAGGAACACATTCCTGTGAGCAAAATTTCCATAAAGCGAATGTATAGATCAGAACAACCTAAGAAATAAAATGCTTAGCAGCCCGTAACTCACATCTACAGATCTGTGTATGCTCCCTCTGAAGGGAGCCCTGCAAAGGCAGTCACACCGCCAAATGAGGTGCACTGGGGACACAGAGTCCAGCAAAGGCTGCTGGTTTGATGAGTCTAAGCCCAAAGCCAGGGGACTCTGCCAGCCAATGCCCTTGTCTCCACTGTAAGGTGGGGCCGCACTCAGCAGAAACTTGCATTTGTGGGCACCTGGGTGGCTCAGTCAGTTAAATCTCCGACTCTTGATTTTGGCTCAGGTCGTGATCTCAGGGGTCGTGAGATGGAGCTCTGTGCCGAGCATGCAGCCTGCTTGGAATTTCTCTTTCCCTCTCCCTTCTCCCCTCCCCCTCCTTGCTTGTGCATCTTCTCTCTCCCTCTCTCTCTCTAAAAAAGAAAGGAGAAAAGAAAGTTGCATTTGAATGGACCCTTTTTTTTTTTTTTTTTTTTTTTTTTTTGCTTTCTGCCTGCCCATCTTCTGGCCCCTCTTCCTCAGAATGGACATAAGGGATCAGGTTTAAGACTTTTGGAAATAATACCAAAATTAGTTGATGTCATAGTTTGGAGCTCCCGAAAGCAGATACCATGACAAAGACTTGAATGAAGATAGTTTTTTGGATGGTGATCCCAGGAAGCACAAGGGAGGACATGAGAAAAATGAACCAAGGAAGGGAGAAAAGTCAGTGCCCGTTCATTAGCGCCACAGTGCTCCGTTCTCCACCAGGGGCTGTCAGATACGTGGGAAGAAAGCTCAGTAGAGCATATTCCCACCGATTCGTTCTCCATTGTTTATTTACTACCCAGCACACCTCCAGGCATGCCTTAAGTGTCAAAGAAAGCCTTCAAGCAGAGAGGACGAGAGAGAAAGCGGAGTCTACGGTGGGGAGATGCCAGGGTGCTGAGAATTATCTGCAGGTGCCCATGAGCTCAGGGGTGTCCGCACGGACTGTGCTGTAGCTGAGAAGTCCCAGAGCCCTCTAGCCACACAGTCACACTCAGATAACTTGCTCCACAAATGACTGTCCTATACTCAATTCTTTTTTAGTCCCCTTGAGGAACAGTCTCCCAGTGACCTCTGTTCAAGCCCCTGCCCTGGGCTCGTGGTCCCGGAACATTCAGCCCAGGAATTCAAGCCCAAGAATAGGAAAGATACTCCATGAAAAAGACTGTTCTTTTTTCCCCAATGTTTTCATTTACCATGAACTATAAATGATTCACAATCTGATTTTCCCCACTTGCCACAGATTATGAATTTTCAGTTCATTTTAGAGATTAATTTTTTGGGGCACCTAGGTGGCTCAGTTGGTTAAGTGTCTGCCTTCGTGTCTCGAGTCATGATCCCGGGGTCCTGGGATGGAGGCTCATATCAGGCTCCCTGCCCAGCAGGGAGTCTGCCTCTCCCTCTGCCCCTTCCACTCTCTCTCTCCCTCTCTCTGTCAATTAAAATAATAGGAAATCTTTAAAAAAAATAAAGATTAATTTTTCAACCTAAACCAGCCCTTAATAAGGTAGCGATATTTAAAATCATCTTTCAGTTCATTTCTATTTTAATATAGAGATCAACAGACCGATGTAAGATTTAAGATGTTGTCTTTTTACTCAATTAATATCTTAGAATTAAATATTTATTATTGATATTAAGGAAAACTAAAAAAAAATTAATTGTGCCTAAATTACAATCAAGTCAAAATTTTCCAAATGAAGATACAATACTCAAACAAACACTTCACACTCCCTTTGGCTCATGATGTAATTACAGAGACAGTCAACCTGCTATTTATCTACAGTATTTATTGAACCACATTACAAACCATTAATTTTTAGAGAAAATTCAGTTGCCAAACACTCTTGGCTTACGCCTGACCATCTAGCGTATAATCTTTGTTTTTCCTCCAACTGTGAGAGCACATGGCAGTGACACAATTTCTGGGATCTTCCACTTGTAGCTGAAGTACTGTGATGAAAGAAGTGGACCATGATTCAAAGCCATCAGAAAGCAAAGGGACAGGGGAATTTCAAGAACAGCATTTGAAACCCGGAGAGGTTTTGCCCCTCCCAACAGCGAGCGACTGCAAAGGTCCTTGGGGGGAAGAAGGTCAGAAGAGGCTGTAGAGGCTCAGGCTCTTTGAAAGCTCCAAATGGCCCTGCCAGGATTGGCTTCTAAAACAGGACACACACAGAGGAAAAACCTCAGAAAATGAATCAAAATTGTCCAGGGCAGGAGCAATAGAGACATAGGTAAGAGAAGACCCAGACCACAGTGGGGAAGGTGACGGGCCCAGGAAAGTTTTCCCAGAAAGCAAGGCGCCGTAGGTTTGAACAATACACAAAACAACAGAGAGGGGAGTTCTGGGAGTTAGAAAAGCTCTTCTGAATGCTGCTTTGATTGGAAAGTTCAGAAGAACTAATTCCACTTAAAAACAAATGACAGACTTGCTCATTTTAGCAGCACATATACTAAAATTGGAATGATACAGAGAAGATTAGCATGGCCCCTGCGCAAGGAAGACACACAAATCTGCGAAGCATTCCATATTAAAAAAAAAAAAAAGTGTAACAGAAAATTTCGAGGTCAAACCCCATATGAAATGACTATAAGAGAGTAAGAAGCAGAATAAACATCCGTACAGATCATCAAAGCATGCCAGAAAGATGTGGCAACAGAACAGATCAGAATTAACCTATTATCTCAAAATAAGCTAAAATGATACAACATATGGGTAAACAACATTTAGGAAAACTCAGAAATGAGGTAACAGAACTCAAAACAATTTAAAGTCAAAGAAAGTTTGTATCAAAATGAAGTCTAGGGGGCTGCCTAGGTGGCTCAGTGGGTTAAAGCCTCTGCCTTAGACTCAGGTCATGATCCCAGGGTCCTGGGACCCAGCCCCACATCTGGCTCTCTGCTCAGTGGGGAGCCTGCCCCCCCTCACCTGCCTGTCTGCCTACTTGTGATCTCTGTCTGTCAAATAAATAAGTAAAATCTTTTTTAAAAAATGAAGTCTAAATTAGAAGAAACACAGTAGTGAATAGACAAAAATCATGCCTGAGAAGAAATAGCTGATTGAAAAAAGAAGAATTTTAAATCAGATAGAAACTAAAAAGTGACACCTCGGTGGTTGAGTTGGTTGGGTGTTCAGCTCTTGATTTTGGCTGAGGTCATGATCATGAGGTTGTGAGACAGAACCCCACCTTGGGCTCTGCACTTAGCCTGGAGTCTGCTGGAGATTCTTCCTATCCCTCTGCCCCTCCCCAGCTCACCCTCATGCTCTCACTCTCTTTTTAGAGTAATGAATAAATAAATATTTTTTAAAAGAAAATTTTAAGAAGTTTTGAGAAAAAAATAACAAGTCTTGAAAATAGGCAAAGAAGATTAAACACATTGCTAGTAGGAGTCTATTAAGAAGATAATAGAGGCAAGGGAATAAAAATATTAAAAACATAACTCAAGAAAAATTCCCAGAAATTAAAAAAGACTATGGGAGTCCATATTGAAAAAGCATAACACACACCTGAGACTACTGAGTTAGAATAACTAACACCAAGATACTGTTTAGTAAAATTACTGAGTTTGAAAAATAAAAACCCAAAACCCCACTTTGGGCTTTTAGAAAAAAGGACCTGGAACTGGTAAGGAAAAGGAAATAAGATCACCTTCAGACTTTTTCACTGGAATTCTTCCTGCCAGAAGAAAATGGAGCTCATATTTAAGAAACTCAAGGTACTGTAAGTCAAGGATTTTATATCCAGCAAAGCTGACTCTCAAATATAAACACAAATTACTGTGGACAAGCAAGAAATCCAGGGAGGCTCAGTCATCAGCAAAAAGGCTAGGTGGTGAGCATGGAATATACGGTTATTTGTAGATTAGCCGGGATGATGAGCAAGAGGTCTGCGTAAGTCACGACAGCGTGCTGTGACAACGCACATAAAGACAACTGTTTTTCTAACTAGGGGAAAAGAGAATATGGTGAACATTCACTTTAAAAAGATTTTAAATGTGTCTGTGGTAATATTGGTACTTTATTCACAGGCTGCTGTGTCCTCAATATAGGAGAGAACAAATATGTGGCTATGAGCTATATTAATTCTATCATCCCTGTGTCCTTAACAACCAGGAATCTTGGTATTGAAGAAAAGGTACAGACATATTATTATTTTTTTTTGTTTATTTTTTATTTATTTTATTTGACAGAGAGAAATCACAAGTAGATGGAGAGGCAGGCAGAGAGAGAGAGAGGGAAGCAGGCTCCCTGCTGAGCAGAGAGCCCGATGCGGGACTCGATCCCAGGACCCTGAGATCATGACCCGAGTCGAAGGCAGCGGCTCAACCCACTGAGCCACCCAGGCGCCCGGTACAGACATATTAGAATAGAACTATAGGAGAAGCTTTTTGTTTGTTTGTTTGTTTTAAAGATTTTATTTATTATTTGACAGACAAGAGATCACAAGTAGGCAGAGAGGCAGGCAGAGAGAGAGGGGGAAGCATGCTCGCCACTGAGCAGAGAGCCTGATGCGGGGCTCGATCCCAGGACCCTGAGATCATGACCTGAGCTGAAGGCAGAGACTTAACTCACTGAGCCACCCAGGTGCCCTATAGGAGAAGTTTTATCAAAGCTCTGGAGTCTTAAATCTGAGTGGAAAATCAATGTGAATTTGGGAACATTTTTTTCACGTATAATATATACACATGTACATATCTACAAATGGATAGACATTTGTATGATCAAAAGCCATAAACTTCCAGTTATAAGTACCAGAGATGAACAGTTTGATGACTGTAGTTACCACTGGTGCATGATATGTAGGAAAGGTGTTAAGGGAGTCAATCCTAAGAGTTCTCATCACAAGAGATTTTTTTTTTCATGTCTTTTTATTATGTTTGTATAAGATGATGTGTATTGTGGTGATCAATCATGACATGTGTTAATCACACCTTTATTCTGTACACCTTAAACTCATACAGTAATACCTGTCAATTATATGTCAATAAAGCCAGAAAAATATTTTAAACAAAAAGAAAAAAAAATTAAAATTGTTGCTTCCTATATGAAATATACATTGCTGAAAAGGCTGAGAAATGAGAACTAATTTGATAGGAGAGAGCATCTCTGAGTTCAAATTGTCATCTAAAATAGTTTCTCACTGAAAGAAACTAGTGCTTCTTAGAGAAATGACTGGAACCAGCAGAAAACATAGAGATGACCTAAAATATCTTTTAACACCAGATGGAGGCTATCACAGTCAACCATGGTCATGTCAAAAGGACCCAGGAGGCAATGTGAAATGCCTCCCTCAAACCAAAGATGGGACAATGAGCTTCAATAACGCTGACAATTGCCATTGGGTGAAATATCCCCACCCCGAGGTGTTTAAGTCGTCAGCTTCAAAAGTTACTACTGAAAAAGGATTGCATTTGGAAGATTGCAAGGGAGAGAAGTCATGATCTTGAAAACAGGTGACTACAGAAGAGTCAAGCCTTATTCTCCCTTTTTTACATGAATCATCCCACTGGGAACCAAGCAGTAGATGAAGGGAAGCGTCTCTTTAAAATTGTGTTCCAGGGCGCCTGGGTGGCTCAGTGGGTTAAGCCGCTGCCTTCGGCTCAGGTCATGATCTCAGGGTCCTGGGATCGAGTCCCGCATCGGGCTCTCTGCTCAGCAGGGAGCCTGCTTCCCTTCCTCTCTCTCTGCCTGCCTCTCTGCCTACTTGTGATTTCTCTCTGTCAAATAAATAAATAAAATCTTAAATAAAAAAAATTGTGTTCCAGCTCAGAAACGAAAAATGAAATGGTAGAATTAGAACATCATTATTTAGCAATCTCCAATAATTTAACAGATAAAGACATGAAGCATCAAAGCCTGCTAAGGGACAAAGAAAAAGAGACAGCGAATTAAGTGCCTCCTATAATCTAGCCAAAGGGAGCTAACCTGAATCTGATCCAGTCTCTGAAGCCAGCTGCGAATTTTCAGGAAACACAAGGACAAAACACGTGTTAAACTATACCTAAGTGTGCAGTCAGCAAAGGACAGACTGTGGGAAATTTTACAGGTCAAAGGTCCCCCAACAGATTAAAGTGTAAGAAAACAAAAGGATGGAAAAGGAACCAAGAGATTAAAAGAGGCTTGAAAGAGAAATATTTTTTTAAGTAAGCTCTACACCCAACGTGGGACTCAAGTTCATGCCTCCAAGATCAAGAGTTGTTTGCTCCTCTGCAGCGCCTGGGTAGCTCAGTGGGTTAAGCCTCTGCTTTCAGCTCAGGTCACGATCCCAGGGTCCTGGGATTGAGCCCCACATTGGGCTCCCTGTTCAGCAAGGAGCTTGCTTCCCCCTCTCTCTGTCTGCCTCTCTGCCTACTTGTGATCTCTCTCTGTGTGTCAAATAAATAAAATTTTTTTTAAATCTTTAAAAAAAAAAAAGTGTTGCATGCTCCATTGGCTGAGCCAGCCAGGTTCCCCAAAGATAAACGCTTATATTATAAGACAATAGTTGTGACATAATATGAAATATGAATCTGGTCTCTGCCCATTCTGGGCATAGAGCTTCTAAGACCTCTGGAATCTCCGGAGTCCTAGGTGTGTCTTTGGTATGCTAATGAGATGACATTGGGCTTGGGGGTCTCTAGTTAGTTGGTAGGGGGCTGGTTGCCAGGGGAACGAGCCCTGGGATTAGTGTTGAAATTTTAACCCCCACCAGCCCCCTTCCATCCCGACCCCTGCCCACTCCCACCAAATCTCCAGAGGGGACAGGAGGGGTAGAGATGGAGTCAATCACTGTGGCCAAGGATTTAATCCATCAGACTTACACAGGAGAACCTCCACAAAATCCCTAAATGATGGGGTCTGGAGAGCTTCTGGGTTGGTAAAGACATCCATGTGCCAGGAGGATGGTACATTCCAAATTCCAAGGGGTCAGAAGCTCCTGTGTTTGGGACCCTACCAGACCTCACTCTCTGTAACTCTTCATCTGGCTGCTCATTTCTATCTTCTACTAAACCCTTTTTAATAAACAGGTAACAGTAAATAAAGTGTGTCCCCAAACTCTGTGAGTCGATAGAGCAAATTAGTTAGTTAAGTTATAGCTAAATCAAATGGAAGTGTACGTGACCTGGGGACTCACTCCTTGCAATCAGCATTGGAAGTTAGGAGTCACTGTAGTGGGATTGAGCCCTTAACCAGTGCAGTTAGTACTAACACTGGGTAGTTAGGGTCAGAAATGAATTAAACTGTAGTCCCCTGCTCCCAGGTAGAATCAAAGAATTGGAGAATTGCTTGGTGTAAAAAATCTGCACATTTGGTGTCAGAGGTGTTGTGTGAGAGGAAGTTTTCCTTTAATCGTCGATAGGGATGCATATTTGGGTGATAAAGATGCATTTTAAAAAGCACAGGAAAGTTACTATGTAACAGTCTGCATCACGGTTGTGTATGGGGCCACAGGAAGGGTTGTGGTCCGGACAGGCTCTTGTAATTGGATGGGGCTTCTGGGGTGGGCTGGTGAAGTTCTGTTTTGTAACCTGATGGGTTTGCCTCAAAATAATTCGCATGATTTAGCCAGATATTTGATTTGTGAAGTTTTCTATATTTGCGATTTATTATGCAATAAAAGGATTTTAAAAAGCAAAAACAAAAGCGTGTCCCATGAAGATGATTTTCTTTCTGAAAGCTGTAACCTGATTTGTCTTGTGTTCTTCTCTATACATTATGAAATAACTGTTTCAATAAAACAAAGAAGCATTTAAAACCTCTCCAGGAACTTGTACCTAGCATCTGAATGAACACAGAATTTTCCTCTTGTTTGGTTTCACAAGGCTTAGAATGGCTTTTCTAGACTGCAGAATAGAGAAATTCACCCATACAACTCTCGCTTTCATTACAGAATTAAGCCACGTTTCTTCAATAGAACAAAAACGTACTTCTCTATTATCTGCTTGAGAGTGGATGAGGGACAGACTGAGATTCTGTAATTATTTTAGAAAAGTATGGCCCAGTTTGGGCACTTAAGGTCATCCATGCCCGGTGCCCATTTGAGCTTGAGCTAGCCAAGGGCTCCCTGCCTCGACCTAACGAATGGATCTAGGAAGCTAGAACAATAGATTGCATCCCAGGGACACCTTGGCTCCCTCTAAGCCTCCCTCTCATGCCCTTAGGCTGGATACTTCCCTGTGCACCTTGTTTATAAGCTTCCGGAATCAGTCACTTAGCAAATACACCGAGGGCTCTTGGGACACTGGGCTTGAACGTTGACCCAATAAACCCATTGATGAAGTAAAAACTTCCCCCGAGCATTGATTGCTCACAGGACAGGGAACCAGCAGGAAGGCATGATGGTCCGCCTTGTCCATAGCCCTTTCTGCAGCTGTACTCCCCTAAACTCATCAAGGCATAAACTGGGGGGAACCTAGTCACGTAACCTCGCCTGCCAGTGCAGTCATTCCCTAGCTACTAGCAGTGTGGTTATGAACGTTAAATATGATCTCTATAAAGGCTTCTAGAAAGTGGGACTTTACCTTTACAATGGCCCTCACAAAGCCTGGGGTGCTGGGTTCTCGAGAGAGCTCGAGCAGAAAAGGTCTCCTTCATTCCCAGCTGCCAGCCTCCAGCAGAAGCCCGGCATGGCAGAGGTCCTCGTGAGTGATAGAACACGGTAGTAAATATTTGTACTATATTAGGCATATAATGTACACTACAACACTCAGATAAATAAATGATCATACATAATACTGAGTAATTTTAGGGCACGGTTTCTGCCCTGGGCAGGGGGCGTATGTTGCGCTGACAAAAACATAAAGTAACAAGCTGAACTCTACCATCTGGCCCTCCGCACCGTCTACCGTCTCCCCTCAGAGTCACACTCCATGGTCTTTCGGATCCCAGCATCCACCAGGCACACTCCCGCCTCAGGACTTTTGTACTTGCTGTTCCCTCAATTCTATATACTCTGCCTCCAGATTTTGGTGGTGGGGGGAAGAACTCAGCTCTCAGCTCAATGGTCATCCCCTTCCAGAGGCTTTCCTGGAAGCCTGTCATCCACCTCATTTATTTGCTTGCTGGATTCTTTGCCGTCCTTGACTTAAACCGTAAACCTCATCAGAGCAGAAGTCCTTGCTGCTCGCGTATCTGAATGTGTAGACGACCACCCGACTCCCAGAGTGTTCCGGGGACCAGAAGATAAGCGGTGGCACCTGGCCTTCGGTGTCACCATCACCGTGTCAGGGCCCAGCAGGCTGTTGGGAGCAGGCTCCCAAGTGCTGGAGAGCAGGGCGCCTAGGGCTGGGGTCCCTGCCCACCCTGGGTCTCTTCTCAACCTGGAGGACCTCCCTCCTCTCCCTGATCTACACAGAAAGGGGAAGTCAACATCTTAGGCCTCCTAAGTGGGTCATTAGGCTAGTGGGTCATTGTCCCCAGTCTGGGTGGGGGTGGGGCTCCTGGCTCCCATCAGGGCGGGGTGGAGGGAAAGGCAGGTGTTCACCCCAGGGCTGCCAACACTCACAGCTGCTGCAGGTAAGGTCGCCTGGCTCTTGACTGCCCGCAGCCCCTGCTTCCAGCCCTCAGAGCCCCCCCGAGGAGCATGTGCAGGGAGGGCCCCCATGCCGCCCCTCACAGAGAATGCAAGAACCGCTCATGGAACAACCCAGGTCCAAGTCTCAAACAACAGCCATGCCACCGAGTGCTCAGTACCTGGGAGCTCTCAGCCCCAGGCATGCTAGCTGCCCTCCTGCCCTCTCAAGGGCCCCCCGCGGACTCTGTGGCCCTGTCGGCTGGGTGGCACGGAGAGCAGGAGGGGGGCACCCCTGCCCCCGCAGCTCCTCTGCCAGAAGCACCTCCTTCTTTAGTTTCTTTCACAAGCAGTGGGGGAGCCCCGAGCTACAGATTTTATAGCCCTAGGAGATCCCATTCAAGTGGTGCTGTTCCAGCAGAATTTCTCCACGACTCTCTGCACTTGAGGAAAGAAAAGGAGAAAATCAAGGATGCCTAAAATATACCAAGAGCACCTGTTTCTTAAAACTATTTCATTCTGCTGATTAAAAAAATGAATAAATAAAAAGGAATGAACTTCAGAAAATGAAGATCTCCTTCAAATCCACGCTCACCCACAATAGGAATGCCATGCATATCGCTTCTTAAATTAAATTCAAATAGCCTGAAGCTTTAATTTTCTATAACCTGATAAAAAACCAGGCAAATAAACCCTGGAAGATACGCATGTGTCCACCAGTGGTCTCGAGGTGGTGGTGGTAGCAGTGGCGGGGGAGGGGGAGGGGCTCTGCATCGCCAAGTTCAAGCGGAGTGTGGTAGGTGCAGAAAGAACTCAAACCAAACTCCTGCCACGGGCACATCTTACCGGGCTCCCTCCTGTCCTGTCTGGGACGCTGGGTTCTTTCCAGGACAACCCGCAGCCAGGGGGGGGGGGGGGGGCGGGGGGGGGCAGCTAGAGGCCAGGAGGGCCAGGGGGAGCAACTCTCTCTTCAGGACTTTTTCCTCCCCCCACATCTAGAGTTGCAAGCTTGCCCTGGGGTACAGCATGGTCTTGGCCATCTTCTGTTTACCAAAAAGAACCGAAGGGCCGGCTGAGCAGGCCCAGCAGTGGGCAGCCTACGGCCTCAGCCTCGGGCAAACCCTGCTTCTCCAGACGCAGGCTGCCCTGCTTGGCCTTGGTCTTCAAGCCAGCAGCGTGGCTTTTGAACTCCCATCTTACCATGCACACCACTCCCTGCTGAAAACTCCAGTGCATGCACCTGCTCCTGACCCAGGCCTTGAAGGAGCACGATTCCACATGCCCCCCCCCCAACGCCATGAACATTCCTGCTGGGGTCTGAATGTTTCTCTACCATCCCCCCCCCATTCGTGTGTGAAATCTTAGTGCCCAACGGGATGGTTTTAGGAGATGGGACCTTTAGGAGGTGATTAGTGGGACGAGTGTCCTTACAAAGAGGTGGTCAAGAGCTCCTGCACCTCTCCTGCCCTCTGAGGACACACCGACACCGTGCTATGAACCAGGGAACAGGCCTTCAGCATGTCTGTCAACACCTTGATCTTGGACTTCCAGCCTCCAGAACTTTGAGAACAGTGTCTGTTGTTTGTAAGTCACTCTGTCTGTGGTATTCTGCTACAGCAGGCCACATACACTAGGACAGTTCCCTGCCGGGGCTTCTAGATGGTGGGCTCTTGTAGCAAACACGCACACATGCACTCGCCCCCAGTGGCTTCCTACTGCCCCTGTGCCCTCTGCTCCCCTTGCTAGCAGATTCCTCTCCCTAACTCACGAGTTAAGCCCTGCTCCTGGAAAACCTTGCCCTGTCCCCCGTACTCCCAGCCCTGCCTCCTCTCAGCGGGACGGGGGGCAGCGGGGTTGCAGGGGGCGCAGAGTGTCCCAGAGTGTGGGACAGGAGGGGATTCGAAGTGGGCACAGAAATGAACACTTCTTTCTCAAGGTAGTTAGGCCTTTATTTTTAGTTGCTTTCTACTTACAGTAAGTAATACTGGTTCCCCTTTTCAAAAACATCTTATATATTTTTTAATGTTACATTTTTGTGATTAAAAAAAATTAAGCAGGGCGCTTGGGTGGCTCAGTAGGTTGGGCTTGGTTTTGGCTCAGGACATGATTTCAGGGTTGTGAGATTGAACCCCACATCGGGCTCTGTGCTCACAGATAAGTCTGCTTGTTCCGCTCTGCCCGCCCCGCACTTTGCTCGCTTGCTTTCTCATTAAAAAAAAAAAAGAAATTAAGCAAATGAGAGCACAAGCAGGGCTGGGTGTGGCCAAACTCCTCAGTGTGGCAGGAGTTGCTGTGATTTTTAGAACCTGTGGCCCCGGTTTCTGTCCTTTCTTGCCACTTACACCTTTCTATGGAGCTGTTTCCTGATCTGTGTCCTCCAGACTGAGGTTCTGGGGAGTGGGGACATCTCTTGGCCATGGCTGTGCCTTGCAGGGAGTGGGTATACCATGCATACTTCCTGCCCTGGGCTGAGCCCCCTGTGCTCCAGATCCCCCCACTGGGCCTCCGACACAGCTGGCTTGGCCCAGAGGCCACTTCCTCATTGTCTGTGGTCTTGGTGCTTGGATGACAGCCAAGGGAGAGGGTTTGTGTGCCTGCCCGCCTCTGGCTATGGCCGTGCCTCAGAGGTTCCTACCCACTGTGCTGCTGAATTCTCCTCCCCTGGGGGCTCCGCAGAGCTTGCCCCAAGGCCCAGGAGCCAAGAGTACTTGCTGCTGAACGTGTTCACGGGTCGTAGGCTTGTCCTCTCCCCAGAAGGTCTGGGACCGGGCCCTCCATGGCGCTGAGCTTCAGCAGGCTTGTGCAGGCTCAAGAAAAGTTTCACTGGGATGGGTCCTGTCTCCACTGCACCCTTGCAGAAGCCAGATCAGCTGGCCCGCAGGCCCCGGACACGAGCTAGGAGCGCTCAGACAGTGTACACTGTGACTCCTGCAGCACCCAGCAGGGAGCCCAAGTTGCCCATGTATTCACTCACTCATTGATTCAGCAAACATCGATTAAGAACAGTAGCTAACATTTTTTTTCCAAATTTATCTATTTATTTGATAGAGATAGAGTGCAGCACGTGAGCAGGAGGAGAGAAGGAGAGAGAAGCTGAAGCCGATTCTGTGCTGAGTGTGCGGCCCAAGGCAGGGCCTGATCTCAGGACCCTGAGATCAGACCTGAGCCAAAACCAAGTGCCAGCCGCTTAACCAATTGTGGCCCCACTCAGGCACAACAGTAGGCCCAATAGCAGCGAACATTTATTGCACACTCACAGTGATCAGAATGCTTCAGAATGCTTCCATAGTTATCTGCCAATGAGAGGCTGTAATTGAGTGAGATATTCTGTGAGGTCAATGAGGGCTGTCTGTTTGTGTTACGATTCCTCTCATCTGACTGCTGTTAGCCCCAGGGGCGGCGCTCCCCAGACAGAAGGCTCCCTCCCAGCCCTCGGGGCAGACACCGATAACTACAGGATCCTGGAGGAAAGGGCTTCTGTGAGTGTTACTGAGGGAAGGACCAACTGCCTGTAGGGTGGCCCTCTGACCTCAGGCCCCCGGCTGACCTCTGACCCTGGGCTGGGATGCCGTGAGTCCCCGCCAGAAAGAGGAAGGTGCAGAGATGCCATACTGGCTGAAGAAGGCTGATTTCGGGCAACTCTATCCGTGCTCAAGGGCAGAGCAGGCTGTGTGTCCAGGGACCTGGAGAGAGCAGGTGTGGCCGGGGCCAGGTGGAGAGCGGTGTGGACCCTGAGAGCATCTGGTTAGCACTGTGCTCACGGTGGGCCGGGGTGAGGTGGGGGGGGGGGCAGGTGGGCTGCAGTGAGCCCGTGGGTGGGTGGTGAGCTGGGAGGTACGGTCTGGGTGCAGAGGCAGCCCCAGCAATGTTGTCCCGGGCCCAGGCCAAGTGGGACCAAAAAGAACCAGCAGGCCGTCCCCGCAGGGCCTGGACCTCCATCCAGTCGTGGCACTGGGACACGGGGCCCTGCCTCTTCAGGCAGTTTGACTTTCACTCTAAAGACGCATACAACTGTCTAACTACTTCCAAGAGGACAGCGGTGTCCACTTGGCCTAGCGGTCCAGGTGGCCCTTATGTGGCTCGGGCCGTGGGCATCCATTGGCTTCATTGTGTACCTTCGGGGTGCTAGGACCTAGCAGGAGCACCGGTCTCTGAGGACTAGAAGTCTGAGGGCCTGGCTGCAGCTGCCTCTGCACTTGAGGAAAGAAAAGGCAGCTTGGCTGCCACAGCGGGTCACGTGGCTGGCTAGACGTCTGGGGTCTGATGTTGGAATGATTGGGTTTAGTCTTGAGTCTACTGCTTTCTAGCTGTGAACCCTGAGCAAGTTCTCAAGAACCTTTAGGAGCCTCAGTTTCTTCTTCTATAAAATGGAAATAACCACAGCACATAACGCATGGGTTATCATGAGGAATAAATGCTCTTGGTGCATTGGTGGGAACATTCTTAGTAAATTGGTTGTTTAATTTGTGAATGTGTTTAATTTGTGAATGTCAAAACTCTAACAGATTTCCCAAACTCATCACCACCCCCCTTTCCTTTTAACTAGTTCTCTAGACCCGGTTCCTCCTCTCCCCATCCATGTGCTCCTCTGCCACCAGAGTGAGCGTCCTCGGGCACACGTTTGGATCGTACTGGCCCCTTGGCTCGGCAGGTGCAGCCCTTCCCACCCGTGCTGTTCACCCAACCCCCATCCTCCAGTCCCAGGCACGGTGCAGCTTCCCCGCCTGCGTTTACTTCTCGTGTTGCTCCCTTCTGCCCAGAATGACATGTTACCTTTCTATCTCCTTCTTCCCAGATCGTCACGTCTTTGTCCACTCTCTCTGATTCCTCCAGGGAATACACATTTCCCTTTCTTCCTTCTCTTCCTTCTTTCCTTCCTTCTCTTGCTAAGTCTCTGGAGGCAGGAGTGTGTGTGTGTGTCTGTGTGTGTGTGTGTATGTGTGTGTGCGCGTGCGCGCGCGCCTGGGTGCCCGGACTGACATCCCTGGGGCCCCCGCAGTGAGCCTTCTGTACTTCTGTAGGTTGGCACTCACCTAGACTTCCCATGGCATCTGAGGAGTATGTCTGGGTCAAGGGATCAAGCTGTGACGCTCTCAGACGGGCAGAGCCTCTGCCATTGGAACATCAGGAGGCAAGATCAAGGCCCTGAAGCAGGTCTGGCCTTCAGGGCTGTGGCTCACATCCTGTCCCTGGCTTTCCCAGTGACTCTGTGTGACCAGCAGTTCAGTGGGAAGCCTTGGCAGCTGCCATGCAGGGGACTGCCACAAGCCAGGGAGGGGACATTTATTCTCACATTTCTAGAAGCTCCAAATCTGAGGTCAGGCTGTCAGCAGGTTGGGCTCTCCCTGAGGCCTCTCTTCATGGCCATTTTCACGGCCTTCCCCTGTGCACATGCGTCCCTGATGTCCATGTGTGTGTTCAGGTCTCCTCCTCCCGTAAAGACACCAGTCAGGCTGGGATGGGACCATCCCTAATGGCCTCAGTCATCGGTTGATCGAATGATGGAGGCATGGTTAGCGCACAGCATTCTACTCGTTGTAGGGGTACAGTATAATGATTCAGCGGTTCTATACATTTCTCAGTTCTCATCTCGATCACTTGCACCCTTGATCTCCTTCATGTATTTTACTCACCCCCCCTGTCTACTTGCCTTCTGGCAATCACCAGTTTGTTCTCCGCACTTAAGAGTTTGTCTTTTGTTTGGCTCTCTCTCGTTTTTTTTTTTTTTTCTTTTTTAAGATTTTTATTTTCAAGTAATCTCTACACTCAATGCAGGGCTCAAATGTACAAATCCGAGATCAAGAGACACATGCTCTACTGACTGCACCGGCTAGGCGACCCTCTTTTGTTTCTTAAATTCCATGTATGAGTGAAATCATATGGTACTTGTCTTTCCCTGACTTATTTTCATTAGCATTACACTCTCTAGACCCATCCTTGTTGTTGCAAATGGCAAGATTTCATTTTTTTTTTTTTTGTAAAGATTTTATTTATTTATTTATTTGTCAGAGAGAGAGATAGAGAGAGAGCTCACAGGTAGGCAGAGAGGCAGGCAGAGAGAGAGGGTAGGGGGAAGCAGGCTCCCCACCGAGCAGAGAGCCCAATGTGAGGCTCAATCCCAAGACCCTGAGATCATGACCTGAGTTGAATGCAGAGCCTTAACCCACTGAGCCACCCACCCAGGCACCCAGGTAATTCTATTTTTAACTTTCTGAGGAACTTCCACATGTCTTCCACAGTGGCTGCACCAGTCTGCATTCCCACCAACTGTGCACGAGGGCTCCTTTTCTCCACATCCTTGCTGCCACTTGTTATTTCTTGTCTTTTTGATTTTAGCCCTTCCGACAGGTGGGAGGTGGCATCTTGTTGTGGTTTTAATTTGCATTTTCCTAGTGTGAATGATGTTGAGCTTCTTTTCATGTGTTTGCTGTTCATCTGTATGTCTTTTCTGCAAAAAAAAAAAAAAAAAAAAAAAAAAGTCTATTCTGGTCCTCTGCCCATCAGTAATGGAATTATTTTTTGTTGTTTTTTTTTTGTGGTTGAATTGTACAAGTTCTTTATATATTTTGGATATTAACCCCTTATTGGATAGATCATTTGCAAATATCTTCTCCCACTCCATAGCTTGCCTTTTTGTCTTGTTGATGTTTTCCTTTGCTGTGCAAAGGCTTTTTATTTCAGTGGAGTCCCAATAGTTTAATTTTGCTTTTGTTTTCCTTGCCTCGGGAGACATATCTAGAAAAACGTTGCTAAAGGCGATGTCAGAGAAATTACTGCTTACATTTTCTTCTAGGAGTTTCATGGTTTCAGGTCTCACATTTAGGTCTTTAATCTATTTTGAGTTTATTTTTGTGTATGGTATAAGAAAATGATCCAGTTTCATTCTTTAGCATGTGGTGGTTCAGTTTTTCCTGGCGTCACTTGTTGAAGACTCAGCACCTTTTTAAAGGCCCTCTATCCAAATATAGTCGTCTTCTGAGGTACTGGGGGTTAGGGATTCAACATATGAACTTTGGGGGGCACAGTTCAGTGCATAACAGTGGGTCTTCAAAGGACAACCAGGATGGTGCTGTCCATAGGAAGAGGGGGGCAGACAAACTCAACAAATGCCCACTGTAACTCCTGACCACTCTTTACATGGCCAAGATGCCCATGTCCCATGCCCACAGCAGTGAGCATGTGCAGAACCGAGACAGGAGGGATCTCATCTGAATGAGTTTAAAGGAAGACACTTAGAGAATCCCAGATAGAATACGGTACCTTAGCGATATCCACCACCAATCCCACCATGACTGTAATAGCTCCCATTTCTGGGCATTTACTTTGACTTTATGGTCTCGGGGTTTTTTTTCTCAGTATTTTTTGTGTTTTCCCTTACATTTTTGGGTACATGGAACATACTGATAATACTGCCTTAAGGTTTTTGTATCTGCATCTGTTTCTACAGATGGATATTTTCCCCTGCTTATGGGTCATATTTTCCTGCATGTTTGCATGCCTGGTCACCTTTGGTAGGATGCCAGATATCATGCCCCTTTACATTGTTGGGTGCTGGGTTTTGTTGTATTCTTTTAGACAGCATTGGACTTTGTGCTGGCGATATTAAGTTACTTGGGCTCAGTTTCATTCTCTTGAGCTTGTTTTTCAGCTTCATCATGGCCTAGAGCAGCCTTTAGTTTAGGGCTGATGGAGCCCCACTACAAGGGTGTGATCCTTTGGAGGACCATACTTGTCCCACTCTATATTATGAGCTCTTTGCACATTGCCTGGAGGGAGCACTCACTATTCTGTGAGCTCTGGGAATTATCTGGGGCCTGCTACTTTCTGGTCTTCTTTTCACAGACAGCTTCATGAAGCTTTAATCCACACATGTGTAGTATTCAGAGACCCAAGGCAGCCCTTTTTGCAGATCTTTCGGATTCTCTCTCTCTCTGTGTGGACAGCCCCATCCTTCTGGGTACTCTGACCCTCAAGTCCTAGCAGTCGTGGCTTCTCTGAATTCCAGTTTCTGTTTCCAATGAGGGAGACTCAAGGCTTGGGTGAGTCCCCTACCTGGGCTTCCATCCCAAAACCACCTCTAGAAAGCCAGCCGGGCAACTGTGCGACGACACTCTCCGTTCATTTCCCTTCTATCAGGGATCATAGTCTGGCACTGCCTAACATATGGCGCCTGAAAACCTTTTGTTCCTCTGAGGTTCATGGTTGGGGTTACCGTGAGAGCATCCAGCCTCCAAGGGCAAGGCCTCGGCTGCCTTGTCACCCAGATCTAGGGCTCCTTGGATGTCAGGACACTACGTCTCTGGCAGGTGTCCTGGCCCCCAGCTCTAGAGCTAATTTCTTTGTGTACTCAGTGTGGGAAGGACTGCTTGGAGTGCATTTATACTCATAGTTACATTTGCCCACAAGGCACACTGGAGCAGCAGCCAGCATCCTCTACTAAACATATTTGCTCTGCGGAGCTGGTTGAAGTTTAACACCCAGGGTCTGTCTCCATAATCTTCACAGAGAATGCTGAGCAGCACCCCTGGGAGGCGAGGCGGAGGCTGAGCTGTCCCAATGAGGCCAGTCCAGGCTACTATTTCTCAAGTCGGGTTTTAAATCTCAAGACCTTCCTTTTCCCCACTGACTTTATTTTCTAAAAAATTTCGAACATATAAAAAAGTAGAGGTGAAACACTCATCGACCTATCACCTAGATTGAACAATTTCATCTTTTTTGCAGTATATATTTTTTAAAGATGTTATTTATTATTTGGGAGAGAGAGAGAGAGAGTGCAAGGGGGAGGGACGGACAGAGGCCGAAGGAGAAGCAGACCCCCTGCTGAGCAGGGAGCCCTATGTGGGATCTGATCCCAGGACAAAGGGATCATGACTTGAGCTGAAGGCAGAGGCTTCACCAACTGAGCCATCTAGGTGCCTTGAATGTCATATTTCTTAAGTCTTTCAAAATCTAGAATGGTTCTTTCTTATCTACTCATGTTTTTCCCCTGTAATACTTTCTTGTTGATGACACCAGACCAGCGTCCTATAGAAGGTCCCACCTGTCTAGGTCTGTATTTCTTGTCACATCATTTAACTTGCTGTTTGATCGTCTCTGTAAACTGAAGTTTAGATGTAAAGTCTTGGATACACCTTTTCTGTGCTATGTCACCTTGTGCACTGTGGTGACCTCATGCCTGGTCATCTAAAATGCTGTGGATATCTGCCATTGGTTCAAAGGGGCAGCAACTAGCGGCCTCCAGTGCAAGACCATGGCCTCCCCTTTCAAGTCACAAGCAGCCTGTGGTCAAGCCCCTTGTTGAAGAATCAACCCTCCATATCTAGGTCCTGTTTTCATCTGTATTGCCTGCTGCAAATAACTATCTCCCCTTAATCACTGTGCCTTCTGGCGTCTCCACGGGGCAAGAATATACCTCCTGGATTTGTATTGTAAATATGGAAAACTATTTTCAAATTAAAAATCGTTTTAATTTGGGCGCCTGGGTGGCTCAGTGGGTTAAGCCGCTGCCTTCGGCTCAGGTCATGATCTCAGAGTCCTGGGATCGAGTCCCGCATCGGGCTCTCTGCTGAGCAGAGAGCCTGCTTCCCTCTCTCTCTCTCTCTCTGGCTGCCTCTCCGTCTACTTGTGATTTCTCTCTGTCAAATTAATTAAAAAAAAATCGTTTTAATTTACTTTTCGAAATTCAAAACTGTTATGTAGATGATGACATTTCATGGCTCCATCTTGCTTCTCCCACATGTTGAGGAGGTCACTAGGACGAGATGCTTAGGAGGGGACATCTAGGAACTCCATGGTGTGAACTTCCTGGGTGATCACACCTACAAGCACAGCAGAGACCTAAGTCCTGCACCAGGCCTGGTGGGTGTGGCAGAGATCCGTGGCCCAGGCATGTAGATTCAGGAGTTAAAAATGCCAACAGGGCTCCTGGAACTGGAGATGTAGTCAGTCCCAAGCTCATGTAACCACAGGGCAAGGAGCCAGGGCCATGGACTTGATTTAGAACCACAAGATGAGACCACTGCTGGAATCAGCCACGGAACGCTGACAAACCTCAGAGCTGCATGAACTGTGGCCACATGTACAGTATCTTGGCCAAGCTCGGGCACACTTTGCAAGAATGGGACCACAGCCTCTGTCTCAAACACATGGTCCAGAGTCCATCTGGAGTTTTAAAGTTCTGATTTAGAAAATCATTTATGTGACAGTCTTATAAAAATGCATAAATATGTATTTATCTATATATTCAGTGGGTCACCTTTATCAGACTGCAAGTGGCCGCTGTTCTAGAAAATGTGAACCTTCTTCTATCAGATGAAGAATCTGGGGGCAGCATTACAGGAGGAAGTCAAGCAGAGTTACACATTCTCCTGCGATCTTCAGGAGAGCCTCATGAGCTTGGGACCATGACCCCTCCTTTATATGTAGGAAGACCAGAACCCTAAGGCTCAGAACATTATAATGACCAGAAATGGAAGAAGCAGGGCCACACTGTGGCAGGGGCTAGCCCAGGCCTCCTGAGTCTTTCACTAAGTCTTTTCACAGCCCCTGGTCTTTCACCACAACACCCATCTTCCCCAATGTGTAGCCACATACGCAGAATTGAAATTGAGCATAAAAGAGAAGGTAAGTATCACCAAAATTTGTTTGCCAGATTTTCTTTGCAGAATCAGAATTCCTGGCAAGACCCTTCTTCTGCGGGCTCATTTTGTGTCCCTTTCTCATTTTCCCCTATGCTTTAGTCTTTCAGTTCCTTCAGGGATATGTGTTATGTTCCACCCCGGGGCCTTTGTACGCACTGCTCCCTCAGCAGTTGGCCTAGCTGGTTTCTGCTTGTCATTAAAGATCGGGCTCACATTGCTTTCTCAGGGAAGCCCTTCCTGACCCGGAGGAGCCAGGCCACCATGTCACCTGTCTTAGGACACCCTCCTGCTCCTGCATAGCCCCTTCACAGTAGCTTCTCTTTCAAGTGGTCAGAGTCACCAGGCCATGGGTTCAGGGTCTGAGCCCCTATGGTTTCTAATTTCCATAGAAGAGTTTAAGTGCGTGCATGAGGCCACATGGGATTGGAGCCAAGGTCCTCTGTGGGACCGAAGATCCTTATTGGTAGAATAAGGCCTATAACTTTCTAGGAAGCTGTGGTTGATACCCATGAACTCTGGAGTCACACACACACCTTATCCTCTTGCTCTTAGCAGGTTCTCCAACCCACGTAGGCTGAAAGGCTCCTAGAGCATTCTGAAGTGTATTTAATCTGCATTCTAGGTGGGATGCTGAGACTTCTCTGGCTCAGAGTGGCCCCAATGGCAGGCAAGGGCATTCTCTATACAGAATGGGAGCCCACCTGGAGTTCCCAGGCCCTACTAGCTCCCTTCCCAGCTCTGCCACCCAGTGCCCTTCCAAGCCAATGGAGCCTTTCATCTTTTTTTTTTTTTTTTTTTTTTAACCTGCCTTCCTCCAGTCCTTGAAGGTTCCCAGGCCTACTGCCATTGTCACTTCTGGGGGGCATGACAGAGGACCGCCACTTAATATTATTCTGAATTAACTCCACTTACTGAGCATTCTGAGATTTCTCCTTCCTCCTTTTCTTGGTTTTAACCTCATGATGGTAAGAATACATCTATGTGTGTGTGTTCAGTTTTTCCTTGGAGAATTCTAAGTGCCCGTGTTTGCTGGTGTGGAAACCCTGAGGGTCTGAGAACTCACCCAGAGGGCGAAGAGCACGTTCCAAAGAGTCCCTGCGCATCTTCTCCCCGTCTGGCCTGAGCCTTCCTTCCCCAGCTGGCTCCTCTCCCCACTTCCTCTCTTCCCCTCCCTCACACCGAGTCCTCCTGAACTAGCAGAAGTTTCTGCGAGCCCAAGGAGGATGAAGTTCTGGGCGTCGGCGGGGCTTTTCTCGCCTCTCCCTCCCGGCTTCCCCCGGGGGAACCGCCCTCACTCAACACTCAAGAGAGAGGTCACCTCCCCGGGAAGCACTCCGTGATCGGCACTTCACCACCCCTTCGCCCCCGCCCCGGGCGTCCCCGCCCAAGCACGGGGAGCGAACCCCAGTCCACCTGTGGGTACTCTACCCGGCACCTCCGCGGCCCCAGTCTGGCTGGCGTGGCCAGGCGGTGAGTAGGTGCTCAGTTAAAGTCCGTCTCCTTGGGGGAGGGACCACGTGCTCGGGCAGGCCGGGAACCTCCGGGTCTGCTCCGCTCCGGGACTCCCCGCATCGAGGCGGACCCCGAGTCCGCGGCCGGAGCCCCGTGCTGGGCAAACCCCAAGCTTCATAAATCTCAGAGTCCCCCTCGCCCCACTCCGCCCAGGGCGCCCCCCTCTCGTCGTGGGACACCGGGGGCGGGGCGGGGGGTCGTCCCGCGGGCGGGGCGCGGGAGTCCCAGGCTGCGGCGCGCGGTGCCCGACGCAGGGGCCGCGCTCACAGGCCCGGGGCCGGCCCGCCTCTCGCCGGCGCTCCCGGCCTTTCCCATCCGGCCCGCGACGCTCCGCCCGCCCCGTCCCACATGACACCGCCTCCGCCGCAAACTTTTTCCTCCCCATCCTGTCGCGGCTCGCCAGGAATGGAAAATGGCGGCCTAGGCGCGGAGTTTCCTGCCCGGGCGGCGGCGGCTCTCGCGGCGGCGCCATGACGCGCTGGGTGCCCACCAAGAGAGAGGAGAAATACGGCGTGGGTGAGCTCCGCGCGCCCCACGCGGCGCCGGCCCGGCACGACCTCCCCGCGGCGCGCGCTCCGGAGGGGCGGCGGGGCCGGGCCGGGTGGGGCGCGGCGGGCGGGGGCGCCGGAGCCTGTTGCAGCCGGCCCGGCCGCGGCCCGAGTGCCCGGCGCCCCCTCCGGAGCGCGCGCGAGCGGGGCCGGGGACACGCGGGGGCGGGGGCGGGCCGTGTCACTCCCCGAGGGGTTCCCCCCCCCCCCTCCTCGCCCCCAGCTCCCGGCCGGGCACCCGGTGGCGGAGTCCTCCAGCCTCCCGGGCCGCCCGAGCTCAGACCCCATCCTGCTCGCGGCCGAAGTCTGCGTGGGGCTGTGGGGGGGGCCGGGCCGGGCCGGCCCGCGGTCGCTGTTGGGCCGCGGCTTTCTGCTTTCGCGTGCAGTTGCGTGCCGGCGCTGGAGCTTCCCGGGCGCGCAGTTGCACGTTGCGGGGACCCGAGCGAAGAGTTGTGCTCTCTCCCGGTGGGAAGTGGCGCGCGCGACCTGGGCGGGCTGGGCGTCCTGCCCGCGCCTTGCTGGCCCGGGCCTGGCCCGCGCGGGACCCCGGGAGCGGAGCGGTTCGGGGTCGAGCGCTCCGGCGTCCGCGGGCTCCCGCGTCCCCGGGCTCCGGGAGCGGGCGGCGGAGGGCGGGACTGTTTTGGCTCCGCCGCTCTTTGTCGTTTCCTGAGGGGAGCGGGGCGGGTCGGGTTGCACGTTTACATTTCGGACCCAGCGAGTACGCATTCCAGAGAGCGAGGCTTTCCTGATGGCCGAATCAACGGACCGCAGCCCTCGCCGCGCCCTGCCCTGCTCTCCTCCGCAGCGGGGATTTGCAGCCCGCCTGTCAGGGTCTGGGGTCCGGCCTTCCTTGTCCACCGCTGTCGGGGCGGAGGCTGCTCTCCGGGATCCCGGATCCTGGACCGTCCCCGTTTTCCGCCTGACTTTCCTCCTGCTCCTTTATCACCTCCGTCACCCAGGCTAGACTTTGCCTGACTTGTAAGGACTTTTGTGACCTTGGCCTCTCCTCTGCCGCCAGGTTGTGCCCTCTCAGGGCTCCTCCTCCGGGGACTTCTGCTCCCACCGCGGCAGCCGCCCCCCCTCCCCCAGGGTCCCTGAGCTTTTGCGGTGCCATGCCTGTGTCCCCACCGCAGGTCACCTCCAGAGCTGGCCCTCTGAACTTGGGCAAGCCTTGGGGGGCGCCCTAGCCCTCAGGGTTCTTCCTTTTTTGTGATTCCAGTGGCTTCTCTCTTCTAGATGTCTGTGGGTGACAGTGGAGCTGCTTGGGAAAGAGTCAGTCTTAGGACAGTCGTAGGTCCTCTGGGCCCACACTCCTCTTGTTCCACATGCCCATGTGTGGGGCGCTTCTTGCTCCAGGACTGCTCTGACTGAGCTCTCTTCCCGCCCCATTTCTGAGATGAGGAAGGGAGGCCCAGACATGGGCGTGGAGGTCAGTGACAGGGTGCGGGACCCCAGTGTGTAAGCAGCACCCTAGGTGCCTCCGTATGGTCTCATCCCGGCCATCCCGGTAGAAAAGTCGCTATGCTTCTGCAGCACGTGGGGGAGGTGTGGGGTGCACGTTCAGTGTTGGCACTGATTCAGTGTGACAGTAAGGGTCGGGGCTGTGGAGAGCCTGCTGGGGTGTGTGTGTGAGAAGTGAGCTGAGGACTGGAACACAATAGGGGCAGATGAAGGGGGGCCTGGAGCACTCTGGAGAGGCCGGAGGGAGAGGCCTGAAGCCAGCGGAGGAGCAGAAGCCAGCGGAGGAGCAGAAGCACAGCCAGCCCTGGGGAGAGGAGGGAGGGCGCAGCTCTAGCTCTGGCTGAGGGCTTGCCTCCCCCTCCCAGTCCTGTGGGATGGGAGTCCTGTCACTCCCATTGACAGAGGTGGAGAGAAAATACATCATTCATACCACTAGTATGTGCTACATCTGGGACTGGAAGCCTGGCTCTGGAGTTTACACCATGCCCCTGAGAGCCAGGAGCCCGGGAGGGGGCTCTCTTTGGAGCAGGGAGTTTTAAGATACATTGATGCATCTTGTTGGCTCCCAGCATGACCCGTGACCTGATGGTGTCAGTGAAGACACTACGTGTGGCACTTGTTGACTTGCTCTCTAGAGAAGACCAGAGGGAGCATTCATGACACAGTGAGGGGGTCTCCTTGCTGGGGAGGTGACTGGGGGCAAGAACATGGCAGTGTCCCTCCCTATTACGTCACACACACACCACTCGCTATGGTGACTTCCAGCATCACACCTTTGGCTAATGCTGTGGTTTTAAGAAGAGTCTGTTAGGAAGTTTTCAAAGAACCATGTGCCCGATGGTTTTGCCAGGCAGTTCTAGAACAGTGTGAATGGCCGTCAGGTGGAGGAGGGAGTTTCTGCTCTGCTTGGTTTCACTAGGGTGGAGCCGAGGCTACAGAATGGGGTGGAAGGGAGGGGACAGCACAGCTCGAATGGCATCAGTGGCAGGCCCATGGATTCCGGGCAGAAGGGAAGGCGAGGATGCTCACATCCGGGTCAGCCCAAGCTCTCCACTGTTCTAGGAGTTGGCACTGGAGGGTCCCGAATGGAAGACAGAAGTGCTGGGGGGGCAGGGATTTTTGCCCATTGGCTAATGGGCTGTTTCCGCCCAAGGGAAAATTACTGGCCATGCCCCTTACCAACCACAGCGTTTTTTGGGGGAGCCTAACAACAGGGCTGTGTTTCCCTGGAGGGCTGTGGCGGGTCGTGGGTGGGCCTTGCTTCCACTCCGACTACTGACTTGGCGGGATGAATGAATCACGAGGGGAAAGAAAATGATAAAACTCCATCTCATTTGGAAACATGAATCACAGCTCATTGTTTGAAAGTACTTGGAATCTGTTAGAAGCATTGTTTGTAAATGAGACACTTCACTTATTTATTTATTTTGTACGTGGGGGGAAAGGAGTAAACAGCTGATCTGTTGCTTCCTCAGCCAGGCAGGAAGTGCTCATCCCCTCATCTCCGCCCGGTTTATTCCAGAAGGGTTGGGGTTGGGGTTGCCCCCCCCCCTGGAAATTTACCAGCCTGTTAATGTCTCCCCCTGGGGTTGAATGGGGTGACTCAGTGTTTATGGATTTGGTTATTTAACCCAGGGATGAGTTTTGAGCTACCTGTCACAGGGAGGGCTCGGACGGGGTAAACTTCTCCCTCATCCCCCAGCTGGCCAGAGGCTGGGGTCTCAGTGCTGATAAAATGATGATGGATCCTGCTCCTAAGATGAGGTGAAAAGATGCAGTGTGTTCTGGAGTCACACCTGAGGATGGTGTGCTCACCTCTCTCATTGGTGTGAGAGGTGGAGTAGTGGCCTCTTTCCCAAAATGTCCATGCCCTAATCCCCAGAACCTGTAAATACGTTATGTGACATGGTAGAAAGGGCTTTCAGGATGTGGTTAATGTAATGGGACTTAGGAGAGATGATCTACCACGGGCCCTCAAAGCAGAGAACTTTCTCTGGCTGCTAACAGAAGAGTAGGGTCAGAGGTTCTGAGCCTGGGCAGCGTCCCAGGCACAGTTGCTGGCCCTGAGTTGTAGGAGCCCCCTTACAAGGACCAGAGAAAGCCCAGGGAGCTCAGGGCAGCTGCACCCAGCTAGGGAACAGGAACCTTAGTCCTATAGGCACAACTGGGTTCTGCCTGGACTCCCAATGAGCCTGGAAACAGAGCCCTTCCTGGGCTCCCCACGAGAGCCCAGCTGGCCAGCAGCTGGACTTTGAGACCCAGAGCCACTGAGTGTCTGACCTGGGGAACTGTGAGATTATCCCTGTGGACCGTTTGAAGCTGCTCAGGATGCGGCCATTTGTTAAGGCGGCCAGAGAAACGGAACAGGTGGTGCAGAGAGCCGTTCGGGAGAGTAAGGTGCTCTTGCTGGCCTTCAGCTTTGTTGGGGTGGAGGGTGAACACCAGCAGACCCGAGTTGGGTGCTTTATTCTGGCGTTCTCTGTGGAGAGCTCAAATGGGATGCGGGATGCGGGTGTTGCTGCTGTGGGCACCTTTAACTCCCGGCTCTTACTCCTTATGTGGGCTCTAGGGAAATTACTCAGCTTCCTGAGCCTCGGTTTCCCCATCTGGAAGGCAGAGCTAAGCCTGGCGACCATGAAGACCAAGGACGATGCGTTGAGATAATGTTGGCAGAGCAGGGGGCGTCGTGCTTGAGATCAGCCTGGCACTCGATGGAGCGTTGCTTTTATTAGTATTTATTTAATAAAGTGCGGTTCAGAAGTGTGGTGACAAGTGATTTTGTGTTTGCACTTGACAGGCACAGTTGCTGCAAGAATACTTTTCTCCAAAAGGTGATTTCTTAATGGTGTGTTTTGCCCCTCTGTTGGGAGAAAGTCTCATTTGCTTGGTATAGGGGAGCATGACTTGTGTGTATTTAGATTAGTTCTGAGTGATGATAACTGCTAGGAGTAGTGTAATATCCAAATAAATTTGGGAGTGTGGGAGTTGCAGAAAGATCTCTTTTGTTATCTAGAGTAGCAAGCAAGCTGCTACTTTGGAGAAGAAAAATTAGATTTGATTGTAAGTAAATAGAAATGCGGACATTTTCATTCACTGGAGTTGCAGAAAAACCAAATTAGGGCATATTATATTTCTACAAACCTTATTTGACTTTGAAAGCATTATAAAAATTTTAAATTTATTGTTGTGCCGATGTTTTCCTAGAATATTGCATCTTACTGTGATTGTCTTGGGTTGTGAGTGGTTCCCGCTCGTTCCCGTTCTTCCTCCCATTCTTCCTTCCTCCTCGTTTTTATTTTTTCTTTAACTTTGTGTTTTCAGATAGTCCTAAACACATATGTTTGTAACAGCTAATTCAGAGAGACTCCACATAGCCATTGCCGGTCTCCCCCAAGGCGACCTCCCGCCAGACCGCAGTACCGCACAGAGCCGGGATGCTGGCGGGGACGCCGTCCAGGCACTGAGCAGTGCCATCACCCCCGAGGCTCCTCCTCTTGTCCTTTTGTAGCCACACCCACCTCCTTCCTCCTTCCTGCGTAATCCCTGGCAACTAGTAACCTCTGTTTCTATAGTTTCATCATTGCAAGAATGTTCCATGAATGGAATCATACAGTACGAGACCTCTTTGGATTGATTTTTATCAGGTCGTGTAGTTCTCTGGAGATTTATCAGGTCCTTGTGTGTATGGGGGGTGGTTCCTTTTCTTTGCTGGGTGGTGGTCTGTGGCCTGGAGGTACCCAGAGGGATCAACCATTCACCTGACGAAGGATGTCTGGGTTTTGGCTGTTGTGAGTAAAGCTACTATGAACATTTATGCACAGGTTTGTGCGTGAACACAAGTTTCCTTTGTCTGGGATACATGCCCAGGAGGGCCGTTGCTGAGTTGTATGTAGTTGTGTGTTTGGATTTTTAAGAAACTGCCAAACTGCTCCAGAGTAACTGCACCATTTTGCATTCCCACCAGCCACAGATGTGTGATCTGGGTTCCCCTTGCCAGCCTTTCTTGTCCCTCTTGCCTATTTTAGCCAGTCTTGTGGAGTGTGGTGGTAGGTTGTTTCGGTTTGGGTTTGCATTTCCCTCTTTGCAGCCCCTCCTTGAAGGATATCTTGGTGTCATTTGAGACATGAGCCTCTGGGCAGCTGTGTGAGCCGCAGTGCGCGGGAAGGCGGCTGACGGGTGCAGCAGGGGCTGCACTGAGGCCACCGAGCTGTGCAGGTGTTGAATGTGTTCGGGTCTTGAGAACAGCTGGAAGAGGAGATCGCGGCGTGGAAGGCCGGTAGCGCTGTCCAGCAGTGTGGAGGCAAGCCGTGCCCTATACCACTGGCTGACGGCGGGGCTCCAGGTTCAGACCCCTCCCCAGTTTCTTGGTACGGTCTTCTGAGAGGTGAGCCCCAGGGAGGGGTCAGAATCTGAGTTTTAGTCCTGGTGTGGCCACTCTTCATTGATGTGATCTGGGGCAAGTCTTTGAGCCTCTCCAGGCTGGTTCCACAGGTTCAAAATGGAGGATGATGCTTGGCCTTGTGTACAAGATCTGCTGATGGGAGGTTCACGGGAGCTAAAGGATGGTGAAGGCGCTTTGGAAACATTGTTATGTCAGTAGCAGCTTAGCTGCCGTATATAATCAGCAGTGCCTGAGTTAGCTTTCATTAATCAGGTGGGGAGTGCTTTGGGACCCTCCCTCAAGTCAACATGTGAAGTATGTGCATTAGTTTGCTGCCTTAACAAGTCCACTCGGAGGGGCTTAACTGCAGGAATTTATTTTCTCAGTTCTGGAGGCTGGAAGTCCAAGATCAAGGTGTTGGCAGGGCTGGTTCCTTTTTTTTTTTTTTTTAAGGATTTTATTTATTTATTTGTCAGAGAGAGTGAGCACAGGCAGACAGAGAGGCAGGCAGAGGCAGAGGGAGAAGCAGGCTCCCTCTTGAGCAAGGAGCCCGATGTGGGACTCGATCCCAGGACGCTGGGATCATGACCTGAGCTGAAGGCAACCGCTTAACCGACTGAGCCACCCAGGTGTCCCGGGTTGGTTCCTTCTGAGGCCACCTGCTTGCTGGCTGGTTGGCTGCGTTCTCACCTCCTTACAAGGTCTTCCTCCGTGGTGTTTGTGTCCTCACCTCCTGTTACTGGATTTGGGCCACCGTCATGATGTCATTTCCTTCATCCTGTCTTTCAAAACCCTGTCTCCATATACATTCTGAATTATGGTGGGGGCCAGAACTTCAGTGTTTGAATTTTGAGGGGCACAAGCCATAACATGATTATCACAAGTAAGATTCCCTCAATTTTTGTGTGCTTTTGGTGGCTACCATCTGAATGATTATTTTTTTGCAAGGTCGTGGGTTCCCAGTTCCTTGGGCATGCCTGGGAGAGTGAGAGGTGGGAGCTTGCAGTGTCTGCCCCCCCTCTCCCTGACAAGGCTCTCAGAATCTAATTTAAGGAATCACCTTAGTGTCTGTGTTCAGCCCTGGAGATTGCTTATATTCAAGTTAGTGACGGGGTGACACAGGGGGTTTGAGACCCGAACAGGAAGTTGAACATGTTGTAAGTGTGACCATTCACATGGTGGGCGTAGCTGGGGAACAGCTCTTTGCCGGCACACTTGGCTTAGCTGTACTCACGTGCCTGTGGCATTAGGAGACGGAGACCTCTAGCTTGGCTGTGTTTCCAGTTCCTTCCACTTGTAGTATTGGTGTGTGGGTAGGGTGGCCAGGCTCCCTGTGGTTTTAGAAGGCCAGTTGTCCAGTGATGGCAAGGACCGCCTTTGGTACCAACATTGCACAGTCACTGTTGGGCCAAGTGCACAGCTCTGGGGGCTTCTCTCTACTCTGTAACCGTGAAGCTGGCTCTTCCAACCCTCCTGCAGTCTGCAGAGGCCCTGGGCACTCACGGGAGTGTTTTAGTTTTGGGAGCTAATGCGGAGAGGGCAGGTGCTGGCCTGTGACATATAAACGGCCCCATGCTTCCTGATGATGGCTCAGAAGCACAGTGGTAGCAGGCCACCCGGCAGCCATCCACGGCCCCACATGCTCCGGAGATGCTGAACTCTCTAAACCCAGGCACTCTGCTTCTAAAAACCAGGTCGTTTCACCCTAGACAGATGTCTGTCAGCTCGTTAACTTTTCATTTGGGTGCTTTGAGGAGAAAAAGGTGTTCTCTCTGTGAGGGGTACGTGCCAAAAGATGGCATGCAGATGGGGGGCTTGGAGGTGCAGCTTTGGATCTCTGCTTCCTCTCTTGCCAGCTGGGTGACCTTGGGTGAGTTATTTACTGTAAGCCGTTTCTCCTTTGTAAATGGATGATGATACCATCCTCTTCGGGCATTTCCAGGGATAAAGAGAGAGATAAGCCAGCACAAACCTGGCCCCGGTCTGTGCTCAGTAGCTGTGACTTTCATGCTCCCCTCGGCCCCTCTGACTGTGTGACTGAAGCCACGTGGGCCCCATTGTCTCTGCAGCCCCTACTTGTTGTAAGGGAGGGTCCAAGACGGGGAGTGAGGTTTGATGGCTTCCCTAGAATTTCAGCGTTGGCTTTGCGGTCCTGTCAGGTCGATCCCCAGAGCTCCTGAAGGGACCAGGGGAAGGGAGCCCAGTAAAGCTCCTGTGGATTAATCTCTTCCCAAAAATCTCCTTGTCCGGCTGGAGTTGCTCTTCACGGGTGCAGTTTGCTGCCGCGTTTTGTTCGGAGCACGGTCCATATTTTGTGGGGCATCTTGAGTGATTTTGTTTAACAGACTTAGATTTGTTAGGTCCTCTTTTGTATGTAAATTAACTCTTGTGATTTCTGAATCAGGGTTGGGTGGCTGCTGTGACAGAGCCTCAAGATTTCCTAGGCTTCCTACAAAGTTTGTTGTTTGTTTGTTTTAAAGATTTTATTTTATTTTATTTTATTATTTGCGAGCGAGAACAGGGGATCAGCAGAGGGAGAGCGAGACGCAGGATCCCTGCTGAGCAGGGAGCCCAACATGGGGCTTGATCCCAGGACCCTGGAATCATGACCCAAGCCGAAGGCAGCCGCTTAACTGACTGAACCACCCAGGTGCCCCGAAAGTTTGTTATTTGTTTATGTCCAAGTGGCTGGTGGGGAGGGGGCACGGGCGCTCCACTGCCTCTAGTCATGTGGGGACTCAGGCTCCTTCCTGTGGCCGTGCCCTCCACTAGGCTCTTGGGCTCCTTGCCTTTGAGCTTGTGGATGGGGAAAGCAAGACACAGAGGACCTTTCACAGGAGCTTTTCTCCCCGGCCGGGGCTGGATGTGTGCCCATCCCAGAGCTCAGTGTCTGGCCCAAGCTAAGAGCACCAGGGGCTTGGAAGTAGAGTCTAGCTGTGCACTCTGCGAGAAGAGGTGTGTGCTGGGGCTGTCTCTAATAGGTCCCTGTCGTCGACACCTGCTTTCTATTAATCAGGAGGAGTTAGGCCCTTCAGCGTTATTGGCATCGAACACAGAGATTGTAAGTTGTCACGCCATCTTGTCGTGAGAGTCCCTCGGCAGAACAGATGTCCAGACCCTGACAAAGATCTGAAGAGATGCGAGTCAGAACAGGTGCTGCCTTTTTCCTTGGCCTGTTTTCTGCTCCTTCTGTCCTGTAGATTCCAGGATGTCCTTCACTGTAGACCTGGCCCTGTGAGTACTGTAGGGGGTTGGGGCGGACCTGTGAGCCTAGGCGAGACTGCCTTCTAAGTGAGTCACCTTCGCGTTTGTCCGGCGGTTCCTAGTCTCACCATCCTGAGGCATACGCAGCACCCCCAGATCCATTCCTGCGGCTTTGGAATCCTTCTGGCCTCAGGAGGTGGTGAACTAAAGCCTGCTCTTTAGAACCATGGCTTTGTGTCTGAGTGTTGGTGTTTGTGTATTAGAATGGAATCTCACTGTTCTGAAATAACACTTTATGACTAAGCATGTGCTGAAAAAATGCTATGAAGGTAAATCAGTCACAGCTATCGTAACTTACAGCTAGGTTGGGGGGCTATTGTGGTATAGGGTCAAGAGCACTTGGACTGGGAGTCAAAATGCCTGGAATCCAGGCCCGGGCGCCACGCTTCTGCCTTATCTACCCTCCCCAGCCTCAGGCCCTTGGAGATGGGGCAGTAGTGGCCTCCATCTACCTCTTTGCCACCAGTGCGGGGAGGAGCTAGCAAGAGAATGCATGTGGTAGAGCTTGCGGAAGGAGAAGTACTACTTTCTAGTATTTCCTCTTTCAGAAGGAGAAAGTACTACTTTGTAGTATTGTTGTCAGCCTGTTCTGGAGAAAATACATGGTTTCTGGTGAAACTTTCTTTCTCATTGGAAAGGGGCAATGAGGCAGAGTGAACATTACTTTTCCTAAGGTTTTGTAACTTTTGTTTTATTACCCGACCCGTTGTCTAGTCGCTGATTAACAGTGTGAGCCACAGAGCCTTGTGAGTAAGCCCTAAGCCGAGCGGTTGAACCGGCATGCGTGATGGGTAGTGGTGAAGGTGAGGGCGTCCCCGCTTCCTTGAGGAGCAGCGCAGTGATGCAAGCCACAGAGGAATTATTGGTCAAATAAGACTGTGCCTTCCCCCTTCCCTCTGGTTTGCTCGCCCCCATTGTTCTTAGATGTGGGGGATCCAGAGTCGCCCTCTAGGGATGTAGATCATGGTATGGGTCAGCAGTGCCTTATGTGGAATCCTTGGGGCTAGTGGTGTTTCCGAATTCAGGTTGGTCTCAGCGTGGAGAGGAAGAGGGTACCTGTGCAGAAGGCTCACGTGTGTGCCGCAGAGCCCCGCAGGTCTGGGGACGTCCCCGCAGTCGGACGCACTGGTGAGGCTGCGGGGGCGCCGTACGGTCTCCTGCGATGCGAGGGAAGTGACCCGCCTGCTTTCCGGGCCCGTTTAGGTTTTGCCACTCAGTGAATTACCAAAAACTAGGTTGGTTTTTTTGTTTTTGTTTTTTTTAGCTTTGGGAGATTGCAGGGACAGGGATGGGTTTGGTGTTTTTCGTGGCAAACCAGAACATTCAGTGCTTGTCGATCCTGGGCTCTCAGGTTCCCAGATCAGTTTTCAGACTGTGGGGGCTGCTGCCTGCTTGGAAACCTTTTAAAAAAAATGTCCTTCATAGCCCTCTGGCCTCATTCCCTGCTACGGTCCTGTCCAGTCAGGGGCCGGGCTGGTCCTGGGTCCCAGTCTGTAATCGGCCCATTCCTGTCTTAGCTCTTAGGACCTGTGCCTGGCGCCCCAGCATTGCAGGCCTTATTCTCTCTGCCTCCTGACCCCTTCTGGAAGATTGCCCCTGTTCCCAGCCCGGGCAGTGGGGACAAGTGTGTGTGTGAAGGCTGAGGGCCCAGCATGAATGGCCTTGAGTCCCCAGGGCAGAAGGAGAGATGGGGGGTGGTAGAGAGAGTGGGGGGCGGCGGGGAGTCAGGGTTGGGGAGAAGCCTGCCTTCCCCCAGAGCTCACAGCTCTGTGGTTTTCTCTTCCTGATCTCCTTAGCCACACTCTCCTGATGCCGACGTGTGGATGGGAGGTTGAGCTCTCGGCAGAGGGGCGCCGCCAGGGGCCTGGAGCAGCTGGTCCTGGATCTGGCTGAGAGGCCCATCTCCACCCAGTGGTGCTGGTGGTAAACCCAGGAAGTGAGGTAAACCTGTTTGAGGCTCAGCGCCTCCTTCCTCTGAATTCTCAGGCGCATCAGTGCCTGTGGAGGCTGCCCCGTCAAAGCCAGGGCTGGTTGTCCAGGTTGGGATGTGTGCACGGGGGACTGTGCACTGCCTGGCGCCCCAGTCGGCTCACTCGTCGACTGTGGATAACAGCAGTTGCTGCCTTGCAGAATTGCTTGACGGTTAAACGAGCTAATTCCTGTAAACTTGGGTTTCGGGACCTGTGTACTCTTGACATTCTGGGTTGGGTGATTTTTGGTTGTGGGGAGCTTTCCTTTGCCTTGTTGGGGTCTCAGCAGCATCCCTGCTCTCTCACTAGATCTTAGTAGCGCTCCCCTTCCCTCAGTGTGACAGCCTACATAGTTGTAGCTCTTGCCACATGTCCCCTGTGGGCAAGATGGCTGCCCTGCCGGAACTGCTGATATGAAGTGCAGGGGTGAAGCCTGCAGGGGTGAAGCTGGACTCTGAGGCAACACCCCCTGGCTGTCTGCTGTGGCATCCTGATAGTGTGGCTGGAAGCAGAGGCTCTCCTGATACATGGGAAGGCAGGCTGGGACCCTGCAGGACCGCTGCCTGAGGGGTGTGTGCTGGGGAGGCCAGAGGAGAGGAAGCGGGGAGGAAGGGGAGGAGCCGGCGGCCTCCGGCCAGGCTTGCTGGCTGTGGGAAGGTGGTCAGGAGCCAGCTGTTGTTTCTTCTCCTTTCGGAGAAACACAAATGGCAGTTTTGAGGTCAGGTTCTAGGACAGATGTGCAGTTTGCCAGGGGAATTCTGGACCCTCCCCACATTCTAATTTAGCAACACCTTTCCAGCTGCCCTGAGACCTCCAGAAATACAGGAGTAAGGCATTTGCCATTAGAGTTGTATTTGCTGGAATAAAGGCACTTATCAAGGCTCCTTTTTTCCCCCCCCGAAAATAATAGCTTATTTTCTTTAACATAATTGACTTTTCCAGGGGCAAATAATGATTTAGCAGGAGGGAAATGTGATTATTTTTCTTCCAAATTGCTGTGCTTCTATTAACTTCACAAGATTTATTTTCAAGTCCTTCTAACGTCATGTGTGTTCTACTGCCTATTTTTCAAAGGCAGGAATGCGTCTTGGTCCTCCAGGCACTGTGGCCAGGCTGCCAAGTTTCTTCAGCTGGTTCTTGGGGAGTGTTGCTTTGAGGATCAGCCTGGAGAGGCCAAGGGGAGGGAGAGGTGAGGATGGGAGCTGATACTGGGGATCCCGCAGCATAAAGGGATGGATGGCACTCAGTCCAGCTGGCCTCAGTGATGTCCGGGGCTATTTCTTTACCGAAACTCTGATACAGTCAATGCTGCTGTTCTGGCAGTGCCACTGGGCCTTTGCATATGTTCTTCTCTCTGCCTGCAGACAGTCTTTATTTGCCTTCTACCTCCAGGCTCAGCTCAACTTATAAACCTCTCTCAACCCCCCACCCCAGGCTGAATGCGGGCCTGCCTCCTTGCTGCTCTCTGCAGTTTTTTCACATACTTCCTTCCCACCTTACCCTTGGCCGCTGCTGGACAGAGGGCCCTTGAGGACAAGGGCTGAGTTGTGTTCCCTTCTTCGTTCCCTGCACTTGACATGGTCCCTAACACACCTGTTGAATGAAAGCAGAGGGACAGAGGGATTTTATCTCAGCCAAGCACTGGGAACTAACTTGAAAGCTGCGTATCTCCTGTTGGAGAGTCACATCTCTGGGTGTGTGGCTCCTTCTGGGACGTGTGACAGAATTGTTCAGGAATCCATTGTGTGATTGGGTTAAATGGACTTACAGCTCCCCCGCCGGGGACTCAGGGTGGCTGCCTGCCTAAGAAGAGGCTCTGTCCTGAAGGAAAGGAGACCCCGGGTGCCGTGCTGCATACAAACTTGGTGACCGGGCAGCTCAACCACACCTTCGGGCATTGCCAGCACCTTTGTGACTTGGCTGTTCCTAGAACTTGCCTCCCCCACGCCCCCAAGTTTCCCGTCCTCAGATTGCTTCTCAAGTCCTTCTGCATGTGTTGCTCCAATAACACGCCTTCTCAGTCTAGCTGTTGGGGTCAAGTGCAGGGACTGGATGAGCAGGAGTGGAGAGTGGATGCGTGGAGAAGGAAAACCCGTTTCTGAAGGAAGGTGGCAGGGCGAGTCCCAGCTCCGGGTCCTGGTGGCTGCGGAACCCGAGGGAGGCTCTGAGCAGCTTTCGGGGCCTGTGATCATCCGTCAAGTGAAGCTCTTGCCCTGGTCTCTTGTGCCCTGCACCACGGTGATGAGATGCAGTGAAGTCAAAGTAGATCGTACACACTGAAGTGCTTTGTACCTGCAGAGCCGTGAGCAGCTGAAAGGAACAGCCAGACATTTTTCCTGAGAACAGAGATCTGTAGCCTTTTTTCTGTCAAGGTCCAGATGATAAATACCTTAGGTTTTGCTGGCCAGGAGGCAGAACAGAGGGGGCTGCGTGGTTATGTATATAATCATTAAAAACATGAAACCCCTCGGGGCGGTTGGATCACTTGGTTGCTTAAGCGTTCGACTCTTGATCTCAGCTCAGGTCTTCATCTCAGGATCATAAGTTCAAGCCGGTGGTTGGGCTCCACATTGGGCATGGAGCCTGCTTAAGGACAAACAAACAATGGAACCACTCAGAAGTGTAAAAATCAGAAGATAGTTTGGCAATTCCTCAAAAAGTTTTAAGCACACAACTACCGTATCGCTCAGAGATTCCACTCATGTGGCTGTTCCCTGAAGAACTGCAAACAGACGTTCCAGCAAATACTTGTACGTAAACGTCCAGAGTGGTGGTTTCTATAATTCTTGGGACACGGGAACTGTCCACGTGTCCATCGGCAGATGAGTGCGGGAATGAAATAGGGCACAGCTGTGCCACGGCCGATTCTTGAGCCATAAAAATGAGTGAAACACGGATACACATTCCAACATGGATAAACCTACAAAACTGGGCAGAGTGAGAGAAGACGGTCACTAAAGGACATAAATCTCAGGATTCTCTCAGTATAGGAAATGTCCAGAACAGGCAAATCCATAGACCAGAAAGCAGATTTCGGGGCTGCGGGGGGCTGGGGGAAGAGGGAATGGCAGTGACTACTATAATGGGGGTGGGGTTTCTTTGGCCAGAGAAGAAAGTATTTTGGACCTAGAACAACGTAGCATTGGGGGTTGCACAAGGTTGTGAATGTACTAAACGCTACCGAACTGCACACTTTATTTATTTATACTGTCATTTATTTGACTTCTACAACTTTCCTGCAAAGGGAGTGCTACGTTTGATCTCTATTTTACAGAGGAGATTGAGGCACCGAAATTTCTTTAAGTAATTGCTTTAAGCAAATCATACGGTCTAAAGTGGTTCATTTAATTTTAAATCGCATGAGTTTTGCCTCATTAAAAAAAAAAAATGGTGGAAAGCATTCTTGGTGGATGGGCAGTACCAAGCCAGGCTGTGGCCTGATCTGGTCTGCGGGCCGTGGTCTGCCAGCCCCTGGCTTAGTCTTCATGATCCTTTCACTTTAGAATAATGGCTGTTTTGTCATCGAATTATGTACTAATTAGAAAAGGAGGCAAGCTGTAGGAAAGGTAGAAAGACGTCAGAAGCTCATAGGCGCGCTCTAAAGACTGTGCCGTTCAGAACTGTCCGCCCTTCCAAGTGCGTCTGTATTCCTGTGTGCGTGTGGATAGAGAAATGGGACGTCCACAGGCTTTTCAGGCTTAAAGGGCACTTAGTCGCCGGCTTCTTGGGACTGTGGAGCTGGGGGTGGTGGGAGCAGAGAGGGGACCCTCTCTGGCACCCGGTCCAGAGCTTTAGTGAACACCGGGCCCTGCAGATGCTCAGGGTGGGGGAGGGGCAGTGAAAGGTGAGCGGAAGGTAAAGAAAAAAAAAAAAAGATGCTTTAACAGAAATCCAATTCCTTCGGGTTCCTGCCTCTTCAACCGTGTTGCTTCGGCGGAACCGAAAATGAAATCTCCGTTTTGCTCTTTCTCTGACCAGCAGTTGCGGGTGGGGACCAGATGTGGTCGAGGGCTCCGAACCCTCTGCCTGCGCCTCCCGTCCTCCATCTCCGGGACGCGGAGGGACGCGGAGGCAGGCGCCAGCGAGCGGGTAACGCGGGAGGAGCCTTCGGGCGGAGAATCCAGTCCCTGCGCGTGAAGGACCGGACGACGGTGCTTCCCGAGGGCGGAGCAGTAATACTCGTGGCGGAGCGGCGCCGCACGGCCTCGGATTCCGAAGCCCGCGTCCGGGTTCCCCGCCCAGGTCCCCCGCTCGCCGCACGCGGGTGCGCACGCGGGTGCGGCCGCTCTGCGGCTTGTCCGGAAGCGTGGCCGCCCGCCGAGACCGGGTGCAGTCGTGTCGCTAGCCTTTCTGGGGACACGTCTAGCTCATGGAAGCTTCTGGTTTCTGCCTTCTGAGAAGATGAGGGAGGGGATACACGGACCGGCAAGGAGAGGGGACGCTTGCCCAGGAACGAACCTTCGCTCCCGGCGCCGCTGCTGGGTGTGGACGAGCGTCGTCTGTCTGTCGTCTGTCTGTCTGCAGCTCGACGGGGACAGCCCGGGGATGGTGGGGGGTGGGGGTGGGCTGCGGCTGACGCTCGGCCGGAAGCCGCCGCGGTGTGCACCGTGCGGCGGGGAGGCCGGCCTCTGCGTCCGTGGGGCCTCTGTGCCTGGAATAAAACGCTGTGGCGACTTTAAGTCAAAGGTTAAAAAGTCATCAGTGACCCCTGATGTGTGGGGGCGTGGGAGGGGCGGCTGAGGAATTAGCCTGGCTGGTTGTGGTGTGGAGACCGCAGTGTGTCAGGTGCCGGTGCGGTGACCGCTTGTGTCCGGCCGGTGCCGGTGTGGAGACCGCTTGTGTCCGGCCGGTACCGGTGTGGAGACCGCTTGTGTCCGGCCGGTGCCGGTGTGGAGACCGCAGTGTGGCAGCCGGTGCCGCTGTGGTGCCTGTGGCGTTTGGTGGAGAGCTAACAGCGCGCGCGTGCAGTGTGCAGTGTGGTGCCTGGCACCTCCTCACCACTTGGTACTTGGAACGCTAACACTGGCGTCAGCCTGAAAATCTGTCCCTGGTGACAGAACGACCCAAGTGTAGTTACTTCCACCTTCCGTTAAAAAAATTCCAAAAAGGTTAGAGCGCCGTTAAGGAGACTCATTGGATCTCCACATCAATTACTTGATGTTTGTTCTCAAAGTTCAAAATTACTCATAAGCTTTAATCCGAATTTAGATATCCAGGAAAAGGAAGCAAAAGAAAAAAAAAAACTAAGCAGTGAAAAACAGCATTTTCAGGTGAGGACTTGCATACATGTACATCGGAACGTCAAGGGACGCACAGTTATGATGACACGCGATGACTTGACTGGATCACTTAGTAAACACTTCCCGCCGGAAAACGGGGATGTGCTGGGTTCCTGCCTCCGCCCCCCGCCAAAGAGAGGTGGGCACTCCTGTGCTTCACAGTGTGACCTTCTTGGAAAGTGAGGGCTCCTGCAGATACAGTTAGGTACGCTGAGGTCCCACGGGATCAGAGTTGTCCTTCCGAGAAGGGAGGAGGCACAGGAGCAGGAGGCCCTGCGAGGGCCGAGGCAGCAGGTGGAAGTGAGGCTGCCAAGAGGCCCAGGGGCACCTGTGGCTGCTGGGAGCTGGAGGAGGGGGGAAGGGCTCCTCTCCTAGGGGCTTTGGGGGCGCGTGGCCTTGCCCATACCCTGGTTTTGGATTTCTGGCCTTCAGCACTGTGAGGAAAGCAGTTTTCGTTGCCCTGAGTCCCCACGTTTGCAGTCACTGGTGACGGCAGCCTGAAGACAGAGAATTAGGGCAGAGATGCGCTTGGGGAGCAGGTGCAGAGGGCCAGAGGAGAGAGAAGACGGTAAGCTTGTCGGGGCCCCCTTGAGACCCTGCGCCCGTGCTCTGTCTCCGTGCACGAGGCGTGGTCTCCTGTCCTGCAGAGAGGTCATGGCCGGTGACTTTTGTGCTACCGTGTTAGAGAACTGTCTGGAGACTGAGGTCGGTAACCGTGCGCCAGGTACGTGATTCTGTTAGCTGATGCTGGTCTTTCTTGGGTCTGGTTCTTTCTTTCAGTTTGGATTTGGTGTGGAGTTCATGGACCAGAGCTCGAGGTCAATAGGAGATGCGTAATTAACTGCCATCCCCCGAGGAGTCAGGCCCTGAAGTGTACGATGGGGATCGTTCCGGTGCAGTTGACTTGGGGTTTGTGTATGAGTCGACGGCTTCTTGCCCTCCCAGAGAATCTCCGCCGGGGGGTTACTCCTTCCACTCCTCCCTGCAGCGGATACCGAGTCACAGAGGCCTCTGTGGCTGACACCGTCCTTGGTGTTGGGGACCCCATGAAGAACAGGGCAGACTTTGGTGTGCGCCCTTGAGTTGCCAACAGTCTGGTGGGAAAGCAGGCTTGGGACCAGAGAGAGTGCTCCGACTTGCAGGTGAGGGCTACCTGCCCGGGGGCCAGATGGTCTGGTCTGGGAACTGCTCAGAGCAAAGATCCCTTGTAGACCCCTGCAGGGCCTCCAGAAAATACCCTGGGGAGGAGGGGGAGGTGCAGTGCTCTCAGTGGAGGGAGCTGTGTGCCTGAGGTTTGGAGCTCAGATGATTGGCTTGTTGGAGAACCTGAAAGAATAAAACATGAACTGAGCACAGATTCCCTGGATTCAGAATATAAAACCTGAGTGAGGGGAAGGATTCAGAGCCCTCCGGGTTTTGGTGGGGGGTCAGGGGTGGAAGAAGAGTGAGGGAGCAGCAGACCCATTTCTCTGGTGCGCGCCGCTCTGTGGCAGGCTTCACCTGGCTCTCCGCCCTGATTAATTCTGGAGAGCTGTGTGTCCTGGCCTGACGGCTGGGCCCTGTCCCCTGGGGGCCTCAGCAGAGCCCATAGCCTGACTTGTAAACTTGGCTGGCATTACTAAGTCTCCAACTTCCAATTTAGCAGAAATGAAGGAGAAATGGGCTTTCTTGCTTCCATTTATAAGCGTTATTTTGCACAATCGCCGCACAGGCAGTGTTGCCCGGAGCCAGAAGGGCTGATGGATTGAGTCTAGACTGGAATTACGGTTAAGTATTTAATCAGGTCACTTTCAGAACTTTGGCCGAGGGCATTTAATCTCTTGAGGCATTTTCATAGGTCTTGTTTGAGAATGGCATCTCTGTCCAGGGGGACCGCAGGGAAGAAACAGTGCTAACCGTGAAAGCTGCCCTTGCCTGGGCAGGCGACAGGAGCCGGGGTTTACAGCCACGTATAGATCTATTAGGTGCAGGTGAAAATCCATGCAAGTTTATTTGTGTCAGAATTGATTCTGCAACTCCTTGTCAGGTCCTGTTACGGGCTGGATAGTCCCTGGCCTGGATCCCCGAGGGGTTAGGGATGGTTTGTGGTTGCGCTGAGCAGGGGGTGAGGCCTGGCGGTACCCCCGCAGGTTGTGACGTGTTTAGAATTAGCCTCGCCCTCTAGGCCATGGTTTGCTCATCTGTAAACCGTGGGTAGTACTCGTAGCTGCCCCCTGTGTTGCCACGGATTACAAGTCGACACCCAGGGTGTGTTGTTCCTTATTGGCCTCACATTCAAGAGTCTGGTGGGGAAACGTACCTCTCGGGGTGACGGTTGCAGGATTGAGGGGCAGGGTGGGGCGGGGGGCATTTGCTGGTACAGTTGTAAGTTTACGAACCAGTTGAAGGACTTACTAAACTGCAGCCTTGAGGGGACATTCACGTGATGTGCAATCAGCCATGATACGTGGAGAGTTCAGTGGCGTTTGGTACATTCACAGCCTTGTGCAGCCATCCCCTCCATGTGGTTGCAGAGCACTGACGTCCCTGCGAAGTAAACGCCCAGCCCGCCGAGCACTCGGTCCCTGTTCCCTCCGAGGCGGCCCTGGCGAACCCAGCCTGTGCTCTCCGTGGATTTCCCTTCTGATCGGTCATATAGATGGAGTCAGACGGTGTGCGACCTTTGTCGTCTGGCTCCTTTCACTTAGCATAACGCTTTTGAGGTCCTTCCACGATGTAGCCTGTGTCAGTTCTCCGCTCCTCTTTATGGCTGAATAATATTCCATTGTCTGGACACATACGCGATTTATTTATCCGCTCGGCTGTTGATGGATGCTTGGGCTGTTTCCACATTTTGGGTATTGTGAATAGTGCTGCTTTGGGCATTCATGGACAAGTATTTGTTCAAACACCTGTTTCGGTTCGTTTGGGGACAGGCCTAGAAGTGAAATTGTGGGGCCACATGGTGATTCCATGTTTCACTTCGTTGCACGGTTCTTGGGCAGAACAGTGGACGTGTGCTGGGCAATAAAGGTGGATCCTCTTGCTGGGACGCGCTGCTGACATCACAGAGTAGCAGACTCCGGAGGTCAGTTTTGGAGTTTGGGGTTCTCTTGGGCCAGTGACCGCACACCTGCCACTGAACGAGGTCTCTGGTCTCCCTGGAGCCCCAGACGTGCAGGTAGTCTAGGAGCCCCGCTCTGCCTGGTGCCCTGGGAGTCCGCGGCTCTGACATCCGGGATGTGGCGTGGTCCTGGTTTTCAGTAGTTGTAGGGGAAAAATGATGTGGGAGAGGGATGAGGGGAACTGTGGGTCTGAGTTCCATACCGGTGCTTAGAGTGAAGTGTCTGCTGATGTTAGCCACCCTCCCACACGAGGCACGTGCCACACTCGGGTCGCAGGAGGGAGGATGAGATGGAGGAGGACTGGGGTCTGTGCCCTGCCCTTACCAGTCTCTAGTAAGAAATCCTGGGTGAATTACAAGTCTTGGGTGTCCTCACCTCCAGGCAGCGTGATTAGGAGCCTGCCTTGTAGGGTCATGGTAGGGATGTTGTGAGCTAATGGGTGTCAAGTACATGGACATTGCCTGCCTCATGTTGAGCGTGATTGACTAGTGGTGGCTCTAGTCTTAGCTTCCTGTCATAGTCACTAATCAGGTGGCCTCAAACAAGTGAAGTGTATTTTCTCAGTTCTGGAGCTGGAAGTTCCTCCTTCAGAGGGAGTATCTGTTCTTTGCCTCTCTAGCTTCTGGTGGCTTCTGAGATTCCTCGGCCTTCCTTGGCTCCTGGCAGCAACATTCCAGTCTCTGGTGGTTTTGCTTGCTGTGCTTTCTGTGCCTCTGGGTCTCTGTGTCCAGACTTCCCACTTAACAATGATACCAGTCATAAGATTAGGGACCACCCTAATCTTAACTTGATGACATCTGCAAAGACCCCCCCCCCTTTTTTAAAGATTTTATTTATTTCTTAGAGCGGGCAAGCAGAGGGGGAGTGACAGGCAGAGGGAGAAGGAGAAGCAGGCGCCCCTCAGAGCAGGGGAAGCCTGATGCAGGACTCGATCCCAGGACCCCGGGTTCACTACTCTAGCCGAAGGTGGTTGCCCAACCGAGGCACCCAGGCGCCCCTGCAAAGACCCTTTTTACAAATAAGGTCACATTCACAGGTACCAGGGGTTAGATAGTTGAATGTAACTTTTCGGGTATAAAATTTCACCTATAACAGCTTCTAATAACGAACATCTCAAAACAAACTGATCTGACCAAGGGCTGTAGAATGTGTGGAAGGCTGCAAACCTGGGTGAGCCCTGATTTCTTGGGGTGAATGTGGTCCCGAGTGACAGCACTTTCCTAATCTACACTAGGGAACAGGTCCAGGCAGCAAAGAGCAGTGCCAGGTGAGTTCCTTTATCTGATACCTGCTGAAGCCTTTGCTGAGTGGAGCTTCCCTAACTCTTGACTTGCTGGGCTGACAGTTGTAGCTCCTAGATGTTAGGGGGACCAGTGAAGGCAACAGCTACTTGGGTTCTAGTGAAGTGAAAGTGGGCAGGACTGGGCCCCGAGAGATCATTACCCTTCATCCCAGAAGTCATACCAGCTAAAGAAGCCAACTAGGGATTTGGGGAAGGGTTGTCAATAGCTTCAAAGATGAGACAGGCAAGAACTGATAATAAAATCTCTGAAAGGCCCAGTGACTCCCAGAGGGATGGGAGCGCCTCAGAAATAAGATCTAGACAGTGTATTCCCAGATGACCCTGGGGGAGTGGGGTGAAGGACATCACTGTGTCCTCATGGGAAGCCTCTTATGGGCTCCAGCATGGAGAGCTAGCATGGAACTTGGCCTGGTATGGGTCACTCCTGCTTCTGGTTCCTCATCTGTTGAATGGCATGGTTGGCTTCTCTGTGGTTCTCTCAGGCCCTCTTTTTCTATGTTTTTGGTGGAAGCCAGTCTAAAGTGGGAAGTGGTTACAGCACAGAGTTCATGCATTCAGGCTGTGGAGTAAGACACTCCTCTCATCTCCAGAAACCAAAGTGTTTTCATCTATCAGCTCATGGTGGACACGGACCCTGCCTTCCCTTGCCAGTGGGGGACTCAGTGAGAGACTGAATGGAAAGTGCTCAGTGCTGTGCCTGTGACACAGTAACTGGCATTCCTGTTGTTGAAGGCGGCTCAGACTCAGTGCCTTTTCAGAAAGTTATTAGAAAGGTAGCAAGGATGGTCAGGTCTTAAAATGGCATTAAGTTCTTGGTTAACAAGATAGAGGAAAAGTGTGGACATAGTCTTAGGGGCTGGAATGACCATTTTTAGAGTTTTTTTTTTTTTTTTTAAGATTTTACTTATTTATTTGATAGACAGAGATCACAAGTAGACAGAGAGGCAGGCAGAGAGAGAGAGAGAGAGAGAGAGAGGAGGAAGCAGGCTCCCCGCTGAGCAGAGAGCCCAATGCGGGGCTTGATCCCAGGACCCTGAGATCATGACCTGAGCCGAAGGCAGAGGCTTTACCCACTGAGCCACCCAGGTGCCCCATTTTTAGAGTATTGATGGATACATAGTGATTCTCTGGAGATCCTGCCTTTTGGGTTCTACCAGGTCCAGGGTAGTCTGAGCTGAGTGACAGGACCGTCTAGGGCCACAGGCCTGAAGACATTGGATGGACACCTGCCGGGCCAAATGTGGGGTCTTACAGTTAGGGCCCAAGTTGCCTGACAAACTGCAAGATGACAGAGTGGGGCCTTCAAAACCGGCCTCCCAGGGAGACTGGAGATTCCGCCTCCGTGAACTCAACCACCAGGGGGACAAGATTGCAAGAAAAGCAAAATTCGCTGCATCGCAGTCTGTCCTGGAGAAGCAGATGGGCGACCTGCAGCTGGAAGGTTTGGGGAGAGATCTGAGGCTTCATGGCCCTTTCCTGGCGTCGAAGTCTATCCGAAAGCAGCATACAGGCCTGGTCTGTGGCCCAGGGATGCAGGTTGAAGGAGCCAGACCCCTGCTGAGTACTGGGAAGCTCTTCTGGTGGATAGGGGGTGCACTGTCCCCTGGGGTACCATGAACCCACCATGAATGTGTGCACACCTTGATGTGTGGAGTGGATGTGACTTCAGAAGTCCAGGGGTGGGATGTGGATGGAGTCAGATCTCTAAGTTTCTTTCTCCCGGGATGCAGCTCAATTACTGCTGGTCTTGGGGAGCTTTTTATGACAGTGGGTGCCTAGGAGTGAGGTCACTGCGTAGCATCACCACGAGTGGCCCCTCCTTTCTCCATTTGTTCTCCAGCTCTAACATCCTGTCCGGTAATCTGTTCTCTGTGGGTTGACTGGGATGGATACTGAGGGAGCCTGTAGGCCTGTTTGTGGCTGGTGGAGGCAGACAGTGAGGGCTTTGCCTTCGGGCAAACAGTAGTGGAATGGCCATGGTCTAGGAGCTTGGCAACATAGCGCTGATGGGTGGCAGCCTGGACCCCCGGGAGGCTGCTGTGTATGCCAGGTGCTTGTCTGCTGGGAGCCACGTCCCCCAGTTGGGATGGATGCTGGGTGGGCATGGTGTCGAGATTGGTGGTTCTCGCAGGGGTAGAAGCATGACTTTATTTTGGGGGAACCAGTCTAGCTGATGAAAATGGTCCTCGCTGGTGCCGTGACATGGTAGAGCCCAGCAGCAGCAGCAGCAGCAGCAGCAGCAGCAGCAGCGTCTCGTGGCTGAGGCCTTCCCTGTCGGGAGAGCTCTTCCCACCAGCAGGGCTGAGCCTCAGAAGTGACAGTGTCCTCTTGGAAGGATTTCTCTTTTGCCTTGTCCGAGGGACAAGGAAGAGGATCTCAAGGTCCCGTGGAGCAGGCTTGCTTCCTGCCTCTTCAGTTCGGTTCTCAAGGATTGCTCTAGATACAGTCATCTGTGGGGATCGTTGAGCCGGGTGAGTTTTACACATGGCTGTTGTCAGGGCTTCCATGTCCTCGCGCTGGCCTGGGTTGAGCCTCAGAGGGGTGGAGGAGGCACCCCTTCCCATTGGGATGCTCTGCGTGGGTGTGAGGGCACAGGAGGCTGAGATGCAGAGACATATAGTGACTTTCTCCAACTCTGAACGATGATGTGCTTATTCGTCATGCTTCCCTCTGAGATGACTGTTTTGTGCCAGAGTTCCCTGCGGAGCAGCTCAAGTGTCTAGGACAGGAGTTCTCCAGCAATCTTCAGCTACGGGAGTTTGAAATTACTTTATTTACTCTTAACACTAGGCCATTATTTATTTTGTAAATCGTGTTTACATTGTCTTTTCATCTTAGTGCAGTTTAGCTTTTCACTACCCCGAACTCAGCGCAGACAGCCTGCTACTTGCCTTGTCACTGGCACTTTGGACATCCACGTTGGGGGTCAGCGTAGTGCCTTCATGTGACAGGTGCAGATTCCCAGTGGTGACCTTGAGCATCACGGGCACGTTGAATCTGAAGCCTGCCGTACCTCAGTGGCTCGTTGCCCACCTCCACCTCCGAAAAGAAGCCGTGCACTTGATTCACTTTCTCCTAATCGAACTCTTGTGCTTAGGACCCAAACCTGATAAATTCTGCAAGTACTTGAAGATGAGTTTTAATTTTATCTTAAAAAAATTGCTATTACCTGATCTGTTGCAGTGAACTGGAGCAAGCCTGGGCAGCCTCTCTAAATCCACTTTGCAGGTTTTTGGGCTTTGATTTCTGCTTAAAAGATGGGTGTCAGCTTTATCTATTTCTCGACCTGCTGTGGGTTGACTTGTAGGTGGCTCGATACCATGGCTGGCCATGGTCTATTTGGAATTTATGGATTTTTTTTTTTAAGATTTTTTAAATTTACTTGACAGAGATCACAAGTAGGCCGAGAGAGAGAGAGAGGGAGAGAGAGAGAGAGAGAAAAGCTGGCTTTTCACTGAGCAGAGAGCCCAACACAGGGCTTGATCCCAGGACACTGAGATCATGACCTGAGCTGAAGGCAGAGGCCTAACCCATTGAGCCACCCAGGCGCCCCTGGGTGTTTGTTTTTAATTTTTGTCTTTACTTGCTGGAGCCCTTACAGGCATTAGGGTGACAAGAAGGATTATGAGGAGTATGCAACTTTTCCTTTGGAATGTGGACTGTAACCTCATAGCTACAGAAGCCCTGATTTTGATCTAGAATTTTCTACTGAGAACATCATGAAGTTTGAAGAGCAGTTGTGATACTGATCCATTTCATTGGTTTCTGATCCGTGATCCCGTGGTTTAGCCAGACAGTGCTCAGTGTGTGTGGGCATGGGCAGCCCACTGGAGGGGGCAGGAAGCTGGAGCTCGTAATCACTCCATGGTGGATGGGGACCAGGGTGGTCTCCAGAGGAATTTTGGCTGCCTTATAGATGAAGGACCTGCTGGGAGATGCTTTAAAGGGTCAACAGAGCTTTTCTGAGCTTGCCCTGGCTTCTGTGGCTTCCCTGGTATGCCTCGTCACCGCTCTGCATCCAGGCTGAGCTGTGTCTTTGCAGCTGTCACTAAGCGAAGGTGTCGCTGTTCTCTCAACCTCCTTACCTCACCAGCACTTCCCCCTTCCTTCTGCCCTTTCCATTCCTCTCTCTGCCTGATTTCTCTTTGATCCTCTTTCAAGGGTTGGGGACCTTGCCTGCTGTCTGGTTGAGGTGCCCCTCCCATGTGCTGTCCACAACACCCTGTGCATTCGCGTCCAAGTGGCGGGCTGTGTTGTGACCATCTGGTTACTGCGCCATTTCTGCTGTGGCACCAGAAATTCCATGAGGTCAGGGGCTGCGTCAGCCCACCCTTCTTTATATGCCTGGTGTCTGCTGCTGTCCTTGGCACGGGGCCGGTGCTTGGTCCATATTTGTTGAATGAATGAAGTGGAAATGTTTAAAGTTCTGGAAACCTTTTGATAATTTGTGGGAGCAGTGTTGCAGAGCATTTGCAGTTGGGGCTGTTAGAGAAAAGAGTTAATGAACTTTTTTTGCTAAAGGCCAGAAAGTATGTATTTTTGGCTTGATGCTGCCTCTCATTTCTCCTGTTTTAGCCCCAGAGCAGCCGCAGATGAGGCGTCTGTGTATGAGCGTGCTGTGTTTCATCGAAACTGTTTCTGGACACCGAAATTTGAATTCTGTGTAATTTTTGCATGTCATGAAATAGTCTTATTTTGATATTTCCCAACTATTTAAAATGGAAAAACTGGGCTCCCCAGGTGGCCTAGTTGGTTAAGTGTCAGCCTTTGGCTCAGGTCATGGTCCCAGGGTCCTGGATTGAGCCTCATGTCCGGCTCCTTGCTCAGTGGGGAGTCTGCTTCTCCCTCTCTCCATCTCCCTCTTTCTCTCTAAAATAGATAAGTAAAAATCGTGAAAAGTATGTAAAAAAAACTATTTTGGAGTTACAGCAATGTAAACACTGGTGGTGGGCCAGGTGTCACTGGGGGATGTATTTTACAGACCTTTGGTACATGTGGTTACCAGAGATTAGGATCGCGTTCAAACTCTCTCCTGCAAGGGCAAGATTCCCACTTAAAAAGATTAATAAAACATTAGTGTAAAATCAAAGAAAAATGAGTAAATCTGCCAGGTTGAGTGGATTCCTCAAACTTCCCTTGGCATACCAGCTTGCTTACTTTTCATTAGGTGTGTTTTACCGCAATTAGTGGAACTTTGATTCATTTAGAGTTAGTTTTTGTGTATGGTGTTAGGTAAGGTCTGTGTATGTGTATGTGTATCCCTTTGTTTCGTGTATGTGTATCCCTTTGTTTCAGCAGCATTTGTTGAAAAGACCGTCTTTTACCCATTAAATGGCTTGGCTCCTTTCAGGAACATTACTTGGCCATAGATGTGAGGGTTTATTTCTGGGCTCTCTGTTCTGTTGCCTTGGTCTGTGTATGTGTTTTTATGGGGTTACCAATCACAGTGTTTTTTTTAAAAATCATTAACTTATTATTATTATTAGTTTAGTAATCTCTGTGCCCATTGTGGGGATCAAACTCATGATCCTGTGATCAAGAGTTGTAAGCTTTACCAAGTAAGCCAGCCAGGCACCTTAAACACACTGTTTTGATTATTGTAGCTTTGTAGTAAGTTTTGAAATCAGGAAATGTGAGTCCTGTATCTTTGTTCTTTTTCCAGATTGTTTTGGCTATTCTGGGTCCCTTGAGATTCCTTATGAATTTTTGGATAAATTTTTCTATTTTTACAAATATCTGACTACTTTAGCTCTGTCTCCTATGCTGATAAAGGATATCAGTATTTTTATGTGGTGTAATTTATTATTATTATTTTTCTAAAGATTTTATTTATTTATTTGACAGATCGCAAGTAGGCAGAGGCAGCAGAGAGAGGGGGAAGCAGGCTCCCTGCCTAGCAGAGAGCCTGATGCAGGGCTCCATTCTAGGATCCTGAGATCATGACCTGAGCTGAAGGCAGAGGCTTAACCCCCTGAGCCACCCAGGCGCCCCTATTTGGTGTATTTTAAATGTATTTATCTTATAATTTTTTCTCATTGGTTGTGGCTTGATTGAGTAAGAATTTGCCCTTAAGCTACCAGATTAATGTTCTATGATAGCCTAGCTCAGGGACCTGGCTGGCTTTGGTGTAGCTGCTGTCATTCTTCCTGAATGTTTGGTATCAGATAAACCCAAAATTTAGAGTATTAGGCTTTTCTGTATTTGGATCCCTCTCCTGGTGGCCACAAGTACTTGCTCCTGGGGAACGGGGGATGACCTTATTTGGACCCGGTGTCCCATGGGGGTCTTGCCCAGAGGCTAGGGCTGGGGTTAGGGTCAGGGAGCTCCTGGCTGGCGCTAGCACAGGCTCAGGGCTGGAGTGGCCGTATCTTCCAGGTGAAGACAGAGGAGGGGCAAAAGAGAGAGAAGAAAGAAGGGACAATTTATGTTTCCTCACAAATGTCTTTCTAAGCTTTGAAAAGTCTCCTTGTCTGAATTAGAGGCAACAGGAGCCTACATTTCTGTAGTTTCTGTCACCACCAAGAAATGGACGTTGTGAATTAAGCATGGTTTGTGTGAGCGGGGGCAGACCAGGGAGCATCTAAGGACTCGGCGACTTGCTTTGCTTTTTCATTTTGGTTAATTTGTTGGAAGTTGCTTGAGAATGATTTGGAATAAACCCGTCCTAGGAGGAGGAGGTCCATGCAACCATTCTGCTCATTCTTTCAAACCAGGGTGATTTTCCAAATTAGATAACAGAGGGAATCTGGGGCATTTCATACTCGATATAATTTTTCCAAGTACCTATTTGAGTAAACAGACTCGTCACTCCAAATAATTCAGAGTGCCAACTTTTGTTGTTGGCCAGGGTTTGTTTAATTAGGGTATCAAGTAAAATTTGAATGGTATTGACAAGAACTGGAGTTGTGATAACAAACAGTAATTGCTGACTCTTTATCTTATCAGGGAAATCAAAAGTGTCTATTGAATTATGGTGACTCTATTATGTTGCTCTCTGAACTCACCAAGATAATCCTTTTGAGGGTGATTAAATGTAATCGTGAAACCATATATACGAGAAAGCAAACAGATGGATAAACAACCAAAGTAATTATCAGTTGTACATTTACATTTTTCCATCGTAATATTTCAGGGACTGGCTGGTCCAGAGGAATCTGTGGGGTCATTGTCTGGAAGGATAGTCCCCGTGTTGCTTGACTGATTATCTGCTCTGAGATCTGATGAGAGGGCGTGGTAGCAGTTTAACCACGCAGATACTGTTTGGAGACACTATAATCCAGATACAGTGGACAAAGAGGAAGAGAAAGTTGGATGGTGTGTGTTCTCTGGTCAGGAAAGGAGATGCTGTATTGTATAAAGAAGTCCTCCCCGAAGAAACAGATGAAGGAGATTACATCGTGCGGATATATTGCACAAACCCAAGTCCTGATGAACTTTTCTACTTCATGATGCCAGTTTTGACTCTAGGGATCCTTTAAAACATAAACACAAAGCACATCAATCAGCCAACAACAAAAATCTGGTGAAGTCATAGTTAAACAGAATTTGTGGGTTTTCCCTGAGTAATGTTTAATTCCTCTCCTGGAAACTTTCTCCTTTCTCGCCCAGTCTTTGCAGGTAGGATGTCAAGAGTTCAAGATCCCTTGTGAAGATACTGAAGATAGTGGTGCCTGTGGTTCTCTGTACATCTTTGTTTTTTTTTTTTTAATTGACCTATCGTTGACATACACTATTGCATTAGTTTCAGGTGTACAGTGTAGCGATTCAACATTTGTATATGTTAGGAAGTGATCACCCCATAAATCATCTGTCACCTTATAAAGTTGTTAGCTATTATTAACTATATTAACTACATTCCCTATGCTGTACGTTGTATTTCTGTGATTTATTTATTTCGGAACTGGAATTTTATATCTTTTAATCCCCTTCCGTTTTGCCCATCTCCTGGCTCCTTTCCCCTCTGGCAACCACCGTATTGTTCTGTGTATCTGTGAATCTGTTTCTGTTTTGTTTGTTCATTTGTTTTTATTGTTGTTTTTTAAAAATATTTTATTTATTTATTAGAGAGAAGGCTCGAGCAGGGTGAGGAGAGGACAGAGGGAGAGGGAGGTGCTGGGCTTGATCCGAGGGCCTCAGGATTGCCTAGGACCTGAGGCAAAGGCAGAGGCTCAATGGACTGAGCACCCAGGTGCCCTTGTTTGGTTTTTAGATGCTACATGTTAAGTGAGCTCACATGGTATTTGGCTTTCTCTGTCTGACTTATTTCACTTAATGTAATACCCTCTAGGTCTATCTCATGTTGTTGCAAATGGCAAGATCTTATTCTCCTTTTTTTTTTTTTTTTTTTAAGATTTTACTTGTTTATTTGACAGACAGAGATCACAGGTAGGCAGAGAGGCAGGCAGAGAGAGAGTGGTGGGGAAGCAGGCTCCCTGCTGAGCAGAGAGTCCAATGTGGGGCTCCATCCCAGGACCCTGAGATCATGACCTGAGCAAAGGCAGAGGCTTAACCCACTGAGCTACCCAGACACCCTGATCTCATTCTTTTTAAATGACTAATATTCCATTCTGTATGTTTATGTGTATATGATGATATATATGCATATTATATTTATAATATATATAATTTACACATTTAATTTATCCATTCATTGGTCGATGGATACTTGGGCTGCTTCCGTATCTTAGCTCTTCTAAATAATGCTTCTGTGGACATAGGGTGCATGTATCTTTTTGAGTTAGTGTTTTCATTTTTTTTTGGATAAATGCCCTTAAGTGGAAATATGGTTGTTTGATTTTAAGTTTTTTTGGGAACCTCTGTACGCTTTTCTTTCTTTATTTCTTTATTTATTTGACAGAGAGAGAGAGATCACAAGTAGGCAGAGAGGCAGGCAGAGAGAGAGAGAGAGGAGGAAGCAGGCTCCCTGCTGAGCAGAGAGCCCGATGCGGGACTTGATCCCAGGACCCTGAGATCATGACCTGAGCCGAAGGCAGCGGCTTAACCCACTGAGCCACCCAGGCGCCCTCTGTACGCTTTTCTGTAGTAGCTGCACATTTTACATTCTTTCCAGTGGTTCACAAGGGTTCCTTTTTCTCCCCAACCTCACCAATACCTTTTCTTTCTTGCCTGCATGTCTTTGAAGCTGCTTTGTTTGGGTATTCTAGGATGTGGATGGTCAGCTCACATGGGGAGGAGCTGAGGGCCAGGAGGTTCTGGGTGTGTGCTGGTGTCTGTGATGTTGGCTCACTGTCCCAGTTCTCCTGCAGGCTAAGTAATGGGCGCAGGAAGAGGTGGCCTCAGCCTGTCTCTTCTCCGTAGTTTTTCAATGGTGTGAGATCACTTTTTATTTCCAGTTGAAACTGTGCACTGGATTCGTTGGGGGAGCTGATTGCCTGATATTACAGTAGAAGTGTCTTGAAAGATCTTCGGACAGTAGCATCAAAGGGTCATAGATGAATCTGCTCCTTATTTCTGATTTGCAGGACGTTGCCTTAATGGAATGAGCTGGCCTCCAGGGATCAGCCATCTCTGGGAACCTGGGACCTATGATAAAGCAGAGAAATACCATCCTACTTGTTTTTACTGTAAATACACTCAGTGTTACACAAATTCATTAAGAGATAACTTCAAGCTCTGTCCTTTTGGGAAGCTTGTAATGGGAAGGAGGGGATAGCTGATGGTTTCTCTGGCTGGGTACTTACTTACAAGGCATTTCTTTCCAGAAAATACTTAAATACAGTACATGTTTCACAACCTCAGTATAGGCTCTTTTGCTTTTCACGAGCACTTGTGATTTTAATTACTATCTTAAAAAATATTGATTTCCCTTCCTTTTTCATCTAGAAATGGTCATTAAAATGAACAAACAAAAGTTTAAGACCTTCTTTGAACCTTACTGCCTTACTTTCTTTGAAAGGCTAATTTTTTGTGGTCAGGAGCACACGCTTTTGGAGCCAGACTGCCTAGGATCGAATCCCAGCCCTGCCACTTCTAGCTGGGTGACCTCAGGAGGGTCAGCGTGTGCGTACCTCTGTTTCTTTCTCTGCAGAACTGAGATGCTAATAGTGGTCTTGGCACAGGGCTGAGGTGATGGTTAAATGAGTTAGCATATGAAAGTATCTACCAAATGTTATTTAAGCTTGCAATCAATGAGTGGATTTTGGCTACCACAGGCTTGCATTCAGGAAATAATGCCTCCAGTATGCCAGCCACTGGGCTAGGCCGTGGGATACAGTTTGGACTGAGGTGGATGTGGAGGGACGGCCAGTAACTAGACAAGCACGCCACAGAGTGGTGGAGGGTAGGAAGGAGAAGGGGCTGTCGCGGAAGGCTTCCTGGAGGAAGTGACATCTGCGTAGGTGATTTGAAGAATAGGTATGAGTTAATGAGATGAAAAAAGGCAGGTGGGAGTCATGTAGATACATCTGAAGGCCCAGAGGCACGAGATGCCTGTGACATTGAAGTTCAGTCTGGATCGTTCTGAGGATGGGAGGGGTCGGAGCAAACTGCAGGGTGGGCAGGAGAGCTCAGGTGGTTCCTGCGCTTTACGGAGGGATCCGCGTTTATTTTCAGGTCGGTGAGTAGTTATTAAAGGGTTTCAAGCTGAAGAGTAACCTCATCTGATTCTGTTCTGGAAAGATCCCATGGCTGGTTTGAAGGTCAAGGAGGAGGAAGGAGACGGGGCGGGAGGTCAGGCAGCTCCCCTGTTGACTCGGCTACGAGATGGTGGTGGCCTGGGTGACGGCAGGAGCAAGAGGTGCTGGAGAAGTTGCTGCATAGGAGAAGCACGAGGCGGGTCCGCGGTGCAGTGTTGTGACTGTTGTGGGGGGAGCGGCGAGAGGGGCATGCAGACGGCATGGATTGTGCTGCTGCTGTCGTGGGTGGGTCGTCCTGAGGAAGCGTGGACTCCACCAGGACACGGGGACTCGCTCGAGGCAGACGTTCCGGAAGGACTTGCTGCTTTAAACGATGAGCAGTGAGCCTTGTTTGGAAGGGCCGAGTATGATGTGTGTGCCTCCGCACCTTGAGTGTTTGGTGCCAGGGATGTCTGTGATCCTGGGGGTGTCTTGGTGGCGAGGGGTTGGAGCCCGAGTGGGCGGGTTGGGGTCAGAGGTCCAGCTGTGGGAGGGAGAGAGCCCTGAGCAAGTAGGTAGAGGGAGGCGTGTGCTCAGGGCTGCTTTGGAACTCGAGCTGGGCACCTGCTAGACTTCCAAAAGCAGAGGACAAATCCTAGCTTTGCCAGTTTGTCTGTATTAGTTATCAGCTGCCGTGTAACAAATGACACCCAGCTTGGTGGCTTAAAAGAGTGTTTGTCATATCACAGTTCCTGTGTGTCAGGAATGTGCATATGGTTTGCTGGGTCTTCCAGCTCGCGGTGTCTCGGGAGGCTGCGTTCCAGTGAGCTCATGTTGGGGTTCAGCCCGGACAGGGTCCGCTTCCACGGTCACAGGACGGTTGTTGGCAGGATCCCTCAGTGGCTCTTACCTGCAGTTTCCTGCCACGTGGGTGCCTTCTTAGGGCAGCTTAGCACGGCAATTGGTTTTATCAAAATGAGTAAGCTCTGAGAGCGACGCAGACACACAGACCAGTCAGGGTCCTTCATGGAACCTCGTCATGGAAGTGACGTCCCATTACCTGCTGTTGGCTGGAAATGCATCAGTAGGTTGAGCCCACACTCAAAGGGAGGGGAACACCCAGGGCACGAGCCCCGGGAGATGGGGATCGTAGTAGCCATTTTGGAAGTCTGTCCATCCAGTCTTTGAGTTCGGGGTTCTCAGCCTTGAGATGTCCTGGTGACCTCATCCCGTCTGGCTGTCACGGGTGCCCAGCACATGCCCTCCCCACACCATGATGATTAGACAGGAAGTATTGGTTCCCCCTTGGGGTCCCTTTCTCAACAAGGAGCAGGCGAATGCTGACCTAAGTCACACGGATGCTGTGGCTGAGAGACGCCCCTGTGGAAAAAGAAAATGGACTTGAGTCTTCATGGGATGCAGTCTCTTTTATAAACTGTCTTAGACCGAGTGGGTTTAACATTCGGGAAGTGGGAGTGGGCACCCTTCCTGAGCATAAGTGAAGGCCAGCCTTGCTCAGGAGCGCCGCGTCTGTCACGAGCCGCGGGCAGGACCCCGGGGGTGGAGCGGGGAGCGATGGTGATGCTCCCGGGACTCCGCGGCCCCCGGGGATGCAGTGTAGGGTGTTTCCCAGGGCCCATAGCTGTGCTTGTTCTAGGAGTCCTGGAGCATATTCCCAGAGTCACGTTTGAGGACTTTGGGGCAACGACTCGGCTGTCGTGCTACGCTGTACATAAATAAAACTTTATTTGTAAAAAACAGGCATCAGGCCAGATGGGTCTGTAGGCAGTGGTTGCTGACTCCTGATCTATGGCGTGAGCAAAACAAAATGCCTCGGATGCTTTGCACCAACTGTCCTCGATACACATTTACAATTTGTTGTTGTGTGTTATTGTCCCCGGTACAGTGTGTGGCTGGGCTTGTGGCGGTGGGATGGCAAATTTGGAGAGGTGCTGGGGGAGTGATGGTTGAGGCTTTGCTTTCCTGACAAGGGCTGCGTCTAAGTTCTGGGACCTCAGACAAACGGCCTATTCGGGTTTATTTTATAAAATCGAGCTCTCTCTCCTCCCTCTCCCCCTTTCCCCTCCCCCTCTCACTTCTCTCTAACTTGCTCTTGCCTTGGGCCTCTGAACAAGTTAGATTTTGTCTGGAGAAGTTTGTTGCACTGGCCTCTTCGTTGGGAGTATTCCCACTTCGAAACTGGTAGCTGAAGAAGCCAAGTCTGAGACCCGATCCTTGTCCAAGTAGTTGACCGAGAGGGCTCTTAGGGGAAAGCTGGAGGAAGTGACGAGGGACAGGATGGGGGAGAAGCCTCAGCCTGACCGCACCGGGGGCTCTGCAGTTAGAAGAGCGGCGGGGATTTGATGCCGCCCAGGAACGGAGCCTGGCCTCTGTGTTCTGGAATCAGTGAGTCACTGGCTGTGGGCTACGCTCTGGGTCATCCCTAGCATCCCCCGGCGTGCCTGAGGGAGGCGTGCTTGGGGGAGGTGAGGCAAGGGTGTGAGGAGACGAGGTAGAAGCTCAGGTGCTGTGAAGTCCTTCTTCCCTTCATGTAGACATCTGGGCCAACCCCAAGGACGTTCTTCCCAGGATGGGTCAAAGGGATGATCAAAAATGAAAAGAAACGTTCAATTTTGAAAGCAAGGTTTTTTGGGGGGTGGGGCTGTAATTTTTTGGGTAAGATTTAAAACTTTATTTATTTTAGAGAGAGAGAGAGAATGTGTGAGCACAGCGGTGGGGGAGGGGGGCAGAGGGAGAGAGAGAATCTCAAGCAGACTGTACTCTCCACTCGGAGCCTGACGTGGGGCTCGACCTCACAACCCTGAGATCATGACCTGAGCTGAAAGCATCCAGGACTCGGACTCTCCTCCGACAGACCCACCCTGGCGCTCCTGGCTGTATTCTTAAATAGCAACGTACGGGTCGAATTTGGATTACGGTATTTACGTGGGTTCTCCGGGAAGATGTGGGTGTGAGTGAAACACTCTTTAAACCCGCCTTGCTGGGCTGTGCACCGGGTCCCTCATCTTCCTCTCTAGTCCTGAGAGGCCTGTGTTTGTGCAGCCCTCCTGTGTGCAGCCTGGGGCTCTGCCACTCGTGGTTTGTGTTTTCTTGGAAGCTCTGGTGGTCTGCTGATGGAGGCGGCCTGGTGTCGGTGCGGCCGTGCTCACAGGGTTCCGTGGCCAGTTACGGGACATCTCACAGCCGCTGGGAAAGTCTCACTGAGCGACGTGGACCCACTGCTGGACAAGGCCACTGCGCACACACTCTGGTTTTTAAATGGCCTTACTGAGATATTATTCATACATGATGCATTTTACTTACTTGAAGTGCAGTGGAATGGTTTCGGTTTGCACATTATTAACTCTTCCAAGGCTACAGTGAGATCTGTATACTAGAACCTTTCCTTTCTGCAGCGGGATCACAGATGGAGCAGTGGGGGAGGCCCTCCCGCCACTCTGGTGCAGGAAGACTGTGGGGCCCTCAGGCCACGTTTCCCCTGCATCTTAGCCTCTTAAAAAACCCATGATTTGTATATTCAGCTATTGAGCTACAATTAACCCCAAACTTCCCATCCCTGCAGGTGTGTCTGAGCAACGCTGGTCCTTTGGGTGTGATTTTCTATCCTGTCCCTCACAAGGGACCCTTGCATCTGTCTGCCCTCTCAAGGCAGGGGATGTATGCTGGTCTGGCTCGTGTCAGCTCACCTGCCCTCCCAGACGCCCACGGTGGTGCTGGCGCAGGAGGGAGGGCTGGCCAGCTCGGTGTGTTTGCCAGCAGGCCGGCGAGCTGGACTCAGATTAACTTCTTACCCAGGCCTTCCTCCCTGTACATGCCTACTTTGGATCTTTCTCCCTTTATAACCACCCTTTTGCCTTTGCCCCTGGGACCCTGGGCACCCATTTGGGTCCTGTCCACCCTTACCGGATGGCAGTGCAGGTCCTGATGGGGACAGAGGGCTTTCCTAACTCAGGGGTTCCACCTGAGTGGGTCTTTCTCCGTGTCTTGTTTCCTGCCCAGTCCTTGAAGATGTAGGTAACAAGTACACAGTGTGCTGGGCCATGGGGCCATAAACTTAAGAAACCTTTACTTCTCTGCTCATATAGAAGTATCCTTGCTCATATAGAAGCAAGGACAGGGGAGCTTTAAGATGCCCCTAAGCCATGCAGTACCTTTGTAAATCATAGAAAGGCTCCCCCTTGGGGTGGGCGTGCTGCTTGGCAAGCGCGGGTGGGGGCGCAGGGTTTTAGCTCCTCCTTGCCCCTTCGGCACGGAGTGTTTTTGTGAAGTTAGAACCTACCAAATGCAGAAGCAGGTCCTGAGCGTGGGATGTGATCCCATGATGGGACCCACCCTTGCACGCCCCTTCTCTCCCAGGGCACTGTACAGCTCCTGCTGTACTTCAGAGGAGCAGGGCAGAGCTGGGACATGGATGGATTTCTCTGTGCGATCGTGCTCTGGGAGCATGGGGTATTGGATGTCCTTTTCGTGCAGGAACAATAAATTTGTGTCAGACAGGAAAATGTAGGAGTTTGACGGATGCAGAAAAGATCTGCAGTGGGAAAGTATTAGTAGAGAATATTTCACCTAAAAAGGACTTGGTGACAAGGTTTGCTTGTGATAGTCCTTGTGTGATATTAGACGATATTTTGTGTGACTTTTGTTTTGACATCTTTCCGCCTGGTTTTATGGGAGCTATTTAGGGAGTGCCAGAGGGAGAAGAGCCAGGGAGGAAGAGCCTGTCCAGCTGCTGGTGGGGGGTAAGGGGGGGTGGGCAGGGCTCCTTTTGAATTCGGGCTGGGTGTTTTGTAGCAGTTGGCTTAGGACGCCTGGCTCCCAAGCCTGAACTTCCCTGTCTTCCAAAGGCCTGGGACTCTGAGGCAGCCTCAATCTCGAAGTCTCATTTCTTGACCTATATGATGGGTCTTGTCCTACTTCCCCGGCAGGGTTTTGTGATGATTGCATTGGATTGTCCTCGAGACGTACCTGGCTGTGGCCATCCCACGTGAAGGGCATCGCAGCTCTCTGTCCTTTGGGGATCTGGCTTCCAGCTGGAGTCCAGTGGCAGCGTGTCTGTATCAGACCTCTCTCTGCTTTTCGGACAGCGGGAGGTTGGTTGAGACTGTGAGCTGTCTTGGGTGGAGGATTCTTGTCTTGTTCGTCTCCACCTGCTCTCGGGGCGTACCTGGGATCTTCGGTGGTCCAGGCTGCTCTGTGGCTGGGCTGGATTGACTGATGGTCATAGAGGCTCTGGTGAGCTCGGCCTGAGGTGACCTGGAGAGGCAGTTTCTCCTCTAGCCTGGGCTTCCCTTCATGGGATTAATGGAATTGTTATTTCATGATGTCTCAAGGGCTTTCTCGAGTAAGGGATAGGAGGCCTGTGACAGTGTTCACTATTGTCACAGCCCCTTCGAAGTGCAGGGGAGCTGGTCTGGTGGAAGCACTCTGAAGCCCTTGTTTGTGAGAAGCAACAGCATAGCCTCTTTGTTTGGGAAGCCTGGAGCATTCAGGGAGGCTTCCCCTGCCATCTCAGAGGTCACATGATGCCCCAGGCTGCTCCCGCAGCTCAGCCTCCTTCCCCTGTTCCTGGCTCAGAGCTTTCTACGCAGAAACGGAAGCCCTTATGACCCCCGTCATGGGGCTGGTATAGGGCAAAATGAGGCAGTGCGTGAGTTCTTTAGTGGGGTGTCTGGTCTTAGGAAGTGCAGAAGGAAAGCTAGCTGTGATTATTACTGTGGCCTTGGGGATGGTGGTGATGGTGACGGTGGTGTTGCTGGTGTTGGTAGCAGTGCTGGTAGTGCTGATGCCGATCACGGTGGTGGTGTGTTGTCATTGGTGGTGTAGGTGATGGTGGTGACGGTGAGGCCCCCGGTCTTTCTCACTCACTGCCTTTGTGGCAAGGGCTTCAAGGGAACAGTGTGAAAAGAATATCCCTCGTTTGTGGTTGGGATTTTTCCTAGTAAACTGGTTTGGTGCAGGAAATAGTTTCTACGTGTGTTGGGGTCAGAGGCTCTTGTGGCTTCTCCGTGGTCAGCTGCAGCAGTATCTCGAGCGTGCTGTGTGCGACTCAGATGGGACAGTGGGGGATGGTAGGGAAATCAGTGTTTTCCAGTGTCAGGCTTTTAAAAGGTAAAAATGGAACAAAGAAATGGTTGAGAAATATTCAATTGTTTGCTTAGTGCATTAGAAGAAATACCGAGTGGCTCCTGTCTATGGGGTATCATGGCGGATACACTGTTGGATGAATTTTCTGGGATAGAGTCTCTTCTGCCTTCCCTTTATCCTCTTCTGCTTTTGTCCTGTTTAGCAGCAACTCTATAAGCAAGCAAATAGGTTTTTATAGCCTCTTGCTAAGTATTTCTCATCTCTTGCTAAGTATTTCTTCCACGGTGCAAAAGCAATTTTGTTATGTGATGCTGTATTTTTATAGTCAATTGAGATGACTATTAAAATATAACATAGCTCGTCAGGCTCACAGTAGCTCTGCTGGAGAAACACTGCCCTTGCAAGATGGGGTAGCGGCGGCCTAGAAAGAGAGGCTTCTGGAAGCCAGAACTGGAGTCATGGGCCCGAGACCTGCGTGGTCACATAGGACCCTGCACTTAACTGCTTGTTCCTTCTTTCTTTCCTTTTTTTATTATGGCAAAATGAACATCACATAAAGTTGGCCATTTGAGTCATTTTTTGGTGTACCATTTCATGGCATTAAGGACATTCACGTGGCTTTGCGGCCATCACCACCATCCTTCTCTAGAACTGCTTCATCTTGCAAAACTGACACTGTCCCGAGGAAACCTGAACTCTCCCGGCGCCCTCCGCCTGCCCCCGGCACCCCCCCATTCTGTATGAGGTTGACTCTCCCAGTACCTCATCTGAGAGGGGTCGTCTGGTATTTGCTTTTTGTGATTGGCTTATCTCACTTAACACAAGATCCTCAAGGTTGAGCCACGTGGCAGCCTGAGTGGAAATTTTCTTCCTGTTCAAGGCTGAATACTATTCCATCACACGGATGGCTCGTCATTTGTTGATGCCTTCATCTGCCCACGGGAGCTTGGCTTGCTTCCCCTTCTTGCTGCTGTGAGTCCTGCTGCAATGAACATGACTCCAGATACCGGTCGAGTTCCTGCTGTCAGTTCTTCTGGGTATCGGCCCAGAGGAAGAATTGCCCGGCTGTGTATTAATTATATGTGTTTTATGGGACCGCCACGCTGCTTTCTGCAGCAGCCGTACCCTTCACATTCCCATCAGCAGGGCACGGGGGTGGGGGCGGTGAGCAGGGCTTGTCCTGTCAAGCCTGAAGGCCCTTCTTGGCTGGCCTGGGTCTGGGCAGAGTGGCGTTGGAGGAGCACACAGGCAGGCCGTGCGAGGCTGCAAGCCTCTGGTGGACTTTCGACGCCTCATCTTAGATCTGTGCTCAGGCCTGGGTGTCCATGCTCCGTGTTGGTGGGCAGAGCCTGTGGCCTGCTCTGCGACGGGCAGCCCAGCTGCAAACACCCCTCTTACCTCTTACCACGCGGTCTTCCCCTCTTTGGGCACTGCCCGCGGAGGGCAGGTTCATCAAGTGTTTAACTGAGGAAAGACTGGTCTTGCCTCCTCTGGGAACCTGCGCGGCTCACCAGATGGTTCAGACGGGACGCCGGAGGAGGCCTCGGGATCACACGTGTCCACGCGCCTCGTGAAACAGACGTGACAGGCGGGTGGCCCAGTTCTGGCCATGTCAGGATGGCGGCTCCCTCTTTAAAGGCCATGGTGGGACGGGCTCCCTTCCCATTTCCCCGCTTCCCCCTTGCAAGTGTGGAAGTGTCCCTTTCTCCCCAGTGGCGCGTCCGGGCCAAGCCGCGGCTGTCCGGTGTTGCTTCTCTTCTCCTGGAACAAGAGGGCTGTGTCTGGGCAGCCTGGCCGAGGCGTGGCTCGTTAGCAGTTAGCCTCCGCAGGGTACAAACACATCGGAGCAGCTTTCCCCTTCCTTCCGGAGGGCAGTCCTTTATGGGGATTTCTGGAAGGCGGGGACTGCTCCAGGAGGAGAAGCACATGCTGATTCTGAACTTGGTTCCCTGCAATCGCAGCTTGTGCTGAGGCCCTGGCGGCCGTAAGCATCTTCTCTCTGTTTGCTCTTGCAGAAATGACTGGACCCTGTCCCGGGCCGGCTCAGGCAGTGAGAGGAGCGGGCCTCAGAAGAGGAGGGCAGGGAGCAGGGAGGAGGGGGTGGCGCAGATGCCTCCTGGACGATGGCGAAAGAGCACTGCTTTCACTCCATGTGCATGGCAGCCTGCGGAAAGCAGATTCCAACACAGAGCTGACATTTACTGTGCACGTGCTCAGGGCTGGCCTTGGCCGGGTGGCTTTCCCATGCGTGGTGTCAGGTGCACCGAGGGCTGCTCCTTTGTCTGCCATCAGTCCCTTCCACAGAGGGAGAAACGGAGCCTTATAGATTGTGTGTTACTTGCCCAAGGGCTTGAGCTGGGGTTTGGCATTGGGCCTGTGTTTCCACGCTGGAGTGTGAGTGCCTTGCCCAGAGGGGATGGCTGACTGGTCTGTAGAGGGCCAGAGAGTGTGACCTGTTGCATCGAGGGGCCAGCAGGCCTTGGAGATGGCCTATGCAACTGGGTGGTGGGGGTGGCGTGCCCTGGGGCTGGGGTCCTGGATCGGGAGGTGTTGCCGGGGCCCCTTCTCAGGTACATCACACACGTGTCTCCCTGCTCTCACCTGTGAAAGGGGGCTGTGTGCGGACTGGCTGTGGGAGGGTCCGAGGTGTGGGAGGGTCAGGTCGGAGCACAGCGGAGGCACAGGGCCTTGTCCTCTGAAAGACCCCTCCACCGGCCGGGGGTTGATGGCTTGTCCCTGGAGCACATGTCTGGAAACCTGGGGCTGCTGGGGGCTCCCCTCCAGCAGTGCCTGCTGAGGTTTCTTCGCGAACAACCCCATGTGTGCTCGGCTTTATTGTTTTTTCTCCAAGAGCGACTGATTGTTTTTTAATCTTCAATTTTGTATTTTATCAAAGCTAAGTCATGTAACACTCAGGAGGAGGAATTGCAACAAGCTGCAGAGGAACCAAATGTTTCCCTGGTGCGGAGCACGGCTTCCCTGGGAGCATGGCTTCCCTGGGAGATCCGGCGTGGAGGGGTGCCCACACCCCGAGCCTGCCTGCACCCGCTGGGCCTTTGGCCTGCTCTGGGGTTGCTAGGTGCTTCTGCTACGTGCTGCTTCTCAGAGCAAGGCAGAAATTCCCCCTGGTGGAAACATTCATGGGAGAAGGTTCGGTGCAGCCTCTAATGAGCAGCTCTATAAACGGGAAATAAATCACGCAAACGTCTGTCCTCGGATCAGATGGTGTGTTGGGATGTGTTGATACAGCGGAAGGCTGTACACCCCCAGAAAGAACAGACCTGTGAGGGGGCCCTGTGCGTCCCTCTGGAAATGCTGAGCCAGAGAAGGCGGGATAATGACATACATGTGATAGAATGGCTCTTACAGCCAAGAGCTGACCGCACGCGTTGGTACGTTTGGATTCCATGAGATCCAAGAGTGGACAGGATTGAGCTATGGTGAGACAAATCAGAACCTGGTGTTGTGGGAGGGAAATTGCCTGGAGAGGGGTGCAGGAGTACTTTCTGGAACTCTTACGTTGGGTTGATGAGG